>NC_083704.1:34231666-35467500 GCF_033118175.1 Dama dama | reverse complement strand
GAGGGTAGGTAGTGAGTGGGAGAAAGAAATCAAGCTAACCTTGGTGATTTGTATTCTCCTTCAAGACTATAATATAATTTATCTGTTATTGGCAGAATACCACCTAAACACATATTAAATCTGAGGATTAATATATTATTTCAGGGAAAGGTATACCACCACGAAAATGAGAAGAGAATTACAGAGTCAAGATACATTACGGCTCAAAAACATGTCTGCATAGAAGGTGGCCCTATTTGCACATCCTCAAATACAGGCCCTGATGGGGGTGAGTTCAAGTCTATCAGGCACAATCTATCTCTTGCTGATAGCCATAAGAAGAAGCGCACAAAGAACAGACACTAAGAGATTAAAAAAAAAAAACCTTCCAAAAATAAAGCAAGAAAACCCACAGCAGCAAAGAAAAAGAAGGGCGCTTCCTTACTGTGTGTGAGAGACGAGACTATTTCAACAGCTGATTCCACCCTCAAAGAATACAGCACACATAAAATAAATACAGGTCACCCAAATTAACAAATCATCATAACTGTCTAATACATCCTGGGCTGGCTGCGGAAAAACAAGATCATTCTGGATTTATATCTGTAAGTATGGGATTTCCTGGACAGCTAATATCCACAAACAATCAAACACAGGAGGAACACGGGGAAAAAGGCAGCATTATTTCAATTTTGAGCTGAGAGTCGTGATTTGTAAAGGGCTCAACAGGAAGTGAAGCTGAAATCTGAAGCAAGGAAACTCTTTGACCAGGCACTGATGGACAATTCTCTGTTTCTCTTGGCTCGGTCCAGGTTTTGAGGTCACTGGGTTTTGAACGAGAGGTGAAACGAGAATCTCACTAGCACCAAAACTTTGGAGATGACAACTAACTTCAATCCCCCAGTTTAAATAAAATAATAATAATTTAAAAAATCTAATGATACTTCACTCAAGAGTCAGAGCTTTTTATGAGACCTGTTGCCAATATGAGTGTCTTGGAATGATCTCATCTTTCATCCTGGCTAAATTCCAACACACAATTTCATTAACCCAGGTACGGCAGGTGATAAAACTCATTTTTCCCTAAAGAGACAGCTAAAAAGTACCAGTTATACATTTATGAAGTACCAGCAATCAAAATTATGGATTTTCTAAAAGGTTTTTAACTACTTTTATTGAAAGGAAAATCGCTGTCTCAGACTTTTGTGACACTACTGCTAATAATAAATTTTACCATTTAGACATGGCCGTAATATGGTAGACACTGTCAATAAAAGTGTGCGGTGAAGACAATCCCTATCTTTTCAGGGATGCTTTATAATTACACGCCGGAAGTGATCACGTGAAACACCGGGCTAACTAATGGCACTTCATGTAAGACCACCCAGCGCGGTCTCTAGGGTGACACATTGTGCTGGACTCACAGGCTCAGTGACGAGCAGAACTGAGTAGACAGTCAGAAAATTCGCAAATGCTTTCACAGCCTATGAGGAAAAATTAAATTTCATTTGCATTTCTGACTAAAATCTGTTTGCTGACAGAAAAAAAGATGCATTCCGATGTTACTTGCTTTTTTCTGAGCAAAGAGGTGGCACTGGGCCTGTTGTCTTTGGCAAACTTGTCTCAACTTTTCTATTGAACATTCTATAGATCACTAGAGGGCACTGTGGTATTTAGGCCATTCTGACCTCTGAGTGCTTGGAAAGGTCTTGAACTCCTGAACAATGTCGAAAGGTGAAAGGAGAGACTTTAAGGGGGGGGAAAAATGTTTCTTGGTACCACCTGGTATTTCTTTTTCTCAAACCAATCTCAAAAAGGCGTAAGTGGGAAAGTCAATCCAAAAACATATTAAGCTCATTGTGGAAAACTCCAAGACTTTGTCGCCTGGGAACTGATGGGGGAAAATTTCCTCCCCCAACCCCCACCCCAGTTCAGGAGACTGAAATGCAGAGGCGAGAATGGAATTTGCATATGCCCACCTTCTAGAAGGCGAGTCCCCCCACGTGCTCTCCTGTACTCACCACAGGTAATTTCACTGCAGAACATTCAGGCGTGCAAACCCAGAGCCACGAATGGGTTTTGAACAATTTATGATATCCGGCCTCCTTCGACATGTATTAGCATATACCTGGTTTCTTTAACATACACTTTGTTTTTCCAAAACCACAAACATCGGTGCTGGAATTTCATGTGGAAGCGCTTAAGGGGCTGAAAGTTAACACCTTTGTGATCCTTGCAGCCTCGCGGTGGCTGTGGAAACAAAAGCCTCTTTGTCGAGGCTTTCTTGAAATGTTTTCTTAACATGTTCCAAGTAGTTTTAGGCCGGGAACTAAAGTAAACAAGATGTTACCATGATAAAAACACTTGTGAAAACATTTCAGAGCAGCACTTAGGAGTTTCTTGCACATAAAACTCTTCACAGTTTTCAGAAGTGAAATTCACAGGAAAAAAAAAAAAATTTTTTTTTTTAAGTGAATTAGTGATGAAATGTCCTCTGCTGTCTCCAGCCCTCAACCTTTTTGAAAGGGTCAAAGTTCCATTGCTGGGCATTTTCTTGCGACATTTCCCTCCCTGTCTTCTCCAAGAGGACATATAAAATTTATTTTGGCTTTAAGAAGTAATGTACATCTGACTAACGTGTAAAGGAATTTGGGTTTTGATTGTATGGCATGGTGCTTTTCTTCATGAGCAATAACCAAAAGATAAAAATGAAAACAAAATTTCTTTCAAATGGCTAGTAAGCAAGGGCCCAAATTATACTTTTTCCCAAACACACACAAGGGCCTGGTATTTGTGGAACTACAGATCTGTGTCTGATTTTACCCTCCAAGTCAGAAACAGGAAAATGTGGTCATGATTTAACCTTCACATCCACTCCCCACCTTGCTGAAGAATGGTATGCGCCCTTTTTCAAAGAGCAAAGAGGAAGAATTATAGATTCTTGCTTTTATTGGTGAGGACTGTGACTTCAACCTGGTTAAAAAAGAAAAAAAAAAGCCTGATCCACGACGGGTACGGACAGGAGCACACTCGGAACTTCACCTATCTGGATGGTACTGGGCTTGTTTTTGTTTTTCTGTTATCGGAAGATTCCAAGCAATGCAGGGCTGGCGGGCTGCAGTGAAGTTGAGCATGGGTACCTGCTGGTATCGGCTTCCTCCAACAAACACAACCGTCACATGATAACTCACGGTTGATAGATTAAAAAAAAAAAAAAAAAAACACTCAAACTGCAACTTGTTTTGAGAAGAAACAGGGAAATAAATGCACACAATAGACTGGGTATCTGCTGATTCTGATAAAGCATCCCTCTGTTGGCTGGGAGGGAAAGACAACAGGATGGTTATTTGTACAGTATTTATCTTTGAAATCAAGGGCCTGTGGTATACCTCACCTTGGGAACAAACACTGCAGAATGATCACAGGACAGTGTCAAATCTCTGGTTCTGATTTACCAACAGTTATGATATTTTTCCCTTAGGAGGAGAAGGAAAAAAAAAAAAAAAAAAGGTCTCATTCTGAGACCTGAAACAAGCCAGGAGAGCGATGCCCAGGGAATTCAAGGATGTGGCTCAGCTGAAAACATGATGACACCAAAAAGGATACCCTAGGTCAGAGGTCAGCAAACTGGTGCAAAGAACGCAGCCACACCCGGTCCTCACACAGTCTTAGGGCTGCTTCTGTGCCCACAAGCTGAGTGCTTGTCTCGGAGACTGGGTGGCCTGCGAAAGTCTACCATATCGACTATCCAGCTCCTTTACAGGAAAAGTTGGCCAGCCCTGTCCGACAATCACCTTTGACTGTGTAGGACACTCTACTGAAATTTATGGCTAAGGATTATGTTAAAGAACAGTCTCTTCTGACATATTAAAGCTCTGCATAGTCACAACCTCTTCCCTAGGTATAAGATCAGAAATGCTTGTAAGAAAGTGAAACTGAAAGTTGCTCAGTGGTGTCTGACTCTATGCAACCCCATGCACTATACAGTCCATGGAATTCTCCAGGCCAGAATACTGGAGTGGGTAGCCTTTCCCTTCTCCAGGAGATCTCCCCAACCCTGGGATCGAACCCAGGTCTCCCTCATTGCAGGTGGATTCTTTACCAGCTGAGTCACAAGGGAAGCCCAATGTTTGTATAGTTTCAATTATTTCTCTTTTTAAATATACACTTAACTGATGAGAAAAGAAGTACTAATACTTTTCGACAATGCCTGCTACAGACCAGACACCTGACATGATGTACCTTTTCATTCTCTCAACCCTAAGAGGCAGTTATTATTATCATCCCAAATCACACGTGCTTACACTGAGCTCAAAGAACACACTCCTAGCAACTGGCTTCACGACCCATTCTGCCTTTCTTCAAAGCTTTCTTTATGCCTATTGCCGTACACAGTAAGCATACTGTTAATAAAATGAACTGCTTCTAACCAGGCGCTATTATATAACAGTTAAGAGCAAGTCCTATGAAGTCACACTGCCTGGGTTTAGATCTTGAACTCCACCTATTATTAGCTGTGTGACCTTGGGAAAATTATTTAACCTTGCTGTTCCTTAGTACCCTATCTGTAGCTTGAGAGTAATACTGCAAATGTATCACTATCAGGTGGCTGTATTAAATGAGTTATATATGTAAAGCACTTCAAACTATGACTGTTGAACAGGTCAGGGCTATACCAGGGGAGTGTAAAATTCAAGGATTTAGAAGATAGGTGGAAAAAAAAAAAATCTATGAAGCGACCTCTAAATCAAAGACAGAGCAGGGATTTCCTGGCGGTCCAGTGGTTAATACTCTGCACTCCCAAGGCAGGGAATGTGGGTTTGATCCCTGACTGGGGAGCTAAGATCCCACATGCTAAGCAGCATGGCGATTAAAAAAAAGGGAGTGCAGAGCAATCAACACTGTGTTAAGTAAGAGTGTCTTGAAAATCTAAGACCTCTAGTATCAATTTTCTAAAGCCATAAGAGAATACCTCTGAAGTAGGATCATGGGACAAGGTCCTGCTCGTGGGCCCAGGAAAAAGGTGCTTTCAGAGTCTACAAAATCTGGCAGTTTGAGAAGAAATGCTCCAAAATCACTTCCCGATAATAATGACACTGCTGTGATGTCATTCCAAGAGGCCGTATGGCAAAGCTGGTTTCACTACAGCCAACATGACCACCCTTCAGACTGAACCAACACATGAAGGACGTGAACTCACAAGAGTTACTTACTTTTCAACACTCTAGGCCTTAAACTGGAAGACTACTGTGAATTTCCAAGAGCTAAGATACCACTGAGGAAGAATATCAAAATCCTGACTTTGTCATAGACTGTCAATCAATGGGTAAACTTGGGAAAGCACCAAGAGAACTCCAAGAAGTAGAGGCAGTTTTATTATTCAGCATTTACTCTCCATTTGCTACTTTATAAGATTCATTTTTTTTAACTTTTGGGAACCAACTCCCTCATCCCCAGCCTCCGTGTGGCCCCTGGGGAATGAACAACGTCTCGCACTCTGCAGGTCAGCATGTGATTCAAGCCTGGCTGCCTCATTATGACTGGTTCAGAGCTAGAACACCTACTCACTCTGGGCCAATGACAGTCTGCAAAGAACACTTTTCTGGAACTATTGAAAAAAGAGATGTACTCTGGGATCAATCAACTTATGGCAGGTGAATCTGTCTTCTTTACTTTTACTTGGAAAGAGCCTGATAGGAAGTCCACGCAGAAGAAAACAGAGCTACGGAGCAATGAACCGACACTCCAATAACCTTGTTCAAGCATCAGGGTCCAGTCATGCTTGCCACCAGCTGTATTATCAGAACTCCTAGTTATAGGAGCCAGTCATCAACCCCCAACACCACCCTCCTTTTCTCTGGTTTAAGGCAATTTAAGTTGGATTTCTTTAACTTGGAAACGTTAAGTATTCCAACAAACATACATGAATAAGTAAGTACTAGGAACTAAAGAAGCAACAGTTGCAGGACTATAGTGAGCATTTCAATTTCACTGAGCAAACAATGCCATGTCATGTCCAAAACCACACAAAATAATAGAGGGACATGAATAAAAGTGAAAACTAAATAGGCAGTTTCCTATAGAAGGGCCAGACTCATTATCCTTAGAAGAAAAATGGGCTTTTTTATAGGAATCAAGTCTAGGTTCTATACTGATGACCGTCAGATCTATTTCTTTAGAAATGGATGTGGTTTTGAAAGTGTATTGTCTTTTAGTGGAGGTATATTTGCACCCCACCCCCCAACTACATATATATACCTAACATCAGCTCACATAATAAATGGACCTAAGATCTGAGTGGGAAATACTTTGCCTGTTAACAAAAAAATTTTAAGTGGTCAATTGGAAAAGTGCCCTTTTCCCTCATGACTCTAAAACTGACACGTCAATAAGAATGTTGATAGTAATTTTATAGTTCTACAAAGTCTGTAAAATAAATCATATTTACAGACGTTCACTGGCTATTCTGTAGAGGAGTGAAATTAAATCAAGATATTTATCAAAATTAGCACTGGTACAGAAAGTGAAACTAGAATTGAAATGTTTCTGCCAAGATCTTTTTCTCATTATCAAAATACAATTAGGCAAGCGATTAGGAAATAAGAAACAAAGATTCTACAATAAGGGATTTAGGAGAGAACAAAGCCCAGTAGCACTAACTTGAATTATCATAATTGTAAAGAGCTGCTGCTTAATTTAAAATAAAGTATCACTGCTTTTGAGTATTAATATTTAGAAACAATTTTAACTATCTCTTTTTAAAAAAATTTTAAGTACTTAAGTTTGTAATGACCACATAATGCTCTTGAAGTAAAATATTAAGCGGGAAAGCACCGAAACAGATTCACAGGCTTCCATTCATTAGTTAAAAACATGATATTCACCAGAAGAGCTTGCAGGTAACGCTGTATCTTTAAGGATGGCTTTATTAAAATATTTGTACCCGGGTCCACAAAGATAGATACTGAGATTGTTCTAATAATATAAAGGTCTTGCAAAACCAGAAACCTGCATGTAAATCAGCCCACCTCTATTATGGGGCTTGAATGAGACAGAAAAGTCAGAGGCAAAGACTCCCCACTGCCCCCCAACACCCAGTTTGCAAACCATCATGTACCTGTATACATAGGAGTTTTATACATGCATATATTTGCTTGCTGCATGATATATAAATATAGTGAATATAATGCAGTATTATTGTCAGTTCATACATCAAAGATTCAATGATACTATGAATATATTTATGTGATGTCAATAATGCAGGGCAGTTTCATCTCAATATTTTTAAAGGACAAGGCACTGTATCTAAGGGAAATCTTAAGATGTAGTGCAGAAGCATCTCATTTCAGCTTGGAGAGGGTTAACACACCATTTACTCAAGGGATGCTTAATCAGTGGTATAGATTCAAATGGGATAGCCCAAGTTTCAGTCATACTTTAACTGTAGGAATTAAACTGAATCCTTTTCCCTATAACAACAAGAATCTGAACAAAAGCCAGCACTGATACAAAAAGGTAAGAATAAAATTGGTAGCTTTTCCTGGACGTTTGTAAAGTCATTTGTGAAGAAACAAAGAAGAGGTCCAATCATCAGGGTGTAATTGGCCAGTAATCGACACCGATTTTATAAAACTAGAGCTAGTGCCTATGTTATTAATTTAATATGGAGGGATGTGAGTAAAAGCAAAGACTAAGTTACTACACGTTTAACACTGGAACAATTTTTACTTAATCACTGTCATTCTGAGAAAATAAGGAAAGGATCTTAGGAATAGGATCAAACTGCCCTTGGATATCAATCTTTTCCACTTAACAAGGCAACACTCAATAGATCTGTAAAACTCTTCCTATGACTATGCTAGATATGGTGATTTTGAGTCTACCTTCAAAATGGTGGTGTGAAACCCTGCATCAAAAAGGCATTCCATGAGGAAAAAGCATGAACAGTGGGAGGTGACGGCTACGTCTAAGAAGAAAGTGTTATCAAATCATTCTTACTTTAGAAATGACTGGAAATCTTCACACACTGCTTCACAGCCAGGCCACTTGCATACACCGTGTCCATAAAGAGGATGGCTATGGGGATGCTCCTCGTGGGACAAACTGAAAGAAAATACAGAGGACAAGAGAATGAATCGGCTGCCCAGAACCAGCCCACCAGACGTTAAAAGGCAAGAGGAGCCAGCCCATGTCGCCAAAATGTGAACACAAACCAACTCGTGCTTTCCTCTTCCCGTGGAATTTATGAATTACTTTTGCAGCACACTTTACTTACAAAGCAAGAGCTAAATTTCAAAATGTGAACAGTCCAATATTAGAGATGTTACCATCACATTTGAAAAGTGCTCGACAGGCTTTTGTTAAGAGGCAGACCTCTCTACTCTGACCGCAAAGGATTTGTTAAAAGGCCAGAACTTCATACCTATGGCCGATTCTTGTTGATGTTTGACAGAAAACAACAAAATTCTACAAAGCTATTATCCTTCAACTAAAAAATACATAAATTTTTAAAAAGGCTAGAACTTACCATTTGGTCTACATAGTGGAAATTATAAACTGTACTTGATTTTGAGATTCTCCCCAGAATATTACAAAATTTTTCTCTCCCGTCTACCACAAAGAGCATCCCCCAAACTGTATAGTCTTTTCACAAGTTAATTTTACCAAGCAGAGTGCAATAAAATAATGTAGAATGAAATAATTGAGAAAGACAAATTTATCCAAGTAGATAATTAACTTAACAACAACAACAACAAAGCTAACAGGAGCAGGAAGATTCTTTCCCTACAATGACTGACACCAAGACTGAAAGAAAACTTGGCATGGACACGAAGGGGTTACTCCTCCACTGGGGCTCCAATCAATAGCTAATGATCTGGCCACACGGATGCAGGTCATAGGATGCTTTGATCCATGCCACATGGTGCTTAGAAAAGTGTATCTGTTGTACTTGCAGATGAACCATATTCTCAAATATTTTCTCCGTTAGATTTCTGCATCCAGACGTCTTTCAGACAAATTATTTTTACAGTCGTTTCCATAACTTTAGACTCCATCAAATAGAAATGTAAAACTAACATTAAGAGTTCCGTTTTGTACTAAAGCACATTCTTTCAAGGAAAGGGCTATTTTGCAACTTACTCCGCTGCTTCTGCCAGACTCTGAACTTCAAGCACACTGCATTATAATTACACACACACACACACACACACACACGCGCGCGCGC
This sequence comes from Dama dama, assembly GCF_033118175.1. NCBI lineage: Eukaryota > Metazoa > Chordata > Mammalia > Artiodactyla > Cervidae > Dama > Dama dama. The sequence goes on along the minus strand of NC_083704.1, from coordinate 35,458,295 downwards.
GCGCATGAAGGGCTTGTATTTTATACAACTGCCAGGATGTGTATTCATATATTTTATCGATTCACATTCACAGAACAGACATACACACATGCCACTTGTCCCTGACTTACAACGTAATTAATCCACAGTGAGCATATTATAAACATTTAAACTAAGGTCATTAATACTAAGCACCCACCTTAACAAAGATCCACAGGTCTCTTTGTGGCTCTTAAATGATTCACTTGGAAATCTAACATAATTTAAAAACAATAATAAACTATTATGCCTGACAATAGAAAATGAATCTGAGAAACAAAACAAACAAACAAAAAAAGCAAAAGACTAACTTAGGAAAGCATTGAAAGGTGCTCTCATGGAAGAAAGAGTAACACACATGAACTAACGTAGTTACAGTGAGATTTCTAAAGCCCAGTAACAAAGTGATATTCTCTGAGCAGGTAAAAGGGTGAAATTCCACTGGAATGAAGCAAAGCATGACTAACCTATCCATGTTCATCTTCTGAATTAAAAAAATACATAAATAAAGGATGGCACAAAACAATTTTTTTTTAAAAATCACTGGCAATATTTAAAATCCAAGAATCCTTCTAAGTAACAAGATCCTCAGAATATCTGAGGGAAGGAAATCATTTGAAAAGAAAACTGTTCCAAACCAATATCTTACAAAGGAAAAAAGAAAAAAAGAAGCCCAACCACAATAACTCTTTTCTTTACCAATTTTGTGAAGACTAAAGTATTTTCATAATCCTAAAAGAAGTAGTGTATATTTGTTGTACAAACCTTGAAAAGAAAAAAAAATTACCCCTGAAAACACACAAATATATTTTTGATAAACTAAGGCATGGAGATTTGTATTATTCTTTCAAATTTAAGATAATTTTGTAAACAATGTGTCTTGTTATCAACCAATTAATCCTTAAAAGCTTTATATATTGATGCATAACAGCCTGTTATATACCATCTCAGGTCAAGTTACCTGCTAAAATCAATCTAACATTCCTCCATTTTGGACACTGAGGTTCCCTTCATATTTCTAATATTAATGAATAATGTTAGAAATAAAATTTACCGGGCCAAACATCCCAGTACAGAGCTGATTTTCACCTGAAGATACATTCAGAGAAATGGAACCACTCTTTGAAATCAGTCCTAAGTTTTAACACTGACCACAGATACTTTATTTAGTAGCTCTTGAGAAATGCTACATGCTGAGTACATTCTTAGTCATTGTGCCTACTTTGTGTGATTCTTTAGATTAGAAATGAGGAGACTCAACTAATTTAGATATAAAATTAACCTCAGTAGTTACAAATTGCCAATGGTTATTCTTCTGTGCTTTGTGGGTTAAGCCAAGACAATTCTCAAAGTTATAGTGTGAAAGAAAGTAACATGTCTTCACTAGAGGAATTCACAACTAGAAATAAAATGCACATAATTTAGTAACTTTGTCACTCCCACTCCCTACCCCCCAAAACATCCCCTGTTTCTTGGCTGACTTATTTGTAACCTGACTTATTTGTAACCTTAGAAAACTACTCTCCTCTTAAAATGTACATTTGGTTCAACTTAATATCCTTATTTCAAAGGAAGGATAGATGACAACTCACTGAAGCCTCACAAGGGTAACCGTTCACAACTGAAGGCTAAGAGAAATGCCAACTCCTGGCGCGCATACATATTTACATGCTCAGCAGACCTCTTGAAAACGTGCTCTACCTTAAAACTGTAGGTTTATCACAAAACCATTACATGATCTTATTTTTCAAAGTCCACTTCATACTGTGCTGGCTCCTCAACTTTGCCCCAACTTCATCCCACACCTGGCACGACCCCACCCTGGTCAGCACTGCAGGTGCCCTGGGGCATCGCCTCGCTGTGTTCTTTTTCTCAAGCGTTACTCAAGTTTACAAACGTGGAAACAGGCTATACCTACTACTGTCACGTGCTTTCCATATGTGAATCCTTCGTATGTTATTGGAATACACCTGCTTCACAATATCGTGTCAGCTTCTGCCGTCGAGCAGTGCGAATCAACTCTGTGTACACATGTATCCCGGCCCTGGTAAGCCTCGCTGCCCCTCATCCCACCACTCCCGGTCACCACCCAGCACCCAGCCGACCTCCCTGGGCTACAAAACAGCTTCCCGCTAGCTCTCTATTTCACACATGGTGGTGTATGGATGTCAGCGCCACTCTCTCAATTCACACACAACTAACCGAAATAAAGCAACTGGCTTTGGAAGGAAAAAGAAGAGCCCGGCAGCTGTGCCGGGGAATAGCATCTCTGGAAAGACACAAAAGAGACTGTAATACTTGTTCTCTCTGGGGCACCAGGAGAGCAGAGAAGCAGAAGAAATTTTCACTGTATCATTTTTTGTATCTTCTGAAGTTTTAAATTTTGTACATGACAGGTATTGTTTTTCTGTGCAACTGTTCAATATATGTATAAAGACATACACAGACCCACACAAACCCACACCGAAACATATATAAGCATGAAAAAATCAAGTGCTGTCTATGTGGGACTCACTCTCCAGATTGATGCTGGTGTAAGCGAATGTGGTACCTTGGCTGCCTGTGTGGCTAAGTCTCGCTTCTGGCCTTTTAGTCATTCTGGATGAAGCACCCTCAGACCTCACCAGTTGTACCCCTGAATGGGAGCTTTTCTGTTTCACCAGAAAAGTGGAAAAAGTTTCTATTCTTACTGCCTTTTGGGACATGCCAAAAGGGACAAGACAGGAAACTGAAGAAAAAAAACAAAAAAGAGTATGATCACTCCAGTATTCTTGCCTGGAAAATCTCATGGACAGAGGAGCCTGGTGGGCTGGATTGCAAGGAGTCAGATACAACTGAGCAAACACACACACACACATTTATGAATTTGGAGGACCAGAGGTGGTCTTGTGGTAATCTGATCCAACGCCCATATTTTCATAAGAGTAAATAAAGTTTAATAAATGAGCACAGGAATTTTTAAACTTGAATTAACTCAGAATTTCATTTTTACGATGAAACTTGGTGGGAAAATGACCAACTCAACATGGTTAGATAAAGCCTGTGATTTAATCATTTAAATCAGCTGTTCAAAGGGGAGCTCACTGATGTGAAAAGTATATAACTTCTGAAAAGCTGCCAAGATCAGTTTTGAATAAATGCTGAATAAAGTGTTGAATAATGGATGAATAAATAGATATATTTGATTTTAAAGGGATTTAAACATGCTTGCCCCAAAATTAACCTTCAAAAGTGTAAGGTCAATTGTTTAACAAACAATATCTTATTATGAACTCCCAGGTTGAAAATTTTTAGGGGCAGGGATTGTATCTAATTCATCTCTACTTACTCAGTACCTTGCACAGACCATGGGCTCAGTTAATGTTAGATGGACTGGTGAATGAACAGACAATAATTATATTATTCTATTTAATTTCTGTGTGGACATATAGGCAATTAATATTTGCCCTTTAAAAAAAATTCTTGAAGGTTGGGACCAGAATGATGCTGACTGACTTGAAAAAGCAGCATTCTGGCACTTTCTATTATTTAGCTTTATTTCAAATGTATAAAATGCAATAGTACACAGTCAAAAAAAGAAAAAAAAAAGAGGTGATTTAAATTTCTTCTGATAATCCTTGGTACGTAAAAATTAGATATATTTATTAACACAATAACAGTGACAACATTTCAGGTTAGAAAAAACCAACTTGCCACGAAAAGTATAATTACACAAAAATATGCAACAATTTCTAATATTACATAATACTAAATACACTCTTTATTAGTCAGTATGATGTAATGGTGTCACTGACATTTATTTAAAACTTGTTTTGGTCTTTCTTCTTATTATGTCAAAGTATACGAGCCAGAGCCTTAATTTCAACACTGTCTTTGGCCTTTGATAAGATTTTAAATAATCCTATGGTTTTTCACAGGTGATGATTCCCTATTACCTTCTCAAGTTCGCCACTCAACCAAAATTTGAACTAGAATCACTGCTAAAACTAAGAACAACTTCTTACTTCAATCTGTACACTTGAGTGGTCTTTCTGCTTAGTCCTGTAAGCTAATATTCCCTGCAGTAACCAAGAGAAGAATCTTTGAAGGAGATTCTCCACATCCTTGCCTACACTGCTGGTGTGAATGTGAACTGGTACAGCCACTATGGAGAGCGGTACGGAGGCTCCTCACAAAACTGAAGATAGAGTTAGGATATGTTCCAGCAACCAGACTCCTGGCCACAGACCCAAGGGAAACTAATTCCAACAGATACACGTAGCCCAATGTTCACAGCACTATTTATTAATATAAGAGCAGAGACATTGCAGAAACCTGCATAGACAGGTGAAAGGATAAAGAAGATGTGGTACATACATGCAATGAACACTGCTCAGCCATAAGAGACTGAAATGATGCCATTTGCAACAACAGGGAAGGACTTAAAGGTTAGCACAGTAACTGAGGTAAAGTCAGACAGAAAAAGACAAATATGTATCATTTATATGTGGAAATCTAAAAAATGACACAAATGAATTTGTTTACAAAACAGAAAGACTCAGACACAGCAAACGAACTTATGGTTACTAAAGGGGAAAAGGAGGGGGAACGACAAATTAGGAGTTTGGGATTCACATATCTGCACTACTATCTATAAAATAATCGACAAGGACCTCCTGTATAGCACAGGGAATATCTCAATATCTTGTAACAAACTACAATGGAAAATAATCTAAAAAGAAAAAAGAAAAGCACAGACACCTCACTGTACCTCAATGTCAATTTTCTTGTCCCCTAAAGTCACAACTCCAGCTTTTCCTGCATGCTACTTTCATGTTTGTATACTAACTTTCATCCTGCTTGCTTTTTCCCTTTTCCAAATTTCCAAATTGCTCTTGTTATTTTTCTCAATTTCTGATTCATCAGCAATAAAATTCTGCATCTGTGCCCATTAGGTCTTATAACTTCTTCCCTTTGCCCTGACCATCAACCTCAAATTATAAATTATATTTCATTTCATTAGCATGTTGTTCGATACATTAAGTTTCAGAAGACCGTTGGTCATTTTCTAACGGCTCAAAATGATGGAATACATTTTTCTAAGTTTTATTGAGGTATAGCTCATATCCCTCAATGAAACTGATGCTAGGAAAGATAGAAGGCAGGAGGAGGAGGGGATGACAGAGGACGAGATGGTTGAATAGCATCACCAACTCAATGGACGTGAGTCCAAGCAAACTCTGGGAGATGGTGAAGGACAGGGAATCCTGGTGTGCTGCAGTGCGTGGGGTTGCAAAGAGTCAGACACGACTGAGCTACTGAACAACACAGTCCATATCCCAAACAACTCACTTATTGAAAGTACATAATTCAGCAAATTTCCTGGGTTCCAGTGGTTAGCATTTGGCACTTTCACTGTGAGGGGTGAAATTCCTGGCTGGGAAACCAAGATCCCTCAAGACTCGAGGTGCAGCCAAAAATAACTAACTAAATAAAGCACATAATGCAATGGCATATATAAAGTATATAATACAATATTCACAGAGTTGGCTGTCAAAGTATTACCAGAATGTAATTTTAGAACATTTTATATCACACCAAAAAGAAACACTGTAACCATTAGCAGTCACTGCCCTAGTCCCTGTCAATCACCAATCAACTTTCTCTTTCTAGAGATTTGCCTATTCTGAACATCTCCTATAAACTGAATCATGTTACAAGTGGTCTTGTGTATCTGGCTTCTTTCACTCATCTTGGTGTTTTGAAGGGTCACACTGTAGCATGCGTCAGTGCTTCCTTTCCTTTTTTATGACTGAATACTATTCCCCTGTATGTACAGAACACATCTTGTTTATCCATTCATCTGCTGATTAACCTTTGGGATGGTCTCACGTTGTGGCTACGGTGGTGACAGTGGTGATATTTCAATTCACATTCATGCACCTGTTTGAGGCTATGTTTTCAATAATCTGGGTGTGTGTTTAGGAGTGGAACGGCTGTCATGTGTTAACTCTATGGTTAACATTTTGAGGAACTGCCCGACCATTTTCCAAAGCAGCTGCCCTATGTTGTATTCTCACCAGCATTGTTTGAGGGTTCCAATTTCTCCACATCCTTGCCAATATACTTGCCATCTGTCTTTTTCATAGCCATTCCAGAAGGTATAAATTGTTACCTTTCTGTACTTTTGATTGATGCTTGTTTAAAGATTAATGATGCTGATATACACAATATCACTGTTACAAAAAGGAATGAAACTGTACCATTTAAGGAGGTGTGGATGGACCTAGAGACCGTCACAGAGTGAAATCAAAGAGAGAAAAACAAATATTAAAAATTAATTCATATATGAGGATCTAGAAGAACAGTATAGATCTTATTTACAAAGCAGAAACAGAAACACAGACACAGAAAACAAACATATGGATACAAAAGGGGGAAGGGGAAGTGGGATGAACTGGAAGTGGGATGAATTGAGAGACTGGGATTGACATATCGCATATTGATACTATATATAAAATAGATAACTAATGAGAACCTACTGTATACACAGTGAACTCTACTCAACACTCTGTGGTAACTTAAATGGGAAGGAAACCCAAAAAAGAGGGGATATGTGTAAACATATTAGCTGTTCACTTTGCTATGCAGCGGAAACACACTATACTCCAAGACAATTAAAAAAAAAAAAGGTTAAGGACTCTGATCATTTTTTCATGTGCTTTTTGATCATTTGTGTATCTTCTTTAGAGAATGTCGGTTCAGACTCTTTGCCTATCAAAAAACACTGGGTTCTCCTTATTTTGGAGCTGAAAGTTTTTTCATGTATATATTTCTCCATGCGAGTCCATTATGAGATACATGATTTGCAAACACTGGTGCCCATTTTGTAGATTGTCTTGTCAGTTTATTGATGGTATGCTTTGAGGCACGAAAGTTTTACATTTTGATGAAGTCCAATCTTTTTTCTCCCCCCTTTGGTTCCTTGTTGTGCTTGCAGTGTCACATTTAAGAAACCACTGACTGATTCAAAGTAATTAAGACTTATTCTATATTTTCTTCCAAGAGCTTTAGCCCTCACATTTAATCGAGTTTGAGTTAATTTTTATATTTTATGTGAGGTAGGTATAGAACTTCATTCTTTTTGCATGTTGTTCCAGCAGTGTTTGATGAAAAGATTATTCCATCCCAAGTGAGCTGTGTTGGCACTTTTGCCAAAAACCAAATGAACATAAGTGTAAAGACTGGAGTTAGTTTTCCTTACATATATATTTTTGTTGCTTCACTTTTGCTGATTTTCTTTTTTCCAAATATATTGTCTCCATTCTCAAAAGAATATATAATCATAATTTAAAGTAATTTTGAAATTACTTTAGTACAATTTTTGAAGTCTGACTGGAGGGGGTGGGATGGAGATAAATTTTAATAAAAATAAAACCCGAGCAACCAAACATTTTGAGGAATAAATGCCTAGGGACAACTTTTGTTCTCCAGATTCTGTTGATCCTTCGGTGTGCTGAAAAATCATTTCAGAATGTACTTTGTGGATCTCTCCACCTAACACATGAATGGAGTGTAACTTAACCTTTTCCTGAGGGCCAGCACTATGAGGAGAGATGGGTACCAGGTGAATGAAGACTTCGTTCCTCATCACAGAAGCGCTAAAAATGAGGGAACCTTGGAAGTCATTTAACTGTCCCGCCTTCCAACTCCTCATGTCACAACCACATGGAATCACAAGTGATGACCTGTGTTGCTTCTCTTGGGGGGAAGGCCTCCATCAAAGTTTTACTAGTGCAGATGAAACAGGGTGCGAGCAAAAACACTCTCAAAGTTTTACTATGCAGATGAAACAGGGTGTGAGCAAAAACACTCTCAAAGCATTTCTGCAACTAAAATACTTTGTTTTGTGAAATTCATTTATACTATTACTCTTCTGAGTTCGACAGTAGAAAAGAAGAGAAGCATTTACCTTTATAAGATGATGAAGTTCATTTATGTTCATGATGTCACTTTGGTAAATATAAAATTGTTGACAATATATTTAGGCAGAAAAATTATTGTTCTATGAGGTTGTAAATTAAATTATTTGAAATATATAATTTATAAATATATGGATATATTATAATAAATATACATATCATATTGATATTTATGTAATTATATGCAATGCATTATATATTTATATGAAATTTTATTGTATATACATTATTTTGAATTATAAACTAAATTCTTAAAGAAAAACACATTCATGAATGATTTATAAATTAAATATTTATAAATATATCTATACATACTTATAAATTACACCATTGTTTACAAATGATGTCATGTTAAGGTGTGTAACTTGTTATTGATAACCAATAAAATAAATTGGGAAAAAAAGATGAACAAGGAGTAGTTGCTGAATGAGATTTGGTTAAAGAGATGATAGCTATGTCCTTATCTCTGAGGGAGAGCAGGAAGCTACCTTTTTCTAAAGCATTCCCCACGCCCTGCAAATACATACACTAAAAAGCGCAACCACTCCCGTTGGCCACATCCTTTGACTTAGAAGCTGTTCAGCGCTTCCCTTTCCCCACCAGCCACCATCCTCTTTCCCACCCACCATGCTTTAACAACTTACAAAAAATCCATCCTGCTTTCTCTTTTCTCTTCACTTCTCAGTTCTTATCACATTTCCCTGCCTCCTACTTTGCTACTATATCCTACTCATTGAGATTTGAAGTAACATCAAATTTCTTAAGTCTGAATATGGAGCCCAAATTTGATTTTGAATGATAAAGGGATACGTAAAAACATCATCAGACCTCAGATGCTTTAACACTAATTTTCAAGAACTGATATCAAATATTTGTGAATATACAGAAGGTCAATTCGAATGATATCAAACTGGGTGAGCTGGCTTTGGAATTTGATCATGGATGCCCAATTAAAAAAAAGCAATGTAGATTTCACGACAGCAAAAGAAATGATTACTGACATACTGAGGACAGTTTTCCATCTTGGGGTCTATTATTTGAGTATTTTTCATACTAGAGACTAATGCCTCAAAATCAGCCAGAAGTCAAATCCTACACTCTTGTAGTAAATAAGAGGACAGGTCCAGTCTCTTCATGTGGGGCGGGGGAGCTTTTTCATCTGTCTAGGAAAGGGAAAATGGTACTTGGGAACAGGGAAAAGGGAGACTCTAGCATTGTATCTGTTTTCCTGGTGCCTTTGTGAAAATGACCTTTGTCCTTTAACTTTCACTGAGAACACTTCAAGAAGCAGATGCACTGCTTCTGAAGGGCTGGGACAAGATTCAGGCATTGCGCTTCCAGCACACTGCCTTAAGTTTTGCTTTTTTGCTTCTTTCAGAAATACATCATCCTTAGGTGTTTATTAATCAGGCTTCTGAAAGCAAGCTGGCAATCAGTTCTATCATCAAAGAGAACGGTGTTTTATTAAAGCCCATTAAAGGGCCAGCTCTAGAGCACAGAAAGATGGGAACGCGCTCCAAACTGGGAGACACACACGCTTCTCTCTCACTCTCCCACGCAGTGAGCCCCTGACTCTCCTTCCCCACAACGCTCATCATCTCAATTTTCTGCTGCTTTTCAGATCATGTTTAATTAGAGGATTTCACATTCCCTTGTGATATGGTATTCATGAGGAAAACTTGCAGTTGGAGTGACTGTGAATTAGTCTATTAAGTGCCAGATTTGTGCTTTTAAACAATGATGGAGATTATTGTTATTATCTGCTCTCAATATTGTGCCTCAAAAAGTGAGGTCTACCTTAACTAACTTCACATGTGGAACACAAGGTATTAACTATTTACATCTGGGTTTTTCTTTTTCTGGAAATACAAATTATCTTGAAAGAAATATGGGTCACCTTTCTGCAATGGTCCTCAGGGAATGGCCCACTAACACAGTGACTTGGATGAGTTAGAGTGATATACAAATATGGTCACTTTTGTAGTTAAGGGTTCATACTCATGTGTACTGGAAAAAAAAAAGACTAATATATCAGACTTGTGACTTCTCAGGGGTAAGTTTTTATAAAACCTATTTAACTTCATCGATTTTAAGAAAAAAAAAATAAAAACACATATATGCAGGTATGGTAAAAGTTGAAGATGGCGAGAGAATGACTCAAGCATTTGTTGCCTGGGATGAAAGGATTGAAACTGGGTCTACAGGTAAGGATACATACTCTTCCTTTTTTCCACTGCTAATCACAGAGTAATGCTTCTCAAATTCTATCACAGATGTAAACTACCTGAAGATCTTTTTAACATGCAGATTTTGATTCAGTAATTCTGGGATGGGACCTAAGATAATACATGCTCCTAGGTGACGGTGATGCTGTGTGGCCTGGACCACAACTTGAGTGCTAAGGATCCAGAGAATTCCCTATTCTGAATCTGTCCTAAAAGGGATCATGCTTCCAGAAATACTCATGAGATGTCCTCTCTATTAAACTGTCGGTTGAAATGCCAACTGCGGATGGGTAGTTCTGGAAAGGGGGACACTGGGCAACCTCACCAAGCAACAGGTACAAACTCACAAAAAATTTTGCTGGCCCAAAGTTAAGAATTATATGCAAGTTTGTTTGTTTGTTTGTTTGTTTGTTTTTTTAAATATAATGAAACTGGTAAGACTGAAGTTAGCACCAGGAAAAGGTCATTTCCAGTGTTACATGAGCTCTGATCTGTTGAGTGATTTGGCCAGTGAACAGTGTTTACCAGGTACTCTATTTATCAGGAGAACCCTGGAGTAAACTGTCAAATCTGGGTTTGACAACAATCCCAAGCCATCACGGTATCCCTGAACCTGGGGCAAGAGGATGCATGTTGTAAGTAAGTAGGAACCCAGGATATATCAGGAAAGCAGGATTTCCATCCACTTGGCACAGTACCATATTCAGTCAAGGTTCTCCTCAGTAACAACAGAGAAGTCCTACCAAAATATCCCAACAGATGAGATATGTGCATTCAACGATAGCCCACACAATGCCAGGAAGAACAGAATGCATATTTCTAAAAACTAGCAAATTTAATTTGTATTAGACAAAAATATATCTCATCTCTCCAACTCCTGGTTTCACAGATACTGTTTCTTAGGATGAGGCTTATTTTATTTACATTAAAAATGACTCAATTTAAAGAACATAATATAAATAATAGTCAGCTAAGCAGAACTGGCAAACCACATCACAATGGGGCACATACTGAAATGACTAAGCTTTGGGAAAATCAAAGTGCATGAAGTAGCCCTGAAGGAGAGGCAGTCTGTAACTGGAATGACTTCCTGAGTCAACAGTGACCCAGTGGTAAGTCTCTCTGAGTTTTCAGTAGGAAAGAAGAGCCTCAGAGTTATCCTTCATGACCCACAAAAGCCACAAGAGCACAGTGCGGTGTCAGATGCTTCGAGGACTAGATCCTACTCTTCAGCCTACGTGCAGGCTATGGATGTGACTTGTCATGAGCTGCTTAACCAAATGGTGAGAATCTGAGGTCTGGTGCCATGCTGACAGGTCCTAAGTTTGGCAGATACTTTTTTGCCATCACCTCCATGTCCCTTTTCAGCTACACTGGGCAAACACACAATCCTGATTTCAGAAGCAAGGGCACAGCAAGACAACCGGGCGGAGAAGGAGAGCTTGAGTGTCAGAGACTGGGCCGGCGTGTTCCGGATCAGTCACAAACACAGGGCGGGTGATGACAAAGGCTGAATGCCTGTGTTTGCGTGGTGACGAGTGAAGGGATAAATAAAGGAAAAGGACAAGAAGAGGCAGAGGTCCAGCTTTTGTTTCTGACACCCATAAGCGCAGCCGCTATCCCAAGGTTGTAAGTGAGAGTTTCCCACTGGCAGCATTAACACTGGGATCTCGTTAAGAAAACAGAATGCTTTCCAAAGAGGGGCTGTGAGCAACTGTGTCAATACAGACATAGGGACCACTAATCCAAAAGATATTAACACCATTAGGCAGGCATGCGCATTATGCCCGTGCAAGTGTTTGCCCTGGTGAGTCACAAGGCCTGTGTGGAACCTCGTCCATATGTTAGCGGAAACAAGGAGACCCAGAAAACCAGAGAACATAAAGTTCCCATCCTGATTCTTCTCATTTAATCCCTGCCCCTGACACGCCATGGAAGTCAGCACAAGCATACTCCAGAATCAGAGGAGTCGTGTAACAGAAGGATCTGAGGGTCAGATGAGAAAGCAGAAGTGATTCAGTGAGAAAGGGAGTTAGAGAAATAAAATGGCTAAAAACCATTAGGCACTTGCATTTTATGTTCTCCAAGAATTACTTCCTACTTTACGACATTCCTTTTATTTCTCAGTAGTATAAGATGCTTCATTAATGGTCACTGGATTAAATTCTTCTCCGCCCTTAACTCAGTATGTTTTTGCTGCTGTTGTTGTTTTTCTTTTGGCTGAGCCACGCAGCATGTAGGATCTCAGTTCCTTGACTAGAGATGGAACCTTTGCTCTCTCAGTTCCTTGACTAGAGATGGAACCTTTGCCGCTTGCAGTGGAAGCACTGTCTTAATCGCTTCCCCAGACCACCAGGGAAGTTCCTCAGCATGTTTTATGAAACACTTACTTTGTGCTTAAGCATCGTGTTGGGTTCCTAGATCACAGTCTATAAACTTAGATTCCTAAGAAGATTCATGGGAGGGTGCTAAGATAACATTACTATATCTATTTCATGTGTTAAGATAGTATTAGAACTTTTGTATGAATAGATAATTGTGTGCATGTGTGTATGTATTTCTCATACTTTAAAATTTTTATACTACAGGTACTATGTTAGACATGCAATTGATTAAAAGTATATTTAATATGCTCAGAAGGTAAAGAATCTGCACACAATGCGGGAGACCCGGGTTTGAACCCTGGGTTGGGAAGATCCCTTGGAGAATGGCTACCCACTTCAGTAATCTTGCCTGGAGAATTCCATGGACAGACGATCCTCGCGGGCTATAGTTCATAGGGTCTCAAAGAGTCAGACATGACTGAGTGACTAACACTTTTACTTTATCTTTAGTAGAAATGCATACTTTTGTTTTAATATTGACGGGGTGATTGGTCAAACACATTTGGAGTTCATTGGTGTAGACTATAACTAAGCTCTCAATCTCTCTAGAAAAGGTCTGCCCAATCCCCCAGCTGAGGAGAAAGAGAACTGAACAGATGACTGGAACATAAAATTCTGTAATATTTGATCTGGGACTTAGAGTATCAATAGGAGCTCAATGCTAAAAGGAACAGGGTAAGAGAAACTAAAGCTCAAAAAGCAATTTCGGGCATAAAATGAATAAGTAAATAAGTAAAGTTCAGAAAGACGAACCCAGAGTACTTACAAGCAGTTTGAAGACCAACATTAAGAATTTTTAAAAATAAATTTGCTCCATAAAATAGTTTATATTGGGTTAAAGTCTTTAGAATTTTTTCTCTTTGAAATGTTAAGTCTTGGCACTTGGACCCAGACTGTCTAAAATAACGAATAATAGTTACCAAGCTCCCTCCTCTGTCACTTAAGACTCGCAGAAGGCAAGAATGCCATGGCAGCAGAACAGCAGTTGGCATGTTCTATGGCAGTGGTTCCCAGAGTATGGTCCTCGGGAACTTGTCAGAGATGCAAATTCTAAGACCCCACCCCTGATGGTAGCTAATGACCGAGAATCACTCTGACCAGAAATCCAAATTTTCTGTCTTGTTTGGAACACCATAAGTATCAACAAAGGCTAACCAGTTACTCCTATAGTATCTATGGCCAACACGTAGCAACAACTATTAATGGGTTCCTGATCATCAACGTTTCATAAATTCACTGTATTCTAAACATTCAGGCTCAGCAATGACTCCGTGCCAGCCTGACTGTGCTAGTTGGTTGGGATGTGGCAACTGGCAAGGGATATGGAAACGTCACAGAGCTCACTACATCCAAAGAGTTCACCTGATGCAAATGTGGGGGATGGAAATACAGCCACAATGATTTACCACTAGTGCTCACATTTAACTAGCCATACACTCTATCTCATTTTGCCTATATTCGTATCACTGCATTTATTATACTGTGTTGGCAAGTGCCTGTCTCCGTGTTTCTCTCTCTAGGCTGTGAGCTCCTTAAGGGAAAGAAGTATGTTCCAGTCTTCTCTTAATTTTCAGAACCTACAATTAGTAAATAAAAGCTCAATAAAGGTGGCTTGAACAAATAAATGGCCTTAAAAAAACCACCATATTCATTGGTCTTTAATCAATTAAATCATTAAAAACATTTCATGTTCATGGAGGACTGCCTATGCGCCAGAGACTAAAATGTGCACAAACTCACTTCGTCAACAAGGCAAGGTGAGGTGGTGTACCCATTCCACAGCGGGCACACTGAGGCACATCAAGATGAAGCACCTGGAGCAGGCCGCCTGTCCCGGAATGCAGGCCATCCGGTTTCAGAGTCCACACCCCCAACCACTAGACAGCAAAGCTGCCCCGCACGGATGGAGGCAAGAGCCACAACCCAGCAAAGCGTGTTCTCTTTCTGCTGCTGCCTCAGGAACTTTGCTTTTGCTGTGCCCTCTGCCTGGAGGGCTTGTCCCTGTCTGCTCAAGGGTTATTTCCTCAGAGAGGCTTCGCCAGACCCATGTACACAAACAGTGACCTCAGCCCCACTCTTGCTCCTTTGCGGCTTCCTTTTTCCCCTGGAACTTAATTCTGTCTTTTCATTACACGATTATGTGTCTGTTCAACTTCTCTTCTCCTGCAATGTCAGCTCCATGAGGTCAGACTGTCAAGGGCAGGGTTTTACCTCTCAAAGCCAAGGACACTTGGGTCAGAGCTTGTGTGAAGTTTTGCAGAATAAACGGATCCACCTCAGTACTGTCTGGTGACTTCTGTCCTGCAAAGGCACGCTTTTTTGGTTGAACTTTGGACAAAACTTCCCCATTTATCCTTGTTAAGTTTCTTTTTATTTCTCCCTGTACACTCCTCTAATTTATTCAAACACTACTGGATTATTCCAGCTCTTGGTGTCAATTTTTTTTTCTAATTAAAGTAAACTGCCATTTATTTCTCACACTGATCTTTAACACGGAGACATCTTGTTCTTGTCTTAAATATGACTCATATGGAAAAATGTAAGTTGGATATAGGGGCTCATGTATACCAGAATGTTTCCATCAATATTTTAGATATAAAAAGGAGAGACATAGCTAGAGATGCCTGTCCAATCTAAAGATCTATAAGTAATCATTGCAGTGGACTTTTTTTAGCCTTTTGGATGTATAACCAGAAATTCTACCAGATGTCTAAAATGGCCCCTCTAGAAAGCAAATACCACATCATTTACACAAACACTTTAGATTTCTCTTTCCTTTTGCCATAATATACCTTCAACTCAACATTCACAGCCAAGCTGTAAAATACACACACAGAGAAGATCCTTCAAAGATAGAGAGTAACATATTCTTTTTAAAAAAGAAAAGAAAGAAAGGAAAGAAATATTAACTTGCCCTTAGACTGATTTCCTTGAAGACTATAAAAGGAAGAAAATTTGAAGGTCATAAAACTATGTCTATTTGTTTAGGGAAGTCTTACAGGTAGTATAAATATCATCAGCTACAGTTGCTATGAGGTCTGTTTGTTTACCAAACAAGAATACAAATAGTTACACAAAAGCAGAACAAAATTTGGGTATATAAATGGAGAAGCTTTTGCCTTTGGGTAAATTTCCCAAAGTGCTTTTTAAAATGTGACTATTTTTCACCTTCTTCACTGGGAAATTTCTGTTTTCTCGGTTCCCCCTTTTCAGTTCTGACACCTCTGGGGAATGTTTTACTGTCAGATTTCTAAGACTGATAATGATTAGCTTTTCCTTTTCCCTTTCCTTTTTTTGAGACCGTAAAAACCAAAGCCATTAGTCCAACAACCCAAACGGCATAATAAAAGTAAGTTCTCACACATGAAAATGCAAAAAGAAAGAAGAAAGCTGCAGAGATTGTAGACCAAGTCTAGGACAAGCATGCTATCCTCAAATTGAGTTCACCCACCAATGACCACCTAAAAGGGAATGTATGTACACGACATTTTATAAAACAGGTATGTTTCATGCACCCGAATTATACCCTCTGGGTTAACCATTTGCTTCTAAAAAATAAAAGGAGGAAGGTTAAGTGAGGAGGTAATCGGCAAGGCAAGGCTGTTCTGGAATTTCTTGGCTGAGCGTGAGTGTGTGTGGGGTGTGCACTTGAGAACACAGATTTGCCATTAAACAAACTGTACCACAGAGGCCACTCTGAGTTGAGGGCTTCTCTTCACACTACATTGACCACGGTACCTACCAGGCACAGCCCCACGTCTTTCTGTGAATGGGACACACCGCCATATGGACGAAGACACTGAACAAGCTGTACCACTCTTGGCGACATGTGCCCGGGGGATTGTCCCGTGTTACACCACCTGGGCTGTGGCAATTGTGCGGCGTCTGTACAGAGGCACAGAGGAGCCCAGCAGGATGTTATTTTTGAGTACACAGAAAAAGGAAAATTACAGTTAGGAGAATTCTCTGGCTAGCGTATCTGTTGCTCAATTCCCGAAATAGTTTCCCAGAGGAACGGTTATCTGCTTTATTCACACAGGCAGAAATGACAAGCTGGAACACATATTAACAGTTTCCCTTTGTGAGCTTCCACTATTGTTTTAATGAGGAGAATATACTTTATAATATACTTAGGCCCTGGCTGATCACAAAGCGGGGTGGGGGGTGGAATAAAGAAAGTGAGGACAGCTCCACATGCCCAACCTACTTATTTGCATCACCCAAGCCAGCCAGTCCACACAGCCCTGCCTCCCTTGGAAAGAGCTGGGAGCCAGGCTGCCAGGTGGCCCTGGTGCAAACAGCATCTTGGTAAACCTTGAAAAAGGGCATGCCTTGCTTTTAAGTCTCCCTCCTAGATTCCTGCTCACTGGGCCCCAACACCGGCTGGCTTAGAAACCCCCCTGGTGGTCCAGGGGTTAGGACTTCACCTTCCAAGGCAGAGGGTGCAGATTCTACGCCTGGTTGGGAAGCTCAGGTCCCACATGCCTTGCAGCCAAACAATCAAAAGGTAAAACAGAAGCAATATTGTAACAAATTCAATACAGACTTTAAAAGTGGTCCACATCACACACACAAACAAAATCTTTAAGTTAAAAAATGCACACCAAAACAAACAGGAAAAAAACAACAACAACAACTGGACTCGGTTGTCATTTAAGCAAGAACCCCCACTAGGAGTTTTCCAAGCCACATGGCCTTCTGTCGACCCTTGGGCTCCCTTTCTACTTGCGGAAGGATCCATATTCTCCAAAGAAAATTGTCTATTCATTCAATCCAAGTGGTAAAGTGTACATTTCAACCAGATGTTTTTACAGGTAAAAAGGCAAAACCGAACACAACAGGCCATGCATCAGAGGCACTCAAAGACGAGTCCTCACCACTTTTCTGCTATATGCTTCCCTTTACACCCCTGGTGTGGAACGAATCTTAAGAAAGTTAATGTACGTTAGGTGTTTCCACACAAGTGCAAGTAACTATGAAATAGCTGAGTGCCAACCAATGCATTGGGTGAAAAAAAAACCTCTAATCAGCAAGAGCAGCTCATCAGAAAACAATGACTAACTTCCATAGTGAGAGAAAACAGGGGTTTCAAAGTTGATTTTGTGTGAGAAACCTGCCATGCTGGACAGAAAGTGCCCATGGCTGAGATTCATATTATGCCACAGCCCAAGGGAAAAAAATTAAAAATCAACTGAATCGCAGAGAAACTTATAAAACAAACCGGACTCTCCAGACCCATGATGTCATTTTATGGGAAAGTATGTATCATTTAAACACAATAAATAGAAAAAAGATTTATAGGTTCTAATGATGGTGTGTTATGGCAAAAGGTATTTTATTGAGATAAGACATAACAGCCATTTGAAAATAATGGCTGAGTGTTTTTCTTTTCATCATCCCACAAAGTGAACAGTTAAGAAAATCCATAAACCAGTCTCCCAGGATGTGCCACAGTGTTAAAGGTTTTCTCTCCTTGCCCTTCCTGAATGTGTGAAATGACAGGAGATGACACAGCATCAGGCTATACCACCCTAAGAAAAGTTTTCCTTCTATTTCTAAAAGCCAGGAACAACTGGTTTCAAGCAGAGAGACAAAATGATCGCAGTTCTTCTAAATGTGACGGTCGCCAAACACCCAGCAGTGCTTTGGTGCACAAGAAGTTAGTAAGTCCCCAGGAGCTTCTTTTGGACATAAGCAGGGCCAGTTTTGACTTAAACAGGCAGACAGACATGGGCCAGCTGATGCTGCCAAGAGCTGGCTCTGGAGCAGAAGGCAGTGCCTGTAATTTAGGCCTCAGCAGCCAGCTGCACCCTTGTCTCTTTCTTGTCCCTTCCCACACCTGACAGGACATGCTCAGCCTGCTTTCTATAGTCTCCACTGCTTGTCACCTGTGTCCTTGTGCCTTCCATCTGTGCAAAAAGATTTAGCAGGGGAGAAGAATGGGCTCTGGAGAAAGATGGCGGACTTCTCCCTAATTACTGCCCAACAGACAGGCTGGCCCCAGGCTACCATCTTGGAAGGTTATGGCCTGACCCTGATCCCCAGGCTGTATCCCCCGGAGGCTGTAACCCAGAGTCTGGGGTGCAGTTCAGGTGGTCCTGAGGAGCAGCCCACCTGGGAACCACCAGAATGGGGCAGCTGCTGCAAGGACCTGAGACTTGGTGACACCCTAGTTCCAGTTCCTACCTGGTCCCTAACGAGCTGTGTAACTCATGCAAGTTATACATTGCCCAACAACATCATCTGTACAAAGAGGACAGTAACCCATAGGGCTATTGTGAGGATAAAATGGGAAAAATCAAGATCAAGGCCTTTATCAAGTCCTAGCTCAATAAATGATAGCTGCCTGAACATCACCATCATATGCTAGTTTCTGGTTCTTTCTAGCACTAGCAGTATCTGTCCTCTCTTGGCTCATACAAGAATGGCAAACCACTCGTTCTGTGGACTGAAGATGTCTGGGAGAGTCATCAAAATCTGGATAAAAAAATGTCCTTTCCAGCAGTGTCAAAACCTAGGTCAACTGAGCATGCTACCTGCGCTGTTTCTCAAACCGGAATGGGCATGCATGCCAAGGACTGCATTTTAACCCTGGGACTGGGTGAAAATGTAGACCCTGACTCAGCAGGGCCGGGATAGGGCCCGAGACCCTGCATTTCTAGTGAGCGCCCAGGTGATACCAAAGTTGCAGGTCTACAGCCTCTGAGTAGTAAGAACAGGACTTTTGTAAGTAGGACTTTTGTTGCTGCTTGCTGTTGTTTAGTCGCTTACTTGTGTCTGCCTCTTTTGTGACCCATGGGCTGTAGCCCACCAGGCTCCCCTGGCCGTGGGATTCTCCAGGCAAGAATACCAGAGTGTGCTGCCATTCCCTCCCTAGGGGATCTTCCCGACCCAGGGATCGATCCCTGCATCTCCTACACTGGCAAGTGATTC
This sequence comes from Dama dama, assembly GCF_033118175.1. NCBI lineage: Eukaryota > Metazoa > Chordata > Mammalia > Artiodactyla > Cervidae > Dama > Dama dama. The sequence continues at coordinate 35,438,774 of NC_083704.1, read as the reverse complement.
TTTACTACAGAACCACCAGGGAAGCCTAAGAATTTAGGGTACGTATGACAAAGAGACTCCTGTACCCCATCCCACACCAGTGGAATCCAAATCTTCAGGCCTAGGAAGATGTATGCTTTAAGAAATACCTGTGACGTTATCATCAGGAAAACTGAGAAACCCTGGTCCAATGGGTAATGCTGGAGTTGGCCAGCTTTTTCTGTAAATGGCCAGATGGTAAATATTTCACTCTTGGTGGGCCATATGCTTTTTGCTGTGACTACTCAAGCCAGCCATTGTAGTGTGTGAAAACAGCCACACACTACGTATCAATGAACAAGCCTCACTGTGTTCCAATAAAACTTTATTTACAAAATAAGAAGCTGGCCAGATTTGGCTGGTAGGTCATAAATCGCTGACCTATGTAACATCAGATGCCTCAACACACATGGGCAGAAAGTAATCTGACACTTCTGAAGACAATTTGGGACAATTTGACTGCAGATTCGCCAAGACAATCTAATGATGAGGGAAGATTTGGAGCCACTAGTTTGTTCAAGTGCTTCAAATCAAAAGAAATATGAAAGAAATTACTTGATTTTCAAAGTACTAAAAAAAAAAAAAGTTGACATGAGGAAGAGCTATTCAGAGTCATGGGAGCTAGAGCTTACTGTTTAAATGTCTGGCTCCAGAGGCCTTAAATATGAATATGAAAATATGCAAAAAGTTAAATGCTTGTGTAACCGGAAGAGTTCTGAAAGCAAGCTTCTAGAATGTTAGCAATGAAAGTAAGAGCACAACTATTTATTCATCATCAGAGAAGTTAGTTAAGAAAAAAAAAAGGAGAAACGAAACACCAGGCATGTCCACAATTCAGAGTTCCTTGCCTTTTGAAAACAGAGGGGCCAGTCAACATAAATGTTATTGTTATAAAGTCAGATCCACAGCAATACATCAAAAGGCCACAAATCGAAAACAGAGACTTTGTATCAAGTGAAAGTGTCTGCAAGTCCATGAGCCCAGCAAAAACCTTCAGGGGCTATTTGAAGGTGGCTGCCAGCTGAGAAGTGTGGAAACTGCAAGCAACTGAAATAAGTGGGGCTGTGTCAATGAATGAGAAGGAAAAGGAAGGTATCTCCTGAGGACAGAAGGCAGGTTAGGCCTCAGAGAGAGAGAGGTTACTCGACCTGGGTCACCTGTGGCTGTGATAGCAGCTTCAATAAAAGAGGCTGCACAACCCAGGATCTCTCAGGAGTTTAAAGAAACCTTTCACCAAATGCTTAAGGAAACCCTGGAACAAATATTTAGAAGAGCTATGCATCTGAGACATATTCAAGTTATAAAACATCTACTAATGGTGGTTGAACTAAAAGCAAAAAGCTGGGAAGGATCAGAGAGAAGGACTATCTCTGATACGGACTACAGAAGGACAGCTGAAGCAGAATAGAGACCAGATGATGTGTTCAACGAGGGAACCCAAGATTTATAAGGCAGGAAGGAAAGCCAGGATACAGTTAAAGAAGAGTATGCCTTGTTTTACATTTGCCTGTGTGCAAATCCTGCACGGGGTCCGTTTTTGTTCTCTACGTGCTGTTTCAGACGGTTAGTGATTTATATTTTGCAAGCCCTCCCCACCCACCCTCCCTTTAAGAGTAGCCCAGGGACTACTTGTCTACCTTACATAGGGAACTCTGGGATTTCCCTTTAAATATACTGATGTGCACACAGTAGGTAAGCCAATACACTGTTGAAGTGAATTTAAATCCAACTTAAAATTTCTTTTAGGAGCACTGACTTTAATTGATCATAATTAAGTATGCAGTTCTGTGCTGAATGGAATCTCTTAAGTCCTGTTTTATAAACTAAAAGGCAGTCTTGAATTTGCATCTCAACTATGACACGAACCAGTTCTATGACCCTAGAACCAGTTCTATGACCCTAGGTCACTTATTTAATCTTAATGAATCAACTTCCTTATCTGGAAAATGGGTATAACAAACCCGGCTGCTTCCCAGTGGTCACGTGGCTAAAACGAGACATCACTCCAAAGGCAAGAGTTTAGCCAGTTGCTTGGCACAGGGACAAAAAAGATTAAATGTGAGTTTCCTTCCCCTTCCCTAGTGCATCATAATATAATGTGATATTTAGAATTTTAATTCATGCAATTACTTAAGTAGTAATTGCTATTTGTATTTACATAGCTGCTTTGATCCAAGAAGCTCAAAGGGTTTTACTAAATTTAGCATTTTAATAAATGTTTCATTTGCATGGCGTTGATTTTGTTTACCCACACCAAAACTTGAAATTTCTTAAAGCGAGATAGTCAAGACAGTTGAGAAAAACAATATCTTTGTGTTTACAGGTATCCCAGGTCGAAGTTTTGTCTATTTACCAAAGAAGTCAGGACGCCCTGGTTCTGCGGAATGAAATGACAGTAAGAGACATGGATGTGCCTGCCTTGATCTGCGGCTCTTTAGCTCCTGCCTGAACTTCATCCCCACCACACTTCTCCCGGGCCTGACAACAGAGGTATGTCGACTGCACCAATGAATTTATATATATATATATATATAATCAGCACAATAAACATTATTGAATTCTCGGAAGAAAATCAAAGCACGGAGTGCAGCGCCTGTGCTGAATTCTAATGATGCGGAAGGTCCGTGATCGCACTGGGACAGGATCTTAACAAGCCTTGATTTGAGCGCTGGCATCCGCCTCACAAATCACATGGGCTGCTCCTCCCCTAATGATGCTGAATATTGATACATGTCTCTACCCCGCACAACAGGGAAGTGGGTTTCTACTGGCAATCTTTACCAAAGTGTGTGTGTGTGTGTTTTTTTCTTCCCTTCTCTACACTCAAGGGTTTACCCTGAATGATTTAATTATAATTTTCCTTGTGTAAGACAAATTAAAGAGGAGAGTAGGAGTGTCGTGCCAAGCACATTATTTATCTCCTTAACAGATTGCAGCTCACCAAACCCCAGAGCTGCTGCAGCGGTGGCTGCTCACGGGAGCCCGAAGGATGCACGGGGGCAGGCGGCGGGGGGAGGAGCCTTCCGCAAGCATGGAAATCTGACTTTGAAAAGCAAACCGCAACTCTCACAATGCTACCTCGGGCCCTATGAATTGTCACACGGAGTACTCCCAGCTCCTTTGGGAAAGAATTCTTAAAGCCGGTACCCCAAGATACAGCTCCAGGAGCAGCACTGGGGGTGGGGAATATTACGTAGAAACCAAGGGAGAGTTTCAAACGAGATACATTTCACAAATGCTCCTGGTGAGAAAGGGATGGAACTTCTCAAAGGGACTCCTGAGACAAATGACAACTCATTGTGTAAGGGAGAACGAATTGTGAGAGGGATAACTTTTTTAAAAAAATCATTTCCCACTATTTAAATAGCAATATCCCCCATGGGATTTTAAAGTAAACCATCAGATGGTAAAACCATAAAATATTCATTATTAAGTCCCTATATACAAAGCTAACTAATAATTCAATTTTTAATGATCAATTCTGTAAGTTTGTAACTTTTTGACTTATCTTTAACCTAAGGTGCTCTGCTCATCTCTCTTATTTGTCACGTTCAGTTAAAATGTGATTAGAATTTGATTCAGTCCAGCCATGTCTAGGAACCTACCACATAATATAAACTCAGAGGTCCCAGAGATTAAGTAGTAGCATGTAGTTTCATAGTTGCTTCTTCTTTGCATGTACAGTTGGAGAAGTCAGCCTGTTTCTACATCCAGATTAATGCTCAGTGAAATCTGAATTCTTTCCTGATCCTTATTCTAATGCTGGCAGGTAGTATAATGAAGATTAAGCCCAACTTTTGTGCAGACACATAAGGACCACAAAACGAGAAATCCAACAAACTTATTCTCCTGGCATTAGACTGTCTCTGAGATCCATTTACTTTCAAATGCACCTTAAGACATGAAAAGGGCTATTCTTCTCCTATTTGCCTCCTTGGTAATCTACTACCTGACTCCAGATATATAACCTTTTAGAATGAAACTGAGCACAGTGCATCTAAACAGGGAGAAATTTCTGTGTCACAGGAAATCTGTGCAGGCTCCACAATGGCCGACGAGATTACAATAAATACTTTAAGTGCATCAGTTGGCATTTTTCACTGTATGGCCCCCTTCACTACCTATGGATAAAGATGTAATTCAATTCCTTTGCTGTAAATGGACAGCATCAACCTCAGGACGCCAAAAGCAAGCTGAGCAAAGGAAGACAACCTAGAACCTTTTCTTTAAAAGCTATCGAAGGTCTAGGGTTTTTTTGTTTTTTTTTTTTTTAATTACAAAGGCATTCTAAGACCTTATACAGCAAGAGCTAAGACTGGTCTCCAGACATACAAACCTATCCTCACTGGAAACAAAAGAAGTCACATTTGGTCCAATGTCTCCAAACTAATTTTTACTGTCAACCATTCTATTTTTCAAGCTCCTCTAAACCAGTAGGATAAAAGCATCTTTTAGTTCTGCTGTGTCTGCCACAGAAACTCCAAAGTGATGTCAGAAGGACAGTTGCAAGCTTTGGCTAAAACATATATAATCTCATCTCCAGAAACCTCTCATGGTGTTTGGTTTTGAACATGATACACACACACCAACACATACACAAATATTTAGGTACTATTTTCTGTGATTACTAAGCTCTAAATGGATCAAGTACTGCTGGTATAAAAATATACCACATATATATATGTGTGTACTTGCTTAAGTGAAGAACACAATTAAAAAATCTTTCACTTGGTCCCTTTATAAAAAAAAAAATTTTTGGTTTTCCTGAATGGAAATGACATTTGCTATCACCTACGACTTTTAGGTTTTCTTTTCGTCTGTGCGTAGACACTCTGCATACGAGCTACATAGGAAACAGGTTAAAAATACACCAAAAAAAAAGTTTTATATATATATGTTCTACTTTGAAAAAGGACTGAATAGTAGTATTAATGTTTCTGGGTGCTAAGGTATAATAATATGGATTCACAGCTTCCTTTTTAGCACTGTCTGTTCACATGATGTATTTTGGATCTCTCAAAATACCTCAGCTTCAACTAACATCCAAGTGAAGCTCAGGGCAATTTAAAAATATAAAGTGTTAACTTCCAAAGAGGAATACGGAAATTGAGTCAATGCTAGAATACAGACCATGATCAGGATAAAGTGGCTCCGTATGTCTGTGTGTGCATACACGTGGACCCCTTCCATCAGTCCATCCTGCAAACCTTCACTGACAGTCTATTTAAAAAAAAAAAACAAACCCAAACACTTTGGGGACACAACGGTGAAACAGATGGGCTCCCTGCCTTCAGGGAGGGAACTGCAGAGGAGTGTACGTTTTACCTTTTCTCAAACTGAAATTCAACACAGCCTACAGTAGACACTGCTATTTCCTTAGAAAGCACGTAAAGACAAGGAAATCGACTTGTAGGCAGTGGACACTTGGCAGAAAGAGGCCTGGAAGCCCAACTCATCCAAAAGAGAGATCGCAAGACTGCCTGGGTTCCTGAGCCCAGGTTCCATCTATGTAAGTGCTAATTCCACATTGAAAAGGTGACAATAATTAGATGCTTCACACCCACACCATATTGAATACATTCTTAAGTAATTATACGCACACTCCAGTCACATGGATCCAATTAGGGATCACCAAGATAGATACGGCGAGGAGAGGCCACCCACCCCTCCGCCTTACAGCCAGCTTCGGACACATCTCAGAGTTGCGTTCCTACCTTTCCCTTTTGGGAGTGTGGACTGACAGCTGTCCATTGGTAGAGGCATGTGGGTTCATTATTAAGGAGGTCTTGGAAGGTGCAGAGGAAGAGACACACGTCGTGGTCAGATCCAAGCTGCTGTGATTGTTGCCCGTGGCTTCTTCTGTCGTATGAGCGCTTGTCACTTCTTTCCAGAGCTGCTGCAGTTCTGTTGGAATCATGCCTGAAACAAACAAATTGGATAATTAAATCAATTAACAGCTAATTCCGTCCTCTTCAAACAGTAATTAAATCAAAGAGTCAGTAAACAAAGCCTAGTGTTAGGGTTTTTTTTGGTGCATGCAGTTTTCTTTTCCCTTCCCTCTCAACTAAGGCAAATACGGTAGGAAGGAATGGGTCCTCCACCTGAAGTGCCCTCATCACACATAAAAGACTCCCATGAAAAGGATTCAGAACACAGCTATTTTTTGCAAAGACTGTATATGCCTCCATCCAAACTGTTGTTTCTAGACCGCTGGGGTAAAAAAAAAATGTAGATAGATGTTACTGTATTTTTAAACACAAAGAAGGGCTCAAAATAAATTTGTTCAACTATACTATTATGACAACATGAACCACAAAATGAGTAATTTTTGTGCTTAAGTCTTAAATGATGACAAATAGCTTTGTTATTAAATATAGTTTTTATTAATCACTTTTAGACATAAATTATGAATTCATATCGTCTTCCTGAAATGCTTTTCAACTTTTAACAGTCAAATTGATTATACTATGATTATTTCATTAACACACCTATCTTCCTCATTAATTTTGGTTTCTTGTACCACATGCTTAATTGATGGATGTGTCTACTGAAAAACTGTATAACTTTTTATACAAGTAACACTATTATTACTGTCATTTCTTAGATCCATGCTAATGAACCATTGCAGAATGAAATGAAAATGTGAAAGAAACTTGGAGCAGTAAAGTTGTCTTGCTCTTTAAGGGGGTCAGAATGGACATGAGTCTTGGGCAATAAGTGTCACCTTGTTTTTTTCCTCCCAAGAAGAGATTCAATCAGTATGTCAATCTCACTATTGTGGGTACAAAGCCTTTATTCTGGCGGCATGCCTCTACAGCCCAGGATTTCCAAATCTGACCTCAAGGCATATTCTAGTGCATGCACGCACAGAAGAAACATATTCTGAATGGCAGCTGACAACAACCACCTAGGAGGACAACTTGGAAGAAATCACAAAGCCCTGACATCACGAGGCAATGCCGCATTAGAACTGGACGTCTGGATCTCAGTTCATTGTTTCCATGAACTGGAACCGAGCTCTCCTAGGAAGCCTGCCATTTTCTGACTGTATAGCAGAACTGGAATAGGCATGTTTCTGACCAAACCTAAGGTACTGAATTTAAAAAGAAGGCTGTGTGCATTATATTCATTTGAAACACATAATAAAAAATGCCAAGGTCTAAATTTAATTTATTTTTGTCATTTAGAATACAATGGATAGATAATCATCTCAACGTGATCAGCCAAACATCTTTACTTTGCTAAACTGTTAAAGATTTTAATTATGCTAGCATTGGAGAGCACTGGTCTAATGAGGCGATGGACTCCAGAGAATCCGAGTGGTTAAGAACTGTGAAATGAGTCTGATAGGATTTTTTTATATTCACCGTGGATCGTTTGCATATCAAAGAGGAGTAAATTATTGCACAGCAGACCAATAACCTTCCCCGCCTTTCTGAGAGGAGCGTTAACAAAAACAGTTGGTCTCTCCTAACGGTTCTCCAAGAAAATGTTCAAACGCTTGAGTCTTTGCAATTAATATATATTATAAAAGAGGCCTCAAATGATACATTGAGTGGTCAGATATTCTTCGAATGCGTCCTCGACAGCCAAGTCAGTTTTCTTCTTCCTTCATAAAAATCAAATGCCAATTATATTTTGATGGATTTTGTCCCAAATGAGCATTTAGTTATTAGGCATATTCAATTATTACTTGTCCCCTGAAATTAAACCTCGGAGGCAAATTAAACAAAGGGAAAGGTCACCACACAATCCTGTGTCCGGTCCTGCTGCATCTCGGCTGTTTTTTCCCAACACCTAGTGAGGTGATGCGCAGGGCGGGCTGGTAGCTAACAGGCCGCCACTGATGTCTGCATACCAGCAGTTACCTGGAAGATGGCTGACCCTCGGATCGCTGTTTATTCAGTGGAAACAATAGTGAATAGGGTTGTCTGTGGATGACGGCACACTGATGTAAAGCCACACAAGTCAACACCCAGTTTTACTTTCTGGGGAGTCGGTACACACAAAAAGAACAAGCCGCCTAGTTTCAACTCCAACTGATTGATTTCTGGGTCAAGGTGCATGGGAGGTGGGTTTCTAACCACTGTGTTGACACTTTCCCTCTGATAGAAGCAGCACTCGGAAGCTGTTTCAAAAGTAAGCTGTTTATCCAGCAAATAAAGACAAAGAGAAATGCCCTGTTACACTTGTTAGGCCCACAATGCACATTAATGTTTCTCTCCTCTCCTTCTAGTCCAATGGGCTAGCAAATCAGTTTCTTCGTCCACAGGGAGAAACGGTAAATAAAATAGTAACTCACTGACTGACAACGAGGTATCCTTCTGGGTCAAATTTCAATGTGATAATTACGGTGAAGAACATTCGCATCAGACTCTCAGAAAGGCAGTCAAATCGGTCTCTTCCATCAATGTTACACCTTGTTAGTGATGTTAAACTGTTACTTCAGTGAACAGTATCTACCAAAGGATGCTGTTATTTGACAACCGAGATCTCACAATAGAATTAAGACAGATAAAAGGTAAGCTAGTCACTCATCAGACTAAAGGGACACCAAATGTCCAGAAAGCATGCATTTCTTCCAAAATGGTAGATAGGAATAACAGTCCCAAGTTAAACAAACCCATTAACAGGTACATTGGCAGGCACGCAATTTTCTTCCAACTGTAGTTTATATTTTAAAAAATTTAAAAGTCAGAATGATATTAAAAGTATATTTCTTTATGGAATTACAGGTGCTAAGAAGATGATATGTCTAAAGCCATCAGGGGAAAAAGAGACACGCTAATAATATAAAACAGGGAGAAGGCTGTCCAACAGCCCTAAAAACATTTTACAAAATGAAAGGTCCTTCTGTTTCATAACCTAAAACCTCCAGGGGAAAAAAAGTCTTCAAAATATTACTCTCTGTCTCTTCCAGTACTGTGATATTTACATGCACGTTTAAGGCAACTTAGCCAAGACCGTGCAGGGATGTAAAAGAATCATGGTGATTACATCCTGAAGTGAGCATTACTAGCATTTTAAACACATAAACCCTGTGCCTGCCTACATGTCTTTTTCCAGGACAACTGGCCCCTTCATTATAAAAGAAAATGCAGACACAGGTTTAAAAAATGTATGCTGTGGGGACAGTTGACAGATTACCATTCACGGAACTCAATTTTACAATCCCAGGTATCACTGGCTCTAAGACAAACAGAGTTGATCAACCTTTTTTTGTCCTTGTACCTCTATACCCAGGTGACCATGTTCAAGCAAGCAGAAAGTTGATTTAAACCTCATAATGACATCAGTTTTAAGTCATCATCTCTCTGATAGAAACAAACAAACAAACAAACTGTGCTGTAGTCCAAAATGACTGAATTCTCCAGCCACTTTGGGCAAGGGGTGAGGGGACACAAAACCAGCCTTTTGATTCCAAGAGAGATGGCTATGACACGGGTGGCTCACTTCACTAGGAGAAATGTTTATGTTTGCGTTTATGCATTTTGGGCACACACAAAGACACCCCCTTAGACTATAAATATGCATCTTCTTAATGTTGCGGGGGCTAAAGCGTTAGAGCCGACTGCTAAGCATATCAATCAATGCCATGACTAGTGAATTACCTACCGGTGTCTCTGATATGTTACTGCAGAGATTACACTTCATGCATCACCACATTCATTTCTTTCACATTACATGTGAGCTTGTCTTGTCACTGCCCAATTGCCCTCTTTTGGACAGCTTAACTGATGGACTATAACAATGAACCTTAGTGAGCCCACTTAATAGTATAGGAGCAGTAGGAAAAGATGAGCGAGGCAGAAGCGGAGTCCAGTGGGTGTGTCAGCCCAGCCGGCGATGTTGCCGACAATAAATACAAAGATGTAATTAATGCATGTTATAACATTTTGCAAGCACAAAAGTGCATTAGCCCATGTGTCCTCCCCCGCCCTGGCATTGCTCAGTTACCAGATCTTCTATTTTGACAGCAATGGCGATATTGATTATATACTGCGTGGATGAGCAGTAAGAGCAGGAGGAGGAGGAGAGGCAAGAAGCAAGTTAAAGGAGGAAAATGCCCTGGTCTCAGCATTAAGACATAAAGAAAACCCAAAGAACCCCAGGAGGGACACAAGTTGGTTGTGGTTGACTCAAGAGACTAAAGGCAGACATGACTCAAAAATTACTGAACACATGGCCATGCCTTCATTACCATGAGGGGAGAAAGAGTTTTCATATTTTGAACTGTCTTCATAACGCAACTGAATCCAAGACACCAAAGGTTTTAGCTACCAATCTTGAAGGCACATATACACATACATCCGAGTCTACCATGGGCCTTCAAGAGGCAAATGAAATCCACCGTACCACGTACAGGACGGAGGAACTGTATTTCAAAACACAGCATGACTCTTTCTTCTTTCCTTCCCTCCTTCCTTTCCTTCTGGCTTGTTCTGAATAATTCATTTGTGTATCACATTACCCAAGTAAAAGTTAGATTTGCTTCAACCCAGAGGATGTTCTAGGAACAGGAAAACTACTCATTTCTGTCTGTCGGGCAACATCCACTGGAAGAACATGTCAACGGTTTTTCCAAAGAAATTTCTAAATCCATGAAATCTCACTCCTTTTCAAAGAGCTCCATTTCTCAAAAAAGAACTGGAATGGACAAGTTGCCTGTTCTAATGGGTGTAGAATCAACTTGCTCTAAAACCAACAATCAGGTGAATGCAAGAGAGAGAGATTCCAATAGAAAACCCCCTTGGCTTCTGTAACAGCAAGAGATGAATCACAATTGTCTACCTGAATTTCTCCCTAGATGTTAAAGAGAGACATTTCAAAGGCATTACTACAATTTAAAACAGAGCAAGTTACAGGATGTACAAGGTATCTTAAAATGACTAACGAAAGCCTTCAAGAAAATGTATTTGCGATTCCAAACTGAAAATGTGAGAAGATCTGATTGAAGAGCAGCACTGCCTTCTCTCCTGCAACATTTTGACCCTGTGACATCGGCGAAGCCTGCAGACCACCCTACGTTGTCATCTTGGCACTCACAAGCCCTCCAGCTTCTGGAAGGGTCCATCCCTGTTACCTGAGCTGGTCTTGCCTCTAAGTGTGCATCTGCGTGTTTTAAACAAACAATCTCCTTGATGATGAGCTGAAAGGAGACCCCACTCCCCTCGCCATCACTGCCCCAGAGTCTTGAGGGACCAACGCCTGCTGCATCATCAACGCTTACCTTGAGTAAGAGGTTGGAGGGGAAGGGCGGGCTGCCCTGGCTGGATGGTTAGAAGGCCTTGGCGCTGCAAAGACAGGAGGTGTTGCTGCTGTAACTGCTGCATCTGCAGAAGTTGCTGCTGGAAGGCCAACTGCTGGGTAGCCACCTGCTGCTGCTGAAAGAAATCAGGCAGGGGGAAAAAAAAGAATGAGATGGCCGCTGCCCAGGGAAGGCGAAACGGATGGTGGTCCTCAAACACCCTGTCATCGGCCAGGACTGAGAGGGGTCACCAGAGCTTCGTGGAAGGCTCGGGCTCAAGGCTGCCTTCAAGGGGACAGAACACAGCACCTCTGAAGAGGAACGAGGGGGTGGGTGGAGGCCCTTTCTCCCGCCGGCTCCCACAGAAAGACAGTTTGCCAATCAAGGCAGTTTTTCCTATGATTGCAAAGGCCTGAGTTTTTGCAGTCAGAATGTGGACTTCTAGACTCTGAAACCTGTAATGAGGCGCACGAGAAGTCAGGCTTCACCACTTGAGGCCTACGGGGATTTGAACCCCGAGCCCTGAGCAGTGAAGGAGAAGCTGCTTCCATCCTGCCTGTTCAGGGAGAAGCTCTTAACTACTCTGTTTATCACTTCTGACATAAATAAATGAGAAAAAATCAGACCTTTGAAGAAGAAAAACTTCATCTAATATTGTTAATTAGCCATGACAAACGATGAAATAACATTGTAAATCTTTCATAGAAACAGCCACTAGATTTTAATTACACACATTCATAATTTAGCAAACAACATCGCACTCGGCTGTGAGTGCTTAATATGAAGGACACTTTCAACTGCAGATGCCTTCGCTTGGCTTGAGTTTCAGAAACCCCAACTCTGCTTGCTGGTCGTGCTTCCCTACCTGCTTTGTTCTTGCAAAGAAGGGGCTCTGCGATATGATAAATATCTTTCTGTTGATTGGACAATGACAGGAGGAAAACTTTTGTTGTGTAAAACATCAATACATCATTCCTGTGTTTAGCAGGACTTGCTCCAGCCAAAAAAATTAATGTAGATTTCCTCAGTAATTATCTGAGTGATAGAAAGATAATACAGTGCAGTATTACAATAAATAGAAGGAAATTATCTAATATCCTTAATCTGTGAGGAATCAAATCGAGGTGGAGGTCTTAGCCACATTATGGCTAACAATTATGAAAGAAAAATTAACCCTTCTTGGGGAAGGGAGTTCTGAAACCAGGAAAGAAAAAGAAAAGAAAAAGATTCTTTAAGAAAAGCCACAAGATTTGTTTTCCTGATTCTGAGTATTATTCAAAACATGAGGGAGACATTCCCAACCAAGAGGACTGCATAACCCTTTCAGAGCTTCTCATAACTACACTTTACAAACAACTGCATTCACTTAACCTAACACATGACCTTGATCTGATACATCCATAAAATGGTATATATACCAAGACCTTCTGATGCAAAGTTCAAAGGAGGAGAAAAATAGTGGTTTCCTTTTGGTCTCCATGCAGTTTATTTTACAGTAAAAACCATCATTCTCATATTAGCAACCAATTTCAGACTTACTACCATGCCACTGAGAAAGTTAATTGAGTTTCACTCCAAAAAACAAATTCTATACCACTAACAACAAAAATTTAAATAAATTTAAATGAAAAGCCAGTGTTTTCATTTGAAGAACAGCATGCATAAAATGATCCAATTGTTTTCACCCCTTCCCAAGTTATCACATTAATGTAAAACCCAATGATAGTTATATTCATGTCAAAGTGATTTTTTCACTTCTTCAACAGATATTAATTCATGATGTTTTTTTAAAAGGTGGGGGAGGGGAGAAAGAGAAGAAAAAACAACATGGGTACAATAAAAGATCAGGGATTCAACTCTTGTTGAAGTAAAAAATCTTGGGGCAGGGGGTGCCGGGGCTTGGGGAGGGTGTTTCCTGTCTTACTGTAAATGAAATGTTTAGAAATTCTGTATTTATATAAAATGACTGATGGCTGCTCTGTCGTCTCTGTGGCCATCCCTAGGAAAAGCTCATGAGAGCTGTCTGCGTTTGAAAAGCCAGGATATAAAAGTATACAAGGCCCATTGTCCAAAGAAAGAATTTAAAAGCAACACTGGTTGCCAAACTGCGCTCCCCACCCAGTTACCAAACACAGGATACGAGTCCGTTTGTTTACTTCTCACAATTGAATGCATACAAAAAAGGTCTCCGCGCAGTCCCCTGGACAGGTCAGTAGTCAGTGTTAAAATGCTAAAATGCCCTGATAAACCTTGCATTTCGGATCCCCTCCCTAGCACTGCAGTCAAAGGTCTGTTTTCCTTTCTTCGGCTCCTCCCTACCGCCTAACATAAACTGTCATAACTACCAGGACAAACGGCCCTTTTAAAACAATCAACTTAGCCTACCTCGCCCGCACAGGATGGGATCTTTTTTTGTGGCCTGACTTAAAATTAACTCTGCCTTCGCTTTTCCACACCCGTCCTATCAAATAGTAATGAGCCGTCACCTAAGAACTAGCTGTATGGGGCTACGGAGCACCCATCTTCCCAAGAAGGTCTCAGGGCTGAACTCAACAACTCGAGGCAACTTCAGGAAAAAAAGAGACTAAAGTATGTTGTTCTGGCCCAGGATCAAGTATCTTACTGCAGAGGTGATCAAAAGAGGGAAAAGGCGGGGAGAGGGTGGCTGACGATTCAAAATTATGAGCCACTAATGACTGGGGATTCAGTAAATTAATACACTTGTTCCATCTGTCAACATCCAAGTTCAAACCTTGTTAAAATCCTAACCAGCAGTCCACATCATGAAATTACTACCATGTGACTCTACTTCATGGTAGCACAAAAGGACCACCACCGGCACAGTCCTTTCAGGAGGCTCCCCCCTCACCTCAGGGACATAAAGATCGCCTGGTCACTGCTACAACAGGGCTTGGTGACACTCAGTGGTGCCGTGAACACACCAGTAGAATCCAAGGGGATGTGCTGTAGGTCTGGGCCCGCCCACCCCTCAGGATCTGAAGGCAACACCACCTTTACCATCAAAATGGATGGCAAAGTGTGACCACAACAAACCCAGTGTCCCGGAGATGCTGAACGCTACTACCATCATGCAACCACCGTCCCCTGGTTCAGACACAGAGTGGCCCCCTTTTCTCCCCCACCCCTCCCCCCAGATTCCAACACCACCAGCATATCTGTGTGCCCGAGATGCCCCCTTCCCTTTCTGAAGGCAGCAATTTGGGCGAGTTAACTTTTATCCTTCCTTCTGCTGTGTAACTTTCGCCTTTGCATTTCTTTATCTGCCCTCTGAGCTCATCTGAACTTTCATGTTCTCCCAGCATGCAGACGTGCATTCCAAACTATGTCTAACAGACCAAGTAAGAGGTTAATAAGAAGTGGCAACAGAAAGGAAAAACACAATCCCTGGTAACTGATAAGAATGACAGTGCGGCCCTTTTTTGTTTGTCTTCAAATATAGAGTTAAAGATCTTTAAAAAACTAAATTTTGATGCCTTTGAAAAGAAAGAAGCACAAAATAACAACAGGGGGTTATTGCCTGCGAGCCACAGGGGAGAAACTCCATAATTCTTATTCTCCCTTTTGAAGGCTGTTAGAAATCTGATTCAAAAAAGCAACAGCAGAAGGGGAAACCTCTTGAGGCTGTAACCATTTCCTGTGATCATGCATAATGTGCTTCAAAAGTGGGTTTTTACCAATTCTGTTGATCAATTGCACCTCCTTCATATCCCTTCTTTTTTCTGCTGTGTTTACATCTGATGTGACTCCGTGACAAGCACTGTCTGAGACTGTGAAACAGGCCTGTCATGTTGATTTATGGGCGCATCAAACCACAACTTGTCCAAACTGAAGCTCGCAGTTCATTAATTAGAGAGTTGTGACTTTGAAGTCAGCTTTCAGACTGTGGTTTTTAACATTTGGCTTAATTTATATGCTCTTGAATGTGGATCTCTAAGGAAAAAACTGAAATTCCCTTCTTGTCTTTGAACTTCTTTTGACCGCACAATAATCATTTCTTTGTCCAGAGTGATGCCTGCAATCCCAGAGTCATTAACGCGCATTGAACTGCCACTGATGAGTAAGCCCTGCTGAATTAGAAAAACAGCCAGCAAAACAAAGCTGAGAGCCTTCTGCACAGTGATATCTCACAATTACATGCCTTCCCGCCCTGTGCCATTTCCATTTTAATTACTGTTAGTCCTTTAGATTTACATTTTAGACACTTTTTAATCTGTTCCCTTTTTTATTACAGAAGCGCCCGGTAGCGCGCCACCGTACTTAAGGTTGTGTCAGCAGTTTCATTAAAGCGCCTCCTCCCCTTCAGCCCCAAACTGCCCCTACTCTGCAGGGCTGCTAACCAGGACTCCAGGGTGAACCCTTCGCAGGGCAAGGAAAATGTACCCAGTGTGTGCAGAGCGAGGAGCCGGCACAGTGAGCACAGCTGGGTCATTCCCGGCGTGGGCAAACAGGCGCTTCCAGGCACCCGCGCTCCTGGGACGGCCAGGACACAGTCACCTGGCGCGACTCCTTGTAAGCTGAAGGCAGGGGCTGCCTGCTGCGGGCCAGCCAAGAAGCTGTTCAGAGGGACTGGGAGCTGTTTACCGAGCTCTGCATGGTCATTCCGTGGAGAATACTCAAATGGAAAGAATTTCAGTCCACCGTGAAAACATGCAAAGATAAGAGACATAGGATAACTCTGGAATGGAAGAGAGATGCCACGATAACATACACATGCCCAGAGATACTCCTCCATCTGACCAAGCCACACTGAGTCACATAGAAGGTGGGACAGAAACCCTGCCTGGGAAGGTCTTCCCTTCTGTTGACAGAATACTGTTACCTAACTGGGCAGTAGGCACACGTGATTACTATGCCCACCTCCAAAGGACTGCATACATAGAAGCAATCGCAATACACAAGTTCTTCTCAGGAAGACACAAATACTCCAAGCCTGCCATTAGCAGTTATGATCCATGCAACCTGGAAGAAGCTGTTCAACACAGATGGGGTGTTCTGAACCCTGCTCTAACTTTCGGCATAAAGGATTCTTTTTCTGAAGGTAAAAGCCATCATCAACACCCAAGCTCCTTGGAGCTGGGAGAAAAACATCAGGTGTGCACCCAGGTAAAATTTTACTTGGAGCACTTCACCTCCCCCAGCTAGATCTCAGCTCAGCGGTGCCAGTTTGCAAAAGTTGCCCTGAAGGTTCTGCCCAACCTCCTCTTCCCAGCGCCCACACAAGGTACACCTGTAGCAGTGTTAAAAAAAACACAAGTGGCAGCCAGTGAACAGAACCCAGAAAAATCTGAAAGAAAACAGGACAATAATTCTCAGTCTGAAAGCTGAGAACCGATAGAGTCAGCTGAGTTGTGCAATCATTTAAAAGATGAATGACAGTTTAATAGCCACGAGATAGTCCTCAGGGATCTGTGGTTTGAAAGTAAAATATGTATTGTCGGTACCTCTTTAGGCTGTTTTCCAGCATGTTGTTGTTGTAAAAGTTGAAGCTGCAACTGTTCCTGTTGTTTTTTATAAAACTCTTGAAGCTGCTGCTACAAAGGAAAGAGAGGATGGTAAGTAACAGAGGGCAGTGCCAAGCCACTGTCCCTTTCGGTGACATACACAAACTGGGATTTGAAAAATAGCATCCTTTTATCTGTAATGGCCTGACCTTTAGTTTGAAACTCGACAATAAATTTCAGCGCATGCTGACTCTTCTTGGCATTATTGTTTGAAAAGTAATCTCCAAAATGAACTGATGAAAAACATACCATTTTCTACACAAACTAATTAAAAGAAGGCAAGGAATGACCTTTGATTGTACAACAAAGCCAAAGCGCCCTTGCTGAGGGAGTCTGGTGAATCTCTACTGCAGACTGTGCATGCTCACTCCGTGTTAGGCTTGGGCGGTGCTGGGGGCCGGTCAGTGTGGACATCACCGTGTGGCCAGTTTCCTCTGCGTCCGGTCCCCACCACCTTGCCTCAGCAGCTCCCATCACCATGGTCCCGAATCCCCTCTATCTGGTTCAGGGGTCCATCAAGGCAGACTATGAGGTCCCCATGGCACCATGGCAGCCAGAAGTTTATTTCAGCATCAGCAGACACAAAAGGGACAAAACCAACTGTGCAGCGGACAGTTAACAAAACTCCAAGATGCTTCCTGATGTTGAAAAGTTCTGTACGCTTCTGACTTGAAATGGGGACTTTGAGAGCTGTCACATTTAAACCTGCTCCTGACGTGCTCTCGTTTTGCTTTGATTCACACCATTTAGAAGCCTCTGGGCTTACCAAATAAAAGAGCGCAAAGCCCCCTAAGCCGAAAAGATCTTACTTCTACCAAGTCCAATTACAGCCCTGATCTCAGTCCATCGGGTCCTCTCCGGGCCCAAACCCTCGTGGCTTTGGCAGGGTCCCTCTCTTTCAGGGATGCAAATGCAGCTGATCACCCAGGGACCAGTGTGCATCCTGCCCCACCCGCCTCACTCTGCCTACTGCTTCGGTGGGCAAGTCAGCATGGAGGGGTGGGGCCCTGGAGGCACGGGATGCTGGGGGAGGAGGAAGGACCTTACCTGTTGAAGCATGAGGGCCTGCTGCTGCTGGAGGAGAACCTGGAGCTGCTGAGGGCTCAGCACTTGCTGCTGGAGGATCTGCTGCATTTGCTGGGGAGTGATAACTTGAGGTGTCATCATAGCCACTGACACGGGAACCTAGAACGTTAACGAAGGATAAATAGCAAGCCAGGAAATCGCACACCCACAGCACTCAGCCTTCCACGTTCAGTGACAGACTGTCTTCAGCCTGCTTAGAGGACTGACCCATTTCCCATATGCGATTCATCTGTCCAAAGGGGATGCAGCCACGAGCTCTGATCAATCAAGTAGTGGATTTCAAATAAAGAAAAATAAAACAAAACTTTGCAGCTACTGACAAGCGTTCCTGAGAGTTTGGTCAGCAAACAGGAGTAAAAGCTTAATACAAGCTACCTGGAGTTAAGGCTGGTGTGATGTCAGTTGCTTCAAGAGTTTTTGGTCATAGCAAGATATAGGAAGTTAACACCAACTTGAATTTTAGGGAAGGAGTTTAACTGGAACCAATATTTTCCCAGCTGGAGCCAATACAATCTGTCCTCTGAGGACAGTTATTTTGAGAACAGTCCATGAACACCAAGTCCTGTGGACAGCTGAACCTTGGGTGCACCTTTTGAAATGCAACACAGACCCTTCCTATGTTCACCCAGCACACAGATGTCTCAATTCTTTCATAGTATAAAAGCCGCTTTCCATGACATTTCAGTGACAAACAGCTACAGTGATGAACTTGATAGCATTTCATATTTGCAACTGTTAACACGTTTCTGCACGGGCATCTCTGCAAGAAACCTGCACACTGTATCTGAAAGGATGATGTCTTGTTCAGATAAAACACTGACATTAAAATGACAGGCTGTCTTGGCCAAGGTTACACAAATTGTATTCAAGCGGATACCTAATGACAATGCTATGAATTCTGCAAGCTTTCTAGAATGTAATTTAGCTATTCAAAATAATCACTGCACTTGTGTTTAATTTGCAGACTACATGAGAACCATTTTGTCAGGCCCCGTAATACAAGAAGACTATTTCATGAAAAATTATCCCCCCCCCAAATAAAAAGATAAGGAAAGGGGAAAAAAAAAATGAAAGAAAAGACAAAACCTGTACGTCTTCGAACAGTAATATTTAAGCATCTTACTTTTCTTTGGTTTCTAATCAAACATGTGACAGCAAGAAGCTAGAAGCAGTAAAGGATATACTTTGTTAAAAAGGATCTGCTGTCATCTCATGTATTACAATAAAAGGTAATAATAACATGTTTTGCACTTTGCCTGTGTGCCACTTAGAAAAAAAAAATCCGGCAGACAATAGCTGATCAGAAGATAAAAGAATTAAAAAATCTTTCAGGGGAGCAGTAAGCAAAAGGGAGAAATGCAGTATTAATTTTATGTAACATAATGTCTTAATATGCAGTTTATCTTGACTTTTTCACATGATTTGTCCTGTCATTTGCATAGCGAGCTCTCATTCCTAATTTCACAGTCATTATGCACTGATGTCCCGATTTCTCAGCATCACTAATTTTGATGAACTAAAAATGGTTCCTGAAGGTCAGATTCATATACAGTGAACAGCCTCCACTGTTGTTGTGGGCATGTTTTGTGTGGGGGGATGTTTACGT
Source organism: Dama dama (assembly GCF_033118175.1). Taxonomy (NCBI): domain Eukaryota; kingdom Metazoa; phylum Chordata; class Mammalia; order Artiodactyla; family Cervidae; genus Dama; species Dama dama. Next base: position 35,419,294 of record NC_083704.1, on the reverse strand, counting down.
GCAAGTCTCTCATTGTTTGGAAAACACTAGCTGGAACATTTGAAAATTTTCATTAACCCAAGTCTGGAAGGTCATCATCAAATTCTTCCTATTGCAGTGGCCTTTTAAGTGTAGATGTAGATACACTGTAATTTAAAACAGATGGGCATGTCTGAATATTTTTATATGCAAACAGGGACAGATGTATATGAATGGATAAATTATCCTTTTAAAAAGATACTCCGCCACACAAAATATCACCAATGATGAGAACAGTGAACTTGCATTTAATCTAGGACAAACACCAAGAAGACATTATCCAAACATCTAACCATCTAGAAATTAATTCCAATTAGATGACTCTGTCTTCATACAGGAGAAACTTTCTGAATGTTTCAATCTGTATTGGGTGCCAATTACTATCTTTTGAGCAGCGAAAGCCAACATATCACGATGGAAGTTTACTTTTCCTTGAGAGTTGCATCATCACACAGGGAGGTTTGATTAAGCAAACAAAAGAACCATGTTTAAGGTTTCTTTTTTTCCCCTTGCGTTTCTTGGATGATATACAAAATAAATATTCTTGAGCCAAATTTCTGATGGTGATGAACAGGAAAATAGACAGGAACAGGGTGGTGTAAGATCTAAGCTGGTGATGAACGAGAAATTAACAGTGCTATAACAGAAACCACCATAGACAGTCTCGTGCTCACAATTTTTAAAGTGACTGCGGAAAACCTATGCTAGAAATGGGCACCAGAGAACTTTTGGGGGTGATAAGAGAGTCAGCTATTCTGGTTGGTTTGGTGGTCACAGAGGTGGAGAAAATTGCCAAAATCCTTCCAGCTGTCTACTTAAATACACTTTATCATATGTAAATTATGCTTCAACAAAACAGATCTAAAAGTTTAAAAAAGGACTTATGCCCACAGATAATTTTTAAATCCCCATATACAGTCAAGAGTTTAAATCTCCTTTCCCCAGAGTTATTTATTCAATATCCATAGTCATGTTACAGAACAGTATCTTGAGTCTCCCTTCTTTCTCCCGGTGGACATCTCCATGGAGGTGGTGACGAATAACCCAACGCTTAAAGCAGCAGACACAGCCAGGGGAGGGGAAGGGGCGAGAAGCCTGAGTAATCCTCCAGCCTGGTGACAGGTCTCTGAATGAGCAGAAGTGGGCTATCAGATCCTGATGGCCTCAGCTCTGCTTTTACATCTGAAACCACATTTTCACACCAGTTAACACTGAGCTTCCAGAGGAGGCTCGAGCTTCATTTATAAACATAATAAAACTGAGATTTTCCCCAAACTTTCTCCTCCAACATGTCATGAAAATCAGTTATGGAAAGCTTTCACAAACATAGCCAAATGAACCAGAAACCATTGTGAGGTGGAAAAGGAAAAGAAGAAGAAATCTGAACACAGTGTGAGGCTTTAAATAGTTAAGAATTATAGCCTACATATTCACTGCCTTAGCTCTCTATGTCCAACTTTTTCACGTAGCTAGTCCCTACTAATACTGGGAATCAAAGGGCATGCAGTACCAGCGAGAGGCTATTACAGCCCACACTTTATTGCCCATTACTACTGAGGTCATTAGCGGCAAGAGTGATTGTACTGGTCTTAACCTATTGATCACTGTAACTACTATCATTTAATCCTGTGTTGAATGTCTGGAAAGCAGCTAAAGGCACACAAGAGACAGTGCTTTAGCATTGAGAAATATGGCCAAGGCTTCGAAATTACACTTTGATTCATAAAATCTAGCCACTGGTTTAAATCAATAGTATTTAAAACAGTCATGTGAGTTTTTAACTACAGCGCTCCAGTATTTATGAGCTCCTCTTTCAGAGTATTCAGTCAAAACTAAACTCCCCCCCACCAATTCCATGCATCTACCTTACCCTCCTTGAGATAAAAACATTAATTTCTGAGGTTTGTGTGCTACAGGGCTCATGCCTTAACTAGGAGTTCAAGCTAATTCTTGATTTCTTTCTCAAATGACAGTTTAAATGCAATGCAAAAAAAAAAAAGTATCCCCGATACTGTAACTACCTTAACTCTTTGAGTATATAGAAATGAGTATGTTTTATGAGTTAACAATGAATCATAGAAGGCAATTTATGAAGAACGAGAATGATTCCGTCTAGCTGCCTTCAGGGATCAGAAATTCAAATTAAACTTCTGGCAGACATTTAAAGAATGCTAGCATACAAAACTGAATTTAAAACACACACACACACACACACACACACACACACACACACAGAGTTAACACTCTTCAGCTGAGTTTCAAGAGGAAGTCAGGAATTAAAAAAAATTGCTTGATACACTGCTGACTGATAGCGGGCGGGCGTGGCCCACCCCAGGTGCACGCAGACCTGAGCTCGGCAGGCTGACCGCTGCGGGGGCCACGGGGCGCAGTGGTGTGCGCCCGCTGCTGCCTCCCCAGCCTCGGCCTCGGCACCAACAAGTGCTGGGGAGAGCTCATCCACTGCTGTGGAAATGCTCCCTGACACAGTTTTCTTTTACTTCCAAACGGCTTTATAGCAGCTGAACGCTAGAAGACTATTGAAATCATCTGGCTTATTTTTCCCCTGCATCCTCAATGGGGAAAGGTGGGTGGGGGGACGGGGATAGTGTAAAAAGCAAACAAGTAAATAAAAACACCCGCAGAAACAATACTTTTATTTCTAATCCCAGAGACAATTGGAGGAATTGGGTGGGAGGGGAGATGACACAATATAAATACTGAAAATAACAAGTCATCCTTTTTTTTCTTTTTTTCTTTCTTTCTCTTCAGTTTACACTCAATGTTAACTCCAAGTCAATGCTGCCAGGTATAAATACACAGAGATCTTGGACATGAACATATTCTCATAACTGCTATGGGTACAAATAATGCAAATGTAAAGATAAACACATTTAAAATACTGTTGTATTTCCATTTCTCTGCATTAAGAATTTAAAAACTATTTTTTGTCTCTGGTTATTCACTTCATGGATGTCCCAAGGAACTGAAGTCCTTTCCAGATCTGAGGCTCTACCTGGATGATAACTGACCAGGTTAGGCAGTGTTACTTGGTTCATTAAGTCAGAGCAAAATGAATTAAATTAGAATGTTCCACAACATCCAAGCAGAACGAAAGAAAATGGCTCCCCATGCAAAAAAAAAAAAAAACACACACACACACAAAACCAAAAAAACAAACAAAAAAAACCTATGTCACATTTGACATGATCATACAGAAGCTAGCCTGTGTGAAAGAAAAGAAACAGCAAGCCCCCCTCCAAGAGAGACCAGTGTTCATAATTAATAACCCAGTGGATACAACTGATATATCACCAAACAAAAAAGTTAGAAAGCTTCTATCTATTCCCCATGGTATTTAGAAAGAAGGAGGAAAACACACACACAAAATCCCCCAAAAGCCACAGACACCATGTAAGGTAGCTGTATCATACTGGAAAGAAAATACGTTTCTGACATAATATTTCAGTCTTCAAAAAATTTTTTAAAAAGCATGCTATTCATGTGGAAAGTATAATTCTGTTTCATTATAGAATTCTGCTTTTTGTATAACTCTTTTTGGCTTCGCTATTTTGCCACAATACTGTACAAAGCATTAAGGCAGGTAATGGTTATTATATTAATGCAAAATCATCTAAGTAGTCAGTCATTAGCATAACTGTTCTCTCAGTAACAATACAACCACCTATTAAAATTTTAGGGGAAAAAAGACCTCTTTAAAATGCAATTAGCATTTCATTTTTTATCATTTTGTTTATTACATTCTATCAAAAAGGGCTATCCTTCTTTCAAGAAGAATTGTATGGCCAAGACTTGTCTGCCAATCAGGAGTTATTTCAGGTTATCAAGCCTAATAAGCAATCTCTAGCAACGTTCTCCGAGCTCTTCTTTTGTCTCTAAATTGTAAAAAGTGGTATAAATTCATATTTGTTTACAGCACAGGCATTCGTGAGACCTCCACTGCTCTCCCAGTTCCCCACGCACATAAGGTTACTCACTGACTGCCGGTGTAATTGTTTTAGCTCTAATAAATATCAGCTTCATTTGCATAAAAATGTAAAGTTTACATGAATTAAATCGCTTCCCCCATTAGTGACTGTTAAATACAGGAAACAATAGAAGCTACACATGAAAATAATCATCCAATAAGCCCTGATCTTTTCAACCTGTCAACTATTATTATTATTATTAATATTATTATTTAAATACAGAAAAAAGCCCCTCTTTCCTTCTTCAGTCTCTTTCTCTTGGAAAAGGGATAGAAAACAATTTAGTGCACATGGATCAAACCTGCTATGATAGTTTATATTAACAACAACGAAAATGGTCTCTTAGGCCTGCAAAGAGGAGGAGAGAGAACTATTCCAAGAAGGTACCTCAGAAAACATTTTAGCCACAGTCCTGAAGAAAAAAGGAAGAGGCCTTGGCTAAATAAGCTCCATTACATTGAAGCATTATTCAAAAATAGTGCAAGGGAGGGCAACTGTATCCATCTTATTTGACACACACAGAGGATTAGAATAAGGAAAGACAACTCGGTGATATGGCTGTAGATCAACAGATATTGTTAGATGAAGAAAAATTAAATGTTGATCTTTTGCACATCGCACATTTTCTACAACTAAGAAGTAAATTGACAGATCTTCACATTTTAACCAGCACTGAAAATATAATAGAGGTGCTTAACTACATTTTTATTTTTTATTATTTACTGAGATGGAGGTGGGGATTTTAGTTGAATTTGAACATACAGGTAGGCCAAAATTAGATCATTCCAAAGTTTTTAAGACCTGACTTAGGGTGCAATCACCTTTTTTTTTTTTCTTTCAGAATTACAACTTCTGTTTCTCAAAATATGTAGTTTCCCATGCCAATTTCCAACACGTTATCCATAACAATTAAACTAAAGGGTGCAAATTAGATTCTAATGAGAAAACATCAGTTGCTTCTCTGACAATCTCACCATTCACTGATTTATTCCTAATGAAGACAAAGCCCAACCCAAAGCTCCTTATGTGATAAAGGACAAAACATGTTCAAAAACGCCTAGTAAAAATCAAGGCAAATGGGAAAGCCAGACCCACCCTCATGAAGTGGTGTGACAATTAGAGTGATTGTACAAAAAGCCATCTTCAGGACAAAGTAAAAGAAATTAAGCTGCCACAACTGTAACAGGTTAGATGAAAAAAATCAAAATTTAATGTATTCTCCCCTGTGTCATCTTGTTTTGTCAAGACATCAAATAGAATTGGGAAGTACAAAATAACAAGCCCTTGAGAAATCACAGAAGCCGACCTTTTTGATGTTGTTGATTTACCTTGTTCTCAGTTATTTGAACAATGATGTTTCAGATTTAAAGGCCAGATAAAGCTTAAAAATTAAAATATGATACCAAGGTATCCCCAAAAAAGTGCACCCTAGCATTTAGCCTGCAACTTCATTGATTAGGTGCTTTCAACCAGATTTGAAAAGGAGGTACAGTCCATGTATTCAATATTTATTTCTCTCATTCTAAATTAATTTCTCTTCAAAAGCTGCCAGGTTGGAAGAAAGACTCAGAGATTACTCTTACAATCCTTTAGTCGAGGCCCAGTTCAGGTCTTTCCAGATAATTCAAGTTCCCACAATCTGCAGAGGACTGTTCAGCTAAGAGGTAACTGAGTTTTCTCTTTTTAAAAAGAGTAAATAAAGGTGAATATAGAAAAGCCATCTATGAGGAGGGGGAGAAAGTACTGCACACTTTGAAATGACTCAAACCAATGTCCAGAAATACCATGCTCCTGCCAAGAACAGAAATCTTTCACCAAAGAGCAACAAATTCAAATTCATCCCCAAATCTAGCCATGCAGGTATACACAAAGTACATTCCTTCTCTGCCCTCAGAGAGCTACAGAGTATCAGCAACATGACCAAGTCTGATATATTTTGTACAAAGATGGTGTATGATCAATGTGTCACTCGATAGCTTTCTCAATTTTTACGTGTAGATGGCTGCTTCCACCACAGCACACACAGCAGTAAAAAACAGCTAGCAGTAAATAAATAAATCTGTTTAAAAGGCACTAAAAGGAAATAACCAAGTATTTACAATCACTAGGAGAATTTGTAAGATCGACTAATAGCTATTAGCTATTAAATTACTCTAATTCCTTGTCATCAAATTCATATGCATTTTAACACATAACAGACACACACACACAGACACCATGCATTTATTTACTCGAACCTTCTCTGGTCAACTGTTGCTGCCTAATACTCTTGCTTATAAATCACACAGTCAAACAGAACTACCTGAAGTGGATTCTGACTACTCTATTTGTCCAATTCCTAAGAGGATAGCTATCCATTTCTCTTTAGTGGTGTTCATCTACAACTAAATCACAAAATAAATTTATTCAATCTTCTTTTTAGCCAATTCAAATTTTATTAACATTACAGTTCAGGCTTAGACGCTGGTCACACTACCATTTCCTGATTGTCTTAGAAGCACTGTAGCTCCAACACACTTCTGCCACGTTAGCCAAAATAAATTTGGAATTTCATTGCTTTTAATTAATCTGGATTTTAATTTCACTGTACCTTGCAATTGTGTGGAGGTTGGCTGAAAAGTTGCAGAACTGGTCAGTGTCATGAAAGAGTTTATCTTTCAAGTGACAGCCCCTGACAACGTGCAAAGACACGGTAGTGATGGTTAGGGTTTTGTTTTTAAGGTACATCTGACTGCAAACAACAAAAAAATTCAAGCCAACCATTCCTATCATAAGCTTTCTGATGATTTATGGTTTACCAACTGAGCAAGGTTACGCAACACTGCATGCCTTTAGATGCATTACTTCAGCTAGTTGAGATTTAATTAAGATCACAGCCTCTAAAATCCCTGTCAAATGAAAATTCAGAGAAGACAATACACTCTATAGCTTCATGCAGAATGTTTCCATTCTGGTCTGTGGAAAAATATGAGTTAATCTGTGTTTCTATGGCTGCAGACAAAAGTTCACTAATTTTATTTTCTTTTGACACTTAGGTTGTTTTCTATTGCATATGTCATGAGATCATTCCCTTCCAGAGAAGGAAGGAAAAAAAAAATCGAGAGTGAAACACGTTGCAGAAAATGCACTTGACATTATTATCCGACATTATCATAGCTTAGCTATGATGTCATCACAGCTTCATAAAATCGGTCCATGCTTAGGGGAGTTTCATTTAATGAAATATATCTATTTAAAAACACAACACAAATGGGAAATCTACCTTCCATGAATTACTCAAGATTAAAGAATTGACATGTTAGGCTCCTCATTTCCTTAACTGACCAACTTTTTATCAAATGAGCTGCATATATGGTTAGAAAAGAAAGTTCTCGGGGCAAATGAGAGAGCATAAAGCCCATTACTTTCATTCTGTAAGTACTCCTTACGGGTAATACACACACACACACACACACACACACACACATTTAACAGACTTCTTACAGATTGGCATTGACCAATTTTTTTCTTTTTTTAAAAAAAATTATGATCACGTGGCCCTTTATCTAGTCCAACATATTTTTATTTGCATCATCTTAATATCTGGTTGCTTATCTCATGCCTTAGAAATGACAGGTGCTCGCAGTCTTGCTCTTGACAGGCCACTACACAAATAACTGTCTTGCCTGAAAGGGCTAATGCAGTACTAATGAACAATAAATCAACTTTGATTATCAAGTGTCAGCCCAATCCGTTTTCAGTTTGGCTCTATCACATCCTAGAGTAAGTCAGCCAGTGTTTCTGGGTAGGCAGTCTGTATTTTGGTTTCATTTTTACACACTTTTCACTGAAATGTGTCAAGCAGCTACAAAGAATCAAGTAAAATAGAAGCAGACCTTTTTTCAATGTAAGTGAAGGGCATCAATTAGGAGAATGCGCTTCTGTCTGCATTTGCTTCATTTCATGAGGAGTCTTAACATTCGAGAGAGCCTTGTATTCTTTTAAACGACAGCAACAGCACAGATCCTAAACTAGAATCCTAATGTGATCATGTTTGAGGTTTCTGACAATGACATGCTAGCTTGAACACTTCACCACATAAACCACCTTTGACTGCACATTCCTCTTGGAAAATCTATTACAAACAAATGAACAACAAAAAGCAATAAAAGGTCGCTACTAAAATAAAAACTTCGCACGATTTAAAGTAAAAAAAAAAAAAAAAGCTCTTTATAACACCGACTTCTTAATAAAATAAATGTAACTTATTTTTTCTTAAGCAGATTAGTCATTGATAGTATGATTCACATTTCCTGTTATCAGGCTTAATTTTTCCCCCAAATGTGTCACTTTCAGAATGTTGGAATCTATGGAAATTAGGTGATTTGCATTTTTAAATTGGCTTGATTAGAACATTTGATCTGTGTGGACAAGAATATAAAATTAATAGATATTTTACTCTGAACCGGCAGGCCTTGAAGGAGTTAATCCCAAAGAGGAAGAGTCTATATGTACTTTGCTCTAAAACTTTACCACCCACTTCCTAAAGGTCCCCTCCTTCCCATCACGGCACTTGGGGGTGGGGGCGGGGGCACAAGAAAGTCTCCTTTCCACTGACCGTCCTTCAGGCAGTTCTGACAGTTGAGTTTGCTACATTCAGAGACCGTTCAGATGGGAGCACCCCGTGGCAATTCCTCAGTCGGCTGCGCGTCCTAACCCAAACCCCACTCACTACTTAACCAGCAAAGTAATGCAACAGAGGCTGAAACTCCCAAACCTGCCGGGATACCCCTCCACCGGCCTGCCCATTCTGGCCTAGGGCTTTATTCGTCTCCCTTCCCCCCCGCCCCTTGACTGTGTGTGAACTCCTTGAATTTGAACGGCTAAGCTGAAAATAGCCTAGACAGATATAGAAACAAACTATCAGAAGCAAAGCAACATCCACACGGGTTACACTGAGAGGGAAGGCTCCCTGTATATTTCACACGCTCTGAAAGTGACATAAATCACACCCCAGAAACGTCCCCAGAAAGGAGTGATGGCGAGGGCTTTACCAAAGTGGCTGCCTGAAGGCCAGACCGGCAGAAAACGAGTCGCAAACGAAAAAAAAGAGCGAGCGAGAGCGCGAGAGCAAAACACAAGCAGGACTTCCTCCAACTCTCAACTACACCCCACCCATGAACACTAAAAAAAAGGGAGAGCAAGAGAGAAGGGGGGGGGGGGGTGATCTCTCTCTTTCAGGACCCACAGGCCTGGAGCTGCTTCTTCCCACCCTTCCACTCCCTCCTCCGCCTCCACTTCCAGGGCGCAACTCCCACCCAAGTTGGTAAACAGCGATGGTTATTATTATTTTTTTTCCAAAAGACTCAACTTAGAAACCCTCGGGCGCTCCTGCCTTCCCCAATGAGGCCCCAGGAAGCTGGCACCGCGGAGCCCGGGAAGGAGAGCAGAACGGCGAAGATCAATCATAGGGACCAACCTGACACTCTCCATGTAGCCGCCAGGCGCGCGGAGCCGGCTCGGGGGCGCCCGCGCGGGCCGGGCGTGGGGTCCGGCGGCCTCGGCGTGCGGGCGGACTGCACGCGCGCAGGGGCGCTCCGGCTCGCGGGCTGACAAGACGCGCCGCGCCGCGCCCACCCGCCCCGCCCTGCTCCACCAATCACAACCCGCCTCTAAACACCCCGCGCCGCGCCGCGCCCCACACAATGGGCTCCGCGGCCCGTGCCCCGCGCCCGCGCCCCCGGCCCCCTCCTCGCGGCAGGTGAAATCACTCTCTGCTGAAACCCGGCTTTTGTTTCGGGAGCAACTCCGCTTAATTGCTGTTAACCCTTTGACCCGCCTCTGGCTGACGTCTGGGAAGCCGGGCGCGGCGCGCGTCTCTCCCTCCGGCCGGGGCTGCCGGGTCGGGGCTTTTTGGTGGGGTGGCGTGTTTGTTTCCTCTTGGAAACTGACAAAGAGTTGTCCCGGCCTTTCAGAGCAACCCGAGCGGCAAAGCAGGGGAACTGGCGCGCCCGGGCGCACACCCCGACTGCTTGGAGCAACTGTTGAGAATCGGAAGGGGATGCGGGGCTCAAAGGCAGCGCCGGAGAACTTCCTCGAAAACGGCCTTTGCGGGAGAACTTTCGCTTCGCGCCCTGGGGTTAACCCGGCCTTGGCCTCTTTTTTATCCACCCCCCCTCCCTTTTCTTTCCTAGAGTCGGCTTCGCCAAAGTGTGCTTGTGCGCGCAGAGGAAAACTAACCCGACACGGGGGTTGGAATAAATAACAACCAACGTGCCTTGTCGCTGTACCAAGCTACTTCCCCTCTAGAACGACAGCTGCTGAAGCAAGCATCTGCCACTCGTTCGCTAAGAAATAATTCTCTAAATTCCTGTCTTATTTATCCAACAACAGCAAGACCACTGGCTACTCTCAAGGAGCACTTGAAGATGACCTCTGTTAGAAATAGTCACTGCTCTTTAAAGCTGAATACAGTGTGAGAAAAAAAAAAAAGTCACCAATATGCTAAACTTTTTTTGGCTCAACTGGCCCGGTTTCAGTGCCAGGTTAATTTAGTCGCTTTCGGCAGCTCTAGAAATCACCTCTTTAATTTACCTTTGTTCAATTTAGAGAAAAACTTTTGGCCTATACTTACAAAACAAACAAGACTGTAACGTTTTTATTTTTCTCAAAATATTCGAGGCAAAAAAGTGCTTGTGACATCAATGATTATGTGTTTTCCCTCAATTAAAAAAAAGGGGGGGGGCGCCCACAGTAATTTCAGTTTAACTTGAAAGTATTTTTCCATTTGAGGTGTTACTATACACCAGAAAGCATATTGATAATATTTCCAATCAAGCAAATGTCTGAATTTCAATCAGGTCAGCTGGGGAGCAAGCAATTCCCCTCTTAATCTGGCAGCAAAAGAGACAAAAGCGCCAGTTGACTGTCAACTTATGATCAGATGTTAAATGGGTGCAGCACAGACGTGCTCCACCCTAAAGTGTTTTTGTGTCAGATAACAAATTTATTAATGGGATTTTTCAGGTCACAAAAATGTGACCCCACCCTCTCATGAATATTCAACAGAGAACCAAGGGCGGTCTTTTTTGGGGAGGGGGGCCTTAAATCTGCCAGTGTACCATGAATCAGTAGAGTTCTGACTCTTAAAGAGACAAGGCCCTCCTCCTTCAGTAGGGGCTGGCAGGGCCCCAAAGAGAGGAAATAAAAATATAGGAAGTTCTCTCCAACCAAGGCACAGTGAGAGAGGAGAAATACTCATTTCAAAATCCACATGTGATTTTTTTTCAATGGTATTAAAATTCATTAGCGATTTAATGTCTGTGAACAACATCAGGGTCCCCTTTAAAGAGTCAATTCTTTTTTTTTTTTTTTAAAGACAAATTCTTTAAGAGACATACATAAAACTCAAGGATGCTTTTACAAGTTGGACTCCCTTCTTGGCAGGTTAGTGTTTAAAAGCTGATTGTCTCCAGGAACATCCAAACAACAAACAAACAAACAACAAATATTACAGACGCTTGTGACCCAGCTGTGGAGACGAGCCTTGCACAAAATAATTAGAGAGTGATGCAACGTGGTGGTTACACAAGTACTAAATTGCATGACGGTGGCATTAAGCACCCTGAGACCACAGAGCAGGGGGAGACAGTGGAGCAGCAGAGGCTCGAAGGCCCCATGGGGAGGTGGTGTTTAGGGGACTGATGTCTGGGACAAGGGGGTAGGGACAGTATGAAGCGGGAAGTGGCTTAGCATATGCAGAGGCCACCTGGAGCCCTTCCCACCCTCTCTCCAAACATGACAGGGTGACTCAGAGACTACTTCTAGGCAAGGAAATGTACCATCAGAGATAAACCTGGACAAGCTTTATACACCCAGGTCACTTCGTTAATTGTGGGCTCTCAAGATCCATTTCCATCTGGTCCTGTCTAGCTGCCCCGTGCCTGAGATTCTGTGAGAACTGGAGCTTTCCATAGCTGGAAAACAATAGAAATGTTAAAAGCTGCAGTGACTTAAGAGACTTAGTTAAGGCCATTTATTTTATGACTGCCAGGTCATTCTGGAAAGGCTGGATCAGAAAGGCAAAAAAATGAAAATAATCAAAAATAAACCCAGTAGCATTTGCATGTTGGATTGAGGGAGTTTTAGAAGAGTCAGGGGTTGAGGAGGGGGCCTTTAGAATGGGTTACTCCGCCACAGGGGCTCAATGAGCAGTCAAAATGTGAACAGAACTTGCAATCTCCATTTAAGGAGGAAGCTGCAGTTCAGAAAGGCAAAGTGATTTTTTGTTTTTATTTTTTTAAAGAATCAAAGATACCTAGCTCCACAGACCACAAGGGGAAACAAGACACTGAATAGTCCCAGAAAAAGAGAGGCCATGATATTATAAAATGAACACCTGAGAGGGGTGGGGGAAGAGTTAATGTTTAAGGAAGAGTGAAGGAAATGCTAAATGCTGTACTTAAAAATATTTTTGATGCCACATCCTAACACCCACAACAGATACAGCCCTTGTTCAGACACCACATATTAAGAAACCTGTCAGTTGCTAAATGAGTCCATTGTGCAGCTGGCTGTGTACTTAAGGACAGATTACTGTGATCCCACACCAAACTCTAACCACCAAATAACACACCTGGGACTCAAATCATGTATTATATTTGGTTCTGTGAGCCTTAGCCTTGAACGCAGAAGAAAGTGAAAGGTTTTACTGCCCATTCAGAGCTGAGAATGGAGAGCAGGGGTATTGAAGGGTCAGAAGCAGCGTCTCAGGACGTCACTCCCAGGTTCTGATGGATGGCACGGGGCGGAGGAAACAGCAGCCCCACTGCCAGGCCCACGTGGTCCTAAGCTCCAACTGAGGCCCTGCTTTGCCAGAAACTGCTTGGCAATAATCAGAAAAAGGGTATGTTACTGGACACTGGCTCACATATTTCTAGCAACATTGAGAGCAAGACACCTCCTCAGATCAAGTCAGTTATCCCTATCAGGTTCTCATAGGAATTATTGCCAGACAGTCACTCTGCCAGAGGGAGTAAAATAAAAATTGATGAATAATTTGATGGGTTGGAAAAAAAAAATCAACTTCTTCTTGGCCACACCACCCAGCATGTGGGATCTTAGTTTTCCAGCTAGGGATCGAACCCGTACCTTCCGTGGGAGAAACAAGACGTCCCATCCACTGAACAGCCAGGGAGTTCTGAGGGGACAACATCTTAATTCCCCATCTTCTTCCAGACAGCCCTTGCTTGAACACTTATTTACTTTTTCTTTTCCAGTTACTTTCATGGAGCACACAGAACATACTCAGAGATGACAGAACTTAAAGAAACTGAACTGACTGATTCTGCTGCTATAGGAGAAAATGTGCAAACAACAGGAATACAAAATTGAATGCCCTCCCTCCAGGAAGGGCTTCCTGACCTGCCCAGGGAAGAGAAGTCTCTCCAGAGGAGCCCAGGTTTAGTATTTCTCATGTCTCCAAAGACGGCCAACTGTCAGCCAATTAGAGAAACTAAATTGCAACAGCCATGCCTGATTCCTGAGATTTGGGCATTTGTCTCCAAGGACCTGCCGTTCCTTCTTGATTTAAGTGGTGCTTTTACTTAAGAAAATAAATTAATACATCATCCATCTGCAGGGAGCAAAGGTGGTTAGCTCCATATTGATATTGTTTATGTCATTATCATGTCTGTATGGACAATGAAAGCAATTATATGTTCTTCTGCTCTCACTTGGCCAAGGGAAAAGACGGTGAGTTCCCACTCTTGCATAGGAGTTTAAATTTCTCTCCCTGACATCCTCTAAATTGCCATGAGCATCTCCATTTAATGCAACATTTTATTATGCAATTGTTCCTAGTTAATTTCCTAGATACACACCCTGACATGTCAACATCCAGGTAACTTAGGAATATGATGAGTACATAAGGTATAGAAAACATTTACCATCCTCTCCGAAAAAAAAAAAAAAAAATCCCTCACTTGAAATGCAAAGATATTCATAAATTGTCACTGGTAAACAAAATCATGTCTGGAAAAGAAAAATGGCCAACATCTATTGCAAACTCTGCATCTGATTGACAGCAACAAATCAATCTCTTTCATTTGTGCTCAAACTATAATATAATCTCTTGTTTTAATCAAATGTACAATGTATCTGGACAGCTTCCCTGGTGGCTCAGTGGTAAAGAATCTGCCTGCCAAAGCAGGAGACACTGGTTCAGTCCTTGGGTTGGGAAGATCCCCTGGAGGAGGAAATGGCAACCCACTCCAGTAGTCTTGCCTGGAAAATGTCATGGACAGAGGAGCCTGGTGGACTATGGTCCATGGGGTCACAGAAGAGTTGGATGCAACTTAGCAATTAAACAACAAAAAAACAAGGTATTACTGGACTGCTTCTACCATAGGACTGGAACTGATTACACCAAGGTGCACAGAAGTCTCAAAAAGGGGCATGTTTCAGGGCAGGAGGGCACTTCCCAAAGAGCTTCATCCTCCAGGCATCAGGAAGGAAGAATCACTATCGCCATCAAGCAGGGATCCTTATTTCCCCTCCCAAGAGTGACAGTGCTGATGACACCCACATGAACACTCTCGATTTTAGGCATAAGCAGAACTGGGTCACTGAACGGGAAAAGAAGAGATGGCTCTTGGGCGAGGAGATGACATTTGAATATTTTTTTATACATTTCATTATGTAGAAATCGCTGAGTATCATTTTAAGGCACTGGCCACCTCTAGGCAGGAAAGTCAGCTTTTCCGGAGACCCGAGGTGTGCAGCAGGCCTGCAGAGAGGCAGAGGGAGCATGTTCCATCCTGCCCTCCGAACAATGCTCGCAGGTCTCCCTCCCAGGTCACGCCACCCTCCTGTGACCCTAGGCTGGCACACCCTCCTGTCCAAACCTTCTTTACGTCTGCCCTCTGCTGGTAAGCTTGCCAGGACCAGGATATTTTTGACTACCTCAACTTATTTCAAAGACAACTTTTAAAAGCTGGAGAGAAAAAGGCCATGTAATGAACTATTAACTGGAATATATAAATTAAGATACTTAAAAAAAAAAAAAAAAACGGGGAGGAGGGGGCGCCATGGGTGAAATATGGCACCTCTAATGTAAAAATGCACATCCGTCTACTCTATTGCCGGCTGGCTCGGAGCACAGGAGTGCCAAACTCTATATTTTAGCTCGCCTAAGAGAACAACCTGTATTACTGCCAGGCATCTCGCCTTCTCTTTCGCTCCCTCTCCGGGGAGAGGTATGTCAGTGCATTTTCAATAAAACACCTTCTTAGCAGTAAAGGGCCACTGTTCCCACGTCAGTGGTCCCCAAGGTTTCATGATACGGTATATTTAGCTGGCTCACGGCTCAACTTTCCCTCTGGCATTCATAAGACTCATAGAAAAGGTAGGGGGCAGGGGAAAGGGAAAAGAAGAACCTCCGTGTCTATCCTTTGTTTAAGTAAGACAACAGTTAACTCTGAGACTGATGAGCTGGCATGAGTGCCCCCCAAACAACGGACGTGCTCTCAGGCCCGATCCCCACGACAGGTGCCCTGGTGTACGCGCCAGGCAGGCAGGGAGGAGGGCTCTGGGCATTGGGAGAACTTCTGCGGCAGCGAGCAAGGCTTGAACGAGGCAACTCCTGTCAGTATCAACAGGAAGCACGAGGCCTTATAAATCCCTGCATCCCATTCCAAAAATATATCTCCAAGATGGGCAGATGCAGCTTACAAGTTGCAACCTCGGAAGCATTCAGGAAGTAGCGCTCTTGACAGCGCTTTAGATGCCGAGTAAATGCTCTTAAAAAGAACACCCAGTCCAGCCGACGATAAATCTTACACTGGGGAAGCCTGCGCAGGGCTGTGGAATCCCCTCCAAAGATAATTACCTTCCACACTGTGTGGCATAGAAACGGCTACACAGAAAACCTTTTCTGGGGCCCGAGAGCTCTCTAAGGCTTTTCTTTCCTTAATAGTCACTGATTACACACACACAGGTGCACATACACAACCCTACCTTTAATAGAAACCGTATAAAAATCCAAAGATTTGTCTCCTCTCCTAAAGGAAAGTGATGAGGCCAGTTCTTGGCAGGGGCAGGGATGGAAGAGGGAGATTGGGAAGAGAGGAGATGTGTAAGGGTTCAGGGGCAGAGGCTGAGGCAGGACATTAAGGTCCAAGTCTTTTGGCATCCACTTCCCACTCTTTGAAGGTTCAGGGAGTTCCCCAAACAATTTCAAACTGGGGCCCTCACAACAGGCCCCTCAAGAGGTAAGCAAATCTCTTCCAGGCCAGAGCAGCCTCAAGTGGTCTATTTAAGCCTGAGATGATGCAGGAATATTAGACAGGGCACTGGGGTCTACTAAAGACTTTGCATGAGCTCACATGCAATCCTGGGCACATCACCTCACCTCTATGAGGCTTCACATTTCACCTAAACAAAAAGGAAGATGGCTAAGATACTCTCCATGTTTTCTTTAGTAACAACAACGATTGCAACTAACTACTCCTTATGTGTCCGGTACACATTTTAGCCTAGCAGAGGACTAATTTCTGGGTGCTTTTTAGCTTACAATTAATGTCATAAATAAAACTACCAAGGATATAATTTAAAAATATAAACAGGATCTGAGAGCTTTGGAATCTTGGACACTGTCATGTCAACAGAAAAGCAGGGAACAAACGGAGGGAAAAGATGTTTTTTTGGAAAACAGCTCAAAAGCTCTTCTTCTGACCCTCTCTAGGTCACAAACCCTGTGAAACACCAACTCGTGGCCCACGGAGTAAGTCACTAACAAGCTTTAGGACTTGCTGAATTAAATTGGGGCCTCACAGGATGGGGCTAAAACCACCTGACTTTCACACATGTTTATGTCTTCTGTCCTTGTGACTTTTTTCCTCTTCTTTAACCATCAAAGCTGTCTCTTTGCATTATGCCTGCTCCCACCAAAACTATTTGCTGAATTTCTGGTCCAACCTCACAAGTCATTCACCTTGCTTCTCTTTGCTTTGTATCAGAAAGGAGACAGGAAAGCATTGTGTGAGAGGTAACTACTGGTGAGGGCTGGCATCTCCATCTCAGGTTGAAGCCACAGGTAAAGTTTGGGCTGGATGAAAAAAGAAATTTGCAAGGAAGCATAGCATCACAGAGATGTTAGATTCCTTTTGAGATCGAGTAAGTCTCATCTTAAGAAAATGCATACAGAAGAGCATACAGTCCAGCCAGCAAGCCCATTATTTATTTTTTAGTTTTAAATGGCATTTCATTCCTCGTGAGGGAAAGCAATAGAGAAGCAGGAAGCTTTCAGGTCATATAGAACTTTGTTCTTTTCAGACAAATAAGGTATTGTGTGTTTGAACAATAGGAGGAATGTCTAATTGATCTTAATTAAATTCAGTGATGTCCAATTTTTGAGATGGGTCAGGACACATCTATGTAATGTCACAACCCAACAGGCCAGACCTCTGAAATCAGGGAGCTCTGTGGCGTGCTGTTTCCTGACACTCTTTCTTATCCATTCTCCATCACATTGCCCTACCGACTTGTTCTGCACTCCAGCTTTCTTCTCTCTGCCTCATGCTACTCCTGACTGCTTCCCGGTTTGGCTCATACTCCTTTGCTCCAGCCAGCCTTCTGAAGTGGCGGGGCCCCACCATATACTCCCTCATCATCGCCATGATTACCTACCAAACAGGAATCCTATTATATACATATAACACTGCATATGGAGGAGGTTCCTTGGAATTTGCAGTGTGAAAGTTGTGGGTTTGAATCCAATCTTCTCTACTAACCAGCAAACTAGGTAAATCACAAAAGTCCATTTTGTGTGTATTTCCTCACCTATAAAGTGGGAGCAATTCTCTGTCTCACAGTGGTTGTTTCTTTTAGTATTTTCGGAGGTGGGAAGGTGTCTGTTTTTAAACTCGGTTTCCCTGATCCGAAAGCCCTGGTGTGGGTCTTTGATCTGATGCCTGGAGAGCACTTGGCCACAAGTGTCTGGCCCAGCAGCCTCTCTGATGGTACCACGTGTCAGGGGACTTGTCTGAGGGCACCGGGCTGGTGGATGAAAGAGGTGGGGTGTGACTCTCCCCTTTAGAGCTCAGCCTTGCATTAGAGAGCTTCTGGCTTCCTGGTTACAGAGCTCAGGTGACTTTGAGATAAGAGCTAAGAAAACAAAACCCAAAGCCAGTCATGATCAAGGAGGTGCTGGGAATAGTGTAAATACCCTGCCAGTTACAAATTAGGAGGTACAGACCAGGGCCTTGGAACAGGGGTTGACAAACGAAGGGAAAATGAGGAAAGGGTGGTGCCTAGTAACAGGATGGCCAAGAAATAGAGCAAATATTTAATGAGAGGTCATGATGAGTTTGGCACTTTCCATAATATCTCTTAATGCTAAAACAACCCTATGAAAGAGGTTATTGTGCCCACTTAACAGATGAAGAAACTGAGGCTCTCAGTTAATATCTCACAGCTGAAAGGGGAGTGGGGCTTGAGGGACTCCAAAACAAGGGTTCCGCACCATATGCCAACCTGGAGCCCAGGCTGGGGTCTAGAACTAGGTGTGGAAGAACAGAGGGGGGTCCAATTCTACTCACTTGGAAAACTCATGTGACCAAGAGTCACTGACCGGTCAGCATGAATGGAACGTGAAATAATACAGAGGTAAAATTCTGACACCCTCTTTGTTCTTCTGTGAGTCCACAGTGACAACCTCAGCCGAGCACGTGAAGGTGAAACTGGCCCTGAGCCTGCTGGTAGCCACCGCCAGGCCGGGAGGAGAGGCAGTGGGAAAAGGGCCTGTGCTTTCTCCCGAGTTACTTCTTGATTAGAGAGCTCCTCACACCGCCACCTCCACTGCTGAGAAGAGACAGACACAGACGAACAGGCAGGCGCTTTCCTCTTCTTCTTTTCTGAGGTGTCACTGGGCAGACGGCAGTGTGCCAGCAGTCCTAGCCCGGATGGTACCCGAGCTCTCCTGGCATCAGTGTCTTGGATGGAAAGACGGAACAGCGCTGTGTTGGGGCTTATGTTGTCCCTGGTCATAAAGGCCCCCAGACACTTTCCTATGGAAGGCTTCTCATGCTGGCTGCACCACTTCCTGACTGTACGTTCAGTAAATTTTTCATGCCTAAGTGCCTCAGTTTCTACATCTATAAAAGGATCTAAGCCTAGTACTTCCCCCAGAGGGTTAGGCTCAAATGAGTTAAAATGGGTCAATGCCTGGCATAATGGAAGCACTTAAATGTGTCCTAATACCATTCTTATTGTTACTACAAACTGCCTTTCTTTCAACCTCTTCCTTTTCCTATAATGAAATACCAGAAAGCAAAATGGTTTTTCACTCTTGTTGACTTCTTATTTTTCTGTGATGGAGGTAGTATCGATCCTAACTCCAAAGTTTAACTAAGCAGTAGCTGATTCATCCGGTGAACCTCAACAGTGGGAGAAGACACTTGGTCATCTTATTTTGTTTTTAAATTCAAGGTCATGAGGCAGCTCCTGTTCTAGCTTCAGGTTGCCCAGTAGGCCAGAAGCGCCAGCCAGGTCATCACTTGGGTTTGTGAAGGAGTCTGGTGATTTCTTAAATGAATTCTCAAGGATCCACTGGGAACATCAAAGGAGGGATCTGCCCTGAGTGCTGAGAACACACAGGCTGGCCAACAGGAGGCACAATTAACGGAACCCTCTGCCTATGTCTGGATAATATTTTGCTACTCTGGTCTCTGGGAAAGAAAGCGTTTGGTAGAAACCTGGCCACCATGGCCCCAGAGAGGACTTGGCTTACACCCAAACGATGCTCTTTGACCTAATGAGCTAATTTCAAGCTTC
The DNA here is from genome assembly GCF_033118175.1 of Dama dama. Taxonomy (NCBI): domain Eukaryota; kingdom Metazoa; phylum Chordata; class Mammalia; order Artiodactyla; family Cervidae; genus Dama; species Dama dama. The sequence goes on along the minus strand of NC_083704.1, from coordinate 35,399,480 downwards.
TTTTCAAAGCTTCCAACATCTATACTACCCAAGGCAAGGAGCAGAAGTCTCTTGGTGCCCTCAGAGTGCACGGCATGGCATCAGCCATTATTTGAACATCTGAGGAATGGAAAAAAGAAAGACACACACAGGTGTAGGGGGCAGAGAAAGGGGGCTCCCTCCTTGGCTTTAGGGAATAACAGGGCTTTTCAAATAAGATAAGGGTTATGCTGCAAATTTAAGGATAATGGTGTGATGGGCGGGCAAGTAGGAAGGGTATATCAACTAATGGAAAGAGTGTATACACATATCAACAGGGGAGAAAGCAAGAACCAGTAACACCGAGGAACTGGGAGGTCCTTAAGCAAGGCTGGCACAAATATAATTCCTGCTGTATCTCCCTTTCTTCGATACTGAAGGGCTTTTCTTCTTTTTCCCAATTTTGCCCTTATTTCCCGTCTTAAAAACACTTCAATTTTGTGATGGAGTGACCTCACATACAAAAAAATAAAAATAAAAGAATTTATATAGAACAATCAATGATCAATCAGACTCTCTGAAAGTTTAAAAAAGACAAACTGAAGAGAAACTATGATTCCAGGATTACACAAACTACTTTACATTTTATAGCTGAATAAATTCAAGTCACTAAGTTCAATACAACTGTACCTACAACAATACAACTGAAGGTAGACAGTGATTCATATTTTTTTTAAAAAATCATCCATCTTCCACTTGTCTTGCTAATTTCGTCAAATGAAAAGAATCCTGAATGGAGATAAGGCTGGAAGGGCGGGAAAAGCAATTTCCTGAGCTGCTGCCAACACCAGACACCCTGAAAAGGATGTTCGTTGCTCAAGGCTTCCCTTCATTTGGCTCTGCTTCTGGAGGCTCTTGCCTGACGCAGGAAAAAGCTGAGAGAAAGACCTCAGCTTACACGTCACTGGGGCCATGGAGCAGTCACACATAGTGGCAACTTAACCTTTCTCTTCAGAAGCAGAAGACCCAGTGCTGGCAAGACCTTATTTTTCTTTGGTCGCCTGGATTCCGGGAATTGCGCACTTAGGGACCTAGGGATGATTCAATTTAACCCTGCACCATCATGACTTTGCCCCATCCTGTCCTTCCCCTTAAAGTGCTTCCCAGGTGGCACTAGTGGTAAAGAACTTGCCAACCAAAACAGGGGACGGACCCAGGAGACGGAGGTTGGATCCCTGGGTAGGGAAGATCCCCTGGAGCAGGAAATGGCAACGCACTCCAGTATTCTTGTCTGCAGAATTCCATGGACAGAGGAGCCTGGCAGGCTACAGTCCCTGGGGCCGGACACAACTGAGCGCACACGCACACACGTACAAGGCCTTCTGCTCTGGTCTGCCCTGGCTGCCTTCAAAGGCAGCATCCAGAAATAAGCACAGCAGGCCAAGTGTCATCTGTCCCTCAAGGAGGACAGAGCCTTAAGTTAATTCTTCACTGTGCTCTGAATGCAGCCAAGGGTCCTTGGTGCCCCCTCCCCCACCCTCCCCAGAGCACACTTGGGTCCTCCTGGTTTTACAGTCATCCCCTGCCTGACTATGACATTAGCCATTGATCAGTGAGCGCTCTCTACTCTGCACTTGGGCAGGGGAATGGGCTGTGCCTTTATTCCCATGAAAGATCTTTTTCATTTTGATCCAAAATTTCAGCCTGCCGAGACTTTAGAAAACTGCAATTCTTCTGTTCAGAATATTAACTCTGCCTTAACCATCTTCCACACACTCAATTTTTGTTATCTCTAAATTCATAGAATTGCCTCATCTCCGATGTAGGGTGGTCAGTTTTCTAAATGTGTGCATTCCAGTATTTCACAACATCTAAACTGGAGTTGCTGCTGTTATTATTTGACAACTACCAAGATCAGTTTCACACTCGGGGTCATGCATATTTATCTGTGGGCTCAGCATGTTCCAGACTGAGTGCCGTATCAGACAATGTCAGTGTCGCCCCCTCCTGTCACCTTCATGTGGCACCTAACAGGGTGTCTGCATCTTAGTAGGTGCTTCACAGGCAAATGGTTTTCAATGCATAAGTCAACAAATATTTAATTTATGCCACAATCCATTGAAGAGATGCTATGATTAATCTACATTTAACAGATGGGGAAACTGAGTTCTAGAGAGTTAAGTAAATCACTCAGATTTAAGCACCCTGTTACCTAAAACCAGCATTTAAAAATAATACCTCGAAGCATTAAACAACTTGTGAAAGACACCCTAATTGCTCATTTCAGAGCAAGATACCCCACACTGGGCCTTGTGCCTCTTTTCCTTGTGTCTCAGTGGTGCATGCTGTGGCGGGAGTGGGGGGCGCGAGGCGGCGGTGATCACACCTCCTGATTACCTCTCCCACCAGCTTTCTTTTTCTCTTTTCTGCAGAAACAGACGTGGCTACAGAAATTTCCAAATTAAAACTTGGCAATGCTTTCTATACTCTTGTTTCCTAAACCTATAAATCAAAAGTGTCTAAACAGGTCATAAATGTACCTCGGCAATATAATGGGAAAAGTTCTGATTTATGGTGCCGGTGGAATAATTTTAAATAATTACATAAGAGTTTTGAAAAATGCAATTAACACCTTTAAAAGTTTTTTGAAATGAAAATGAATCTCTGGAGATGACTGTTACCATACATAAAGATAGCCAGTTAAAAAATAAAAATAAAGCTACAAGATGCAACCGTGTCAAAACTATCCTATGGAGACAGGGCATAGGAGCTTTTATTTACAGTGGGAATTCACCAGCATGATCACATCAATACATGTTTGAACCGTGCCACCTTATCACACACTAGCAACACAATTAGCCTTTGTCATTACCAAGCATCAAAATTAAATCACCAAGCAAGCATCGTGTTGCTATTCAGCCCCAGCTGATGCCTCTCCCCCTCTGCACTGGTTTGACACATCCTACCACACTGTCCTTTGGAACACTTCACATCCTCCTACCTGCTCCTGCAAATCTGGCCAATGTTCTTTCCTTCCTCTTTCTCTTCATTTGTGATTCATCTCCTCCTTCAAAAACCAACCTTCCACAGATGAAGTCACTCCAAACATCTTTCCTTAACCCTAACTTCCCGGGTACCAAAGAACATCCTATCTCTGAATTTCCTCCTTTAGGCTTACCACCAAGCAGTAGCAGCTATAGTTTTTGGCTAACAATCCTCCCGCCTCGTCCCTCACTCAATATTCTTCACTTTGACCCATCTCACAACACCCTGTCTGAAGCCTTGACCTCCATGTTTAACTCTGGAAGTGGCAACAGAAGGCCATTTCAGACAAACCTGTCTTTTGAATCAAGTATCCACTGCTTAACGCTCCCTGGTATTTCTTTCTAGATTTATCTTGGATTAGAAAACTAAACAAGATTGAAGCAGACCTTGACTTTCCTCAGGGTTCTTTCAGATTCAGTGGTCCAAAGTATCTCCCTAGTTCTTTCAATCACCGGGCGTAGCACACTCAGCAGCTACACAGAGAGAAACTCTCAGCCACGTCCCGGCCACGAGAGTGAGAAAAAAAGACTTAGAATCATAGAAACTTTGACCTGGAACAGACTGAGAGATCATTTTAATCTCACCCCCTCATTTTCCAGATGAGAAAACTCATGCCCAGGAAGGAAAAATGACTAGCCAAAGGTCATGCATCTGAGTGGTTACTGGCAGAACCGACACCAGAACCGAAAACTTTTGACTGCTAATTAAGCATTCTTTCCATTGCCTCATACCACCTGGCAGGGAGATGCATGAGGAACCACCGAAACTGAAAAAAATCAGCCTCCAACACAACACTCTTTTCTGATCGGGGGACAGTGGTGTCTCTGTATTTATTGGAATGACCAGTACTTTTTTATTTTAACTACAAATTATGAATGAAAAATAAACAATCATTACCATCCAAAGGCACAGGAAATCAAGACAAGTTCCACTGTTACCATCTAAAATTCACACAACTCTACTTGACCATTAATCTAGAGCTGAGCTAAAAGAGGAGATACTGGTCACATGTGGCTATTTGTTTAAATCAATTACAATAAAATAAAATTAAAAATTCAGTTCCTTGGTAACGTCAGCCTCTTGTGAAGTATGTAATAGAGAATATGATTAGAAATTACCACACTGGACAGCAAAGATATAGAATATTTCTATCACTGTAGAAAATTCTATCAGACAATGCTGACAGTCTAGAACATACCAGTCTGCGACATGAGTATAATATGGAAACCATGATACTGATGAATTCTAAGTTTGAAATATAGCCTTTTTTTTTCCAGCACAAAGGGACTTGATAAAATATTCTAGGTTTTTGGTTTCCGATGGAAACTGAATCCTAGGAAATTAATTTACATGGCTCTCCCAAGCTTTACAAGCAGTTAGTCACAGGGTTGGGATTGAGTGTCAAGTTGCCCAACTCTTAAGGAAGTGATTTTTTCCATTAAACTTGCTGACTGGCTGAAACTAACAATATGGTATGCCTCACCCTCTTTAAGATGATATGGGATAAAATATCTATGCAGCATCCACTCCTCCGTCTTTTCAAAGGATGGCTGAGGTACAACTTAAGACATAATGATTCTGTATCTATGTGGTTTTAATGGAGCCAATCTATCCAGGGTAATCTGAAGATGAGCACGGGCCTCACCAGTGTCCAGTGAATCAGCATATTCCCGACCCCTGGACCATAGTGATCAGTTCATGCACAGATGACTCAGGTCATTCGGTCAATTCAGAGACTTGTTGGAATTACTGGGCAAGAGATACTGATTTTCTGCAGGGGCTGCTAAACTGTAAATATGTCAATCTGGGGCTCCTATGAGCCATCTTGTCTCAGCGGAGGGAGAATCTAACAAAGCATGAAGCCAACATAAAAAGAAAGCAGAACAAAAAATGGAGACAGACCAAGTCCTGGTGACATTATTTGAGTGCCCGGCCCCAGCTGTGTCTGAGGTCCGGCTAAACCTTGAACTTTCAAGTTCTGTGGGCCAAGAGACTTTCCCCCTGTTGCCAGCCAGTCTAAGTTGGGTTTTAACATTTGCACATGACTAATACAGGTACTTCTTTCCTCAAGGAGATTAAGAAGCAATCATATTAATATCTCCAATCAACCTTGAAAAGCACAGCAAGAGGGAAACACCAAATTATAAAGCACATGATGGCAGCAGCAAATCTTGGTTCATGTGATGCCATTCTGGGAGGGATTCCCCATGTCAACCCCAAGTACACTCAAATTGTCCCAGCCATGGATCAATCACTAAGTTTCAGTTCACCATATGTGCATTTTTCTTTCAATCACCCAAATTTACAAGTTTCTTATCAGGTGGGCCTGCCACTTCACTTTAAAATTCAATAAAGTGTCTTCTATTCATAAGCCCTGGGAATTTCTTCAAGACATTTTACCATATTTAAAAAAAAAAAAAAAGAAAAAAACAAAGAAATCTCCATCCCCCACCCCACCAAGGTGTCATGATGAAAGTATAATTCAGACTTCTTGGTCCAATGGGTTTTCACTCAAAACTCTTTTACTGTCTTTCCCACAAACCCTGCAATGGCTCCTCAGTCCTGAATTCAACATTAAAGTTTCTCTTTTTTTCTAGGTCCAGTGTGCCAAACTAGGACAACCATATTTTATAGAGTCTGGCAATAAATGATTTAGGAAGCCTATCAACAATTACTTTAGTATCATCCACACACAGTTGACCCTCCTTATCCGCAGGCTCCTCATCTTCAGATTCAACCAAGCATCAATAGAAAATATTAAGGAAAAAAATTCTAGAAAGTTCCAAAAAAGCAAAACATGAATTTGCCACATGCACACAACTAGTTACATGGCATTTACATTGTATTTTACAACTATTTTCATAGCATTGACATTGTATTAGGTATTAATTTAGACATGGTTTAAAGTATATAGGAGGATGTGAGTAGGTTATATGCAAATACTACAACATTTTACATAAGCGACTTGAATATCCTCCGATTTGGTATCCAAAGGGTCTTAGAACCAATCCCCAATGGAAACTGAGTGAGGATTGTATTTTGGGAGATGTATTCTGTCTTCATGGGGCCCATTTCACAATGTCTACTGTGTAAGTTATAATGTTTGCAATCAGCTTCTGAGACCAGGCACATGTTAAGAGGATAGGTTTTTATACATTAATCTCCCCTTAAATAATGTTAATTTTAAAAGGCTTTCCATTCTCCCTGATAAAGTGATGTTTAAAAAATTAATCAGTTTGAAAATATGAGTTTCGGGCATAAAATAGTTGTTCTCCATTAGTGGTTTATTTATTTCATTTAATGATCCTTCTGTCCAGCTTATCAACAGCTTATAGCTACTTTTATTTTTCCTTCAATCCAGCTTCTTCACTTAACCTTATTAATATCTGGCATTCAAAATTCCATTTGTTTTCCTATTATTACCAAATTCTAGCCAAAGATGAATGAAGTTCTATGGTTTAAGGTTTTTTACCAATAATATTAATAACAACCTGGTGTCTTAAAATCATCATAACCAAGTTCATCAAGTTCTGATGATATCACTGGTATCTTTTGTTAAGTGTGTGTCACATGCTAGGTGTCTCAGGCTGGATGCTTTCTGTTACAATTTTCAAATGGTCCTTACCTTAAGCTTGTGAGATGAGCATCATCTATAGCCATTTCATTGACTCACGATCAAAAGTGAAAGTTTAGGATTATGCTCAAGATCCCAGTGGCAGGTCAGGATTCAGACCTGTGCCTCTAAATCCAGACTAATTATTTTCATTGCGCAGCCAACAATTCTAAATTTTGAACTAAAATATCAGTTTGAAATTATTCATAACTATATTCTTTGCCACCTTAAACCTGAAATCATATCTCATGTTGGCATTTGGCCTTTCCCATTGTCTGTCCCTTGGGCAAGGGGGCAAAAAGTGGTCTCTGCTCTCTCTGACTCTGCCCAGCAGTTACAGTTTACCCACAGAGGATGGTTGGTTAATTCCATATTGAAGAGATATGTGAGCCTTGCCTAGACGGGAATCTTCTAATTCTTCATGTGACAACGTAAACTACTGATGTTGTTATTACATAATTTATTGAGAAAAAAGTATGTAGAGGGACACTTTTAATAAGTGTCATGCTAATTTTATCTTTGGAGAACCTGGAATTGTTGTTGGGTTTTCTAATCTTTAGCATCTCTAGCTGGTCAAGAGATAAGAGCTGCAATCATAGACCAGAGAAGCCATCTCCAATTTCACCATCAGTCACTGACAGGTACATTTGACAAAGCCCAAATCTAATGAGAGGCAGGGATTGAAATCCTGAGTTCTGTCTTGCCAGACACTTTCCAAGAATGCCTCTCTTCTAAATCGTGAGCGATATCTAATGTGACCCTGGGCTGCCAACTCCTGCCCCAGAACAAAGCAGATAACCAACTGATGTAAGATGAAAAGCTATTTGCTTGATCTACCCCTTGCTTCCACTCTGGTCTACTTTCAAATGTAACACATTCAGCTGGAATTATAGGCTACCTCTCCATCCGGCACTGGGGCATGGAATCTATATATGCACAACCACGGAGCATAAACATTACAGAAAAATAATGACTTTGGAAGCACCGGCCACCCTACCCCAACACAAGCTACATGTGTGTTCACAGATGGAAACGAACGGCTGTTTACCCTGAAGGGCCCATAAGAAAAATGCAGTCACCTTTACAGTAAAAGGTAACTTAACTATTCAACATGCAAGAAACTGAAAGAGAGCCAGGAATGAAATCCAACAAAGAGAGCTTCTAGTTCCTTGGGTTTCTTAGGGAGAGTTCAAGCCACTCAAGAGCCATGCAGGCCCCTCATAACTGAACTGTACGGGCGATGTGATCCCAACACCAAGGTGGGGACGGTTCACAGGCTCAGTTCTCTGCTGTATGGGTCAGGGAAGGGAGTCTGTGTGACCCTTATCCTGCCTCACTCAGGAGGCACGTTTCACAAAGCCCGAGTCTAATGGTGATTAATTGAACACAAGAAACAATACAGGTTTTTGTCTGGCAAAGGGTTATGCAACAGAGTAATGTCAACAGGCTCCAGCCACACCAGAGCACTTCTGACCATTTCCCGGATGCAACAAATAAGGGCACACATTCCTTGTTGGTGCCTCACACAATGACAACAAAAGCCATCCCAAGCTTCCTGTTGAGAGATGCCAGCAGGTATTGACACAAGCTTAAGAGTGTCTTTCTGAGACTTCTGTGGTTTAGCACTTTGTCAAAACAGGATACTATTTAAATTAAAAATTTACTGATTCAAGTTCAGAAAAACCCTGCTTTGCTGTTTTTATAACCAAATTCGTGGGTGGGGAAACTTTGACCTTTATTTTTTCTTTTCTTTTATGCCACCTTATATGGGGCTGAGAAGGTGCTATATTTAGCAAGCTAGTTTTGAGAAATAAGGTGTCTAAGCAAGATGACTATCACTTTCTATGAATTACTGTACATGTGAAATCATGGGCTTGTTATATTATGCAAAAGCGACTCAAGTGAAACAAATAAAAATATCTGTTTGCATACATAAGTTTTGTCAAAATCTTGGTGGGGACAAAAAGGGGAAATACACATCAACTCATCACAGCATACTGTGCTTCCCATGTGATTCTTGTCGAGCATGCAGAAGAATTTCTTTAGCGAAGAAGGCTAAGCAGGACTACAGGACAGAACAGAGCCAGTGGTCAACCAGAAGCAACACAGTGGTGACAACCTTGGCGCAGAAGAGTGGATAGAGCCTCCGTGAACTGCGGAACCCTTGCCAAACCTGCTTCTGTCTAAGGGTCAGGGCCGGGGGGTGGGGACTGGATTTTCCACCTGCTGCCCCTTCAATCTTAAATATTCTTCTAGACACTTGCAAGACTCAACTGAGGTCTCCACTCAAAGATCACTTCCTCAAAGAGGTCTTGCCTGGCCGGTCAATCTACCATGGGAATCTCATCACCACTGTCTAGATCTTAATCAGGTTTGTTTTCTTAACAGCCTTCATCATCATCTGACATCTGGTGATTATTTTGCATATAGGTTTAATGTCCCATAAGAATGTCAGTTCTGTGAGTTCAGGAACCCTGTCTGCTTTGCTTGACCCTTATCAAACACTGTCTAACCAAAGGCAGTCACCCAGTGATTTCTCAGAGGTTGGACAGGGACTCTTCTTCTCTCAGTCTATTCAAGACTCTGCAACAACTTCTTTCTCTTAACCTTCCATCTGACTACCTAACTACTAACAAAATCATTCTAGTAACATCAGACCTCTAAAATACTGAAGCTGGAGAGGCCACTGGATGGAAATGCTGAACTTCTGATTTTGCCTGAAAATCACTATGCGATGATCTCCAAGCCCTCACCGCTCTGAGAATACACAGCCTCTCAATATTCAAGGAGGAAAGAGTGGAGGAAACTTGGAGAATGTAACAGAGAAATCTAATTCCTAGAACATCATGGTACAATTCATCTCTTCTTGAGTCAATCTTTCTTATTAGTCACAGGGAACTCTCTTAAGTGACGAGAACGCCACTTTGGTTGATGGCTTTGAACCAACAGGGCCACAGTTAGCCTTTACCCTTTGATTCTGTCCACTCCAGCCGAGGGATGTGACACATGACGAGCTGCCACATGGCTCTCTTGAGCAATGACCCTCCACAGGATCAGCCCAAGATTCTCATCCACTAGTATGCATGATTTCTGTAGTCTTCTCCAACACTGGATCAGGGCCAGTCTGTGCAATGGATAAACATGGCAAAGGTAATAAGAAATGATTTCCAGAGCTAGGTCACAAAAGACCTGGATCATCCTGGGGGGAGCTTGCTGCCATGCTATGGGACTTTCAAGTGGCACTCTGGAGAGATCTGCACCATGAGCACAGATGGCTTCCTGTCACGTGAGCCGTCTCGGAAGCAGATCCTTCAGTGCCAGGGTAGCCCCAGCCTCACAATTTTACCTGCAACCTCATGAGAGACCATGATTCAGAACCCTCATGAGTACTCCCATATTTCTGACCCAAAGAAAATGTGTGAAATAATAAATGTTAATACTGTGGCTTGAAGACACTAAGTTGTGCAGTCACACAATATTCAAACCTTATACGGGAAAACATGGATCATCTTGTCTGATGCACACTTTTCTCCTGGAGGAAAATATGCCCCCTGCCCCACCCTGGCATTATGGGAATTCATCGCTGTTTCAGAGCCCCAGGTAAGAACGTGAGGTTTCAGCTTTACGTGGGCAGCAGTTAGAGAAGATGTCACATTTACAGTCAGGATGCCCAGGGATAAAGAAGCCAGAACTCCCAAATCCCTGAGCTCAAGTTGGCCTGTGGCAGACAATCAAAGCCCTCCCGACTCTGGGGTGGATCTGTTAAAGGAGCATCTGGCCCCTGGGAAAAAGAGACTACAGCAGACAGACAGTTACCGAAAGGAACTATGTAGCAGGCTCAAGTCCACAGTGAGGTAGGAAGGAGCAGTATTTCTGAGCTCCAGATAACCAATGTCATGTAGAAATGCTGCTCCAGCTTCCTTTTCTTTTTAAAAGGATAAGGAGTTATCCTTGGAGTCAAATTATTTCCAGTTATCCTTGGAAAAAGGAATTTTCATGGGAACCGTTTCAGCATTTTTACCTTTGGAACTAACTCTGCAAGATGTTCAACACTTTGTGCAAATGAAACAGTGTCCAGACTGCCGACCCACAGTTTGCATGCAGTCTCTACCGGATCTCTTGCTTTCTGCGTTCTTCTCCTGTTCTAATCGAGACCTCAGATTTCCTCCTTTCTTTAATTTCCATTTCCTAAGCTTCTTCCACATTTTCTTGGACAATTTCATGCTTTTTATTTGCTTTTATTTTTTTAAATTTCATGCTTTTTAAAACATGACCACCCTATTTGTAACAGCAAGTAGTCCTACTTGCTGTTAGAAAATATTTGTCCCTTTTTAAAATAAATGCAGTGAATAAATATGGCAAAACAGAAGTGAAAGAGCAAGTGTCTTGCAGGTGTGTGGAGAAGTACCCTTGGGGGAAAAGTGACAGGGCAGTGAACAGTGACAAATGAGTGAGTCCCCAGAGAAGCAAGTTAACGCGGACTGGAAGGCCTCCTCAGAAGACAGCGTTAAAACCCAGGCTTTGCTTCCCAACACATCAAGACCCAAGGAAAGGAAGTTACAAGGCAATTGGAGTACTCTCTGGTCCTGCTTGCACACATGAAGCTATAAGCTCAATGAGAAAATAGATGGACAGCTTCCTCCTTCGAGTGGAGAGGGGAACTAGGAAGGGGTCGGGAAGTGAGGAGAGTAAGCATCACACGTCTCTCTTCTTGTCAGCAGGTGCAGCTAACTGTACCATCACAAGTGAAGCAGGTCCCGGTACAGAGGACCGACAGATGTGAACATCCACTCGGCACAATCTTGTCTGGAGAATCTTTAACCCATTGAGTGTATATGAAAGATCTGGAGATGATAATACAACTGTAACCATCCTAAAAGCAATTGCTCTGACATGCGTATTTCCAAAGGCAAGGGCCACTCTGCCCATCGATCATTGTTGAAAAAAATCTTAATGTTACATAAAATTCCAATTCGTTCTGTGCAGGCCAGTCTAGGATCTCCACAAGTGATAACGCATGACTAACATCATAATCAAGATGCTAACAGCACTGGCTACAAGGGAAAGTAACACTCTGAGGGCTACGTGTCAGTTCTTTGCATGTATATTCTTTAAACTGAATCCTCTGAAATAATCTAATGGTTGGATATTTCTACTTTATAGAAGAATTCCAGAAGTAAGCTAATCTGGACAAGGCCATACAGCTGGCAAATGGATTTTGAATTTGGGTATATCTGACTCTAGAGTCATAACAACTAAATTTTGTTTTCTCATTGACACCTCAAGCTAAAGATTAAGGGTAATTCCAAGTTTCCACTAACCAATCCACAGAGTCAACCAATAAACTTAATTCTAATATTATTACTGCTATTAATCTAAGTGGACATATCACTACTCATTATATCACTGTTGATAAAACACAGACCTATAAACCTCATGCCTCGGAGGCAGGTGTGAGAAGCAAAACTATGAACAGGTTTTAAAAGCAAAAAATGAAGTTCAAGGATTTGGTTTCTGGCAAAGCCAATAGGAAACCATGGTGTGTCAGTCTCTGCCCCTGAGAAAGGAGGCAAGTCAGGACCCTTGTGGGACCCTTAGAGCAACATCAGTGGAAAGTGAAGGTCACGTTCCTCCCCCTCAGACTGAGGCAAGGAGGAGGCTAGTCTGTGGGACCAAAGTAAACCTTCGATAGAAGGAAACTTTCAGAGGAAATGATTTAAGCTTTTTTGGTGAGAAGGGTATTTTTCAAATTCTCTTTTGAAGTTCTTATTTCCATCTTAAGTCTACACAAATAAAAATAATCATCAGTTTTCAAAGAGTCTTGTGGTTCACTGCGGGGGAGGGAGTTTGGCTTGGTTTCCTTCAATGAAACGTCCAGGACTTTGGAGTTTTTCTTATTAGAAGGGAAAACTTCAGCCCCCAGGGAAAGACATTAGCTGTTTCCAGAAATTATGGCATTATTGTCCTGCCTGATAGCCATTCAGTCAAAGAAGAATACAGAAGGTATAGTATGTGACCAGAAGTTAGAGACACACACTTAGGAGGTATATGAAGAAGCCACATTAAAAGAGACTACCTTTTGATCTTTCATCAGGAGGATATATTTACCAAAATATTTTCAAAGCCAAAGAAATTCTAGAATAGTACTATCCAATTTATTTTCTATGATGACAGAAATATTCTCTATCTGCACTGTCCAAAATGGTAGCCACTCCCACATATGGCTACTTAATTTGAAGTAAATACAAATTAGGAAGTAGGAAGTCAAGAGATACCCGGAGTAAAAGGTAAATTTGGCCTCGGAGTACAAAATGAAGCAGGTCAAAGGCTAACAGAGTTTTGCCAAGAGAACACAATGGTCATAGCAAACACCCTCTTCCAACAACACAAAAGAAAGCTCTACACATGGACGTCACCAGATGGTCAACACTGAAATCAGATTGATTATATTCTTTGCAGCCAAAGATGGAGAAGCTCTACACAGTCAGCAAAAACAAGAGCAGGAGCTGACTGTGGCTCAGATCATGAACTCCTTATTGCCAAAGTCAGACTGAAATTGAAGAAAGCAGGAAAAACCACTAGACCATTCAGGTATGACCTAAATCAAATCCCTTATGATTATACGGTGGAAATGACAAATAGATTCAAGGGAGTAGATATGATACAGTGCCTGAAGAACTACGGACGGAAGTTCATGACATTGTACAGGAGGCAGTGATCAAGACCACCCCCAAGAAAAAGAAATGCAAAAAGGCAAAATGGTTGTCTGAGGAGGCCTTACAATAGCTATGAAAAGAGGAGAAGTGAAAGGCAAAGGAGAAAAGGAAAGATATACCCATTTGAATGCAGAATTCCAAAGAATAGCAAAGAGAGATAAGAAAGCCTTCCTCAGTGATCAATGCAAAGAAATAGAGGAAGACAACAGAATGGGAAAGAGATCTCTTCAAGAAAATTAGAGATACCAAGGGAACACTTCATGCAAAGATAGGCACAATAAAGGACAGAAATGGTATGGACCTAACAGAAGCAGAAGATATTAAGAAGAGGTGGCAAGAAAAGACAGAATAACTATACAGAAAAGATCTTCATGACCCAGATAACCACGATGGTGTGATCACTTACCTAGAGCCAGACATCCTGGAATGCAAAGTCAAGTGGGCCTTAGGAAGCATCTCTATAAACAAAGCTAGTGGAGGTGATGGAGTTCCAGTTGAGCTATTTCAAATCCTAAAAGATGATGCTGTGAAAGTGCTGCACTCAATATGCCAGCAAATTTGGAAAACTCAGCAGTGGCCACAAGACTGGAAAAAAATCAGTTTTCAATTCCAATCCCAAAGAAAGGCAATGCCAGAAAATGTTCAAACTACCACACAATTGTACTCATCTCACATGCTAAGCAAAGTAACGCTCAAAATTCTCCAAGCCAGGCTTCAACGGTACATGAACTGTGAACTTCCAGATATTCAAGCTAGATTTAGAAAAGGCAGAGGAAACAGAGAACAAATTGCCAACATCCTTTGAATCATCAAAAAAGCAAGAGAGTTCCAGAAAAATATCTACTTCTGCTTTATTGACTATGCCAAAGTCTTTGACTGTGTGGATCACAACAAACAATGGAAAATTCTTTAAGAGATGGGAATACCAGACCACCTGACCTGCCTCCTGAGAAATCTGTATGCAGGTCAAGAAACAACAGTTAGAACTGGACATGGAACAACAGACTGATTCCAGTTCAGGAAAGGAGTACATCAAGGCTGTATATTGTCACCCTGCTTATTTAACTTATATGCAGAGTACACCATGCAAAATGCCAGGCTGGATGAAGCATAAGCTGGAATCAAGATGCTGGGAGAAATATCAATAACCTCAGATATGCAGATGACACCACCCTTATGGCAGAAAGTGAAGAAGAACTAAAGAGCCTCTTGATGAAAGTGAAAGAGGAGAGTGAAAAAGCTGGCTTAAAACTCAGCATTCAGAAAACTAAGATCATGGCTTCTAGTCCTATTGCTTCATGGCAAATAGATAGGGAAATAATGGAAATGGTGACAGACTTTATTTTTTGGGCTCCAACATCACTGCAGATGGTGACTGCAGTCATGAAATTAAAAGATGCTTGCTCCTTGGAAGAAAAGCTATGACCAACCTAGACAGCATATAAAAAGCAGAGACATTACTTTGCAAACAAAAGTCCGTCTAGTCAAAGATACGGTTTTTCCAGTAGTCATGTATGGATGTGAGAGTTGGACCATAAAGAAAGCTGGGTGCTGAAGAATTGATGCTTTAGAACTATGGTGTTGGAGAAGACTCTTGAGAGTCCCTTGGACTGCAAGGAGATCCAACCGGTACATCCTAAAGGAAATCAATCCAGTCTTTGGAAGGACTGATGCCGAAGCTGAAACTCCAATCCTTTGGCCACCTGATGTAGAGAATTGACTCACTGGAAAAGACCCTGATGCTGGGAAAGATTGAAGGCAGAAGGGGACGACAAAGGATGAGATGGTTGGATGGCATCACCGACGTGATGGACATGGGTTTGAGTAAGCTCCAGGAGTTGCTGATGGACAGGGAAGCCTGGTTTGCTGCCGTCCACAGGGTCGCAGAGTCAGACACGACTGAGCGACTGAACTGAACTGAGATAGAAATTAAAAATGAAGCTCTTGGTTGGCACTAGTCATATTCCATGTGATCCATTCCTTTATGTTCCCAGAGTCCCCTTTGTTCGCGTCTATTGGTATATTCACTATATCATATTACAATTCTCTCTCCAGTTTCAGTGTGACAGAAGGACTAAGAAATACTCAATTCTGAAGTCCAATACAAGACAGGGTCCAGGACACAAGAGGTAAACAATAAATAGGAACATACTTGCAAGTGGATGGATGAGTAAATGAATGAGTCAACCCTCTAGTTAAGCTCACATTTATTTTCTAGGGGCCCTGCTGTCAGATAAGAATTGCTATAGCATTTTCAATTCATGTTAACATCAGATGAATCCAAGATTTTTTTTAAAATTTATCTATTTTTAATTGGAGCGTAACTGCTTTACAATATTGTGTTGGGTTCTGCTATAGATGAACATGAATCAGCCATAGGTATATACATGTCTACTCCCTCTTGAACCTCTTTTCTATCTCCCACCCCTTCCCACCTCTCTAGGTTGTCACAGAGCACCAAGTTGAGCTCCCAGTGTCCTATAGCAAATTCCTACTGGCTATCTGTTTTACATATGGTAGTATGTGCGTTTCCATGCTACTCTCTCAATTTGTCTCACCCTCTCTTTCCCCTACTGCATCCCCAAGTCTGTTCTCTATGTCTCTGTTTCTACTGCGGACCTGCAAACAAGTTCATTAGCACCATCTTTCTAGTAAATCCGAGATCTTAATGATGATAATTACATTATTAAAGATCCAAATGAGACTCAGATCTTATTGAGGAGGACAGTAACAATAAAGATCAATAATTTCATGAAAATGCTGGGGTCTTTGCATCCAATGACTGTGTTCTCTATTAGTTTCCCTCTAAGCACTGCTTTTTTTTTTTTTTTTCCTAACATGAGGGGAAAATACTTTTTTCTTATTTTTCATCTACCGTCCTTATAAAACTAGTATGTTGCTAGACGCCCAAACTTCTCCTCCCAAAGATGTCCTCAAGATCAAACCCAAACTTCTTCACCAGGAGTCCACACACTTTTTCTGTTAGAGGCCAGACAATAATATTTTAAGGTCTTGCGAGATACACAACTACACAAATCTACCATGAGAAGTCCCGGTTAGCAAAATGCATGAGTATGGCTCTATACTGATAAGATTTACTTGTGGACATGGAAATCTGAATTTCATGGATTTTAATGTTTCATGAAATATTATTCTTCTTTTGATTTTTTTCCCAACCATTTAAAAACATAAACAGCTTGTGAGTCCTACAAAAACAAGCTGTGGGATTTGGCCCACTGGTCTATGTTTGCCAACTGCTGCTCTAAAACCTGGGCCCAGCTCAAGTACTTTCTATACAAGTTATAGGTCTAAGAGACACAGAGATATCCTGACACTGATGGGAAAGAACTCTGACAAACTGATAATCAAGAGCTCTGCCGTCCAGCAGCTCCAGGGACCAAGCAGGAGCCCAACCAGGGAAGTGTCAAGTTCAACGGAGGTACCGGTGAATGGTGAAGATGACCATGGTCCTCATTCACCCACCCACCCTTTGAGAACCTCTAGCTGCTGTCACCATCAGCTGAGCAGATAGAGGAAGACTTGGCTGGTCTCACTATCCTTTCCTAAACCAGTTTTCTCGAGACTTCTATTAGTCAAATCCTGATCTACATCAGAGTTTCTGCAAGCCTGTTAATTATGCCTTTGATCTGCAGTTACATTATCTTCAATTAAGCATTAATATATTGTGCATGAACTGACACTGTGACATGCAAAATGTTAAGGTTCCTGGAATACATTTCCTAAGCTCGTATTCTAAACAGAGCTGTGTAGGCAGTGAAATATTTATTTTCGAATTCATCTGTGTACATTTTCAAAATTACTGCCCTTGAAATATTTTTTTGAAATTTCTGACCTGCTGTTCATAAGTCAAAGAATATATATAATCTCTTTTTTTCGTAGAACTCCAATTGATAAATTACATTAAAAAAAAAAAAAAAGGAAAGGAAAAAGTCAGATTGGCTTCATGCTGACAGATGGTGAATATTCAGGCTTCCTACAGCTGGTGTTAAAGAGAAACGGTCCCAAGTGCCCTTAGGACCTCATGGACCATGCAGCTTTAAGACTGTTTTGCCTTCATCAATTAACAGTCTTCAAATTCTCAAACAGTTGCAGAATGAAGAGGCGTCCATGTTAAAAAGTCAAGTCAGACAAGACAAGTGTAATACAGGTGAGGAGGCATAAGACACCCAGTTTATCTTTCTGGCTCCATGTTGGTGGTATGTTTTTTTTTTTCTCCCTTCCTGTATTTTGCAAATGAGCAGAGTAGGTATTTGTTTATAAATCACTGACAGAATAAAGGCCCTGGAGAAACACAGTCTCTACATTTTAAATAACATTCAAGTTCCTGAATGAGATATGCCTTCAACTCCTAGAAACCAGGTGTGACTGAGATGTGGGCCAATTTCAACACTCACCTGAAAGATATCCAAATGACTTTGTTAGGAAATCAAGTTTACTGATCTCGTGAGACTTATAGTATATTTCCTAACTTGGGAAGGCCTGGAAATACCATCAAAATGGGTGCATATCATAAAAAATGTGGTCTACAGGTCCATTCCAAAGCAGAAATGCACAAGTGTATGGAGAAAGAGAGACCAGCTGCATATTTAACCTACACCGCCCCCCACCCCCCCGCCCCGATAGACCCTCAATATGACACCACCTGTATTATCCTTCTTCGTTCTCATTCCCTGGACTTAAGAGGACTCCAAGGTTAATGGGGTGGGTGGTCTACCTAATTCCTACACAGTACATTCTGCCTCTTGTATAGTGCAAGTCATCTAAGGGCAAAACCCAGGGATTCCCTAACATCTTCTGATGGCCACTGCTTGTTCACATTGGTGAGACCAAGTTAGAGAGTTTATCTCAACTACCCTAAAAGGAGGCTAGGAGACAAAAACATGAGGGAAAACTGAATGAAAGAAATGCTGAGATTTCAAGTTGGGAAGGAACTTAGCTGTCACCTTGACAAGCGATCTTTAACTACGGGTATACATAAAAAAGCACTTTTGAAGGCTTTTAAACCCATGCTTCGGCCCCATCCCAAGATTTTTACTCACAGACAGAGTTCAGTAATCTACCTATATTTTAAGAAGCTTTGAGACCTAGATCTTGATGGTGATAAACATTATATTAATTCTGATGTGCCTCCAGGTTTGAGAACCACTGACTAATCTTTTGTAGGTAAGAAGTGGAAACTTACAGAGGTAAGTCACCTTGCCAAAATCAGACACGTTTGGATTTAAAATGCAAACAGTGGAGGAAAACAGCATCAGCCTATGACTGAGTGCTGCAAGAGAGCACTGGGTGGAAGAAGTACCATTATGTTTTGGATTCAAAAAAGGAGCCATTCACATTTGGAAGCATCCTACATCTGTCTCTTTAACTATCTATAAAGTATCTATAGATCTATAAGATATTTTTTGGCAGACAGAAGTAAAGTGCTTTAATGTAATAAAGTCAGATACATTATGCAAATACTCCAGATTGGAGTAAGATGTCTTGAAAGGGTGCTTTCCTCAATTTCACACAAGTACAGTTGGCCCTCATATTTGCAAGTCTTGCATCTTTGGGATTCAACCAACTGTGGATCAAAATATCCATCCACGGTTGGTTGAATCCATGAATGCAGAACCCCAGGATATGGAGGGCTGACCATTTTGAACTTGAGCATCTGAGGTTTTGATATCCTTGGGAACTCCTGGAACCAACCCTCAAAATACCAAGAGATGACTTTGTATCACATGGGTTTAATAAAGCTCTGCCAGCCAAGTCTATTTCCTTGAATCTCAAAAAGTATACCTATGGCTGATTCATGTTGATGTTCAGCAGAAACCAACACAATTCTGTAAAGCATTTACCCTTCAGTTAAAAATAAATAAACATAGTACTAGTTTAGCCATTATACCTACCACAATTCATGGACAGATGTCCAACCAAGAAGATGAAAGGAAATGTGGGTGCTGGGCATCACCCCTGTGCAAATGAGAAAAAGGTACTCTATCTTCCAAGAAAATGTTGTGCTAGTTCCATACCAAGGTGCAAAGCTTGGAATATGGTGACCAGGTTTCAGTCTTCACCAGCCCCCACATTCAGACAACTTTGTCAGTGGACAACCTGCAAGATCATACCCGATCTTTTATTAGAGCAAAAGTCAGCAAACTCCAGCCCAAATCTGGGTGCTGCCTGTGTCTGTACGTAGGAATAAAAGCCTTGAGCTACAACTGTTTTTATGTTTCCAATAGTTGAAAAAAAATGCAAAAGAATATTTTGTGATATTTGAAAATTATATGAAATTTAAACTCTAAAATTCACAAAGGAGTTTTTGCTGAAATAGCGCATTCTCATTATTTATATATACAGTAAGTCCCCTACATATGAACCCTCAAGTTGTGAACTTTCAAAGATACAGCTGTGAGTTTGCATGTCCAGTCACATTAGTTCATGTGTCTGGCACACACGGTCAAGTGAGTGCGTCCTCTACTAGTGACTATGCCTTTGTGCACTTTGCTGGACAGTACTGTATAGACAAAGTAGTGCAGTATCTTAATTTCAAGCCCCAAATTGTTCAGAAGCAAGTGAAAAAGCAGTGGTGATGTAGCTGTTACTATTGTACTTTTCAAGGTACTGTATGGTAGGATTTAAAATGTTTTATTTTTTTGTTTTTATATATTCAGTTCAGTTCAGTCACTCAGTCGTGTCCGACTCTTTGCGACCCCATGAATCACAGCACGTGAGGTCTCCCTGTCCATCACCAATTCCCAGAGTTTACTCAAACTCATGTCCATCGAGTCGGTGATGCCATCCAGCCATCTCATCCTCTGTCGTCCCCTTCTCTTCCTGCCCCCAATCCCTCCCAGCATCAGGGTCTTTTCCAATGAGTCAATTCTTTGCATGAGGTGGCCAAAGTAGTGGAGTTTCAGCTTCAGCATTAGCTTGGTGCAAAAATAATTTCAGTTTTGCATTGTTGAACTTTGCCATTTGACATTGGAATACATTTTTAAATAAATGTTATGTTATACATCATTTTGATGTGCATTCTTACTATATGTTTTTTGCTAATGAATTATTCAGTATTACTTACTGCTTATTTTATACATATTTTAGACCAGGGAAATGATGTTAGACAAAAGGCAAATTCAAGTGATTTTCTTATTCAAGTTCAAAATGGGTCACAGAGTAGCGGAGACAACTTGTAACATCAACAATGCATTTGGCCCAGGAACTGCTAATGAACATACAGTGCAGTGGTGGTTCAAGAAGTTTTGCGAAGGAGACGAGAGCCTTGAAGATGAGGAGCGCAGTGATTGGCCACAGGAAGTTGACAATGACCAAACGAGAGGATCATGGAAGCTGATCCTGTTGCAACTACACCAGAAGTTACTCAAGAACTCAGTGTCAACCGCTCTATAGTCATTTGGCATCTAAAACAAATTGGGGAGGTGAAAAAGCTCGGTAAGTGGGTGCCTCATGAGCTGACCGCAATTCCAAAAAATCACCATTTTGAAGTGTTGCCTTCTTTTATTCTGTGAAACAACAACAAACCGTTTCTCAATCAGATTGTGATGTGCAATGAAAAGTGAACTTTATACAACATCCAGTGACAACCAGCTCAGTGGTTAGACAGAGAAGAGGCTCCAAGGCATTTCCCAAAGCCGAACTTGTGCGCACGTGCGTGTGTACACACACACACACACACACACACACACACACAGGTCATGGCCACTGTTTGGTGGTCTGCTGCTGTTCTGATCTGACTCACTACAGCTTTCTGAATCCCACCAAATCCATTACACCCGAGGAGTATGCTCAGCAAATCAAGAGATGAATTGAAAACTGCAATCCAACTAATGGAAAAAAATTAAATAAAAGAAAAAAAAAAAAGAAAACTGCAATACCTACAATCAGAATTGCTCAACAGAAAGGGCCCAATTCTTTTCCGCAACAAAGCCTAACTGCACGTCACACAACCGGTGTTTCAAAAGTTGAATGCATTCGGCTACAAAGTTTTGCCATAATCATCTGCCATAATGACCTGACCTCTTGCCAGCTGACTACCACTTCTTCAAGCATCTCGACAGCTTTTTGCAGGGAAAATGCTTCCGCAACCAGCAGGATGCAGAAAATGCTTTCCAAGAGTTTGCTGCATCCCAAAGCATGGATTTTTAAGCTACAGGAATAAACTTATTTCTCACTGGAAAAAATTGTGTTGACTTTAATGGTTCTGATTTTGATTAATAAATATGTGTTTGAGCCTAGTTATTGACAATTTAAAATTCAGAGTCTGAAACCGTAATTACTTTTGCACCAACTTAATATTATTTGTGTGAAAAGTAACATAAACCAATTGCTGCGAGGTACTGTATAGCCTATTGTGTTAGTTGAGTACGTAGGCTAACTTTGTTGGACTTATGAATAAATGGGACTTACAATGTGCACTTGGAACAAACTTGTTCACATGTAGGGGATTATTTTCATAGATAATTACACATACTGTGGTGCCTTTGCATGACAAGAGCAGAGTAAACACTGCCACGGAGGAAAAAATGGCCCAAAGAACCAAAAACATTCACCATCTGATCCTATATAGAAGAAATGGCTTACCCCTGGTCTAAAGGAAGAAAAGAGTTAACTATTAGGCCAAGTTCCTTTTGTAGATTTCATGAAAAGTTCCAAGCAAATATGGCAGGTGAAATAGTTTCTATATACCAACGTGAAACTGAGACAACAACGCAGGAAGGTCAACTTCATTACCTAGCCACCTTGACAGCACCTTTAAATGTCATCAATCAGTATGTGCCTTGCATGACTTGCAAGGGTTCATTATAAATTATAGCACACGAGCCCGACACGATCCAGGGACTGTAACAGGACGCTGGTGATGTAATGTGATAAAGGAGATTTCTCTGTACGATGCTGCATGGCACAGAGCTGGAGAATTTCCAAGAACTTCAATTTCCAGAGCGCCACCTTTGACTGTTCAAGGTAATTCCACCCAAGCACCAGGCAACCCTGAAGAAAACTGTATCTTTTCTAGAAATGCCTGTCATTTAGGTGTCATCCCCCAAAATATAAATTTGAAGCTATTTTTTTTCCAATGAGACAGACTAAATCCAGGATGTAGATTTTCCAATTAGACTCTTTTTAAACATCTGTTGGTAGGCTGCATTTAACATTAGTTATTTGAGCAAAGCACAATTTGATTAGACTGTCTGAAACCAAGCCAAAGTCTGCAAAATAATAGCTCAATTAAATTCTGTTTTGCTTTCATTTGTCTTAGATTTTCCTGAGTGTGATACTGTTGCAAATAATCAAGTAAACCAATTCCTTTCAAAATGAGAGATTTAGGTATATTTTCCATCATCCCTCCACGTTTATTACATAATTGATTCCATCTTCGCTATGCTTCATTGAACTTCATCTTGATACCAAATACATGTCTGTGTTTTGCCTTTAGTCTCCTTTAATTTTCTGTACCTAGGAATTAAAGTTCTATGCCATTAATATTATACCTTAAACAGATTAGTAACTGTACAGAGGTGAGCACAGAGCATTAAGGGCAGTCAAACAGCAATGCAGGAGTTTTGTGATTTTCACTCCCTACCTGGCAAGATTCATTTTATCAACCCGATGGAAGATTCAGGCACAACTGACACTAGTTTATTTTAAATGCTGTGTTTATGGTCTTGAAATGTTCCTAGAGGTTTATGAACTTGAGACCAGTCTGCAACCTCCTCAACTAAAGCAGTATCAATTTTCCTTTCTTCCTGGCTTAGATGTTTCACTCATTTATTAACTCATCACTCACCCATCCCCTAACTCATAGGGAAGAAGTATCTATGAATTACCTATTTGGCGCCAGGCAGAGTGCAGAATGCCACAGCTTCACGATACAAGACTAAGCACTACCTCCTTGGCTGTTAGGACAAAAGAGCATGAATTCACATACAATTCTGGGAAAACTAGGGTAAGAGAGAGACCACGATGGGATTTTCAGAACAGCGTGACTCTCACTTATGCCAAAGTGGATGCATTTAGGAAAACAATGCTCCGCCAAGAAATAACGATAACAATGGTAGCAGAGATGATGAGAATAGCTAATATTTGAGTATTTGTTGTGTACTCTGTACTGTTTTAGGCTATTTATAATGTAGTAACTCAACTAATCTTCATAACTCCACAGGTCAGGCATGTGGTCATCCCCATGTTACAGATGGGAAGTCTGCTGTCTTCCCATTGTGTCTGGTTAAGCACAACTGACTACCAGCCAAAGGATAGCCTCTGTTGCACTGCTAAAATGTATATCTGAAAAGGGACTATTTTAACTGAATTAAAATATAATTTGAAGTTTAACAGGTATTCATTTTCCCTTTAAAAGGAGTTTATATAATTATGAGAAAAGCTAACTTTTCTGAGAATTTATTATGTCCCAAGCACTGTGCAAGTACTTCTCGTGCATTAATCATTTAATCTCCACAACTGCCTTCAGGTAGGTGAGGTAATCAGTCACATTCTCTAGATGAGAAAACGGAAATACAGAGAGGTTAAGCTACTTTTCCAAGGTCACACAGCAGTGTGGGTAATGCTAGGGCTTCAACCTGGGAGCCTGACACCGGAGCTCATACTATTAATCATTCTGTGCCTCCTCTCACCATATTCTGAAACACAAATCTCTGTAACTCTCAACCACCCAGCTGAGCTTATATGATGACCCAGTGTTCAAGATCCTGTGTCTTTCAAGACAAATCACAGTTCGTTTTTGACCACAAAGAAGTAGAGGTTCAGGATAAGAACACAGTTTGCGCCAACTCAGATAAGGATATGGGGAAAACACAAAGAGCATGTTTAATTTTAGGTAATATTTCAGTAGTTACCACAGGATCTAGTAGATGTTGCAGAAACAAATAGTCCCAGGTCTTTCTCTACTTTGGTATGTGATCAGCACAGACTATGTGGGTAAGTCAGCCTTGGCAGGTAAAAGGAACACATGGGGGCCCCTATTCCCAACTCCAGTGCCCATGGCAGACAGGTCTAATCAATCACAGTGATCCTACAAAGGCGAATGTGGTTTAAGAATCTTTCAAACAGCATTCTAGGCAGAGCCACTTCAGATCTACATGAAACAAAACCTCTGAGTTCTGTCTATCCTGTGTGGTTTGAACTCTTAATTTTATTTCTAGAATAAATCACAGTTCCATTACACTATCAAATAAAGAACAAACCAGATATAATTTCACCGATGTCTTATTAAAGACAGCTTCATTAGGTTTGATGAAGCAGCTCTTCACCATGTAGACGAGGGAGTAACTGACTGCGGATCCTTCATTGAGAGAAGATGGGAAGCAACCCACTAGGCCACAGCAACAGATGTAAATGAAAAAGAATCATGGGGCGACAGAGAGAGAATTTAGGTATGGGAAAACACAGCATATCAAACAGCTTTTAATTTCCTCCTGAAGAAAGCAGAGACATAATTCTCTTGGACTTGAACACAATTTAGTCACTAGGACCTTCTGCCTAAATGGCAGGGGTTAGAACAAGCCATATTTGGAATCCTGGATTTGGAGGACTTAGAAACACTATCAGATGGACTGTGCTTATGACCATCTCTTAACAGAAGGAACCATGGCTCTGAACTGACCGCCACCTACCCTCTCCAGAAGAGGACTCCAACCTCCTTCTCAGGTCATCTGATTTAATCCCAGACTAGAAAACTAAGAAACCAGAAGAAGGTGAAAGAGTGTAGACTGTGGATGAAATTTAAGAGTGGATCACTGAAAGCTCTTGAAGAACAGAATAACATGGCATTGTGGGAAAGGCTGAAAGGAGCAGGGAGGCTGAGAGATCCTCACGAAGACCAGAAGATGCTCTGAGGGTGTGGAGTAGGATAAATGACTGTTTTTTGCCAAGAACTAATAAGCATATCCTTCCTGAAGGTCTGAACTCTGGAACAAAGTAGCAGCAGGGGAAACACAGAGAAAGGAATGGACACAATATGCCAAGTGGAAGGAAAAATGGCAGCTCTGATAACGTGGTGGGGATGAGGGAAATTATTAGGTTGATGATGACGCATGAGTCTGACTAATAGGGCCTGGCAACAAAAATGATCAGTCGGATTAGAGGTGACTTAAATTGCTGTGAGGGTGAGCTAAGAGAGAGGCATGGACAGGCGGCTAAGAGGGGTAGAAACAGGCGTGGAGTCATGTGTCCAGAGGTACAACAATGAGCAAACGTACAGAGGCACTACTGGAGACCATCCAAGGAACTGACCTTTGGGAAAGGAGTGAACTTGGGTTCCAGAAGAGAAGCGGGGACAAAAAGAGAACGGGCTGGGGACCCGGGGGTGCTGAACTAAAGAGGTTTAGAAGGCAATTTCCAGGAACAAGAGTCAGCCAGAGGACCGCAGGTTACCAAGTCAGACAAGTTGAGGTAAGGATGGAAACACGGCCCCTGCGTTTGAGGACAATCACATTCAAGGAGACGATGGGCCAGAAAAGCCAGATCTGGGGGAGGTTAGGAAGGAAGGTGACTAGGGAGAAAAAAAATAAATAAATAAAGTTGGAAACAGCAGACAGAATATTCAGGTTCTAAAAGCTTGGTAGCAAAAGAAGGCGCTAGAGGAGAACAGCTAGGAAGGACTGAGTCATCCACAGTTTTTGAGTTACCCGTTTAAAAATCCACATTTTACCACGAACACCAATAAATGCTAGGCTCTGTCTGTTTGAATGTTTACCGAATTTCCTCAATGGGATGTAACGTAAAAGGACAAGGGCTGGCAGGCCTTGCCCAATTGTGTCCTGGCAGCTTTAAATTCTACTACTTAAGTAGTTAAAAATCTGTTCTTTTGATGAAGGGGGAAAAGTTATGAATAGAAGTCAGCAGCCCTAGACCCTTTAGAAATGACGAGTATTCAGCCTCTGTAATTTACTGGGCAATAATTTCTAACTCAAACAATTCCAATGGCAAGGCAGCTCAAGTCCACCCAAAGTTCAAAATGGGATATGTTCTCTTTAAAATTTTGAGAGCGACTAAATATGACAACCATCTGATGTATGAAAATTATTCACAACCAAAAACAGACAGTCTGGAAATAGCCAGGATGACTTCATTTAGACAGAATTACCCAAATCTGTTTCTAATATACACAGTACACATAATAAATTTTTACAATATGACAAGGAAAACAAACTTAATAAAAGTTCCCGATCTTTTGTTACACAAGCATGCTATATCCATGCTATGTTTATAATAGTTTGCTCATGATATCACAGCTCAGTAACAAAAGCCCAAGCAATACAAAAACAGTTACTAGGCATGACATCAACTCACAACTACCGTAATTACATCGGTACACAAATTTCCCAAACTGTACATTTTCCAAACTGCTTCTCAATTTCAACGGCTGCCTTTAGACAATTACTTGCAGAGTTGTCTGCAGGCTTTGAGTAATACCCGTCTTTCTTCTCTTTCCCAAGCGTCATTTCCCTTTAGAAAGTGCATATTTCAATTACAAGCACTATTTTTCAAATATGCCCATAAACATATGTCCAAATTAGGAGACGGTGTGGTCTAGTGGTTAGTGACAAGCATCAGCAACTCTGATTCCATTCCATTCACTGTCTCTGCTTGTGAGGCCGAGGCGTTCCTCTAGGGAGAGGAGGGAGAATCGCATGGATAGAAGCAGAATCTGGAGGTAGACTGTTAGAACTAGAATCCCAGCTCTGCCACTGTCTGCCCTGAGCAAGTTCATTTTTCTCTGCCCTACTTTCTTCGTCTGTAAAATGGGAATAATCATAGAATCTACCCTCATCCGGTCATTGTTTAGTAGCTGGCTCCTGGAAAGTACAATCTAAGTTTTGTTTTTTTAAAAAATATTATTACTGCTGTATTTCTGGGACTCAGTTTCCTGTTTGAAAACCTGGCTTCAATTACTCTGAACCACGGTGAATTGCATAATTTTTCTAATGTTAGGGTAACTTTCCTCTAGGTCCTGTTATCTGGATAATGAGGTTCAAGAACCAAAGTTTGAATAAATGAATGAATGAATGAAACCCATAGATTCTGTAATACCCAACAGTTACAGAAGGACAAAATATTATCCTGTAGAAATTGGTTTTCATCCCACCTCTCTAATTGCTTGCTTTCATGTTCCTGTAGCAAATGCTGATAAATACCTCCAACTCAATTGAAATAATAAGCATAGGGGGAAAAAGAGATTGCCTTATGATTTCAGAAGCATATTTCTCTAAGGATCAGACTTTTCTGGCCCATCCCTTGTGCACGACCTCTGTCTCACTGGGTTGCATGGTCAGCTGGCTTTCCTGGCTGGGCAGGGCGCCAGGGGAGCTCGACTACCCCCATTGTCACTTCTGGTCCATGGTGCTTGCACCAAATGCTGTTATTCTAGGCTTCAGGAAATTTTCTAACCACTGGACAGGGTCCAATGCTGTGTGCTAATGAGTTTCAGATTGGAGGACTTCACTGTTCATGTGTCAGAAAAGTGTCATGGTTTCTGGTGAGGTGGGGGCAGGGAAGAACAGACACACACAGAAAAGGAAGAAAAAACAGTAGTTAAAAAACGCTGGCTACTCAAATTGACAGGGAACGTGACCTCTGCACTTCATCAGAAATTCCTGCAGACTTACAAAATAAAGGAGTTTGCTTTTATCACACACTGTGAGGCTCATATGGAAAAATGGAAAACACTACATCACTTGACCTCAGTATGGCCCCTTTCAACCACAGACGAATATTGTGTACAAAATTTCTAAATCAACTTAAGATGTTCCAAAAAAAAAAAAAAAAAGCTTTAATTTTCTGCATTAGACTTGATGATTACTATTTTGGTTCTTGAGATTTTGCTTAGAAGGTTCACACAGGAAAAGGACTCATAATTCCAGGAAGAGAATTTTCTCACTTCGGGAATATTCATGGTCTGGCCTCTGCTGGGTGGGCACATCACGGTCTACACTTCCCTAGACTCCTTGGAAAATAATGAGCCAGCCTCACTTACCCAGGCTTGAAAGTCACCCAAGACTGAATCATGATTATTTGCTTACATTAACAGAACATTAAAACCAATTTTAAACAACTTAAGGAAACTCGAGCCATCTTTGCTTGGTGACTCACTTCTCTGGGAAGTTTTCTTCCCCGCATCATGGCAGCCATCAGGCTTGATATCAAGACTTCTCACCGTCCCATCACAGTCTACCAAAGAAGATGCCCTTCTTAGGAGAGTTTACCTCACAGGCCTTTTCGGTTTTTTTTTAAATGAGATTACATTTCAATTTTTTTTTTTGCCACTGTTAGTACCAGCGACTTTAAAAATCCAATCCTTTCACATCCTCCAACTGTCATCAACATTTTTTTCAGACGATGTCAATAAAATTGATTGCCTGCAGTTCTGAATTCTGCTCTGCACATGGAAACAATATCATTTGTTTTAAAGTATTTTCGATGGGGGCGGAAGGAGAAACAGAACGTCAGCAAGCCTATCCACAACATTGGGGTGGGGCGGGGGGCGGGGGTTGGGGAACAAACAAGAAGTTAAGTAAATGGTCGGCTGGAAACTTTGACAAAAATTCCCGATATACAAACCCTAAACCTTACTGCTGTGCTGACTGATATGTCTTCCTGTCAGATATGAATGATGTTTCTGGAACATTAATATGTTCATTAAATTCTAACTCCCCATACTTAAAATACTCTGTATTTGGCTCAGAGGCATCTTGACAGCTTTGTTGTAATCATATATGTAAGGCCCCAGACGACACAGTTGTTGAGATGCCTCATACCTACAAGCAATCTGTTGCTTTTACAAGTTTAATCTAGGTATTAGGGAGCTGACTGTGGAACCATGTCGACTTGACATCTTCAACTCAGTTGTATATCACAGAAACCACGATGGGTGGTGACAGACTCCCATGATGCTCAGCAATCATCCATACCTCTGACTCCCTAATCTGTAATACTACAAAATACAGCTCGGACTGTTTTTTTTTTTTTTCCTCCCCCCTCCCTCCCTTTTCCCGAAGCACAAGTGGACGACCAGCAAGGGTCCAACAGTGTTATTCCTAATTACCTTTTTTTTTTTTTTCACTCTTGATCCTGTGGCTCTCATAATTAGTTACCTGGGGCTGCAATCCAATTTGAAGTGATGACAAGAAAGTGATCCATGAAAAAGTAATAAGTTAAATCCAATTTCAGCCTTCCTCTAATTAAATGCACATGGAACTAATGACTCCAACCCTAGCATTTCAGTGATAATGGTAATTAGCGAGGTGGGAGTCGCTCTCTTTTTCAACACTAGAGGTGTAAACCACAAGGTAAAATGGTAGGAGCACTCTTAATTACATGTGTCATTTTGTCAGCAATTTACACATTTTTGACCAGTCAAGTATGTTTTTTTTCCCCTATGTTCCTTCCCACCTCCTTGCCCCAACAATGATTATAACATACCATTTCCATGTTCCAGCACATGGAAGCTCTTAGGGCACTTCAGGCTGGAGAATAAGAAATAACTTTTCTTAGCTGTTGTTCACTGCTGTGATATCTACACACGTGTGCATACACGTCCACAGAACGACAATTAGGATAATTATGCAAGTCTTAGTCTCTTAATTGAAATCTACATATTTACAGTGGAAATTAGTTTCTGTTGGTTCAGTTTTATTTTTGCTTACGATATGAAAAATATAATAAATGTGTTTATTGATGGAAAACATAACACTCAGTAGATGCTGAGTAAATATACACTGAAGGAGAAGGAATAATTAACTTCTAGGTAACATACTGGTTGCCTATAGTCTTAAGACACCTGGCTTCTTAGCCTTGCCTTGTAATTGTCTGTGTGCTCTGTAGCAAGTCACTTAGCCTCTCTGAGGTTCCACTTTTTCTCCTCCATAGAATGATTTCATGATACTCCCTACGCTACAAAATAGCTATGGAGCTAGTACATAAATCGTAATTATCTTTGCATATGGAAACATATGCATGTGGTGACAAAGATACACTTACACTTCAAATATTAGCATGACACATTTTAACGCTCAGATACGTGTAAGCAAGTATCATACAGTTAAATGAACAAACTGGGATAGTTTCAAGAGTCAGAGTTATTAATAAATCCACTCAGTCAACAGGCATAAACTAGGGCTGTTCTGGACAGACATAGGGTCACCTTATATACAGCTGAAGTTGAAATAGCAAAAATTAAGGAACCCATTATAACAAAACTCACATGAGGTTTGGGGCCAAGGACAAAACACTATTGTGGAAAAAAAAATTTTTTTCCAGCAAGATAACTGAACCTTGGCAAACAGATGAACTTCTTGAACTTTATGAAATCTTTGTAATGATGCAAAATTCTGTGTGCATGTGCATTTTTCTAGAAAGGGGCCCTGTTTCTATCATATTTTCAAAGGTGTGCATAATCTGAAAGAATCAATAACTTTTAAAAAACACCTCTTCTACTTTATTGTTTCTTATCACAAACTATTTTTGGGGGTTTGAGGATTCTCCAAAGTCATGTGGTAATAACAAAATCTTAAAAGGTACCAAAATTTCAACACTTCCTGTCAATCTCCTGCTAGGGATACCAATTCTAGACAGTGAAAACTCCAGACATTAAAAAAAAAATTTGCCTCCCTCTCCTGAATTACGCACTTTATTAATTCATTGCATAGGCATACTTTTTAAGGGTCAGTATTTCAAAACCACTCCATTTCACTATCTACCACATAAAATCGTAGTTTCCTTTAAAGGTTTCCTCTTACCAATTTATTCCTCAGTGAATAACGTGGAAATGATATGAGGTACTAAGATTATATGTGACATTAATGCCAAGCAAAATGCTGCCTAAAGCACGTTTTATATAACTGCAAATAAAAATGCTAAAAAAACACCTGCTGAATCTTGCATTTTAACCTCCTCCACTTAAAAGCCAGAGTCCTCATTACAATCCTGAGCTTCCAAAGGGATGAAAAAGCTGACCTTCCAGTTGATTCCACCAGCCCTATTTCCAGTGAAAGGCCTGCATATGAGATAAACTTGGAAGAAGGGGATGGGCAATAGAGAAAACTATCAGACGACTGGTTTCAAGTTCAAGATCTTTATACATGGCATGAAACTGTGGTCAGCTCTCCACGGTAAGCAACACACAAGGTTTACTTTCTTTCTTAATGTGAATGTTGCCAGAATACACATGTACTTTTACTTTCTTAGGAGAAAATGTGTCATTTGATTTCCTTCCAGTTTATGTCCTCGTGCCAACAACTAAAATGCTTAAAGAACCTAAATGAATTACTACCCAGAAACGGTGGTCAAAGTTCCAAAATGTGATCAATAAAATTGCTCATCTACTCACAAATTAATCTTCAGCCAGTAAAATTACACATTTTTGAGGTTATGAGCACACCTGCACTGTTAAGCATTTATTTCACTTGTTTTAGCAATCTTCAGAAGTAGATAAATATTTATAAAAGCAAGCCTTCTATTTTTACTCACATACAATTTTCTTCTTGCGGCAAAACCTGGTTAATTCTTTCACAGTTCAAAAGCATCCTGCAGGCAGGGTCTGTCTCCTAGACAGGTCTGCATCTCTGATCACCAGCCCGATGTCCCACAAGTGGTAGCTGTTTCACTAACATTTGCTGAGTTGAATTTAATTAATTCAGATCCTTCTGAGGCTGAATTTATGATGGGGACAATTTCCAATTTTCACTCATACCATTCATAAAAAAATTTGCAAAGCAAATTAATAGACCAAATAAGGAGCTATTTAGGTTCCTAAGTAGAATATTTTTCCAGAACTTCAGAAGCAGTATCTGTACGCGATTCATGTCTTCACGATAAACTACAATGTCACCCAAGAACACGACCAGCTCAGATTTAGTTCAGTATGTGTATCTGCAAAGAGTGTCATGTCTCGCTTATTTACTCTCATTTTGCTGAAATTAGTCCAAATCAATGATGTTTGACTACATTTTGTGATCTCTGTCGAGTAACCACTTATAACCTCCTCTTAACTTTCCATTTTCTTTTGTTTGTATCATCAGCCTGTGAAACTGGAGAGCGCTGCCAAACATAAAGCAGGGAAGTGTGAGATTTGCTTAAAATATGAGTCACAGTATATTTGGGGATTTGGGTTTCTCTCTTTTTTTTCCTCAAGCTATCAGCAGATAAAATCCTTCTTCCCTGTCAAGCCTTCCTCTGTGCGGAAGATCTGAAATTCACTAAAATAGGTCTAGGTAGGAAGGGTAAAGAGATCAGAGAGGCGCACTGTTAAGATCTGCTGCAGGATCTCCCTTTCATGTCAGAGCCACTCTGGCTGAGATGCCCCAGCAAGGACATGGCTCGGCAAGACATATTTGAATATGAAGGTTATTTCTTCCATGAATCACCAAGTCTACATATGTATTTTTACAGCAAGGTAACATGCCATGTGGCCTTGGTTAGTAAAAATTTTTCCTGTTTTGTGGAAGGCCAGGCAATCGAATAAAACTACGTGAATCTGCATGATCCTACCAGGCAGCTGAGGAGACACAGACTATTATGCACAGGTGTGTACACACATACACACACACAGGTCAACCCCTCCCCGCTGAATCAACTCTTAAAATTGGTCTAAATTCTTTGCTTGTCAATTCTTCCACTGAAGGGGCAGGAAAGGACTCAAAACCTTGTCTTTAGCTAATTCAGCACCCAACATGGCCCCCTTGTCCCGCGCTTTTCCTACAGACTGGAGCGCTCAGCAGAATGTGTTAGGCTGGTTTTGATACCGTCCTTTGCCAAGAAAAACAAAGCTCTCTGTGTCACACTCTCCTGGTGGCTAAAAACCTTGCAACAGGCAAGAAGGGGAAAATGTCCTCCAAAGGAAATCCCCTAAAACTTGACTTCATATATTTAGCCCTAAAGGAACTTCATTCACCTTGCCCTTTGCTCATCTAGAAAGGCCTTATGTAATAAAAAAAAAAAAGTAAATAGAAAATAAGCCTGGTCTAAAAAAATACAACTCAACACTGAAGAGCAGTTCATCAGACCATTTTTGTGCGTCCTTTTTAAAATGATCTCCAACCAAAACACTACTATATGTAAAATTTTGTGCCCCCCCCCCCACAATAATATATTGTTATTTTCCCAATGCATTCAAGGTCTGATAAATTCAAGAGGAGTCATAGTATTTTTAAGGCTGTGAGAGCTCTGAGGGGGAGGCAGAAAGAATGGACAGTCATTTGAATCACTGAGTGACAGGCTGGGCGAGCTCCCTGTATACATTAATAAATTAGAATTTTAATTGTGTCTCTGTCTGCAGGAGATGCCCCAGTACTTTAATATGTACCAACAATTGGCTATGTTCTGGAATCTGCAATGTGGCCTCCACTGCTGACCTCTGAAACACAATTCCCAGTCTGACTACGGAAACTGTTCAGTTTGATCCTTTCAACTTATTTGAATCCTGACAAATAAGCTCACAGCTGAAAGGTCAACACAGTCATATTTCATCCTCCAGAGCTGTTCTTAAGACATCGGCACAACAAAGCACTGCTTATAGCACCTGACATGGGGCCTCAGTGGCACTGGACCTCATTAAAAATGTCCCCGGCATTCATACTCGCGAAAAGGCATATGGGTTGGCGGTGGCTCTCCAAACCACTGCTTTTAGAAGTGTTAGGAATCAATGCACACTGTAATTCAACTGTGCCAAGAAAGTGCCTCTACATCATGCTGAATGTGACATGTGACAGTGAAAATTGACAGGCAGATGTAGAAGAACTAGAACATGTGGTACAAGGTCAAGTTTGATCTTTGCAGGATAATTTAGGGACTGGTACACTGGTTCTCTCTGATCTGAAAAAAGTCAACCCAAGCTAGATTCTGGGTTGACCTTGTGGTCATCTTAATCAGAATCAAGTTATACCCACCAGCTCCCACTTGTAAATTCTTTTCCAGAATGTTCAGTGTGGGAAACTCAATATTGCTTCCCATTTTGGGGGCTGCCCACTCTTAACTCTGAAAGTAGTGTTGAGCTGCCTGGTATTTGCAAGTGTCTTCCCTGTCTTGCATGTGAGCACAGATACTCCGAGGTAAGTTTCTCTACTGTCTATGACCATTTTCTGCTTCAAGTCAAAGATTGAAAGAAGATATTTGTGAACTCACTCCTTCCACTCTGCTAACTCCTGTCCTTAAAGCTTCTGAAATGAGAAGCTGCTAGTCTTTACATACAGACTGCTTGCTGATTTTTACTAATAATTTAGAAATGTCTGAGAAACATCCACAGAAGAACAGAGGATGTATTACACTCATTACCAGGTGTATTGAAAATACTCTATCTTCCTCAAGCCAAATAAGTTCTTGACAATATTAACTACTGACCAGCTTTCTCTTATGGGAGGCTGTCCTCTACACTGCAGGAGGGTTAGCAGTACTCTCAGCCTCTCCCTCCTGGGATGCCAGCAGCACCCACTCCCCCTAAGATGTGACAACCGAAAATGTCTCTAGACGCTGCCCACCGTCCTTTGAGGGGTAAAAGCACTCCAGTTGAAAACCACTGCACTGAAGCAACATGTGTGTGTGTCCCAGTTCTAGATAGATCACGAGAGAATGAGTGACATATGTGAGTACTAGGAACTTTTCCCCATTGGTAAGCCACACAGCCTAACAAGCCACCCATGCCAACAACTACTCAGCCATCGATTAAATTGTCTCATTAGATTTTTTACTCCCAACAACAAAACTGTTGGTCGAACAGACATTTTTCTTTCCAAAGTGTTATGCTCTACTGTTTAACAAACACACAAAAAAACACACTTTTCCTTTGCAGAAGATTTCCTTACATGATTTGAAATTCTCAACACAATACACTTCTGAATGGTTTATCAGCTATCCCAAAGTGTATAACATCAACTTAAAAAAAAAATAAGACTTGTTACTTACCTGAAGGGCTGGCTGCTTGTCATTCCTCTTGGGAGACTTTAACCCACTAACTTGCTGCTGCTGTTGCTGATGGAGAAGAAGCTGTCTTGCCACTTGAAGTGCCTGGAAGGAAAAATAAAAGGAAAACATTCATGTTACTACACAGGTTCAGGGTCTCCTTCACAAAAAAGGATTCCAGGAAGGACACATGAGGATGAGATCTTGACTTTTCCATTTCCGGGCAAATAAAACAGCAAATCAAACGTCCCATCAGTCTAAGTTGCAAAACTTTCCAGAATTTGGATACATTTTCTTGGAGTTTGCCAATTTCATCCACAATTCCTTGGGCATAGCAATCCATCTGCACAGACATTTGATTAATACCATAAATCTGACATGCAATGTAGAGTGTTAATGCTTGGGACGTGGAGGAAAGAGGGCAAAGAGACGCCACAAGGGAGTAGGGCAAAGTCAGGAATTTCAGAGACACTAAAGGGCTCTTTTCAAAGGTACCTTCCTCCTTCTCCAATTCTTCTTGAGGGAGCTTGGGAACTCAAGTTGAAAGTAAATACTTTCACCTCATCTGAGTCCAAATAAAAAGGAAAAGCTAAGTAAGTGGTGGACCACCCTGCAGATAAAGGTATTTGTGAAGGAAGATCAAAACGAAGTGACCTTGATGGACTATGTAAGAAAAAAACTTAAGCCAGTCTGACCTCTAAGTCAGCTCAAAAGGTACCTTATAGACCTGT
Organism: Dama dama; assembly: GCF_033118175.1. Lineage (NCBI taxonomy): Eukaryota > Metazoa > Chordata > Mammalia > Artiodactyla > Cervidae > Dama > Dama dama. The sequence continues at coordinate 35,363,487 of NC_083704.1, read as the reverse complement.
GAACAAAATTGTGCTGAAAACAAATGGGTCTTTTGAGTGTATACCACGGGCTAGTTTTTACTTAAAGGTAGAAACTGGGGAGGTGCTAGCAATTGGAGCTAATGCCAGGGGGAAAAAAGGAGATTCCTCCAAAGGGCAGAATACATGACTGAGCAATCTTTTCTAAAGTTTAAATAAAGGGACTTCTCTGGTGGTCCTGTGATTAAGACTCCATGCTTCCACTGCAAGGGGCGTGGGTTAGATCCCTGCGCTAGAAACTAAGATCCCACATGCTGTGTGGCCAAAAACTAAAACAAACAAACAAACAAAAAAACAGGTACTATTACAAAAAAAAAAGCTCAAATAAAAAAAGAAAAATACGTCACCAATAAACCTTTGTGAGGTCATTCACTGACAAAAGGATTTATTAGGAGTAACATCTAGCTCCACCTTTCCAAAGAGGACAGCAGGACTGGGAACAGAAACCAAAAGTTTGCAGACCTTTCGCTAGAAAATCACATGGCAAGTTAGGCCATCCCAGTCAATTCAGCTGAGAACCAAGAATGTGCACACAGACAAGATGTTGAGAAGGTCTGTTAAATGATGTGCTTGGAGTTTAGAGACAGGACAAGATTCACTGGGGATTACATCAATAATCGTTTCTACATGATAATTATTTGTGCCTGGAAGATTCACACACAGATGTGGTCCACGTATCAAAAAGATCTGACACTATCATCTTAGAAAGTGTGAAAAATGGGCTTATGATGGTAGTACATTTTTCAAAGAGGAATAGATGTCATTTATGTAATAAAACAGTGTTTACAGTTCTAAGAAAAGTTAGAGTGACACAGGGTGCAGTGGGGGAACGCAAGATGGTGTGGGACTTCCCATGAAGTCAACTCAGGGGAGGGGCAATGCAAGTGGTCGGGGAATATGCTCATGAAAAGATTACTAAAAATGTTTAATCAGCAAGAGGAGTACTTCTTCTCAAAGGACAATCTCACTACACTGAGTTTATGACTGTAGTGTGGTCATAAAAAATATTTTTAAGATGCTACGGAAGGTTGTACAATGCCTTTGTGTCTAAGGGGTGCAGAGGGAGACAATGAAATGGAAGCACAGATAAATCAACAGCTGACAAAGAAAAGATCCTGGGAAAGATGGACCCCTCCTGTCCCAGCTCCCTATTGCACCCACCCTTACTGTCCCTTCAGCAGCCTTCCGTCTAGTGAACTCACCACGACCAGCCCTTCAGATGGAGTGGACGGGCTACTGCGTCTGGGAAGGGAGAGACATGTTCGAGAAAGACTGCCTGCAAGAGCCTCGGGAAGAGAGGCTGTCTGAGAGGGGCATCTGGAAGCCAAGACGCCTGGGAGAGTTGCCTGAGACTCCAGCCTGCTGTCTCTGAGGAGGATTCACCATCACTGGACTCCGGGTTTCCTTGTCTCCTTGGAGACGCTCAGTACATGCGTAGGTGTACAAGTGGGCAGAGTGAAGATTTCATTTATATCATATAAGAAAAATAGTCCCCACTGCAAGGTGCCTGCAGGAGCAAGAACCCCTCCTCCTACTATATATGTCCCCTTAGTTATTTCACATGAAGGTTTTACTGCTTTTTAATGTAGGAAAGGGAAGTGTTATGTATTTTAATTGCTACCGTCAGAGTTCCCAGAGTAGTAGACTGGTAAGCAAAGAAGGGTCTGGCTACTAGTTGGAAAGGCAGACAGAAGGTGTGGAGATGAATATGAAAAGAACGTGCGGAGAAAGATGTGGTGGGGAAGAGGAGAAAGGTAAGGTCCATCTAAGATCAAAAGAGAGCAAGCCAAGAAAATCAGAGTAATGGCAACTCCAGAGCCACAAATATTTGTTAAAATAATTTACCATGTTTCATCAAATACTTGGAGAGCTGGAATTTGATTTTCAAATACTCAGTTCTCAGAGAATCTACACAATAAGCTTCTCATTTAAGCAAAAGGCATACTATTAAGTGTCCTTAAAAAAAGTGCATACACACAAAGAAACTATTCTGATATGAGCATGTTCTCATAAATGCACTTCAACAAAAGAAAGCATAGGACTCAAAGTTAAATTTTCAACAAATGTTTACTGAGCTGGCTCTATACATCTCAAAATCAGCTACTGGAATCCTTGCAATTTTCCTGCTGGGAAGAAGGGAAAAGTCATTTATGTGTAGAACATAGTTTTCAGACCCAACATGGGATATATCGAATTACACAGTCACGTAAAGAGCGCCAGCCTTTTCACAGCATTTCAGACAAAAACCCCAGCAAAGAAGAGAATTAAAGATAGAAGCACAGGAACAGAAAAGACTGAGGATCTTGTATGAACATGAAGGAAATTTCAGTCAAACTACTGAAGAGAGAACAAATGATGAAAATGTGTAATGCATGCATTCATGCTAAGTCACTTCAGCCATGTCTGACTCTGTGACCCTACGGACTTTAGCCCACCAGGCTCCTCTGTCCATGGGATTCTTCTGGCAACGATACTGGAGTGGGTTGCTGTGCCCTCCTCCAGGGGATCTTCCCAACTCAGAATGAACTCGCATTTCTTATGTCTCCTGTACTGGCAGGTGGGTTCTTTACCACTGGCACTATTGGGAAGATACCCTGGAAAAGGAAATGGCAATCCACTCCAGTATTCTTGCCTGTAAAATCCCATGGACAGAGGAGACTGGTGGGCCACAGTCCATGGGGGTCACAAAAGAGTCAGACATGACTTTGCAACTAAACAGCAGATTTCATCCTCAAAATGCAAACAAACAGGGAAAAAAACTTCAAATATTGGGATGGAGAGACAATGCTAGTGCAAGGAATTATTTATCTTGATATGAACTGTTATGAATTATCCCATAATAATTCCCTGGCCTCCTCATCAGTATGAGAACAAAGGTGGGGCAAAGCACTAATATTCCACACCCTTCAAAAAAATCAGCTGAGGTCTCAGCCAGAATGTGAAAGCCTAATTTATTAGAACTTATAAAGTGCTATGAAATCAGTCATTAAAGGGCATTTGCTTTTCTGATTCCTATGCTATTTAAATCAATGTAATCTGGATTTTAAATCACCAAAAAGAAGATAAATAACTCCTTTGTGTATGAGACTATGTATTTGACATTATCATCATTATCATACGAGTCCCCAGTATCTACCATGTGTAGAGAGTCTAAGATGCTTACTGTCATAGTCTCTGTCAGAAAAAAATCGGAATTACAGGTAGAATCTCCTTTGGAAACTGCATCAGAGACCTGGATGCATTGGAGACCCACATATGCTGACTTGATAGTGAATTTTACCTGTTCCATGCACCAAAATCATGAAAAGCAGATTCATGTCTTTCATCTCAGATTCTACTGCCTGAACCTCAGAGGTGTGTCCCAACACAGCTAAGAAATGAGGATGGATTTTTCACATTTTTATAATAGCATCTCAATCTTGACTGAAGAAAGGTCTCTTAAGACATATTGTTTCAAGATACAAGTAGATTCTTTGGCTTCCAAATAAAGATACACATAGCTACTGTGTGTGTGTGTGAGAGAGAGACGGGGAGAGAAAGAGAGACTATGAATAAATAAGAACTTGTAAAACACTGGGATCAACTGTGACTCAAGTTGCAGACCTACTGTTAGTTTAAGTAACTTAAAAGGTCCCATACAATCTCTGGAGACCTCTTCCTCTTGGTGGCAGTTTCCTGGGCTGGGTTAAGTCAACACTTCCTTTAGAACAGATGTGACAATTCCCTGGCCCTGGATAATGTGGTGCTGTACTTGATGGCCAGGCTTGTGGGTTACAGTAAAGATACAGTTTGAAGATGTCAGCATGGAGGCAACTGATAAAGCCAGCCACTTACAGCCCAGCTGCACACAATTCTATTTATCATTCTTCAAAAGCTAAAATCAATCGCCCTGAGAGCTAACAGGAGCAGAAGACACACACTGCCTCCCTCTCTTTCTTGGCTGCCATCGAGGCCTCAACCTGTTGGAGTCGCCTTGTGGTAAGCACACCATGGACCACAGCCTACACTGGGCACAGAGGGTCAGGGAGACTGGTGCTGGGTTGTGAGTTTGGTAGCATGCTAGTGAGTTTCATCCTAACTGGGGACCTGGACAGTTTTGATACATTTTTCATTCTTTTGGTTCCAGATGACTTCATTCTCATCACTGCCTCCCATTTCTAGTAAATAAGTGCCATCTGTTATTTACAAATTACATTTTACATAAGTTTGCCACTTTTGAGCTATTTACATCTCGAGTTCATAGCAGGTGCTTATATTTGGGGGTGAGGCATCCTATGAGGTACACTATGTTTAGCTTGTTGATCAAGGTAGACAATATTCAAAAACATGTTTACCATATTTTACAAAACACCAATGTGTTTACCTAAAATATGGTTTGAGTAAACATGAGCATGTACATAAAAGCAAGCCAGTAGAAGGAGAACATAATTTTTTTTTAAAAATCTAACACACTTGATCATGAGGCTTGAAATCAGTACTGACACATGGAGGTCTTAAAAATATATGAGGCACTGTGGCATTTGAGGTCACGGGTCAGCAAATTTTAGTCTGGGGACCAAATCCAACCCATTCCCTGATTTTGTTCAGCCCATGAGATAAGAATGGTTTTTACTTATTTAGACAGTTGGGAGAATTAAAAAAAATATATTTTTTGATGTGAAAATAACATGGAATGTAAGTTTCAGCATCCACAAATAAAGTTTTATTGGAACACAGTCACATTCATCTTCTTCTGTACTACCTATGGCTACTTTTAGGCCACAAAACAGAGTTACATACTTGTGACAGAGGCTATTAATGCCTACAGTATTTCCTGGCTGGCCTGTTACAGGATAAGTTTGCCAACTTGTCATAGGATGCTATCTGTAATCTGAGATTCTCAGAAGATTCTATGGGACACAATTTTATATAAACAGAGCTTTCAATCAGTTGGACAGAATAATTTTAGAATTGAGCTAAGATGCAAGGATGTTACTAATTAGCTATTCTTAAAGCTCAAACACATTTTTTAAAAAATTTTCTGAGGAAGAACTGGGACAGGAAAACAGAATGTATCCACGTGCTCCTCTATCTGAAATCGTTTCAAACTACTTGCAAATGCTGAACATGGGTTTCTTCTTCCCACAGGTCATTTGTAGCTGTTCAGAATGGATCTCATTCTAGTAGGAGGCTCTCAGCACTCAGCATAAAGACAGCACATGCCCTATTGGCCAGTGGAGAAGGGCTGGTGACTTCCTGTCTGCCTGAGAAGCTGTCCCATTTCCAGCTTCAAAGGCTGCTCTGAGTCAGCCACCCTTCCTCTAGTTTCTTTTCCTAGATTCTCCCCACCCCTCAAGATCAAACCTGTTTCTCAGACAATTCCACAGGCTAATCAACAGTCATTGTGCAGATTGGGTAGGAAGAAAATCCAGCAATAAAAAGTCATATGGGAAGTTTAGTAGGAAAGAAGTCATGTTCTCTCCTCTATTTTTCAACCTCTATAGACAAATCAAGTCCTCTAGAGAGCTTTTTCACCTAATCTGCTATCTTGGTTCAACTCCAGCAACTGACGACCATACTAACAGGAATACTCATCATGGAACCCAGTTTGAAGATCGCTTTGTAGTATTACCCAGAAATGAGTATGCAGGGAAACTCTATCACCCCCTTGCTCTGGATACGGTAAGCACCCAGTGCATGATGAAAAGCAGGTCTGTGGGTTACTTTAAGAAAAGAAATGACAGTGACTGACAGAACTAGAAGCATTTGCAAAGAGCCAACAACATTCCAAGGCAGTGAGTTCTCCAACAAAAATGCAAAAAAGAAAAAAAAAAAAAAATATATATATATATATGGTCAAGAAACAACAGTTAGAACCTTACATGGAACAACTGACTGGTTCAAAATTGGGAAAGGAGTATGACAAGGCTGTATATTGTCACCTGTTTATTTGACTTATATGAAGAATACATTATGTGAAATGCCAGGCTGGATGAATCACAAGTTGGAATCTAGACTGCCAGGAGAAATAGCAACAACCTCATATATGAAGATGACACTACTATAATGGCAGAAAGTGAAGAGGAAATAAAGAGCCTCTTGATGAGGGTGAAATGGGAGAGTGAAAAAGCTGGCTTAAAACTCAACATTGTGAAAACTAAGATCATGGCAACTAGTCCCATCATTTCATGGCAATTAGAAGGGGAGAAAGTGGAAGCTGTGACAGATTTTATTTTCTTGGGTTCCAATCACTGTGGATGGTGACTATAGCCATAAAATTAAGACACTTGCTCCTTGGAAGGAAAGCTTTGACAAACCTAGACAGCATATTAAAAAGCAAAGACATCACTTTGCCAACAAAGGTCCGAATAGTCACAGATATAGTTTTTCCAATAGTCATGTATGGATGTGAGAGTTGGATCATGAAGAAGCTTTCAAACTGTGGTGCTGAAGAACACCCTTGAGAATCCCCTGAACTTCAAGGAGATCAAACGAGTCAATCCTAAAGGAAATCAACCTTGAATATTCATTGGAAGGACTGATGCTGAAGTTAAAGTTCCAATACTTTGGCCACCTGATGCAGAGTTCACACAATGGAAAAGACCCTGATGTTGAAGGCAGAGGAGAAAAGGATGGCAGAAAATGAGATGGTTAGATAGCACCACTGACTCAATGGACATGAATTTGAGCAAATTACAGGAGATAGTGAAGAACAGGGAAGCCTGGCATGCTGCAGTCCACGGGGTCACAAAAAATCGAGAAAACAATATGCACAGAATTTACAAATGGAGCACTTGGTTATCACAAGAAAACGTAAAAGTTAGCTAATCTTACAGAGGGAATTCAGCCATTGTAAGTATGAAAATATTAGATGTCCAAGGAAAATTCGGATTCTAATGACTGTATAAATACTAGATACACAAAGAAAGATAGCTCCACAGCAGACTCTCAAGTCATATTACTGATGACATAAGTAAATAACAATCAAAAGCACACTCTATTAGAACTTTAATACACAGAAAGTCACAACAACCAGTGAAAAATCACCCGAGAACCTTTTCACCAGTCACTGTTTGGTTCAATCTGTGACGTACAAATAAAGCCGTAGACTCTGTGCATTAGTTCACTGGTAGTTGATTCACCTGGCTCCACCCCACTGAAAGCAGGTGGGGCCAACAAGCAATGCCTTACATTATCTGGGGTACTGGATTTGGATCAATGACCTAGAAGAGAAAAGTTCTATGTAGCATCATCCACTCTCAGAGCTCTGACAGCTCCATAAAGCATCCTATACTTTGAAGGTGTTCTAGAGCAGTGAATATTTAGAGAGGGCGTGGCTTTCACCAAATGCGCCACAGCCTCTGCAAGTGATGTGACAGACATATCAGCTGGATAGACATGGTAAAAAAAAAAAAACTGGAGCAGAGACCATCCCACTCCTACAACCCTCCAAAACTACGTGTTCAAGTTAAGACCAAAAGGGACAGGAAACGGAAAAGTCAAAGTTCCCTATCGTCATCACTGTCCTAATTGCAAAGACAGAGCCATGAGCAGTATTGCCCCCACCTGTGGGCGTGGGGAAAGATGACGCCACCATGCAGCGTCCCCTCCACCACTGGACCACTGCAATCTCTTTACTGTCTCACACCAGCTTGAACCTCCAGATCTACTTCCAAGGCCAGTTTTCCCAAATCCTTACTGATAGGAATTTATATTCTTTTTTTTTAATATTTATTTTTCATTTGGCTGCATAGAGTCTTAGTTGTGGCACGTGAGATCCAGTTCCCTGACCAGGGATTGAACCCAGCTCCCCTGTATCAGGAGCACAGAGTCTTAGCCACTGGACCACCAGGGAATTCCCTGATTTCATATTCTGTAAGGGATACATAAGATGGCGATCACTGTTATGACATTAATAGTCATATACCCTTTGCTTTACTTTAAAATCTAACAGATAATGCAAAGACAGGAGTACCGGCAGGTTGGGAGTGTGTCTGTGTTTGTATGGAAATGCAGGCAATCTATTAGAGTGTATTTTCTTTGGAGAAAAGATGACAAATGTCATTTCCTTCTTCTTTTTTAAGAACATTTCGGAAAAGCTGGGAAGGAGAAGAGAGTCCTGCAGCTGTGTTCTTGCACCATGCCATGATTCACCAGCATTCACGCTATAGCGTTCAAACACCATCTCACGCAGCTTCTACAAGACACAGACGCAGGAATACCACAAGACTGTTGACAGAAGGAGGCATTTTGCTATAAGCCCCACCCCAAAGGAAACTTAGGAAGCAGAAAAAGGGTCAGCAAACCCTATATTCACTTGCGGTTATGAATAACCTTTTTTATTTTAAGGTGCGTATAAGATGCTTCCTGCCAAAGAAGGTCAAAGTCAGGAATTTTCATAAGACAAAAAGAAAAAGGACATCTATGATCCTCTTGCAAAAGCAGCTGAAATACGTTTAATGACCACAAACAGTCAGAGAGTCTGTTTGAAGTCTTATATAAGAGGGGAGAAAAAGCCCCACCATCATACTCTTACTCCATACACCTATTAACACAGGGCCCTATAACCACCTTGCTGAGGCCCCGGTTGGCTGCTCCTGGCTGGAGTCAGTGCCAGACGCTGAATCACCACCACCAAGTCTCCGGCACCTGAGTTGTGTTTGGAAGGATTCCATTCAAGCACTGCCCAAGCCTGAGCCTGTCTAGCTTATGAGAGTTGACAAGACCACAGCCTGGGGTGCTGTGACTGGAGGCAACATGAGCATTGCAATGAAGTAAAACAGAAGTCAAGTTTATTAGAGAATGTCTAAAATGTTAAGCTGGATGCTGCATGAAATCCATTTCCCCTTGTTAAGGAAGGACCAGACTGTATCCAAAAATGAGTAAATACACTGGCCCGGTCCTTTTCCATGGTTCCAAAGTAGAAAACGGGGTGGGGTGGGGGTCAAAAACACAAGAATAAGTGAATCAAAGGGATCTATGAACTCACCGTAATAACCTGCTGTTTTCTGCAATTGCTTTTTATGAGGGTGCAGCCCGGTGACTCTCATTATGAATAATCCAGATTCTTATCTTTTCATACCTTGGAGTGAGACTTGCTAATTTTGAAAGCTGCACAAAAATCAGGCTGGAATCATGCTCAAATAAAGGAGAATCTTCTATGATTTTACTAGTAACACTGGACTTATTTTCGGCCTAAGCAAATGATGCTCTATCTCTTTTTCTTCTTGTGACGTAAACCACACGTGCCGCTGATGCCCTAAGAGGAAATTAAACCCTTAGAATGCTTCACCTTCACTAATTACCTTTCTTTCCTTAATTGAATTTTGGTCAAAGAAACAAGAGGGGGAACCAAGTTCAGTTGAGATAAAAGACAAAAGAAAGAAATAGAAATGGGAAGAGGGGAAAGACCAAAATAGGACGAATAATCTAAAATTTGGAACTAATTGGGATTTGCCTGGTGGGCCAGTGGCTAAGATGCTGTGCTGCAAGTGCAAGGGCCTGAGTTTGATCCCTGGTGGAAGAACTAGATCCCACGGGCTGCAACTGAAAGACCCCACGTGTCACAACTAAGACCTGGTGCAGCCAAAAGAATACTTAGGAAAAAAAAGTTTGGAACTACTCACTCTCGGCCAAAGTTAGCCTAGATAGAAAAATCCAAGTATTTTCTAACAATTTACACTTCTCAAAGCAGTCATTTCAAACAGCAAAGATCACACCTGTATAAGAACTTAAAGAAATGAGGAACATCTAGAAATAGGGGGGGCAAATGGAGACTAATAACTCCCCACATTTAAAATACTAAAATAAAAATGATGTACTGAACTGCTTACTATGTGCCAGGCACCATGCCAGTTAGTTGCTTTACACTTAAAAAAAAATTTTTTTTTGTTGTTCCCAAGCATTTCTAAGGCAAGCAAGGGAAACGTTTGTAATTATCGACTTAAAGTGGAAAAGCTAAGATGGTGAGGTTTGGTGACTTGCCCAAGGTCACAAGTCTAGTGAGTGGTTAGGAGAGAAATACAAAAACAAACAAACATTGTCTTCTGAGAACTTGATACTCACATTCTACCAAGGTCAATGATTAGACCAAATATGGCCAAGGGTAATCCTGCCACATGGACACGCAGTCCTCTGGAGCCAAAAAGGCACGAATGAATGTGCACCCCACTGCCTCAGGGATGAAAGAAAAAGCCGTCCACAGCATCACACATCCCAACTCATTTGCCTCTTTTCCCCACTATAGACTTGCTTTTTTTTTCCCAACCAGATCTTCCTGTTCCCAGGACTCTTGGAGTCACAATCACATCCGTAATTCTCTTGTGTTCTCTGCCCACATTTACCTGGCCTCCAAGTATCTTCTCCATTTAAGCTCCACCCTTCCCAGACAAATACTGCAAGATTTGATCTATAAATAGAATTGTAAAAAGCTGAATTCAAAGAAGCAGAGTAGGATGGTAGTTGCCAGGGGCTGGAAGGAGGGGAGACGGCAAGGTACTCGTCAAAGGCCACGAAGGTTCAGCCGTGTGAGATGAATAAGCTCTGCGAATGTAACCTACAGCACCATGACTATGCTCAGTAATACTGTACTACGTGCGTGGAGTTTTCCAAGAGGATACATCTTAAATCCTCTCACTATATACACAAAAGGGTAATTATATAGAGGTAATGGACAAGGTATTTAATTTGTGGTGACCTTTTCGCAATGTACAGCTATATGAAAACAAGTTGTACACTTTAATACACATACCATTTCTTTATGTCAAAGTTATCTCAATAAAGTTGTTTGAAAAGTAAAATAAATCTTAAAAAAAATAATGCATTCTACCTTTTCCTAAAATCTCATCCAACTCCTTCAGGTCGTGGAATCCTCCCCTTGGGACCCCAGAGAGCAGCGCTGCCTGTGAGTGCCGCCAGCATCCTGGGTCTCTGCTGGTAGGATGGCTATCCTCAAGCAGGCAGACAGGAAGATCTCCGAATCCCCCTCACAATCATCGACCCAGGTTCCACCATCTCTGAGGACACCGATGCTGTCACCATCATCCTCTTTGATCCTTTCTTCAAGCCCCAGTAGGGACATGTCACCTGCTCCATGGTTCAACTGAGCCAAGGTCAGACTTTCGCAGAAAAAGCTTTTCGTCCAGCAAACAAAGGGGACACTGAGCTGAGAGAGGATAGATTTCTTTCCACAGTTTAACTGCAGTCCAGCCGCAGTTTACGCAGTCCAACACCCGTGTCTCTGCTCCCTCTTTGTTTAAGTTCGACCCACCTTTCTCCACCTTCCAGGCAGGGCGAGTCCAGCAGATTTTTGGCCCTGGTACTTACAATCCACTATAGATTCTCACATTCTACTACAGCTCCTTGTTACTTGTCTAAGTGGTGGTGGGTGTTAAGTGATTGTATTCCCCCCTCACTTATTGAGATGTATTAATATAAAACCCTCTAATAGTTCTAAATGTACATGATGATTTTATATACATATACACATATTTATATGTAAACAATTCCCACAACAAGCTTAGCCAACATCCATCACTGTACATAATTTCAATCTTTTTCTTGGGATGAGAGCTTTGAGGATCTACTCTGTTAGTAACTTCTAAATACACAAGACAGTATCATTAACTTCAGTCACCACGCTGTATGTGACATCCTCAAAACTTATCTTTACAGCTTGTGACAAACCACCCATTTCCCTAATCCTCAAATTCTGGCAATCACCCACCTGCTCTTTGTTTTTATGAGTTTTATCATGTTAAATCCCACATACAAGTAACATTACAGGTATTTGTCTTTCTTTGACTTATTTTACTTAGCAGGATGTTCCAAACACCCACCCATGTTGCTAAAAATGACAGGATTTCCATTTTATGGGTGAATATTATTCCCTGTGTGTATGTATGTATATCACATTTTCTTTATTCATTCATCTATTGAAGGACATTTAGGTTTTCTTTTTCCATATCTTGGCTACTGTACATAATGCTGCAATGAACATGGGGCTGTAGATAGTTTTTCCAGATAATGATTTCATTTCCTTTGGGTACATACCCAGAAATGGAATTGCTGGATTGTACGACAGCCCTATTTTTAATTTTTTGAGGAACTTCCATACTGTTTTCCATAGTGGTTGCACCACTTTACATTCCCCCTACCAGTGCAGAAGAGCTCACCATTCTTCATATCCTCACCAACTCTTTGTTATTTCTTGTCTTCTTGATAAGAGTCATTCTAACAGGTGTGAAGTGACATCTTACCGTGGCTTTGATCTGAACTTCCAATTAAATGTATCCTGAAAACTTGTGATCCTGGCTGGTGGGGATAGGGAAGATACTAATATAAGTTGCCATTTTGTGAGTGTATATTGCCTGACAATTACTGAACAGTACTGGTACACAATCTCATTTAATTTTCACAGTCCTTTGAAGCAGTATTATACCCAGTTAACATATATGGAAACATAGGAACAGAGAGGTTAAATTTTAAAGATTATGTGAGATAAACACAACCCTTAGCACAGCACCTATACATGATAATTACTTATTTAATGAAAACTAGTACTAGAGTACACTGCCCCATAAATAAGAAAAGATATTTTGTGGGAAACAAAGATTCCTCTTCCCCAGTGATCTCAATCCACTGGCTAGCCCCCTTAGAGAGACACTGAGAGAACCAGAGTATCCTCTAATGAGCCCAGAGGAATCTCGGTATCTGGCTTGGCCATAAATTGTTTTATGTAGACAGAAAACTTATCAAGTATGCCCAAGGTCACACAATCTAGCTTAGAATACCTTCCTTTATACTTCAAGAATGACATAACTCGAAAAGGCCACTAATGTACACAACCATGGACTTGGAATTCCTGCATTCACATGGAAACTGCATTCACATGCTAGACAGGACAGATCACTACAGAAAAATTTAGAAATATCTAGAAGAATACAGTCAGAGAAGGCAATGGCACCCTACTCCAGTACTCTTGCCTGGAAAATCCCATGGACGGAGGAGCCTGGTAGGCTGCAGTCCATGGGGTCGCGAAGAGTGGTACATGACTGAGCAACTTCACTTTCACTTTTCACTTTCATGCATTGGAAAAGGAAATGGCAACCCACTCCAGTGTTCTTGCCTGGAGAATCCCAGGGACAGGGGAGCCTGGTGGGCTGCCGTCTATGGGGTCGCACAGAGTCGGACACGACTGAAGTGACTTAGCAGTTAGCAGAAGAATACAGTGAGTTAATCTAAGCAACGCTCAAAGGAACTTTGCAGTTACCTTTTGGAAGATCTGGTAACTCTGGTCAAGGAATTAGAAATATCTTCTTAAAAGGGAGGTTAAAAACAAAACTGTGTTCATCAGATGGACAATAGTGTTCACAGACTTGTACTCATAGGGTAACAATGATCTTTGGAACTTCTGGTCACTGCAGCATAAGGTGGAACTTGAGTCTCCAGGCAAGAAGAAATAGAAATTCTCTGGGAATTTGGGGGAATTACTGACCTTGGGAGAGGCACAGACTTCCAAAGAAAGAAAGGTTTACTTTATAAAACATTAACAGAGTCTACAGAAGCAGCACATGGTCGTGAAGTGTGCATCAGTCATTCTGCCTGATTTGAATCCCAGCTCCACCACTTGCAACCTGTGTGACCCTAGACAAGTTACCCAATCTCTCTGTGCCTCAGTTTCTTCAACTGTTAAAATGAGAAGAAATAACAGTCCCTATATCATAATTAATATGTACAATGTGCACAGCCCAGGATCTGATGTCAAATAAGTGCTTCTTAAGTTTTTAAGTTGGAGAAAGATAAATATCATATGACATCATTTATATGTGGAATTTTAAAAAGTGATACCAATGAATTTACTTATAGAAATAGACTCACAGACATAGAAAGCAAACTTACGATTAGCAAAGTGGGAGGGACGGATAAATTAGGAGTTTGGGATTAACATACACACAGTTTTATATATATATAAGAAAACAAACAAGCATCTACTGTATAGCACAGGGAACTATATTAAATATCTTGTAATAACCTATAGTAGAAAAGAATTTGAAAAAGAATGCACATGTGCAAGTGTGCTAAGTAGCTTCAGTTGTGTCCAACTCTTTGCCACTCTATGGACTGTAGCCCACCAGGCTCCTCTGTCCACGGGATTCTCCAGGCAAGAATCCTAGAGTGGGTTGCCATCCCCTCCTCCAAGGAATCTTTCCGATCCAGGGATCAAACTCACGTCTCTTATGCCTCCTGCCTTGGCAGGTTGGTTCTTTACCATCTGCACCACCTGGGAAGTCCAAGAAAGAATACATACACATATATGTATATATGTAATACACACACACACATATATATACACACACACATATATGGAGAGGTTCAGTACATCACTGAATCACTGTGAGGTACACCTGAAAACAAATGCAACACTGTAAATCAACTAGACTTCAATTTTAGAAAAGCACTTAAAAATGATCACTCCTTTTAGAAGATATGAAAATTGCGTAAGTTAATTCAGAAAATAAAAAGTCAACTGTAATAGCCTCATCTACACATGACACACTGCCAACATCTGGGGGCATGCTTATGTAAATTACTTTTCTGAAGCAAAACTGGAATCATTATTCACACACTTCTGAAAATCATTTTTTTCAAATTAAAAACATATTTTGAATGGAGATTTTTCAAACCTAATTTCTATGTTTCAGCTTCCAACAAACAAACAGTTCTGGGAACTAAACAACCTAAATTCTACCCCCACCCTAGTCTAGAAACCTTCCAGAGAAGGTCTGAACATAGACTTAAAACTGCAGATGGCATGTGACTAATTTTTATTCTGTAAGTAGTAACCATAGGAAAGAACCCAAAACACATGAGACTTTAAGAATCATACAGCAACACTGAGGGTTAACAGAACGTTTCAAATCTTTTGCCCCCAAGCCCACAACCACAGAGTAACTTCTCACTTTGCACAGCCAATGAGCAGTGTCTGTTTTTTTGCAAAGAACCAACTAACTTGATTTTTGTGGAAGTTAAATTGCCAACATCATGTTGAGTTAAAGCGAAACAAAACAAAAATCAAATTTTTAGCCCAAGCTGTACCCCAAAAAAAAAAACCCACCCCAAAAACTCCTAACTTTGATGCTGAAGAGATTAAAAGTCAGCATGATTACTCTCCAGCAGTTCCTCCCTTCCATCTCCATCAACACCATGCACTAGATTTATTTTCCAGTCCAGTTTCTTCATGGCAAAATACTTTCTCATGAGACTGCCTGTGGTCAGGGCTGAGTATGTCACAGGAAAAATGTTCCTCATGGCATCTAGATCATACCCTTTTCAGGTCTTGCCTGACCATGAAATACAGACACACCCGGAAATTATAAACTATTTTAACAAGAGGACGTTTTCCCACCTCAAAAGAGGGATCATCTTCACAGCCTACCTATGTCCCAAGGGTGTTCCGAGTATTAATGAGTTAGCATTAGTCAGGCACTTTGATTGTACAGACAAAAGGCTGTGTATAAGTACAAAGTATGATGATCCAACCCAAGTGCCTTTTGGAGAGTCACCCAAGGTGACGAAGAGAGGCAGTGGAAAGGTTGGTGCTTCTATGGTTGTCCTCTCCAGCACGAAGCCACCTCCCAGGCACACACACGCAGGGCGATCCTGATGGAAGCTACGCTGTGTTTGAGGATTGACTGCATTGTTCCCTTATATAGTCAATGGAGAGGGAATCCCTCTGTGTTCATATTTCCAGTTCACATTCCAAGACAGTATAGGCAACAAAACAGATTTTCAGCTGTGATTTATAAGGGCCTGATATGACTGGGCCAGGCACTATGCTAGGATCATCGTTTGTTCAGGGTGTGGATGCAGGGGGCAGCCCCTGCACAAAACCATGCTGTAGTTATCATAAAACGTGCCCGTCTGTGCATGTACATTAGGTCAGTGCATGCCGATGTATAAAGAATGTCACCATGCACTGATGCAAGCCCTGCCAGAAGATGAAAACAAAGAAAAAACATTTTTTTTTGGTTTGCTTGTTTAAAAAAAATCTACATTTCATGTAGACTCGAGACTTTCCCAAGGTCTCTAGAGGACTTGATCTGAGACAGCCAACAGCCCTGCAGGTCATAACAGTAAAGATGGAAAGATGTTTTGAGGGTATCTTGGAAACCTACGAGTAGACTCTTTGAAGGATACCACCTGCCTGACACGTTTTAGGAGAGAAGCAAAACTTGGCCACTAATAAAATGGTGCTGCTCACTGGTTACAGAAACCCTGGCATATTTTCCTTTAGCTGAGCTGTTTACATTTCAATGGAAAGTCGTAACATAGCCTTCAACAAAACTGTAAGAACTGCTGATTTACCCAATGGCATCGTTATTTAAAACACACACACACACACACACACACACACACAAATACACTCTATCTCTCTCACTCACACACATCATAAAAACAGAGCTACTGAGGCAGGCATAACTAAGGAAAGCATCTAGAAAAGCCAAACTACAGCACAACTAATCCTGGGAAATCCTGTGCCATAAAATCATCCACTGCAATAGATTAATTCTCAGTAACAGCTGGGCAGACTCTCAGAAGGCCTGCAGGCTTCTGAGTCTTAAGGGTTAAATTGGTTGCCTTAAAAAAAAAAGAAAATGACACATATAATTTCCTTTTATCATAAAACAATGCATTTATTCTTTTCTGTATGTCTGTTAAAGGGCACGGCTTTCTGAGTGGAAAACAAAACAGAACTTGGTCACATGTTTATTTGCTTCAGCTACTCCCTTCCCCTTCTGATAAATAATCAAACATGCCATCCAGAAAAAACAAAACCAGCGAGCTGGGAAATTTGATGGTCATCAAATAGACTGTGATACCAAGAAAAGCAGCCCACTGTTCCCACACTGGGTTTTCGGCCCCCACACCTACACTAACATCTGAGTAAATATCTCCAGTCACTCTTTCCATTTTCCCTGCAATTACTCCTACTGTTATACAAATTGTCCTTAAGGCAGTCTCAAACATAATTTTTTTTTCTCACAAAGTAGAACAACTTCTGAACATGAAAAAAGTCAGCCCAGCAAGAGCCATACGCATACACACACACATGCACTTACTTATTTTATGTATTGAAATGTTTCTTCTTTGAGAGGTGGGGGGACAGTGGCGGAGCCTACTTCTTTTTCTATTCTAATAGATGGCTGACTTAGAGGTTAAAATTTAAGTATATTTAGTCTGGGGACTAACAAACAAGGTTTAGAGTAGTAACAATTCCCTTCAGATCAAAAGAGCTAATTTTCTACTTCCTGTCTATTCCCTGACCAGTACATAGTAAAAAAAAAAAAAAAATAGCACCTGGCTTACCAGTTATTCCGAAGTTGGGGGTCAGGGTTGGGGGAGGGGTGTGGGGAGAGAGGAGGGGAGCCCAAGGGATATCCACATCAGACAGGAAAAGGTGGAACCTTTTAAAAAAAATGACAAACCATGTCTTGAAAAAGTCATTTCAAGAGAAAGGACCCAGGAGCACCCACATGGCTCTTGGGCACAGACAGAAGCAGCAGCCCCGGTCCGACGGCTCTCCCTGCCATCCCAATTATCCACGATGAGCGTTCTGAAAAGACCCTTCCCACATCAAAGTTAACAGCCATCTCAGAAAGTGAGGCGGGCTTTCTCTTTCCTTTTCGCAGTGCACTCCGTTTAAACAATAGTAATATGAATGAGATAATGACCGTGCTTGTTTCAGCAGTCTGACTTTTATTGGCATGAAATTGGTACAAATATTATCAAGACCGATGCACAAACGACGACGGGGTCATGATGCATGCATCGAGGACGAGCCGGCAGACGCAGAATTACCAAGGCACCATCCCCACACCCCCGACTCCTGGTGATAACAGGAAGGAAAAGAAGGCGACACAAGACACCATCACAAATAAGCAGAGTGAGGTTCTAATCTCCGTTCAAGCCCCTAGACTGGTCCTGACAACCCGCGGCTGCTGACTTAGCTGAGACTACCCGAAGACACATTTGAAAGCAAGACTGAATCACTAAGGAGTTAGAAGGATCACTAAGGAGTTAGAAGGAACCGGTCCTCTCAAGGCTCTAAAAAGAAAAACGGCTTTGATGGGGGTGGGGGTGGGGTGGGGGGAAGAACAGTAAACAAGTTGGATCATCTAATTTTGCCCTTCAGAGAATGTCCGTGCAGGAGTGGATCCCTACTTTTAAAAGTTTCACCCAGCAAAATGTTCCGTTTTTTGGTTTTTTTTTTTTCTTTTCCTCTGGACACTTACAGAGAAAATGAAGAGTTTGACCGAGAGAGCTCACACTGTCTGCCTCTGGATTTCCGTCTTCTTGCTGTCGATGGTTCTGGCTGTTTCTGTGAAGCGGGGGTTGCCGAGTGGTAAAAAAGATGTTTGAATAAACAGGAAGTCCTGTGCGGCTGAAGTACACTCGAGGAGAAAACACACTGGAACATTGCCCTTTGTAGGCAACCTCAGGGACGCTTGCCTCCACAGTAGCTGCCTGGGCTCTCACTAAATGACAAAGAAACCGCAAGAATTCCTCAAGTAATTCTTCACTTTCAAAGTTGAAAGATCAGTTGGAGCTTGCAGGTAATTTTCAAAGTTGCATTTAGCACTTAAAGAAATCTATTCAGGCTACACTGTATCTAAATCACTCCAGGTCTGCAAGCATGGACAGAGCATCAGAATTGCGCCCTGGCTAGTCCAAGCCCTAGCCAAACACAGCTCATTCACCCAGACAAACACACAGCGACCGGGGTTTTGGAAAACCTGCTCATGAGATATTTTTGTGATGACATTAACATCGGCAGGATGCCTCAAAGGGGGGGAAGAATAAAGGAAGAAAGAAAATTCAGATTCTGCAGACTTTAGAGGATTTTGTCACATGTATTTTTAAACAACACACCGCCTGCATTCCAGGGACATGCCCTTGAGCTTGCTTTTGCTGCTTTTCCTTTTCTCTGCAATCAGCCCAACTACCTGTTTATCTCCAGATGCCTGGTTTGTCTACGTGAACACTCTGGAACCCCCAAACTAATTATCAAAGTCCTGTCTTCTGTCACCCGAGTAACTTGACAGATATTGTGAAGAAAAGTAAACTGCTGAAGGCAGAGAAGTCAGCTTGAAAAACACGATGAAGAGTTGAACAGCCATATTCAAAGAAAGAAAAAAAAAAAAAAGAAGGGAAAGACGAGGGGGAGGGGGAAGAGGAAGAAAAAGGATCCCTTCTAAAAACGCACTGCTGCTGTGGCAATGCTCCTCTGCCATGGAAGCAACTGATTCGTTACTGAGCCTGGAATGCTGGACTGTCTGTCATCCAGGTGCTAACACTCGGTGAAAATAACTCATTGGGAACTGTCAGTGGGATGTTTACATAGGCCCCAATCTTTTCTTCATAGAAGGAAATTTTTTACTGGAATTCATCTTCTTTTGATCTCACATTCAAAGCAACGGCAGCTTGATAGACATTCAAGTCTGAAAGCAAATCCAGACGCTGAAGATAAACCGCCAGAATATGACAGGCAGAAGCATCTAAAGCTTATAAAAACCAAGAGAACAGCATGTCGCCTGAGTATTACAATAGCAGAAATCAAGAGGCATATTAGGTGGAACTGATCAGCCACAAAAACAGTTCAAAAGGCAGATCAGAGAAACAGAGGATGAGGCTAGAAGGAAAAAAAACGGGGGGGGGGGGGAGGGGGCGGGGGTGGGATCTGGTTTACTGCCTTACCTCCCTTCTGAGCCCTGCAGATCTTAGATGCCTGCCTCTCCACTTTTAGAAGGGGTGGAGTGTCCAATTCAAATGTTCCTGTTTAACTCAGCCAGTCTAGTTACAAACGCTGCAAATGACTTCCTAGCAATCCATTTCCAAGGGGCAAGGGAAACAGACAGACCTTCAGCTTGCTCAGTGTCCAGCGTGCGGCATGGCATCAGCGCCGTCTGCATCTGATTTGTAACTCGGTTTCAAAAGGCACACAGCCTGGGCGCCAGGAAAGCCAGCCCTCGACAGGAGAGCTCTAGCGCTTGGAGCCCAGGTGAGAGGACTCTAAGCAGTCCGGTTACCTAGAAATGGCTCATTACCGAATGAACAGGAATGCTCCGGACTCCTGTCACACAGATAGATGTGTTCAGGGCAATGGAGAGAGAACTGTTCAACACCTACTCGCTTTGAAGTCAACTAATGCAATTTCATAAAGGAATTATGGCAAGAACTTTCTTAGAGGCACACAATTATTTCTTTTAAAAATAAGCCGCTTATTCTAATTAAAGTCAGTGCGTATAATGAAAAAGCAATTCTCCCAACAATTTTGTGCTTAGAGCTGTTTGTTAACAAACACTGAATGTGAACCGGCAGCATCAGGTCAAAGGACCACAGAATTCCAAATTATAATTTAGCCTGCGGTTACTCCTGACTGCAGACACCTCCAGGGAGTACAGAGCCAGATCTTTCCTGCAGCACCCATGGATTTTGAAAATTAGCCCCTCCCCTCATCTCTGCATAATAACCCAACAGCGCAACGTGGATTTAAAAATCTACTAACCAATTTAAAAAGCTGTAATCAGTTTAGGGTTTGCCTCACGCAAACAAGATTCCTGGGTAACTAAGCTACACATTCGAAAAACAAACAAAACAAACAAACACAACGAAAACCCTCCCAGATTCTGAGCCGATTTTGCTAAAAGGCACCTTCGGTCACACTTACACAGCTGTCTGATGTGCTAAGTTGGTCATTTGTCTTTAAACTGTATTAGTTCAATATATGAAACTTGTCACTATTCTTCTCCAAGCGTTAAAAAAAAAAGTTGCTTTTAATACTTACTCACCAAAGTCTGCCAACTAAATATTCGACGTTGCTATAATGGTTCCCTTTACCCCAAACTGGGAGGTTTACCATGTAAAGCGCAATGCAAATTCCTTTATATATTATAAAATGCATCTTTCCTCTGCAAAGAATGCTGTCACCCCCACGGTGATACAAGGAGCAGGAACACCTCATTTCTCAAGACCATTAAAGTCTTTTTAAAAAATCTGCCATGTATAAAGACCTTCATTAGTATAATTAAATGACTGTTGGGGTTTTTTGATACAAACAACTTTTGATCTGTCCTTTAAAAACCTCATAACAATATCATTAAAGAGTTACCATTTTTAAAAGAGAAATCGTCTGCTTAGGGCCATGGAAGAGTAGCCATGCTCTGGGCCGCTTCCTCTCTCTCCCTTTCAGACTTCTCCTGGACTTGAATGTCACCGTAGACCTTGAATCCTTGAATGTGAAATGGCTTCACGCTAATTGCTCTAATTGCTTGAAGATGTGCAGGCAGGTGAAACCTGATCCCCGTGGCCATTGTAGAGACCAAGAACAACACTGGAATGTTTACACAGTGGTTTGATTTTAATAGACAGAAGGGCTGAGTTTAAGACAGCAAAAACACAGCTAATAGGTGACCCCTTAATGTAGTCCTCCTTTAAAAAAAAAAAAAAGAAAAGAACACACAACAAAAAACAATTTCATGTTCTAAAAGGCAGTGTCCTAAATGCCAAGGTTATTTGCTTGACTCTTGGAGTGAACACACGTTACGTTGCACCTGACATTTACACCCGAAACTCTACCCCGAATACATTTTTATTTTTTTACCTTAAAACAAAAAAGCACTTTATATGTCAGTCACCTTACAAACAGATTATGACTGTATGGTATTTCCAAGTAAGTGCATTCATTTAAATTTTAAATTGAATATTTTTCGCTCTTGTAAAACTCTTGGTCCCTTAAAGGAGAAGCCTTGCATCTCCTTTTTTATCCCCTTGGTTCTTCTGCTCTCCCTCTGCCCCGCACCGCCATTTACGGTATCTCTGACCCATGTACATTCCTGGATTGCAGTTAAAGTTGACTCCAAACCCCCTCCTGTTGGTGCTTTAGACAAATGTGCATCCTTTCGGTACCTCTTTTCTTTGTAACTACTCTGTGGGGCTGTGGTCTGTTTCTCATCCAGAGGGGCTAAGGCAGCCAGGGGAGTGGCTGACATAGTTATTCAGTGACAGTGTCCATTCTCTCTGGATATTTTAATCAACTGAGATGGATACAGAGGTTTGACAATGGCTCCCCAGAGCCCTCTCTTAACAGAGCACAAATGTAACCAATGCTGGACAGGAAACACCCTGCAGCAGGACCAAGATAAAAATACAACAGCACCTATGAGGTGTCAGTAACAAAAGGAAACCCACAGAAGTTGGGGGAAGGTTTAGACAGGTGTTGAGACAGACATATATGTACATCAAGGATCTGAATGTGCAGGAATGTTTCATACAGGGCCAAGCAAACTGTGAAACAGGAAGTAAGAATTAAACCTATTACAGAATAACACAAAACAGTGAAACGATTTTAAGGTTAAGCTGGGCAATTAAAAGCAATACATACATAATATGCCTTGTAAATAAGAGCAGAGGACAGGGAACACCCCACAGAGCTGGAAGCACATTCAAACGGCTATTCTCTTAAGTTATGCTGTGTATTAAACTTCTAATAACAAATATAAAATGCGGAAGAAAGGGGAGGGTGGGAGTCCTTTTAAAGTTATGAAACACTTTTAGTTATATAAGCTAAGTAATAAATATAGGAGCTTCTATCACCTGGACTATTTGTCCCCAAATCCTGCAAGACAAAATGGTGAGACAAAAACTACTGGGTAGAAACACCCTTTTAAATTGCTGGTGCCTGACACACACATTGCATACGCTCACACCTTGTTCTAAAAGGTATAATCTCCTATGAAGACAGAATTCTTCCTTCTCCAAAAAAGGAGGGGGCACAAGTAACCATTTATCCATTTAAAGATTAAGTATAAACTAGTCCAAGCCAGTGAGAGGAACATGGAGGGAAAAAGTAAACAGGCCCTCACCCCCCACCCCGAAAAGAGTTCCCTTTTGCAAGCTCCATGCGGTGAGTGCCTGGTACCAAGGGCGGCCCCGTCCGCTGGAGGGGTCAGGAAAGCTATGCTGAACCGACAGGTTCCGTTTACAGCAGGCCAGAACTTTGTTTGGATATACTGGCCTTGCTCTCCGCCAGCTTAACAACAGATGGCTAGAAAACTTTCATTATGCTGCACAGGGCTGAACTGCAAACAATCCAGAAAACTGTGAAAAGTTTAACTCCCTCGAAACCGATGTGCCAAACCAGGGCCTACCCAAAGCCAGCGAGCCAGTGGAGGGCCCAGGGGACCTTGGAAATGATGGTTAAAAACAAGAGCACTTGCTCACTGCCCCCATCAACTCAAGGCACCATTCCAGACCCCGGAACAGCAGCAACCCACCCAGGTCTTGAGTTTAACCATTCAAAGCCCAGACCTTATAAGGAGTTGTACTGATGAACCCCCCTTTTCTTTCCCCTAAAATGTACTGTCAGACTTCCCCTCCCTTTGGGCGAAAGAAAATCTTCCTCCAGACAGTTCCCCAGTTCCCTTCCCACTTTCCTTCCCTCTAGAAATTGGGAGGATGAGGTCAAATAGTCTTCCTCTAACACCCAGATTTAAATATGATTTATCCAAATCTGTCTATAATTTAAATATTCATTAAATAGATTCAATCACATGAACCCTAATATCTCCTAATGCTCCGAGACAGGTTATAAATGCACCTTCAAAGGTTTAATTCAATTGGCAATCTGAGAGGTCTTACCACTGGAAATGTGTTATTTCCATATTATTCAAGAAATGAACAAATGTGTTTTTCCACAAATGTATTTGAGAAGCTACCCTTTCCTGTTATTGAAAGAAAATTGTGTTTATTACTCCTTTAGCATAGTGTAAACTCATAAACGTCAACAGAGAGTACAAGGAAAACTGTCAACTAAATATTGTTTCCTTCATGAGCTGTTCTTCCAAGTCAATTACGCCTTTCAACTTCTGGGGCATTGTATGATAAACTGGCAGTAAAAATCATTCACATTAATATACCATGGTGCCTTGCCTGCAAAAGGTAATTAAAGAAGTAAATGACTCATAAGAATAGACATATTAGCTGCAAAATGAAAGGCAACTGAGCTGCCACATAAAAATATGTACCATTAAGATACTGCATTTTCATATTCCTGTAATCAGCTTCAGTAGACTAATGCTTATTTAATCCAGTTCTGTGCTAAGTCCATCAACAACTGTTTTTTGCTGTTTTCTCCTTGACTGAACATTATGAGAGCAGGTTTGGAATAAATACTGCAATGAGATTTTTGCATCGTCCATTGAAGAACAGGTTTTTACATTTTAAAATCGATTTTTCTTTCTCTGAGAAATACAAAGTAAAAAAGATTACTGGTGGAGAAATATATATATAAATTATATTATATAAAATATGTATTATTAATATGTAAAAATACAGAAAGACATGTCTGCTAGCTGGACATGCCTCTTTAAATGGTAGAACATTTCAGGGAAATATTTGTTTCCACAATCACTGTTTCTGACCCACACCATTATCCGCACAAGGGGAAAGGTATCATGCCTTTACTTGCCAGATCTCTGCCGAAGTGCTCCCTTTTGCTAATAAAGTCTCCATCAACATGAAAGGGCAAAGGCAGTTAATCCTCTGGCAGGGATGGTAGCCACCTGATTGCATAGAATCTTCTGGAAGAGAAGCGACTGCCCCTTAAATTAGGTGCGAATTTCCATTGTATGGTTTCCAAACTGACATTTGGCTTCCTTCTTCTCATCCTCCATTTCAGCCTTCCCTCGCCAGGCCAGCCAACCCACAGGACAACATCATCTACATGGTCAGAGAGTTTCCACTCAAGTTGCTCACCTCCCTGTTTCTGGAATCCAGATCTTGACGAGTGAGATGCATCCACCGTTTGTACTACTCATATTTCTGGGAACATGTAGGTACATTAACTGTCTTGGAGGCTGGGGAAGTGTCTATTCTTGTCGTGGAAATTAGGGCTCTCTTTTGATGACAAAGATGCGGGCCTAAGGATTTGCCAATTCAGTTTGGGAGTTTTAGCTTTCAGAACTCTTGCAATGCCTCCCAAGCTCATGCCAGCAATGAAAATCAGCCTGGAAAACATTAGGATATCTGTCTTTTATCATGTTTGCCAGCAATTCATTCACTTTCAATAACATCTACAGGCATCCAGATGAGGTCCTCTAAGTATCAAAAAAATCGGAAAGAGATTCTTGACTTCTTTTCTCCTTTTTTTAAGGATCATAGATTTTAAACGGAGGCCTATATTTCTACCTAAGTTGCACCTTCTCCCTTTCCCCCCTTCTGTGAGTACATAAATTTCTGTGGCTTTAAAACTGATGAGCAGCTAGCCAGGCCCTCAAGGACAGGCCAGGATGTGAGGTCGACCATACAAGGACCCTCTGATGCTTATTTATCTTTTACTGGTTCTCAGAAATGCTGGTAGCCTCTCAGATTTAGACTAGATCTTTCTTTGTAATGTACCAGTGCCCCAACAATCGAGCAGACATCACTTGGAACCACAATTAATGAGCTCTAGTTCTTTTCCTAATTAAGGAACAAAGGTTCCTGACTGCACACACACGTGCAAAGAGAAGAACAGACTTCTAATTGCTTCAAAATGGGATTTTTTTCATATTTAGGAAACATAATGGAACTGGGAAAGAAGAGCATTTCTACCATCCTTTACAAATAAGGCTTTACAAAATATTGTTAGCTGTTCTTAACACCTTATTATCAAAAATGGAAAGTTATGAATACCATGCAAGGTAACCTTTGTCTTCACATGAATTAACCTATAGGTACCAATACAATGATACAGGAATTAGCTTTTAAGAATACACTGAAAAAAAACAAACAAACCAACAACAAAATAAAAGACCTTTCTCTGAAAAAGAAAGGCGAGAAGGCAGCTCCTCTGAGTCTGATATTCCTCAGACCTTAGCAGATTAGGATTCAGACGTGTAATTAAGAAAGATAACCCCAGTTTTTATAGTAACTAGGGGCTGAGAGAAATAGGATACTATCTCTCAAAAGTGTTACAAATACACCACACTTCTAAATAACCTGCAATGCCTGGAGAGTAGACTCACTACCAAGGGCATAGCTTCTCTTGGGGAGGGAACAGTAAATGACAGACTGGCGTTCAAGTCCATTAGCTGCTATGTGAGAGCAGCACATTCACTAGCACGCGACCTGTGAAAAATCTTAGATCTCTTTAAATCTTTGAATTGGATTAGTGCATTAATTCTTAAGAACTGCAATCCTTCAACCAAGTCAAATTACCCTCATTAACAGTGGAAAAACTGCCTCTGCAATAAGTTTTTTAAAAAAAGATATTTATTACCTATAATCACTTTCAGATACTTCACCTAGAAATATGATGAATGCAGGCTAACAACTTTGAAAATGGCAGCATCCTGATTTCGCATGTTAATTTCAGATTAAAAATAAAAATGAAAGGTGCATGGCGTTTAAATGTTTTTTTTTTCACATCTGCAGGGCATTTCCTTTTATTATATTATACCCCCTGATAAGAAGTGAACAGTCCCATTTTACAGGAGAGGAAACTGGGACCTAGATAGAGATGTTGAGCCGACTGTCCAAGTTCTCCCAGCTAATCTGGGGCACAGGAGTCTCCCGGCCCTCGGTTCTGGGTTCACACTGCAGGAATTAAATCAGAAATACAGACTTCCAATGCCACTGCAACAAAATGACGCATGGACTCCTCTAAATCACACTCAGGGAATTAAAAGGCAGGCAAAATAAATGAAAAGACAGGAATGCAGCTTTGAGTGTAGAAACCATCCACATAATAAACAAAACAGATGCTGGCTCTATGCTCCCATCACTGTATTTGCTGATACTGTCTAACCGGCTCTGAGAATTCATCAAATAAGTGCTTTTACAGTGGTAGAAGAAGAAGAAATGTAAATTGATCTATTCTGCTCTTGTTGCTCCCTAAAATAGTCTCCTCGGAAATGTGAGAAGAGCTTGACTGATTCTGAACAACTTCTGGTACTTTATGGCAAATTAGCTCTTTGAAGGCCCACTAACCTCACTTCCTAGGCTCCAAGGATACTACTGCTCCAGTTCTATCACTTTCCAGCACAAGCTGGAGTGGGTGAGTCCTCCACCAAAAGAGCAACTGGGAAGGGCTTGGGTGCAGGAAGCCAGTCTGTGTTTAGTGCAACACATGATTTTTTTTTTTTTTTTTTTATCATATATTAAGGAGTGAGAAGAGGTGAACATACAGACACAAGTTGCTTTTCAGAACTTGCTAGTGACCAATACTTCTAAAGGGCTATAATAAAATGCTAACTGGAGTTCATAACAAAAACCCAGAGGAGTACAAAGGCTCTGGAGTGACTTCTGAATCAACAACAGGGGCGAAGAAAAAGGTAGATAAATTGTGCTTAGGATAGTTGTACATAAAATACGTTGATGTCAAACTAGGTAGTCTCTAGTTAGTATATGATGATAAAAATCAAGTAAGAAGACTATTTCTCTAATGACCCTACAATCTACCATAACCCTTTCTTTTATAACAATTTCCAAAAAATCAGTTGTTAAGATGAGCACTTCAATTCCATGTCAGATATGCAGAGTCTAATAATGGAAATAACATTTATTAATCTCAGTGTGAGTCAAGCGTTTGCATTCACTGCCCATCTGTCCTTCCAATGACCTTTCAAGGCATGAATTATTGTACTCATTTTCCAGAGGAGCAAAGTAGGGCTCAAGGAGGCTAACTTGCCCAAGGTCAAATGGCTTCTAAGTGGGTGAAGGACTGCTTGGAGGTGAATGTGAAGCTTAGGGGAAAATCAGAGAGAGGAGCTGTTCAAAGGTGAGCCGGGAGGAAACAGGCCTCCGTCCTGAGGCATTAAAACTTAGCAGGAACCAGTGCTCCAAACATCAGGTGATTTGTAATCTGCAGACACCTCACTCACCTCCTATCCAGTGGCGCTGCCTATTTCAAAGGACAAGATGGAAACTGTTCCTCTTTGGCGCCAACATTCCTCAGAATCTCCCCTCTTTCAAGATCTTTTTGTTGTTGTTGTTGTTGTTGTTGTTTTTCTTTCAAGATCTTTATGACAGTCATTTGGGTGCTTTTCACACAACAAATGCTTTAGCAGTGACCTCATGATTAACTTGGTTCACTACTCTAGCAACTTTTCTAAACAAATGTTATATTACCTTTTCTATAAAGCCTTCCATTTACACATCATTTTTGATGCTTCCTCTGAACAAGCACAGTCTGGGCACGAGGCCTATGAAGGTTCCCCTTGCAAGGTTTACAGTCTATGAAAAACAGATAAGATATTGGCAATCCACAAATCTGGAAGTAATTAGAGAGTCATTACAAAGGACGCCTGAATAAAACAATTTAACTTACTTGTCCTTCTTAAGCTACTAGGTAAGGCCATCAAGAAATCTGTCCATGAGGAGGTGGTATTTAAGGTAAGACCTGCAAGTAGACGGGGAATGACACAGCCCAGGAATGGAGAAAGTTCAAGGAGATGGAAAAGAATAGGTTCCAACAATGCTAAAAAATGCGAAAACAATGCTAAAAACTTACCAAATAGTTAGTGACAGTTAATTGTGTTGTTCAAAAATACTATGCCTACCTCATCTTTTTTTCAATTCTTTTAAGACAAAAAGCTTGCACAGATTATGAATATGCTTTTAATCAAATGGCCTAATAAATATAAAATGCATCAGGTTGGCAAAAGACAAAAAGGAATTTATGTAATTACTACTAAAAAATAAAGGGATTAGAGTTTAGCCCTTCTTCCCGTCTTTACCTCTTTTTAACGCTGTAATGCATTGGTGATAGGCAGAATTCTAAGATGACCTTCCACATCCCTACCCTTTGTTTCAGATATTCAATCAAATACTATCAAGGTATTAATCTGAAGGGTTTTGCAGCTGTAATTATGGTCCAAAATCAGCTGACCTTAGGAGAGGGAGATAATTTGAGCAGACCTGAAAGAATCATATGGACTTCATATTTTGCAGTTTATATTAGGGTTTAGGGATCAGAAACAGAGCAAGTTCAACATTTAAGAGTCAAGAAAGATGTGATGTACCAATGTTGCCAGAGGCGATCACATGGAAATGTGGGCAGCCTTTAGTAGCCAAGAGTGGCCCCGGGCTGACTGATACTAGCAAGGAAATGAGGATCTCAGTCCTACAAACCCAATGAACTGAATTTTACCAAAAACCTGACAGAGCTAAGAAGTAGATTATTCTCCAGAGCCTCCAGACAAGAACTCAGTCTGGGTAACCCCTCTGACACATGCAACCTCCTAATGCTCTGAGCATAGAAGCCAGCAGCTCTATGTCTGGACCTGTGGCCTACAAAACTGAGAGCAACAAATGGATGTCCTAAGCTGCTATGTTCATGGTGATGAGTTTACACAGCAAAAGAAAATCATTATACGTAGGAAAAAAGATGAAATTACATTGCCTGTATCTTAAGTAAATGGAACAGTTTCTCTTATTCAAAGAGTAAACTTAAATGGAAGAGAGGACGGGAGAAGGGGAAAAGGAAAAACTGAGCTTGCTTTCCAGTCCTAAAAGGACCAATGTGGTGAATTAGGACAAGCCGCTTACTTCTCTGTGGGCCTCACCTTCTGTTCCTGAAAAAAGAGATGATGATAATGGGAAGTGATGAGGGGCATCTTTGAAGAACACAGAGTTGAGGACTTTGAAAGCTGTAAAAGCACCATTCAAGATATGATGTGGTTTTGGTACTGCTTTCGTTGAGTCTTTTTGATTTTTAGCTCGTTTTTCCAGTTATTCCAAAGACCTGTGTTAATACTGATCAAGAGACAAATATGGAATCATCTTTGGATGAAGAAGAAAAGGAGCATCCCAAACCATTCTGAAGCATCTTACAGACCATGCAGAGGGGTGGAGACACCTTCCAGGAGAGAAGGAAAGAGAGGTCAGCCTGGGGCCCTGGGGAGGAAAACCAGGTCTCCCATCTTCCTTCCCCCATCTGTTCCACAGTCATCTGGAAGGTGGAGCCAGATGGCCTGGGTTCAGATCCCAGCTTCACCCTACCCTGATGTAACCGCCTGTGCTGTGCTGAGGTTTTCACTCATATGAAAGGGAAGTCATGACACTACTACCTTCTAGGGCTGCCATGAGGAGTAAGTGAAATAATATATAAACTGCTTCTTAGGACAGTGTCTGGCACTTACAGTAAGCAAGATAGAAATACTGTTGTGTTATTATTATTACTATTGGTAGGGATGCCAGAATAGAAGCTACTTTTCTTCCCCCCAAAAAGTCTGTTCTTTCCCAAAGGGAATTTGGAAAAATTTGGAAGATGGGGCTCAGGAAATACTGGGTTGGCCAAAAAGTTTACTCTGGGTTTTCTGTAAGATGTTATGGAAAACCCTGAATGAACTTTTTGGCCAACCTAATATGCAAAAATATATCCATAAAAAGGATTTTACCACTAATGCCTTTTCATGGTACACTATAAAACCCATCTAATCTCTGAGGAAAAAAGTGAGAAACCCCTCTGCAGTCATGATTTTGCCACATAATTTTACATTTGCTTAAAGGGAAAAAAAGAGACTATCAAGGTCTTTGAAACCATGATTTATTGCTTTTCAACATGTAGTTTTGGCAAAGCCAGAAAAGAGGATTCCCCTGCTGAAAGAGCAAAAGGAGGTAAGGAATTTCAGCCAGGGGGTCAGAGGCCAGCGCAGCCAGGAAAAAAGACAGAAGTAAAACGAAAATAAAGGCTGACCTTCGCCTGTGAGTGCAGGGCACTGACTTCCTTCTCATCCTCACTGCTTTACTCGTCACCTTCCTATGAGGGCTGGGGAGTAAACAATAAAATCACTCTCCTGAAGTCACCCTGAGGGGGTAAGGGCAGCCCCTACAATTGACCAGGGGCAGGGGTGCAGAGGCAACTCACCCAGAGCAAGTGCTGGGTCCCCACACCTGAGCAGCGAAGGATGCCTGGCACCCAGGTGAGGTGGGAGAGATTCCCAGGCAGAGAGAACACCAGCGACCTGGAGTGTATAGGACCTGACAGGAGGGGTCAGAATGCCAGAAGCAGCTATCTGAAATGAGACAGATGCTGCAACTTGCAGAGCATGTGCACAAGTTGGGGTTCCGGTTTCTTTCTTTTTAAGTTACCAAATAGTGAAATTGACTCTTGGGGTGTGGGAGGTGTACAGTACCCTGAATTTTAATACAGGTATACATTCATACACTCTCTACCACGATCAGGATACAGAATAGCTCCAACACCCTCCAAACTTCCTTGTACTTCCATTCATATTCACACCCTCCCACCATCCCTAACCCTTAGCCACCACTCATCTATTCCCCATCACTGTAGTTTTGCCTTTTCAGGAACGTCATATAAATGGAGTCATAAAGCATACAATCTTTTGACTGTCCACTGAAGCACTATTTACAACAGCCAAGACTTGAAAGCAACCTAAATGTCCACCAACAAATGAATGGATAAAGAAGATGTGGTACATTTATACAATGGAATATTGCTCAGCCATGAAAAATAATGAAACTGCCATTTGCAACAACATAGATGAACCTAGAGATTATCATAGGAAATGAAGTCAGAGAAAGACAAGTATCATACAACATCACTTATATGTGGAATCTAAAAAAAGATACAAATGAACTTATTTGAAAAATAGAAACAGACTTTGAAAACAAATGTATGGCTACCAAAGGGAAAAGGTGAGAGGGAGGGATAAATTAAGACGTTTGGATTAACACAGACACACTACTATATATAAAGTAGATAATCAACAAGGACCTACTGTACATCACAGGAACTATACCCCGCACTCTGTAATGATCTATATGGGAAAAGAATCTGAAAAAGATATAGATACATGCATAAAAAGATATACATATAATTTAATTGCACTTTGCCGTACACCTGAAACTAACACTGCAAATCAACTATATTCCAATATATAAAAAAACTAAAAAGTAAATAAAAATAATATCTTTTTTCTCCAAGTCAATACTTTGTCTCTAGTCAGGGATTATATGTGCAATCTAGAAAGTTCCTTTAACACTCTGTTAGGGAGGAAAGACAAGAAGGATTTTAGGGTGGGGGCAACTTATTAAGAATGAAAAAATGCAGCCTGGACTTCATGACCGGGCCCAAAGTCTCCGGCACACAGGACAAAAACAGGGTGTTCTCATGGCATGCCAGGAGCTTGTGCAAAGCAACCCACTCAGGGTGATGCTTTTAATGCTGTGACTGATGATGCCACGTAAAGGTGATGTCTTTCCGTCCTCTGTTTTTAGCGCTGCTGAACCATCCCAGATAATAAATCAAAAAAGCCAGGGTGGCTATTTGTATGGTGAGATAAGGGAAATTAATTTCAACGCCCAAACACAGACCTCCTTATATTAAAAAATGGCTTAGCAATCCTAGTCCTTTTCATGAGAATTGTCTTGGCAAATCAACACACACAGAGGACCCATTCGCCCTCTGGGTTTTTAAGAGAAATACTGTTGTCTCCTGAGACTGGGAAGTCAAGGAGAAGAATCAGTTATAAAATGAGGTGCAAAAAAATACAACACTGATTGAGCAGAAAATGTCCATGGACCTTTAAGGAAGGGAGGAGCGTAGTAATAAATTGCATGTCATCACATTCTTTCCACCTTTAAAAAGAAAAAACCCTCATTATGCTTTGCAACCTATTTTAATTGTCTCATTTTCACCAAAAGTCCAGACACTTTGAGGTTAAAATGTGTAAAAATATAAATACCAAGACCGTGGACAAGAGTATATGGAGCAATAATGAGACTTCTAGGTGGAAACGTGGCTGGAACACAGAGTTAATACCTTGGCTGGATACTAAGGGGAAGACAACGTGTAAGAAAAGCCCAGAGACTTCTCTGAGCTCCCCAGGGGTCATCCCCCCGCCGCCCCCACTCTGCGCTGTG
Organism: Dama dama; assembly: GCF_033118175.1. NCBI lineage: Eukaryota > Metazoa > Chordata > Mammalia > Artiodactyla > Cervidae > Dama > Dama dama. The sequence continues at coordinate 35,330,562 of NC_083704.1, read as the reverse complement.
TTCAGAACAATGTAAAGCCATCCATCATCCGTGAGCCCGCTCCACTTGCTGGCGCCAAGCGAGTGGGGTTGCCACCTGTCTAGCTTTGCTGGGAATGGTCCCCCACACAAAGTCCCGCCCTGCTCCAGGTTCAAGGTAGTATTTCATCAGGACGCCGAATTGGCCAGCATCTCCGCAACAGCGATGGTGCTCTGGCCCTAACTCGCAGAAGTCAGCTTTAAATCTTGCTTCTTCTGACCAAATTCTGGGTTTACTACAGGTGGGTATCACTGCCCTACCTGTCTCCCCTTACTTCCCTCTTTGCCCCCTAAAAATCTCTCCCCCGTACTGCAGCCTGAAGGATTCTTTGAAAAGATGCATCAGTTCATACTGCTGGAATCCCCACTGCATTTAACAGGAGTATTTTCTAGTCTAAATCATCTGTATACCACAGGGGCTAAATAAACAGGAAGAGTCAATAACCAAATGAATAAGTGATTGTGTGCCAAGGTAGGGGGTTTCTTGTATGATCCTAGTCATGTATGAATTTATTTTTCATTTTATGTATTTTTTATTTTGAAATATTCTTGTACATGTGAAAGGCAAAGTATATTAAAAGACAATTTTAGATGCCACCTTCAGATTCCTGACAACTTTGTGGTGTATACAGACAATAGATATTTTTTAAAATTGATACCTGAATTTATTTTTTAATATTTTTAAAAATTGGAAATTTTCTTGTCATCCCAGAGGTAGGAATGCATTTCTGAGTATAGTAACAAAAATCTCAGAATATTTATTTAAACCACTAAAAAATAAAAGTATATTAAAATTGAATATGACTAAAACAGCATTCCAAATTCTATCACAGAAACATGGGGTAAATACATGCATATCATAGTTAACTTAGAAAAAAAGGTCTAAGTATTATGGTACATAAGAATCTCTATAAAACAATAAGGGAATAAGTTAAGTCCAATAGAAAACTAGGTAAAGAAAAAAAAGAAAATTAGGTAAATAATATGAAAGAAAATACAGCTGTCTCAAACAATAAAAAAGTTGCTAACCACACTCAAAGAAAACTTGTAGGTACCTCATTTAATTGTCCCCCCCATTTATTTCTGAATAATATGCCCAAGAATCGGCATAAAGCCTTGAGCTCCAGAGAAAAACTGAAGTATGTTCAGGCAGAATAATGTAGATACAGTATTGTCTCCCTTCATTTGACAGATGTTCATTGCTTATGTTGACAAATCTCAGTTTCCTCATCTGTGAAACGGGAACAGTCATAGTGCTGACCTCTTTTAGGTCAATTTGTTGAGAACAGATGTAAAAAGTGCCAGATATTATTTCACCTATGCTACCTTTTATTATTACATCAGGCCCCAAACCACAACAATAGGGATTCCACCTAAGCCAACCTGGCAGGAAGGCAGGGATGGAGAAAGAGCTAGCAGCACTGAAAGGAGAAAGGGATATATGTACAGCTTTGGTATTGGAGATAAGTTGCTGACACAGTTCGAAAAGGAGGCAAGCTTGTGTCCAGTCACACAGACAGACAGGCTGTCAGAGAGGCTGCCTAGAGGCAGCGGTGTCTAAACGATACCTTGTAAGGTACGGTCACTGTGGGTACACCTCAGACAATCATATACCTGGTCAATAAGAGTCACCATCCATTGGGCCAGGTTCTGCGTCAGACACCAAAGGTCACAGTGGGAGAGAGCAGAGGTGGCCTCTACTCCTGACGGATTTACAGGTAAACAGGAAAAAGAGCTTAAGTATGTTTGAAAAGCAAAGCAATAATCAATGCAAAATTTAAGAGAAGGGTCACCTATGTGCATGGGCTGTGGGAAGAAATGCAAGTTATGGATCTTGGGTTGATCGGGTGTGAGGATTCAGGAATGTTTGCTATATTATGCTTTATAACTTATCAAGCATGTTGAATAAAATATTTAATAGCTTATAAGGTGCACTGGTTTTCTTTTCCTTTTCATTTAATGTCACCAATATTGGGATGCCTCTTAAAGAGATGAGGTAAGAAAGGATTACGGATTAACTGACTTTGCTTCACTTTTATATTATTACCAGTATATAAAATAAAGATTTTATAAAAGATTCAATGAAATATGATATATTCTTTTTATGTAGCAAGTATCATATTTTTAAAAGACAATAAAATGTTTTTTAAAACTATATTATGCTTTTTATTTGTCAGATAAGCTAAGCATTATTTAGAGTGTGATTTTAAAAAAGAGACAGGGAAGTTCATACTCTCAAGTTTAGGTGGTAAATTCATAGATGAGCTATGCCTCCATTGAATCAATGAATTCAGTTCATGATGTAAAATCAGGTTCTGTTAAATCTAGAAGTGTGATTGGGATTCTCATTCTGTTTTCACCCAAATATGCAATCATTTCTTCCCGTGCACACGCGCGCGCGCGCGTGTGTGTGTGTGTGTGTGTGTAAGCTTCAGCTTGGCAGCTTAAAAGCAGGAAATGATTTTGGCAAAACCATGGCAAATATTTGATGCAGACTCTTTTATTTCTCAGACTATTCTTCCTTCCTTCCCCCTCCCTCCCCCAAATTTTCAAAGGAAAGCCACAGACAGGCTGTGGTGTCAGCCAAGGTGACATCAACAGGTACTGGGGAGGATGCTTTTGGATGGAAGGGGACAGCCCGGCAGTCAGTGGCAATGCATGCATTTCTATTTTCTTTTAAAGAGCAATTGTGACTTAATATGGTAAAATTATATCATTAAACCTACTCAACTGGAATAAATTCTCCTTTTGATATGCATTTAGAAAAGCAGTTCATATTCTATCCCCAAAATATATCTATTACATTTTTGTGTCTACCCGCCACTTCTCTTTTTACCATGATACTTGAGATAAGTTTCAGACAGTCTGGCAAGAGGGAAAAAAAAAATACAACCAACCTGAAACTCGATACATATCTTACTCATCGAGACCTTTTTGATCTCTCTGAGTGAAAATTAATCCTTAACTATAAGTACATCCTCCAACTTCCCAAAGCACAAAATTTCTAATGTCTTGTTACATTTTCTAAAGGGACCATTACTTGCTATTATTATTATAGTTTCCCCTCTTTGTTCCAAAAGCACCGTAATTTAAATTAATGAGTTAGGTTTACACTCAAACGAAGAACTGTCACATGCTTATTTTCTAGTTATGAGTCCTTACCACAAGCAGATCAGATGTATCATTTGTAACAGAGTTTTCCTTTAGCTCAACCTTGAGAACTTGGCATGGTGGTGTGGCTGACACCAACAGAGATCCTTGTTTCTCCTTTTGTATTTCCTGAGATACAGTCCTTTGAAGCTAGTTACATTGCTTCCATCTTTTGAACCTCAGTGTGTGGAAGTTCTCCTGGATTCTGAACTGTGTGCTATATTGAGGAGAGATGAGGCAGGCATGATGGGGGTCAAGGGCAGGCTCCAAGGCTTAAAATCACTGACAATGTTCCAGCTGCTTACCTTGCTGGATAAGAGCACAAACTTTGGCAGATCCATGTGTGTTCGAATCCCTGCCCGACCATCTGTTACTCTGTACCGCCGGACAAGTTATTTCACTTATTCAAGTCTCGGTCTTCTCAACTATCAAATGGGGGTTTGACTGTTTAAGGCACAAATTTGTCTGTGGGATTAATTCATATATCCAAGCCCCTGCAAAATACATGCTATGAGTAGATATTGCAATGCTGTATTTTATTGATTTTCTTTTGTCAAGAAAGACCCTCACTCCAACCAACAGAAATTAAAATGACAATGACTAGTACATGCATCAGGATTGAGAATATCATAGGAAGGTTACTTAATTCAATGTGGGAACAAGGTTGGTGGAGGAAGGACTGTGTGTACAGGAAACAGGCCAAGGAGTTTCTGAATTCTGCTCATCTCTGTCCACTCACCCAAAGACCTAAAAGGTCACTAAAGTTTGTCTTCTTTCACTTTACATTAAGCAGCCTATAAAACTAACCACTGAGAAGAAGACATGAAGGACAACTTTAAGGGAAGTGGACACAGCCACCAATGCACTGGAGAGAAAGACAGGTGGAAAGCCCAGCAACCATCTAAATAAATTCCCATTAGTACGTCTCCAGTAGGGAAGGCATGCCTACATAGTCTTATTTTTTGGACAGAGCTAAAGAAACAGCCTTACTTAATTTGGGGTCATACCCTGTGCAGAGAACCAGCCAACAGAACTATGATATTTAAACCTAGTAGGCACCTTAGAGAGCCTGCCAATCCCAGAACCTACCTTTTCCCAAGGGCCTTTGTTACAGACAAGGAACTTGAGGTCCAAAGAAGCGGGTGGTAGCCCAAGAAGAGAATTACTGGCAAAATTGGCCCCAGAACTTCTAAGGATATTCTTATTTCCACTACATCACCCTGACTCTCTTTCCACAGGTGATCAGTGCGCCTCCCAACAAACCATAACTCAGTTCCGCAACTCTGATCCACATGTCACACGCAAAGTCTGAACTCACAAATGCCACCTCGAAGGCCCATGATTCCAGCAACCCCGCAGAAAAAAAGTAGCTCCATCTTTCTGTCTCCATGTCCCTGAGATCTTCAAATAGGAGACATCAAACACGCTGACACCTGTGACAAGTCCTCACCACACGCCATGCCCTACTGAACGCCGACTACTCCATGTGCCATCACAGAATGCTAGAAAGTATCAGCACCTGCGGTTTACAGACAGGGAAGCTTAGGCACAGAGATACCAAATAACCTTTTTACAGTCACACCTAGGAAACAGCAGAGGCAGCCTCGGATTGCAGGGCCGCCATGCCCATGTGCTCCCAAACACTGCTTCTCCGCCGTCTCCTGTTCTACACACACCCCGTGTGCCATGGCAGTCCGAGAGTTCAGTCACTCCTGCCTCCTCCTCTCTGCCCCTCCGTGAAGCTGAACGATCAGCTGTGTGTTAGCGTCTGTGCGGACAGAATACTAAGCTGTCTCCTGGTTACTATGGCCTTCCAGTGGGTATGGGGAGGACCTGATATGATCAATTATGATCATATGGATCATGATAAGGATCAGGATATGATAAATGGATCAGGATATGATAAATGAACATTCCCCTGATTAGGCTGTAGGGGAAAGGCGTTTTGCAAAGGTACTAGAAGTCCCTTATCAGTTAGCACTGACATAATCAAGAGCATCTTTGGTGGGCCTGACTTAATCAGGTGCACTCAGTTAAAAAGAAGGTCTGAGGCTCTACCTGAGGACAGAGAGATCCTTCCGCTGCCCTGGAAAAAGCAAGCTGCCTTGCTGAGGGGAGGCCACAAGTCAGGGAACAGAGGATGGCCTTTAGAAACTCAGGGCCTTGGTTCTAAGACTGTAATGAATTGAATTCTCTGAATTCTGAACAAGCCATCTTACAAGAGGACATTAGGCCTCACTGACACCTTTATCACAGACATGTGAGACGCTAAGAACAGGACCCAGTTAAACCAGGTCTGGACTCCTTGGAAACTGTGAGATAATAAATACATGCTGTTTTAAGCTACTCCATTCACAGTATTTAGTTCCATTGCCATCAAAAATGAATACACAGCCACACACACCTCATCGGCCACAGCAGATGGGCTTCCATGAGAGTCAGGCCAAGCAGTGCCTGCCAATCCCAGGGACCACCTTGCTGAGGCACGAGCTGGCAACAGCAGGGGCTCCACCTGCCCCCCTACACCCCAGCCCCGGAACTTCTGAGTTCTCTGGCCCTGAAGAAGCAGCTTGATTCTCTGACACTGTTTCCTCATCTGAAAAATGGGTAGGACACTAGTACCAACTGCACAGAACTGTCATCAGTGAGAGAACACACAGGAAGTATTCCACCTAGTGCCTGGCGTGTTACTGACAATGACACATGTTAGCTTTGGCGAGTATTCAAACACAGTCCTGTTCACTGGGCCTCAGTTTCCCCATGTGCACAAGACGAAGGGTGCGATGGAAAGGCTCGAAGCCCCTCTCCTGCACCGACGTCTTTACAGGCTTTGTCTAACAACTCAGCAAGTCTGCAGCCAACCTTCCCTCCCTCACCCTTCCCCATCTGCCCGGAGCGGGCGTTCCCTGGTAACCACCTCTTCAGTCCCACACTGGCCCACCTAAAATCAGAATGCTGAACTTTGGGACGGAGTGTTTACCAATGGAGTTGCTAGTCAGATAAGCACATCCTGCTTTCTGTTTAACAACCAGTTAAAGGCACAGAAGTCTGCCTGGCAATTGCACTGCGTGTGCTGACGGTGCCTCCCATAACGCATCTGTGTATCCCAACTTGCCTGCTCCTCCAGCCTCTCCAGACCAGTGCTCAGACCAGCGAATATGCCGGAAGGATGGGGAGAAGTAGCTAAGCTAGTAAAGGCTGTGGCTGCAAAGTTTCCTTTTGGCTCTCAACAATCCAAACTTTTGCCTTGAATTAAATACTCTCCAGGGACTTTTTAAGTCTGCAGGTATTTTCTCCCAATGAGTCTAGCCCTGGCATCAAGCACATACATGTATCTCACCTTTCCAAATGATATGGAGGCTTGGAACTCTGAACAGACACCACCCACCCCACCATCTCCAGTCCACCTCAGAACTAGGATCTTACTTGAAAAGAAAATACTACATCAGTGTCTGCTAATGCTCTTGGTTAAACACAGGACGACAAAGAAAGATACACATCACGAAATGGCCAGGTTGTGTCTGCTGGGGAGTAGGTGGTCACATTCACGTAAAGAGGAGGATGACAGCATCATGGAAGTAAAACCACTCAGAGCTTATCTCCAGCAAAAGGCAACATGTATAAGACAATCATACATGATGAGGGGCCACATCCACATCACAGGTGAGACAACTGAACAGAAATGAGTGATGGTCATTTTCACATGTCGGATGCTTTGCTTTCTAAAGGTGTGTTTTCAGAAGCCCTGCAATAAACAGCGTTTATGGAATCCCTACCGTATACATGCGAACAAAGCATTCTAGGGACTGCAACGATTGCATACATCTGAGGCAAGGTCCTCAAGAACAAAAAGTGCATCATGGCCTAGATACCAGGCAATCTGTTTTTCCCTCATATAATTCTATATCAGAATTGCTTCAGCCCTATTCAGACTGCAATGGGCCTGGGAATCCAAATATTCTCTGAGGGAAGCTCTGAACCCTGGATATATTTCAGCTTCTGTACAAACTAGGAAAAATTCACTAAGGCAAATATTTTAGGAGTCTGCTCTAACATCACGGGAGTAGGTGTCCATGGAAAGCGTGTCTCCCATGAGCATTTGTTGGCTCGTGGTTCTTTTGTGCTGTCCTCTATTCACTGGTGGACAGTACTGGGTAGAAACAATGAGTGTGGCTCTGAAGTCAAACCTCCTGGGCTCAACGGTCAGTTGACCAGTACTAGCTATGTGACCTCAGGCAAGTCACGCCGCCTCAGTATGCCTGAATGTGGCGTCTATTGCATGGAGACAGCAGAAGGACTTCCCTTCAGGGTTGTTTTGAGGATCAAGTAAGACAATTTCTGGAGGGCACACTGGCTGGCATGGAGCTCTCAGTGAACATCAGCTATCATGACCTCATTCCTAGGAACTGGCAGATGAACCAAAAGTGACTCCAACGGGTGGGTTTTCTTTTTTTTTGCAATAAAATTTCAAAATAGAGTCTTTGATTTTTGTTCCCTTGGAAAAATACAATTATTCAATTATTGTCACAAAATTCCCCTCTATTACTAGAAAATCACTGTATTAGCCCAAGTTTAACCACAGTGAGTTCAGAAGGTCTTTCTTCCACATATACAGCTGACCCACCTGAGATTCAGAGGTTTCAGAAGCTGGTATACAGGCTACAGAGAGAGAGAGTTGGGATTGAGACTCAGGTCTGTGTCAATCCAAAGTCCATTCCCTTATCAGGACATGCATTTCCGCCCCCTCCAAACTTTAAAATTTTAATTTTGTATTGGGGTAGAGTCGATTAACAATGTTGTGGTAGTTTCAGATGAAGAATGAAGGGACTCAGCCATACATATACATCAATCCTATGAAGGACAAGTATTCTTAAAGCTAACCCTCCAGGTGAGAAGCAAAGACACCTGGAGAATCCAGATTCACTAAAGAAGTGCATAAGGTCAGTTTGACTGGCAATCATATGCTGAAACCTCTAGTGGAGAGCTATGCAAGAGAAAACAGAATGCGAGCCACATATAACATTTTAAATTTTCTGGTAGGCAAGCTGAAAAAAATAAATGAAAAGGGTGGATTTAAATAAACCGACTTAACCCTTATTTCTAAAATACTATCACTTCAACATGAAATCAACATAAAATTCCCAGTAAGATCTATTTTGTCCCTTTAAAAACACTAAGCCTTTAAAATCTAGAGTGTGGGGATAGGGAAAAAAAAATAAAATAAAATCTCGAATGTGTTGTCCACATATAGCACGTCTCACTTCAGACCAGCTGTGTATCACGTGCTCCACGGCCACACGGGCCCACCATCCTGAACCCCGCGGCGCGAGGACCTCCTTGCAACCACAGTTCAGGCTAAACAACACAGACAGAGATCGCTGCTGCTGCTTGACAGACGCACCTAAGCCCTCACCCGGCAGACTCAAGCCATCGCCTCATTTTCTCAGCTGCAATCTAAGAGCCACACTCAGCCACAAAGACTCGGTATTCTCGCCTCTATGGCAGAACCTTCCGAGCGTGCATCCTTACCTGATGTCAGGGAAACGCACACGTGAAACAGAAGCGAAACACAGGACACAGCCCCACCGAGCAGGTAACTGGGAAGCAAATGGGTGATTTTTTTTTTTTTTTTCTGTGCTTGTAGACCATCAACAAAAACAGGCCCTTGTTTGCTTAAAAAAAAAAAAAAAATAGCTTGGCCGTGAATTCCTTTGGTGAGGTTCGGCTTGGCCGGCGAGTGCCCGCTGATTCCCTGGCTGACAGCAATCTCTCCAGCAGGGGACACACAGGCCGCAGATGAGCATTTCACTGCGAGAAGAATCGGGAGGATTGCTGAACAACGCAGAGTGATCTTTGACAGCAAACCATCCCAAGGAAAAAGGGAAGCAGCTCCAGGAAAAAAAAAAAGAATTTTTCAAGAGAAAGCTGAATGGATAATGGGATCCTATTCTCAAGGCTACGGATGTGACAGTGAGTGTCCTTCCCCATTCCGTTCTTCCTTCATTCACTCGGTGCGTCCGAAGAGTCCTCAGCACAGAAAGGGAAAGAAACGTCTGCAGCTTCAATGGCCCCTCACCTACCACCATCCAGTGGGGTCGGTGCCTCCGGGAAGGGGTGTGCTGAGTAGGAGCAAAAGAAGCCAACTGAGTCTGGGTAAAAAGAGCAAGGGAAGGGGGCAGATTCCAGAAGATTTCAGGGAAGGAGGCCAGTGTGTGCAAAGGCACGCAATGTTCGAGGTGCTGCTGGGAATCTGGTCTTGTGCTGGTGGAAAGGAAAATGCAGGAGAAGCTCTCACGACAGGAGCAGAGGCCAAAGCACAACTGGTAATTTAATACCATTCAAAGAAATCAGATTTTAGAGGCTACAGGCTAGTTTAACATCTAGAATTTATGAAATGCGCCAAGAGGGAGGCAGAGTCTGTGTGACGCTAATACGCTTCTCTGTCCAGCAAGGTCGGGAAGCACAGGAAGGAGGGTGGGGCTCCTCACATCAGCATATCGGGGCAAAGACTGGTGTTGGCGGCCAAACTGGCCAGGGTGAGGTTTGGGCAGGCAGGGACATATGGTAGCTATCTTGACCAAGAGCTGACTAGGGGAAAGCCAGCTGCAAGGCCTAGAAAGAAGACTGACTGGTTTGCAAGAGATTGGAAGAGCATAGACTTGCGGCTGAGCATGTAGCTCGTATGCAGCTCTTGAGGAGTATGCCAGAGGATCCTGAGGATGCTAGAGGATGCCATCTTTTGTTAACAAGGCCCACTGCTTTTAGGCCTGGACCTGACTCTGGCTGCAGAGTATTCAGAAGAAATGTTAGAAAATCAACTAAATAGGTAGAGATTTTCAAACTAGTTTTGGAGTGTTGGAGAGAAGTAAAGTTGCTCAGTCGTGTACAACTCTTTGCCATCCCACTGACCATAGACGACCAGGCTCCTCCATCCATGCCATTTTCCAGGCAAGAGTACTACAGTGGGTTGCCATTTCCTTCTCCAGGGGATCTTCTTGACCCGGGGATCAAACCCTGGTCTCCCGCGTTGCAGGCAGACGCTTTACCCTCTGAGCCACCAGGGAAGCCCTGGAGTGTTGGAACAGAAGTCAAAACGGTTGCTGACAACATGGAGATCGGAAATAGTCTATCTAACACAGAAAGGATTTAAGAATTCTTAATGCCTCCAAATTCTCAGTACCTTAAAAAAAAAAGAGAGAAGAAAAAAAAGTTCTCTGGGCCCAGGAACAAAATAATATCAAAATACTTAAAAGATAAGGAAGGCTGCATGAAAAAGTTTACCCCTGAAACACATGTCTCTTAACTAGAAATAGATCTACTACCCACTCACCTATACCTCAAAAGTCAGTTCAGTGAAGCTGAACTCTCCTAGTTTAGGGGCAAAGTTGAGACCTACAAAAGTTTTCAACGTATCTTTTGAGCTATTCTTTCAAAAGAAGAGGAAACAAATACCAACAATATTAAGTGTATTATCCAGTGTTACACAGCAAACCAGTAGCATTATGAAGACAAAAATGGACATTTTCTGGTACCAAGCTGTTCCTTCATTCCTGCCTTCCGTCAAGAGAGGACAGCTAGCCATATGCTAGTGATGCAAACATGAGTTAGGAAGACAGACAAGTTTCCTGTCCTCACAAAGCTTCTGTTCCAAGGTGGGAAGCAGAGAATCAGATAGTAGAGAAATGAATAACAGCAGTGACTGGAGATTGGGGTTGTGCTGGGCAAAATGGGTGAAGGAGTTCAAAAGATAGAAACCTCTAATTTTAAAGTAAGTAAGTCCTGGGGATGTAACGTACAGCATGGTGACTTAATGAAAGTTGCTAAGGGAGTAGATCTTAAAAGTACTCATCACCTACTGAATAACACAGAGAACGCCGCTCAGTACTCTGTATGGGAAATGAATCTTTAAAAAAAAAACAAGAGTGGGTATATGTATACCTATAACTGATTTAGTTTGCTGTACCCCTGAAACTAAGACAACACTGTTAACCACTTAGACGCCAATAAAAATTAATTTAAAAAGGTACTCATCGCTAACAAAAAACCTGTAACTACGTGAGGTGATGGATGTTAATTAGGCTTACTGTGATGACCATTTTGCCAATATACACAACTATCAAATCATTGTTGTACAACTGAAACTAATTTAATGTTATGTCAATTATATCTCAACAAAAAATAATTTTAAAATAAATAAGGTAGTCAAATATAAAAAGGATTCCCAAATTAAAATACAGATAAACATGGGATTGTAAAAGTCATCAGACCTCTGAATTACTCGGTCAGCCCATAAGTCACACTCTCCCACTATAAAATGTAAATTAAAAGAAATAGTCTACTGGATGCATCAAAACATCAGCAGAAACTGGGAGCAAGATATCAAGGATCTCCTTTATGATGGCATGTTTTCAGAAAACTGTAAAAGTTTGGAGAAAATCCAGAGACAGGCAAGTAAAATGTTTAAGAGGATGGAAAATGGAAGCTCCAAGTAAAGGTTAAAAAGGGTTATGATGGCTTAGCCTGAAAAAGAGAAGGCTAAGGGTCAACTTAATAACTGCCTACCTCAAGTCTTTGACGGGTTATTACAAAGAAGTCACCAAGTTATTGTCTCTCACCAGAGAGGACAGAAGAGTCTGTCTTAAATTGCAGCAAGAGACGGATAGCAAGTGAATTCGGTGAAACTCAGGAGTCAACTCCTGACCAGACCTGACTATGCTGGGTAATACTGAAGGAAAAAAATTCTACAGAGAGTTTTTCACCCAAACAACCCATTTGCCTGATTGTAAACAGATCTTATTGGTTTGCAGAAGTCAAGTTCAGACCAAAGACTTTCGTTAGTCCTTTTTTATGCTATTCCAACTGTTGGTTCAGAAATATGACAAGGTTTTTCTAATATTCCATTCCCCAAAGAACTGAGGGGGCGAAAAAAGTCAAGATTTAGCAAGATCCACTGGATCGGTTCACCAACAACATTATTTATAATGCAATAAATGAGAGTAAGCATAAGCAAGAGCACTGAAGCCCTAATTAACATAACGATGCTTAGATGGGAAATGAGCCCCATTGGAAGATGCCCTCAGGTCCCATTCTGCTAAATTACAGACTGAGGGTACAACTGTCCAGTGCATGTCTTAAATACAAGCTGAATTCCAGGATTCTCTTCTCTTCCTTCCAGAAGAGTCACTTACGGCAGAAGGCACACGAACAAATAAAGAGGTAATTTCGCAGCATCTCTACTGTGTCCCCAATCATACAAAAGGCCGAAGGCGGCTCCATTCCCACTACACTGCACTGTGCTTGCCACCCGGCTGGTTTTCAATTGACACTGCCGTGTCTGTGGTTTTTCCCCCCCACATTGGGCCTATTGGGGTTTTGTAAAAAACTGCAGTTCTACATCAGGCTGTTGGCATTTGCCTGAGCTGTGATCAAAAGTAGGGGATGATTTACACTCCTAGGGAAGAGTGGGCTCAGTGCTGGCTGGAGGCAGAGGTGAAGATTCGAAAAGCCAAGGAACATTTAAGATAAGGAGGGGGAGGTCAGGAACTGGGGAAACATCCAGCCTCTAGGTCATTTGTATCTGTGGTTCTGAAAAGTAATCCCAAAGAGTAAGTTCTGATACTCTTCTGATACTCTTGTGAAAACCAAGCACTAAACCTTTATTGGCATTATGCGAACATGGGAGTTTTCATTTCGATTCCACAGAATTCTATGGAATGTTTTCAGTGGTAGCCAAGAGTTACATGTTGCTAATTACATTTAAAGTAATTGCCAATAACTGAGATTAAAAATTCAGTGCACTAAACACATTTCAAGTGCTAGAGAGCTATACTGGCCACGGCATGGAAGAACACCGACATATTAACATTTTCACCACCACAGAACATTCTGTTGGGCAGCTCTGTTCTAGAACATAAGAGGTAGAAAGAGGTTTGAGAAATCTGACAAGTAATTTCACAGACGTGGGAATTAAGGCCCACACAGAGAATGTGACTTGCCCAAAGAGTTAACTGTCATCTTCCCACCAACCCCCGGGTCAATGCAGCTGGGACTACAGAGGGTCAAGAGGGGTCATGAGTCACTGAGTCATGGGGGCCTTAGGAAAGGAAGACTAGAGGGAGGTGACTAAGCTTCAGAAAGGTGACAAGTTGAAAAGAACAGAGGGTAAAGATGGTCCAAGTGGAAGATGAGGCATAAGCAGAGGGAAACATTAATCTTTTATGTGGGCTTCTGAGTCAAGCTCGGCTGACATTTGAGAAAGGCCCAGGAAAACAAAGAGTATGAAAAGAAGGAGAAACTGAGGCCTGATTTTCAAGGTTCCTGTTGCAGTAATACACAGCTCTGTAACAAACCACTCTAAAACTTGGGACGATTAAACTATTTTTTTTCCTAAAAATCTGAGGACTGGCTGGGCTCAGCTGGGTGGTTCTTCTTTGGCAGGGGATCACTTGTGAAACTGCATTCATCTGGGAGCTTATCCAGCCCCAAGATGTGGGTATTTCCATTCTTTCCCCCTAAAAGTGGCCTCTCACCATCCAGCAGTCTAGCCTGAGCATCCCTACAGTCAATTCAGTCACTCAGTCGTGTCCTACTCTGTGACCCCATGAATTGCAGCACTCCAGGCCTCCCTGTCCATCACTAACTCCCGGAGTTTACTCAAACTCATGTCCATCGAGTCGGTGATGCTATCCAGCCATCTCACCCTCAGTTATCCCCTTCTCCTCCTGCCCGCAATCCCTCCCAGCATCAGGGTCTTTTCCAATGAGTCAGTTCTTCACATCAGGTGACCAAAGTATTGGAGTTTCAGCTTCAACTTCAGTCCTTCCAATGAATATTCAGGACTGATTTCCATTAGGATGGACTGGTTGGATCTCCTTGCAGTCCCAGGGACTCTCAAGAGTCTTCTCCAACACCACAGTTCAAAAGCATCAATTCTTCGGTGCTCAGCTTTCTTCACCGTCCAACTCTCACATCTATACATGACCACTGGAAAAACCATAGCCTTGACTAGACGGACCTTTGTTGGCAGAGTAATGTCTCTGCTTTTTAATATGCTATCTAGGTTGGTCATAACTTTCCTTCCAAGGAGTAAGCATCTTTTAATTTCATGGCTGCAATCACCATGTGCAGTGATTTTGGAGCCCCAAAAAATAAAGTCAGCCACTGTTTCCCCATCTATTTCCCTACATGGTAGTGTGTCCCAAAAGAACTAAGGAGGAAGCTCCCAAACTTGGAACTAGCATGATGGCCCTTGCACTACATTTGATTGGCCAAAACAAATGAAAGGATGTCCAAAGCGAATGTGAATGGGACTGAGACTCCATCTCTTGATGACACAAGTGGCAAAGAAGCATCTGTGGTGTGTTTCCTTTTTCTTTTTCCTACTTTAAAAACAATTGAAGCATAGTTGTTTTCTAATGTTGTGTATGTTTCTGCTGTACAGCATGAATCAGCCATACATACACATATATCCTCTCCCCCTTGAGCCTCCCTTCCGCCTCGCCCCCATCCCACTCCTCTAGGGCATCACAGTGCACTGGGCTGAGCTTTCTGCGCTATACGGCAGTTTCGCACTAGCTAGCTATTTTACACACGGTAGCGTATATATGCCAATGCTACTCTCTCGATTCATCCCCCCATCTCCTTCCTCTACTGTGTTGTCTGACTATATTTAATCCATCTATTGCCCACATAACAAGCTAAGGTGTTTAGACTGAATTTCATAGTTAAATTAGGAAACAAGGGAATAAGGTAATCAGAGTTGTGCTTAAGACAGAAAAAGTCAAGTTTGAATGAGTGCATCAAATAAGGCTACAGAGATCTGTTAGGCGATTATGATAAGTTTTAGTCTGATTTAAAAAATAGTGCCTGATTCTTGGAAGGAATTAAGAGACTGTAAGAACTACTTCACAGAAAAAAAATCTACAGTTATGAGCATTTATAACTGAAGGCAGTGGAGAGAAACTGAGTCAACATTTTAGATCAGAGTAACAAAAAAATGATGTATGAGTTACCCAGATGCGAAAACCTTGTTAAGTAAGCATAAGTTGTAGTTCTAAACCAATTGAGAAAAATCCCTACCTGCAGTTTATGTTTAGATTCAAAAAGACTGAAAGCCACAGGCCCATCCAAGGAGACGCCAAGCTGTCAGTCAAATGTACCTTAAGTGCTTTTTAACCTGGTTTCAATCATCACTTACAATTTTAAAAATTCTGCTGAACAGGTAGCTCTCCTGAATTAGAAAGTTAAACAACATTTACCATTAGCAAGCCATTATTTGGAAAGCTGAAACTGTATACTAAATTACAGGGTATAAGAGATACTCAGTGAACTGAAACCTGGCCAAAATATTTGGACAAATGCAACTAAATACTAGCCTGGAGTTCTGGTTAACCATTTCTTCCCACAGCCTTTGTCTTTAAGTCTCTTTCAAAATATACATTATCAATACCATCTTTCCAGAAGTTCTATGCTAACTGGAGGAGGAGCTCATTCCATTAAGATGTCTCCCATCAAAACAGCTGAGGTTCTTGGGGCATCACAGGTGGCTCAGTGGTCAAGAATCCACCTGTTAATGCACGGGCTTGATCCCTAGTCCAGGATACCCCACTTGTCACAGAGCAGCTAAGCCTGTGTGCCGTAATTATTGATCCAGTGCTCTAGAGCCCAGGAGCTGCCAACTCCTGGAGCTGGTGTGCCCAAAGGCCTGAGCTCCACAACGAGAGAAGCCACCACAAGGAGAAACCTGTGCACCACAACCAGAGAGTAAGCCCCCTCTGCTGCAACTAGAGAAAAGCCCATGCAGCGATGAAGACTCCGCACAGCCCCCCCCCAACCTGAACAATTACTTAAATTATTTTCAAAAGATCGTTGAGATTTTTGGAATAACTGTCCATTCTGGTGAGATATTTTATATGCCACGTGCCAGAGATGCAGCAAAGAATGTGTCAGAGCTGCCCCCTTGTTGGAAGTACGTTCACACGTATTATAAGCAAAAGACAGCATATAAGAACATCATTCTAGGATCATTTCAGCTTATAATATATGTTGTGATGAAAATCAAACGGGGCGCTGGGATGGTGACAAGTATATGCAGAACCTACGTGAGACAGAAGAGTCTTCCCTGGATTTTCAAAGTGTCAGATGAAAATTAAAGAGCCGTGTGTCTTGGCATCTGCAAGCTTTATCTGACCCATTCGCTTCTTATTTCCAGTGTTCTGAGGTTTCTCCTGAGCTTTAAAAAAAGAAAGTCATTTAAAAGTTCTGAAGCTTTAAGGAACTAGATAAGAGAGATGGTAGGGAGAGAGAATACTGCTCTTTTAGAAAGTTTAGGAAACAAGCAATTTCTATGTCATCCACTGCTACTTACCAACAGATGGAAAGGAACCCCAAAAAGTTTCCTTTGGATGACAGTACCCTTTATCTACTCTGGTTACTTCATCAGAGCCCCTAGATGAATATAGTATGGCACGCTACCAATATTCTAGCTACAAGACACTTCAGTTTGGAGTAAATCTCTCCATTATTTTCCACATTTCCTCTAATTTTCCTGGTGGTATTTATTATTCCAGTCACTATAGCCATCCTTCTTCCAAGTCCGCTGGTCTGTTTTTCCTTATTAGAAGATGTATCAATACAACAGAAACAAATGGAAGAAAAAAAAGCAAGCTGGTGGCCCATCTACATGGATTACATTTCTATAATCTATACAGATTACAGTTCTATAATCACACACACCAGCAAACATAAACTCACAAGAACTACTTTCTGAGTTAAAGAACTCTGAATGTACATAAGTTTGGCTTCAATAAAAACAATGTGCATGAATAACAGTTAAATAAGTAGATCTCCTTCCAGAATTGTTTTTCTTTTTTCTTCCAGGCACACCCTGGAAGGTCTGTCTTTAACAGGCCCTGATACTTCAATGAAAAATGGAGGTGCCAATGATTTGTAGGCTAAATTAATGTTAAATAGTTCAAAGGCCTGGACAAATAAGTCAGCAGCAAAAGTTTTATGAGTTCACTTCCTTCAAGGGAACTTGGAGAGTAGGGTTTTATTGCTGCGAATTCTGGTCACCCATTCTATCCCTCAGCATCTGTTTGAAATATGTAGTAGACAATTGCTTTTTTGGCTGTGACTCAGGTGGTTGAAACACAGGACAAACAGACTACTGTATATAGGCTTTCCTCTAGCAATGAACGTTTTTATTAACTCTTGTGGGAGAAACATGGTGGCTTTTAGAGCCCAGCGGCCACAGCACTGTCAAGCAGTCTGACTGGTCAGGCTCAGGTGGCCAAGCAAGGGGAGACGATGAGAAAATGTGTCTTCTCTATGTGTCTTCAGAAGAAGAAGGAAAAACATGAAAAACAGTGAAATCTTGCGTTCTGTTTCCTTCATCATTCAGATGTGCAAAATTCCAAGTTAATACTAAATATGAGCTTTCTGCATAAATATGTCAGTCTTGCCACAAAAGCTGGCCAAAATAAACAAGTCCCACAGTTTGGAGCAGCATAATTTTCATATAAGCCACACACTTGCCCATTTTTCACCAGTGTTTAAAATTTTCTCCCAAGACAATAGAAATGTTAGAAAGCAGTTACCCACAGATATTAGTGAGAAAATGCTCCCTCTTTTTCACCACAGTGACTGGGAGAAGATCAAGGATGAATGTCTAACCAGTCAAATGTGAGTCTGTCTATAAGATTCCAGACAGAAGGCAAAATACCAACCCTTCAGCTCCACCCCCCAAATGCAGAAATCTATAGTCCTGGCTCAAAGATAAAGAGTAGCCCATCGCAAATGGTTTTGGTTCCATATAAGGATTAGAAAAACACTAGGATGCTGTCTACATACTGGAAAATCCTGAATTTTAAAGTAATCAAAGGAGAGCTGACTCTAAACCAGAACAGACCACACTTTGCTTAAAAAAAAGAAGTGAATATCATCAGAACAGAAACTTCCTAATATGAATTCCCAAGAATGCCCAAAAGACAAACACATTTATTTATACAGTCTATTCGAAAACTAGGAAATGGTTTTCACCAACATCATTTAGCCAAGAGTACTTCACAAGAGAGTGTACATTCTTTTTTTTAAGAATCAGTTTTGTATTTTCTCCTAGCAAATCTACTGACTGTTTCTTTCTTTAAAGGAATAATGTTTACTCACTCCTTTCACTTGAAAACTAAGATATGCTTTATCATACAACAAATACCAAATTTCCTTAGAACTTCAAACTCATGCCCTCTCCCACCCCCAGCCTATTACACTTGAAATTTTTTGCCTCCAAAATTATAAAGTAAAGGAAAAAGTGAGTGGTTAAGCTGACTAGAGTCACAACTGTTTTTCTTCTTTAAACCAATTTACATAGCGTTTTTCCTAGTTGCCCCAAAATGCAGATTCTTTAAGGAATATTTCAGGCATTTAAACGGAAAGTGAACTCCCATGAATTTTGGCAAAAATAATGGAAACAGGACTGAAACAAAAATATCCAATAAAAAACACTTTCTCTTTCCTGAAAGAGATGGAAAGGAAATAAAACACACCCTGAAAAGAAAATGATTTTATAAAACGTTACTAGGAATAGCTTTCACCAAAGTGAAAGGGAATGCCACTTTTTTTTTTAATGAAAAAAAGAATCAAAACCTGTTTCCCAGAAGGACTTCTCTAAAATCATCAACACCTCACTTTTTTTTTTTTTTGGTTTAAGAAACATTAAACTCAATTAAAGTTCTTTATATTCAAAAAATTAAGAAAGGAGGCCAATTCTGCCAAGAGGCTTTTTTAATCATTTCAAATAAAAAGTAAGTAATTCGCAAAGGACTAACCAGACATTTCAAAAGCGGTCATAATTTTTTCTTAAGTGTGAGACCTGGTCTCACTATATAAAAATCTCTACTGAAATGTTGGTTGTAACTGGTGTGTACCTTCCATGGGAGAAATTTCTTCGGAGACAGAACTTTCCTGACTTCACAACAGGTCCTAACCCCCACCTTCCCCTTTAATTTGCCATGTGATCCATGTGGTCAAACTATGAGACAGGAAGAGGGTGAGGACTGATTCCAGCCAAACAAAACAGAAAAAGAAAAAAGAGCAACTGGGCTAGAATGGTCTAGACCTCAACCACCTGAGAGGCACCTAGCACAACCAGAAGGTCACATGGAATACCATGAGTCACCGGGAGGTCTCTGCAAAATTCACAGGTGAGGGGGACCACAAAACTTCCTTAGCATTTTCTGGTAAAATCTTCCACACACATAAAATGAGAAGCAACAGTATCTTCCAGTAATTTTATGTAGCCAGTGGTGATAGAAACACCAAGTTTCAGCAACTGATCGCTATCTCCCACTCAGTCTCATGGAAACAAGATGAAAGAAGATGGGTTAGATTGCTTGACTTTAAGAAAACAATGACATTCCCCTAAAGGACAACTTTAAGTTATAACATTACTCATCTCCTGGAGACCAAGGCAATCTCCAAAGTATTAATTTGCAAACTCTTCAGCAAGGGAGCCCAGCACTTCAGTCCTCCTGAACACACTTGCTGTGTGCTAGAGAGCTTGCAGAGGGCGGTCTTCCAGGAATCCAAGGACAGAGACACAGGAATAAAAAGGTAGTCAGTCCTTGCCTTCAAGACACTTTGGGTCTTATGGGAGGAAAAGACAAGCATGTGAGAGGCAACAGAAGGGACATGCTGACAAGTACCATCGGGGAACCATCAAGGCACCATGAATAATATATGTCACCACGTGACCTGTCATCATCCCATCTCCCAAAGACTCACACAGTTCCGTTCTTTCAACTTTTCTTGAACCCTGTGTAATTAAACACCAAATTTGGCAACCCATGCTAATTTTGAAAGGCACTCTCTGGGAATTTAGTAAAAGTTTAAACAACTTGTTTACATGTGTTTGGCCCATCTGTTTAAACACAAAGTTTATTTTCATAGGAGCAGATCTTGGGTGCAAGCGCCTTTTGTGCTTGAGACCACTACTGACCTCTTATCCAGCTCCGTCTTCCTAATCTGCATCAGAAATCTCCTTTGTAAACACAACTCAAATAACAACTTTTTATGATAAATGGTGAACACCTCCAAGATGACAGCTGCAAAATAAACTCGACTTTTATAACCAGGAAGCGTTCTAAACAGACAGAAAAGACTCTTCTGTAGGCTGTTTTGAGAACCCACACACAAAGAATCGTGTGTGTGTGTGTGTGTGTGTGTGTGTGTGTGTGTGTGTGTGTGTGTGTGTGTGTGTGTGTGTGTCTAGGTTCCCGAGGATCACTCTGAGCTGTGTGCATTCCCATGATGCCCTGGTGTTTTCCAGCCCCATGATGCTCTCACTTTTGATTGTGGAGATGATGCTGAAGTGCACGGAGTATTTACTGATCCGGTTATCTTGTTCTGTGACAGGCAGAATCAATCAATCAAGAGGCCAGCTCTGCGCTTACATATTCCAGGCACATCTCCGCACTTCAGGATACGAGATCACAGTGTTATCCAGCCAAATTTGATCAACAAATGCAGTTCCCCTGTGCCACAGCAATCTC
This sequence comes from Dama dama, assembly GCF_033118175.1. NCBI lineage: Eukaryota > Metazoa > Chordata > Mammalia > Artiodactyla > Cervidae > Dama > Dama dama. The sequence goes on along the minus strand of NC_083704.1, from coordinate 35,309,849 downwards.
AGATGAAGATGTTATTATGTGGAACTGAGCAAAGTGATAAAGACAGTACGGCGGAGCTCGGAGAAGCCCGGCTGGACCTTACTGACAGCTTTTATATACTGAGGCGGTGACGTCCCCTTCTACTGGGATTATAAAAGTTCCCTTGATTTGAAGAAAATCATGCTGTACATACACGGGTGACCCCCCAAACACTGCATTTCCCCAACTAATATTAAAATCCACAAGGCAGAAGCAACACATATTCAGTGTAACACTGCAGGCGAAAGTCCTTTAATAAAGAGGGCAATATTTAAAGTGTACAAAACAGTCATGTGAATTTCCATGGAGCTTTTCTGCGAGTCTGTTATTACTATTATTATTATTATTAATTGGTATAAACGAATGTCTAAAGACAAAAATACCTTCATATTTTAATCAGTATTGTAAATCATTTTATTAATATCATGTCTATGACACCGTATGTAAGTTGGTGTCAATATTTTAAGTGGCTCTCAAAAAAAAAGTCCGAGCGAATCTCTTCTTGTGCCAATAGCTATTCTTTCACTGGTGCCCTGAAGTTATTTTACATTATTTAATCCCAAGTCCCATCTTTTGGAGTCTACCTTCCTCTTGCATTTTAAATCTTTAATGGGAGCCTTTGGCGGTCCATGGCTACAATGATTAGATATCTGCAGAGAGAAATTGAAAAATTAATCATCGTTTCCATTTTATATTTTTGTACTACACCAAAAATTACTTACTTGTAGAGCTAACTTCTACACTCTGGCAATATGTTCCTTAACATTGCAAATGTGGAGAATGATTTCAGATAAAGCATGTCCAAACCGAGCCAGTAAACAGCCTTAAGTTATTCTTTGAGATTTGTATTCTGGGTTTTCATCCAAATTTCATTTCGATTCATTTTAATTAAAATCCATTTATCGGTAGAGGTTATGTTACATGTGGCCTAAAACCAGGGCCAGAGTATTCCAAGCTAAGCACAGGAATGATGTTAAAATTGTTTATTATCCTTTTATGAATTTTCCTACTTAAATTACAGTATTTCACAACTCTCTGCAAAAAGTGAAACACGATCCATAGGCAGTTTATTATAGAAACTGATCTATGCATTAATCTTCCCTTCGCCTAAATAGGCCCTGAACCACAGGAACGAAGGAAAAAAAACAAAACCACCTCAAGTCAGCTATCACGTCTTAAGTACCATCAAACTGCTAAATCTATTAACCTTGTTTTCTTTTTTCACTATTATTAAACTGGAAAGAAAAAATTCAACTGGAAAATTGTGCCTTTTTGGTTCCCTTGTCATCATGTAATAAGTATGAGAAATATATGTGCAATGGCCAAATGGCCGGTAGACAAAACACCCACTCTAAGTGACGTACTGTTTTCCATACCACTCAGACAAAATCAAAACAACAGAACTGCTGCAAACAAAAACAAAATAACATTTCCCATCAGCATTCCAGACAGAGAAAATTTACAGGAAGAGAAGCTGGGAAAAGAACCAGAATGAAATAACTGTTCATACCTCCACTCTTGGTAGAGCCCTTGCTTCAGGCAAACAGTCCTGACTTTAACACTGAAATGTTTAACAATTGATAAAATGTTCGGAAAAAAAGTGTTGGAAAACTTTTCTTTTCTCTTTTCAGGCAAACGTTTGCACTGTTTAAAGTGATGAAGTGCTTCTATAAAACTGAGGGGCCTACATTTCTCTTTTTTGAAATAGGTAGACTTAGCATAAGAAAAGAAACTTCACCTCAGTCATAAAATAGAGCAAAATAACGTCATTTGTAGCAACATGGATAGACATAGAGACTGTCATACTGAGTGAAGTAAGTCAGAGAAAGACAAATATCATATGATATCGCTTATATGTGGAATCTGAAAAAAAAAAAAAAAGGTACAAAAGAACTTATTTACAGAGTCACAGATATAGAAAACAAATTTATGGCCAGGAGGAAAGGAGGGATAAATTAGGATACTGGGATGGACATACACATACTACTATATATAAAACAGATCATTAATAAGGCCCTATAGGATAGCACAGGGAATGCTACTCAATACACTCTGTAATGTCCTATACATGAGAAAAGAATCTAAAAAACAGTGATATATGTATAACTGACTCACTTTGGTATACACAAGAAACTAACACAACACTAAATCAACTATATTTCAATATATATATATATTTTTAAAGACACTTCAGTGGTAGAAAAATTCAGAAGCAAGTGTGTCATTTAATTAATTCTCCTTTCGCTGAGAGATAGAGAAGTGTTTCCTGGTACTGCTACGTCTGTCTGGCAGGAGAATGTAAAACTCACTCGGAAAAGGGAAGATAATCTCCTTTTACAGCTGAGTCGCATGTGTATAACTTTATTGAGGTACCAGCTCCCGGGAAGTTACGGGACCAGGGTTTCTGCCTAGGTACCACCCATAAACTGAAGCGGTGCCCCGACTCTCAACAGCTGGACTGGACTGTTTCATTGAGTCCGTTTACAGCGCCTCCACCCTAGTGGCTGCCTGTCAGCTGCACTCTTGCTAACACAATTCCTGTGTTTTGCCTGGCAGTAAATGGACGCTTCTGCCCTAGCGTCGTCTAAACAACTCCGTTAACATTTGCCCCCGAGCAGCTCTCTCTTTGTCCAGTCCCTGTCTTCTAACAGATGTCATCCAAGCCTAATCAAGCATAAAATGGTCATAAATATTTCTTTCTGGTAGATTTCACATTCGCATTTCATGCAGGGACATGATATTTTTCTGCTACCTCCAGGGAGAGCCTAATGCAAAAACCAGTTACATTCTGGCCTCATGGTCCTTTAGTAAAATGCAGAACATGTTCTCAGCTCGGAGACATAAAAAGGCGTAAGACTTTATCTTCAGTCTTTTGTTTAACTGCACCTTTTTTCTTTCTCCTTTTTTCCCCCCAAATGCATCTTCATTTTACAGTTACACTTCTGCATTACAAATGTGCCTTTGTGCGTGTGAAAACATAAAACGAGATCTGAAAATGGGACCATGTCTACTGTATCTTTCAGTGACTTTGGGTTTTCGGCATTAGACTTCTTAATTACTGGCAAAAAGAGATGATTTGCTCATACACCTCATACAAATAACAAGCTATTTAGGAAGCAGATAAGATATAGGCTCTCCTCTTCAGGTTCATTTTATACACTACTTTGCACCTTTTTCATCACAGTCAGTTAAAACAATGGGATGCATCCAACGTGCAAATTTAAGGTTCATGCCAATTTACCAGCTGAGAAAAGGAAAGATCATCATGAGATCGGCCCCGTTTCCAATACTGAAACTTTGATACAGCCGAGGGAGCTACTCCAGACCATCAAGCTGCCTCCTTAATGAGAGAAGAATCAGTAATCAGCACAATCATATTTGTCTTCTGCAAACTTAGTAAATAATGAAGCTTAATCTAAAATAAAACTATCCTAATAATACTTTGAAGGCCATATGTCTGTGTTTCTCTTTCTTACTCCTTTTGTCAAAACACAAATCTTATACTGCTATTTAAAGTAAACTGCAAAACACTTAGTGGTATATATCACAACAATGGCGCTCCCCCACCCTTCACTCCGCTGAGCCTAATATTTGATTACTGCTAGTCACATCAAGCTTTCAGGCAAATAATCTCCATTTTTAAAGTTAATGAGATATGGTCATGTCGACAACAGCTTGCAGAAACTTTTAATTTTAATTCCTGCAGGCTGTGCTGGCCTCTTTTACAGCAACTACTGTATGAATGAGTCAAATTTGCCAACATGGCTTATGTAGACAAGTGCACACTAATTAAAAATACCCACTGGTATCATAATTTAAATACCATGAAAATAAACTGTGAAAGCCGCTCGGATCCAGTCTCATGGTTGCCTTTGAGCACGCTTCCTTTGACTATAGGATGTTTTATTGCTGGCGTGTTCTTAGCTGAAAACCACTTTGCATCTTGGAGGAATTGGGGATTGTGATATAATTATACAATTTGTGTTAATATTTGTTTCGCTTCAGCTCTTAAGCAGGCCTCCCAGAAGGACCACTAATTGAGAAAACCATATTGTGGAGGCGAGTGACAATTTGACACTCTTGATTTAGGGTCCATCTACAACTTCTCTGGGGTCTCTGGTGCTTTCTCTTTTCTCTCTCAGCTCAAGCCATGAGGAAATCAAAATAAAAAGGCAGTTGTTTCTGTCATTCTTCCTTTTATTCTTTAAAAGTTTCCATGCCTTTTAATATTTGCATTTTTAACTGTTTGGCTTCTGAACAGGGGAGCAAGGACATGCTTCTTTACCTAATTCTAATCCCTAAACACTGCTATTAATTTCTTTCCTTCCATCCATCCATCCATACACACAACTCACATAGATACATACTCACAATTTTTTGTAAAAAATTAAATCATTTTTGGCAAGGGAATTCCAAGGTCTGCTTTTGCCAGGAGAAAAGCACATTTTACACAGGGTATAAAAAGTTGGCACCTTGAGGGTTAAAGCTATTTGAGGGGTTAAATATGCAATTATCTCCAACTAAAACCAGAGAGACATATAGATAAATAGCAGAAATGAAGTCCCCAGGTTCCCTTCAGAAGCCTTCATCACATTACTACTAGACAGAAACTCTTTAAGGACCATTTTCAGATGTTAAATCATTGTTCGTGCTGCACATATTCTTGCTATTCCTGGGGGAACGATATCTGAAGAGAAGCGTGCTAACAAATGCAATCCTGTAAACAGGCATTTTTCCTCTTGTTGTGAGCACCTCTGTAGCCCCGCTCCCGGCTCTGTCATCCATGCCTTCACTCGACTTTGAAGTTTAAGTACTGAATGAACAGCGTCATCTATTATCCAGAGTGTGCATGTAGATTATAAATAAGAAATAAAAGTGACTTTCAGTACACTGCTTTTGCATTAGCAAGATGCCTTCTCTCTTACCTCTTCCTGTCCTTCATACCTTACAACCAACAATCTATTAGAGATCCGAATTTCGGGGCTTCTTTCAGAGGGAGACGGAGACTGGAAAATCTGTCTGCTGAGATGTGAAAAGTTGGACTGACTGCACAAGGCTGGGGTCTGGGTCTGGGCTCTGAAGCCAGCCTCTCTCCTTCCTTAACCCTTATCTTACAGATGCCCTTCAGGATACATGTCTGGTGATAGGACTGGCTCTTCATTTACATTTTTCTGTTGACAAACAGAGTCCATGAATATTAATTATTCTGAAGTTTATTTGCAGAAAAGGCAGTTTCTAATCCTTATCAATTATTTATTGAAAATCTCCTCCACCTAATAATCTCATTAACATTATTATACTAAGGCCAACAGCAAATATTCCTTTGATAAGTAACAACCCAACCCGTTATCCTTCCTGCCAAATCTCATGTAGCCTCCTCCTTTGCTTCATCATGGATAACCTGGCTTTTATTTCCAGGGAGCTTTAGATGAGTCCTTCTTTTTTTTTTTTTTTTTTATTTGAATAAAAGAAAACTCATACAGTGCCTTTTTTGTTAAACCTGAAAGTTTCTGATACGCTACACTAAAGGAATGAGAGAGAATAAAAATTAAAACCTTGGAAAAATGTTTGGATGCCTGCTTTCTTTTCCCTATTGGCTATATGCTGCATTATTCAACGGAAAACACCCAGGGATGGCAATCCCAAGGCATAAAAACCACACAGTCATGGCACATGAATAACCCGAGAGGAATGTATCACATGTAAAAAACCTGTGAGGGACTTCCCTGGCAGTCCAGTGGTCAGGGGTCCAATGCAGGGGCTGAGGGTTTGATCCCTGGTTGGGGAGCTAAGATCCCACAGGCCTCACAGCCAAAGAATCAGAATATATAACAGCAGAAACAACACTGCAACAAATTCAATAAGAAAGTGGTCCACATGAAAACAAAAAGCCTACAAAAAAATAAAAACATACAAAAGCCTGAAAAGAGTAGAATGCAAATAGAAAACACACTTGAATAATGAAGAACCTTATATTTATATAGTTTCATCACTTTCCAAGCATTTTGACCTAATGATACTTCATTTACCTCCCCTAAAGCCCCTCTGAGGTGTGCAGGACAGTTATTATTAGCTTTATCTTTTAGACGAAGAAACTAAAATGAAGCAACTGCCTAAGCTCTCCCAGCTACAAGGTGTCAGGACACTGACTAAATTCTAGGAGCTCTGCATGCTAATTAATTGATTGGATCTGTCTTCAAAATGAGGGCTTCTTCTAACTTCCTTCTTCCTTTTTGATTCGCTGTTGGCATTTTAAAGGACACTTTTGCTTGGAAATTCATGTTTTAAAGGTCTGGAGTGCTCATTGATGATGTGTTCAATACTACAATTTCCAAAAATCAACCAAGAAGCAAATATCTAAAATAGAGCATGATTTCTAAAATTTAATCAGACACAAATGAGAAAATAAACAGCATGTGATTTCAGAAGCAAAAGGAACCTTTGAAATGAAGTGGTTTCCCAAGGCTCAAAGAGTTAGTGGTTTACTACAAATCAGAGTGACTTATAGCAGCAAAACTCAAACCTAGCCTGGCTGATACTCTTATCACTGTTCTTGGACCATATTTGCAGAAAGAGCCCTTACATTTTCCAAACTTGAAAAGTCACTTCTTTTTTCCTTTTGATTCCAGGTCACTTTTTTCTCTCTCACAGAAGGAGTTTCTCATCTATTGCCTAAGAACATGAGTCAAATACGCTAAATATTCCCCAGAAGTTGACATGGAGGCTTGATAAAAAAAATCAGCCAGGAAGGCATTTCAGCTTCATTCCCTTAACCCCAAAGTCTCCATCCTCATTTCTCTTCACCTCCAACCATCAGACCAATCTGACCCCATTTACAAAGTTTCTAGAATGAAAAGCATCTTCAAAGAAAAAAAAAAATTTGCTTTTTGTTTGTTTCCCTTTTGCCCAGCAGAAAAGCACTGCAAGCATGAAAGAGAAAAAATGATCTGCTGATGCAGCACATTGTTATCCTATTAGTAAAACCATACATTGCACACATCAGACAAGGACAAAGTTTGATTACAGTTAAGCTGTTACATATTCCAAGTAGAAAACCAATAAAAGGCCAAAGGAGAGTAGGGAAGCAGATGATTGTAGACCAGTTTATGAAGACTATGAATGTCTACTAAGGAATTACAGAGGTTACCTCTCGCAAGTCTGACAACTGCAAGACGAGGAGAGGAGGGCTGAAGTCATCTTACAAGGGGTTGTTGGCATATTCTGGGAAGTCTTTGCTTATTTCCCAATAGCATTCAGGAAAATGTGGGCTTGCAGTAACCAGGATAACCACAGTGAATGAAGCTTCAAGGAATGGGAATTGGGAAACAAACTGTGGCGGGAAGGATAGATCTGGGAAGTTTTGTTTTCATTTTTAATGATGAAAGTGAAAAAAAAAAAGTCACCAGTCTTAAGGTCTGGTGTGACTAGCAGAAGAACTTCACCAGAAACAATTTCCTTGAGCCACTATCTCTGCATCTTCTAGGGCAGGTGTCAGCAAATTACTGCCTGAGGGCCCAAATCTAGCCCACTAACTGCTTCTGTAAATAAAGTTTTATTGGAAGAAGGTGATGTCCATTTATGTACTGTGGAAGCTCTGGAACAGAATATTTGCAACAGGACAGAAGAGTTCACAGAGCCAAAAAGGGTTATAATAGAAAGTAAATTTAAAAGTTTGTTAATCCCTATTCTACAAAGATTACAGTGAAGAAAAATATCCACTTCCCAATAACTGATAACAAAAATGTCTATATAGATGTACATGTACATACATACACAGCCACACAGATATACCCTATATGTATCAAACTTAGTTTTTAATGGTGCTGGTAACCACAGGAATGAACGTTCTGACTTTATCCATGCTGACAGATTGTAGAAGGGCCCACATCCTATCCCAGAAGATTGTTTCTAAACACATCAGGGGCGTCCATGCAAACGTTAATCAAAGGACAAAGCCTTCACTTTGTCTGTGCTTAGCTTCTTTATCCATAAAATGTGAGGCTGGATCATCAAAGGAATTTTAAAAATTCTATAACTCTAACAGAGAAAGAAAAAGGAGAGAAGTAATCAGACACATCTATATATTGGGGATTGGGTTTAGAGAGGAGTAAAACAACTGAGGATACAGGAGACACCACACACAAGCCAAGTGGGAAAAGATAAATGTGTGAAAGAGACAAAATGAAGTCCTTCTATCAGTAGCACAGGAAGGACAGATTCTCAAAGGGCTCAGCACCCGTACCGAGGGGTAGAAGGAAAGACCTACTCAAACATGAGAAAGAATTGTAGGAGAGGGACTTCTCCTGGTCCAGTGGCTCAGACTCTGCGGTTCCGTACAGGGGGCAAGGATTTGATTCCTGGTTGGAAGACTGATATCCTGCATGATGCACAGCCTGGCCAAAAATAAATAAATAAATAAAAAGAACTGTAAGGAGAGATCACGGTTCTGTGAAAGCTTCTGGAGAAAAACAATGATCCTGCAAGGAGACTGTGTGGAAGGGGACCTATTCTGAACTTTCAAAATAGCTTGAGAAGCCAACACGGGAGCCACCCAGAGATCTGCGCTTTTCCAGCTCTGGGTACTTGGAACTGAAAGAGCCCGGCTTTCTTCTCCAGCCTACCAAGCGTGTCCTCTTTCATGCTGACAACACAGACGGGGCCATGTTGACACCTTCGAGGGACTGAGGTTCCCTGGCTCTCAGACAGCAATGCAAAAGTGGGAGAGATTTTCAACTTCTGACTTCTCTTTAAAGAAATATGCTTTTTCAAGCCTGCTCCAGAGTTTGTGTGAAACGCAGACCTGCTGGTTTGTTTCTCAAGGTGAGAGAGAAAGATAAACTTCGTTAGATCTGCTGCAGTCTAGTATTTGGGCCTTTGTGTTGATCCAGAATAGTGACCAGCTACCATGGGAGCTGACTGAACCGGATCAAGCAAAGACTGGGTGCCATCAGTTGACTGCGAAATAAGCCATGAAAGTTAAGACGATTTCCCAAACAGGAAACAAACACATGCTCTGCTGCCAGGGAAATGTACATAGTTTGACTTGTAGGTTATGAATCTTTAAAAATTCCACCGTGAGTCCCAGAGCACATTCTTAGTGAGTATGATCTTTTATTTATTGTTCTAAGCCATTTTTCTTTGTTGACTGGAGTGATGTTGGATGCTGGCAAAACATGGGCCACAGAAACATGAACAGAAAACACTGCTTGGGGAGTAAAGGACACCACGTCCACAGGGCTAGTTATTCTTAATAAAAAAAAAAAAAATCTCTTCTCCCAGATAGTAAAACAACAAAAATGACTGCAGCGACTTCAAAAAAACAAACTCATCTATCAGTGAAGCTGCTCGAGCAATTTTCACAAGAAATACAAAGTACCAGATACATTTGTGTTGTTGGCTGGGGAAAGGGTTCGAGCCTGTGACGTAATTCTGAGAAAACATAGAAGGGATCTCCCCAGCCCTGTCGGTCGACGGCAGTTGTCTGGGGCACCTGGGCAAGTTCGCAGTTTTAAGTTTTCTGGTTCCATGGACCCAAACAAAACAGCAAGAACGAGAAACGCGTCCAAACCCAAATGGTTGCTTTTAAGTTGTCTATAAAATAGCTGCTGCAACCACCACAGATTACAGCTTCTTACATGCATACTTATTAATCCAGCCAGATTTCCCATTGCTTAAAAGCCTCCTTGCCCCTGAGTAGCTGAGGAGACAGCCATCTGACATCAGACAAGTTGCCATGCTGGAGCTATGTTTTAGATCTTTCAGAACCATCATGCTTGAGCTTTATTGTCAGCAGCATGCTATAAACTTTACCACAAGTGCTGTTGAATTTCTGTCATTTCTGGAGGAAAACAAAGACCTTCCAATAGAAGTGTTTGGGAAACAGAAGGAATCACGCTCATTTTTTCTTGGGTGTTCATTAGAAGGATGCAGGCAGGACTTCTCTGGTGGTCCAACGAGTAAGAACTCCAAGCTCCCAATGCAGGGGGCTGGGGTTCAATCCCTAGCTGGGGAACTAGATCCCACATATTGCAAGCAGAGATCCTGTATGCCACCACTAAGATCCAATACAGCCAAATAAATAAATAAATATTAAAAGAAGGAGGAGGATGCAGGCAACAGGTGTGAAGCAGGACTTGGCCTTAAAAATGGAAAGAAAGAAATCCAAGTTATAAGGCACAGGTGCTTAAAAGTGGGCATATTCACTAAAAATAAGGGCTCAATCTAAAAATAAAAGGCTGAGGGAGACAGAAAAGCATCTATCTATGGGAATACCTGGGATTTTCTTACTGGACTGAGCAAGAAAAGATGGGAAGAAGTGAAAGAGTTCTGAATGAGATAACCTTTTAGGGTACTCACAATGGGGAAGGTGGCCAAGGACAGTGGGAGCAGCCTAGTCTGATGGTCACCACAGTAAACACAACCAGAGGGGACCACATGCTGGACTGAAGGGATCAGGTTGTGGACTTCGGCAAACACGGGTTAGAAGCTGGGCTTGTCCAGGTATAAGATGCATGAACTTGGACAGCCAATTGTTTCTTTCTAGGACAGATAGGAATTTTAAGATTACTTAGCTCACAGGGTGCTTGTGAGTACAAACTGTACTAAAATATGAGGGAGTACTGCTCTAGGTGGGAAGAGAGGTGCTTTCAATAAATTTACAATCAATACTACTACTACTTTTAATACCATTACTATCTTCGATATTAGTCATTTCAAGCCTCAAAAAATCTGTGACAAGAGGAATGTTCAAGATACTTGGATCAAACGAGGAAACACACTCATTTACTGAAAATGGGTCGCTTACCAACCATCATCCAGTGTTGAGTGCTTGCTCCTCACTTCGCAAGTTCACTCCTGGGCACACACCTGGAGAGAACCATAACTCAAAAAGATACAGGCACCTCCATGTTCATTGTAGCATGATTTACAATAGTCAGGACATGGAAGCAACCTAAATGTCCATCAAGAGAGGAATGGATAAAGAAGATGTGGTATATACATACAACAGAATATTATTCAGCCATAAAACGGAACAAAATTGTGCCATTTGCAGATGTAGGTGGACACAGAGACAGTCATATAAAGTGGGGTCAGTCAGAAAGAGAAAAAACAAACCTGTATAATATCTTTTCTGTGTGGAATCCAGAAAAGATGGTACAGACGAACTTATGTACAAAAGAGAAGCAGAGACACAGCTGTTGGATAACAAAGGGGAAGGGAGGTGGGATGAATTGGGAGACTAGGATTGATGCGTGTGTGTGGGGGTGGGTGTGTGCACGCGCATGCTCAGTGGAATCCAACTCTCTGCAACTCCATGGAATGGGGCCCACCAGGCTCCTCTGTCCATGGAATTTTCCAGGCAAGAATACTGGAGTGGGTTGCCATTTCCTCCTTCAGGGGATCTTCTAGAACCAGATATCAAGCCCGTGTCTCCTGCATTGGCAGACAGATTCTTTATCACTGAGCCACTAACGAGAACCTACTGCGTAGCACAGGGAACTCTGTTCAATGCTCTGTCATGACCTAAACGGGGAGGAGATACAAAGAAGAGAGAAAGTGTGCATACATACAGCAAAATGATTCTGTAGTCCAACGGAAACTAATAAAACAAACAAACAAACAAACAAAGCAAAAACTGTAACAAATGTGCCTAAATATGGAATTACTTGCTGAAGCTGGGAGAAGGTGGGGAAGGGAGACTCAGGAAAAGAGGTAGTATTAATTAGCCCTTAAACTATGAAATTTGAAACCAAGAACACACATTTTCCCTTACAGCTACAAATACATTTAAAATTAACACGAAAAAGTGAACTACCATATAAGAGAATTAATCCTAACTATTCCTCAGTAAGAACTGATGCCTTTGAATTGTGATGCTGGAAAAGACTTTTACGACTCCTGTGGACAGAGAAGAGATCAAACCAGTCAATCCTGAAGGAAATCAACCCTGAATATTCATTGGAATGACTGATGTGGAAGCTGAAGCTCCAATACTTTGGCCACCTGATGCGAAGAGCTGATTCATTGGAAAAGACCCTGATGCTGGTAAACATTGAGGGCAGGAGGAGAAGGGGACAACAAGAGGGGATGAGATGGTTGGATGGTATCATCGACTCAATGGACATGAATCTGAGCAAACTCTGGGAGACAGTGAAGGACGGGGAAGCCTGGCTTGCTGCAGGACATGACTTAGCAACTGAACCAAGAACAAACAATTCCCTCGGTAAACAACATTTGTACTGAAAACGTTGTTTTTGGTAAAAAAAACAGCTTATTTTTTTTTCATCTATAAAGTTCAATGGTGGGAATGGGAAAGAAATATGTAAAAATGTGAAGGCATGATATTAAAATTAAAAAGCTATAGAATATCTACAAAAATGTCAACAGTTGCTATCTCTGTAAAATGAGATTTCAATAGGTATGCTTTTTCTTTTTCTGCTTTCTTAGTTACATCTTCTAATACTTTTTATCCAATGGACACATAATTAATTGTTCAGTAGAAAATGCCAAATAATTTTCTATTCAGTTTTCACAAGAAAACATGTGAATGACACCCACGCCTCACACAGGGCTTGCACTGAGGATCTCACTCTTGGCTTTGGCACATGGAGGTATTCTGCAGGGACTGGTGGATTTAAGTGCCTGTCCATGCATCTCTTCCAGCATATTCCATGGCCATCCTCTAACTGTGTCAGAGTCTCTGCCATTAATTTATAGTAGTTTCACAAAATGCACCTATGGCTAGAGGACCTTTTAAGACTTTAGTGTGAAAAAAATTTTTTAAATCAGCTTTTTTTTTTTTTCTCTGTTCTTAATTCTTCAGAAACTTCCCAGTCTTTCACAAATAAAGTCAGGCCACAAGAATCAAATATTATCTCAGATTAGAACCTACACCGGGTACTTGTCAATCAATAGCCTAGGGAAGTTATTGGTTATGTGTAGTATGTAATTATTAGCTATCCTGGTTCTAGGTACTAATCCCATGAAAATTATAGAGGAAGGGCAGCAAGGAGCACTGAGACATAAAAAATCATTGCCATGTGTAAAAACTCAGATGTTAAAAAACAAAATGTGGACACAAGAATTTAGCCAGAAAAAAAAAAAAAAAAAGACATGCCAATAAAAAAGCTGCTTCTTAAAATTTGGCTGGCAGCGTCCTTCCCCTCCCCAATGGATACTCTCAGTAAAGAAAACATGGTCGGTTTTTTCTCCCTTGACTGTATTTGATTTCCAATTAAAATTAAATATAAACTGAAACGCCACCTGGATTTTAGCAAAATCCAATCCCTGACTTCCCCCTCCTCCTTTTTCTTAAAAGAAGAACCTGGGCTTACATATACAAACATTTTGCTAAATGACCCGTGGCAAATTGCGTAATGCCAGTAAAAGTTGTGTTTTTTAAGTTATGAGCCCCAAAGATTTTATCTGAAATAAAACCCTGATTCAATTCAGATTCTGGAGACAAACTGTGTCCTTAACTCTGCCTCTAAATTTAAAACATTTGTGTGTGGGGCCCCTTCAGTAATGTTGCTAGTAGGTATGGAGGAGAAATTCTGTATTTATTAGGATATGTGTTTTCTTTTCTAAAATGGTAAATTAGGGCACTAATTGCCTATAAGAACGGATTCTCTGCCATCTTGATGTAGTGGCCAGTTTCTAAATGAAGAGCCTGGTTGTCAAACAGGCCTGTGTGCTTATTTCAGTTAATCATCTTAATGAAGGAAGACACAGGAATTCCTATATTAATGGAGAAGGGTTCCCTTGGAGGTATCCAACTTTAATATCTACAATGTTCTAAAGTGATTGGCTTTTAACATGAAGTGGTTGGAGTACACAAAAGTATGGAACAGTGTGGAGAAACCACTTGGAAGCCCCAACTTCTACCTCCAGGTTCTTATGACGACAGTCAAGCCTTTGTCATATCCTCAAAAGGCAATGAACAAGGACAGTTATGGTGTCATGAGCACATTTTAAAGGCTCCAAATGTGTCAAGGTCTTTATGTATATTATTCTTCAGTATATTCATCACATGAACCCTTTCCACAAGTTATTTTTATTGCTCCATTTTACAGATGAGAAAAGTGAGCCTCAGAAAGATTGGCATAACTTGCTCAACTTCCCGCATTCAGTAAATGCTAGAGTTGGGTTTTAAACCTTTGTCAGTACAACTCCAAAATGTCTTGAACTAAACATTCTTCTATCTTTTCTAGCTCTCTACGGCAGTGAAATAAATCTAGTGGAAACAACATGCACTGGGCAAGCAACTAGGTCTATTTGTACACGATTATCACTACAATACATGACAAAGTCCAAACCAACAAGGAGGGAACTTTGAATATGAGCAGCAGCAGGGGAATACTATACAATTGCTCAGTAACAGTGTCACCCTGAATGCAATTGCGTGACTGTTCTAAACCTGCTGCTGCTGCTGCTAAGTCACTTCAGTCGTGTCCGACTCTGTGCGACTCCACAGACGGCAGCCCACCAGGCTCCCCCGTCCCTGGGATTCTCCAGGCAAGAACACTGGAGTGGGTTGCCATTGCCTTCTCCAATGCATGAAAGTGAAAAGTCCAAGTGAAGTGGCTCAGTCGTGTCTGACTCTTAACGACCCCATGGACTGCAGCCTACCAGGCTCCTCCGCCCACGGGATTTTCCAGGCAAGAGTACTGGAGTGGGGTGCCATTGCCTTCTCCATCTAAACCTGCTACACAATGCCAAACCACCCCCAGAATGGGCTACACAAGGTTATATAAGCCACATAAGACAGTGTGGATGCATCATTTCTTGTAATCTGCTGATTTGGTCAAAGACCTTCCAACGAGTATATAGTGTTGTGCAAGAGTATGTAAACCTGCTTAGTGCATTTGAATAAACATAAAATGACTCTCAGGACTTATGCAGAGGACTTTATATGACCTTACTTACCAGGGTTTTCTTCAGAGCTGGCATTTATAATGCTACATTTAAGATATCCAAGAATTAATTCCAGGGACACATTGGTAAGCATTTAGAGCCAAAAGAGGAAACCTTTTCCAAATTAGAGATAGGTTACTAATGCACTTAACATTAATTAAACATAGAAGAATCTAGGAACATTTGTCAAAACACTGAACCAGCTAGCAAATCTAATTAACATGCAGTGTGGGTTGTATAGTGTTTTAATTTGGGGGGGGGGGATTGGGGTGTGCCACACATGAAACTGTAATTGCAAAATCACACAAACACACATGTATACGCACACTTTGCAGAGTGAAAGATGCTGGGGTTTATCAGACTTACAAAGGAGGGATCTTAAAATGGCGCAAAGTGTTAAGAACGGTGGAATTAAAGATACCACCTATGGCAGAAAAACCCACCTGCCTGGAAGACTAAAGAGATTTTCACTAATTGGGAGATAAAGTCACCTGATAACAAACTTAGAAACAAATAAGGTAAGAAAAGAAATAAGTGTGGAAGGAAGAAAATGTCAGGCCAATGCATTTTTCTAGAGAAGACCATCAGTTCATAAACATAGCTGCATTGAGTAAAGATCTTCAAATCTGACAACTGTTTTAAAATAAGGTCCTATGGTTTCAGTCATTCCAGCTAAATGATGAATAGATGTGAATGAGCTAAAATTCAATATAAAAATATGTGAAATATGGACACCACCAACAAAATGACCAGTCTTGTCAGCCCTCATCTAATCTCAGGAAATCATACACTCAACTCAGGCAATGGTCTGTGTAAACAGATAGGCCCCAGACCATTTCCTGGAGACCAATCAACTCAGATGCTGGCATCCAGTATAGAAAGACCTCTGCTTATGATATGCCCCCAGGCCTTCCACAGTAGAAAACCACTCTTGCTACTTCCTAAATTAAAAATGACAAAATAGCAAAGATACATCTCTTGGCAATTTAATATCTAAGTCATAATCCAAATCCACATAGCTCAGTATATACCCTCTATCCATTATCTCCTGATTTAAAGAGTTAAACTAAATCTGCCGGTGTGCACATACTGAGTTACTGTTTCCTTAGTTTTATCAGTCTTCAAAAATCCCACCAACACAGACACAAATAAACTTCTTCTCTGGGTTCTTGTTTAGTCGCTAAACTGTGTCCAACTCTTTTGCAACCCCATGACTCTTTTGCAACTGTAGCTTGTCAGGCTCCTCCATCCATGAGGTTACTGAACATTTGTTGATTAAATCACACATCTGTTGATTAGTCAGATGCATCTCTTCTACAGCTTCATGTGCTTTGAAGTTTTTATTGCTATTCAATTCACATGTTTACATCTTGTTCTAGGCCAATTAGATTATGAATTTTATGAATGCAGGGACACATTCAGGATATTTCTTTGCATCTTCTAGACAACCATGGGACTACAAATATATGCTACTTTTTTATGTTAATTTTCTTTGGTAGGAGAACCATGACCAAAGAAGTCCTCTCTTGGAGTGACTCATTCAGTATCTCACTCTCCATCATTTCCTTAGAAGGCTGGCTGATTATTCTTCTAAGCAACAATTCTGTCAAAACTTATCATTTGTAAGATATACTCAGTTAAATGATTAGAAAGCAACCCATATAGGTATGATGACAACTACATGTTAATCTTCCATTTCAGAAAATGCAAAATGAGTCAAATTATGAGATAAATACATATATCAATAAATGTACACTTTAGGGGAAAAATGAGGGAATGATCCTTCAGTTTTGTTACATGATACGAGAAAGTATGAGTACTAAGTTCTGGAAGGCAAATCTTGCTACATCTGCCATTCGCTAATCCAGGGTGTCAACAAACTTTTTCTGGTAAGGACCAGATTATAAGTATTTTAGGCTTTATGAGCCACACATTCTCCATGCAACAACTCACCTCTGCTGTGGTAGGGAGAAGGCAGCCACAAACAAGAAAAAAAGGGAAATATGGGGCTTTCCTGGTGGCTCAGTGATGAAGAACCCGGCTGCCAAAGCAGGAGACATGGGTTCGATCCCATGTCTTTGGGAAGATCCCACATGCCACAGAGCAAGTAAGCCCATTCTGTGCTTTAGAGCCCAGAAGCTGCAACTACTGAAGCCTGCAGGCCTTAGGGCCCACACTCCGCAAGAGAATTCACTGCAATGAGAAGTCTATGCACCACAACCAGAGAATAATCCCACTCACACAACTAGAGAAAAGCCCTTGCACCATCAAAGACCTAGCACAACCAAAAATAAGGAAAAAAAAAATTTTTTTTAAGGGGGGAGGGGGACGGCCATGTTCCAATAAAAAAATCTTTATTTCAAAGAGGAGGTAGCAGACCAGATTTGTAGGATTTGGCCTTCTGCCTTAGCTCACCAAGCCTCAGTATGGTCTGCCGGCTCAGCATACCGCCTTTTACCTAGAATTTACCAATAAAGGTACTGACTGAAAGGCTGAGAAACAAGTTTAAAATAATTCCAGAATGCAATCCCGCAAATTTTAACTGTGAATCACTACATTATAGAATATCACCTTGACAATAATAATGGGGACTATCACATCCCCAGTTGATGCACACTGCTTCCCCTCTTATGACATGTTAATGGTACAATATATCTATACATAAACGAACACAGCATATCCATGAAATACACTACACAAACTTGTGTAAGACAAGTGCAAATCTAACGGGATAAATCAGTAGGTTAGGATAAAAATGCATGTTGCCAAGGCAGTTTCACTTAGTACCTTGGCAGGTTGGATTTCTATCACGTGGAAATGGAAATATCACTATGAAGAGGGAAAAAAATGAGGCAAGGTAAGCAATACTATCACAGTATTATTTATCATACACATTAGGACCAAAAATAGTCAGGAAAGAATGAACATTATGTCATTCTCCCCCAGTCTTTAACCTTGAAAAGGGTGTTGAGTTCATAGAGAGCATAGCAAGAGTCAATACAAGAGGCTATAAAAATGGAGCTACTTCTTCCTGTGCTACCCTGAAAAATTAACACACTCATTACAACAATAAAAGGCTACTTTCACCCTGTTCTAGGAAGTTACATTCTATTTTATTAAATTTTTCCAAAACTCTTTCTTCCTTTCGCTCTAAGAGGCCTGGCTCTGCTGTTTGAGAAGCAAAAGACATTTTACGCACAATTTTCCTCTACTAGAAAGAGGTATATTGTGCCCTTCAGTGAACATAAAATTGATATTATCATCTCTTAGTTTATATCTCACTACTTAACCTTCAGATTAAAAGTTATTGGATTTGAATGACTAAGAAGACATCATGTCACCTTCCCTTCAATGTGGAGAGAGGGGTGTTGGGGGCAAGAAAAGGTACAATGTTAAAATACCAATTTAGATCAGCTGACACTTTGCCTTTTTTGACAAGCGACTGTGATACTGACAATTACATATGGTTGCCTGAATGAGAAAGTGTGTAATAAACAGTCTACTTTAGGAAACTTTGCGGAAGATCAATCTGCATCAGGAAATTCATTTTATTTTGGGTAAAGAAGGCACAGTCTAAAAATAGGGATAAAAGAGTTAATTCAGAGAGAACCTTAGGGTTATCAACTTCACAAAATGAAAAATTCTAACCCTTCCAAAGCCAGTATTTGCACTGTCAGTTTATGCAGAAGATACTGTAAAATACTCTCTCAGGAAAGATTAAAGGGAAAGAGCCTCCTTCCCTCCATCCATCTCTATGCAGGGCTCATCTTCAACTCACAAACAAGGCTGGCTCCCCCCTAGCAGTTGAATCTATAGCCCCTAAATGGGTTTTCCAATAGGGCCAGCTGTTTAATAATTACACATTGTATTTTTCCAACAAAGGAAACACAACAGGCACCCCTTCACCTTAAAACAAAAAAATTATTCATTCTAAGAAGCCTGTGTCAATATGAGACACTTTATCAAAGATCTAACTTGGTAGTTTTGTTCTCTAAGAGAGATAAGCGCATTCCCTGTTCAACAGGAACATAAGCAGTTTATCAGCACTTCCCATGTGACTTCTGGAAGATATACTCATTAGTAAATGGCGTAGGCTAAAGGGAAAATATTTGATAATTTTAATCTGAATAAACATATACAATCAAACAGCGAGACAGAGTGACACAGGAGGGTGTCTTTTTTTTTTTTTTTAACAGCCTTTAAACAGAGATTTTTCCAAAATAAACTCACTCTTCATATACAAATTATGTTTGTGCTCTCTTTATCATATGATAACCGATTAATGAGTGGCAGAAAGGAGCTTGCCTTCTCCCGCTGCCCTTCTCTCTTCATTCCACGGTGCACCACGCTGCCCGTCAGAGTGGAAATCCTGAGTCACCCCTCACGGACAGTCCCACTCCCCGACACGCTCACATCTCCTGTTTTCAAAAGGTGCTACTGATTTGCCAGTTCACCCCGCACCCCCTCTTGTGACCCAGGCCTTCCTTTCTCTTTCCATTTCATTCATTCGCAGTCAGAGGACTGTTCTCCGCCCAGTACTGTGCTCCGTGCTGAGGAGCAGCGGGGGATGAGGAAGGCTCACCCGTGCCCTTATGCGGCTGACAGCTGACCAAGGGCTTCAAATGCAGGGAGAGAAATGCAGGGGACAAGGCGGGGTCAACAACATGGCAGCCTCGGGTTCAGCTAGGTGCTCTGTGACCCACATGGATGGGATGGGATGCGTGGGATGGGAGTGGGAGGAAGGCTCGAGGGAAGGGATATATGTGTACGTACAGCTGCTTCACTTTGTTGTATAACAGAAAAAACACTGTAAAGCATTTATACTTCAATTTTTTTTTTTTTAATCTACAAGAAAAAAAGATTGGGAAAAAATCAAAAGAATAATGATACTTAGTGACATGGAAATTACATAAAATTTGAATTTCAGTGTCTACAAATAAAGCTCTATTGCAACACACACACACAAAACTAAGAAAACCAAACCAAACAAAAAAACATGGCAACCTCAATGCCGTGAGGCAAGGGTTAGTGTCCCATTACTAAACCCAGGACCAACAGCAATGGTCTTGTCACTACTAGTCATCTTTCCCGAGTCTCTCTCCTGCTACGCCAGGCCCAACTTTATTTTTTACCATCAGTCCACCTCCTCTTGTATAGCCTTTCTTTCAGCTTGGAAACCTCCCCTGGCTTAGAAACTCAACTTTCACACAAACTGAATTCAATTTACCTTCTAACCACCTTCACATCACTCTCAGGCTTACTCATCAGACTCCAACCAAATAAACTCCCAAGTTACTCTGCCCTGCTTCCCCAGCACCTCACACATGAGTGTGGTCCTCACATTTCCTTACACACAGGCGTGGCATCATAACGATTAAATGAAAACAGGAGAATAAATAACTGCAAGAAGTTGAAAGCTAAGAAAGAAGGTTAAATGTCCTGTAGTCCATTTAGTAGCAATCTGGACCAAAACTGAGTCCAGGCCAGTATGTGAAAACTCTCTTCAGTAAATTTTCTTGTGAGAGAGGAGAAAAAAAATCGTTTTATTTCCACAAACCAAATCAAACACAGTATTTAGCAAAGAGTCTCTGGAATGTTACAAGTAACACTTCATAATTACAATAGATTTGAGTTCAAAGACCAAGTGATGAAAAGAAACTTTCTAATACGGGGTTCAATTCCCTATATAAACTTCCTTTCTGCTGCTCCATCCACCACGTGCATTTATATTGCTCTTCTACTTTGTCATAAAAGCAGTCACCTTCTAACCCTTTTTATCAAGCAATCTATGCACTAGCTAAAAGTACACTAGACTCCATCAGGCGAGCTATAGGTTTACATTACACAAACATACCAATTCTGCCTGTTCAGCACTAGTTGTCAATAAAGGCAGGCACTTGCAAAACAGCAAAGTAGGTTACTTGCCTTCAGAGAACAGATAGGAGCCTGCCAGTTTTGCAAAACAAACTCTTTGCAATCACCAAAGCTAATCTGTCAACAAATTACCATTAAAGTCATTCCTCCTGAAAGTTCAAAAAGAGATTTCTGACTAGGCAAGAGATAGGGAGTAGTTTTTTTTTTTTTTTTTTTTTATTAGCTCACAGGTCAAGACTGAAAATTACCTTCTCAAAGTAGCAACACTTTTTCTTCAAGTCAAGAGGGTACACTTCACTCATAATGAAAAGCAGCATCTGGGTCTCTATTACCATGCTCTCTTATGTACATGACACTTTTTTTTTTTTTCTGTTTCCTGGTCCATCTTAATTTTCAATGGAGAGATTAATGACACACAACTGCTGTTCAGAAATTAGAATGTGAAAGAACTTCATACAAGGTTCAATTTCTGCACTACATAAATCTTTGACAACAATATTTAGATGGAAGGCAGGTCTAAACAACAGAGGAGAGAACTAAATATAGCATTCAGGGTGCAAGATGCCTTTTCCAGAAATAGCCACAAAAGGAGTTGAGAAAAAGTATAAGTTTGTTATTGTTGTGCCTGCCTTTTATTTGCAGAATTATCTGAATTCCTGTCTCAGTTTCATTTTAATCTGGTTTTTTGCTAACATTTCAGTGGCACTGATTCCTATAAAATATGTTTGACCATCAATACGTTCTATAATATTTGAACTCTATCTTGTGTCTTCAAAGAGTCTATCTGAACAGAGCAATTCCTTTAAAATTTCTTAATTTAAAATTATAGCTTGCGTCTTCACCCACTAGTGAAGGAAGGTGCTGGCTCTTATCATAGTCCCCAGGCCCATGAGGGCATTTAATAAATGAGTAATCTCAAGACTTCCCTGGTGGTCCAGTGGTTAAGACTTCACCTTGCAATGCAAGAGGTGCAGGTCTGATCCCTGGTCAGGAAGTTATGATCCCACATGCCTCACAGCCAAAAAAATTAAAGTATAAAATAGAAGCAATATCTTAACAAGTTCAATAAAGACTTTAAAAGTGGGCATCAAAAAATCTTCAAAAAATATGAATAATCTCTTCTTCTATACTTTATTCTGAAAGCTTCCCTCTTAGGACACAGATATGCTGAACATATTTACCCTTCCAGTGGCATCCAAAGACCTTCCCTTTTCAGATACAGTCCCTGCCTGCTATGGGAAAGTCCACTTGAGAGGATTCCGTAAAAAGTTCGTAAGAAATCGTTTTCAAAGAAAAATACCGAATGACAAGGCTGAACTGGCTACTGATAGTTCATCTTTGCATCTATAGATCTATACCTAATCACCCAGGCTTCTCTCTGTAGAAGGGGAAACAAGGCCAAAGATGACCAGTGGCATCTAACACAGCCCTCCAGAGGAAGATGGGGAAGAACCAGAAACTAAGGGAGGGTCCCTTTAATATGTGCTTCCTGCCCATCCAAACACTGACAGCTACTTCTTCCAGGCGTCTGTTAGCACAGAGGCAGTTACAATTTGAAACACTGGTAGGACATTCTTCCAGTTCTGTTTAATACCCACTCACTAGTAACCTCAGTAACAAATACTAGAGGAAGGGATTCATTCTGCCATCCTGACAAGGAAGAGAATTTCTGAGTGTCTCTGGTCCTCTGTCATGACCAATCTTTTGCCTCCTTCAATGGCTCATTGGCAAAATTCAACCCAATGGATCCTCCCCTCTCTCTTCCATGATCTTGCAGAAGCTCCTTGTCCTTTCTACCTTTTTACCTCCTTAATAGTCACCGAATGTTTCTCTTTTTCTTTTACATTATTAATGTGAAACATGTACCTTAAACAGAATGTCAAAGAAGCTATATGAAGTTAATACATCACTTAGCCACAACTCTCCAAATAATACAGTTTTGAATTCCACATATAGTTTATCTTATTTAAATGTCCTTCTCACAGACTACTTCTAAACTGCCCTTCTCTTATAAAATGATAACCATACCTAAAAACTCTAGCAACCAAAGCTCTCCCTACATTGATTTGCAGACAATAAAAGTGCCAGGTGGTACCCACCCCAAAAAAAAGAAAAGAAAAAAAGCCCATCATTAAATGGAATGTTGTTAAGAAATCACTGTTTTATTTAAGAGCTATTCATTTTTATTGAATAAACATTTTCTAGTATGCATTCTGTTAATTGACCTGACAGCATATGCTGTATATGGAGAAACTTCTAAACATTATGCTCTATGTAATATGCTTATCTGAAAAAGCTCTCATTTGCAGCAATATGGAAATAAAATTCTGCTTTCTAAAATTCAAGACTTTTAAAATGCATTAATCCACACAGTTTGTGAAATTGCTCTGGACATTTTAAAATCCTTCCTTTAAGGGAAGGAAAAAAAAAACTTTAGTAACTGGTAATAGTATTTGTTGCTGAGTTTCATAATGGAGTAGTCAGTATCCAGTAGAGAACTTTTACAGACCTGGAAATGGGGCAGGCATAATAGGAAATAAAAAGCAGTGATGGGATTGGGTAGAGAATTATTCAAGGGCTAAAAGAAAATGTTCAGAAACTCTATCAAATTATATTATTAGAAAACTATTGTTATAATAGTTTCATGGTCCAGATACAAGTAGAGTTGAAGCATTACAGAAGAATACATTTAGTTTTAAGGAAGGGAGCCAGTTTTTGAGTGTGTGGGTGGGCTTCTTCAGCTAATGGTAGCCCCTCTCCTTGGCTGATGGCTTCTGAGTGATGATGGCAACATCCAGACCAGAATCACCAACTCCATTGCCTAGAGGGCACAAGTCAGCCAAGGTACTCGGTGGGGACTCAGGCCGACTGCAGGGCTATGGGCTCCTTGACTTAGTAACAGTTCATCTCCAACAGCAGTTACCCTTGTAGGAATACTGGCCATGGTTACCAGATCAGATCTTTCAAGAGAAAATGGAAAAGCCAGATTTCCCCCATTTCTCTAGGCTGTCAACAACATAATCAAAAACAGCAACAGCAATTCTGTCTGGACCCAATTTAGCCAATCTACAGACCAAGCCCAGAACAGAAGCCACTCCACAGTGAATCTTCGTGAAAGCTCTACATTCTGAAAGGGCACTTGTTCTCGTTCGTAATTATCTTTGGTAACAGGGATCAAAGGTGGAAAGGCTTGCATTTATTTATTTTAAATCTTGGCACTAGGTAAAAATTCTCCCTATACTGTCAATGACTGCACTGGAGCAACTGGAAAATCCTAGAACATTCAGTTTCATACACAGCATAATTAACTCATTTTTATACCAAGCCTTTTAAGCCAGATCTTTTTGTTCCATGGACTTCTAACATATTTTACAGTTCTAATTCTCTTCCAGTGTCCTACATTAATCAAAGCTGTAACCCCTGTTGTCTTTGTACTACAGAATCAGAATGTGCCCCTGGCGAGGAATGGGGGAAAAGTCAACAGGAATTAAATTTCAGTGCAACTGTTTACTCAACTGTGGCCTGCAGTTATTGAAATTTTATCCATGGTTTTGTGTGACTACCGCAGTAATGAATTCAGCATGGCTGTGATTTTCTCACTGCTGGTATTCTCACTTCAAGTAAAAACCTGTAGAATAAAAATGACGAAAACAACCCATGTCCATCACGTTGACGTTCAGATAACTACAAACTGTTTAACTGTTGCAGTTTCAGTCTGGAAGAAAACTCATAATATGACTCCCATAAAACTTTCTGAATCCTCCTTTTCTTATTTCATCTACAGATTTTCCTTCCCCCAACAACCTGTTAAGCGCCTCCTCGTACACTTAAGGAAGCCACACAGCTGTCAGTTGTTTTATTTTAAAAGACTCAAAAGGCCTGCCAACCACAATATATGGAGTTTCAGGCACAATGATAGACCCAACTGCTTTCTTCCTTCCCAAAACATACCAGAGGCAATTAGAAATAAAATTGTTATATAAATGTTAAAAACACTTCAAAGTACAATCAAAAGGTATTGACCTGTATATCAGTTACCCAAACAACATACTCTCTAAAAAGTGGTCAGAGCCAAGATAAAAGAGGGGAGACATGAGTAACTAATTTTGTGCCTGATGGTTTTCAAGGAAGATGCTGTTAAAATGTACATACACATGAGCAAAATAATTCAGAAAGAGAAAAACCAGTATTGTATATTAGTGTATATATATGGTATCTAGAAAAATGGTACTGATGAATCTATTTGCAGGGCAAACAGATGCAGACGTAAAGAATGGACTCGTGGAGACAGTGGAGAGAGAGAGGGTGGGACGAGCTGAGAAAGTAGCATTTACCTATATGCGCTATCACGTGTAAAATAGAAGCCAGTGGGAAGCTGCCGTGTAACACAGGAAGCCCCGCCTGGCGCTCTGTGATGACCTAGAGGGGTGGGATGGGGTGAGGGTGGGAGGGAGAGTCTCCAGAAGGAGGGGAAAAGCTTAGAGTTATCATTGCATCACGCTGCTGCACGGCAGAAACCAATACAATGTTGTAAAGCAATTATCTTACCATTAAAAAATAAACTAATCTTTAAAAAAAATGAATGTATATTACCTTCTTCTGTGAGGTCAACTTGTGGTGGTTGTTAGTGGGGTAGGGAGGGAGGGGTGTGTATGTGTGTGTCTGTGGCATAAAAGTAAAGTTTTTGGCTGGCTTACGACTTTGAGATGGTAGATGATTTTCAGTTATTTAAATAAAAATCAGAACAAGTTAATTTTCCATTTATCCAACTGACATGCTCTAAATACTAATTACTCTGTGTTCATACCACATCAGGCCATGGGGTCACAAAGAGTCGGACACAACTGAAGTGACTCAGCATGCGCTCACGTATGCCACATCAGTCAATAGCCCCACTTCAGCTGCTCCATAAAGAAACAGTTGATCTTGGCCTCTGTTTGGTAAGGGCACAGAAAATGGCAAACCAGTTACCAACTTATTACGAATATAACCACAAATATCTGAGAATATCACACGAACACACACACACACAAATACATGGATCCCTTTCTACCACTGATAGGTCTTGTCACCAATGTCACTGGTTAGGATTTGGCCATTTGCAGTACTGCAAATACCCCAAGTTTACACACAGTCCACATCATAAATCCCAGCTGATGGGATGCTCAGGAAGCAGGCACTATTGAATTTGAGCTGCCACTAAAAGAGAGATCAAATCACTTCAAGTCTCTTTCTCTCTTTTCTATTTTTTCCCCACAGATTCCACTGTCTCAAGCTGGTTCCAACCGTTTCTGACAGACTAACAAGCTAATCATTCCTTATTGGTAAAAATTCTTAGAAAGGAGAAAATAATACATGTTTTAGAGACCGCCAAATGCTATATCTCTAAAACAGGAAGGGACTGCCTTAGTTTCTCTGCTAAAGATTCCAAGCAAATGGTTTGAGAAAAGGTTTGCATTTTTCCTTCTTTACCCCAACCTCCAACAATATGTTTGATTCAGAAAGGGCCAAAGATTTACCATTCTTTGTTCACCTTTTCCCCAAATTACTTTGTATTTAATAAATGAATCAAACATTAAAATGCAACAAAAATCATTCATGATCATTAACAAAATCATTAACATGATCAATAGTACACTATTTCCTAATTCCAAGAGAGGCTGTGAAAACAATGCTTATCTTCAAGCAAATGCTATTTACTTACTTGAATTTGCATCAACACTTTGGCCACCCAGCAACATTCACCTTGTCACACCCTTTACCATTTGGAAATATTTTACCAGTCAATCACAGTTACCCATATAAATGCCTACAAAGGATATAACAAGAATGAGTATGTCCCAACTTGGGGACATTTGGGGTAGCCACCAATAAGAGATACTTTAAAACAGTAATAAGATTTAGTCACATACCAACTGTTGTATGGATATAAGAAACATCTGGAAGTGGCCTATCTCCCTAAACTCTGCATAGCAGCAAGCAATTTCTTACACCAATGCCTGCATTATTGATGTCTTGTTATCTACCCAATTTTGCTTGGGTATTTCTCCTTATTTCTACTCTCCTGTTTCAACTACTTTTCTCGCTTGTAGCCCTTGTTTCTCCTGTATTCTTGACCCCTTATTTGTTTCCTTCTTCCTAAGGCCTAATAAGTCTACTTATTGTTTTTTATCTTTTTTTACTCAAGCATTAGGAACCATTTCTCCAAAGATTCATTTTATTCCAAGTAGTTAAACTTTAGGCTGGCATATTAGGGGCTCCAAGGAAGTGGCCAGAGGTCCACCCGATCTCACTTTCAACAACCATTCCCCAAGACAGAGGGGCCTCCCAAGACTGAAATGACAAAAGCTTGAGAACTGGTGTCTTAAAGCCAATGGCGGGGGCCCTGGCGCACAAGTGGCTTAAAAGATACTGCATACAGTCAGACAGCCGGGTGAGTATCAGACGGTCCCGGTGGTCAAGTGTGCGGTCAAACAGTAGCCCGACCCCCGGGCCCAGTACCTGCTGCTGCTGCTGCACGTGGGCCAGATCGGCCGTCCCCACGTCCACGGCCGGCGTCTCCCCGTTGGACCGCCCTTCCCGAAGACTGCCGCACTCTAGTAAGTGGTTGCCGCCGCTAGACCCATTCTGGATGGCTGAACCGTTACTTTTTGTCTCAGTCCCAGATTCTTGCATCATGACTCAAAAACCTGATTTGCAGGAGGGAGCCAGGGAGAAAGAAAAAAGCAGCTGTTAGCACAGTTGTTGTACATAAGGAGAAGGGCCCTGCCTCCAGTGCTGCCAAAATCTGTAAACAGTTGTCATTTTCTTTCACTCAACTTATCCCTTAGTAGTGGGCCAATAGTCTAGTTTCTGAAGATGGAACTGTTGGTCCAAATTCAAGTTTTAAAGGACCCACTGTATAGCACAGGGAACTCTACCAATCTTCTCTAACGGCTTCTATGGGAAAACAATCTGAACCAGAACAGACATATGTATATGAACAAGTGAATCACTTTGCTATACACCTGAAACTAACACAGCATTGCAAAACAACTATACTCTAATATAAAATAGAAATTAATTAAAACCTTTAAAACAAAAGCAAATTCAACTTTTAGTAGTATTGTTCTATGTATGCTATCTTTTGCCTCAGAAAAAAAATAGACATTGTCAGATGAACTTAGAATTTATGGTTAAATTCCTGTGATTATATCTGGATGTTTTGCTCAAAAACCAGTAAGTCATTTCATTCACTGTATTAGGTGTAGCATTTAATTTTCCTATGTATAGGCTCTGTATGATGTATTACACTCTTAGAGAAGTATTTTCCAAACGTAGTCTATCAGGAGATAACGCACCTTAGCAAGAGGCCCCCTGAGGTATTAATTCATGCTGAAAACCCTTACAGTCAAAACCCCAAAAGCGTTCTAAAGATTTGCACTCCCTGGAATCATTCAAGTATTGGAACTTTTCAAAACTGGCCATTCCAGTAAGATAGGCTACTTTGAGAGAGGGAGGGGGCAGTCGCAACTTTTCAGAGGCTAAATAAACTGACTCTTGTCTTTGTCTTATGGTTAAAATTGTCCTGAGAAGTCCCATTTAAAGTTACGTGTTTCTCATGCTGAATTCCTAACGTCTGGTCTGGTTTAAGGTATGAAAGGTCTAGGCTCTCTTATGCTTATTTCGGAGAAAATGTTGCCTAGGCAGATTAAAAAAAAAAAGTTCTGAATTTGAAAGTGTAAAGTGCAAGTCGCTCAGTCGTGTCTGACTCTTTGCGACCCCGTGGACTATCCAAGTCCATGGAATCCTCCAGGCCAGAATACTGGAGTGGGTAGCCTCTCCCTTCTCCAGGGGATCTTCCCAACCCAAGGATCAAACCCAGGTCTCCTACATTGCAGGCAGATTCTTTACCAGCTGAGCCACAAGGGAAGCCTGAATTTGATAGTACTAAACATCAAAAAATTTTTAGAAGATATATATAAAGGATTGCATAAAGGAATATTATAGTAACCCCCCCCCCTTTATCCACAGGGGATACGTTCCAAGATCCCGAGTAGATGACCACTGAACCCAATATACACTGTGTTTTCTCCTACACATACATACGTAAGGTAAAGTTTAATTTCTAAGTAAGAGATTAACGGTGATAACTAACAATAAAAGAACAATTATAACAATATACTAGGGTGAAAGTCATATGAGTATGGTCTCTCTCAAAATATCTTGCTGGACATATTTACCGCCTTCTCCAGCTTACATAGCACTTTTCTGACACTATGATCACAACTTCTGCTGTTCAAAGTACGAGAGCAAAACTAGTATGCCCTTCTATTTTCTTCATCACAAATTCATGGATAGAAGATTGGTTCTACACCACATGATTTCTTTCTTTCCTTACTGAGAACTTTCACTTTTTCACTTAAAGGAAGCACTTTACGGCTCCTCTTTGGCACATCCGAAGTACCAGCATCACTAGTCTTGCACACACTTGAACACGAGCCCTGCGATACATGGATACAACTGAGATGGCTACTGAATGAAAATGGGTGGGAAAGGCTGGGCAAAGGGATGATTCCAGTCCTGGGGAAGTCGGAGCAGGATGGCGAGATTCCATCTCGCTGAGAAAGGTGTTGAATCTACAACTTAAGAATTGCTTGTTTCTGGAATTTTCCATTTAATATTTTCAGACTCAGGAAAACAAACCTCAGAGAGTGAATCTGTGAATTGGGGGGCGGGGGGACTACTTAAGACAAATTCGGTCTGACGTCAGAGTTCTTAGCTATGGGTTTTCTTAAAGCTGAGGTAAAGGAAGGGTCAAACAACGAACATTTTCAGGTCACGCTCCAAGCTGAGGCCGGACACAAGCAATAATCACTAAAGGGAGATGGTGATTCAAACAACCAAGCTAGGGAATGCCCAAATAATTAAGACAACTGGCAAATACCAATCTTAGATAAAAGGGCAGAAAACTTTTACACAAATTCATTCAAATCATGGATGACACATGTACACACAGTGTTACAGATTCCTGCCCCACAGATGAAACATGGGACAACACGCACATTTAAACACTCTATAAAAATCTTTATAGGAGGTTGTCTTCCTGTAAGACATTGGTTTAAGTCTGTTCTATACTCATACAAAAACAACTGGGAAAATTAAAAACACAAAAATCCATATCTTTTTTCCTTTCCGTGCATAGTATAATCCAATGTAATGACAAATTTCATAAACCCAGAAGACATATACACACGCACACACATTAAAGTTAATCCAATTCTGAACTGGATTAAGAATGGCATTTTTTGTTAACAGGTGGAAAACAAACTCAGACACAACAGCTGATTCCCTCTTGTCTCTTTAGATCAGATATTTCAGTGATTATAGTCCTTTAAAAATTACATTCATATCTTACTGTCTGCAGAGTGAAGAATCTACCAAAAAAGAACTAAAACTTTAAGATGCAAGAACCAGGCAAAGCAAGTATCTAGTTCATCACCAAAAAAAAAAAAAATCAAATTTCTGAAACATAGGTATTTTTTTGTTCCCCAACATTTAAGTTTCTCTCTCATAAACTTTCCTACATGTACAGAAGCTAAGAAAAAAAAGTGTTTAAGGAAATAGTCATTTTAGTACTAAGCAAGGAAACCCATTTAGGTTTTAGGGTATGTCACAAGCATATCTAAACAAAAAAGGAAAAAAAGGTTTTAAGCCTTCCAGAAAGCCTGTCCATTTCAGGGGTTTCCCACTCCACAAAGACAACGTTTTTGTCTATACCTAAATTCTACACCTTCCCTCAGAATGGGACATATTTAGCCAAATAGCCCGTCCTCAGGAAGCAGTGCCGCAGGTAAAATGCTGCTTTCAAGTCACGTTGACCGTTGGGCTCCCAGATCTGAAGACAAGTGTCAAAGAGACTGACCCAGCTCCCTTTTCCTGGGTTTGACAACATCGCGGTGGGTGGAGTCAGAATAATATCCAACACACAATCTGATGAGAAGGTTTGCTCCATGCAGTTCCACAGAAGACTGCCAAGTCCTCCAGCACAAGTTTCGCAGGCATCAAGCCAAGCAGCTTGGCTTGGGGACCAGGTTTGTGAGAGTGCAGGCTTTGGGATCGAAATTGCATAAAGGATTATTTTGGTCCGAGGATGTCCTTAATTAGTCAAGTGCTAACAGTAGTATGTTGGTTGGAAGATTTAAATTTTGCTATAATCTCCCACACCAATCAGGAGAAAACAGGTTTTTTGAAAAGCACATGTGAAAAAATGAGGAGTGTCGATGTCTAAGAATGTTTCCAACAATATCTGGGCTGGCAGCTTTTTCTTTCTATGGAACGTTTCAAGCCATTTAATAAGGCTTTTCTATTCGTATCATATGCACAAACTACAAAGCCCTCTGATGTACTTTCAAACACAGAAGAATTCTATGAGGGAGAAAAGGCTATTCCCATTTTACAGATAAGAAAGCTAAACCTCAGCAAGTTAGGCAGACATGAACTTGTCCGTTCCATAAAGGATGAGCAAATTTCCAATTTGCAAAGTCCTGCACTAGGTAGTGAATTAGGACATCTACACAAAGAAAACACAGTCAATACCCAAGAAGACAACGACGAAGGTGGCAGGTAGAAAAGGAAAAAAACATCTGAAGTACAAAGCTAAAGGTGTCAGCATGCCAGCCAACCACTGTACTTGAGTTTTTTCTACTGAATTTTACAATTTTAGACTCCTCTAAACAAGTCACAGGAGAGGTATCTCTGCTCTCTGGCTTAGAAGGCTGAACTCTCTTGGGTGCTTGTCACAAGCACCTAGTGTGTGTGACCTCCACCTCCCTCTGGGACATCCTAGAACCAATGATCTGCTTTGCTCCATAGCAAACCGAAAACAAGAAGGGACAATCATCCAAAGAGCCTAAACAGGAAAGGCATGGCACCTGAAGGGCACGGCCATGCCATACCTACCAACAAGTCCTTTCTCAAAAAACAAAAGCCAAACCTTCTTCCAGCCTTCTCTGAAGGAGCTGGGCGTGTTTAAATCACATATGATCCATTCAACATAACCGCACAAAAGCTGATGCTACCATCACACAGATGTCGGAAAGCTTACGAAAGCCAAAATGGCCCGCTTCTCATCTTACTTGGAAACATTACAGCGCTACTGATTTCAAAAGATCGATTTTTGTGCTGGAGGGACTTGTAGGAGGGGTAAGAACTGAGTTTAGTGTGCTTATTTATTGTCGTTGCCAATAGAGCTGCTCTCTGGAAGTATTCTGGAAAATTCATAATGTCCAGGCCAATGTATTTATAGTAAATGAAAGCAATGCTTTCTTATTATGATTATTTCCTTGGTTACAGTGTTGATGCTGAAAATTTAAGGAAAATAAAACCCTTGTTATCATGCTTGTGAAAGATTTTAAGCTAACAAAAAGTTCAGTCTTGATTCCAGGGCAGTTAATTAAGGTTGACCAAGTCAGGCAGAAGTAAATTAACTTGGCTGATCAATTATTTATATGAAGCAGAATAAATGCCCTTAAAGAACTTGGTCTGTTCATGAAAGGATGTGTAAATTAAACTAAACATAGTTTTGTAAAATATATTTATATGTCTATGGGGAGAGGAGAAGAAAAGTTAACTGCAAGATCACTTTTTAGGAAAATGATTAAGAGTGATTACACGGTCCTTCTCCCACTCCATCCCCTCCTCCTCCCCCACCCCCTAAAATGCCCTCTTTCTCATTGTTCATCCATGTGTGAGGAGGAAGGAAAATGGTATGCACTTTGAAGAGACAAGAGAGGCTTTGAAGAAAAAAAAAAAACATGGAAGGATGGAAAGGTGAAATGAAGGAAGTGATGCAGGGAAGGAGGACTAGGAGAACTCTACAAATGGAGAGACTATGTGAGTGTCTACACAAGCAGACCTCAGAGACACTACAGGTTTGGTTCCAGACTGTGGCAGAAAAATGAATATCTTAATAAAGCAACTATCACAATAAAGCGAGCCACACACATTTTTTGGTTTCCCAGTGCATAGAAAAGTTCTGTTTCTACTCTATTGTAGTGTAATAAGTGTGCAACAGCATTGTGTCTGAAAAAAAGTATTCTGTTAATAAAAATACTTTAATTAAAAACCTTTATTGCTGAAAAATGCTACCCACCATCTGAACCTTCAACAAGTTTTAATCTTTATTGCGACAGTCATATAAAAAACCACTGATTACAGAGCACTCTAATAAGCATAGTAGTAATTTTAAAAATTTGAAATACAGTGAGAATGACGAATTTGTGATACCAAGACACAAAGTGAGTAAAATCTACTGGGAAAAAATGGGGCTGATAGACTTGTTGGATACAGGGTTGCCAAAACCCGCCAATTTATAAAAAGGAAAATGCGGTGTCTGTGGAGCACAATAAGGTGAAGTGCAATAAGAGGAGGGTATGTCTGTATTTTCCAAATCTCGATCATGTGGCTCTGACTCCATTATCAGTTAGACTCCACACAGGGTTTGTAGATGAGTTAAAAAAGAGTGACAGCCAGCCTAGTTCTTCTTCGAAAGAAGTACACTTTAAAATCCTCACGGTTGCAGCATGAAGATTCAAAAGCCTTAACAATCATTTCCACATGGTTCAGGAAAGAAAAAGTCATACCTGTCTGTATTTAGAAATAAAACCAACACACACTTTCGGGTCTCGTTAGATAAATGACCTATTCCCTTTAAACGTGTGAAGGACTTACCTCGCCACACCATAGACACCAAGGAGTTTTACAGTGTGGCTAAGGGGAACTTACTCCCCATCACAGCTCAGTGGGGTGACCTGGGCAACTAACCCACCTGTTATTCTCACTTCCTCTCATTCAAGTCAGGAAATCAAACACCAAAAGCATCTAGATGGAAGTTAGAGCCTCCATGCAGAAGAGGGGTCTACATTTCCCAGAGAGAGACACAAGCTTCCCAATCTTTCACCCTTTACCTGGAAAGATGCTACTGGGGCAGGTGGCAGTGAGGAGATATAGGGCCGCTGGAGCGGATTACAGGAGGCGGGTGAAGAAAGGGCATGATGCCAGGGCCACAACCGGCTCCAAGATACTTACTGAACGACTGTCTACAAGTGGCAGTCTCACAGCATACTCTCAGAGATAAAAGAAGGGGAGGAGGAAGAACAGGAGAAACGGACTGACCACAGCTGATGGTTTTCTCATCTGAGAGCACTTCCACAAACTGTCTTTGAACCCTTTAGACACACTTCTGTCCGTCCGCTGACCCCACTAGCAGCAGTCCCATTTCATGGAACAACCGTCCTAGAGCCAAGTTAAGGTAGAGCAGTCAGAGTGCTAACTATGCTGTGAAGGCACCATCTTCCAAAACCAAATTTTCATAATTATAACAGAAAGGCGTAAATTTTCTAATGCATGGCAGTTCAAAAAGTAATCAAGGGAATGAGCCGGAGGGCTATTTTAATGTATGCAAAGCTAGTGACCCACAGTAAATGGGAAGTAAGCCACAATGAATACAAAGTAATGCATACAGACTGAAGTCCTGGTCTGATGAGGGACGGCTAAAATTAACACCCAATTAATTTCCGAATTGACAAACAAATGAAACCCATAAATCTACTTTCTCATTAATTTTCTCGTGGTATAATTTAAAGCAGTAATATGAGGGCAAAAATTGAGCATTATCCATCATAAATATCAAAAAGATAGCACTGTAACACCA
Source organism: Dama dama (assembly GCF_033118175.1). Taxonomy (NCBI): domain Eukaryota; kingdom Metazoa; phylum Chordata; class Mammalia; order Artiodactyla; family Cervidae; genus Dama; species Dama dama. Next base: position 35,275,351 of record NC_083704.1, on the reverse strand, counting down.
TAAATTATGCATATTACCTGTTGTTAAAAATGATTTATGTATTATCAACTTTATCATGCACTGTACATGTCTACATCTATCTTTAAAAATCTGGAATTTCGTGTAATACTTAAGGAAGAAAAAGTTAAGGAGCAACAAGGTGGTCAAAAGCATCTTAAAAAAAAACAACTGGTGACTTATTTAGTCATATGGGAGCATCTAGGGTAAAACTGGAATCTTCGGTCTCAGGTTAGTATGGAGAGAATATTATGCAGGTGATGGGCTGGGAGGAGAAATAAATAAGCTCCGAGAACATCCCTCCTAGGAAGCACTGGCATTTGGGGACTAGAGGAGTTACTTCTCTCTCTGGCTTTCAAGAATGCAGGAAACACAGGGTCTGGTGTGAGAAAGGAATGGGTACAGGCAACAATACAGTGGATGCATCTAGAGAGCCAGAATCCCTAACAACAGGGATTCGGTGAAACAAGGAATTTAGGTCAGTTGGTGAGAAACTTGAGATGAAAATTCTGTTCATTGTTAATAGGAAATAATTCATAATAATAATACTGTAAAATTTATAATAACAGTAATAATATAGCTCTCTTAACCTTTATAGTGCAAAGGAGGGGGAAAAAACAGAAATAAGAACTAGTTTGTACTTATCAAACTAGAAGCACTTTTATTTATCAATAAATGGAAGAAAAAGCATTCCGATTAAAATGATTTCCTTCTGCATCTCTCCATCTCCATTTGTTTAATAAGAATTAAAAAGCACAAAATTCCTTTATCTCCAACTTGACTTTCAGACACGCCTTGCACATAATAGGAATCCAATATATAACTGCTGAATTTTTAACTAAATGATTACACAACAGAAAAATTCAAGTCCAACCTCTCAATCAAATGAGATCAAGAGCCACCACCTTTTATGTTGCTCCTTTTAAAATATTCTGTTTCCTGTACTCAGGAATGACTGTTTTGGAGTTCTAAAACTCAGAAAAGAACTTCAGCCATTAAATCATTTTAAGTCTTCACAGAAGTAAGATTGTCCCAATTTGCTGAAAATATAATCAACCAATGAAAAACTTTACCAAAACCCATGGTGAACATGTAATATACATGAGGATAATTCAGAGGCCTGGAGATGGTAAATAACAGGATGTTTAATTTTCCCTGTAATTCATGACTCGGAAGAGAGTTAGTAGAATAAGGTTGAAATAAAATGATGGTCTTGACAACAACAACAAATGATTTCTCTTTTCTACCAGGTTTTCCGTGTGAAGACCTTTCAAGAAAAAGGCATTTCTGAACTTCAATTCCAGGGCAGCAAAACTTTTCAGGGCAGATGCCTCAGTCTCGTGACTTGTCATAACCAAACCTTCTGGAACACTGTACTCTTTATATTAAGAAGACATCAAGAAGGGCAGATAACAACATTCCAACCTCTTAAAAGTTACAGATCTCTAATTTATATTTCTAGTGGTTCAGTGACCACTGGTCTTTTTTCTGCTCTCTCCCAGTAGATGAGACTTTAGGTGCTATAATCGTAGCAACTGTGAGCAAAGTAGAGAAGTGGGAAGCCGCTCCAGGAGACAGAAGTACAAAGGAGAATCCATACCCACTCCCTAGCATATTAATCCAGACAAGCTCAAATAATTAAACAGAGCAAAAAGGAGCCCTGCTAGCTCAGGACTAGGCTGTTTGCTTTGCCACAAGGAAGCCTCTGAAGCTTAAGGTATGACAAGCCAGGTGTTCTGGGGAGCTTAATTAAAACGCATTTTCATAGAACAAAACAGATTTTAAGTTTGAGAACTAACAAAGCCTACCAAACTTTAATCATTCGAACATTCAAACTGCCACATTCTCTGAAAGAGTCTAATGGAATAAAGGGACCGACAACCAGGTCAGAATACATAGATTTTTCATTTCCATATTTTATATAGCTGAATATACACGAAGTCGGATACCTAACAGCAATTAAAGACCAGCGTGTTCGATGACACACTTCACGCATCTCCCATTTCGCCTGCAGCACCTAGCCGCTCTGGTGGCCAAAGTGAACAGTAAGTTCACAGCAATCACGGCAGCTTTGTGAATGCAGGCCGTCAGAAGTCTGCTGCTTGCATCTCTCTGTTGTGTGAAATGGACAATTATTTAATTTTATCCTTCAAAAACTCCAGTATGCATGTATATCCTTCTCCTGCCAAAGTTACTCTCACAGAGAGATTAGCAGGCTTTTGCTGACATAAAAGACCACCATTTCTTGAAGGTCATGACCCCCTCAGCCTCCACCCTCAACCCAGTGTGAGGTGTATCCTTATAATTTACAGCAAACGCTAGCAGGCCCTGCCCAGTGTTGAAACACAAGGCAAAGTCAGAAACATCAACAAACAGTAATTTAAAAAACAAAAACAAAAGATGATGTGAGCTGAGTTTGCTCTATTGTTTGCAAAACAGGACAAAGGACAGGCTTCTGTTGTGGTTGCCAGTGTCCTAGAATCACACACACACCACACACACACACACACACACACACCACAGACACCTCAAGCTGAATAAAGAGATGCAAGGTCTGCTTTACTTAACAAGAAATGATATCAGCATAAATGCATTTTAAAGTGAGGCAGGTAAGTTTAACAGAGAATCAAAATACTAGTTTTTAAAAATATTATCACTGATATTAGTTGTATGCTGTCCTCTCAGGATGTCTTTATTACAGGGAATTATTCAGAACATATTAAACTAAAAGTTAGTCTTCTCTTTTCAAACTTGTAGTATAGGCATCACAGAGGATCCATATGGAACCCACAGGACAACACACAACACATAAAAATACAAAATTCAAGGATTGTGCCTTTCAAAGGTGACTGCCTTGTTCATAGCACTAGACTTTTTCTCCTAGACCTTCTAAGTCCTTGTTTGTTCCACAAAGAGTTTTCTAGTCATCTGATGTTCTATTACTGAGCTAGTGGCCTTTCAGGAGAGCTCTCTCCCTTCTGAAAAAAGCAAACAACTGCATAGATATCATTACACTAAGGAAATCTCTTAGAAAAACCAAACAACTCGCTAATCTCTCCAGCCCCTTCATCCAAGCAAAAGATAAGAAAAGCAAACCTAAGTCTGTTTCAACCACATTCCAGGGACAAGTTCCCCTTTTCTTTCTTTATCAAAATTCTAGCATGTAAGTTGTTTTTTTTTTAAATGTGTGTGTGTTTTTAAAAACAGACCTTGCAGGATAAACTGCTGCTCACACCCGCAAACAAAGCAGTATTTGTTTAATAACGACTGCTACCATGGGTACAGTAAACAAGGGGCCCAGCATTTGTGTTTATGAACAAACACATCATCTTACAAGAGTAATTTAACATTAACCAGGTGGAATAATCAACAGATTTCATAGGTGACACCAGGGGCAGGAATAATGTAAACAGAGCTGGGGAGGAGAGAGGGGCCACTCTTTGGGAATCAAGGTCGAGGTAAATGCATTACAGAGTAAACAGCTGCAAAGAAGGCAAGATAAACAAACAGTCATTCTTCTGACATTTAGAGAGGCAGAAAGGTTGTATGTTACATAGATCAGCTGCTGACCACCATGAAATCAAACCAGTTGGAGACCAGGCCTGCTTGTTTGCACAATGCCATGTTTGCTTATAAACAACAATTTTCAGTTACCAACCTCGCATTACTCATCATCATCTAAGCCAGAGTGAATCAAGTGAAATCTGGTTAACTCTTTACTGGTGACATTATTTAGCAATCAAAAAAAAAAAAAAGCCTGACCCCCTTTAAGAAAAACAGGCTCCCCTGCTTCCCTGCCCCAAATGAAAAACAAGACAAACAAACAAGAGTTCAGTCAATGCCCTTTTATTTCCTCACTTTTAGATAAAAATAAAATATCTACATGGTTTAAACTACTATAGGCTGGATATGGTAAAATCTTTAAAAGACTGTGATGTTCTCATGCTTGAGTAACCATGCATTCACTTCCTGGGCTCATCTTTTATCAATGAAATATATGAGTCAAACACTGACCTGGATCAGGAATATTTTACCTAGAAGGAAAACCCTGATGTTACTTTCTCCCCAAGTTTCTTGATCCAAGACATCCTTAAGCACACTGGATCCACAAAAAGATCTGTATCATTCTTAACCACCCAGCAAAAATAAACTTCTGCCCTTTAAAAGACATTGGTTGATGTTACATACAAGTATGCAAGAGTTCATCTTGTCAGCATATCAAAGAAACCTTAAATCTTGGAAGCCAAGAGTGAATAAGCTTAATGTGTCCACTAACAAAGTATCACAAAGAAATGTTTTATGTTAAAAAATCTGTTTCATGTGTACTAACATGTTAAACAGCATGCTGTATATCAAAAGAAAGTTATCGCACTATATCGGAGATGCTATATTTAAGTAAACAATTTACAATTATAACATGAATTTGGGAATCTATTTTACAGATATTTTAACATTAAACTAGTTAATTTCGATACTTGTGAATAACATCTCTCCATTACTTAAAAGTTATAAAGCAAGGACACATTGAAAGACAGTTTGGTAATTTATCTACATCTTACATGTGAAAAAGAAAGTGAAGTCACTCAGTCATGTACGACTCTTTGAGACCCTATGGACTGTAGCCCACCAGGTTCCTCCTTGCCTGGGATTTTCCAGGCAAGAATACTGGAGTGGGTTGCCATTTCCTTCTCCAGGAGATCTTCCTGACCCAGGGATTGAACCCACGTCTCCCTCATTGTAGGCAGACGCTTTATCATCTGAGCCACAGGGAAGTCCATATCTTAAGTACATATCTTACATGTACAATCAGTTAATTAATTTTTAAAAACTCAGCATTATGTCAGTGCAAAGTACAGCAAAACATTGCTGGATATCCAAAGCAGAATTTGAAAATAAGAAAATGAAATTTAAAAAAAAAAAAGAAAATGAAATTTAAAAAAACTAAAGACACACCTCAGAGGATTTTGGCAATTGCACTGGTAACAATCAGATTACTCAAATTTCTATCTCTGTCTGAAAATCTTAACAAAATTGTACTGGTCTTTCCTGGCCACCCCAATTCCTCACTCTCAATTCCACTACAAACCTCCTAACCTTCTCTAGCAGCTCTTGTTCTCGGTTCCTACTTCAATAACCTACTCTTTGTTCTGTGACACTCAAGTCACAAAGAAACAGCGGATTTTCTTTTGTGTTTTTGTTTTGTTGTATTGTGGTTTGCTTCCCAAGTCCATCTCTGCTGACTGTCTCCTATCCCCAAACCAACATAGCCCCTAAGGCCTCAACAGTGTCTGGAGAAGAAATTTCCAAGGAGGGTTCCGAGCCGTCAGAGGAGGGAATTTCTCAGGCTCATGAACCTGTTACCACCATATGGACACAGGGAAGGGACACGGACATGTCTCCTTTGTCTGTCCTAGCAAGCCTCTGGGGCTCGGGCCGTTCCACTGCCCTAGAGAAGGAAACTCAGCCTTGCTCAACTCTGATGATGCAAGTCTGGCGGCTGAAACAACTAACGCAGAGACTCTTCCTGAAAAGCTCTGGGAACGGAACGTCCTCAAATTCCATGCTCACTGCTCTGTGCATGAGGCCGAGATAACTAGGAGACAGAGATGCCTAATCCTGTGTCCCATCAAAGCTCAAGGGAGGAAAAAATGAAGAAGTAAAAGCATAATACTGTGTTCTTCCATCCCTAGTCCCCATCTTTAATGGAAAAAGCTGATTACTCATTATTCACACTTCTAATTTTGTCCAAGCCTTCTCTTGACCTTCATTTTTATTTCCTATTCCTGAAGTTTGGAAGAACTAGACTATTGGTCAAGGATTATAAATAGCATTTACAATCCTAAACGGTAACCCGAAGAGCTATAACTATTTCCCTTGGTAAAGGACAACACCAAATACATAGCCGTCACCCAAATGGAGGGAGACTCCTTTGAATTCCAGGATGATTCTACTGATTTCTTAGCATGGGTAGGACAGATAACATGCATTTTTCTTCTATCCCAATTGTGGTGTTACACTTATCCTAATACACCTTCAGCTTTACCTGCATGTGTCTATTAGGCTGGTGCAAAGTAATTGCAGTTTCGCACGGTTGAAATTTGCTACTTGACACTGGAATACATTCTTAAATAAATGTGGTTATATATAATTTTAATGTGCATTTCTCACTTTATGTTTTATGCTAATGGCATTACTTGCTGTTCATTTTATATTATTTTAGATTAGGGAAATAATGTTAGACCAAAAAGCAAATTCAAGTGATTTTCTTATTCGAGTTCAAAATGGGTCATAAAGCAGCAGAGACAACTCGCAACATTACCAATGCATTTGGCCCAGGAACTGCTAACAAACATACAGTGCAGTGGTGGTTCAAGAAGTTTTGCAAAGGAGACGAGAGCCTTAGATGAGGAGCGCGGTGGCTGGCTACAGGAAGCTGACAATGACCAATGGAAAGAAATCATCAAAGCGGATCCTCTTACAACTACACAAGAAGTTGCTGAAAAACTCAATGTCACCCATTCTATGGTCATTTGGCATTTGAAGCAAAGTGGAAAGATGAAGAAGCTCAACAAGTGGGTGCCTCATGAGCGGACTGAAAATCAAAACAATCGTCATTTTGAAGAGTCATCTTCTCTTATTCTACTCAACAACGAACCATTTCTAAATCAGACTGTGATGTACAACAAAAAGTCCATCTTATAAGACAACTGGCAATGAGCAGCTCAGTGGTTGGACAGAGAAGTGCCAAAGCAGTTCCCAAAGACAAACTTGTAGCAAACAAAGGTCAGGGATACTGTTTGGTGTCTGCTGTCAGTCTGATCCACTACGGGTTTCTGACTCCCGGCAAAACCATTACCTCTGAGAAATCTGCTCAGCAAATCTATGAGATGCACCAAAAACTGCAATGCCTGCAGCCGGCATTGGTCAACAGAAAGGACCCAATTCTTTTCCACAACAGCGCCACATTTACCTGATCTCATGCCAGCTGACTACCACTTTTTCAAGCACCTTGACAACTTTTTTGCAGGGAAAACACTTCCACAACCAGCAGGAGGAAGAAAACTCTCTCCAAGAGTTCGTCAAATCCCGAACCACAGATTTTTCACTACAGGAGTAAACAAACTTATTCCTCGTTGGCAAAAATGTGTTTGATTGTAATGGTTCCTATTTTGATTAATAAATGGGTGTTTGAGTCTAGTGATAATGATTTAAAATCCATGGTCCAAAACCATAATTACGTTTGCACTGACTTAATATTTACTTACTTTGCTCCCCATAGATCCCCAATTGCTTAGTTTCATTTACTAAAAAAATATTAATAAAGTAAAACAAATGAAAGAGGAAAAGACCAAGCATTAAGAAGTCTTTCATACCTTAACTTTCAACTTTTAATTTTTGTACTTTTTAAAATGTTTTGTTGAAATACAGTTGACTTACAATTTTGTGTTAGCTTCATGTATACAGCAGAGTGATTTAGATATATATTTATATAAACATATTTTTTTTTTCTTTTACCTTCCCTTTCATTATAGGCTCTTACAAGATAGAGTTTCCTGTGCTACACAGTATGCCCTTGTTGGTTATCTATTTTATAAATAGTAGTGTGTACATTTTAATCCCAAACTCCTAATCATACAACTTGCTTAATATATTATTTTAAAAATTGAAAATAGTCCTGAGGAAGATACGGGGAGATCCATGATTGGAAAGGACTGATGTATGCTTTCCACAACTTTTTCTCTGGGACAAAAAAATCTTAACAAATCCTGAGATTTTCAGAGCGGTCATGCCATCTGAGTAGTCCCTTGGGCCGGTTTTCAAGCCTCAAGCACTCACTTCTACATTTCCCTTCATGATTTTTGCAGGCTTTACCTACACCTCCAATGTCATTTTAAAATTTTATTCACTTTTGACAAACATAAATCTATTTCAAAGAAAACTTTATATCATTTGGTCAAATGGAAAAACCACTATGCGTTCCTCTGAAGGAGAGAAAGACTTTGTAATAAATGTAATACAACCCAACTGATGTTATTAAATTCTAGCTAGATCCTGTGGTCCACAAAGGCTCTGAGCAGGAGCCATGTTCCTCCTTTGTTGAATAATGAGCTTACAATGGAAGGAGAGAGATTAAAGACATACTAGCACCAAATGGAGACTTCTCCTAGCCTTTATCAGAAGGATTAAAACAGACTGAAAATGGAATTGCTTCAACATCAAATCACAATAATGAGAACTGGTGAATGATTTATGAACCATCTAAAAATCCAACACACTAGGGTATGGGGTATGAGCTTATGTCTTGGGAAACTGAGCCAGAGGAGGCCTGAGAGACCTATGCTGGGACCAGGCTACATCCTGGACTCCCAAGCACAGTATTCTTAAGGATGCACCTTATAAAGCACTTAGAGAACCTACTGCATACACTTATGCTGCTAAAGAAACAATCAACTGACTAGACTCTCTACTTTTGCCCCTAAACTGGATGGGACTCCTGGGCCCTGGGTCTGATGCTTGTAGGAGACAGCTTAAAAATTAAACTGACAACTCCAACATAGCCTTCCTTCCAGACCTGCCTTTTCTGACATCATCAAAATACCAGTCCAACAGCCACTTAAGCAGAGTTGTCTTTCTTCAATGCAAGTTCAGAGTTTATTCATTACTAAGTAACTACTATATGATAAAAAGTATAAGCATATCATTCAAATGCTTTATTGGTCAAAAAGATGGATGCTTTTATTAGTCCAACCTTTTTTGTAATGGAGTGCCACTGATGACCCAGCATTAGCCTCATTCTCTGCTATTAATCACACTTCTAAGAGCCCATTTTGCCTTAAAATCTTAAGAAATTGCTATAATTTAAAGACATGGTGTCTACATAATGGGAAATGCCTCACAGATTGTATCATTTCACAAAATACAGTATTTTTTTTTATGGGAACAGTGACCATGATGCTAAAGTATTACAAATGAGAATAATTTTTATATATAAAGGAAAAATACAAGCAGTCTTTTCTCTTTATGGCTTTCCACATTTGTTCACTTTAATCACTGCCTTTGCGATGCTGATTAATCCAAAGGCATAGGCACAGAGTTTCCATAGATTAAGATCATATAACATTCCCAAACAAATGAAAAATAAAAATGAAAGGTAGAAAAGTCCAATGTAACTAGATAGAAAAAATCATGTGCTTTAAGAAAATTTCCTCAGTGGCAGACTCCTCATTCATTGTCTGTAAATTCCTGTGCTGTGTCTACCCACGTGAAGAGAACTAAAGCAAGGTCTTCAATAAGTGACTTTGGGACAAACTACAGGTATCTGCCAATTTACTTTCAGTGTGATTTCGATAATATAATGATGCCCTTAACTTTTAAGCCCTCATCTCATTAAACCAGCCTTCATGACCATCTAATATAGCTGAATATTTTAAAGGAAGGTGTAGCCTAAGAGTTTTTCAAAATACTGAGCTCAAATAAATCTTTTCAACGCGCCCCTTCAATTTTTACTACTACATAATTAGAACACAACATATATGGATCTTCAGATCCTGCATACCACCCCCCCCCCAAAAAAAAGGTGACATTATGTTACATGATGAATGAAGGGTAGACTTCAATCAGGCACAAAGATGATGAACAGCTCTGGTGTGAAAGGCTGAGAAGAACAAAGAGTCAGTCTTAAGTTAAGAACCCAGATATCACCCTCCAGTCAGCAAGGGTTGAACTGAGAAACTGTGAAAGAGCCACAGGCTGGTGACACAGGATAGGGGGAGCCAGGCATCCGACTGCTTGGTGATAAGCAATCACAGCTCTGATTCAGGGGCCCCTTCTCATCTGTCAGGACAGGCTCAAGCTTCCTAATTTGTCCCCTGGTCTTCTTGCTTCTAGCCGCTCCTCCACCATGTGGTGTCAAATGACTAAGATAAGCAACTAGACCTTGAACCCGCCACTCCAACTAGTAAAAAAGGCCAACCTCTGTACCTATTTCTCAAGAGCTGGGGGAAGTGCCAAGCTAGGGAGGAAATCAGGAAGAAACTGTCACACACATGCCAACAAGAAGGGCAGCGCTTAAGATGCCCACGCTCGATAAAGCAGGCACTAAAGTGGGATCCATGAAGGCAGCCTCCCTTCACACACTGGGTACTGGGGCCACTGGATGGCTACGGAGCCAGTGGTGGGACCACCTGACGTCTGGAGACTCCAGATTCTCGATAGGAGTCAACTAAACATGCAAGGACACTTATAAAGGGCAATGTCACTCCTGGGCATTTCCAAGATCAATGTGAGGAGTATCAATATCGGACATCTTTAGAGCAGAAACACCACTGGATAATGAGTATGAGACTGTTAATAGAGGCAACAGGGCCCATTAGCATCATCAATATCTAAGACACATCAAAGATCACAGCCCATGGATAACCAAATGATGTTATCCAAGATAACAAATGATGTTACCCAAGAACAGAGCCCCGTGATACCTTCCTTAGGAGACCAGTACAGGTGCCAAGACTCTGTCTTGTGGCAAGGATTTTCAGACACAGAACCACATATGCCTCCATCAGATAAGAAAATTATCACTTCTAACACTGCAACTATGGTGCAGACCTCTACTAGACAAAGCATGGTCCATGGACAGTAGCATGGGTATTGCCTGAGAGCAAAATGCACCTTCTCTGGCTCATCTCAGACCCACTGAATGAGCATGTACACATTGGTAAAGATCCCTTAGGTGATTCAAGTTAGAGTCAGAGAAGGCAAGTGTGGTGGAAAGACAGATGCCATTGGACCAGACACAGCTGACTTTGAATTTGATGCTGCCAACTGTTAGGTTTCAACAAGACGCCTACCACTCTATCTGTGCATTTCCTCATCTCTAAAACCATACCACTCTGCATGTGGATCCACTCATCCTTCGAAAGAGTACTTATTTTGTACCTAATAAGTGTCAGGTTCTGTTCTAAGTGTTGGGGTAACAATGGGGAACAAGAATGGATACAGATCCACTGACATGGAAGTGACTGTCTGATGGAGACAACACACGTTAATCAATGGATCATATAATAAGCGGTGAGTAGTGTAACAATGAAAAATGCAGAGGGCTTTGAGAGCAGGCAAAGCCAATGTATGTAAAGTGTCTAGTATGCAGTAGGTGCTCAATAAATCACGGGAATTATTAGTAGCCCATAAAACCCAGAAGACACTATAAAATCCTCAAGTGCAGAATACTCTTATCCTCACCATAAAATGAGCCTGAGGCAGGACTGTGTTCGCAGTGAAAATGATTTTTAGAAACATTTCCTGCTTTCTTCTGGAGATGTAAGGAATAGAACATCAATAAAACCAACATTTCTTCAAATGACAGCTTAGAGAATGACACTCATTTTCTGGGTTATTGTTCAGAATTAGCTCTTGTTTACCAAGTTGTAGTTAAAAGGGAAAATGCAGAGCAGGGCAGAGGGCAATACTGCACCCCAGCCGTGTTCTAAGCTGTCTCTTTAAAGCCTTGACACCTCCGGAAAAAAAAAAATTGTAATTGCGATTAAGAAGCATTTCTCCTTGGTATACATGGATTGTGGAAGTTAATAAAGTACATGCTAATAATTACAAATAGAATTAACAACTTGTACCTCATACTGCGGACACAATGGTTAATGATGAGTGTACTTAGCATGGGGCTCCACAGTGACATGAACAGGGATGGAACAGGCATCAGAGATCCCACGATCAGATCCCAGCACTGAGGACACCCACCCCAGGAGCGAGGCTACCTCACTCTTCCCTACTGGAGAGGAAGCTTTCATAACCTCACAACTGAGTGTGCTCAGCGTTACTTCAAATAGCATTCCAAGCCCACCACGGCTTCCTTGGGCTCATTTCCCATGAGTTCATGAGCTTTACATTAAAAATTTAACTAGGGTAGCTCATCATGTTTGGTTTTGGCTCTTTACTCAAAAGCTGGCTTCCTTCCAACAGGTGGGTATTTGTGATGAGAGAATCTGACTTCACTTTTCTCAGAAAGCCCCTGATGGAAGAGGAGTCCCTGGAATAATCAGGGATGTTGGGGCAGGGGCACTATGTAACACGTCGTTTCTGTTAAGACTTCAAATCCAACAACAGATGAATGGATAAAGAAGATGTGGTGCATATATACACAATGGAATATTACTCAGCCATGAAAAAGAACAAAATCGGGTCGTTTGTGGATGGATCTAGAGTCCGTCATACAGAGTGAAGAACATCAGAAAGAGAAAAAAATACTGTATATTAGTGCACATATGTGGAAATGAGAAAAATGGCACAGATGAGCGTATTTTCAGGGCAGGAGTAGAGACACAGATGTAGAGAATGGCCATGTGGACACAGCGGGGAGGGAATGTGGGATGAACTGAGACAGCAAGATTGACTGATACACATCACCACTGATAGCTAGTGGGAACCTGCTCTATAACACAGCAAGCTCAGCTCAGTGACGATGAGTGACTCAGGAGTGGAATGTGGGGCGGGGAAGGAGGTCCAAGAGGGAGGGGATATCCGAATATGTATCGCTGATTCACTTCAACGTACAGCAGAGATGAACACAACATTGTAAACCAACTACACTCCAATAAAAATTTGTTTAAACAAAAAACTTTTTAAAAAATTTCTTACTGTACAGAAGCTTAGTGATAACATCATTACCTCACATGCTGGAACATTTATTTTGATTTTTATAAGTTGCTTTTATTATTAGATAGAATAGGATAGAGTCACTAATAACTTGGTAAGCAGTCAAAAATGGGTGGTTTCCATTTCTTACTGCCTGGAATGAGATATATCTTCAGTGTAATTTCCCTTGGGTCTAACTATTAAAAATGCAAAGTATGAGGGAGAGGATACATCTGAAAAAATCAAAATGCCAAGGGAAAAGATTCTGCCTCATACTGTCATTCCACATCAACAGTTCTCAATATGGGACGATCTTTGTTCCCTGACCCCCACCGAGGGGACATCTGACAATGCCCGGGGACAGTTTTGGTTGTCACAACTGGGAAGAAAGGGTGTTACTGGGAAACCAGGAATGCAAGTTGCTAACATCCTACAATTCACAGAACAGCCCCTACCACAAAACTTATTCGGTCCCTATGTCAGTATCATCACAGTTAAGAAAACCGTTCTATGGAATCTGCACTACATCAAAGCAATGAACTCTTTTTTTCCATAATAAATTTATAATATGCCTTCAAATGTTAATGACTTGTGATTTTTCTTTGGATTTCTATTTTGTAAATACTAGTGAACAAAGCATCTATGATGGGTCAGGTTAGGCAAGACTTGGGGGACGCCTTGTAATTGGAATGCTATGCTTCATGAGGGTGGGAAAGACGGGCTGAAGGAGTACACATTCACAAGCAAATAGGAGAGATGCCTGGAAAAGAAATGGTTGAGCCTGGAAGGGAAGACTGTAGGTGGAATCTTCACTGAGCTGGGAACAGGGAATGGAGCCAGTACTGACAGATGCAGGTAAGAGGGGGATTAAGAAGAGGGCTGGGGGCTCCATCCCTCCCTTTTCCCCTGACTCCTGAGCACCTGCTCCACCATGCCTCCCTCTTTTGCTATTACCTTTAAACTCTCCCTCTCCTGACAAGTATGAAGGCTAAGCTTAAAACAGGCTTCCTCAGCCTCAAGTGTCTCTCTTGGCTCCCCAAGGGCTCTCCCCATTTCCTGCCTGCTGATGAAGAGAGCTAACCTCGGGCCCCTCCTACCTCCTCCCCACAGGATCCCCAGCCCATGGCAAGCTGGTTTCTGCACCACCCCTCTGCATCAAATATTCCTACCACAATGTTGAATGAGACTGGAGGTGCTAAATTCAATTGACAACTGTCAATCCTTAAGTCACTTGACCTCTTGTCAATGGATGACACTGTGACACTGACACTCACATTGTCTTCCCTGCCCACCAAAATCTCTGGGGGCGGGGCAAATCTCTCTTCTCTGTTTCCGGGTTTTCCCTGATCACAGTGGTTCTCTGCCTACAAAATCTGGGTGGCTCCTTCTCACTTTTTTCATGAGCTTCATTTCCTCTGCTCATTCTGAAATCTTTCATCTTGCCTAGAGTTCCATCCTCAGGACTCCGAAACTCTAAAGCAGGCAGTGACAGTTTTTTGGGGGTTTTTTTCCCCTCTGAAAAGGGCCAGAGAATAAATATTTTCCATTTTGCAGGTTACACAGTCCCTGTCCCAACCATGCAGAGCTATAGCTCCCTGGTGCCATAAATGCAACCAGAAACAAGACACTAACAAACAGACGTGACTGAGAGCCAACAAAACTTTATTTACAAAACAGGTGGCAGTGGGATTTGGTCCAGAGAGATGTACTTTGCTGACTCTTGCTCAAAAGCATCCTCCCTGGGAGACCCTATCCTCCCCACAGCTTCACTGCAGTCCTATCTATGTCCTCTCAGCTCTGAATCATTTCCACCAACCAAAGTATCTTTCCAGAGCTGCAGATCCCGACTCCTACAACCTTCTGGACACTGCTGAACATTTCCTTCTGGACGTTCTAAAAGAACCTCAACTTTATGTCAAACTGAGTTCATCTATTTCTTCCTCTATCCAAACCCTAACCCAGGGATTTTAAAAAGGGGGCCACCTCCCAGATCAAGAATTATCTGATAGTTTTCTTTCTCTTTTATTTCCCCTGTTACCAATTTCCATCCACTCTACCTCCTGTGCACTCATCCATTCACTTGTTGCTTAACAAACATAAGCTTGTATTATTATTTACATCTTCTCACTCGATTTTTATGGCAACTCCCACTCTAATGGCAAGTGTGGATAGTTATTCATTTTACAGGTTAGTGCATCAAGTTTTCAAAAAATAAAATACCTGGGAAGGAGTGGCATTAGAGCTTGAGCCCTGCTTCCTATTTTAATAACATCTGCTTCTCCACACCCTTGCCTTGGAACGCACCCCCCATCACTTTAGAACTCTGAAGGAGGATGGATACATCTTCCAGTCTGGCCGTGTCACAAAACGTCTGATCATGTCACCTCCTTCGTTCAGTGGCTCGTCCTTCAATGGCTCCCTAATGCCTCACGAGCAAAGACCCAAATCTTTAGGGTGGCTCTCCCCAGTGTGAAAGCCACTGACTATATGAGGTTACTGAACAAGTAAAATTTGACTACAGTGACTGCCAGGCTGAATTTTTTTATATATGTGAAATTTTAATGCAAAGTAGTTTAAATTTAAAAACTGATACTTGGTTCAGTGATTGGTTCAAATTTTCAGGTATGTGCTGAACAACTTAGGTATATGAATCTACCTTCCTAACTGTAAACTTTTATGAAATTTAAGTACAGATCAAGTATTTCTGATGAAATTTTAATATCCCAATTGAGATGATTTTTTTCAGATTTCGTATGTAAGAAAGAAATGTAGAATGTGTTGTTCATAAATGTAATATATTGAATACAGTTTAGAATGATGATATTTTGAATTGGGTTAAATAAAACACCATTACAATATACACCTGATGCTTTTTACTTTTTAAATGGAGCTAATAGGAAATTTTAAATTCCTTCGGCGGCTCTCATTTTATTGCTATTGACAGCGCTGGGCTAGGCACCCAGCTCTTCATGCTCTGTACCCGTTCTGTCTTCTCTCTCTCTCTCCTCCCTTCCTTTTCCATCCACACTGTGACCATGGTCAACAGCTTCAAATGCCTTGGCCTGCACACACACTCTCCCTCTACCTCAATGTCTCTGCACGGAATCTTCATGGAGCTAAGTCCTAAAGAAATTTTTAGAGGCCATCCCCACGACTGACTGAGTCTGGGATAGGCATTCACCCCCAGTGTCTCATTGAGTTTTATACTAAACTCTTCCAGCGCAATCATTATGCTGTGTTGTAATTTTCTGCCTGTGTTATTGTAAGCAAAGAATCATGTCTTATACTTCGTGTGGTACCAGGCAATTTCATAAATAATTCACTGTCCATCAGATAGATGAATGAATGAATGAGATATTGTATAGTGAGAACCAAAGATCTGCAAGCTGTCTGATTTTAAGAACTGAGTAAGTTTCTCTGATTTCTAGCCCAGGTGATCAGGAGAACACTGATGTTCTTGTAAGAACAGCCAAGTAAGGAAAACAGACTGTTCTCAGGAGAGAAGTGGAAGTGAAAACAAGAGCTGTGTGGGGAGTCATGAGTACATAGGTGATACTTCAAAGGGAGTAGGGATGTGAGGGATCCTCCAAATAAACCAGAGTCAATTCCTCTATTAAGAAAACAGGAAGAGTGACATTATCTGAGTACTAAGGTCTTGTCCCTGCAACTAGTCTATGGGATATGTATTGACCATCATTTTTTAGAAGAAAACATCAAAGGTCATAGTGTTAATGTACATCCACACACATATATTAAGCTGGTAGACAAATTTATGAACAAGTTACCCAATTTCTGTCCACCACAGAGGGATAGTCAGAAGCAGAGCCCTAGAGTGACATAGGAATCAGAAGGCAGTTTCAAGCAGGAAGGGTGGTTGGTGGTTTTAAGTAGTTTAGAGAAGTTGCATGTGATAAGCTGATGGAGAAGGCAAAAGGGGATTTCCCCACCCAACACCAAATATCTTCATCCTCTTGCCCTTTCCTCTTTCCCTTCTGAGACTAAGGCTGTTCACCTTCTACCTTCACTGTTTAAAAAAAAAAAAAAAAATTGTAGGAGGATAGTTGCTTTACACAGTTGTGTTATTTTCTTCTGTACAGTAGAGTAAAAACAGAACTACCATATGACCCAGAAATCCCACTCCTGGGCATACGCCCGGAGAAAACTGTAATTCCAAAAGACACGTGCACCCCTGTGTTTACTGCAGCAGTATTTACAACAGCCAAGACATGGAAGCACCCTAAAAGTCCACTGACAGAGGAAATGATATAGAAGATGTGGTACATCTATACAATGGAATATTACTCAGAAAAAAAAAAAAAGGGACAAAACAGTGCCACATGCAGAGATGCAGATGGCCCTAGAGACAGACAATACAAAGTGAAGTAAGTCAGAGAAAAACAAATACCGTATACCTTCACTCAAATCCATGCCCTCCATCAACCGCCATCCCTCCAACATGACCTCCCTTGCTGGTCCCTTCACTTTAGTTTATAAATAACATTCAAAGTGCTTACGCTGCCCTAAATAACCATTCCCCAACTCCTCTCTAGCTCCTCCTGGGTCCACTCTTCAGCCTCCTTCCCCTGATCAGTTAAGTGTCTTGAAATGATACTGTCTCCACGATGTCATCTCCTACTTGTAACTCTGCACCGTGGACTCAGTTCTCCAAGATGTGGATAGTAATCCCTGAGCTCTGAAGCCACTGAGAACTCAGAACTTCACCCAGATCCAGGGCAGGAAGGCTGGGGCAGAAGCTCAGAGGCAGCGTTTACTACTGGCAGGTTGGGAGATGCAGAGATGCGGGGTGCAGGACGCACTGAGAAACACTGCTGAACCCAAAGACCAGAGGAGCTCTGTCACACCTGACACTTTCGGCCATTTTTTTTTTTAAAGAAAACTTAATTATTTTATTTTTGGTTGTGCTGTGTCTTTGCTGCTACACGGGTTTCTGTCTGTGGGGAGCAGGGGCTCCTCTGCAGTTGGGTTCATGGGCTTCTCATTGCCATGGCTTCCTGTGAGCAGGGGCTCTAGAACATGCCAATTTCAGCAGTTGGGGCCCATGTCGCTGCACTGCAGCATGTAGGATCTTCCTGGACCAGGAATCGAATCCATGTCTCCAGCATTGGCAAGTGGATTCCTATCCACTGCTCCATCAGGGAAGTCCTAAGGCCACTGTTTGAAACCTCTCCCATACCTTCCCTGAGACCACACTGCATCCCTCGGTTTGCTGCCTGATTCCGTAACCCTTACCTCCTTGGTCTCTTTCTTTGAAGACTTCACTAGCTCCACTCACACATTCAGTGCTGCTGTTCCTTAAGGCTCCTCCGTACCTTCCACATATGCTTCACCCCCACTTACACAGTGATTACTCCAGACTGGACCCCTAAAATCTATGTCTTTCCTTTACTGATTATTCACACCACTCAGAGTCCATCAGATATCCTCAAGTTCATGTATCCAAAACTATACACTCTTTTCTCAAACCTGCTACTTTTCCTGATCAGGAAAACAGCACTGTTGCCTTCTTTGACATTCAGTTGATTACCAAGGTGTGGTCTTATGTACCTAACCAACTTATCCTCATTCTTCTCACCATCATTGTGGCCATCCAGCCCTCACCATCTCTCTCCTACAATATGCAAGGACCCTTCTGCTACTATCACAGCATCATTCAAAATAAAAGCCAGTCTGGTGAAGTCACTTCCTTGCTTGCAAACCTCCTAAAGCTCCCCTGTGCTCAAAGGATAATCTTAGTGCCTTTGCTTGGAATAACAGGGTCCTTGCGTTACTTCCCAGATTTCTCTCCTGCTGCCCTCTACCACTAACCCACACTACTCTAGGTTACTTGCTATTTTCCAAACATGCTTTGCTCTTTTGTTTCTCTACAGATGCTGTTCTCTCCCTTTCCTACTAGTTTAACTAACAAACTCCTATGAATGCTCTGAAATCCAGATCAAATGTTACCTTTCGATATTTATTTCATCTTAAGTGCTCCAGAAGTACTTCATTTTTATGTTGGCCAAAGGTCACATTTCTGTATGATAAAGACTAAATCTCTCCTCCCATTAGACTAAGAGTGTCTATCACCACTTCACTATAGTCTCATAGCACTGGATACTGAACAATCACTCAGCAAATGTTTGCTAGATGGATGGATGGGGTCATGGATAATGGAAGAATGTAGAGTCTAGGCATGAGCAATCAATTATACCACCTGAAGCATGTCAGCTGCTCAATAAACTGAGAATTCCTTTCTCTCTTGAAGACTAACAAGGTGAACAAAGAGAAAAAAAGCTGAGGATTCTGAGTTGAGAAAAGGGAAGTTTTTAAAAAGTCACTTGAGCACTGTTTTCACAGTAAAAAGAGAAATTAAAACATCTACCGAGATCAAATGAAGGTATAGCAAAAGCTCATGCGCAGTCAGCAAGTTCCTGTAGAGCCACTGTGGTAAACACGGGGATTCTAAGACCACAAACACTGGGATTTCTGAGCCCAGGAGAGTTTGCTCAGCTGAGGCCAGAATGCAGAGCTGTGTACTCAGCATGGTTTTGAGAGAACCACCAGCAGTCCTCATGAGCTTAGGAAGAGCAGCGGAGTCGATGGAGCTGCCAAGACCCAGGCAGAGGACGGAGAAGGGGAAAGGGAGAGATGGTAGAGAGGGAAGCCAACACACGATGGAGTAGTCACGTACCATTAGTGCCACTGAGGGGAAGGCTAAGAACAAACGGGGGGTTTGGAGTATCAGCATAAAACACATACAGCAAAAAACAGAGGTTTAGACAAGCTTCAGAAATCTTCCAGCCAGTGAGGGAGAGGATCCAGCACCTGGCATACTGACACATTGTTGTGCCCAGCGGAGTTCGGCTAAATAAATGAGTCACTGGCTGTATGGGGCAGAGTCATCTCCTCACCCAGTGGTCCTCTGTGAGCTACAAGCATCTAATTTATCATCAAGCTCATTAGAAAACAGTCACAGATGAACAGTGTATTCCAAGGACACCCCACAGACTGGCTGTTTTGACAAGGTTATATCTGACGTTACTGTGACATGATCACGTCTGCACTGTTTAACAGGGATACTCAGCTATCGGAGCTCCCAGTCTGTAAGGATCTGGTCCATTCTAGACAGTCAGTAAATATCACTTGATGAATGAATGGATAGGTAAGTGGATGAATGAATGACACAATACATGTTACTTGTAATACATATAACGAACATGGGCTACCTTCCAAAATCATCACTTGATGGACACTATTCACCCAAGTCAGCCTGAGTAAGCAACACGGAGTGAAGAGTTCAGGTCTCTTCTTTCTCAAAAACTCGGCAGATATAAGAGGCGCTAGCTGGCAAGTAGCAGCATGTGAAGGAGCTCGATTCTGCTGCTTGCCATGTTATTCCAATACATTCCCACATAAATGCTAAGCTGTCAATCCCTCTTGCCTGGGTAGCTGTGGTTCAGAAGTGGCTCAGTCTGATCAGCAATGAGCTCTCCATTTAATGCCTCTTAGTTCGTAAACTACTAGGACAGCTCAATTCTCTTGACAACTGGGAAGGAAAGTGAGCTGATAAGAGAATTAATGCTTTCTTCCCAAATCACATCATCTAGGATAATAAAAGCATGTTAAACAAATAACTCTTAAAAGAAATAGGAGAAAAACATTTTAACATAAAGCTCTAAGCTATATTGATGTTTATAAGCATTACAGGTTGGGGGGTGGGTGGAGCTAAGTCATAATTGCTAACGCTACGGATTTGTTCCCTGTAGAATTCTCTGAGATAAACATAGATTTGCATATTTTGAAGGCATTTTGCCTGTTGCACATTCCTGTGACTGTAAAGAGTTTTTCTTTACCAAGAATAATTAATTTCCACCCCTCACTTCCAATTCTCTGTCCACTGAGTTCCCTTTTCCAGCCTTTTGGGTTTTCTCCCCCAAATACCAGAGGTTGAGAAAACATTATGAGCCAGGAGATTTCAAACAAAAATCCAATCACTGGGACTTTCTTGGCAGTTCAGCAGTTAAGATTCCAGGCTTCCAATGCAGGAGATGTGGGTTTGATCCCCGACCAGGGAACTAAGATCCCACATGCCATGTGGTGTGGCCAAAATAAATTGAGAGTCCATAATATAATGAAAATATCCAAACATATCTCTGGAAAGGAACAGAGTGAGGGGATTTCAATGGAGAATAAGAATGGATATCGGAAAGGGTGCCAACCACAGGGGCACCTTAACTTAAATTAGATTAAGAAAAATCATGTCTCAGACAATGAGGCAATATTTACTTAAAAGACAGTAGGTTCATAAAAAAGGTTCACCTTCTAGAAACAAATGATGGTATTATAGATTACAACTGAACGAATCCTATAGGTATATATAAAATTCACTGTGCTATATAGCACAAAGTAACTCAATACTGTAAATCAAGTATACTCCAATAAGAAAAAATAAATGAATTCAAGATAAAAAAAAAAAAAAAAACCTGGAAGCAGGGGGTAGTGACCAAATGTTTGACCCACTCCTTGACTTTTTACAGTAACTTAACTTGACACATTCTGGGCCTGGTAGTTTTTTGGCAGTCTGTGAAGATGGACTCCTCTGGGGAGGAGAAGTTGAAATTACATTGATTTCCATCTGCCCACTTACTCAACCTAATTCAATGATCTCTCGTTAGGAAACTGAGTGTCTCATTTTGCCTCACAAGGTCTGGACTGCTGACGATCTTGGGATCTTTCTGGTAGGCGAAGCTGGATTTGTCAAAGCACAGATGCTTGTCGGAAGTCTGGAGGATGCTGCTGAAAGCTCAGGGCTGCCTTGCGTCCTTGGGCTTTCTCGGCAGGTCCAGGTGGACACTGGCGGACCTCAGAGCCCACACACACACACCGCAGCGCCGCTACCAGGCACAGGGGAAGTCAGTGACCACCTGGGGCCCCTCTCCCTCCCGAGGTCCGCGCGCTCCCGCTCTCTACCCTGCCCCTTCAGTCTGGCCCCCTCTCGGCCCCTGGGTGTGCCCTAAGTGAGCTGTCACCAGCCAGGCAGAGTGACAGTGCATGGGTGCGCTGGTCAGACTGGGTAAGAGCTGAAGCACGCAGGATGTCAGCCAGCAGCCAGCAGTCCCCTCTGATGACAAGGCAGAGTCAGCAGGACGCGTCTGGTTTGGCTGTGGGTGGGGAGACTCATTCTGGTCTTCGTGGTATCGGTGGTGCCGGGGCCCCCGGGACCACATGAGAAGGCTGGTGTGGTTCTAGGGTGCAGCGGTTCGCACGGTCTGAGTCATCCCTCCAATGACGCATGGGCGGTTCCTGACCCACTGCAGTCCCCTCGCTGCCGACCCAGGACCCTCTTCAAAGGCTGCCTTCACAGCCACACAAGGAGCACGTTGTTGCCCCGTGAGCAGGCGGCTTTCCCACTCTCATGTTTCCCCGGAATCCCCTCATCACTTGGCTCAAAGAAGCAGAGCACACACCCTGCTGGACCTGAAGACCCTGGAGCATGAAATGTTACAGTATCTTCCTACTGGGAGCAAAAGAGCCCCCTGACAGAACAGAGATGTAAGCCCAACTTTACACAAACTGACTGGAAACATCCCATACCACCATCCAAAAAAACCCAAGAAGCATTAGTCAATTTGAATTATTCTAAGGTCCAGCTGAGTCTAGAGCTTATCTAACGGTCTATTGAGTTCTCAGTAAGTCATGTGAAAGGAAGTCCTATGATAACATTTCCTGAGACTTCTAGACATTTGATTAAGGAGTTATAAATCTTAGAGTCTGACGTGTCACAAGCAAAGTGAGATTACACCCAGAGCTGTCAAGATTAGGTAAACTTGTCTTGTTCTCTTACAGGTCTTTCTCAGCCTTATACCACAGATTAAAGATTTTTTTTATGATAAAAAAAAATGGTTACCAACATGCTCAATGTTATAAAGAAAAAAAAAAAAAACCCAGAGGAGGATAAAGTGATGCTTTTCAGTCTTCACAACTTGAAAAGTGTTTACCTGCTGGTCAATGGCAAGATTTTAATAAGGAATAAATAAAAAGAAAGGAGCTTGGCCTGCTGGGTTGGCCCCACACTGTCACTGGATTAACTGGTTACAGCTAAATGAATAACCTGTATTAAACCAGAGAGCTGGGCAACCCCCAATCTTCCGGGAACCGATTCCAAGAACGTGGTGGAATAAAATCAATACCTTTGGGGGTGGGAGGAAATCCAGAAACCTCTTTACAGGAGCCCCTGTCAAATTCTATTGCTAATTTTGAATTGACACATTATTCTAGGAATGACTGGCAGTTCCCATCAGCAAACCTGGGGAGACAGAGGTCTGAATCATCCACATCTCTGAAGGAGAGGATGTTTAGGGGGCTTTAGGTCGGGGGGATACTTGTGCAGCTTAGTGCCGAGGAATCTGGCACCTAAGTGGAGAGGTGGAAATTTCTGATTCTCCATACTTGCTGGAATTCCTGGGTTAAATAAAGACAAGCCATAAATCAACTTGCTTTTTTTTTTTCCTATGGAGTTTTTACTCAGGTGTACTCTAAATGTGCATTAAACTGCAGCTCCATTAAGCAGTTACAATGGAGGTAAAGGGCGTGAGGCTAAATACCACAGGACCTTGTATAGATCTCATAGCTTTAATGGAATCAGGTTTTTAACAACTCTTTTTTCGTTAAATACAGTCAGTGTCAGGAAGATGCGTCCCACTCATAAAGCAGCGCAATGACAATGTACAGTGGCACTAACACAAGGACATAGTTCATCATGACATTTCCAGCAATTCCCAACTGATTAGGGTCATTATGTTGGAGGTCTGATTTATGTTGTCATTTCCTCTCACCGATCCTGCATCAATGAATCTTAATGAATTGGTAAATAAGGGTGAAGATTACACTCTATGACACTGAAACATTCCTCATTCTCAACACCCGAGATTTATGTAGCCAATTAGTGACTAACAGAGAAAATTGGCTGGCAGAAAAATAATATTCTTTATGGTACAAAATGGAAAAAGCTTTCTCGTTGAAGGGCAATGCCACAGCAAAAGTCCATAAAGTAGCTTGATATGTGGAAACACAAAAGATGTGCTTTGGGGGGCTCCATAGTCAAGTGCTTTTACTGTGGGGTTTGTTGTTGTTCTTGATGTCTCACTTATTAAAAGTTATTGGTTTAATAAGAAGACTTGCATTTTATAAAAGGGAAAATTTGGCCTCGGTGGGGGTGGACAAGGAGGTAGGTATACTCCTATAATACACAAGTGTTAATTCTTTATATTTACTGGAATAATGGAGAAAATTAAGCAAAGATGACTCCAGGATCTGCCCCCCCCCCCCCAATTTTAGCCATTAGGTCAGCTTCTCTGACGTCATGCAGACACGTAGCTGTAATCATTTGTACATAATCAAGGAGCACTAAAATCTTTCATTCTGATTAATTACAGGGAAGTATGATTAAAGTCCAGAGCTTGTTTCAAACACCAGAACTTTTTAATTGAAAAAAAAAAAAAAAGCCTAATCATTAACACAGAAATCACTCCGCTTACTACTATTATTTCACATTCACCTGTTCCTGACCCCATTATAAAACTAGATGAAATGACAGTCATAAACAGGAAAAAAAGGTAAAAATTCCCCAATGAAACATAATTCAGAAAATGTTGGCTTCACCTAGAGTTTGAGGTGTTACCCTATGGTGTGTGTTCACGAATGCAAAGTGCAGTTTCAGAATCATTACTGCTTAAGTATATATTTAATGTTGAATACTGTGAGAAAAGAAAATCCACGTATTTATTCAGATTTCATCATACGGCACCACAATATCCTTGTACAATATGAAAACCAGCCACGTTGCCTTCTAGCCACTGTTTTCTTGTTAACGTCATCAACAGAGCTTTGTAATTTAAGGGGGAAAAGGGGGTTGCAGAGGTTGGATCAGTGGCAGTAGGTTCTCAAACCATCTCATTAAAGTGTCCACTGCTTAGTAAACAATAACAACAATAAGAAGTAATCTGCATGGCCAGGGCAGCCTGTTCTTTTCAGTTTTGGAATCCTCCACAACCACTTAAGTATCCTATTGAAGGGTCACTGCTCCATCAAGGGCTTCTGGATAACTGCACCACTTCTGTCAAGCTCAGATCACCTCTGGGATGCTGCAACCTTCAGGACTCCCTGGAAACTTGCTCCCACAGTGAGAGCAACTAAGGCAGCCTGGAGTTCCACGAGGTGTGCCCAACAGCAGGGCTGCATGGAAAGCTAGTAGGAGCCAATGCAGACAGTGCTGGGGAGGGTGGGAGTTGGAGAAAAGGAAGAAAAATGGAATGAGGCAACTTTGCAAAAGCTCCGGCCTTACAAGACTGTTGCTACATGATTGTGAAGTGTTCAGAGACGCTGCGTAAACTGTGTGGCTTTTTAAATGGATCATTTTTGTTTTGTTCTTTAAATCAGTTTCTCAGAGAGCAAAGGCAGAAAACTAGCCAGTGAAACTATAAAGGCACGTGATGCTTCTGACTAGTTCTGGTGCCAAGAAAGTGATCCCTGCACAGCAGAATGCCGTGGGCACACAAAATTGCCCTCAGAGAGTCAGCACTGTCCATCTCTCACATGCAAGGTGAAGACTTTAACATCCTGCCCCCTCAAAACAAAGAAACAGAAGGGGGAAAAAAATGAATCTGCTTCACCTTTGAGAGTGTACAAATAATATTTTAAGTAAGTGCTAAGTGCAACTACTAAGCACCAAAAAAAAAAAAAAAAAAAAATTAAATGATATATATTGAGTCAATCCCTAGCTAAAAATCAAGAGATAAAACCTGCCAAGCCAAACCTGTGGGTAGAGTAATATCCGGGGGAGGAAAAAAGACGGGACATAAACTCAAGGGTGGGGAGCTGACAGTCTGCTCTCAAAACTGGAAACAGCCAAGAGAAAACTCTACACATGTTTTATTTTAAAACCACTATTTGATACTGATTCCAAATGAAAGTGTTTTGTAAAATATTTTCACAGTAGGTGGCATCACTTATCAACTGTAGGAGGGGTGCGGTGGCTTGAAGCATTTTCCTTTATTAAATTATCAAATAATCATTTAAATGGCTTTCACACATTGTGTTCCATTTGAGATACACCTACAAGTATGGCAGGCTTGCCAGAGTGAGGGGAAAATTCCCAGAAGACTTTGAATCCCAGATACTTGGTTTTTGCTTTTCTCTTTAATCATACGAGGATTTTTTTTTTTTAATAGCAAATTTGCAAATCCACTTTGGTTCAGTAATAGATTATTTTGGTGAAAAACCCCATTTCTGCAGCTGACAGCAAAAGTCCCCCTTTTCTTTCAACAAGGACAGTGTGGTTGAATATAGCTTCTTTACGTAAATGAACCATAAATCCATTTTTCTCATCCTACAATAGTAAAGTGAAAATGTAGGCTTTAACATTTTTTAAAAACAACTAAACATAGACACAGTAATGTTTAGGCATCATAACACCTGCAAATACACTTCCTTCTTCCCTCACATTCAAGGGAAACAAAACTGATTCTCCGTTTTACAATGTTAAGTTCAATGGGCTGAAAAACAAGACTCCTAACAATACAAATACTTAAGGAAGAACCAAACTACCTATAGCTACATTATAAAAAACACTAGGAGAGCTCTTATCTTTTTAAAAGAGAATTAATTTACCACCAATAGCCAAAAGGTGGGGGATATAGAGACAATACCAACTCAATGCCTAGTGGTTATTTTGTAGTAAGATCTGGACACTACAAATTTCTCCTTATGCATTAGAAAATAATTAATAGATGACAAGCATTATTTATCAGGCAATTTTTTTAAAATATGGACTTACTTAATTTCAGGAAAAAGAAGTAAAGAATAGAAGATGAGTAGACATAGAAAGCCTATTTCTTTTCCCTTTCTGGTGTATAAATAATTTGGGTGGACTCTAACTGAACTATGTTCCATGGAAACAGCAAAGAATGTGGGGTGTCGGGACCTAGAACCCTAGAAGTTTATAAAGAGAGAACAAGACAATTTGCCACAGGGCAAAAAGTTCATATGTCAATGTTATCTCCTACATATCCATTTCCTGGGTGATCCTTCAATTGCATGCACAAGAAATTCTGTACCTGAGAAAGAGTGACATAGCTAAAAGGGGAACTGGTACTTGACCTGTTTCAGAATCATCACCTTGTAAGGAATTTCTGGGAGTTGTCTAATGTATCCTAGATTACGTCTGAAAAAAAGCATGTGTTTAAAAAGCTAACTCTGAAGGGGTAAGTGGCTTAGCAAACCAAGATAATATAAAGGGAACTGGATAATATTATGATAAAAGACGTGCCACCATGTATTACTAGCAGGAAAGTAGTGAAAGTGTTAGTCACTCACTTGTGTCCTACTCTTTTTGTGACCCCATGTACCGTAGCCTGCCAGGCTCCTCTGTCCTTGGGATTCTCCAGGCAAGAACACTGGAGCGGGTTGCCATTCCCTTCTCCAGGAGATCTTCCCCACCCAGGGATGGAATCCATGTCTCCTACATTGCCAGTAGATTCTTTACCACCTGAGCCACAGGGAAGTCCATATAATCAACCAAATTCACATACACTAAACACTAACAGACCAAAAAGGGCAAACATATTTCATGCCAAGCACCACCGATCAGCAAAGGCTGGCACTCTTTGAGAGGAAGACTCACAGGCTCCAATCAGGCTTGCCGAACAAGAGCGCTGGAATTGCTTAGTGATGTCTGCCGTGAGAAGTGATGGAAAGGGAAAGGGGTAAAAGCCACTCTACCCATCTGCTGGAGACTGCTGCTCAGGATCTCTTGTACTCACGCTTCATGTCATCTCCATGGTAGTAAACAAAAGCTAAACCAAATAATATGCTTTCTCAAAGGGAGGAATCTTAGCCACACCAAGAGATCTTAAAAATGAGTATTAGTTGTTTGCTGTTCAGTCGCTAAGTTGTGTCCGACTGTCTATAACCCATGGACTGTAGCACGATAGGCTCCTCTGCTCTCCACTCTCTCTCAGAGTTTGCTCAAATTCATCCCCACTGAGTGGGTGATGGTATCTAGCCATCTCATTCTCTGTCACCCTCTTCTCCTGTCCTCAATCTTTCCCAGTATCAGGATATTTTCCAACAAGTAGGCTCTTCACATCAGGGGGCAAAAGTATTGGAACTTCAGCATCAGTCCTTCCAATGAATATTCAGAGTTGATTTCCTTTAGGATTGACTGGTTTGATCTCCTTGGAGTCCAGGGGACTCTCAAGAGTCTTCTGCGGCACCACAGTTTGAAAGCATCAATTCTTCGGCACTCCGCCTTCTTTATGGTCCCTTTCACATCCATACATGACTACTGGAAAAACCATTGCTTTGACTCTACGGACCTTTGTTGGCAAAGTGGTGGCTCTGCTTTTTAATACACTGTCTAGTTTTGTCATAGTTTTCCTTCCAAGGAACATCTTTTAATTTCATGGCTGTAGTCACTGTCTGCAGTGATTCTGGAGCCCAAGAAAAGAAAATCTG
The DNA here is from genome assembly GCF_033118175.1 of Dama dama. NCBI lineage: Eukaryota > Metazoa > Chordata > Mammalia > Artiodactyla > Cervidae > Dama > Dama dama. The sequence continues at coordinate 35,247,196 of NC_083704.1, read as the reverse complement.
TCAGTTTCCACTTTTCCTCCTTCTATTTGACATGAAGTGATGGGACTGGATGCCATGGTCTTAGTTTTTTGAATATTGAGTTTTAAGCCAGCCTTTTCACTCTTCTCTTTCACCCTCATCAAGAGGCTCTTTAGTTTCTCTTCTAAATATAAAAACACAGAATTCCTGAATAGAATACAGGATTCCTGAATATAAAAAATAGAATTCCTGGGCTTCCCTGGTAGCTCACAGTAAAGAATCCACCTGCAGTTCGATCCCTGATCCAGGAAGATCCCACGTGCTGTGGAGTAGCTAAGCCCATGGGCCACAACGATTGAGCCTGTGCTCAAGAGCCCAGGAGCCGCAACAGCTGAGCCCCTGTGCTGCAGCTATGGAAACCCACGCGCCCTAGAGCCTGAGCTCTGCCATAGGAGAAGCCACTGCGATCAGAAGCCTGCCCTCTGCACCTGGACAGCAGGCGCCGCTCGCCACAACTAGAGAAAAGCCCACACAGCAGCGAATTGCCAGTACTGCACTGTCAAAAACAAATAAATAAAATTATTTTAAAAAAATAAAAAATAGAATTCAAAAAAAGAAAAAACAAAAAGATTTCAAAGTTGTATCAAGAAAATAGCCTCTGACAGCTCAATGAAAGAGAGGGATCCAAGAATGCAAAAGTCCACAGCCTATCAAGGTTGAAATAAAACGTTAGAGCACAAGACAGATTTTACAGACTGTACCTCTCAATGGATTCCCTGTTACGCCATGAAGGACAAGAAAGGATGAGCATGTGGAAATTTTTGGAACGCAAGAGAGCTAAGAAAACTTTTAGAACGCATAAAAATGGGATTGGAAAGAGAATTTAAGGCCTTCGTACATCAACGCTTCTTTCAGCCCAAAGCCACACCATTGCGTGACAGAAAATTCTTGTCCTTTTTCTGGGGGTTTGTGTTGTACATGTTCTCCGGGATCGCAGTTCCTATCTTTGATGTTAGAGCTGCTCCTAGCCTTAGCTCTCATACACCATTACTGACCTTCAGTGTTACAAGTTTACTTCCAGAATGTTCAATAGTGCCGTTTTCTGCACATCCATTTGGAGAGATGCAGACAGAAGGGTCTGCCTCTAATTACAAGTCCCTGAAATACCTTTCATGTGTATAACTGAATCAATACCAATTTTTTTTTTATTTAAAATGCTTGAACTATTAGATAAAAAAACAAAAAAATAATTTTAAACAATGGGAAGATATGCCAAATGCTCTTAGGGCCAAATACCTCAAAATAAAACACAGTAGAAGGAGATGAACCAATCATCACATTCCAACTCTTAAACTAATCCAATCAGCATGCCTCACTTTCTGCATCTGAGGCCTCCTGGCAAAATGGACAACCCAGGAGGACCAAAGGCTGTTTTTCCAGAACCTGTCCTTGGGGGGAAAACTGACAGCAAACGCCTAAGAAGGGCAGGGGCTGGGGATCACGGCTGTTTTTCAAAACCTTAGAGTTGCAAGCTTCAACACCTGTGAAAAGTTCTGCAGCTCCCAGGACATCCCCAGAACTGCTGTCTGCTTCCGCTCAGAAGATGATCTGCTGGTGGGCAGGGCTGGTGCAGGGGCATAGGTGCCCCTCTCCAAGGTGTCTATGAAGAGCTGTTTAGTACAGATGAGTGGAAGGCATTTTCCTCCCCAGTTATGCAAAGGACAAAATTTACCATTAACATGATTCCCCTGTGAAGTTCAAAGACTCGATCTCAGGCCAACCTGGGTAGGGTAATTGAAAACGGAAGCAGTGTACGGAAAATTTCAAGCAATAATCATTGTCAGAAGCCAGTGGCCCAGAGATAGAAACACCCTAAAAACCAACGGACACTAATGAAGTTGCAGCTTCAAGGCAGACGAGGGCAGACGGGTGGGTGAGCAGTTTCAGCACTTAGCATGGAAGTGGGAACATTTAATGCTGGGGACTGACCTTTGACAGGCCCCAGTCTTCCAATGACCGTCTCACAGCTAATACCCTGTCCCCTTGACTTAAGGACCAATGCCTGCTTTTAACGGATGGGGTGATAGCTATAATTCTCATACGTTCATTCCAGTGAAGGCTTCCATCTATTCTGATGGTAAAATAAAAAAAAATTTAGAAAAGACTGCAGATCAAGCGTCCCTGGGTTTTTAAGAACTGGCACAGATGTTTTAACAGGCTTCCCAGGTGGCACAGTGGTAAAGAATCCGACTGCCAATGCAGGAGATGTAGGTTCTAACCTTGGGTTGGGAAGATCCCCTAGAGAGGGAAATGGCAACCCACTCCAGTACTCCTGCCTGGGAAATCCCGTGGACAGAGAAGTCTGGTGGGCTGCAGTCCATGGGGTCAGAAGAATTAGACACCACTGGGTGACTCAGCACGCACACAGACGTTTGGGGAGGAAAAAAAATACTTTTAAGCGTGTAATTCACTTTTCCAGAGGAGGTGGAGTTACTGAAAACTTACAATTAAAGCCATACTTTCCCTAAATCACCTCACAGCAAATAGAAGTATCACATGACTCTTAAATAGTGACTGGTTATGAATCCTTTTGAAAAAAATAAACTGAAGAGGCAAACAACACTGATCCAGGCCAGCCATCAGTGACTTCCCATGTCTTAAAAGGTACCTATGACATTTCTTGTCTACACAGTGAACGAGCTTTCAGAGACCCCATCATACCTAATAAGATAGGTTCCTAATCAACATGTATTGAATACTGTACATTCAAAGAGTGTTGTCTCTGTCTTAAAACTACAACTATACTTACACTTTTGGGGGGCTCCAAAATCACTGCAGATGGAGACTGCAGCCATGAAATTAAAAGACTCTTATTCCTTGAAAGAAAAGCTATGACCAACCTAGACAGCATATTAAAAAGCAGAGACACTAGTTTGCTGACAAAGGTCCATCTAGTCAAGGTTATAGATTTTCCAGTAGTCATGCATGGATGTGAGAGTTGGACTACAAAGAAAGCTGAGCACAGAAGAATTGATGTTTTTGAACTGTGGTGTTGGAGAAGACTCTTGAGAGTCCCCTGGAAGGCAAGGAGATCCAATCAGTCCATCCGAAAGGAAATCAGTCCTGAAAATTCATTGGAAGGACTGATGTTGAAGCTGAAATGACAATATTTTGGCCCCCTGCTGCAAAGAGCTGACTCATTTGAAAAGACCCTGATGCTGGGAAAGATTGAAGGCAGGAGGAGAAGAGGACAACAGAGGATGAGATGGTTGGATGGCATCACTGACTGAATGGACATGAGTTTGAGTTAACTCCAGAAGTTGGTGATGGACAGGGAGGCCTGGCATGCTGCCATCCATGGGGTTGCAAAGAGTCAGACACAACTGAGCGACTGAACTGAACTGATACTTAAAGTTTACTTGAGGCAGGATACACCTGTGCTAGGTAAAGAATGTTTATCAGAGAGAGTATCAGAGAATATCAAAGAGACAAGTGCATCTAATAACAGAATAAGAGGAAATACCCCAAGGAACCTGGGGTACCAGGGCCCTATGTACCAGCTCCTGCAGGTTGGTGACATCCAGCCATCTGGAACATTCAAGGAGCCCTCCTCTCGGACCATCGATGCCAATGGAATCTTTGGACTAGAAGAGCCAAGATCTACGGGTATCAGGGGCTCCAGCTGGGTACAGAGACACTGTGCAAGTCTAAGTTCTTGGAGACAGTAGGGGTAGCGGCTATATCCCGAGCCTGATGAGGAAGGATAAGATACTGAAACAGCCAGAGAGATAACCTGCTTAGTGCCTGCCATGCAGACACACTGCTATCCAGGGCTGCATTCCCAAATATTTCCTGAGCCTCTGCTGCAGGCCAGGTGTTCTGTGGAGCATGTTCAGAGCAGCTCTCTATCCATTTGGGGGATAAATCTTTGGGTCCTCCACCTGTCTACTAGTCCTAACGTATGGAGAGAGGCAGGATGTACACACTGTACTGTCTTGTAGAAACACTGTGAGACTCACAAATGCAAGTCCCATATGCAATTTACAAATATCTACTAGCCATATCTAAAACAATAAAAAAAGTGGGAATTACTCTAAAAAATGTATTTCATTTAACCCAACAGAGCCAAAATATTTTAATTTCAACATACCATCAATATGAAAGTTAGTAATGAGACAGTTTACATTTCTCTCTCTTTTTTTCCCCCCCAAATTAAGCCTTTGAACTCCAGTACGTGTATTACCCATACGGCACATCACTTCAGGTTAGCCACACCTCAAGGGCTCAGCAGCTACTTCTGGCTAGTGGCTTCCCTACTGGACAGTGCAGGTCTAAGAGCACTTCAAGACTCTGGAAGGGTTTCTGAATATAAGGGAAAAGGATGCAATCCATACTATCATCACTTTAGATATCTGAAACGGGGCTGGCAAGATGTGGGGGCAGAGGTTCAGAGCTGGGAGAGAAGTATTAGGGACAAGGAAGTAGAGAGTGTCCCTGAAACGGTCCCACTGCTTTCTCTCCCTGTGGCCTGCAATACAGATGAGACTATAAGCTATGAGTCTGCACATGTCCATGGGGAGACACGCAAACATCTACAGACCCACATATCTGTAAATTCTACAGCTGATATTCACTCTGTCACCTGTCAAGATAAAAGTAAAGAAGTAAAAAGACTTCAATCACAGGGAAAGCAGCAGCACAGCATTTTCCTCCCCCAAGGAAAAAAAAAAAAAATAAAAGAATTTAACAACATTCTAGTTTGTATGTTTGAGGAGGTGTTAGGGGCTGGGGGTGGGGGTAGGTGTGAAGAGAAGTTGGCTTCCTGCCAGGAACTGACATCCCACAATGACTGGGAAATTAGGAGATGTCTCAGTTATTTAGAGCACACATTTAAAATCAAAATCCCTAAAATACAAGATAAATAAGAAATGCCTTAAATACTACATGCACTTAAAAATAAGTTAACTGTCTTGGGAGCACTAAATGCTCTCAAGGAACACAATTTATTGGGGAGCATACAGTGGTGATTAAGTGAGCAAGGGCTCTGCAGGCTGATGGGCTTGGCATCAGAGCCCAGTGTGGTCACTTCCTACCTACCTCTGGGGCTTCCCTGCTGGCTCAGATGGTAAAGCGTCTGCCTGCAATGCAGGAGACCTGGGTTCGATTCCTGGGTCAGAAAGATACCCTGGGGAAGGAAATGGCAACCCACTCCAGTACTCTTGCATGGAAAATTCCACGGATGGAGGAGCCTGGTAGGCTACAGTCCATGGAGTTGCAAAGAGTCGGACATGACTGAGCGACTTCACTTTCCTTCTTTCTTTCTACCTACCTCTGTAAGCAAGTTATTTAATCTCAGTGAAGGTTGGTCTTCTCATCAGAAAGTAGGGGCAAAGAATAGTTACCTTGCCAGGCCTTCGTGCAAATGAAACATGTAAAATGTTACCTTCAGCTGTTCAAGAAACTTATATACCAAACACACTTAAGATATAGTGACACAGTATATATACTTATGCACACACTGTCCAGTAACACTATATATTACAATAGAGTGTGTGTGTGTGTGCATCTACAGTGAAAACCAGGATCGAAGTGCAGTGGCCTGGAGTTTTCCTGAAGGTGGACAAGTCCTGGTTGCAGCCCTACAGCTGCAGGACCTAGGGTTGCATCAGTATCACAGAACCACATCTAAAGGATGAGACTAAGACTACAGATAATAAATCCTGGAGAGGAGGTAGGGAAAAGGGAACTCTCCTAGGCTATTTTGGGGAATGTACACTGTTAACAGCCACAACGGAGAACAGGAGGGAGGTGCCTTAAAAAAATAAAAGCAGAGCTACCATATGATCCAGCAATCTCATTCCTGGGCATATGTAACAAAAAGACAGCTCAAATTTGAAACAAAACATGCAGCCCAATGTTCAAAGCAGCATTATCTACAAAAGCCAAGACAAGGAAGCAACTTAAACATCCATCAACAGATGAATGAATAAAGAAGATGTGAGTTATTTATGTATCATAAATGTCGTATATATGTGTGTGTGTCTGTGTATACGTATATATAATGAGCTACTACGCAGTCATGAAAAAGAATGAAATAATACCAGTTGCAGCAAAACTGATGGATTTAGAGATTATCATGTTAAGTGAATTAAGTCAAAGACAAATATGCCATGATATCACATAAATGCAAATAAATAATAGTACAAATGAACTTATTTACAAAACAGATTCTCAGACATGGAAAACAAACTTGTGGTTACCAAATGGTAAGTGGGGGTGGGTGGGTGACAAATTGGGAGTGTGGGACTAACAGATGCACACTACCATATGTAAAATAAACAAACAATGAAGATTTACTATATATATATATGTATAGCACAGGGAACTATATTCATTATCTTGTAATAAACTGTAATAGAAAAGAGTTGAGAACAGAAAATAGGTCTACACAAATACACAACAGAATCACTTTGCTGTACTCCTGAAACTAACATAATATTATAAATTAACTCTACTTCAATTAAAAACTAAAAAGATGAAACTAACAGTGCGAAGCTGGGAAGGTTGTTGGGAGAATCCAACGCCATCACCCACGACAAGCGCTGACCATGCGCCTGACCCATAGCTGCTCAGTACCCTCTAGCTTCCATCATCACGGGCATCCATCAGTGGGCTAGGGTGAAGTACCTCCCATCTAGGGCTGTTTCTTCTTAACTGCAAACCCTCACGAGTGGCTCTCAGACAAGGCAGGGGCCAGAGGAAGGATGGATTGATGAGGTTTACCATCTAAATACCATCAGGCGTATGTAAAAGTTTTCTTTCAGAAAGCAGTTTCTTCTTCATTTTCTTAGTTGATGCTCACACGTCTCAGGGAGTAAGCAGACTGATTTCAATCAAGAACTACATCTTGAACGCCTACTAATATGCAAGGCATGACTCCAAGTGCTTAAAATTCAGATAAAAATCCCTGGCCTTCAGGGAGCTTACATTCTTGTGGTACTTCATTCTTTATTTCCTTACCTTCCTAAACACAGGACGTTTGACAGAGGGGATGAATGCATTGTTAGGGGCTTGGTTTGAACAAAGAAAGCCTAGTCTTTATTATTTAATGAAAATGAAGAAGTTCTACAGTAGTACACAAAATTGTATCCTTTCGTATCCCTAAATTATATTGAAAACAGGAAGGTTCTTCATTTTGGAAAAATATTGGATTCAGCATGATACCCACACAAAAGTCTGTTTACAAGCATTTTGTACATTTTTGCATCCTACAGTAATTTTGAAATTATATCAAGAGGGAGGAAAGGGAGGAAAAAGCCCTTAAAGGTTTAGACTTTTCATTAAGTTAAATTGTTTTGAAAGAAACAGCCTGACATCTTATTAACAGTGGGGCAGCGTTTTCTTAATTCAAAAACAACTGGGAGAGGTGATGTTCACCTCTGTCAAGATTTCCGAAGTTAGGCAGGCACTTGTCTGATTGCATGTCTCTTCTATGTCCTCTGGCTCAGAGCTCTTTTTGTTGGGAACAGTGCCTGAATGCCTTCAGCATCTCTAGTTACTGGCAGAGTGTCTAGCAAATATATTAGGTTCTTAAAGCTGGGTTCAACCAGTGAATGGGGAATGAACCCAGCACCAAATGAGGAACTAGAGTCCTACCAAGTTTTGAGGGGAACATATTATCTGTGTGGTTCAACCGGACTGGATTCTCAACTCTGGATTTGCCAGGAAGTACCCATCCTACCCTCTAAAACTTTTCTCACCTATCAAAGGTAAAGTAATATATTTTTCTCAAAAGTTTACTTTGATTTTTACTGGACAATACATATTCATTACACTTGCCAGATAATAATAATGCAATAAAATGTAATGCCCTTTTACTTTCTTATTCTACTCTCTTCCAGATTCTTAATTTCAGTTCTGTACAAAACCAAACCTTCCTAAATATTTCTAAATGCAATGATAGTATGATTCTTGGAAATTTGTTTTTACCTTTTATCATATTCTCTTTGGTCTTTATTGACACATGCATAATCTCTAGTCAAAAGAAAAATAGCATAAGAACTGGTTGTTTAAAAAAAAGAAAAGGCAGAAATTCTGTATTGCCACTGCTACCAGGCTGAGGAAGCCTGTGTGTGCTTGCCCATGACCACATCACCTGCCGTGATACTAGCAGAGCAGCCTCTCCACGGAGGATGGCTTGGGGGAAGCGATGCACATCAGTTGGCAAAACTTTGGGTCAAGGGATACAGGACTGGAAAACTCTTTTAGTTTCAAGACACGAGGATGGACACAGCCTATTACTCTTTTGTTTTTTTTTTAATACTTTCCCATTTGTTGAGGAAGTAGCCTGCAGGAGAGTTAAGCAGCTTCAACTATTTTTAGGCCTCTGACCCTCTTTAAAAAGCCAGAGCTAAATTCAGTTCTCTGTTACACCCACTCAACTCCCACCGGCTTCAGCGCAGGCCACGGGAGAACCCGCTCAACAGTTAAGAGAGTTCAGTATTCTCTTAGCATTCTTTGGTCCAAATAGACTGACCACTGGATCACCCAGCCTCTGGAAAGCCATCCAGACTCATGAGAGCAGAAGCCAGAGGTTCCCACTCTGCAAACATCCCTCTCCACTCCCAAGGATTCTCACACAACTGGCTGAAACTCCTGGATTTTCTGGTTAGTTTGTTTGGGTGTTATTGTTTTTCTGTTTTTGACAACCCAGGCAGTGGGAGGGGTGGGGAGAGAGAAGTTCCTTTTGAAAATGGCAGTCTATCTTGGAATTGTTTAAAAATTAGAATCTCATCTACACAAGCCCAGATTCGAAGAACTGTAGTATGAAGGCTAAATTAAACTTTTCCCTCCAACTAGCATGGGGTAATTACAATCAGAGATCACGTGAAGTTCACTGCTATTGTACACAACATAGTTTGTGACAGTAAATAGCAGTATAGTGGGGGTAAGAAACATTTTTAAATAGGAGGTCCCATGTCTTGAGTTGTGGGGCGAGTGGAGAGCATTTGGCATCTCCAGTGACTCTAACAGGGGGGCTGTCATATTCCATGGAAAGGACACTTCTTCTCCCCACACCCTTTCTAATCCTTCCTTCTTAAAGGAACACTCAGCAAGATAATGAATCCTTTAAATGTTACATCTTCTGTCCTGCATTATTGTGGTGCAGAAACTCTTCACATCAAACAGTCATCAGGACTATTACAAAGTGGGCTTATAAGAGAGGGGCTGAAAAGGAGCTGTGTGAAAAGAAGTGGAAAATTAAAGCTGAAGCAGTCGAAGAAAGGGCTTAATTTACTGGCATGTACAGTATGCAAATGAGATTACTCTCAGCTTAACTGCATCATTTATGTCCATAATAACGGCATCATCATTACAGGGCTCAAATTAAATTACACCATAATTAGCATATCAAAGTGATTGGTTAAAGTTTAAAACAAATACCCAATTTTGTTAATGAACAGCTGTAATTGTCATGTACACTTCAGTGAAAACTCTCTAAACAAATATATGTTTTAGAAGAGTGGAAGATTTTTTTTTTTTCCTTTTCCGGCAGACAGGTCTGTAGCAGAGGTAAATTACCTAAAAAGAATGACATGGACTATTCTATTAATGTTAATATATGCTGATAATTTTCAAGTAATAAAGCATTCTATCAAAACAAGGCTTCGCTTATCCTCAGACACCTTCCCTGCTCCTGAATGTGAAACACCACCAGAAACCTGTTTACCCCCCCCAACCATTATACAAACACTGGGGTGACCTGTCTCCAACACGCAAAGGACATGTTCAATAACATGCTATCACCAAACCCCCTGCTCATTGAAGAGACATCCGTGTTCAAATCTCGCCAAGTCAAAGCTGATTTTCTCCGCATTCCAATCAAAAGACGGAAGACTGACAGGGCCAGGAAACTTGCTGAATTTATGGTGCAGACCAGAACACTCCTAAGCTGATGACCTGATAACCCAGCAGAAGGCCTTCAGCTCCATGTCCGCCCTCATCGAATCATAGTTACACTGAAGCAGTTTCAAATGTGCAGCTGCACCAGGGAAGTTTCTGTTCTTCCATCATTAAAATAAATCAGAAGGTGCAGCTAGCTATTTTGTCAGTGTTAGCTGAAATGAACATGCACACTCATTTCAGATATGCAAAACTATACACAAATAATAAGCTTGTTTTTCAACCTTTTTGTTATAATAATTTCATGTCAGAAGAGTTTCTACACAAAAATCAATAACCTTGAGGCTCACATGTTAAAAAGAAAGCTCTCTGCCTAAGATTCTCCCCATTTCTTAATGACGTACCCCATATGTTCTCCGATTTATCTGTAAGGGTAACCATCCACTGTGATATACAACAAGGCAAGCCAAAATATGTTTCTCCCAAAAAGGAAAAAAAAAAAAAGCACTTTCAAATATACTTAACAAGCAAATTGAATGTCTTATTAAAATCGTATTATCTAAACAGTGTTCAAAAATTTAAAGAAAGTAGCTTTTCATTTTATTCATCGAGGAATCCATTAAAGCTTAGGCTCTGAAGTAGTATGTAAATTATGTGCCTTTCAAGGTAGAGCTAGGGCAAATTCACTCCATCAACTAATGATGAACCTCATTATGTGCAGGGAGGATTCATAATGAGGAAAGAGCCACCGCCATTCCATGTTCTAACATAAATCCCTGTAAAATTTGAATATCTCCCCGTCTAATTAAAGGCTACTAATTCCAATCACCCCCTCCATGGCCCCAAAGTAAAAATAAACCTCTTTAAAAGCACAGACTACAGTTATATTTCTAAAGCAGCCCTCGATTCTGTTTGGACTCAGAACCTTCCACTCAGATATGTTTTACGACAAGCATAATTAGCAGCTTTCTAAGATACAAACTTTGAGGCTGTTCGAGCTCATTTTAGTTAAATGCACTAGATTTCTATTTTTCAAAGAGCGTCACCTTGACGGGGCTACAGTGCATGCACAGAGATGATGCTCAGCCAAGAAACCAGCAGGAATGTGCGAGCAGTGTAATAATGTAAAATAAAATTCTTAGCACTCGAGTTCCGTGCTGAAGCGGAGATGCTCAGAAAAAGCCAAGCAATCGTGGCATGAACCCGAGGTTGCATTTGGACGGGGATGTATTCAGATCTGCTTGGGAACAACGTACTTGATTCTGGAACAAACTGCTCACTTTTAATGCGGTTTGAACTAATGAACAAGTACAGCCCAGCCTCTCACAAGCCAGAGAACTATTTCCTCTTCTAATCACCGACTCTGATTTTTTTTTTTTTTAACTGAAAACTATAGAATGCAAACCCAACACTGCCAAACATATTTATTATGATTAATAGCCTGTAATATCCCTCACTAAGGCTTAATTTGCTCTTGTTTTCCATTATGAATCTGCACACTCTATTCCTGTCCCTTTTTCAGGTGGAGATGAATTTCCTGTGGTCTGTACTCTATTGTATTGCCACCCAGCAAGGCACAATTAGTTAAAAACAGCCAACCTCCACCTCCACAACCTCCACAGAGCACCAGATTACGCAAACTGAGAGAACACAGTCATTGAGAAATAAGTGAAGGTGTCCAGGGAATTAAAGCAATTAAACTAAAAAAAGAAAAAAAGAGAAAAAGTACTTATGCCAGTCACCCAAACACACCTTTACATTAAAATTCCAGAGAAAAGAAAGAAAGAAAAAAAACTCTAGTTCCTTTCTTTAATGTTGATAAACTGGATATAGTAGCTAACCAGAAAACCTTATCTGCTGTCACAGATTCAAGCATCCCCAAGAGTCTGAACCCCAATTTGGTAATGCAATGTATACATCAAGGACATCAAATGTAGAATTTCAGGAGCTACAGAGTCCATTCTAATCGAAGATGCTGCTGCTTCTTTAAGTTCCATAAAAATAAACTCCACTACATAAAAGCTGCCACAGTGCGTGCTCTCCCGTCCCTCGGCTCCAGGCATGATCTCCCCGCCACCCCCCTTTCAGGTCAGCCACTCATGCATTAGGAAGACATCCCTCCCAAAATAACTTGGCCCACCCCCGAAGCAGAGAGTTTAAGCAACCTACCTTTGTTCTGGAGTTGCAGATAATGACAGACAAGCCTCAAGACCATGAGGATTTGGGAAAGCAGGGGAGTTGAAAGAGAAAACAGGGGGGAAGAAGAAGAAAGAAACACCACAAGTAGAGAAGAATTGGAAGAAACAACGGGAAACAGTTTCTTGTGAAACTGTTGTGGCTGCCACAGGATCGGGGTGTCTTCACCAGTGTTTACACCAGTGAGTACACCTCTGCTCCATCTCATCCACAACTGGTGGCATTTTTTTTTTTCCCGGAATCCATGCATGACAATTAAAAGCAACTGCACCTCTCTGTTGGGAGGGGGACCACAAAAGACCTTGGCAATATTTCTTTACAATGTCTATATCACTGATGAGCCTTAGTTTGAGTGACAAAGGTCCCGGGCTAAATCAACATTCTTACCTTAATGTTCCTAGTAAAAGGCTCCAGGAAACATAACTCATGAGACATGTATGCAAAGATATGTCTCAAGGAATTAATCCAGAGCCCTCAGATGAAGTGAGGAGAAAAGAAAAAAAAGTCGAGGGGGGGGGGGGGTGTAGAAAAAAAGAAAATGCAGTGGCTTATTTCCAAACAAATGCAGCTCAGCCTGGGCAGCGAAAGCATAAAAACAGGTTTGCATATACGGAGCTCAGTGGCAGAAGCGAGAGTTCTGTAGGATTTATTTGACACTTATTTTCCGGGAAGCCTTTTGTGGAGTTGTACCGTTTGTTTCTTATTGTCTGGGAGGCAGTTAGGAGCTTTCTCCCGGAGGGGGCCTCTCAAGCCCTGGGCTTGGCCGCCTCTGACAGGGAGGTAACCATATTAGGATGTGTATGGTAAAGTAAACAATAACATAGTTGCAATGAAATGGAATTTTTTTTTTTCCAGCTAATGGTGTTGGGGTCAGTCCTGTCTTTTTAGTCATTCTCACTAATTCTGTTTCCTAGTTCAAACAGGCCCTCCTCCTCCCCTTTTTTTTAAGTGTTAGATGTTTCCAAATATCTGACTGTAAATTCGTTGAGAATGTTTGCAATGTAAGAAAAAGCTTTTAACATCCAAATAAAGATCCTGCCAGTTTAATCATTAAAGGGGATGTGAATTTTCAAGCCCTTGCAGAAATCCAAGCCTCCTTTCCTCACTCCTCCCATGCCCCCACCCCAATCTTTCTCCCAAGGTTAAAATTACTTGGTCATTGAAAAGTACCTTCTAAATAAATCAGATTTTTAAAGAAAGAGACCGTTACCTTCATAAAAATTCCACAGTCACATACTGTGTTACTGAGTGAGGAGTCTTAACCGTTCATGCGCCTGAAAATTTATTACCTGGAATTTCTAGGATGGTTACTTTTACATGATAAAGCTCTTTCCCACCTTCTCCAACCCTCCTCCCCAAAGGGAAAAGGCAGGCAAAAAATACTGTGGTCAAGTCATTCTACAGAAATTAGCTAATCAAAAAGAAAAATATCAGAAATGAGTCCCCAAGATGTTACACATTTTTAAAAAGTTCTGCATTAAAGACAACAATAAAAAGTACGGCTGCTCTCTGGCCACTGTCAGACAGTATGAGGTTCCCACCCCCTTCCCCGGCAGACAGTGAATCCTCCCGCTCCCAGGTCAGGGCAGGCCGAGGAGGACAGCCTCTCAGATGAGGACCCCAGAGAGTGGGTCTGCAGAGGGAGGAGCAGCTGTGAGCCAGCCTGGCCCCAACGCAGAGAGAGCATGTCTTTATCCTGGAGGTGAGAGATGGCGTTTCTTAAAAGCGGTTTTCCTTAAGAGAGCTGCCAAAAACGAGGGTGTTCACAGAGTGGCCAGCCCTCAGTGCACACGGAGAGGAGAGGCACCTCGCTGCTGCCTGCAAGAACCCCAGAAACCACCCGGGCCAAACGGGGTGTGAGAGATAGGGCACAGGCCGGGGAAGAAATGGTACATGCAATTCGGGCTGCAGTCGGGCTGATGGAGCAAGTAAAATGTACATGGCCCTGCTGAGACTTCCACAGCTCAGAAAAACAGTGCTTCCCCAGCCTGGAACCCCTGGGTTGGCCTCTAAACTGCTTTGCTCCTTATCAGATCCATATCACCCAGAAACTTAAAACCCCTGCAACTCATGTTTTATTAAAACATGTTTAGCATTCTTCTTAAAGATAGGTTTTAACCCCAAATACCCATGAAATTAAATCTCCTATGCCACTTATCTGCACTGCTGGGCAAAAACTAAAGTTGAGCTAAACAGAGAGATAGTAAAATCAATAAATCACACAGAACAAGTAGCAGTTCAAAAGTTCAAAGATATGATGGCCAGTTCAATGCGTCTTAGCACTCACCCAATAATAACTCGTCTCTGTCACTCCTCATAGTATAGACAATTTCATCGGCATCATTTTCATTAGGCCGTCTCATGGAAAATTGCTAGCTATTTATGTATACGCTAAAATAAATTAGCCATTTCATCGAGCAGTGTGATTCTTATAAAATACATTAACACAATACTCGATTTTCCAGTTGGAGTAAATAAATAAATCAATAAATTCAATACAGTGTGATTCTTTTATTGTGGCACTACAGCTCTCAGCATAAGTGTTTTTATTGGGTTTATTTGTTTCAATAAAAATTGAAATGGGCCACTGATCTCCACACTGGCATCTTAAAAAAAAAAAGAAAAGAAAATCTATCCAATATTTGGGAAAGTGTTGTGTGGAACACTCAAACTTATAATGGTATTCGAAAATCATTTTCATTATGATGATTAATCCACAAATCAATTTTGATGGGAAATTTCACAAAGGGAAAGGGGGAATTCTGCCAGGTGTGCGACTCTGGTGGAGCTTCTCTGCTGCAGCCCCAAGTCTGGGGCGGGGGGCGGGGGAGGTTGTTGAGAGACAGCAGGGCTTCGCTGAGCCGCGACCTTCTGCCTCCAGCGTGCCTCCTCCCTGGACAGGGAGAAAGGACAACGGGACAAGCGCCAGATGGCCTCCTCTGTCACACCTTACGAAATGCCATTGATTGTGGCTCGGGGAAGGCCATTTACTGCAACCTCTGGGGGAAAGACGGGGGTATCATGACTGCAAGGAAGAAGACAGAGGTGTGCTGATGCTGTAAACGACATCAGGCCCAGGACCTGCAAGCAATTCTGGGAGTGAAATGGAGACACCGCAAGGCCTGAGACTTTCCCTGAGTCACCAGCACCATTGAAATCAACAGTGTAGTCTTTGTCTGCCCAACATCCACGCTGCTCTTCCTCTGAACACTAGCCCGACTCTTCTTGGGAGAGACGCCCCATTCCCCACTCCCGGTCCCTGTGGTGCACAGAAGGTAGATGCATCTCCCAGCTCCGGAGGGTGGAGCAGAAACCAGGTCTGGCCAATCAGCATGTTCTGCTCTGTCAGTCACACTGAGGGGCTGATGGATGGACATGTGCCAAAGGAGAATCATACTCAACTACTAGGATTCCATAGGAAATAATATTCTATAGGAACTATAGTTCTTTTGCTAGCTTTTCCAAGGCTTTAAGAACATGGATTGGCTTGCCTCCGCAGAGAAAGCTGGCTAAAAGTAAAAGCTGGCTAAAGGGGACACAGCAATTCAGAGGTGAGTACAACAGCAGGACAGAGTCCTAACAAAGTCCAGAGGGAGCCATCCTACTTCTGGACTTCATTACCTGAAAGTGAAAGTTACTTAGTCCGACTCTTTGCAACCCCATGTCCATGGGATTCTCCAGGTCAGAATACTGGAGTGGGTAACAGTTCCCTTCTCTAAGGGATCTTCCCAACCCAGGGATCAAGCCCAGGTCTCCCGAATTGCAGGCGGATTCTTTACCAACTGAGTCACCAGGGAACATGAACTAGTGAAATTTCCAAATTTGCTCAGCTAGCTGGAACAGCCTACTTTGGGTTATCTGCAGCTACAATACAGGAATTCAAAATATATATGCGTTCTACATGTAGTTCTCCAACTCTATAATATGCCTTACCCCTTATGGGAAAGCAAACCAACTAAAAAAAACACACAAAACAGTAAGTTCCCAGAGCTAACCCTCAATCTGTAGACCTCCTACATTCTATGTAACCAGGCCATCAGCTATGTTTTCTTTTTTGCTAAGACTAGAAAGAGTTAGGAGAGTAAAGCAGGACAAACAGTTGGAAAGAACTCAAGTTGATCTCAAACCAATCTACACTACAGGTCTAAAGCAATCCCGTATGCAAGCTTACACAAACTTGATAAACTTTCTTCTCTAGGTACTTGGTGGTGGTGGTGGTTCAGGTCAGGATGGACCAACCCATCAGTTTAGATGAACAGCCTGTGAGCTCACAAGGGCAGATGTCACATCTCCTGATCAGACTCAAGGACAAGGGATGAGATGCAGTCTTTCATCCTGACAGAATTTGTGATGGGAGGCAGAGGCAGGGTACAGTGGTTCTTAGTCGTGTGTGTGTGCTCAGTCATATCTGATTCTCTGTGGTCCCAGGAACTGTAGCCCGCCAGGCTCCTCATCCATGGGATTTCCCAGGGAAGAACACTGGGGTGGTTTGCCATCTCCTTCTCCAGGGGATCTTCCCAATCCAGGGATCAAACCCACATCTCCATGATCTCCTGCATTGGTAGGTGGATTCTTTACCACTGCACTACCTTGTTAAGCCCTGGTCCTTAGTCACTGATCATAATAACAAGGGAGGAGGTCAGGAAGAATCAAGGGCTATGTGGGTCCTTGAAGACAGGCCAACACAAACTCACTGGCCCTAATACTTTCTGAATCTCTTTGCAGCATACTATCCCTCGTATAAAAATTTCTAGCTATTTGACCAGTTAGTCTTACCTTCAGCCTGTCAAGGTTTAAGTCCACTGGAGAAAAAATAAAATTACTCGAGAAGACATAAAAATATTCTAATAAGGCACATGTTACAGCTAAAGTTCTTTGAATGATATCGATAGAAGGGACAGTGACAAATACATTAAAAATCCTTTAGTTTTATTCCCATATTGCTTCTTTAATCATTATAAAAACTGCCACTTATTGAGTAACTAACTGAAGTAGACGACATTATATTTGTCATGGAATTCTTACAATATTTTCCCCATTTCACAAGTATGACAAACTGAGACTCGTGTTAAATAGTTTACATAAGGTCACAAAATGAGTAACAGGGAAAGTGAGATTTCAATTCAGCTTAGTCAGCATGCAAAACCCATGGGTTGCTTTATTCTTGTCTCCTCTTCTTTCCTCATTTCCATGAGTTTAATTTTTCACAATACCACACCATTAAACCTGAAATTCCTAATGCCTAATATCAACTCCAAGTCTAGAAGAAGAGATAACCAGTAAAAACACAGATGTGCTTTAAATTGTACATTTTAGAAAGGAAATAGTCGTAAGTCAAGAATGATAAAGTAAGAGTGGGGTCTGAGGGAATGTATTTAAATGAGGTGAACAGGGTAAGTGACATTTAAGTCAAGGTAGAAGGGATGAGGTCCAGCCTGCATGCCTGGCTTTTAGCCCTGGCTCCAGCCAAGCAGACTGGCAAACCACAGTCATGATTTCTCCCTGGGCAGGAGTGAACCCCAGATCAATACAACCAGCCTGTCCTGGGACTAGCAACCACTGCAACACAAGAACAGAACAACAGAAAAGAAGCTACTTTATTCTTAATGTGCCAGAGGCTCCATTAATCATTTTATATGCATTTCTCATTAAACCATTAAAATAACCCTAGACGATGCATACAGTTACTACTTCCCTTTAATTGGTAAGGACAATGAGGCTCAGAGAAGTTAAGCAACCCATTCTTGGCCATACTGAAGCTAAGTGGTGGAGCACAAACCCAAACCCAGCTCTGACCAGGACACCTGGCGCATCATATTGGCATCCACCTGCTGTCAGGAATGACTGTCAGCATGAGCCCCAGATGCTCACACTGGAGTCCTGAATCCTGATGCTGGAGTGGAAGGGCAATCCGCCAAACTCGAAGACATAAAGATGTGAATGACTGGCTCCGCTCAGTTTGCAGAGCGAGGGACCTTTAGGAGCAGAGAAGGCTGAGGAAGGAGAACCATTAGCACCACGGCCCCCTTATTTTTCCAACCTCTGCTGTATTATTATTCACTAGACTCTCTGGGTAGCTCTACATCTCTTCCCTTCCTCTAACGAGGGCCATGGAACTTGGGACTGGCCTTCTTCTAGAAATAACCTCATCGATCCTGCTCCGCACCAGGACTATATCAAAACCATGGCCTACCTGAAATTTTGGTGGTGGGAATTGTTTTAAAACTCCAGAGGATGAGCTTGGGGCCACAGGGGTCCACCTGCCATGGAGAGTACAGTCTGCCCACCTCAGCACTACTGATATTTTGGTCAAGCCAACTCTTCACTGCAGGAGTTGTCCTGTACATTGGAGGAGTTTGGCAGAATCCCTAGATGCCAGCAGAACCACTGCCACCCCAGGTGTGACACCAAAAATATCTCCGGGTATTGCCTAATGTTCTTAGGTGGGAAAAACTGCTCCTTGTGGAAAACATTCATCAAGAGAAACACTGCCCAATAGAACTTTCTGTAATGATGGAAGGTTCTAGACCTACACTATCCAATGGAGTCACCCGAGGCAACTGAGCACTTGACATATGGCTAGTGAAATCCGGAACTACATTCTTAAATTTATGTAATTTTAATTAATTTAAATTTAAATAGCCACACACATCTAGGGGCTACTCTATCTTGGACTGTGCAATTTTAGAAGTGTCACAAATTCTCCATATTCATGAGAATCTGATCCTCAGCAGATGGGTATTTGGTTCCTAGTTCAAGATTCTATATATTAATTTTTAATTAAAAATCATATCTTCTCCTCCATGGAAATCAACAAACTCTCTCAAACTTGGCATTTTGGTCCTGACTTAAAAAAACAAAAAATCCAATTTTAAAAGCATTAGTCTTTTCCAATAAATAAATAAATAAATAAAAATCCATTCTTGCTCTGAATCTAAATTTATACAAATTTTTGCTTAATTTTTATATAAATTCTAATCACAATTTTGATGAGAAGTGCAGATTTAAGTCAATAACTTGAGTGGGAGATTTATGCTTGTAGATTTGAACCAAGCATACTCCTTAAGTAGCCACTTGGAAGATAATTTTTTTTTACTGTCAGAAACATGTAACCGCTACTCTCTTCAAGGCACGTTGCCTGTAAACCAGGTTTTGGGAGGTGCCTGCTCTCCTGGAGCAAGTGCCCTCTCCACCAACTCAAATAACGCACACCATCTGGAACAAGAGTGACATTCTGAAAGATTTCTTACACAGAAACATCCCTCTACCCTATCGCTCCCCTGAACACTCCAAACTACACACATCAGGTGGAGCCTTCCCCCCGGAGCTCCAAGTGTGATGAATTTTTCAGCTTAGGGAGAAAGATTAGTATTGATGTAACAAAGTGACTGTAAAACCAGCTGGACGACATCATAAATACATCACAGCTGTCAGGATGTCTCTTTCACGATGGACAAATATAGAAGCAAAGATCACTTGGCGCGGGGGCGTGTGGGGGCGGGGAGGGGGGGTAGCGCGCAGGGGTTAGTCGTTCCCAAGCCCGTGTGCAGGGTGTGAAACATCCAGAACTATGGCTGTGAACAGAAAGCTGAGCCATCTACGAAATATTTCTTGGGTGATAAACAGAGAGCTTGAGATGGGATAAAGCCTGATGATGAAGAAAGTAAACACAGTGTGTCTGAGATACTCATCATCTCTTGATACCAAGCAATTTCACCTTTAGCAATACTGTGGGAATCCAAAAATGCATTGTCATTCTTAGTAATACTGAAAACAATAAAATCCATATCCTAAGCTGGGCACAGCCTAGATTTTAGGTTGACCTTCGGTGGTCAGGTATGAAATGTTACTCCATAGAGACAGCTCTGGATAGCTACTCAACATCATTTGTAAACTTCTTCCCACCCTCCCACTACTCTTCAAGCTGAAAAAAGTGAGATGTCTCCTTCCCAGATTTCTCTGCACCTAGGGATAGACATCTAACTTAATTCTGGCCAAAAGATACGAAGGGGGGATGTGTGAAATATTTTTCTCCTCCCTGATTAGAAGAAAGGAACAAATCTCTCTCTTTGGTTGTCCTCTTACCCACTTAGTGCTTTAAAAGTAAATACGTACAAAGGTGATGCCTGGAGCTTTAGCAGCCACCCTGTAGCCATGAGGGAAAAGTTAAAGGAATCACCAATATGCCAACCCAGCAATCAGAAGTTACTGAAATAAGGAACCAATCTTTGGATGGCCTACCTACAGATTTCTGAGCAAGTAAATCATAAATAGCCTTATCTTTTCAGCCACTGCTAATGAGGTTTCCTATCACTAATAGTGAAAACATGCTTATATCCTAAATCCCAGGAATGATAGACAGAAATCCCTTCCTTGAGGAAACTGGACTAACCAAAGTGTAATTAGTCATTTTCCCTGGAACCTAAGATGGTTTCCTATTTCACCTGAGACCTTATCACTAGAGAGTATGATTCTTAGTCTCTAGAAGATCTCAAACAGAAACACCACCACTTCGTATCTACTTGCATGCCAACTCCACACAAAGCTTTCACTCAAGTGATTTACTATCCTCCCACTCCCTCTACATGGTAGGTACAAGCATCATCCCAACTTCTGAGTAGAAGAAAGAGTAGAGAGAGAGAGAGAAACAAAATGTCCTAGGTCAACAGATTTACAGAAAACTTGGTCACACAGGAGGAAAATGATTACGCACGGCCCCAACTGCAAAACGTGGACAGCCCCACCCACTGATCATTTTTTGTTCTAAGACATAACAGCATCATCTGAGCTCAGAGCACAGGCCACACATAGTCATTTGCGCTGTGCCTTGATGAGCAGATGCTTCAGCTGTAACTGATTCTTCAGCTCAAGATGCCAAGGACAAGGGATGCTCCCTGAGAGCTAACAGCAGCACAAACACCAAAGATGCCACCATGAGCAGGCAGAGATGTCATTTTGGTGTTGACTGTCACCGTACCCTGGAGGGAAAAGGTAAGGCCTGTGACACGATGTGGGGACGGGGCATGCGTAGATGGCCTGCAGCTAGGGGAATTAAGAGACATCAGACAGCTTGCTTAGCTTTGAAATTCATGGCTCTGTGATCTTCAGTTAACTAGCTTGACATCTCTGAACCTCAGGTTTCCCATCTCTAATACAGAAATAATAAAAGTAGATAAACTTTTTGTGTTGTGAAAATTACATGTGAATGATACATGCCAAAGTTCTCACCTGGTACACAGTACATGCTCAGTAATTAGTTATCCTCAGCATAATAATCATCATCGTATCAAATGATAATGAATTGCAAAATTACCACAAAGGACTACCATGTGAGCGTGCATGCTAAGTCATTCAGTCGTGTCTGACTCTGTGATCCCATGGACTGTAGCCCATCAGGTTCCACTGTCCATGGGATTTTCCAGGCAAGAATACTGGAGTGAGTTGCCATATACTCCTCCAGGGAATCTTTCCAACCCAGGGACTGAACTCATGTCTCTTGCATCTTTTGCATCGGCAGGTGGGTTCTTTACCACTACCGCGACCTGGGAAGCCCAAAAGGGACCAGCATAGTATGCTATGATGTTCAACATATGCTCCTTCCCTGGTTTTTCCACCCCTCTTCCCTCTACAAATCACTCATAGGTTTAATTCTAATGTGAGGTATCGATTACAATTTTTAAAACTATTAAGGAATGCATCCCACTAAAATGGTCTTGGCCTTAATGTTATGCTGGATACAAAGATAAAGCATCAACTGACATAAGCTTTTTATGTAGCAAATATGCTAAACAAAGAATATATGTGTCTACTTAAAAATACAATTAACTATGTCATATTAATATTTACATTTTTTCCTATATTATACATGTAAGAATACCCCTTCTATTTACTGAATTTCTGTGTATTGAGAATGGATGCAATTTTAATTAAAAAAAGAAAATATTTGTTCCTAGTTCAAATTTCTTGCTATAAACATGGACTACTTAAAAAATTTGGAGGAAAAGATAGTATTTTTTTAAAGACAAAAAAGATTAAAAATGTCTAATTTCCACCCTCTTGCTTTTCTAATAGCTGATCATTTGTCAAGACCATAAATGGCAACAAATCTGTAAGAAATTAAGAAAAAAACAAACAACTTCTAAACATTTAACTAACCTAATCCCCTTACCCTTAGTAAGTTACTGTTCACTGTTTTTTCTCCTTCCGGACTTCCTCTTCTCAACCAGAAATAAATTCTTCCCCTTGGTTTCAACCATATGTTTCTTGCCCTAGTAGTATCTCAGGGGACATGTTTAAGTCCTTTGTGGTGTGAATCAAATCTACAGGTGGGATGGGAATGCAGAAATAAATAACCCACTAAGAGTCACGACCACTGAACTGACCTTATGCATGGAGGTCCACAAAGACTGGCGTTTGGTTAAAGTTTCTCCTTATTGGTTGGCTGGCTTCAGAGAGCCCTGTGAATGCCAGGACTTAGGATAAGCAATGACATACTTAACTGTTACATATTAATGTTCATGATAACACAATCTTTCATTTGGGTGATTTAAAAGTCCCTCTAGTCTGACTTACACTTAGATATACACTGAATGCTTCATCCATCATAACCATTTTTATTCTCAATCTTGTGCAAAAAATACCAAAGACAGTGGATCTCAACTACACACTGAAGAGGGTTTTACTATTAACCCTGAAAAATTACTCTCTTGTCATTTATACACTGATTCCCACAGTTTCTGCCTAAGCAATCTATTCACCTGCATCTCTCACGACAGCAGATCTTATCTGTGGAGGTGAAAGGAAAGCCATGTTCCTCTCTCCTCTCTAGGATCAAATCTGCCATATCTTAGAGAAGAAAGCATTTCTCAGTTTTGAGCTGGACAAAATGCCCAGCACCTCAACACTGAAACGCTTGTGAGCAAGCAGCTTGAGAAGGTCACAGCAACTTGGACTGAACTTAAAAGGGGATTTAGAACTCACTCACCCCAAGAACCAATGAGCTTACTCCCATCAAGCAGTGAGTCAAGGATCACACCTACCCCTAATAAAGGCACTTGAAAGAAAGTACATCCCCTTTCCATTCATGTAAGGGCTTGTCACAGTTTCATGGCCAAAATCTTCCCACAATTAACCTTGGACCTACAGACCATGAGGCAAATCAAAACGAAGGCAGTGATGAAACCAGGCACCTTCCAGCTTGGCCTAATTCTAACACAACTGCGTTTATCTTCTAAATTAGAAACACAAGACTCTCTTAAGGAAGTACATAATGGTCTCTTACTAATCCTGCATGATTCTCACGTGCAATACACAAATAAATGCAACTACACACACATATACCAATCAGTTCCCCCAAAATTCTCTGCATGGGGTAGAAATTAAGCCTATCCCTCTAAAATCATTTTTTCAGTCTAACATATATTCAATATTTTTTTATTTTATGACCTTTCTTTTATTTTCAAATTCTCCCATCTTAACAATCTCCATTTAGACTAATAAATTTATGTTTTTATTCCCAGGTCATTTATAGGTTGATCTCTTGAGGCAAGGAAACATTAAATTATTGGAACTCAGTCTAGAGATGTTTCCAGGGTAAAGGTTCTCTGTTTATTAGCAGAAGAAATGCATTTGACTAATTTGACTTGTAAGTCTGATAAAATCTCCCTGCAAAAAACTGATTCTATTATGATGAATAATCCTTTGAGGTGAAAAATGAGAAATATCCACATTGGGTTTTATTATATATTAATTCTAACAGGGTCTGAAAAGAAACTGAAGTAAGCCATCTTTTAGACGCTGGAAAATGGCAAACTTCCTCGCAAACTACATGCAAGAAGTAATTAAAGTAAATGAACATGAAATTAAACAGCACCCCCATAAAGTAGGATATAAAAGAAAAGATTATTAGAAAAAAAAAAAAGATTGTCTTCCTGCTCTATATTAATCTCATGAATTGTGCATTTATTCTATTTCTCTTTTATTATTTGATGATGGGGTTTTAGAGCTTGGATTTTATTAGAACTTTGCTGGAGAAAGGTCTTCAGTAGTAAGCTAGCCAGAGGTCTAGGTATGTTATTACATCCTTCCCTGGGACTTAACTACTAGATGAGCCATACATGATAAAGGTAGGTTCATCAAACGTCCTGTAATGTAAAGCTGGAAGGCTTCCCAACCTCATCAATGACAGACTCAAGATCCTGGTTAGAAAGGCGGTCCTAACGCTACAAAAAGCAAGAACAAAACTCTCTCCAACTCTTCAACAAACCCTCCTATTCACGCAGAATCCAGGGACCGCTGGTACTTGTTGAATTTCGGGAGCTATCCAGAATCCATCTGTACTTCAATTTCTTTTTGGGGAATTACCCCTCCCCACCCTTGTTGCAAGCAAGGTGGAATTCCTCAGTCAGATCCCCTGACCTCTCATAGCCATGGGGAGATAACACAAACTAGGACATCTGATTTGTCTCAGTAGACTGATGTATGGACAGAAAAATGTTTGGGGAACACTGATTTTAGCAGTGACATTCAAACTGCCTATATGTGGGAACTATCCCCTATCCTTTCTCAATGTTCTGTCCATTCTGTGACCTTCTGTCTACTCCTCCAATAAACCCTTTTCCTTTAAGTTGGCCAGAGATCAACTCTGTTGCGTATAACCAAAGAATTCAGCCAGTATGTTGGGAAGACCCTTGCTTGTCACTGGCTCAAAAAGAAAGCTGAGCTAAATGAACCCACACTCAGCATAAGGGACAAGATGTGATATTGTGTTATTTATGACTGTTCTTAAATTCAAGGTAAAATTTTAACCAAAGGTTGTTTAAAAATCAAAACCAAAAAAGACTAGCATTCAAATCTGCAAATCAGGAATCTTCTTTCCAGTTTTTTGCAGTAGTTTTAGAGATACAAAATCAACAAAAGTTGAGTTGAAAGAGGAAGTTTATAGGATGTGGAAAGATGAAGCGATTGAGCCATATGAGTATTTAGTGAGGGGATGTAGATTCTTCATCTGGACTTCCAGAAGCCACCACAACCCTATGTGTAGTTGTGTATTTCTCAGGTGTCATGATGAAAAGGAAATGGACTTTGGAACCAGCCAGCCCTAAGTGCAAATGCTTGTCCTTTCCCTTAGCAGTTCTGTGACTCGGAGCAAATTATTGATATAGCATCTTGCTGGACTTCCGTTTTCCAATCTACAAAATGGATAGTGGCCCTATTTGTAACTCATAACCAGTCAGCAAGAGCAGAAGTGACCTCAAACACAAAACTCTAGTAGTCATGATGCCAAGTAAGCCCACAACAAAATGTTAATAATGATAACCGTGCCTGAGTCGATCTATGGAGCACCTCCTCTGTATCTCACGTGCGCTGGGGCGCACAAAAATAAAGTTACATCGGTTCTTACCTTCAGGCAAGAATTTGTGGCTTTCAAATTTGAAAAGAATGCACTAAACTACAGAGCAGACTTGAACAAAGGTTATAATGAAATACAAACACACACTTGTGGGAGCCCAGACAAAGGAGTGAGTCACACAGGCTGGGTTCAATTGAAAAGGCTTCAGAGAAGTGATATCTGAGCCAAGCCTTGAAGGATGAGTAGGATGTTAATAGGCAGGGGGAGGTGGGAGTGGGAAGAGGAGGACTGGCATCCAAAACCAAAGGAAGCAATAACATGAGCTGCACAAGTTCAAGAGCAGGGCAACAATAGGGCAGAAGAAATGGGTTGATGTAAGCTCCACAGGGCCAGGGACCGAGTTGGAGTCCATCACTCCGAGAAGAGGGCCAGTCCCACAAGAGGCACCTAGGTATTCCATGAGGCCCTGAGAAGAGGAACAGAAGACACACAGATGGGGCCAAGGCAGAGAGCCTTGAGGGCCACGCTAAGGAGCCAAGTCTCCATCCTGCAGTTCGAAAGGCAATGACAAGAACAGAAAACAAGAGAGAGAGACTTCAGAGGTTAAAGAAACCTCTGCAAGCATGGGAGGGTGGGGACAGGAGAAAAGGGGGGAGCTGTGATTAGATTTTAAGTCTGGGAACTCATTTATTTAAACTGAAATGATTCTGGGTCCAGAACTATCACTGATCATACTGGCAAAGTAGAGCTTGACCACAGAGAAACCTTTCCATCAAGAACCCTAAGAATGGCATGATCTGCCGCCAGACAGAGTGAGCATGTCATCCAAAGCCTGTCAGTGAAAATCAGAGGAGCTCAGCCTTAAAGCATGACTGTGTGACCCCAGGCAAGTCACTTCAGCTCTCTGTGTCTTTCGTATTACTATCTTTAAAATGGGGTCAACAGCAACACAGCTTTATAAGGACTAAGAGAGAAGACAGACATGCTGGATCCAGAATGGCTCCTGGCACAGGCAACACGCTCCATAAACGTTACCTGCTTTTTTTCCGACGGTTTTCCTTATGGTTATCTACCAAGAATGACGAAGAACAGGTCCCAGGCTCCCA
Organism: Dama dama; assembly: GCF_033118175.1. Lineage (NCBI taxonomy): Eukaryota > Metazoa > Chordata > Mammalia > Artiodactyla > Cervidae > Dama > Dama dama. The sequence continues at coordinate 35,220,682 of NC_083704.1, read as the reverse complement.
AATGACTGTTTCCAACTCTAGGATCCAACTGTTGAAAAAAAAGTGACTTCTCTGGCATTGGTTGATTCCAGTTAACTCCCAACTTTGTGCAGATAGAATAGATGGTTTGTGAAGGGGCCCATGGTAAGAAAAACTAACACAAACAGGTTTATGGTCAAACAAAAGTGGCCACATATCAACAAAATATCTATATACAAGACAGCGTCTTGTCACTGAGAGCTGCATATTAACCCAAGAAACCATGGGCAGTGCCTCCCAGGAGGACTTGACCTGAGAGTCATGTCCAAGTCCTTTAAGAAAAGGTAGCCTAGATTATCCACTTCCCAAGAAAGCAAATGTGGGGGCTGCAGCGGGGAGAGCTCTGCTAGAGGCTGCAGAAGCCACCCCATTAGGGAGGGAAGGTGGAGGACAAGGTGAGGAAGGGACAGCAGGGAACTAGCCACGGATGTTTTCTAATATTCAAGTCAGAGGGAATGGGCTTTCACGCCAGGCTGATTGTTGTTTGTGTTTTAATCAGAGAGCTTCATGGCTGTGTTGTATCAAAAAATTAACATAATGGTCAATTTCTGTCAGTTCCTCTCCATGTCTGTGTTTTACCCTTTGGGATAGAAGTTCACTAAGTGTTCATATGTTACTAAATACTGGGTGCAAAGTTATCTAATTTAATTATTTCTGTATCATATTTGGACTGTATTTTTAACCCACGATTTGGGGTGAAAGTAAGATTGAAACTTAACAGAAAATAAATAGTAAGAAAGGGATTCCCCAGGTGGCTCACTGGTAAAGAATCTGCCTGCCTGTTGGGGACATGATTGATGGAACATGAGTTCCATCCTTGGATTGGGAGGATCCCCTGGAGAAGGAAGTGACATCCCACTCCAGAATTCTTGCCTGGGAAATCCCATGGCCAGAGAAGCCTAGAGGGCGACAGTCCATGCAGTCGCAAAAGAATCAGACACAACTGAACAACTAAACCACGACAAGGCAACAGTCATTAAAAAGGTGACCCCAGATTTGGGCATGACCTGTATGGATGGTCATGAAAATGAAAAATATCTCAAGGCGCAAATGTACAATTTAATTGATTTTCCTTTTCTCCACACTGAAAATATAAGCAAGAATGCACCTAAAATATAGGAATGTGACACCAGCTTAGATTCACTGGGTCTCATTAAATTTAAAATGAGATCTGCCCCACCCAGGGCAGAAATTCATCACAGAGAATGAGTGAAATGGGCAAATGAACCACACTGGAGATGGCGCACTGGAGGTGCAGCAACGTCATCATTTTCAGGTGGCCATCGAACTGCTAGAGGTCAGAAAGGACCCTGAAAAGGATCCAGGGCCAGCAGTCGTCCACTTACCTATTTATTAAACAGCAGAGATAACCGGAAAGGCGAGGTAAAACCTGAATTAGAATTTAGATATATTACCTCTCTGTAATCATGAGGTTTCAACTCTACACCATCTAAGCGCAAATTGCTTATAAAGTTTGGAATGTGTTAAACCATTAACTGCATTTCTTTCTTTTGGCTATCTTTTTAAACTAAGCAGGAGTTCCCTGAGCACATTAAGGTAAAACAGAAAGAGTCCCTGATAATACAGTTCAAGATAAGATGGGTGTTACACAATGTATCATTTACACCTTTTAAAGTAATGTAGGGCCCTTGTGAAAAATCTTATGACTCAAAACGCACAATTCAGTTGATTCTGTATCCTATACTTAATAAATCTATATACATAATGCTACTTTTTATAAATTATCACCAAGTTTTAACACAATATAAAACACAGTATCAAAAGAAAACCTTAGGGTTGTTTTTTTTTTCCCCAACTTGCAACTAAGACCAATTCTTGTAGTTTCACACATTTAAGTAGGAAAACATCAAACTGAGCAAAAGGCTGAAACCCAGGAAAAAAAGATTTTTACTTCCGAAAGAAATGGACCCAAGTAATATAAGAAAACCTACAGTTGTTAAGGTTTGATAGAATTCTGTGATTGATAGGATTTTTTTTCCACTCCTTAGGTATCAACATCTACATGCCCACAGTAAAAGAAACACAGACTAGCAAGACAGATCATCATGCTCTGTAGACTAAAGCTGTGTTTCTGAGAACTAATCTACGATGACTAGAAAAATATTCACAGACTTCAAAATAACTATGTCTCTTGGCCTGATATTCAGCTCAGGCCAGAAAGACCACTGTAGTTACCAAGAGGATGTAGGCACAAAGATGCTGTGAAATACCTTCATCTGGATCATCACAGGTTCAAAACAAAGCCCAATAGCATAGACTATAGAATACTCATTATTTCTCAGTAAGAAGACACACACGCACACACATTACCTGGAAATATACTTTTGGAACTGCCCTTGCACAAATCTTGATTAGTAAGTAACATTTATTATTTCATTCTTCTATTTGTTCACTCAACAAATATTTGTCAGATGTCTACTACATATCAAACACAGAATGCCAAGACTCTAAGAAAGCTATGAACCCAGGTTGCACCTTGACTGTCAAAGCTGTGGAGTGGGAGAGAGAAATAAATAAGCAATATAATTTTTATACTCATGGTTTACTTCCAACATCAAATTTATGTATTAGAGAAAGAGGGTGCCCTTTAAAAGAAAAAAAAAGTCAGTGGATCAAAAGCATCATTAATCACTGTCTCTTTTAAATTAAAAGGTTCGCAGAAAGGTGGGCACAGAACCAACGTGGGAAACAAATCACTCCCCTTGCTGGGTGAGGGTCAGAGTCTAAATGGGAGGGTCCCTGGTATTTACCCAGCTCATCTCCTGCGTAATGGATTTGGAGAAGAGATTTCCGCTGGGGCTCTGCTCATTTGAGGCTTGGCTTTTGCTTTTTAAAAATGACACTTGGGTGATTACTGTAGTACTGTGACAGGTTTTAGAACTAAACCTCCTGAGTGTTTTTCTCAGTGAGGTTCTTGCTTTCATGAGGTGACCTGGGACATCTTGAGCCACTACAAAGGTACCTGGTTAATGAGCCTCAGGCTGGATCCTTGGCGTGGTCTCAGAACACCCTTTACAAAAGAGCTAGACTTTGGAAAGAAAACACAGACCCTGCCCAGTGTACCTGGAAAGGACTGGAAAGTCACACAGTGGTTGAAAGAGCTAAGGAAACCCCCAAAGAGAGTCCTTTAAAATCAGGAAGATTTCAGCAAGGAGCATTCAAGATCAGCATTTACCACCTGCCCCGCTCTCCGGAACACCTCACCCAAACCACTGTGGGAAGAGTAGGTCAGGGTGAAGGCAGATAAAGCCTGGAGTTTGCTTCTGTGTACACTCAGCAGAGGGAACTCAGTCTTGGACAGAGTCAGACTTCCTGTCTGGTGGAATACCAGCCCAGAGGAACTTAAATATGTTTAAAAACTGAGATAAAGCAAAAGAACCTAGTCTATGAAATATCCTGAAAGCTGGGAATTTCAACAGCTGGTGGGCAAGGGTAATCATAGTTAGGACTTGGTGAGTTGGGGTTTTATTGTTGTTTATTACAAACTTTGCTGCCTAATCAGGCTGGGGCTTGTTTTGAAAAGCTTCCAAACTCCTGAAATGCCTATGATCATGGAGAGAGCCACCCAGGCCTTCCTCACACTTTTATATTAGTTGGAAAGCTTATATTTATCACTCTTTAATGTTCTCCTGTTTTTTAATAAATGTATTTGTGTTATAAAGGGTAGGTGGAGATAAAACCTCTTTTGTACATTCATATTAGTCCCAATGATGACAGCCACTGTTTATTGGGTGTATATTATGAGCTGGTTCAGGGCTAAATGCTTCACATACCTTCTCAGGCTTCTCCCTACTCTATGGTTGGCCCTACTCTTGTTATTCTTTTTAAAGTTGAGAAAACCTGAGACCAAGGTCAGAAGGACAGAGTAGAAGAGCCGAGATTTGAAACTACCAAACAGGCACTTAACCAGAACTTCTTACGCTTAATCCATAACATAATTAACCCTGCACTTGATCTTAGCCAAAAGGCCAAGAAGCGACCACATAATTAACCCTGAATAGAAAGAAGTTGGAAAGGGGGATTGGAGACGGGGTAAGGAGGGGCAGTTTCAAACCTATTCCCAGTGGACCTTGCTAGCTGCTTATACAAACTTCACTCACCCTCCTTCCTCCAGCACCAGCATCCCAATTTTGTGTGGGCACCAATGTGCTCAATTAAAATACCTGCAGTTTTATGCTCTCATGTCACTGGAAATGGGCAAGCAACACAGTCCTGACTAATGACATATAAGGAAGGGCATGTCTTCCAACGAAGACAAATCCAGGAAAATCTACTCCATTTTACAAAAAGCACAATCTGGAAAGAAGGAATGTCTTTGTCCTTTGCACTTTCATGCCTGGATGTCTAACAGCCTGGATGTCAAACACACCCTGGATGTCTAAGCAGCTGCCTCATGACTCTTAGAATAGAAGCGCTATGCTAAAGATGATGGGGGCTGACAAGCAAGAAGCAGTCCAGGTTTGGAGGACCCCCTTACACAGGGACTCCAGTCATGGAGGGCCTACTTCGAGGCTTCTAGACTTTTTGTGTTAAATGAAATTCATTTCACCAAATGAAATTCAAAACCAATTTGATTAAGCAGGGGACCAGAAATTGTGACCTGTGGGCCAAATGTGGAACCTGACTGACTCAAGTTTTATTGTCACACAATCACCACCGCTGAGTGAAGCATTATCTATGGCCACTTCCATGTAGCAGAGCTGGACAGTTGTGGCAGAGACTGAAGAAGCTGCAAAAGCTACAATATTTGCTGTCGGGCTCTTTACAAAAAAGGTTTACCAACCCCTGGATTAAGTCACTGTAGTTAGGTTTTTGTTCTGTGCACCCACATTCAATCCTAATTGCAACATAGCCAGTCATGGAAAATTCCCAGTAAGTGAAGAGTAAAAACGTTTGCCCTCTTACTCAATACATCAAGCCCCACCATGGGCCAGATCCTATGTGATGTGCTAGACACACAGAAGTGAATATGGTTCCTGACTCTTGTGGAATCAGCCATCTTTGGAGATAGTAACAAACTAATAGGTTTAAAAATAATCATGTATAATTATAAGTGCTAGGGGGGAAAAATAAGTGCTAGGGGAAAATACAGGATGCTATATAAATATGTAATTGGGGAACTTAACCTAATCTGGAAGAGTTAGGGAAATCGTTTGAAAAAATGACAGTCGGGGTTTCCCTGGTGGTCCAAAGGTTAAGACTCTGCACTTCCAAAGCTGAGGGTGCAAATTCAATCCCTGGTCAGGGAATTAAGAGTCCACATGCTGTGTAGCCCAGTAAAAAAAAGGAAAAAAAAAATTAAAGTACACACTGAAAACAAATAAATAAGTAAATAAATCCACCCACTTAAAAAAAAAAAGTTACAGTTGCCTATGTTTCTTCATAAAACTGCTCCACTCACCCAGCTGCTGGTCACACATCAGCTGCTCCTTGGTGGAGATTTAGGTCCTTTTCAAAGCTCCACTGCAACACTATTTTATAACAACAGTTAGAGCACACTCAAAGGAAACCCAGAGCTTGAAAAGGCATCTCTCTAGGAAAAAAATCTTTTTGTGACTTAACACTTTCGTATGAGTTAAGTCCAGTCAATAGTTTTGTAAGAGGAAAAACCATTTGGGCATCTCTACCCAATAAAAAAATTAATCTTCAATGCAATTTTTGTATTGGTACACCCATGGTCAAGCCACCCACACCTGTCAGCTTACCATGGGCACCCACCAGTCCCGGAGAACTTCCCTGGGATGACTTCCAGAGAAAAGAGACTACGTGTGATAGGAAAGCAAGCAAAAGTGATGTTTTCCAAAACACATTAATTTTTAAGATTCATGGAGTATTTACAGTAAAGCACCAACAAATACAAAAGCTGCAATTCCAGAATGCAGTCCAGTGCGGATGAGACATGCAAGATCCCCCAAACTTTCACATCTGGAATGGAGAGCCATGAAGGGCCTTTCAGAGAAATCAGCTCAAACCTTACATTCTAATGAATCTGAAAACACTGCAACTTGGAGGGGATATGATTGGGTTCTATAATTGCTTTGGCACCCTTCCCTCATTCCTCTTCAGCTGGTTTGCTCAACAATGTATTAGAAGGGCAAGGAAGTTCCCAGTGTTCTCGTCCTCAGCCTTCTAACTCTGGATTTCTAAGCACAAAACTGTCTGGTAAACAGTTACCACGCTTTTGTTCAGTTGGATTACAGAACAATGCAACTGATTTTATTAGGTCCTGTAAACAAGATCAAAAATAACTGTGCCATTTTATGCACTGGCTTTTATGTTTGTTACCACATTTTATTTGCATAGCATCTTTTTTTAAAAAATGGGTAGTTTTCCCTATTCTACAGAGAAGGAAAGAAAAGCTCAGAGGTCTAGCTTGCACAGAATGACACAATGAAACGCCCTGAGCTAGGATGCAGAGCCGGCTCATCCAATTCAGAAACTACACACCTCACCAATTCGACATCCAGAAGCTCCCTCCGTGAGCTCCAGGCAAGACCCGCCCTCCTGGGTGGGGTGTCAGCTCCAACCCCAGGAAACCAAGAGTGGCTGGCAAGGAAACAGAGGAAGAAGAGAAAAAGTCTGCCTTCTTTTCTCTCTCAAGAATTTTCTGGACTGCTTCTCTTTGGTCTAACAACCACCACCAGAATTTTGGCCAGAAGCAACATGACCAGCCACATTTATAGCGAACGGTGTTAGGGTTGTGCTAGGGACCTGCCACAACTGACCAGATGAAAAGTCAGCTGGGAGACAAAATCCAGGAAGAAAGAAAGATTCTGAAGGGATTATTTCACCTCTCTTATATCAAAGAAGACCTGAAAACTGAAGGGGGAAAAAAAAAAAAGGCTCTGAGCTCCAGAAGACCCTTGGGAGTAACACTGGAGCCAAATCTATTATAGGACAGGAGCACCCTCTGCTTATACTCACTCATCCATTAGCTCAGCCGCAGCCCCGAGAGTCAGTGAAAAGGATTTCCTCTAGGAGCAAACAGCCAGATGTGAACCCAAACCCTAAGACACTAGGTGACTTGGCAAGTACTCTGTCCGTCTGTCCCTGTATCTCTCAGAGAGGCAGAGGAGAGAAAGCACGGAACACAGCAGAGAAGTAGCAGACTGGGGCTGGCAAGCTAGCTCTCGTGCCAGTGACCTGTGAGTTTGTTCACGGCACAATGATGATTTATACCAACAAGCATGGCAAACACGTGAAGAGAAGACCTCATCAGAATCACGGAGGAAGGAGGGAGTGAAAAGCAAAGGTCACCCTCTGGGTATCAAAATCGTTGACAGCACACCTGAGGAAACAGGTGAGGGGACCAAAGTTGAGGACATGGAGGACGTGGAGATGGAAGGAATGACCCCGATGTCATCTGGACCAAAACAAGGCCCAGAGTAAGGGGGAAACAGCTAGCTGTGAAATCCCCCACAGGGTGGTTCATTCTTACAACAGGGAAGGATTTATTAGACCTGCAAGGAGAGACAGAGGCAGAAAAACAGGGAAGGAAGGAAGGAAGTAGCATTTAAGCTGCCTGGAATGGTGAAAATCATGAGAAAAGGTGAGGAAGTTAGCTACTCCGTGACTCGCATGCACAAAGGGTCACAATTTTGGGCTTTTAATGTTCTCTCCAAATGAGATTTAGCCTCCAGTGACAGAAACACCAAGACAGGATGGAATGCAATTCTTCATCAAAGAAATCTAACCTTCAGCACCCTGACTGGATCGTATCATCTGAACACATCATAAGCAGTACTTTGGATAAATCACGTGAGTCCCGCTATTATATCATATGCATTATATGCTGGGTGCATGTGCAAACATTAACTTAGTTAAGGTAAACGTTGAAAAGATAAGGGAAATATCCTAAATCTGTATTTGCATTATGTACTGGTACATCATGGGCCTTGGAGCAATAAAAGTAGTCCAAGTTCTCTCTTCTGAGAGATCCTACTTTCATACATGTGTGTGAAAGAGACACAATATTGGAAACATTTAAAGGGACGTATGGGCTTCCCTCTGGTTCAGACGGCAAATAATCCGCCTGCTACGTGGAAAACCTGGGTTTGATCCCTGGGTTGGGAAGATCCCCTGGAGAAAGTCATGGCAACCCACTCTGGTATTCTTGGCTGGAGAACCCCCGTGGACAAGAGGAGCCTGGTGGGCTCCAGTCCATGGGGTCGCCAAGAGTCAGACACGACTGAGTGACTAAAGACACAGCAAAGGGCTGTACAGTAGATTCAGATGAAGAGAAACCAAAAGGAAAACCAAAGGGAACAGACCAACATCTAGATGCTCTGGGGCCATCACAGCGAGGCAACAGAAAGACGCAGAAATCTGCTCAAAGGGGGCTGCAAGGTGACTGCACACAGAACTGCATATGCAGATGGAAACATCAGATGTACAAATCACTTGGCTGATGTGGAGGACAGAACACAACAACTATTATAGAAGGAAGGACAAGGTCGTGCAGCGAAAGGCAATAATAGAGGTACAATTTGCAAAAGAGACAATGGGTACGGGCGGGGGACGCCACTGTGAAGACAAAAGACGTCGAAGCAGGCAGAGAGGACTACTTCTGGTAGATGGGACTGAGGGATTGTTAAGAAATGCCTGCAATGTAATAATTCTGAAATTATTTCAGCTTCTAAATTGCCATCAGTTAGATGAAAGAGGCAGAAAGTAATTTGAAAAGTTGGTACAGTCACATCACAGGGACTTAAGACTAAGTACCCCCGAGGCGCTTGGAAACCTATAAATACTATTTCAGAGATTCCGAAGGACTGGGAAAGCCCCAGAAGACTGGGAGAGGTGGGGAAGGGTCAGGAACCACCCCTCAAAAACGATGAGCCAAGTAATTAAAACTGCTCTTCTTCCCCTCCAAGCCAGGGAGATATGGAGAGGAAACAATCTTTTTGCCATCACTCTGAGAGGAACAAGTTACCAGGCAACAACCAACAGGGTTTGCTGGAGACATGCCCTGCCAGCCCCTCCGACCGAGTGACAAGTCAGGTGGACCAAGGGGAAATAAGAGATGTAATCTTACAGACTTCTGTTAGTCTCCCGATCCTGTCCCCGCGACATGCTCATCAACGGGCGAGGGAGATGCAAGGAGGCAGCCACACCCATCGGGTGCTTATCACTGGTGCGCTGTCAACCTGGGGACGCCTAACAAGTGACACTCCACAGGTGTCTACCTTCCCACCAGGATTATTTAATATCTCTATCATTGACAGCTGAGAGAGCTTCCTGAGCCCAGAGAACAAGCCTGCAATCAAATCCCAGGGTCTCCCTATCGCTGTCCTCTATCACTACTTCTCTTATTACCCAAGATGTGGCCCCATGTTTCATGTCTGCAGACTGAAGACAAATCTCTGGGCAGGTGACCGAAGGCGGAGAGATGCAGAAGTACACTGCCGCGCTGCCGTCCCTGCAGACCCCTGCCGGGCGCACCGCCACTCAGCGTGGGCTTTTCTGCTTTGCTTATCGGCACGGGACGGTGCGCACGTACGTCAAGGAAGGAGACACAAGAGTCCCGGGAAGCCTCAAACCCAACGTGGACTCCGGGCTCCCGATCTCAGTCAGAAATCAGCTCGCAGATCTACAACTGCAAAAATCCTCTCCAAAAGATGAGCTTTGAGAGATCCAGTTCTGAACATCATCTTATAGACTGCCATTTCTGAAGAAACAACTGATTCCGATCCAAGATTTCCAGGAAACAAAGAAAGGACCCCTCCAAGGCCCTACGAAAGTAACAAGGAGACAGACCATCACTTAACTGGGTGGGGAAAAACCAAAGTGCAAAACTGAACTTAACGCATATTCACTTGACCTGGATTAGAAATAAAATTCTACTCTAAGAAGAAAGTTTCAAAAAGTAGGTCCAAGAATGCGGCCATACAGTCATCCTGTGGGGAACTCAGCTGACTCGGTTTTATGACTAGGCTCCCATCCACTTCTAAGTCCCTCACTATAAACATTTACAAATTTCATCTCAGCATTAGTACTAAACAATATTCATTAAGAATCCCACCAAAGTGCAACATGTAAGTAAATCAAACCTTTGATGCTCTATTTTGCAAATTTCATGGGCCACTAGGGATAATTAAAAGGGCAATTATATAAAGTTGGTGCAGTTTTGAGAAACAAATGACATTTTCTGCTTTAAAGCACTTGATAATTTGATATTTTGCTATTAGGGCCATCATGTGTACTTTTATAGACAGGCAGCCAAATAAACAATAAATGTTCCTTAACAGCCTCTAATGATTGTTTTTGCCCACTGATATCCCTCACCATTCCTGTCCATAAATCATATGCCAAGAGATTAAGGTAAAGATAATGAAAAAGTATTAGAAGCCATTAAGCTAGAGGAGAAAGGAAAAATAAGGCTAAAAGCATGGCTTTTCTTCTGGGCTTTCTGCAATGACGCCCAGCGAAGTCTGAGCTTCTAAGTGTGAGAGTGGGGCTGCGTTTGTCCCAGCGTTTAACCACCGCTCAGAAGCCAGCAAAGTACATTACAGCTCATGAAAAATACAGCGAAGAGACTGCTAGTGGCAGAGGCATTTAACTTCCTTGTTAGCAGCCTCCCCCAAGTGGCACTTTTTCACCGGCAAGTTGTTTATTATGTTCGGTGCCAGGCAAAACTGATTAAATGGGGCTCTTAAGAATCAAAGCGTTATAAATTCATAGAAATACAGCAAGCAATAAATTCCATGGAATTAAAAGCTTACTAGTGCTATTAGCATTTCAGGATGTTTGAATTGTTAATACTGATGTGCAAAAATGATGTGCCTCTAAGACAAGGCAGACAGAGGCAACAGAGGCAAGCAGCTCTGGATGTTTTTTTTAATCAAAGTGGCACTGGGGCTTGGCAGTTGTTGGAGCCACAGGAATGGAGGCGTGGAATAATTACACCCCAAACTGTCATCTGCCCTAAAAAGTCAATCTCACCTCAGAAGGAGGGAAGGCACCAAGTAAAGGTTTACCCCCAGGGAGAAACAAGAGTAAAAATATTATGCAAAGGATTTATGCTTTCAATGAATGGAAATTCCATCTTAACAGTGAAGGAGGAGGAGAGTTTTATCTTGGTACCTGGTCTTAGCAGGGATGGGGCCCAGTGTGTTATGACTGGTTGGATCTTTGTTTTCTCACAGAACAGGTAACCTCAGATCAGAGGCCCCCATAATTAGGGTTTGGGCGTATTGCTGAACTGGCCAATAACTTTCCCTGGATTGTCACAGTTCATCTCCAACTTTTTTCTGGGAGTTTTAAAGGTGACAAGAGGTGAAAAAAATCAATTATTATGCCATTACGCAAGTAATATTCTCCCAAATTCAAGACATAAAGTGGCAATTCTACTGCATCCATCTATTTACGGAATACTTTCTTCAAACAGAAATGCATCTGAGGATCTTTCTCGACAAATACAAATGTAGGAGAATGAGAAAGAGAAAGAAAGAAAAAAAACAGATGAGTGCTTCTCAAAGACAGATTTTTTGAAAAAAAGTGCAAGGATATGGTTGACTTCTTTTTTAGGAAAAAGAAAGAAAGAATTACTGTCTACAAATGAAGTGTGATCACTTAAAAACGCAACTTGAGAAAGAATATACTCAAATCCAGAATTACCAAAATTCAGAGGGGGAAAAAAAAAAGCAAGCTGTCAATCTAGATAGATACCCAAAACATCAATTCATCCATTCCAGAGATGGCCAAAAAAGTACTATTTTCTAACATATCAAGAAAACTCAATTCCTTTGATAAAAGACCCACACGTGTAATAGAATCTACTGACAGATCACTGGTACATGTGATTATCTCTGGGGCTATGTTCCACGTGCGGCTGCTAACATTTATACTCACTGAAGCTGTCTGCTGCTTCCCCACAGAGAGACAGAGCCTGCTCATGGACCAAAAAATAGAAAGGAGACAAAGAGGAAAACCCATACAGAGAAAAACTCATATCCATTAATGTGCTTTCACTGGGCCTAAGTCCAAAGCCAGGCATCGTTACCGGAGCATCGTCTTACTAGGTGTCTGCCTCATTAACACTGCAGTTCCTAATGGTTCTTTCTGCCTCTAAGACAAGGCCTACTACGTGTGGAACCTGGACAAGAGAGATGAATACATCTAACACATTGTTCTTGTACTCAAGGAAGCCTAGGAGTCTCATGGGGAAATCATCAGTTATAAAGCACCTATTAGATATTCTAAATCAGGAATCAAAAGATTCTTAAAAGACAAGTTTTCTACCCATTGGGATTTTAGAGTGACTTTAAGATAAGGAATACACCCCCAAAATAACCCCTGAACAAGGCAATACTATATCAGACAACATTCTATACACAGTGAATGATGGTTTTTGTGTGTGTGTGTGCAATAGAGTCTCCAATTATGACAGTGAAGAGTAAAAACCTTGACAAATATATCACAGGGGAAAATTTATATAACAGTGAAAAATAATATGCATAATTTGCTCCTGCCGCAGCATCATGGGTGAGTGGACCACTCTGTCCGCATGAGCTAAGCAGAATGACTGCATCCAACAGCTGCAAACAAAAACCAATCTGGTCCTCAACTCCAGGGGTCTCACAATATGCAAGGCGGGGCTGGGGCGGGGGGCTGGGGTGGGGGGGCGGGGGGACAAGCTGCAACGAGAGTCCTGAGCAACAGTAGAGAAGACCTAGACGCTTCCATGTCTGTGTTCCACATCAATGCCCACCACCCCTGTTTCATTCTCTGACACAGGTCTCCATGCCTGTTCCCCTTCAAAACCAGAAATTCCCCCTATATCCTTCATTCCCACTAATCACAAACCCTTCGATCTCAACAAGCTGCACTCAAGTGCTATACCAAAGAGAAGACACTTACACTGTCAGCTTCCGACAACTCTCTGAGGTGAAGAACTCTGTCCGTTATTAAAGGGCTTACCTTGCTGCATTTTGCGCCTAGGGTTTGGCATCAGTGGAGCACAGTCTTCCCAACTTTCTGGCTGATACCCTTTCAAGGGTATCATTTCCCAGAACTGCTGAGGAAGGGCTCAGTTCTAGTTCACTTCTGAATGTGGAGCCAACTGCCTCACGGCCATGGCTTCCTTGGCTTGGCAGATGCAGGACCCGCAGAAAGGAACTTGCTCGGCTCCTTGGCCCACAGGGTCTCCTCCATTCTCACTAAATACAAATTAGAACCCAGTACAGATGAAGACTAATGGAAAGCCACACACCCACGGGTACAGATTCGCCTCTCTTTGTGGTCCATAGGGTCGCAGAGCTGGACACAACTGAAGCGACTTAGCATGCATGCATGCATTCATTGGAGAAGGACATGGCAGCCCACTCCAGTGTTCTTGCCTGGAGAATCCCAGGGACGGCGGAGCCTGGTGGGCTGCTGTCCATAGGGTCACACAGAGTCGGACATGACTGAAGCGACTCAGCATGCATAGCATGCATGCATGCATGTGGTATTTGATCCCCTCTCCTGGCCCCTAAGAATGGCCAGATTTAGGTCGGTGAGGAGGACAAGAGAGAATCCACTCAGGTCCAAGACTGAGCTGTGCTCAAGCTCAGATCCCAGAATTATCCGCCATGAGGTGCTGGAATGCAACAGGAGGACGAACCATCAAATGATGCTGTGCTCTCCGCTTGCCACGATCTTCCTTCATGCGCGTCTGGCTCACGGCAAGTGCCTGATCCTTAAACCAATATAACAAAATTTGACCCTATTGATTTGATACATGCCCAGGCCATCTCCCTTGCTCCTGACTACCTTGGCCACAAATCACATTGCTTTCCTCTCTCCTCTGACCTCCTTGCCTCTGTAAGGTTCAAGAATACTGCACTGTGTTTTCTAGCACAAAAGTTGGCTGATATTTTCCTGCTGAATCCACAGCCCTTCAGTCTTCCTTGAACATAGCCCGACACTGCCTGTGTGACTGCAGTAGCTGGGAACAAAGTTTCTGATGACAAAGTCTGTCCTTGAAATGCAAACCCTCTGCTAGAGGGGGAACTACTGCTTGACAATAGGGTACTAATTGTGTGGCCAAGACAATAAGCAAAAAAAGGGATCTGGGGAAAAGACAGAGGTAAGTAACACGCAGAGTAAGAAACATCTCTGCCAAATGAGGGCAAAGAAATAAAATGCTGCAATATTCTAAGGACAAGTGCTTACTGCGGAAGGTCTGATGCAGGTTGGTGAGGGTGGCCTCAAGATGACAAGAAGACAGTGCACTGGCCATTCTGAAGCCTGATAAGCAGAACCTGATGAAAATTAGAACTGTCTGCTCTCTGGCATCTTATACTGGAATGCCTTCAGCCTCGTTCTCGGATCTGTCTGCACGCAAAAGTTCTTCCCACGGAAGGCTTCACGTCAGGGTCACCTCTTTCACAAGTCTCTCAACAATATTCCCAGGCAGAGATGAGCCCTCCTCAGAATTCCTTTGAGTCTAGTATTTCACATCAAAAAGGGTTCCCACATGAGCTTCCGTACCTTCCTTAACAGGGTGTAAGCTCCCCAAAACCTGCCCAAGAATTTTATTCATCTTAATGTCTCCAGGCTGAGAGAATCAGGCATATAGGAGGAGCTTGGTATTGATCAGTTTCAATCAAACTGCCAAAAGCAAATCAGCCTGCAGTATCCCCAACCCCCATACCCACCCCCACAGAAGCACTGGAACCACAGGGAGGCTTGAGAACAAATGCCTGAGGGTTAGGGTTAGGGGGAGCCTAGAGACCTTCCGTTCTGCCCTGGGAGCTGAGAGTTTGCAAGGATGGAGCTACAGGGGTACTCACCTCCAGGAAGGGGAGTCCCATTAACAAATAGGGTCGCTTCAGAAGAAAGTGGAGGGGAGACATGAGAAACGTAAAGATGAGGCTTTAGGGCTTAGATTGAGCCTTAGCAGGTCTATACTCAACCTATTCAGTCATGTTGTCAAATACAGTCTCCTTTTGCTTAAGTCTGTATGGATAGGCAGTGTCTTAGCAATATGCAACTTTAAAAAAAAAAACCAAAAACCTGTTCTATAAGATACTTAGATAGTACAAGTTGATAACACAAGCAAACATTATACACGTGACAAGCCATGCAGAGGTGGGAATCCAGAGTGAGGACGTGGTTGATTTGGGCTGAATCAACAGTTTCTTATCACTAGGTTTTGAAATCAATCAGCAATCACACCTGATTTTCACATTAACTGAAAGCAAAGATTTAAAAAGATATCATCAAAACCCAGTATCTGATCCTTTCCCGCAGGGCTTGCTGCCCTTTAGGTAATAACACTTGGGCATCCTAGAACAGCTATGTTCAAAAGGATACTCAACTCACACATGTATAATCAAATAGCACAAACAGGGTAAATAGGGACTATAAATTCTATCCGTGCCAACCACCAATTTCCCTTCCCAAAGGCATTCAGTGTTACCAATATCTTGTCTCTCTCTTCCAAAAATATTCTATACAAACACAATAATAGCATTCTGTGTGTATATCTTTTTTTTCTGCCTTCTACCCAAGGACTAGTATATTTGCCCTCAAGTCACTTAGGATATCTTGGAGACATTTGCACACCAGTACATGTGGGTCTACTACATCCTTTTTTGAGAGCTGCGGAGCCCAGTCCCCGTGTATTTCCCACCCTCACCCCATGGAGAGACCACAGACTCTACATCCTGTCAAACACTGAGGGAATTCTGTTGCTTTTCCTCTCACAACAATGCTACAAGCTATATGCCTGTACACAGGCCTTAGATCAGCTGGGTGAATGTAAATCCCAAGAAGCAACAGCTGATTTTTACTACTACAGAGTCTGCAACTGTGCCAGTTGGAAAAATAAATCCCCATCACCTTTCACACACCCTCTACGGACACTTTCCTTTTCCTGGCATTCATCTGATAAGATCAGATGCTCAGATGCCCTGGAGGGACACTGGAAACAAGAAGAAGAGCACAAGAATACCAGCTAAGGGTCTCTGCAGAATATCCCAAAGTACCTGGTAAATATTTCACCAACCAGTTTTTTAAAAAATTAATACATTTTATAGATCTGTTAGAAAACCCTATTGGCCTACCCCGATGGTATGTGTGAGGACTCTGAGTCCACTCCACATCCCTGGAGTTCCATGTGGTGTGATCATACGTCCAGATCCCTGGAAGTAGGACAAGTGGTCCCCCATCCTCTCACACTTATCCTTTCTGCATTTTTCCCCTGTCTTTTCCCACCTTTAACATAGCTTGGAGCATTCTTTCAGCCTGTTTTCCTCCAGTCTAATTATTCTTTAATTTTAAATAATATAATAACTTTGACATTTTCATTTCTAGTTAAACCTTGCTAATTTGCACAAATGATGGGTAGACACAGCACAAATTAGCAAGCCTGAAAAATCAGCAAACACAAAAAAAGCCAATGATTAAAGAGAAATCAAATAGGCGCATTATGAAATACACATTTATTTTTAAGAGCAAATTCCTCAGACTTGTGAGGAAATATGGAGCAGTGATACTTGGCTGCTTTCTAATACTCTCTCTTTTCTAAGCTATAGGGTTACTTTTCTCCCCCCACATGGTCTCCAGCAGTGATATTTTCTGAACGAAATATCAGAGCACATGGCAAGCCTAAATGTTTCTGAGTAACTACATGATCCCAAAGACAGTCCATAGGTTCAGTTTTGCTCCTGCGATTTCTGACTCTCTGGTTACAGGAGAGAAAAAGCACACTATCTTAGTCCACTGAGGTACCTATAATAGAATAACATAGACGTGGTGGCTTATAAACAACAGAAATTTCTCAGTTTTGGAGCCTGGGAAGTTCAAGATCAAGGTGCCAGCAGAACCGGGACCTGGTGAGGATGTACTTTCTGGTTCAGAAAGGATCTTCTATGTCCTCACATGGTAGGGAAGGGTGACAGATCTGTCTGATAACCTCTTTTAAAGGGCACTAATCTCATTCAAGAGAGCTCCACTCCCCCGCAATGACACCTTCACCCCTCCCAAAGTTCCCACCTCCAAACGCTATGACATCGGGTGGAAGGATTTAATATATGAATTTGAGCAGAACACAAATATTCAGTCTACAACATAAATGAAAGTGGTTCCAACCTGAGCAACCAAAGATGTTTCCAACCCAAACTTGACACTGCTCTAGTTTATATGCTTACTGTCTCCCTCTGTAAGGCCATACAAGCGAGAATGCAGTCTAGAGCTTACAGTGCTCTATTCTCAGGGTCTTCATTTGTGTCTGGCACACAGCAACACACGTCTTGTGTGCACATGTCCATCAAGAGGATGGAATCTCTTCCTCGTCTCCTTGAGTGTGGACTGGCAGTGCTTAGATGAATGCAAAGGAGTGACTAGCACTATGCCAGGCCTGGGCCGAGACCTTCAGGAAGCTGGCAGTGTCCTATCTCATGCTAAGTCTATCATGATGGTGCAGTCAGCCTGGGAGCCAAGTCATGGCCAGAGCCAAGTGTCAAGTGCAGACATGAGAGCCATGCTGAATGTTCCAGTCAAAGCTAAGCTCCCCGGTGAGTGCACTCCTGAGTCACCTCCATGCAGAGCAGGGAAAAACCACCCCTGCTCAGCCGTGCAGAGGAGAAGGAAATCAATCCTGAAGATTCATTGGAAGGACTGATGCTGAACTCGAAGCTCCAATACTATGGCCACCTGATGTAAAGTCTACTCAGAAGAAAAGACCCTGATGCTAGGAAAGATTGAAAACAGGAGAAGGGGACGACAGAGGATGAGATGTTTGGATGGCATAACTGACTCAATGGACATGAGTTTGAGCAAGCTCCAGGAGATGAAGAGCAGAAAGCTTCTGTGCTGCAGTCCACAGGGTCGCAAAGAGTTGGACATGACTGAGCGACTGAACAATGACAAGAACAAGCCCTGCCCAAAGGGAAGTATCCTGCACCAATGGATGCTGCTTAAGCCAGTTTCAGGTGAGTTTGTGATGCATCCATGAACAACTGAAGCAGAAATGCTCATTCTTTGTTGCAAATCAGTAACTGCACACCTTCTTGTTTTCTGTATCTACTGCCCGCTGCCACTAGGCGTTCTTAACACGTCACAGAGTGATCTTCCCAAAACACAAATGTGATCATGTTCTCCATCCCTCTAATCCCACCCCACCCCATCTCCCATACCCCACACTACAAACACAAGCAAACAAAATTGCTTTTGAAAGCACAGATCCATGGATATTCTGCCTGTAACCTGCATCCTTGGCTGCATACTCAGGCTACACCTTCTCCACATGGCCAGAACCTTCCACATACCACAGTCCACCTCGACACACGGGACATGATGTTTCTTTTCTTTGGCTCCCCAATAACCTCCACCCTTTTGCTCTTTCTCCAGATCTCATTCTAACCATTATTTCTCCTGGAAGCCCTCCCTGAACTTCCTGACAAGGCCAAGTCCCTCAAATGTAGACTCTCAAAGCATCACGTACCTCCATTTCTTAGTCCTCATCAGAATAGTTTTTATCAGCTCCCATTAGTCTGCATGAGGTTGCAACTGTGTTATTTTTGGCTCACTCCTATAAACTCAGCAAAAAAATAACACAGTGTTGGCACATAGGAGAAACTCAAATATGTGTTGGAAGAGCAAATAAATGAATAGTATGGTCACCTGGACTGCCTACTTCATGTCCTGGCCACACCACATAGTAAGGCTGTAACCTTGGGCATGCCAGATTGATGGCTGGCCACCTCTCTAAGCCCATCTTCCTTCATCTGGTGAAAACAGTGGCATTTACCTAAAACCCAGGTTTTTCTTAAGTTTAAACAAAATTATATGTAACAACACTTAGCCCAGCACCTGGTATGTAGCAAATATTCAATAATCAGCTATGACTATTAACGTCATTTACTATTATTCCCATTTCTCACTATAAGGAAAAGTCCTAAATTGCAAAGTAACAGGAGAGTCTCTCTCTGACCTTCTACCACCTTCAGTCCCTTTAAGAGCACAGAAGCCCTGTCCATCATGCTGAGCTAATGTCATTGCCAGGCTGGCCTCCGACAGCAAACACCTAGACTGCCTCCATCATGGTCCTCACAAGAGCTCGTCTCAGGAAGGCAATGAAATAAAGCTGAATGAACAAACTGCCAACAAATAAATTCACAAATACACAGCTCTTCTTTCTTAAATGTCTTACAGGCATATAATGAGGATCCCTGTTACTCTTGATAGATATATAAACTGATGCTATTCTTCTAAGAAAACAACTTGAAAACAGACATAACAGTCTGCATATATATCAATGTCTATCAATCTATCTAAATTTTAAATATGTATACTTTTCCATCTAGCATTTCGCCTTCCGGTACTTCGCTTTGTGTCAGTGCTTCTCAACTGGGGCGCTTTTGCCTCACGAGACACGCGGCAACGTCCCGGAGTGCTTCTGGTTGTCGTGGGTGCGGGTGGGAACGGGGCGCTGCTGACAGAGTGCGGGGAGGCCAGGAAAGAGATAAACGCCCCACAGTGTATAACAAAGTCTCCCACAACAGAGTGAGCCAGACCAAAATGTCCACAGCTCTCCAGTTGGGAAACCCTACACTGAGGAAATAATCAGATGGGCTTGCAAAAATGAACATACAAGCTTGATCACCAGCACTACTGTGTACAACTCTGTACATTCAACAAAGCGGGACAGGTTAAATAAACTATGATATATCGACACACAGCTATAAGGTGATAATAACGCTGCCATATGTCAATTTCTACAGAAAGATATTGACAACGTATTTTTACATTTTAAAAAATGTAGGAAAAATGTAACGTTATTTTATTAAAACTATCATGTGCCTGCCCCCAACTGCCAGAGAGGAGTATAATTTGTGAGCCATAAAAGTAATTTAAACATTTCTAGTAGATACCTTTCGTAAGTAAAATGGAGCAAATTAATTTTAATAGTATATTTTATTTAATCCAATATATCTAAATACTATCATTTCAACATGTAAGAAATATCTATAAACTTAGGAGATACTTTACAGTCTCATTTTTCAACATCTAGAGTGGCTATGACACTTTCAGCATGTGTCAACTCAGACTAGCTACATTTCACGGCTCCAGACCTGCTGGTAGGACCTGGTTACCATACTGGACGGCCCAGGCGTGCTCAGTAACAAACAGGGAAGGAGCGAGATGTTTAGAAGGACTGTCTCCAAAGTGGTCCAGGCCCTGATCCTGGGGCGGAGGTTGGGGGTGAATATGCAGTAATGTTTACTTTCTCACTTTGGCTTTTATTACTCTTTGTCTTTATGAGAAGTGCCATGTATAAGTGCAGAAAAATCAAACTGCACAAAGTTTGAAGGAACAGAGAGAACCACTCGTCAGGTGTCATGAACACAAGACAGCCCTTGGGGTAACCTCCCATATCCTCGCTGAAAATGACAGATTCTGGAGTTTTCAGGGAAAGGGCTTGCCACCATCTCCCCTGTGTGCATGTCTATACACACACACACACACACACACACACGGGTGCGCATGCACACCCTAGCAGGGTCAAGGTCATTCCAACCAAGTGTATTTCAAAGAGCCAACCCTCCACTCCCACATCTAAGTAGTTAGAAAGTTTACTTTCTCCCAGATAGTGAGGAATTCCTGGTCCCTGCCCTGCCCACCCTCTTCCCCTCTCCCTTCCCTCTTTCTCACTGGTCACAGACACAGAGAACATTCAGGGAAGCATCTACACAGGGTCCTCAGTGTGAAGTGCTGGGGACACGAGCCTAAGGCTCCTTTAATGCAATCTCCATATTTAAGGTCTACAATAAAATCACGCCTGAGACAATGAATCTCACTCAGCACAGCCCTGGAAAATCTTTTCACACCATTTTGGTCACACGGTTTAGGTTTCAAAAAGCTTATGGGTCCCAGATCTCTC
This sequence comes from Dama dama, assembly GCF_033118175.1. Lineage (NCBI taxonomy): Eukaryota > Metazoa > Chordata > Mammalia > Artiodactyla > Cervidae > Dama > Dama dama. The sequence goes on along the minus strand of NC_083704.1, from coordinate 35,199,774 downwards.
CATGTGAACTCAGGAGCATCTGGGTGTCCATGGCCTGGACTTAGATAACTGTAGCACCTAGACGGAAGCTGCAGTGTAGCTAAGAGGCTGCTTCAAAAGCTACAAAAATCAGCTGGGTGGATCCCTCTGAATGACCCCAACTCCTCACCTCTGGATCCCAGGTAAGAGACGAGAAGGAGAGGAAGATGATTTTTATACTGCGATCCTGAAACACTCAGAAACCCTTTCCTTCTAAGCGGGACCTTAAAGATTTTGTTTTTCTTTTCTCTTTGGGACCAAGGGAAGGTATCAGGAAGCCTATTTCACTCCTATTTCCACTAGGCTCACTGATAAAAAAAGACATCTAAAAATGTTTTCATTATTTTTAAAATTAGAGAAAAATTATTAACATCCTTAACAACCTACTACTACATTCCATGCGCTATGCTCACAGTAAAATGAGCTGACGTTACAGAACACTTGCTATATACCAAGCATTGCTCTAAGAACTTGTGACTCGCAGTAACTGGGTTTATCTTCCAACTACCTCAACAAGGGAGGTACTAGTTTAGTCCCTATTTTTTTAGATAAGGAAGGGGAAAAAAAAGGCTTGGAAAGATCTGGTATTTCTCAACACCACACAGCTGAAAAGTTGCAGGACAGGGCCTAAGTGCAGAACTCTAAAAAGGAACACTTAACTCAATGGTCCTTTCTGTGATCTTCACATCACACCTAAGAGATGGGCCTTTCACTGTCCCCTGTGGGGACCTATGAGCGAGCAAGTCAGAAACAGGCCCTAGAATTGACACGTCTTAAGTCAGACACAGCCTCTCCCAAACCGCGCTTCTTGGGGTGAAAGTGGGGGGACATACTGGTCTGAAACAAAGAGCTACCCCTTCCTCACTTCAGCATCAGAAATGCTTATTTCTTCCATTTAAAACTGGTCATGTTTTGAACCGATGATGACAGTAACCCAGCAAGCACGCAGACAGGAGCACAGGTTCCAAGGGCGCTCTGGGGAGTGGCGGACACCAAAGGGGGGCCCGGGGGGGGCCCTGGCCTGGGGCCTGCCTGTCCCCCATCGGCCCGATGCGGGAAGTCTTGAGGAGGAAGAGTGTATGTATGCATGCATGTGTGTGTGCATTTATTTTTAATCTGTAGGTTCAGGGTTGAGGAGAACCAGCTTGCTGGGCTTACAGACTAACAGAGCAAAACGCCCGGGGTGGGGGGGTGTTACTGCCAGTGCCCCCACTCCCTTCTGGAGCTCAACTGTCGGCAACATTCCTACTCAACTGCAGGAAATCGGAGGGGCCCCCTGAAGCCCATGGGGCTGTCCCCAGAATCTTACTGTTTAGTTGGACACAGCCATGCTTCTCTGGGAACTTCTGGAACCTACTTGGAAGATACTAGCTCACTAAATAAAGGGACTAAAAGAAATGGACAGAAGCTTCGTGGGCTGGGGAACACAGGCCCCACTCTCCGAGGTGTGATAAGGGGGCTGGAGATAGGACCTAGCTCAACACTGTGTTTTGGTTTTTAATTTGAGATGCTGATGGAAACAGAGCATTAGCAGAAACAGCAAGGTGAGCAGCAGCTAGTTGCTCTCACTGTGCTAAGTCCTTTATACAGATCTGTCCATCTGTGCTCACCATTAAGCAGTGAGGTATAGCCACCTCATTCACAGAAGAACTTTCCTTTTTTGGTTTACCAAATACTCCCTGTTGCCCTCAATACTGCCCGGAATAAGTAAGCACTCAATAATTATTTACTGAATAAAGACATAAACTCAAAGCATCAAAGTTTTTGAAAAGCTTGTGAGCCCCAGATCTCTCCATGGGATTTCAGAAGCATCAAAATGCCAATGGTCTGGTCTTACAGTATTTTACACTCAGATCTAAGCTACAACAGAGCACTTGGTGAACTTACTCTGTACATTCTGGCATAAGAACCAATGGTCAAATAACATTCCAATGACAGGATCCCTTCTCTAACTGCCCAGCACCTTGGAGTCCCCATCCCCATTCCTACACACCCTGACTGCTTCCCAAACTATGAAAATTTAAAAGAAGAAATATAAAGAGTCTCAAGAGACAAAACTTCTAGACTTCATTTGCAACAATAGAATTGAACAAGAGAAAAAATGAGGTACACTTTTTTCTTCTACAACTTAAATGACAATAACAAAAAATACTAAAACTCGGTGTTGCCAAAATTGCAGTGAAATAAACATTCTCACTCAGTATCAGCAGAATAAATTGGTGCATTTTGAAATGTACAATGACAGCATATATAGAAAATCTGTTACAATTCCAAAACTTCTCTTCTAGGAATTTCCCCCTATAGAATATATATCTAAAGAAATTTCCCCCTGTAGACTATATCTAAAGAAATGGAAACTGATTAACATATGTGCACCTATATGCCCACTGTAACATATTACAGAAAAATTGGAAACAACTCCCACACTCAACATTGAAGAATTAAATTGTTATATACAAAAAAATGATTAGTATGTAGTCATTTAAGATGTCTTAATGACATGGGAAAATGTTTACCATGTAATGCTAAATTTAAAAAAATATACAATTCTATATACTGTATGACTGCAGTTATGTCAAATATGTGTACATAAAATGAAAAAATAAACTATATGTTATTCCCAGGGGCAGGATTCTAGATCACTTTTACTATTTTATTTGGTCAACTTTCCTACAATTCCCTATAGTGAACTGGTTTTTATACTTGTAATCAGAAAGAAAAAAAAAATGAAGCTCATAAGAACTGTCTATTCTATGTTCTATTACTACTAACATTAGGAGAATTTAATTAATGAAGTCATATGACCCTTCCAGATGACAAGCCTACATTGGTCTTTACCTATTTTTATCCTACTTAAGAAAATAAAGAGAGGATGTCAATCCCATTCCGGAACTAGGGGGAACAAGATTTCAGAGCTAAGCAGTTCCAATCAGTTACACAGTGTGAACCTCAAAAACAATGACCAACACATCTTGCTGTTCTTTTTTGTGCCTCAGTCTTCGGAAAAACACATGCCACAAGGGAGCGGCTCACTGGGATGAACCAGTCAGATAGAGACACAGCAGACATCTAAATTCTCATGCTATGTAAAATACTCAACTATTTAAAAAATTCCCAATAGTTGTCAACTGGCAGAAACATTTTAACATTACACACATACTCATTAAATATCCTTGTATAAAAATAATCATGCCTTAGAAGGACACAGAGAGGGAGAGAGAGGAAGCGGGGAGAAGGAGTAAGGAGGAAGAGAAGAAAGGTGGCAGAAGAAAAGAAAGAAGGATGAGAAAAAAAAAAGAAAGAAAGAAGGATGAGGAGGAAGGGGAAAGAGAGATGGAAGGAGGAGAAGATTTAGACGCTTGAGCAGGAGAGGAGAAGAAAATGAAGGAGTAAGAGAAAATGAAAAGTGGACATTTTCTGAAGTGAACATATTTAGATGATCCTTTTCATATTTCCTGTTTTTAAACATCTGTAAATGGTGTTAATTTCCCTTACCATAGCTGGAAAAAGGAAAGCACATTGGAAATGAAATTTAAGGAAGGGCCATCCATATAAAAAATACATTTTGGTTTTCATCAAGTCTATTTTTTTAACAGTGAAATTTTTAACAATGAAATTTTAATATTTCCACTTGTTTTTGATATTTTATCATAAAAGGGAGGAAGAGGTACATTAAAAGAGACAAGGACTCCCAACATAGCTGGCTACAATTACACAGTTGATGGGAGAACATCTTTTTCCTTCTCTGAGTCTTAGTTTCATCTCCAATAACTTATAAAGAATGGACTAGAGAAGGCTAAGTTTCTTGGTTCTCTCTGAAACTACAAATCTAAGGACTAGACAAGGGAATGGCCACAAAGGACAGAGAGAGACAGCTCAATTTCAAACACACAGCCTCCCAGGAACTCAATAAATATGTATTGCCTAAACAATTAACGACAATACTGGTGAAGTCTGGCATGCAAGAAAACTTAAAACTTCTAAACGTTAAAAGCTATCAAGACATTTGAGTTTTCCTGGGTAACCTAGACCAAAACTCAACTGAAACAAATTTCGGAGATACAAATCCAGACCACGTAAATTCATGGCTGTTCTGGGAAAAGAGAAGGAATGATGTTTGGGATAACACAACAACGAGAGGATGAATGGCTGCCCCTGGAAAGAATGCAAAGTTCCCTGCTCCCATGCTGCAAATCAAGTTGCTAAAGTGAAAAAATATCAAGTGATGATTCAGATCAGAAAAGAAAAACGTCGAGCAACTTAAAGTCCAGAAATGTTGAAATCAAAGTTAATGCAAAACGTACCTCATTATGGAAAACACATGTAGTTGATGCTAGGGGCTGATTTCATGTGCCTCAGATTAATGTTAATATTACTTAAAAGTAGAGGGAGAAACTGAGTGATAACCTGTAATTCCAATATCATATTTATAAGACTAATTCAAGATACTGAGCTATCTTGAGACATCCTACACATGCATACTGGCCATCATTAGTAACTGGAGGGAATCAGAAGACCCATCACTGCAGGAACAGATAACACATCAGTGGAAGTCACCAATGTACCCTAAAAATAAGACTGAGATATAACAGTGATATATCTATTCCAGGATAAATCTGCTCTGGGAGTTGGTGATGGACAGGGAAACCTGGAGTGCTGCAGTCCACCGGGTCGCAAAGAGTTGGACATGACTGAGCGACTAAACTGGTAACAGTGATATCTTGGGAAAATACTTATGACACTTTAACGGTAAGAGCAGGAAACAAAATAGTATATATGGTACAAGTACATATAAACAAATCTGTGCATACAAAACACTGCAGGATGGAGATAAAATGCTGAACTATTTAGATGAGGTCACCAGTGAAATTTTTTCTTTCTATATTTTCATGCTCTTCTGATTTCTTTTAATGCCATTTTATAATGAAAACAAATTCAGAAGTACATTTATCATCTTCCACAAAGAGGGGATGTGCTTACCTCACCCAGTACCACCTTAATGGTAGTTAGTATCTAAACAGAGAAAATATATGTTTTTCATTATTTTACCTAAAGTTTCCTAGATGCTCAAAGATTTGGGATCAGCCTAGAAATCTCAAAAATGTTCAACTGTTTCCGAATTTTTGAATGAGCCAGAATCTTTGATGTTCTTAGTTAATTTGAAAGACAGATGAACTCATCAAAGACTACCTATATTAGTATAAGGTAAAGGTAATAGACTCATGTGCACCTCCTAGTACTTTACTAATCTAGAGACCAGGTTAACCACACCAAGCTCTGAGGTACTTTAGATGATTAAAGACTACATTTTAACTTCAAGATTTAAGTATACATCTCCTTTTACCCCTGCCTTTTATGCATATTTAATATCCAAACCACTGGATTAGAGATCTGATAGGGTTCCTCACTCTCCACCATCCCCCAGGAGATGTTGGGTCACCCTAGTTTATCTTTAGCAAGAATCTTGTTAGAGCAGTTGACCCAGAATTCCCCCTTACTCCTGATGTTTTCTTTCCAGAAACTTTTCAGCTACTGACCCCTTGCCACTCCCTAACTCTTTAGCTATAAATTCTCACTTGCCCATGCTGTATATACAGGTGAGCTCAACGTCTTCTCCCTCCTGTAAAATCTCACTGCAGTATTCCCTACACCTACTGCGATGGTCCTGAACAAAGTCCACCTTACCATTTTCCACAAGTGAAATTAAAGAACTGTTTCCTTTAATACTATCAACCTTCACCCCACAGGCTTCCCTGTTTCTCTCAAGGGCAGCCCCATCCTTTCAGCAGTTGCTTAAACCGAGAGTCCTCAGTCTTCTGACTTCTTTCTTAATTACTACAAGCAATCCATCAGTTGATACTACCCCATCACTTAAGACAAAAATCTTGGGAGTCATCCACTATGTAACTGTATTCAAACTTCACATCTATTTTACCAGACTTCCTCGGATTCTTCCTAGATAAGTTCAAAATTTAAATATCAAACTACATGTGTTAAGATTTCACAAATTCCCACCGCTTCCACTGCCGTTCTCATCCTGGCCACCAGATCTCACTGAGATTATGACAGTGGATTCCTAACGCATCTCCCTGCTGCTCACCGCACCCACCCACCGTTTACTTTCAAAACAACTTCCAGAGTGATCCATTTAAAATGTGACTCAAATCCTGTCTCATCTCAAAGCCCATTCATGGCTCTCTGCTCCACTAAGAGACTAAGAGTCCAATGAGCCTTAATGCCCTACTAGATCTGGCCATGTTATTTCTGGCCTTGTCCGCTACTACCCTTTCCCTTGGAAGACTTCACTTTTGCCACAGTGGCCAACTTACTCTTTTTTAGAACATGCCTTCTTGGCTCAAATGCCTGTGCTTCAGTTAGACTTATCCTGGCTATTTACAATTGCAACTCCTTCCCTCTGGCAATTTGACCTCCCTTACCACCTATATTTTCTTCACCACACTTATCACCTCATATTTACTTATCAGGTTTCCCTACCTGTCCACACCCGCTAGAGCCACAAGCAGAGGCCTTGTCGCTATGTCACTCACTGCTCTATTCCCCACTGGCTTGAGCAAAACTGCCCAATAGAAATACAATGTCTGTCACGTAAGTAATTGTAACCACATGGGAAAAGCAAAAAGAAACCTTGAAATTAATTTTAATATTTTACTTAATTCAATATATACAAACTATGCTCATTTTAATGTGTAGCCAATAAAGAAGAATTATTCAAATAGTTCACATTCTTTTTTCCATACAAATTCTTCGAAAGGCTTTGTGGATTTAAAGTTTATAGCACGTAAGTTTGGGCTAACCACATTTCAAGGGCTCAATAGCTACATGTGGCCAGTGGTTTCAATATTGGACAGTGAAGATCTAGTCTATTGCATTTTTCTCTACTCTTTGTATACTTATCCTATTTATCATTCAAATTCTTGGGCACAGTCCAGTGAATTGATTACCTAACTCACAAATGGGTCCCAATATGCTCTTTGAAAATCACTGCTCTAAATAAACTTTAAAGAATGTCACCTGTAATGAATGGTTTAGGACACTTCCTTTGGTCTCCAGGGGCTGCTCACAATCCTTTGAAAGAGATACTGACTTCCAGAAAAAAAGAGGCCTGGAGGAAAAAGTGAGGAAGTAAAGATCCATGCCAATCTATAAACTGAAATCATCACAGTCTGTCCAATGATGCAAGATTTTAATTAAAAAAATATTTTTAAATAACTCGCTCCACTGTCAGATAATTAACAAAACATCTAATTACCTTTAATTATACACCATATACCTGCTAATATACAGGATTCAAGGGAAAATCTACATAATCTTCACACTTCAAAAAGAGCGCACCTAAACAGAGCATGAAGACTTCAAGCTCTTCATTTTTCTCTCCCCTCACTCTCAATGCATGCGAAGGCCATGGAAGTACCAGTTGAGATCAAGGACAGAGCAGTGCAAACTTAAATGAGTAATTTCACTTGCCACTTATGAAAAGTCCTACTCATCAACAGACTTTTTAAAAGATACCATCGAATTTCAAATCCATACTCAGCCCTGGGCAGAAGGTGTCAACTTTTAAAAGAGACTCAAGAATTCTACCACTGGTATACCATCCACTCCTTTAAGGTCCTGGATGATACGAGATACTAGGAAGTGTGCAGTCAAGGTTATCATACATGTGCTACCCTAAACAGAGTTTTGTTTTTGTACATTTTTGAGCTTCAGATTTTCTCTGAGATTTTTGAATTGCCAAAGAAAGGTAATACCTCCTACATCTGTTAAGTTGTTACACTTTCAACTAAGCTGATAACTTCTTCTGAAGATGCTCCAGGTGGATAGTTTGGATATTTGTGCCCTTGGCAGATGAAAGAGCCAAAACATCATTTTAAAAAGATGACTAAAACCATTTGTTATTTATTTTTTTTACTGTGCAAAATATGGCTACTTGATAACTGTTGCAAATATTGTCTTTACTACAAAACATGCCTTCATGTACGTTTCAACAAGTGACTTCTGCTTGAAAACGAACTCTATTGAGCATATTTCTCTGGAAATCAATATTTAAAATTTTTTTCTTTGAAACGAACATTCAAGAGAGACAGCTCTTGTTTACAGAGTTACTTAGTTTAGCATTATGGTTAACAATGTTTAAAAACAGCTAACTTAAAATGCAAACATTTAAATTCTGAAGTTTAACTGTTGGGAGGCCAAGTCTATTTCTATGGAAATACAAACAACATGAAAAGGGTAATTTTCTCCCAATTCCATCCCTCGAGAGAGTATTTCAGGGCACCATTGTGTTGGACTTAGGAGTAAGAATTCATATAACTCTGAGATGGTAAGAAAGTTAAAAATTTAAATGCTTTGAATGAACTTTGAAAACATTATGCTATGGGAAAGGAGTCAGTCACAAAAGACCACATATTGTATGATTCCATTTACATAAAACGTCCAGAAGAGGCAAAACTCTATGATGGTATTTGTATTTGTTGTTGCCAAGGGTTGGGTTGAGGGGAGTAACTGCTAATGGGTATGGGGGTCTCTTTCCAGGGTGATGAAATTGTTCCAAAACTAGATTGTGATGATGGGTGCAAACTCTGAACATGCTAAAAACTATTGCACAGTTCATTTCAAATGTGTATGAATGCAGTCAAGGTTATCATACATGTGCTACCTTAAACAGAGTTTTGTTTTTGTACATTTTTGAGCTTCAGATTTTCTCTGAGATTTTTGAATTGCCAAAGAAAGGTAAGACCTCCTATATCTGTTAAGTTGTTACATTTTCAATTAAGCTGATAACTTCTTCTGAAGATGCGCAAGGTGGATAGTTTGGATATATTTAATAATAAAGCTATTAACAAAAAATTAACAGGCTTGATAACATTCACCACAATACTGGCATGAAACACACAAGAAAATCAAATTAGTCTAACATAGCTTTCAGATCATGGTAAAATACATAAAGCTCTGACACCCTGATCTCCCTGTTAGAGAATACTTTCTCATAACCACCAATACCTGCCCTTTTGAACACCTGTCATCATGATCATGCATAATGTCTGTCTTCCCCTTTGCTACTAAACTCTAGGGGGACAGAGATGGTATCCTTCTCATGTAGTGCTGTGATCCTAGCATCTGGCACACAGTCATCAATAAACACCTGCAGCAATAATTGATGAATAGCATATGTAGTATATACATCTATATTATGTACAAATGAATGAATGAAGGAATGCAATATTGGGTTGGGGCAATTCAGCCAGTCAAGTTGCTGGAGTGCTAAATGTCCCCTTAAATCTGTTCTCCAATTCTCCCAAGCTCCTGGCTACCCAGCTATAGGCATTCCCCAACAGCCACTGCAGCTTCTTGTGAAATGATCACAATCTAACCAATTAAATGTCAATGGATGTGACGTGTGCAATTTTTAAGTCATTTGCTTCAAAGAAAATTGCTTGCCATGGACTTCACTGTATTTCAACCATATAGATAAGGACAAGGCCCAAAGGAGGGAAGAATGAAAGAGAAAGAACCCATCTAGTCAAGCTGGACTGGCCAGATTATTAGATGAGAAAGGGAAGTAAACTTCTACTTGATTTAAGCCATTGTATGCAAGAGTCTTTATATCAGCCTAGTCTTTACCCTGAGTGTTACAACCCAGGCATGGGTAGGCTGAGGGCGAAGGGGAGGTAAAATGGAGTTCATTGCCTAACTAAACTGACTGACTAGTCATTTCAGCCAGTGTGGTCAGCTGGTAGCTCAATGAAAACACTCTTTTCCAGTGTCTTTTATAACAACTTCCTGAACAGGCAAATAAGTCAAATGCTGAATGTTATAAAGACGTCTTTTGGAAGGATTTAAACTCAGAATATTGTTGTCATTAAGTAAACTTTAAAATCACGTTAAATATATACTTTCAGAAGAACCAATGAATATATTTAAAATGACTGGGTAGCTATTTTCAACTTTATTTGTAACCAAGAAATAATCTGTAACATGTAAGACACAATGAGTGAAGTATATAAAGATACCTTATAACTCTTTGATCTAACAAAAAATAGCTCAAACTGGGGGTAGAAGAAAAATTGAAATGATTACACTTTCTTTTATATTTTCTTTCTTTTTTTCTAACTTTTTCATCAACAAGTTGACTGTAAAACTGAACCAACACAAAATATTTAAGATGACCAATGTTTAAAAATAACCATTTAACTGTCACCTATACAGGCTTTGTAATTATCATCAATTACTCCCAGTGTTAATCAGAACTGAATCCAGAACAATGAATTTCACAAATTAGATTTTAAGTTTTAGCAAAAATCTATATGGGTGAATTGTGAATGTCTGGGGGAAGCAGGGAAAAAATGACATAGATACCTATATTAAACCACCAAACCAAGGCAGCCATGACAGAATGACGACAATATAACTGTGACCAGAGCAAGTTGTCTTTTGAGCCCCAGTCTTGACATTTGACTTGACCTTGGATAAGTTACTAATTCAATGTGATCAGTTTCCCAGTTTGTAAAGTGGCGATTATAATAATTACCAGCTACCTTTAAGGAGTGCCAGCAACTAGACCCATTTTGTAAAGTGCTCAAATCTACTTGGAAGAAACTGTTAATCACTACCAAGCAGGATGACAGTTCTTCATGATCCTTCAGACTCCGAATCTCACTGTGAAAAAAGGCTTCATTTGGTTTTTAGAATTTGTCTGGCTGCTTTCCTGCATATAACCAGTTGTTTCCAGAGTATCAATGTAGGCACATTTACTTGTATTTATGCTGACTGTTAATGATTCCCAGATGCCACATTTGAGCATGGCAGCGACTGAGGAACTCCGGGCATCTGAAATCTACATCCTCTGTGTGATGTAGAAGACGGTGCTGGTTTCGTGATCATCACCATCACTAAAAAGCGTGGTCTCTCTGTTAAGGTTTATTCACTGGGAAGAAATACTAAGCATTCTGTCCAATTTTATACATATTTTTAAAGAGTTTCTATTTTTAACAAATCTTTTTTTTTCCCCTTTATATATAAGGATTAGTTTTCGAAGGATCCTTAAGCTTGATAAAAGGTAAGAAAAGTACATGCAGCTTATTGTTTGTCTATATAACTTATTTCTAAGAAAATATAATGGAAAATGGAGTCAAACACAACTGAACTTACATTGTTGAAGAAAAACAGTTAAATAATAAAATGTTAATTGGGAGCAGGAAAAATGAAGTTGACTTTAAAAAAAGTATCAACAACAAAAAGTTGAAGTTGTCAGGAAAAAAACTACTAACATTAAGCAAAAACTCTTACTCTGAGATTCCAAGCTGTCAAGACAAAAAGAATAATTAGATGACTGTGTTGTTCAGTTTCCTTTGTTTTATGAGAGAAGACAACAGAAGGACAAAATTTTTCTATGGTCCTGAAATTTGACAAGGGGTTCCTGATTTGCAGGACAGCATATACCATAATACACCATGTTTTTGATGGTCCTTACAAAGAAGCATTTTTTTCTCCCTATGGACTACCTCTCTTAGTCAACAGTAATGACACATTCCTGGAAACTTTTTTTCCCCCAAACATGCCCTTGACTCACAATATCTTTAACAATATCATGAAATTGGGAAAAATTATTCTATCCAAACTCAAACATTTTCAGGTTATGGGTGTAACCATATTCATCATAAAGACATAAGTCAGGAGAAAAATAATTTATGCTTACAGATAAATTGTAAATTTATCTGAATACATAAATCCGAATAAAACAATGAAAACCTACTAATAAAGTCCATTTTTGGAGCTGTAGGGATAATTCAACTCTCAAGCTAAATATTTTCTATTTTCAACCACTTTTTCAGCTTTAATCTTTAGTTTCACGAGACACTTTTGCTCCCAGCATGAAGTGAGCTCAGCACCTGGCATGGATTTGAAGGAGCAGCGCTCTGGACTGAGATCTTGTAGGGACCACAGAGACGGTGCACAGTGTACATACAACTCAGCCGCTGAGGCACGGATAAATCAGCCCACAAGACAGGAAGTAGCGGCTGGATGACCCTTTGCAGAAAAAAGCTGCAGATCCCTGAGACAGATGAAGATTGGGAGACTGGGAAGTGCTTTGCAGAAAAGCACTCTAGGTATGACTTGATAATCTTAATTACTGGTTGGAATCACCCCTTCCCATGCTGGGACATCTGAAAGGTACTATATCCTCCTTGGAGGACAATTATGTGTCTCCCACACGGTTTAAATTAAACAACAAAGATGGTGAAATGAGGCAAGCTGGTTGGACTTTCTAGTCCAAATGAAATGTGCCAGAATGCGACTAGAAAAATAAATTTCTACTTTGATAATACCTTCTAGAACCCCCAAGCCCTGAGTAAGATTAGAAACAAAACCGATCTAAGAATCTTCACATTATGAAAGTTTCACAAAAAACCTTGCTCAACTAAAGAAGTCTGTATCCTACAAATTCATAAACTTTAAGTTGGTTAAGATCTAAACAAAGGCTTTGTGCAACCAGGCTGGCAAGTAACCTGTTTTAAAATTGACACAAATCTACTCAGTGGAATGGAAATACCATTGGACAAGATTCAAAAATAAAATGAAGATGCTTGCCCCTTAAGAAACATCAGACTTGAAAATGACCTGCAAGATGAACTTGAATGAGCTGACCCCCTTCCTTCAATGGGGAGATACTTTGGGTATCAAAAAAAAAAAAAGAAAAGAAAACCAAATATGTAGCCTCCATAACCATTTTAACCAAAGTGCTTTTTTTTTCACCCCTGCTCCCAAAAGTGAGTTTGAGAAAATTTAATTTAGCTTTAATTCATCAACCTACATTAGTCTCTCTGAAAACTTCTAATTTTAAAATCAAGTACTCATTTGATTTTCAAGTAAGGTCAAGAGAACAAGGCAGCTGAGGACTGACATCACAGGGACATGCCCCACGCCACACAGCAGTTACATCAACACGACGCGTTGCTATGGTGCCTGACTATTAATTTCTGAAAGAAGGTGATTATAAAGCCGCCAGATGAACATCCATCGGATGACACCACTTCAGCACAAAACACTGATATGCGTTACTCCTATTTGCAGCATGTTAATTTTATGAATCACCACTTTTGTGATGTGAATATTCCTTTCTAACTTCAAAACTACCAAGTCAACTACCAAAAAAAAAAAAAAAGAGTTTAACTCCCACAAACAGGGGAAAAGTTTGATAATATTTAGAGAGGAAAATGTGACTATGTGAACCATTTCTTAAGAGCAATCTTTTCTTTAAAGGCCTCCAAAAATATGCTACATATGTACTTACACAAATAAATACATGCAAATTTGATAATTAGGAGATCTGAAAAGAACTGAATTAAGATGCCGAGAAGGCAGTAGATAGAGTCCTTAACGTAATTCCACTAATTATATTTGCATTTACCTTTTTTGGCTTCTGCAAAGCAATCTTCTGTTACAGTCACCTCAAAAGGTCACTTCTTACCCTGAAAACAAAAGAGAATATCAAAAATCTGAATGTCAAGACAAAGCAGCAACCACCTATTTGCCTGGGAGAGACGCAAGATAAACAACGAAAGAACTCACTTCTATTTAATGGCGAAAGACACTCAGAGTTAATAAAAGCCAGTGCCAAGCCCTCCACTTACGGGACCTTGTGCCTTTGAGCTCTTCAAGACAATAACAACAACTTGGATGTTGGAAAAGTCAAGGTGAAACATTTCACATTTTGCTTATGAACTTTTTCTCATCTTGTTGTCTATCCATTTATTTCATGTGGAATAACCTGTGAGTCACAGGACTTTGCTTTGGGAAACCAGTCTGCTACTTGAACCTGTCTCTGTTTGGTTAACATTCACAACATCTCTAATTTCATTAAAACAGACCCTCCCCGTGCCACCCACCCACCCTTGCAAGTGAGTTAGTTCTTACAGACAAGATGCTTTATGCCACTCTGAACTTTTCAAAATGAATAAAAGCACCACAATTTTCAGCTTGGGGAGGGGTTTGGGGGGGGTCATCAGTGGGTGAAAGCTGTTCTCACAATGTTTTCCACTTAGGATATATCTACCAGATCTACTTAGTTCAATAAAAACGGTTCATGTCAGATGAAATAAACAATTCAAATCAAGTTTCTAAAACACAAAGAAAGCACAGAAGACATCTAACTCCTGCATCTGCATACTCCCTTATGCAAAACAGTGTATAATCCTTTAAGAAACATTACAAGCTGCCTCTTTCTGCCCATGTAACTGGGATCAACATATGGCACAAGTGAAAAGAAAAACATTTGTTTATTAATTTAGATCAAGTTACCAACAGAGTACAGGATTCATTCCACATCAATTGACCAAATGCTCATATAATTTTTTTTAAGATGGTGAAGTCATACCATTCTTTCACTGAAATGTTAATATCCTTTTGCTTACTCTTCAGAACAATATGTAATGAAGTAGTTTAAATTTTATACAGAATATATCTCTGCTCATCGCTCGGCTGTTGGCCCTGAATGTGGAAAGACAAACATCATTGAGAAGAGTTAAATCCTATTTCACTAGGGCTAAAAATTTGAAAGTGGTACTTTGGTGTGTACTATCTTTGAGGAATTGATCGGAGGCCAATTTATGACATTTCCACAAGCAAGTGTATGCAGATTCTTGCCATTAAGATTGGGAAAAAATGCAGGCTCTGAGTGAAATCATAATTTTCATGTTTACTGTAAGAGGAAATTGGAGGTTTTCACCATAAATGTTCACCATTTGGGTGGGGGAAAACCCTAAGCTCTGGGACTTGAAATTACTATTTTGCAACCTGCCCCAAATCTTTTTGTTTTGACACAAAACAATTCAAATTGAAAATGAAAATCGTGTGCTTTACTGCTGAGGTGTGTCACCAGGGATTGGTTTCTCCAGGGATGAGAACTTGGTTAGAGGGCAAACAGTGATTAAAAAAAAGAGAGAGAAAGCAGTGATGGTCCGGTCCTCGAGGTAATGCTGTGATCTAGAGCAGCCCCGCCCCACACCAATAAAAAGGGCATATTAGACAAGAGGCAAGGAGACCATCTCCCACAAGAGCAATTTCCAGCTCCACCACTCACCAGATCTTAAATGGAACGTAAGTGAACTCTGGTAGACCCCACTCAATTCAAGACAAGAACGCCCTTCTCCCTCCTTTTACTTGAGAGGTTCTCCAACGTGTGTGCTCTAAACTAATTTTCATATTTGTCTATTGGGCTGCATCTATTTCTGCATGTTTGGCAGTTGGGTCTCTAGTATCAGACTTAGCAATGCAGGTAATATTGCATTGCAAAGATTATATAGGCCTGGTAAATAACTGCACCTTATTTAAAATTTAATTTTAAAAACTGCTGAAAATGCCTACTTTGAATATAGTTATCTTGAGTGTTATATTCAAACCTGCAGAACATTTCCAGGTAAGTACTGAGTCTGCTTCTCTACTTGCCTATCTACACAGATAGGTAAGTGAACACAGAGCAAAAGCATAAGCTGGTTCCCCCTCACAGATCTGTAATGCTCCCCCAGAGGAAACAAAAGTTAATAATAACAATATCATACAATTGACCCTCCATCTTGTAATCACTAAAGGAATAGAAATTTGGCTACATTTAATTTTTACTTAGACACAAAAAACTGGGAGTGGAATACAAACCCTATTTTCCTCCATGTTGAAGTTCCAAAAATTTTAATATGCATTGTACATTTGACCATGCATTAATTTATTTCTGTTGATTTTATTTTTTAGTATACATTAGCAAAGTAATCTAAAAGATATTTTTCCAGCTTTGCTGAGAAAAGATTAATAGTTCAACAGCTGTTTGCCATCAGGCTAAATTAAATGAAATATGTCAATATAACAGACAAGAAAATTAAGGAGTAGTACTAGGGTCTGAGTCTGTATCATTACTAGCCTAGAAGAATCAGAAATCAACAACTAGGAGAAAAATCTGTATTTCATTTTTTCAAAAACATAAAACTTCCATTTCCAAAACTGCTATTAAAATAAAAAACCACTAGGCCTTATTAAATATATCAAGTACATATCTGCATGTTTACCAGCAGCACAAGCACCAAAACTAAAATAAAATTATTAAGTAATGCTTTTCAGTTAAAAAAAAAGAGATAAAAGAAAAATATTGCCCTCCAGCCCACTTATCATCTCTCAAAAAAAGAGTCAGAAAAATAAATTTCATTTTTTTCTTTTCCCCTTTTTTTTTCAAGTTCCCTATTAGTTTTAGGTTTTTAGAAGTGAACCAGGAACACAGTTAATAGAAATTACTTTTTTTCTTTCATGTCATTCTCCATACAGGCAAGATCCTGTGACACCAGAAACTGTTCAAAGTGTGGTTTCTTAACTACTATATGCGGTAATGTGTTTACCTAAAGTTGTTTGATGACCATAAAGACCTTGACCAAGAAATGACTTTTCAGCCAAGATCACTAGGTTAGAAAACTAATGTACCTTCTTCTTCCTCTACCTCCCCAATTTCCCCCTATTCTCCATTAGGAATTTTACTCTGTAGACCCCCTTTTAATACAGTGCTTCAATTTCATAATTTATATGAGTATATCTGACCCCTAATTTAACAAATGTGATTTTGCCAGTTGGTAGAGCCTCACTGGAACAGAGATAACAGGTAAACATGGACGTGTGATTTTATTTCACAGGAAGCTAAATGAACAACACATGCTCTATGTTTTCCCATTAAAAATATTTCTCCTTCTTCTTCCATGGAAGCTCAAGGAAATGATATGCATCAGGATTTCAGCACTGTATTTATTTTGTACACGTATACAAGAGACTGTGAAAGCCAGCCACCATATTTCATTTCAACCTTCAATCCAGTGACTGCCAGTTGAGAACCTACTGTGTGTCAGTGTCCCAGAGTTCCTGCCCCATGACGAAGGAGGCAGTTAGGAGTTTCATCTCTGGCTAGAACAACCTCCTCTTCAAGTCCAGAAGCAAGTTTCAAACCTTCCACCCTTCCAGATATCCCCATGAAATGACATATACTTCATTTGAGAAAACAGAAAGTCTCAAGGGGCCTATTTCCAAGAGATTACTGATCTCTTTAACCCGTAAATCTTAACTCATGTGGGCTTTTCTGTCTTGCTTTTCAAAGATGTCCTAAAATAACACAGCTATCTCAGTACAAACTCAACTAGCTGAGAAATGATAACGCAAGGGTCGCTTCATTTTTTTGCACCCAAGACAAGAAAATCCACTTAGAAAACAACCTCAAACTGTTTCTGTACCCCCCCTTCCTGCTTTAAATATTTCAAATACTGAGTCAAGTTTACAGAAAGAAAGAGGAAAGAAAGAGGGAAAGAAAAGTGAGAAACGAAGGAAGAAAAGAAGGGAGAAAAACAGGGAGAGTAAGCTGGGGGTTGGAGGGGGCGGGGGGAAGGAAGGAAGAAAATTAGAAAAGAAAGAAAAGGAAAACTATTGTGTAGTAGAAATCTCTGGGACCAGAGGTGACCTTGGCCATCACCCAGGTTTGCTGGTTTACAAGGATCATGTTTTCTTCTTCTCTCTGTCAAAGAAATCTACCACTGTGGCCCCATCACTACCCATTGTCCCCTCCTATTGCTGCGAGGAACATTGTGCTTCCTTTCTTCCCACCATCTGGGACCCTCAACTAAATCAGAGGGACTGACTTTTGGGTCCATCCTAGTAAGAAAAATCTGAAATACTCTATATGAAGTAAGCCACACGGCGCAGACGAACCTGGCGAGGCTTGCCCATGAAATGACTTCAGGCTGGCAGCCCCCCAGCAACTCCACGTTGGCCCATCTCATTTAGAAAAAACCACTCTCTTACCTTAAAGGAAAGTAAAACCCTGGTCATGGTCATGTGAAAATATTTTATAGGTATCCTTTAGCAGGCTCTAAATGTTGAAACCTAAAAACAATATTTGCTGTTTTCTCTTTGAAGCTCTAACAAAGCCTTTGTTTTAGATTTACCTTGAGTGTGTGCAATAAGAGTTAATAATCAAATCCGTCCCAACCCCCACAAATGTTAAACAAAAAGATAAAAGAAATGCAAATAGCTATTGTCATGGAAAGTTAAAGTACCTGTCTGTATTTTTAAGTGAAAACTATTATCTCTATCAATCAAAATTTAAGAATACAATAGCGCTAATCACAGAAGGTGCTCTGACGGAGTTACTTTTCCTCATTTAAAAAAAGTGTTTTTCCCCTTAAAAACAGAGCATAAAAGTCATATACTTACAATTAGATAAGGTATTTGTAATTTTATTATTAAAAACCTTCAGCAGCCTCACTGTTAATAAATGTTTCTAAGTCTCGAGACTGATTTGTACCTATGAAGATCCAAGTCCCTACATATTTTAATAAGGTTGATGAAATTTTATTTAAATTCTCACAGTTTCCAACCTGCGGGGGAACAGCACACTCTTCTGTTGAAAAGAGTTACTCAGACAGAGGCAACAGTTAACTGGCAATGAAGACTCCTTTCCAACCCTGGACACAATTCCTAGTCTCTGAAATATCTTTACATAGGACGTACCTTCCCTTGGACGGCTCATCCTTCTTAACTGTGGCGATTTATTTTTGAAATTATCACACGATTTCTACCACCATTCCCCAGAATGATCAAAGGGTACAGTGTATGCCTCTTTTTTTTTTTTCTTAATTCACTTTTAAAAAGACTGGATGAGACCCTGAATATTGCGCTTTCCAAAGACAGTACAGGAACAAAAACTAGCAAGACCCCAGATAGTAAAACAAACAGCTCAAGATTAAAATTCCTAGAGCAAACAGTTAAGCCAGGATGCCATTATGCAGGCTGAGCCTGGATGGATGTCTCCTCCTCTGTGGGGCCAAGAGGCTGTCATCTTCCCCCCAGCAAGATCAGATTTCCTTTCCTCCCAACCGCCTCTCTGAGCAGCACGGCCAACATCTCCAGTGTGCTATTAATATCAATGAAGAGCCGATTCGATTTCCACTGAAGAAAACCCTTCCTATTCCGGCACAGACCTTCGGGGAGGACCCTGGCCCGGGTGTAGACAATACAGCGGCAGAGTTTCCCTGCCTTCTTACAGTTCGGTCTCGCACACTGTTTGAAAGCTTTTAGCAAACAATGGCAGCATTATCTCCAGGATAGTTACAAAACAGGGTTAGGACAAAGAATAATAAAGCTGTTCCCTCTCTCTCTTCTCCCTCTCTCCCTTTCTCCTCCCCCGCCCCCCCAGCCCTAGTTCCCAGGAGCCTCTCCCTGCCAGTCGAACATTTCAGCCCCATTTCCTAGGAGGCACCTGTACTTGTCTATTTCAACGCCGCCAACAACTGACAAACGGCCCAGGAAGCAGGATCCGAAAAGCGGCAAAGTAGCCTCTCAACATTTGGAAAACGAAACAAAAGTAGGAGCCTTGGCTTCGCACACACTTACCCGTGCATGGTGAGGAAAGGAAGCTTTAAGGGGCCGGAGAGGCGATTCTCACACAACGGAAGAAAGTTGAGAGTTGGTGAGGGAGAAAGTGCAGGCGCTGGGAAGCTGCGGGCTCCGGGGCTCCGGGGCTGGCGGCAGTGTGAGCAAGGACCGAAGGTATGTGGGCTAAACACAACAAAAGCCACTGCCTTACTCTAGATTAAATATGCAGGAAGAGGCCCCTTTGCATAAACACAAACACTCAGCAAATGAATAACTGGCTCAATCAGACGCCCGCTGTGCCTTCTACCTGTCCTCTCTGACAGGAGACACCGCCTGTTCCAGGGGACAAGGATTAAACAGAGGCAGTTAAACGTTCTGTTGCTATAATAACAATTAAAATGAATTGCATTCATTAGTAATTAAGAACTCACCCCTGGGGGGGGGGCAGTATGGGGCTGGGGTGGGCTGGGGTGGGGGGAATGCAGGGTTCTTTTATCTCGAGATACTCCAAAAAGAACTTGGCTTAAGATACAGCAGTGGAGTTTTACTGAAGCTCTAATATTCAATGAGAGGTTTAAACAATCAACATATTTTTCAGCTACAGTTTAAGGTCAGAAATACACCTCTTGTTTCTCTGATTTGCCCCATTATAAACCAATCCTTGTGAGTCTGTACCTACAGAAAAATCTGTCTCATTTATGTATAAATATTTTCCTATATAAAATATATACATACATACACAAATATGTACAGGCATATACACATACTCTCACATATAGTATTCATTCATATCTAATTAAAGAGAAAAAACCAAAAAAGTACCCCTTTACATTCTTTATAGTTCACTAATGATTTAAGAAAAATAATTTGAGTCTTCCAAAAATACACCCCAAACGTCTGCCTTTCAAATGTCATCAATCCATGACCACTCATTTAAAAACATTACCCATATATTAGAAAGAATGCTTTTAACTGAGTGGCCTCAACCACTTATAATTTCAATTAAATAACATAATTACAGTCAACAATTTTCTCCATTTCGGCAGAAAATATGCCATACCTCAACATAATTTGTCCTTAGAACCAAGGAATTTAAACATGAGGAAAAACATGCGGGCGCTAGGAATTCACTACTACATTTTCTCAGCTTATGGAGTTAACTCGCACTCACCTCTAACCTCTGACTGCATGTTCCAGCTACGTGTTGGTCTTAGTAACTTAATTATTTTTTAATAACTTTTGCAGTATTAAATGATTTCGATTGGGACATAAATAAGATTATGTTCGCCTACTTCCTTTTAATGCCACATATGACTTTGGGGGCAAATCTAACACTGCTGTTCTATAGGATCTATCTATATTATTACTGGACCAAAAAAAGGGTAGGTCACAGATTTTTCAGAGCCTCAGAGGATGTACCATAATTATGCCAGCTAAGGGAAATAACAAGGTGGCTTTCTATTTTCAAAGTGAGTTTTATTTTACTAACACCACGCTGTTTCCTAGCTATATCATTCTGCCCCAAAAGGAAGAGAATATTACTGAAAAGTTTTTTTTTTTTAAATTGTGTCACAAACCAAAAAGCCAGTCTTAAACATATATTACAGTATAACACAAAGAGAAAATCTGAAAATTCCCAAAGCCCCCTGAAATAAAACACAGGTTCTTTAAGAGGGGTCCCCAGGAAACTAAAGATGCTATTCCATTCCCTGTTTTGTCTTGAAATGACCTTCCAAGTCAGGTGTTAGATAACCCACTTTCATAGACGATAGTGATCTAACCTTGATGCAAATAAACCATAGAACAAAATTTAATCAGTATATCATTGTGAGAAAAGCCTTTGTCCATCCCAATGGAGCTTCTAATGACTGTTTTGGCAGTTCTGGCGGGTAGTTATGCTTCCCAGCTCATCTATATCTCATACTGGTTGAGCAAGCTAATGGAAATGCTGTTAGTGGAATCCAATATTAATGCTCTGTATCGTGCAAACCTGGATGCAACTGAATATATTATACAATTATAGGTAGTATCTAATTCCATAGGTATTAGATACTGTCCTCGAAATTAATATTTTAATGAGGACAGTGAAATAAAGACGACAGTTCAGGTAAGGGATCCATGCGTTGTGGCCCCAGCTAAGCTTCTTGCCGCCACAGTGCTGGATCCCCGAGCAAACAACACAGACGTAGGGGCTGTGACAAAGATCTGTATGCAAGCTTCAGATGCTGAGTGACACATACTGATGCACAGAGTCAAAGATGTCATCCTCACGCCAGTGCCACTCACTGTAAGCTTGAGAGAGAAAGAAGAGGGGAAAATGGGGGACGGGGGAGGAGTTGCAGTCAGACCTCCGGAAAATAAACAGGGTGTACAGTTTCAAAGGCTGCAGACACAGACATTTCATTGTTCAAGCCAATTATCAGTGGAAAATAATAACAACAGATGGATTCAGAGTCACTGACTTTTCATATGCACTTCATCTCGGCGGAACAGATGATGAAACGCGAGAGCTATCTCAAAAAGGCAAAACATCTTTCAGTAAAAGAACTCTACGGTCCAGATGGGGACCTTCTAAGGCTGCTGATTATCTTCTTATAATGTTGTAAGATAGACTTACTAAAACATTTCAAGAACTGATCAGATATGATGCGTACAATGGCTTCATTATTGGAAGGAGTTGCCTCAGACTTATGACTAAACCAGGCAGAGATTTCAATAAGGTTAGGACTCTAAGTTTCCTGTTTTCTCATCGGGGACCACAGGTTCCAACTAAAAACTGGAAATCTGTGCACAACAGGAGAATAAAACATCGCCCAAGTACCCTACATTTGTGCTCTTCTCTTGTTTGAGCAGAAGGAAAAGAAAAAAAGAGAGAGACACAAACTGGGACTGTGAAAAGGACATTAAATTATTCTGAAGCATTCCATCACGATGGGAAAAAAGAGCTCCAAAGCAATTCCTTATTAAAAGCATTCAGTGATAAAATATCATCCTTTACTTACATTTAGAACATCTTAAATATTCCTTGCCACTGGTGACTACAAAATATAATTTGCTTTCAGTAGGAAATAAATATAAATTTCAATGATGGTGTGAAAAACAGTTGTAATAAATGCCAAGCAAACACGAAGGCAAAAACCCACCAACCAACTCCACAGCATTCCCACTTAACCTAAATATCACCAAGTCAGACCTGCAGATAAAATACAATAGGTAAACCACAACCTGACAACCTGCTATAAGAGAAAAAGTTAAAATCTCTCATCAGATAAACCTCATTCCTACTGGAATAACAATGTAACTGTACTGTCTGCATCCATCCATCTGCCATCAATTCTACCTTCCTAATTTTGCAAAAATCTCTGAATGGAATTAAAATATGGTTGAAGTCACTGTGCTAAGAAAAAAGAAGAGCTAATCTCATTATTTACTAACATACTTAACATTTAAAAATGTTTTTATGAGCACACTGTTGACTTCACAAGTTTATAATGTAAGTAAAAAAAAAAAAAAAAATTAAGAGCAAGGCTTTTCTTTCAAAAGACTCTGACAAAAGTAAATTCGTAGCAGAACATACAAGCATGAAGAAAATATCGCCAAGGGCCAAATTCTGCAACTGCTTTAAGAAGCAAACAAGAACACAAAAGATGTGTAATGCAACCATCTGGCTCGCCTCATACTTTATCAATGCCTCAACTTTCTCCCCCACCCCCTTAGCCAGCCCACACCAATGCCACAAAACCAAATGGCTTCACTTATGTTTCCTGCATGGCAAATTTACACAATGCACTCAGAATACAAAAGTTGGTTTTTACACATAAACTAGTGTCTTAACATTTTTCCTCACTTGAATGATTTTGTTATTACTTATTCAGTGCAGGCCTTCTTCAGAAAAACATGCAGAACCTCACTGTGATAAAGATGTCTGCACCTGGATCCACTGGTTTAGGCTCAGAAGAATCCTCCTGCGAAACCCTCATCTCCACTGTTCTGTGTTTCCTAAGATAATCAGATACTAGATATGGACATCTGAGAAAAAGAACCCTAAAAAATCACAATTAAATCTTTACTTTTTCCCCCGTTTTGCTCTACATTGAAGGATGTCTCCCTAATTGATTGAGATGACCAGACTCACTTTTAGTCACTGTCCTTGACTGTCAGCATGCCCACTGCAATCTTTCCTTATTCTTGCAGCTCATTCTACACTTTACTGAGCAACTACAGTGGTGTCAGGAGCTGGCCGGACAATGAGTGACCTAAACTGCCATATTCCCACATGATAATAGAGACTGCCTGCTACATGAAACCAAGAATGCCACATTTTATAAAAAAAAAATCTTCCACACCAGGTACGCTGAAGCATTGTATTTATGTACACACTTATCTGGGCAGGCAGATACACTAGATTTGAGAAGTCGTGGCACATCTGTAAGTATCCAACTGCTTTCAAAGAAAGGAATTAAGATTTTCAACAAGTCACTTTTGGGTAAAATCAATACAGGCCAGCATAAATGATCCTCACAAACAGGTAACAATTAAAAATCACAATAATTAGGAAAGAGACAGCCTCACAGGCCAACTCCCGTCTCCGCTACTCCGCAGGGGCAGGCCCCAGGCAGCAATCCTGGGCCAGGAAGGAGCTCTTGGCCAGAATTAAGACGTGCATGGCGGGGGCCACATCTGGTTTATTTCTGCTTTCTTGCTGACAATGGGTTTTCCCCTGCATCCCTCTCCACGTTCCAGGATAAGAAGGCCTCGGCTCTTTTCTCAAGGGACTGATTTTCGGTTCCCTTGTGGGTTCTGCCTGGGACCACAGAGGCTCCTGGTCTGGACAGCTCTGGTAATCTTAGGACACACACAGCGAATCCAGCCACTGGGTGAGGGATTCCGCTAATTATTTAAACCTGCAGTCACGTCTGGCCACCAGTTGGCAGATGCGGCTCGTGGCTGCCTACCAGGCCTAGGTTAGCACAGCTGGAGCCAGATGACAAGCTCTCGAAGACATTCTTCTCGTGGCCACATCTGGCTCCTGGCGGCTTCCATCTGCGGTGAAACATTTTGTTTGGTTTTTCTGGGAAAGTTTGGGCAATAGATAAAACCAGTCAGATTAATCTTGACTGCATGCATTTCAGTTTGGGACAAAATATCAGAATATAAACTCCATGAAGGCAAGGACTTCATCTGTCTTGCATGTCACATCTCAGTAGAAAACAGGAGTTACACGTGGTCATTGTTCAATAAATATATATGTAATCAACACTACGAATCAGCATGTAAGTTAAATAAAAACAGTCCTGTACCTCAATCCAGCTCCTCTGTCCCTCCATTGTATGTAGAGTGGTAAACACTCTGGGTACCCGTAGAAAAGGCCCTCAAAGTGGCTCCAGAGTTGCATTTTACTTGCAGGCACACTGACCCGGGGAGAAAGACACTCAAGGGTGAACCTGCTCACACAGTCACTAAGGGTGGGAAGACCTCCCAGCGATCTTTCCTTGAAAACAATCCCTCTCAGTATTACCCACACCCTGACTTTATTAGCCCTTAAATTACAAAACTTGGCAGCTCTGTGCCCCCAGTGCTTACAACTGACCCGAAAGTAGAAGCTTACCTTTTGACCATCAGAGAAATGCCAAACGATGAGGCAACTTTCCCTGGCTCCTTTTCATTCCATTTCCTTTCCCATGCCACTCTTCCTGAATTCTCTGACATTCGCAGGTCCCGGATCCCTTCTATACTCAACTCTGACTCATCTTTTTTTTTTTAAGGTGTTTTTAAAATCAGTACAAGGCTTAAATTACATACAACAAAATTCACCAATTTTATGTGTACAATTTCATAAGTCTTGACAAAAGCACACAATTTTGTAATCACCACTGCAATGTTACTGACATAGAACTTTCCCATCTCACAAAGCTCACCATCTACCTGCACCCACTAGAAACAGACTCAGAAATGCTGGTATAATTTAGAGCCCTATGAGGCTCACCCTCTCAGCTCCTTAGCTGGAGAGGATTCTGACACATATAGGACGCTATGTGAACACTGACACTAAGGAACCCTTCATCCTGATGACAGTAAAGCTCTGCTGAATGCCCCCAGAACCCCACAAAGGAGGAGGGACATTTGGGAGGAGCGTGGCATGGCTGCTTATATGTGATGCTCCTTTCCCAATACAGCAACTTAACTTTCCTAAAACAAGAATGGCTCAAACAGGCAGATGACTTTGACAAGCTCAGCATATGGTCTTCAACAAAGCAAAGCTACTCAGAAGTGCACTAGCTGAAGCTGTTGCCTGAAGCCACTAGGGCTCCCATTCCCGTCACGGAAAGCAGCAGTGGTGGGGGTGGGGTGGGGCTTTTTCGCCTGAGTCTGAGGGTCTGAAAGAAGCTCCTAAGTCCATGCTGGGCAACTGGGGATTCTCATCACCCGGGGAAGGAACAGCTCACCATGTAAAAAGGTGGGCCAGGAAGACCCCTGGAATACCCCTAAAATACCTCTCCTCCCTTGTTCTGGATTTTTGCAATGACTTTAAAAGGGAGAGAACGCCTTTCCACAAACCCACAATCACAAGGAGAGTTGAAGACAATCAAAGGAGAAGCAGCACAACAGAATGCAAAAGACACCAGTGGTCCTTAGCGAAAAAGAGGCTATACTGTTAAAAACAACCAAAAGAAAAACAGAAAAAAAAAAACAATTAAACTAGGGGGAAACCTTGGTGATAGTGGTGGGGGGTCAGGGTAAAGGTGGCAAGGCCCATTATGTACAAAATGAATATCTTTATTTCTTAATGCTTCCTTGGGCTGTTTCAGTTAAAATCCAGTATTCTACAGAATTGCACTCCACAGTACTATTTAGTCTTGAGCAACTCAGACCTCACAAGAACAGATTCAAGTCCAAGAGTTCAAAACTAAGCTCTGCTGCTTACTGGTCTTGTGAACTCAGGCAAGTTATAAAACTTCAGTTCTCTCTCCCTCAGTGTCCTTATCCACTAAATGGGCTGAATAACAATACATAATGTGCTTTTGAGGAATAAATGCATTAACATACAAAAGTGCTTCAAAAAATGTGTCTGGCACATAATGAGTGATAAAGCAATGATAGCCACTGTTATTCTAACCAGGGATAATGTAACTAAATCTAAAACTTCCCATGCTTGATTTCTACCATCTCTACAAGCTGTTAAAAATTTCTGGTTCTGTGCCATGCTACAAGCTAGAAGAAAAGAGAGAATGTATATCCAAGTTTAAACTTAATGACACAGTGCTAAAACAAAATCAAAGTATTTATTCTTCCCTCTCAATATTAGCTGGAGAATGGCAGGTTTAAGATTGGGGTCTCACCTACCCCGGTGGAGGGTAAATCATTAGCTACAAGAGATCTACCATCCAGACAACTGCTCATCTCACCAGCAACCAAAAAGGACTTTGGGGTGATGTTTAAAGAAGGTAAGAGAAGAATCTGGCCTGAAACCCAGAGATACTGAAACACATTTTCTAGTACTTTTCAAGTCTGTGCATATAGATTCTGTTACTGATTTAGGATCTTAAACAGTTTGTTTATTTTTTAAATGCCTTTCAGCTCACCTTTAATAACATGTTTCTTTGACTTGGCTGAACTATGCCTCAGAAGAATTACAAGCGGGAATAGGGCTGGGTGAAAGGTTCAGTGAACTAATCCACACCTGGTCCATGTAAAAAAAGAAAAAGAAAAAAAGGCTCATATTTTCCATATAGAAACAAGTCCCTTTATGTGAACCAGGCTTTCTTTTATTTAATTGCTAAGGCACTTTCCACACCACACAATCTTTCATGAGCTTCTTCAGTGGGTGGGGAAAAGGACCATGGGACCCCCCAACCAGTCATACCAAGGAGCTTTACCAGGGATGATGATAAAGTACAAATCCCACTTAGAACAGAAAGCGATAAATTTATTTTAGGAGAAATTCCTGGACCAAGCTTTACCAGTGACAAAAGACAAGGATGTTCCCCAAAAAACTGACTGGGGACCAAATAAAATGTCTTGTATCTTCATGATCAAAATTCAGGTTTCTTCTACAGCCATCGTATGACTCAGGCATTTCAGTGGAAGAAACAAGGCTTAGATGGGAAAAATCTGAGATGAGATATAAGAGCAAACACACTGCAGAGCTGAAAGGCACCTGTGGCGGGGGGTGGGGGGGGGGGGGCAGGGGAGGGGTCCAGGTCAAGACATTCCCTCCTGGGAAGTGGATTCAGTGTGTGACTGAGACCAAGTGCGTGGTGTGGCCACAAGCAGAGACAAGAGCCTTTGACTCCCAATAAGTGTGGAAAAGCCAACGGCTCCAATGGCTGTTGGAAACATCAACCATGCTAAAAGGAGATTCTGGAGCAGAATCCCGTGAACAGCAAGAGTGCAAGAATATGAACACAGGCATCACAAATGTCCTATAAATTGTGCCATCTTGTTGCTTCTGAACTTGAATCTAAACCAGCTAACTTTCTTCTAGAAAGTCATTCACTTCAGTGCTCCAGGCATCTTGTTTTTTTCCTCCCTTAGTTTTATTCTTAAGAAAATGCCTTTTAAATCAAGTCTGGTTTAAAATAAGTAGAAAAAGAGATTTTTTTTCCCTCCATAGGTAAGAGCAGTCAAAGTGAAGGGGAAAGAACATTTCACTAGACGACAAGAGTGGTTTCTACTCTCCAATGACCCACCACTGACTCTGCTAGAATTTCTAAGTCCCTTCCCTTCTCCAGACCTGTCTCCTTGTTGGGAAAAGGGTGTTAACTCAGGGATGATGTTCAACTGGTACTCGGCGGCCGCCTGACGGAGCTGTTCAAATACTGAAATAGCCGTACACTGGCTGGGAAACAGCCTGCGGCTCTCTGCCCCCCAGCCTCTCCAAGCACACGCGTGGCCACTAGCCTTCCTGGGATGCTCAGAGGCACGGAAGCGACGTCCTGGCAGTGTGCCCCAGGGCTACGCCTGGTGGCCTTCCTGGGCGGCCAGCGTCTGTGCTGTGCCTGCTAGCCACACTGACCAACAGCCCAGAGGCTCCGAGAAGTCCTGCTCCATGGATATGATGTAAGGACCACGAAGACCAGCTTACGGATGGAGGAAGACACTACCTGGGTCCCAGTGAGAGACGGGAGTCCTGGAACAAGCAAAACAACACACCTATGATGGACCCACCTTCCTCCCCAAGTTACTGTCCCCACTTGGAGCACACAGATGTGGGCCTGCAGTCAGGAGGCAAATCAGCGGAATCTTAAGGCAAACCTGAGGGCTAAATTTGATTTCAAAACCTAGAAAGAAATTTATCATTGTGAAACAGCTCTCAAAAACTCCTGAGCTCTGAGGGAAATTACGAACATGTAATCAAATTATATTTACCATGGAAATTTCTAACAGCTCAGACTTTCTACTCGGCTTTTACAACGCTTTAGGAGAAGTAGTTGTTCTCTACCCAATGTTCCAAATTTCTACAGCAGAGGTGAGGCATTAAACACAGTGAAATGTACAAGAAAGCAAAAAAAATGCCCATTATTGTCGTTTCCTTCAACCCTCCGTGCCTTCTTTGCCACCATTACTCAAAAGTCACTCCAACATCTTGCTGGCTGACATGACGCCATTCTGTCACCTGATCAGGTGTGGGGTACCACATGGTATGAATAAATACTTATCCACAACCGCATATTAAATGGGAATTTGCAAAGGCGAGCTCTGGAGACAAAGACGTTTCTATATAGAAATATTAACTAAGAATTTGAGTAAATGGCCTCACTGGAAAAAAAAAAAAGTTCTGAAGTAGCAATATAAACTATATTTAATAGTAACAAAAAATATTTTCCTTTTGGGAAAGCAATTTGGGCTTCTAAAAGTTACTGCCTTTCACGTGACTGAATTCTTGCACTTCCTAAAACACAGATGCGAGGCCCCCCAATTCTACCTTGTGAGAGTCCACTTTTTAGACCTGTCTTCTCCCAAATACAATACTCAAATAAAAAACGATTTTGAGGCTTTTTTTTTCCTCCCCCCACCAACAATTGTTATTTTCTTAAGCGTTTGAGTATCACAAGTCCCAAAGAACATATGTTCCCAAGGAAGGGAAAAAAAAAAACGGGCTCTAGAACTAATACACAATGAAAAATAAATTTAAAGCAGCCTTCTGGTCTGACATAAGAATATAAAAATGATATGAGCAAGAACAGCTTAGTTTACATACTTTTCAGTCACAGCTGCTGCTCTAAAACCACAATACCTTTAAAATGACATTTTAAGGAAACAGATACAGCAAGGCTGCAGCCGTAGCTGGATGAAGCTAATGCTGAATTCAAGGGGCTTTTCTTTTTATGCACTTACTTTATATAACCCTGTACATTGGCACAATTAAGAGGAAAAGAGAGAGTCACTTTTAAATAATGTCATGATAAATCAAGAGAATAACAAATAATTTTTACCCAGTAAGATTCTTTTTTTTTTTTTTCCTTTTTCCTTTAAAATCATCAGACTCAGACATCAAAACAGAGTTTCGGGGACAGAAGGAACCAGTCACTTCTTCTTGGTTAATATTTAATTGGGTGCTAAAGATTCCTTGGAGAGACCTCTGCACCTCCAGTGACAAGGCGCACAAGAGCCTCCTCTCTATGCAAGAGATTCAGGCCCTTCCCTGAATAAACGAAAATAACATACAATTAAATCAGACTGTTCAATTAATAAATTACTTCAGTGGACCTCACAGGCCAAGTCCTATTTAATTACATAATTTAAAAAATATTTGCACATTGCAATCACCGAAATTGGCTTTGAGGTTTCATAATACACACTTAACACTTGAGTTAGAGAACAAATTTATTTAATAAATGCAGGCCTAAGAGCTAGAAGGCCATACCACTCACATTGCAAAATCACTTAGCACATCCTCAGAAAAAGCAAATAAACTTTTCCACTATTTAGACGTGGGCTGCTGTTGAATGTCAGGAGAGGTTGGCTGATTTTCTTGTGCATTTTCTCTGTCATGTGTTGCCTGTAAATCTGACCATTTTGAGAGGTAATTAGAATACAGCTAATGGACAAAATGGTTCCAGTTAAAGATAAATTAAAGATAAACTAAGGTGGAAGATGTCAAGAACCCGGTAGTAAAACCCTCTTCAGAGTAAAACAAAGAGAAGTCGTATTACTGCCCCATTTTTCACTTCTTAGAATCCCAAAATACACCATAAATTAACAAGGTTCCTGAGTGTAAAGACGTGTTCCATTAGGGAAGCACACACAAATTCAGGGGTGAGAAGGACATTCATAAAAAGGATAGAATTACATGGTGTCCAAAAAGAGGGCAGAGACACTTTAAAGTGACTGCATTTCTTAGAGCTGCACTGGGGCCAGTGACACTGCCATTAAGTGAATTTTCTAGAAAACCACTTGACCACTTTGGCACCACAGCTTGTTCAGCCCTCACATTTTGATGGAAATCTCTGTCAGACACATATACTTTCAATAACCACTGCATGCTTAATACCCACCATGTCCTCAGAGCTTTGGTGTGAAGCTAATAACTCTATTTATACCGAAAGCCCCAGACCACCATAACAACGCCGTTATTTTCATTTGTGGGTCTTCCCAACCTGCTGGGCCTCCACACGCCTGTTCTGCTTTGCTCCCCAAAACATCCAACTTGCTGCCAGTTAAAAAGGTATCAAAAACTCTGAACCTTAGGAAATTTAAATAACACTTAAGGAAGAGATTTTGGTGAGACCTTGAAATCTCTCTTACAGAACTAAATTAGGAGATTCACTTCTCAGTCCCCAAGTCCCCTTTACTTTCTTCCCTTACACAAATTTCTGGAAAGCATTGGCTACACTGGCATTCTCCATGGGTTCACCTCCCACACCTCCCTTGGTCCTCACCATGGCTCTGTTGCTGAGGTTACTGAGTTTTAAGTCTCTCCTGATTTGGTCCACTGGCCAACTCTCTCTTCTCAAATCCTTCAACTCTCCAAGGGTCCTTTCTGGGCCCTGGCCATGCATTACCCACCAGCTTCTTTGGCCCCCAACAAGTCCCCCTTCCACACCCCAAGGAATGTTCCCACCTTCCACCCAGTTAAGTGAGGCCAAACATTACCAAGGCAGCTTTGATGCCTCCTCTGCCACATTCAATAACCAAATCTGTTCATTTGTATTTTTCCTTTTCTTCATCCTGACTAAGACTTACTAGCCCATACAAGAGAGCCTTATGTCAACTCCTACAATGGCCTTCTGGGGTTTTTTTCCTGCCTTTCTACTTAGTATCCTCAAAACAATCTATATGGAAGACACCTGATCTTCTAAAATGCAACTCTGCAAAGTTTTTTCAATTCTCAGATAGTTTCCTTCACTTTCATCTTACTATTTTGACACTGGGAGGGATGTCAAAATTGATGGAGCAGTTTTAATGCCACAGATTTCCCAAATGTATGTCCCACCCCTGCTTAAAAAGATCTTAGAGTCCTGAAAGCCAGGAAGTCAAGGTGAAATGTACAAAGGTACTCAGAACACCCTTCGTGTCGGTGGCCCTGCCTGATTGCACCTCTTTCTGCAACTCTGACTTTTATTCTACCATCAACAGACACTGTAATAACATATAGTAATGCATGCTCTGCAGTCTCCCACCCAAAGTCTTGGCACAGACCACCAGTCACTCTGTCCTGCTTCTCCTAGAGAGGGCCCACCTGTCCCAACCGACTCACGCATAAACAAATGCCACTTCCTCCAAGAAGTATTCTCTATTCTCTCTTGAGATCTATGACCCTGTGACTGGTTCCATTTGAATACACTGTTTGTTGTAGTATAGCAATGATTCCATTTTATTACGGTGCTTTGTCTAATCAATAGTTTTGCCTGGTAACCTGGATGATCATTCTATTTAAAACCACTTCATATATCTCCTTTAAAAAATTTTTATTGAGGCATAATCAACATACATTATATTAGTTTCAGGCATACAACTAATCTCTCCTTGAACGAATAAAGTTGATAAATTCTACAAACAAAGTCAATGACAACAATTCTACGGTTCCTTCATAAAATCACCTCTTCTTAATTCCTCTTCACACTAAAACTGTTCAGCAAGGGGACGTCAAGCAGATCACATCGGTGTAATATTTGTTCACTACACTGAAGATACTAGAAATGTTATCATGGATGATAATTATGTGAATGGCTGAGATATAATCTGGACAAAAAATCCTATGTTCTGTTGAAGTAAAATCACCTTACTATTCATAACACACTGCAAAGGAAACAGGATGAGCAGGGAAGCTATAAGGATTTAATCAAATAGACTTCTTTTTTTTGTGTGTGTGTGTCATTTTTTTTTTTTTTTTGGTGTCAAATAGACTTCCTATAAATAAGAATTGAGATTCACTATCCACCAAAATGCAATTATCCTCCCCATACTGACAATGCCCTAATTTAGACTCTACACAAAAAAAAAACTTTCAGGTTCTAAGACAGTTTTACACTCAGGTCTTAGATGAACCTCAATGCCATTCACTCTTCCAGATCTGTCATCTGCTAAACTTCAGCTTTAATTATATCATCACCTATCCCACCTCCAGCAGCGCAAACGTTACAATCAATCTTCAAAACACTGGTAGAGGAACAGCCATGATGGGTCAGACCTGGTAATGGTTTTAAAACAAGATCCTAGCACCAGTCAACAACATCCTCAGACTCAAGAAACGGCACCACTTCAGCGATGAAAGGATGGAAGCCAACCTCTGGAAATGTGAAATGACCAGATGGGATATTAACAACAAATAAGGCAACAGAACATTCTCTCTGAGATTGATATTTTCAGAGACCCGGAAATAAAAATGTCAGAGAAAGATGTGTCACGTAGGAGGAACTGGATGAAGGTGATCAAAAGATATAAATTCCCAATTATGAGACAGACAGCTACCAAGGACTGTAAGGTACAACATGATAAATATAATTAAAACTATAATATATTATACATGAAGCTGTCCAGAAGTAAATCCTATGAATTCTCGTCACAGAAACTTTTTTCTACTTCTTTAATTTTTATCTATATGAGATGATAGATGTTCACTATATTTCTTAAGATAATCATCTCATGATGCATGTTAAGTCAAATCACTAAGCTTATACTCTTTAAATGTACACATTGCTGTCTCAACTATATTTCAATAAATGTGGAGGAAAAATATAAGTAAATATTGAGACATAACAAAAATAAAAACTGTGTGGTTTATAGTGCAATGAAAGGTAACTTTTAAACTTCGGCTCTATCCCAAAATATCTATATTTCACACTGTACATCAATGCCCCCATTGACCTGGCATCACCAATAGGTCACAGGCAAACTGTTCCAGCACCACTTACTGGTTGTGTGGCCTTGAATAAATCAATGGACTCAGGATCTGGGCTTCAGTTTCTTAACACTCAAAGGATAGAGTTGAACTGGAACTAGACGTTACTAAGGGGTCCTTCCAGTTTGAAGATTCTATGAATACATCACATTCTGAAGAGCAAAAATTGTACATATAATTTATAACTTCTAGCATTTATATATGCACTAATTTGTATAACATTTTAATTTATATTCCAGAAATGCTATCTATTCCTGAGATTAGACACATACAATTCATAAATTATACAGATTTCAAAAAAGTTATACACATGTATTTTCTTTGGATAAATTTGTTCATTGAAAAGACACACGCAACATATTGCTTAGTCCTGAATATCAATTATTTTTCTTCTCCAACGCTGAAGTAATTCCAGTGCCTACAGGGACAGAGGCTTACATTAATGAGTAAAGCAGCCCAGAGTAGAATGAGAAGTTCTAGCCCAGGCCCCAGCTAAAAGGAGCAGTCACTCCACTGTGGACCCAGCGTTGTTCTACTTTTTTCATAAAACCCAGAAACTCAGACTGTTTAAGGTGTACTCTGTTGATATTTAAACACTGGAAACCAATACCAACTCAACTGGCCTGAGGCTTTTAGATTACACCCTGCCGGAAGGTGTGCCATCTTCTGTGACTTTTCAACCTGCAACAGAAAGCATGCATAAAGCACGAAAGAAGCCCTTAAGACAGCTCAGACCACGGGGTTTAGGGTAAGCAAGTCAGAACACCACCACCAGCCTGGGACTTGCAGCTTCCTTTACACGGAGGGCCTATAAGAAAATTTCCTACAAAATACATTAATTTTTATGAAACGTCTGTGAGGGGTTTGAGAATATCACCCCTGGTAAATGAATTCTTTGTGCACCAAATATCAGGTGGACTTCAACATTTCAAGATAAAAATGTGATGATTTTTATTCTGCTGACAGTGGCCAAGAGCCCTGAGTGCATTCAATATAGAAAAATACTTTATTTAGCAGCAATATTGCTCTAGTTCTTGCTTTCAAACAGGGGGAAAACCCTTCTCTTTTTATTATACTGTTGGTTTGTTGGTTTGTTGGTTTTAATGTTAATACTAAGCAAACTGGCACACATTAGCAGTAAGAGGCCAACTGTACATGGAATATACCATTACCCTCATCTTCAAAGCATAAACAAATGTAATCTTCTGTTACCAGATATCACTTTAAAACCACTGCTACACTGCAAAGGAGAAGCACTGCTAAGAAGGAGTCTGTATTCAGGAAGGCTGCCTTGTACTACCCAATGGATTCAAGGGGGGAGAAATTCATAAGCAAAAACATAGAAAGACTAGATGGAAAACAACAATCCAGTAATAACTGTAATAAAGCTTTCAATGATGCCCCCAAACAGCCAGTAGCAACGTGGGTTTTGAGTTCACCCTATGATGACTGTGATGGCTGGAGTAAGGTGATGGCACTCCGGCTTGTAACACAAAATGTGTAACAGTTATTCATGGGGCGGCGGGGGGGGGGGGGGGGGGGGGGGGCGGCGGCACAGAATGTATTTTTAAAGGTGGAAAAGAGTAAATGAGAATTTGAAGTGAGAGATTATAGCACATGATTTCAGTTTGTCTAAGTAAAAAGTAACAAAGGCTTCCTCTTTAAATTATCTGCTTTGAGAAAGCCTTTCTGGTCACGTTCTCTAGGCTTATGTCTTAGGTGGGTAAATACTGTGATAAATTTTAAGCAAATTCCAAAACCCCATGAGCAATTGAGAGGAAAGGGGAAATCAAAGGATGAAAGAGTTTAGGAAGTTGGGTGTATGAGGCTGTCTGGTACAGGAAGGGAATGAATTTTACATCCGGGTTGACTCCAGGAAAAGACAGAAAGAGGTGATAAAGCCACCCTGGCAGCAGTGAAAGTTGGAAGAAAAGGGATAATTAAAGCAACACTTGATGTGTCCCAACATGACACTGTTCTTATTCCCATTTAACAGATTAGGAAGCTAAGATCCTGCAAGATAACAAGGCCCAAGACACACAGCTAATAAACAGTGTGGCACAGATTTGAATCCCACTGTCCTCTCTAGAATCCAAGATCTCAACCACCATGCTTTGCTGCCTCTCAAACTTGCAGGACACAGGCCAATATTGAACAAAAGCAGGTAAGAACCAAAAGGGAAGTGAGAGGACAAGAAGGATGTCTTTAGAAATTCTTGTAAAGACTGAGTCCTCTTAAAGGTGGAGGAGTTGAACAGGAAGAAGTGAGAGTCCAGCTGTCACTCAAAGGAAAGAAGTGAGGTTAGAATCATGTACTGAAGTGGGTTTCCCAGCTGTAACTTGAAGGTCACCTGCTTTCCTTCTCAGCTGGCCAACTGCAAGAGAATTGGGCTATGTTTAAATATATACCTATAAATCATGACATCTGACCATCAATTTCTCAAAGTTATAAACAAAACAAATGGCCTACTGTAGAGGGAAGTTCAATTCTACCATATTTAAGTGTGAACATATGCATGTATGCGTTTAAACATACATAATGTCATACAACATACTGATGACAAATTCTATCTGAAACTCTCAAAATACATTCAATCTATATGCCAAAGCCTTTGACTGTGTGGATCACAATAAATTGTGGAAAATTCTGAAAGAGATGGCCATACCAGACCACCTGAAACACCTCTTGAGAAACCTGTATGCAGGTCAGGAAGCAACAGTTAGAATTGGACATGGAACAACAGACTGGTTTCAAATAGGAAAAGGAGTACGTCAAGGCTGTATATTGTCACCCTGCTTATGTAACTTATATGCAGAGTACATCATGAGAAACGCTGGGCTGGAAGAAGCACAAGCTGGAATCATGATTGCCGGGAGAAATAACAATAATCTCAGATATGCAGATGACACCACCTTTATGGCAGAAAGTGAAGAGGAACAAAAAGCCTCTTGATAAAAGTGAAGGAGGAGAGTGAAAAAGTTGGCTGAAAACTCAACATTCAGAAAACTAAGATCATGGCATCTGGTCCCATCACTTCATGGCAAATAGATGGGGAAACAGTGGAAACAGTGTCAGACTTTATTTTGGGGGCTCCAAAATCACTGCAGATGGTGATTGCAGCCATGAAATTAAGAGACGCTTACTCCTTGGAAGGAAAGTTATGACCAACCTGGATAGTATATTTAAAAGCAGAGACATTACTTTGCAAACAAAGATCTGTCTCTTCAAGGCTATGGTTTTTCCAGTAGTCATGTATGGATGTGAGAGTTGGACTGTGAAGAAAGCTGGGCGCTGAAAAATTGATGCTTTTGAACTGTGGTGTTGGAGAAGACTCTTGAGAGTCCCTTGGACTGCAAGGAGATACAACCAGTCCATCCTAAAGGAGATCAGTCCTGGATGTTCATTGGAAGGACTGAAGTTGAAGCTGAAACTCCAATACTTTGGCCACCTCATGTGAAGAGTTGACTCATTGGAAAAGACCCTGATGCTGGGAAAGATTAGGGGCAGTAGGAGAAGGGGATGACAGAGGATGAGACAGCTGGATGGCATCACCAACTCGATGGACATGGGTTTGCATAGACTCCAGGAGTTGGTGATGGACAGGGAGGCCTGGAGTGCTGTGATTCATGGGGTCACAAAGAGTAGGACACGACTGAGCAACTGAACTGAACTGAACTGAAATCACTCTTTTGATAATTATGTTCAGCTCTTTCAAAATCAGGTGCATATACATGTTTGTATTTTTATTGTCAAGATACAAAAACATTTTTCCTAGCAATGTATTAAAAAGCAGAGACATTACTTTGATGACAAAGGTCTGTATTGTCAAAGCTATGGTTTTTCCAGTAGTCATGTATGGATGTGAGAGTTGGACCATAAAGAAGGCTGAGCACCAAAAATCTGATGCTTTCATACTGTGGTGCTGCAGAAGACTTGAGGGCCCCTTGTACTGCAAGGAGATCAAACCAGTCAATCCTAAAGGAAATCAAACCTGAATATTCACTGAAAGGACTGATGCTAAAGCTCAAGCTCCAATATCCGACCAGCTGATGGGAAGAGCCAACTCACTGGAAAAGATGGTAGGGAAGATTGAGGTCATGAAGAGAAGGGGATATCAGAGGATGAGAAGGTTGGATGGTATCGACTCAATGGACATTAGTTTGAGCAAACTTCAGGAGATGGTGAAGGACAGGGAAGCCTGGCATGCAGTCCATGGGGTCACAAAGAGTCGGACATGACTGAGAAACTGAACAACATCAACCTCTCCCTGTTGCTGTCTGAGTTTCTTTGATCTGAGTATCAGCCTAAGAATCTCTGATCAGCTGGAACATGACTTAATGATCCACTTGGTTACAATGGTTGAAACTGTTCGAATGGTACACCGCAACCTCCTTTAACAAAGTCTAGACCTTTCAAACATCACAACACTAAGCTGCCCCAGGGTACCAAATATTGGGATTACAAAAGCAGCCAGAAAATCCATTACAAAATGACAATAAGCATACAGATACAATTATTCTAAATGTAAAAGAAATAAATTCTTCAATCAAAAGACACAGACTGGCTAAACGAATAAAAAAACAAAATCCATCAATAAGCTGCCTGCAAGAAACTCACCTTAGATGTAAGACACACAGACATCCTGAAAGTGACAGGATGGAAAAAGATATTACATGGAACGGATACCAAAAGAAAGCTTGGAAAGCTACTTATATCAGAAAAAATACACTTTAAAACAGAGACTGAAGTAAGAGACAAAGAAGGGCACTGCATAAGAATAAAGGAGTCAATTCAACAAGAGGATATAAAATTTGTAAATTTTTATGCACCCAATATAGGAGCACCTGAGCATATAAAGGTGACATTAATAGATAGCAATAGAATAGGCAGCAATACAGTATTAGTAGGGGACTTCATATTTCACTTTCATCAAGGGACATGTTATTTAAACAGAAAATCAATTAGGAAACATTGACCTTAGTGATACATTAGACTAGACGAACAGATATTTACAGAACATTCCATCCAAAAACAACATAATACACATTGTTGTACAAGTGTACATGGAACATCTTCCAAAAATAGGTCATACTTTAAGCCACAAAATAAGTCCTAATAAATTTAAAAAGGATTTAAATTATATCAAACATCTTTTTCAACTATAGCAGTTGAAACTAAAAATTAACTATATAAAATAAACTGGAAAACCCCCTAAGTATGTGGAGATTACACAACATGCCACTGAACAACTAATGGATCAAAGAAGGAATCAGACAACACAAAGTATCTTGATACAAATGAAAATGCAATATATAATTTTACAAAATGAAATTTATGAAATGCAGCAAAAGCAGTTCTAAGAGGAAAGTTCATAGCAATAAATGCCCACCTCAAACAAAAACGTCTCAAATAAATAGCTTAACTATACACCTCAAAGAACTAAAAAAAAGAACAATTAAAACCCAAAGTGTGTTAGCAAGAAGGAGATTTTTAAAAATCGAGCAGAAATAAATAAAATACAGATTTAAAAGAAAATAGAAAAGGTCAATGAAACTAAGAGCTAGATATTTGAAAAGATATAATTTTTTTAATGTCAAATTTTCAGCTAGGCTCACCAAAAAAGAGAGAGAGAGAGAGGGAGAGGAATCAAAATCAGAAAAAAAAAAAAAAAAGTTACAAATCATACCACAGAAATACAAAGAATTCTGAGACTACTATGGACAATTAAACACAAATTGGAACACCTAGAAGAAACAGATAAAATCCTAGAAACACACAATCTATCAACACTAAATAATGGAGAAACAGAAATTCTGAACTGACTAGTTACTAGTTAGGAGACTGAAGCAGAAACCAAGTACCTTTCCAGCAAATAAAAGTCCAAGATGGCTTCACTAATGAATTCTACCAAACACTCAAGGAAGAATTAATACAATCCTTCTTAAATTCTTCCAAAAAAAGACAAGGGAACCCTTCCAAACTCATGTTATGAGGCCATCATTACCCAGATACTGAAAACACAAGGATGACAGAAAAAAAATTACAGGCTAATGTGGCTGATAAACAAAAATTCTCATAAAATGTTAACAAACCAAATTAAAATTCAACAATACATTAAAGGGATTCCCCTCATTATCACATGGGATTTATTCAGAGGATGCAAGGATGGTTCAAGGTCCACAAATCAATGTGATAAACTACAAAATGAAGAACAAAAATCATACTACCATCTCAACAGATGCAAAAAAATGTATTTGACAAAATTCAATATCTATTCATGATAAAAACTCTCAACAAAGTGGGTTTAAAGGGAATATGAGTCAACATGATGAAGGCCATATATGACAAGACCACAGCTGACAGCATATTTGACGACTGAAAGCTAAGAGCTTTTCCTCTGAGATCAGGACCAAGACAAGGAAGCCCATTCTCACCAATTTTATTCAACACAGTATTAGATGTCCTATTCAGCACAAAAACTGGGTAAGGAAAATAAATAAAAGGCATCTAAATTGGAAAGGACAAAGTAAAACTGTCATTATTTGCAGATATCTGACACTACACACAGAAAACCTTAAAGACTCCATAAGTGACTATGAGAACCAACAAATTCTGCACAGAACAAAGCAGGGGGAAACAACAGGATAACTGAAGGACCTGAGAAAGAAACTCCCCAAATTTCAGGAAGTATTAAATGGTAAGTGTGATGAACCAATTTAAAACAGCAGTTGAACCTAGGAGGAACTGTTCCCATTCTAAGAACAACACGGCATACCAAGGCTCACGTTAAGAAGCTCTGAAGAGTCAGGAGTAGTATAAGCACAGTTACTCTCTCAAATCTGATTTTTCAGGACTCTGTCCCAGGACAGGACACACACTGAGGAGAAACTGCTGGAAACAGAAAAATAAAAAATGAAAAGAAGAGAGAAAATCAAGAGGAAAAAAGAGAAGGATAAAAAAACTGGGAAAGGAGAAGAGAGTGAAGATATTTTATAAAGGAAGCCAGAAGCCCAGTAGTAGAAAGTAGACAAGAAGAGTGAGCTCAATGAAACTGGAAGAGCTATCGAAATCAAACTTTGCATTAAAAATTCAGAAAAACAACTTACACAGAAAAATAAGCAACAGGAAAAATTTTCTGATCAGACACTACACAAAATTATAAGAGCTAATTAGGGGTAAAATAACATCCTAGAGAAAATGAAACCACATACCAGAAAGATATCCCATATAGCAAACCGAGACTGTAACCTATTATTTGAAAATGAGCTAAAGGACATTAAGATTATGGTATTAAGCAAAAAAGGACAACATCATCAGAATAAGAAAAACAGAGACATGAAGGAAGAATGGATCTGAGGGAAAAGAAGTCATTTTCACAATAAAGAATATACTAACAGAATACAAGAGTTAATAAATATGACAAATAATGCCTTAAAACTCCTTTTAAAAAAAGGAGTAAAAATTTAAAAATCAACAAGAAACACAGATAAAGAGAACTTAAGGGAATATGTCAAATATTGAAGTTAGGTAAAGAAGATTCAACATATGGAGAATAGAAACCCTAAAAATGAAAGGGACATGTCCAGACACCTAAAACTATATTCAAAGAAACTTCTGTGAAATTAAAAAAAAAAAAAAAATCAATCAGACTAGATGCTGCAAGAGGTCACTAGATAATTGAGCACATTGTACCAAAATTATAAACAGCAAGACACAGTCCATAAAATGTCTGGACATAAGACTTAAGCCAGAAGAAAACAGAATAACATAACCAAGATACTTAGAGAAAAAATTTATATCAATTCTGCAACCAGCAAAAATTGCTTTTAAAGTTTACGGTGAAAAACTGTCTCTAAAATGCACAAACTCAGGAGCCCTTTCTTAGAAATCTAATAGAAAATGAGCTTTTGAAAATGACCAGAGATGGCAACATAAGGACTTGTGTTGAGATCTGAATACATATAGAACTAAGACTAAAATGTATTAAAAGAGGAAAGTACTGTATAAATGGCTATATGCTCTGAAAAGCCAGACAGAGTAAGCCATTAAAAATAGTACAGATTAGTAATAAAATGCTTAACTTCTTGGTAATCATAACTGGAGACTGTAGTATGACTATTGCTATTCTGAAACTGTTATATGTATGAGGTGGATAAATAGGTAAATTAGTAATTATGGAAAAATTTTAAATTTTATATTCTATCAGCTCTCATATTCTTGAGAACTGGTATTTTCAGCAGAAAGAAGGGGATATATATGTGCAATAGATAAGAAGCTAACTAAAAGCACTCAATGTGTCAGCAAATTTGGAAAACTCAGCAGTGGCCACAGGACTGGAAAAGGTCAGTTTTCATTCCAATCCCTAAGAAAGGCAATGCCAAAGAATGCTCAAACTACCACACAGTTGCACTCATTTCACACACTAGTAATGCTCAAAATTGTCCAAGCCAGGCTTCAGCAATAAGTGAAACATGAAGTTCCAGATGTTCAATTTGGATTTAGAAAAGGCAGAGGAACCAGAGATCAAATTGCCAACATCCGATGGATCATGGAAAAAGCAAGAGAATTCCAGAAAAACATCTATTTCTGCCTTATGGACTATGACAAAGCCTTGACTGTGTGGATCACAATAAACTGTGGAAAATTCTGAAAGAGATGGGAATACCAGACCACCTGACCTGCCTCTTGAGAAACCTGTATACAGGTCAGGAAGCAACAGTTAGAATTGGACATGGAATAACAGACTGGTTCCAAATAGGAAAAGGAGAACATCAAGGCTGTATATTGTCACCCTGTTTATTTAACTTATATGCAGAGTACATCAGGAGAAACGCTGGGCTGGAAGAAGCACAAGCTGGAATCAAGATTGCCAGGAGAAATAACAATAACCTCAGATATGCAGATGACACCACCCTTATGGCAGAAAGTGAAGAACTAAAGAGCCTCTTGATGAAAGTGAAAGAGGAGAGTGAAAAAGTTGGCTTAAAGCTCAACATTCAGAAAACTACGATCATGGCATCTGGTCCCATCACTTCATGGCAAATAGATGGGGAAACAGTGGAAACAGTGGCTGACTTTATTTTTTAGCGCTCCAGAATCACTGCAGATGGTGATTGCAGCCATGAAATTAAAAGACGTTTGCTCCATGGAAGGAAAGTTATGACCAACCTAGACAGCAGAGACATTACTTTGTCAACTAAGGTCAGTCTAGTCAAGGCTGTGGTTTTTCCAGTAGTCATGTATGGATGTGAGAGTTGGACTATAAAGAAAGTTGAGCATTGAAGAATTGATGCTTTTGAACTGTGGTGCTGGAGAAGACTCTTGAGAGTCCCTTGGACTGCAAGGAGATCCAGCCAGTCCATCCTAAGGGAGATCAGTCCTGGGTGTTCATTGGAAGGACTGATGTTGAAGCTGAAACTCCAATACTTTGGTCACCTGATGCAAAGAGCTGACTCATTTGAAAAGACCGTGATGCTGGGAAAGATTGAGGGCAGGAGGAGAAGGGGACGACAGAGGATGAGATGGTTGGATGGCATCACCGACTCAATGGACATGAGTTTGAGTAAACTCCGGGAGTTGGTGATGGACAGGGAGGCCTGGCGTGCTGCAGTCGATGGGGTCGCAAAGAGTCAGACATGACTGAGTGACTGAATTGAATTGAAAAGCCCTCTAATCGTGAATATGAGATGGAAATATCCACTGAATTCATGGGGCTTAGATATAATGACCAACCCAGCAACAATGAGCATTAATTAACACTAAGATAATTGTCTTGAAACACAAATTTCCACTAAGAGAAATCAAGCTTTTGTGGACAAATATCCTATTTCAGTCCTCAGGCAAGAAGCATACAATGTGAATGTGAAGCATCTCATAGTAGCAGTAAGCAAAGAAGTGAACAAAGACCTGCAGGAATATCTCAGGAGAAGAGAGGTAAAGAAGTTCCATCATTAAAGATGGACAATTTGATCTTCAGTTTAAAAAAGAAAGAAAGTGGATTTGAAACTAATATTTAAATTCATGGTTCAGAAATACATTAAAATTTACTGGATGCTTTCAGAGGAGATATTAAAGGAAATCAGTCCTGAATATTCATCGGAAGCTGAAACTCCAAGACTTTGGCCACCTGACATGAAGAACCAACTCACTGGAAAAGACCCTGATGCTGGGAAAGATTGAAGGTGGGAGGAGAAGGAGACAACAAGAGGATGAGATGGTTGGATGGCATCACCGACTCAACGGACATGAGTTTAAGTAAACTCCAGGAGTTGGTGATGGACAGGGAAGCCTGGCATGCTGCAGTCCATGGGGTCGCAAAGAGAAGGACACAACTGAGCGACTGAACTGAACGTTATTTTCAAAACTGGTAAATACAGGGGAAAAAACAGGCATTTGTTCCCCCTGTATCTCTCACAGAAACAGTTCTACTGGGTAACCAAGGAGTGGATGAAGAGTAAAATTACAAAAGCATTCCAGCTAATAAACAGTAGAATTAGAACATCAACATTTTGCGACTCCTACTGAATTAATGGACCTAGGCAGTGAGCATCAATGGTTATTAACATCACAAAAAGGAAGACAATAAGATATTATGTTCCTCCTGAATGAAAGCACACAATACCACGTAGAGTCTTGCCAAAGGGATCAAAAAGAGCCTCTGGACCCAGCTGCCAATTTGCAGGAAATAGAGAGGGCAAAGGAACGTGTGAGCCTTGGATGCAAACAGCCAAATCCAGACTCTTGGAAACTACAGTTCGTGTGGCCGGGGGCTCTCCAAAAGACAAAGTGTGAAGAAAAGAAAGGAGTAGAGGGGAAACTTGGGAAGTAAGAAACTGAAAAGACCTATCTGTTTTTTTTAATGGGCAGCA
Source organism: Dama dama (assembly GCF_033118175.1). Taxonomy (NCBI): domain Eukaryota; kingdom Metazoa; phylum Chordata; class Mammalia; order Artiodactyla; family Cervidae; genus Dama; species Dama dama. Next base: position 35,155,131 of record NC_083704.1, on the reverse strand, counting down.
CTAAACTATGACATCTAAGGGTGTGCACGTGGGTAATAAACTAATAAAGAAACAAAGGGTTATGATTACTACACAAGTACTAGTTACTTTTGGAAGCAGCTATGAGTGGGATCAGGTACCTGAGCAGCTTCTGCATGACTGGCAAAGTTTGATATCTTGACTTAATGGCTATTACAAAGTCATCCACTATAAAACTGACATATAAATATATACATTTATATGAACATTGTCCAATAGAGCAGCCACTGGTCACATGTTGCTATTACAGTATAAATTAATTAAATAAATTTAAAATTTAGTTTCTCAGTCATCCTAGTCAAATTTTAGGTACTCAACTGACAATGACTTCCTTTTAAACAGTGCAGAAAATAGAACACATTATATAGAATCAGTTTGTGTGTGCAAATGTGTGTTTGTAATTTTCTATAATTGCTTTTTTACTTTATAATGAAAATTTCAAAGTGCATGCCCCCAAAATATATTACACAGTTGAATTTATTTAAACTTATTTAGAATATACTAATGTTGGTTATTTTTTGAAGCAAAAGTCAAGTGTGTATACATCTTCCAGAAGAGAGATGAATAATGTGACATTATGACATAATGACATTTTATGACATTAAAGAGCAGAAACCTTGTAAGTGCAGTGGATCTGAAATTGCTGGTACACAATAAAAGAAACTTTCATCTAAGGACAAGGTAGTTGTGCCTAGAAAAGGTTAATAAGCTCTTCTTCATGATGGATGGATTGATAACAGATCATTTCAATTATCATTAAACATTTACTAGACAGCAGGAGCAGGCAAGACTATGGCCAAACACAGTAGCAGAATTCTTGCCAAATGGACACTTCAAACAAGGCACTTAAGATATATAACTCAATTACACAGAAGGAGGACAGGACAGTGCTCCTTCCACAGGGCTGGAGATCCTGAGGTCAAAGACATCTACCTCTGTACTACCGCTGAGCTCCCAGTAAGGATGAGGGAGGAAGTTCCTTTGAAGAGATGGGAAGGAGGACTGTAACAGGATAAAATGAAAGCCAGGAGAATGGAGTCCTTACGTGTTTTCAAGTAGAGCAAATGACATCAGAGAAATGGGAGGCTAGACATTCCTACAGATCAAAGTGACATCTACAAAAATATGTGACATAATAGAGCAGAGAGCTGAAAAATAAATAGTTTCAAGGTCAAAGCATAGAGCCTCAGAGAATGAAGGTTTAAAAAGGCAGAGGTGTCCACTAATCCTCTCTAGTTGTCAGCAGCTCAAGGGGCATGCTATAGACAGGATAATTATAAACAGGCATTCTGAATGAACTAGAGAAAAGGAAAGGAGGAAAGAAACACTCCAACTACAAAATACCATTCCAGTCAAGTCTATAATTATCCAGAAAGAATATAAATATTTTCTTTAAAATCATGTAAAAGATGCTAAAACATAATGAGGAGAAGTATAAGACTATGGAACCTGTGATCCAGTGCAATAAAAAGAGCATAAAGGCACATTAACAGTCAAAAGATGCGGAAAATCAGTAACTTCACATTACACTTCGGTTGTCACACAAGGGGCCATACACCAAACAGCGGCATAGCTCTGAGTCATGATAAAAACCGCCTATCTGGAAAATGATCTAGAATGGGGTAAGAGCAAATGAGACATGGAAAACAAAAATCAACAGGATCTCATTCCTCCTTGCTCCATTCCAACTGGAGACTTTTCATCTCAGAAAGTCCATCACATGTTTACTCGTATCTGGATATGGTCCAAATATTCTGTACAGCTCTCTTTTGCATTTTATTCTATCGAGAAAGATTTGGCAACCGAAATCTATTATGATGTCAAAAGGTAGCTGACAACATAAAACGTACCCCGCTGAGTTGATGCCTCACACAGCTAAATTTACAACAACAGGAGTACCATAAAAATTATAAGAACTGCAAATTAACCACTGATTTCGAGTTCACTGACATAAATAATGGTAAGGACCTGGATAACTTCCAAACATTTTTACCACTGTTTAATTTGTCAAAATCTATCAAGAGCCTTTCAACCACAAACCTGTCCTCTAAGGTACATTATCATTCCCACACTTAGATTAGCAGCAGTGGTAACCCAAGGAAGCCTGCATAATTACGAAGACTCCATGAGGATTCAACTCTCCCATTTGTTAATTCCTCCATGTGTCAGTATCTCACTCTTTCTTAAGTGCCATTCTTACTTTCAATTAGTTATTTAAGATCATTTAAAAATTTGGCTCTAATCTTGTGAGCTATGTCTGTCTGCTTTCAAAACTAGTCCCTCATTATAGTGTTAAGGTTCCTACTGGGCTCAAATTAGCAAGATTTTCTGTTTACTTCATATTTGTGAACCAGGAAAGCAGACAGCAGTATGGTGCTAGAATAGTTAGCTGACAGCTGTTGGGAGACTCAGCAGGTAAGGAGGTCACATGTAGAAACAAAATGACAAAGACAATAATTCCTTTCTCACAGAAAGTTCAGATACAGAACCACATGGTTTTCTCCACTAACAATCAACTCTATGGACTATTCACAGAGATGACGGGAAAAGAAAATAGCTTTTTAACTTAAATGCAAAATCCCTTCTGAAAAACCATATTCATTTATAGGGAATTTAAAATCATGGCTAAACTACTTCATCACTCATGGATAAACAACAAAATGTGGATATGGATAATACAATGACTAAAGAAATAAAGAAACAGAAAGGACTTTTCAATTTTTTATTCCATGAAAATGACCTATTCATATCTAAGTATATGAGTGTGTGTATATGTTTGTGTATTACCCCACCCCCTGCTTTCCCACTGACATACGTCTAGAACAAATTTATGGTACTCCTGAAAAGAAAAAAATTAAATATTTGGCCATAATATTGTTAGCAAAAACAATCACTCAGTGCATCACTGTCTAAGTAGAAGTTATATGTGCATTTCTGCAGAAACTAGGCAGTTCTAACTCTTTGATTAGTCCTAATACAGTGAGTGTAGGGAGCTGTTTGATAGATACTAAGTAAATCTAGCATACACTACTTGTGCCCAAATTGGTTTATTTCACATTTCTGTATTTGGGGGGAAAAGCAATTTCTGTATGACAGATGCACCTGGAGTTTGCCACGTGACCTACACACAGAAAGGCTACAGAGTCATAGGTTTAGCAACAACGAGAAAATTGCATTTTATTCTTATTTGCTAAAAAAGCGTATTTTTTTTGTCAAGGAACATGTTTGTATTGAGTTAGTCCATGTCTACACAGAGTATGAAGAATAGAAATGCAATACTGATTTACATCTGGCAAATGATTTACAAAGCCCCAGTCAACCTGCTACTAAAGACAATGTTGGTTTGGCCTCAACTGGACTCTACTGCTTGCCTACAGTAGTAAAATGCATGGGACAAGTAAGACATCCATCCTTCATTTTTCTTTACCAAAGTAAATGTGGCCTAAATGTCTCCATCGATGTCAGAAAGTCATCCCGTTATAAAACTAAGCCTTTTTGTCAGTGTGTGTAATTTTTAAACCCTAGAGCTCAACGAAGTCCTGAAAAGAGGTGACATAACAAGTGTTCACTTTTTAAAAAAGTCTTCACCTAAAAACAGAGTCCTGAAATACGTGAAACAAAAACTAACAGAACTTAAGTGAGAAACAGACAATTCAATACTAATAGTTGGAGACTTCAATACCCTATAGACAATAATGGACAAAACTAGGCAGAAGATTAACAAGAAAACAAAAGACGTGAACACTAAGAACCAAACAGACCTAGCAGATACCTATAGAAAGCCCCGCCCATCAACAACAATACATACTCTTCTTAACTGCACATGGGACATTCTCCAGGAAAGATCATAAGCTAGGCCATAAAATGGACCACAATAAATTTCAAAAGACTGAAATAAAGTACATGGTCCAACTAAAATGAGATGGATTAAAAACCAGTAATCCCCTGGTGGCTCAAAAGGTAAAGAATCACCTGTAATGCAGGAGACTGGGGTTCAATCCCTGGGTTGGGAAGATCTCAAAGACAGACCTGAGTTAATCAACTGATTAAATCCACCAGTATATTCTAGAGTTTGATTCTCCCGTTGTAAGACTAAGCAAATTTCACGGCAGGCATTTTTAACTGCAAAAATATAGGTTTGAAGTTCTATCAAGCAGAAAGTTACTTATGTGTTGAAGCTTTCGGTAGAACATGATTTTCTTCTTAATAATTTCCTAAATGAAGAAACTGAGGTAACACACCAAGCTAACAGAATGTATAGTTTCCCTGATGGCTCCGTGGTAAAGAATCTGCCTGCCACTGCAAGAGACGTGGGTTTGATCCCTGGGTTGGGAAGATTCTCTGGAGAAGGAAATGGCAACCCACTCCAGTATTCTTGCCTGGAGAATCCCATGGACAGAGGGGCCTGGCGGGCTACAGTCCATGGGGTTGTCAAGAGTCGAACACGACTTGCAACTGAACAACACAGCTTTAAAACATCAGTTTTCTGAATTTGAGTCTAGTAGTTTTTCAGCTACACAAATAACTAGCCTTGTGAATGTAAGTTTTTCATGGCTTATGATATCAACATGCTGTTATCAGGCAAACCTTTGGCTTATACTACTGCCATTCTCCTTCCCAGATGACCACATGCATTTCCATGTACACATAAAGAATTAAAAATCTACTCTGACACTCATCAAAAACATCAGGTCATCTCTCCTCAACAAAGTGCTTACTGAAATATTCCAATGACAAGACAAATGACCTCTACTGTCCCTGCCAAATCATAATAGATGATTTGGAGTTGGGGGAGGGAAAGGAGGAATGAGGTAAAGACAGAAAGTAAGAGAAGCAAGGATAAATTCTAGTTCCCAAAACTTCACTGAGTTATGGGAGACCACACGAAATGGCCTGGGTAACCTGAAATTTTTAACCTAGAAAGATAGTGGAGCAAAGGCCACCTCCTTGCTGGTCAGATGATCTAAAAAGGCCTAACAGTGACTACTTCACATTTCTAAAGCAAGGAGATCTGACTCAAGTGTAAAATCTACCATTTTGAAAAAAAAAAATTATTTTTAATTAATTACAGACTTAAAGAAAATTTCAAAAATAGTAAGAGTCCTATATACCCTTTACCAAGCCTCCCCTAATGGTGACATTTTATATAGCTGGAGTACAATATCAGAACAGGAAAATGGCACTGGTGCATTGCTATTAACCAGACTCTAGACTTCATTCAGTTTCATGCACTTTTTTCCCTATAACTCCAGGAAGTTTAATGGAGCTAAACTCTTTGATCCTCATTTACTTATCTATAACACAAAAGTAATAAGAGTAGCTACTTCAAGATACTTGTAGGTATTCAGTAAGTTAGAGCTAGTACATTACTTACAGCAGTAGCTGACACACAATAGAAACACGATGAATGTTCGTATTATAAATATTAAACAAGACTTTTGGGATTTCTAGTTCTGTTCTGACATATTCCTCGAGGCCTTTCCTACTACCCACTAATAAAGAGATGGCATCTGCCACCATTGATAGTTTGACTAAACCCAAAGGACGAAACACTAGAAAAATAACAGAATGTAGCCTCCTCTAAGGCTTGAAAGGAACTCTAACTCAAAATTCCTTTTGGTGTGCACATACTTGGATTTTTAGAAACTTCATTTTTCCAACAGTGGAATGACTCAAGTACTACTGAGGATGCTTTTTGAAGTCTCTAGGCGGGGAGAAGGAGTCGACTAATCAATTAAAATAGCTGAACCTTAAACCATTATCTAAAAATAATCTACTTTAAATGGCTTTGCTTCCCTATTCACAGGGGTGATGGGTAAGTTTGGAATTTTTTTTCTAATATATGTTTTTAAATCTTACTGAGACATTAAAAAAAAAAACCACACAGATTGAACACCAGCCTGGGTCCACCATACCACAGTTTCCAAGACTACTTGTGTGAACACTCAAGGGATACAGGGCTCTTTAAGAAGCGAGCTCTATAATGGGTCATGACTAGGCTTCTGTTTGGATCACTTTTTTGTGTATGTGAGAAAAGGGTTCACATATAAACAGCCAGTTCCAGGCACATTCAAGGCTCTCCAATCTGGGGGCTATCCACACTCCTGTCAAGCGCCTGTGTGAGCCCATCCAAGATCCTTCTGGCTTTGGCACTGCAGACGCACGCCAGCTCCCACAATGCTCTGGGGCCCTACCTCCTTCACAGCTATATTTTAAGGACACAAGTCTAAACACTTGTGTTTAATAATAAGGAAAGAAGAACTTCACTGGATTTTCCCCCCACCGTTGAAGTTTTCAAACCTTGAGAATGGATGAAACAGAAACTTTAAAGATTTTTTTTTTGTCTTTCTTTTTTCTTTTTGCAAATCAGCTGCATTTTCAAAACCTGCCACCCACAAACAGTCTGAAATACTGAAGTGTCTGCTCTGTTTCTATCAACAGACATTATTTGGAATCACTTAAAATGACAAAATAATATGTCCACTAATCAGCCAAACAGCTAGAGTAGGCATCTTTGGTTCATTTTAATACTCAGATGTGTCTTCCTTGCTTCTAAAGTCAGACCAAATAAAAATCCTATCTGGCTAGTTCTGGCACTGGTTTCAGATTAGAGCAAGCATCTCTAACCAAGTGATCTCCAAGGAAATCCCTTAGTGTTAACTATTATAGGATCACAGGAAAATAATTTCACAAATAAAAGACTTGATCTAACTCCACATACATCAACTAACTAACCTATAAACCTTGGTTTCTTGATTTCAAGATTTATTTTTAACTGGATCAAAGAAAAGACCTGGCAATATGTGGAAGCAACTTTTTGTATTATAAAATATACCAAAATGATCAAACCTGGTTTCCTACCTGAATTAAAAAGATGATGTCTTTAGCTTTGTGGGCCACTATCCTCTGTCCAGTTCTAACTCCCTTTTTCTCGACATGAACATATGCTTCCCTTAAAATTACTTCTTTTTTCCTATCCTGGTGTTATGCAAGATCCCTGCTTATTTTGGCGATAGAGACAAAATAAGAAGAGCCACCCAGAGTTCTTCATTCCAAAGGGAGGAGCTTCCCAAGAAAAGCAAAGTTGTGCTGTTGTATTTCCTTTCAGCACTGCCTAAGAGCAAGAGGCATTCTTCAGTGGGGAAATTCAGGGCAAAAAAAGGGGGGCTGCTTTTGAAATACTCACTAGAACCACGAATGGCAGGTGTAGTTAAGGACCACCTAAAGGTTCACAATCACTAAATGCTCTTAAAAAAACAAGAATTGGCCAGAAAAAAATATGAGGAGTGAGGCGGTTAAATAGGCACAACATGCAATAAGAAAAGATGCTTTTCAAACAAAAAATATGTGACACGGAGATGCCTTTCATTTCAGGGAGAACCCAGGAAAATCTAAACTCTCAGATGAAGAAAGTGAACCTTGCCTTTATTTGTATGCTCAAAATCCTCACAAAAACGGCCATCAGGCCTAGGTGAAAGCTCTAAAAACTAAGGAGGGGCCTGCATGCTTCTACAAGAAAAACAAAGAGAGCCTTGCATATAGGATATTGGTTTCAATGAGGAAGGAACGCCAAAAACAGTGTAAGAATTAAGCACTCACATAATAGATCACTGTGAGCAACGCGCTCCTGCAGATGTTGGAGGGAGTGACCTAAGCCTCACACTTGGAAAGGTTGTGTGACTGGAGCCATGATATATAAAGTAAGACCCAAGCGCCAAAGTTCTGATTGAGCCAGGCAAACGTGGCTGTTTTTGTTGGGTGGAAGAGGCATTTTTTTTTTTTTTTCACCAAGCAAAGAATTACGGTAAACATCTGCTAACCATGACCACAGAAGGGGTGGTTGTTTTCATCCAAGGTCATTTTAAAGGAATAAATGTAATTAATAAAACCACAGAGTCACAGTACCCAACCTTCCAATAAGGCTACTTGCTTCTGCCCACAGACCTATTTATTAAAGAAGTACTTAATTGAGAAAGTTCTCTGACGTTGCCATTAATACTTTGTGAGGACCCACTGATGTGGGGCAAGAATATTCTGTCTCAAGAGCTACTTGAAAATATAACTGGACTTTGCTTCTTATCTCATTCCTTAGGCAACTGTTTTTCAGAAGGTTCTTTTACTCTACTGGCAATTTATTATTATAATACATGCATTATTTAAGTAACTAAAGTCCTATTAGAAAAAATTAACATTCCAATGGGTTTACCTCACACATAAAAGTCCCAGAAGACTTCTCTCTGTCAAACTACCTCTTTTGAAAATGACTAAGAATTCCTATACTCTAGAATGGTTTGAGTTTTTAAAAATTCCTTATTTGGTTTGTTCTTTGGGAAGGAATGGGGAGGTAGGGAAACTGAATTATTCAAGCCGTCATTCAAATCTGTCAAATTGGAGCTCAAAACATCACTTTACCTTTGAACAACCAGCCACAAGCTCCTCCAAAATAAGTGTCACCTATAATTATTACTAAATATTCCCAATTAAAAGAAAATAATCAAATTCCTAAAAACCCAATTTCCCTTTTGAGCTAAGCAAAGTTCTGCTCTATCTACAAAGTCAGAGGGTCTTCTAGCCTTATAAAGGCCAGTTTTGCATAAACTGGTTGCTTTCACTGAATCAAGTTAAAGAACTAAGGTTTCCTATTTCTGACCTATGGTCACCTCAACACGATACTCAGCCCATCAACAAGATACTAAGTTCACTGAATATAAGAATACATATTTTCTCTCTGGTTCTATTTCCCATGAAACTAGAACACAGCAACTCATAAAGCTCAGGATTTAGTAAGCTTATTAAAAAAATAAATGTTAAGTTCATCAGTTCCACTTATTTTCATGGTTGCAATATCGGACAGGGTCCCAGCTGTTGAACTAGCTCTAAGAGCAACCTGGAGGCCAGAGGCTGTCACTGTTTTGACTTTTCCACCAATCGGACTCCAACAAATACCTATTCAACACCTCCTAGATGCCTGTGATGAGTTCAGTGTGTGTGTGTGTGTGTGTGTGTGTGTGTGTACGCGTGCATGCACACGGACACATGCACATGTGGGTATGTGTGTAGAGCAGGAGAGACTGAAGGGTAAGATGCTGTCTTCTGACTATTACTGACACTTCATAGAATCTTGAGGAGAAATTAACATAAATATCAGGGTTTACTGCATCTGGAAAATTATTCTTGGGTTTACTTATTTGTTCATTTTTCCACAAGGCTCAGTGTTAATGAGCTAAGAAAAGAAAGAAGGCAGGCAGAGATAGAGCTGGAATAAGCTAGCAAGGTTTTGATACTCCAACTGCCCTTAAGTGACGATGAACTATTAAATAAGAGAGAGGAGGACTACGGAGGCCCAATCTTATTTAATAACTGTCAATGCCTTCAGCCATGAAAGACAGCGAGCCTTAATGTAACCCACTAATTCCTCCCGCCAACTCAGTCAAGATTCATTTCCACAGGTAAGTCCAGTATCAGAGGCCACTGTGGTCAGAATTGGAAATATAACCATGTATCGCCACACTAAATTATGCTTAAATAAAAGTGCAATGCATCCATCATATTTGTATAATAAAGGGATTAAATCAGTTATAATTTTCAAGCTTTAAAAGAAAATTCCAAGCTTTTAAGTCTATTTCCAGCAAAAGATAATGTGACGAATGTCATAATAAAAAATAACTTTGTTGGAGGAAATAATTCTTTATCCTTTAAAAATTTTCCTTATTAAATGCATCATTTTAACTTAATGCATTTCTACATACTTATCCCTAAATGTAAATTTGTTTTGATAAAATGAAGAGCCTTTTAATCCAAATTGCACAGTGATGCTTCTATGCTGATCTGCTATAACTTAGTAATCAGAGTTAACAGACTGCCTAATTAACCAAGTCATCATTTGCCAAGATCCAAATATGGGATGAATTGTGGGCCAAGGAGAAAATATGATGGACATGAAAATTATTAATTCAGGAAAGCATTAAAAGCATGTGGAGTTAAAAGTTCTTTGCTAAATCTTACCATCTTTAATATCCTTAATTTTTATAATAGAAGTAATATGTAAAAATAAAAAATATATTCAGAGTAATATGGAAAAACATTTTTAGATCAACTAGTTATTAGTCACTAATACAATATAAATTACTTTGATAAGCCTTTGACAACCTAAGGGGTAAAAATCACAGACAAGCCCTGAAAATAAGTAATATCCATTATGTGCTTACGAGGTGCTGGCATCATGTTCACTATTTCACACTGATCAATATGTTTATTCTCCACATGACCTAACGCTTGAGAAGGTACTATTTTTATCTTCAGGTAACAGGCCTGAAAGTTGAAATTTAGAGTATTTACTCTTTTTGTCCACAAGAATATATGAATAATATATATAATTAATAACTATCATATTATTAAATTGTAAATATATCTAATTAATAATAATATCTAATCCTTTCAAAATTCTTAGAGAAGTGTAATTAAAAACTCTATTACTTTAACTCACCAAAATTTTACTCATGGAAGCTTTATTAATTCACATTTCTCATGTACTTATTAGAAAAAAGGAAAACTGGGGTAACCTGAAAGATGCCATATGGCTAGTCTATACAAAGATCTTTCATTTACAGCTATTTCCCATCACTAATATCACTGATATGGCCTAAAAGACATGTACTGAATATATTTTAATATAGTCATGGGCTAAGATATTTTATAAGCCATTTTCCCCAAGTCATTCCAATCCAGTCAGTACAAATTAGTCCTAGAGGAGGTAGGAAGTCCACCAATCTGATCATTTCTTCCTTGGCTAGTTGGCAACTCCTACTCATTCTCCAGGGTCCCAGCAACACCTGCCTCTTCTTGCGCTCCCTCCCCAACCTCATATACACAATCCATCAGTATTCCTGTGCCTCCTCTATCACTGTATTTCAACTGACCTTTCTGTCCACTTTGTAGATATAAGTATGTTGAAATCAAAGACCTTGCTTTAGGACCTACAACAGTGACAGACAGTAGACGGATGGTTGGACAGATGGGCAGATAGGAGGAAAGCAATGAATGATGCCCAGGCTCCTTGAGGACAGAGGCATGATAGTATTTTTGAGGTAAAACACACCTCCTCACAGTGAATGTCAGTGGAGATGCCCAAGTATTAGACAGACACCTTCATGAGGAACATCTCAGATGACACTCACGGGTAGCTGGGCTATAAGATATTTAAAGGTACCTTCCAACTCTGTAATTCTGTGTCTTTACTATGCATCAAGTACAGTGCCTTTCTGAGCGATCCTGGACAAGGAAAAAAAACAGATATAAAAGACATGACTGGTACAATGGGACTAAATTTGAATAGGGATTGACGTTAGACTATAATTTATTAATACTGCATCAATATTACTTCTTAATTTTGATCATTCCCTGGTGACTCAGATGGTAAAGCATCTGCCTGCAATGCAGGAGACCTAGGTTTGATCCCTGGGTTGGGAAGATCCCCTGGAGAAGGAAATGGCAACCCACTCCAGTACTCTTGCCTGGAAAATTCCATGGACGGAGGAGCCTAGTAGGCTACAGCCCATGGGGTCACGAAGAGACAGACACAACTGAGCGACTTCACTTTTGATCACTGTACTGTTGTTATGAAAAAAGAATGTCCTTGTTCTTAGGAAAAAAACCCAGTGATTTATTTAGGAATAAAAGGGTATGACATCTGTAATCAATTCTTAAAATGGTTCTGAAAATCAGTTATGTATAGGTATAAATATGTGTATGTGTATTCTAGAGGCAGATGGATGAAAAATGGGAGAGCCAAGGAGCAAAATGTTGAATCCAGGCAAAGGATTTCTTTTGGAAAATTCCTTAACTACTCATGCAACTTCTCCGTAAGTTTGAAATTATTACAAAACAAAAAAGGGCCTCTGTGTTTAAAAAAAAAAAAGAAAAGTACAACATGCACTGTATCTTCCTAAAATACTGTCCCCCTCTTCTGAGATCAGCACCCCTTTCACCCACTTTCCATCATCTTGTGCAGGTAAAAGGTCATTTACCACTCTTGAGACAAGCGCATGACCCACACCATGCTACAGACCCCTCACAGCTCCCCCCATCTATTCCTGCTCCAACCAGAGAGAGTTATTTCTGTGACAGGCACATGGTACACAAGGGATCAATCACAGAACCAGCAAGATCCAAATTTTATGGGAGCTGCTAGAACTCATCAGAAAAGATGCCTTTCTGCTGGAGTTTGTATGAAAGCGGACTGAAGAATGGTTATCTGCCACAGTCTGGTCAACACTTCCAGGAATGAAAGCAACACAGAGCATCGCACAGCCAAGATTCTGAGACCAAGACTCAAGAGCATGATCCGACCCCTACTGCAGATGTGCCTGAGCTCACTTTACTAGCCAACTTTTCAGATTCATGAGCCAGTTAATTCCTCTTTATGCCTGAGCTGGTCACAAGTGTCACCCAAGAGATCTAACAAGTGGTGGGCTCAGTACTTTAAGGCACAGATATTAAAAATGGTCTGCTGTTTGTGTGAACAGAGAGATTACAGGTGCTTCAAACCCCTTAAGTAAAAGCAGCGTAATTGCTGGTCTTTTGCAACTGGCTTTTATATATAGTGTCAAGTTAAATATTTTACTTTTTAAAATCTATCCTCTCTATTTTTGAACATCAAAGTCCTTGGCATACGGCTTCTGCCTCTGGGACTCTATTGACCAAGCAACCGAAGACTTCCTAATTGTCGGCCAGTGTTACCTCTAAGTATCCAAATCTTCACCCCGGTAAATTAACAGCCTTCAAAGTGAATGTATCTCAATAACTAAAAACAAAACAAATTCTGAATCTGCTTGCTGGGAAAAAGTCCCAGGTATAAGACTGCTGCTTTGGGAAGGGGGCCCTCTCGATTGCCACACTTTCCCATACAGGTGATTGAGCGGAACAAATCAATCATTGAGTGGTCAGAGGCTAACATGAAATAAAATGAGGGCTGCAGAGATGAGGTTAATTAAAATAATGTACCAGAGAAAAATGACTCAAAGATCTAGAGAAAAATGTCTTAACAGGCAGGCCCAGTTAGAGACCGGAGAACGCCAATTAAGTGGCTGTCCTTGTTCTGAATCGCACCAGGACATGCTTTTATTTCCCATAGCTCTTGTACTACCAAAAAGAATTAAAGCATTTCAAAAAGTCTACCAAGATTAAACAGATCCAGTTAGATGACACGGAAGCATAAAGTCTCAACATGCAGTGTACAAGCAGCCCCAGAGTGAAAAATGCATGTTAACACAAAACGATGCTTGCAAAATTAATACCCTGAGAAGATGCCTACAAGGTGAAGACAATATGGTGTAGTGGTTAGGAGCAATGGCAAGAGAGGAAGAGTAGCTGGGTTCAAATCCCAGTTCTATTTCTAACAAGCAGAGAAGTCTAAGGGAGTCATTTCACCTCAGAACACCTCAGTTTCCTCATCTGTAAAACGGACTTTTTAGAATTGTACCTGTCTCATAGAGTTTGTGTGAGTTTATACATAAGCTCCCAGTAAAGGCAGCTATTATAGGGTAGACGTCTTACAAATTAGAGTGTTTCTCCTCACTGCTGGTTTTTAGACTTTCTCACTATTAAGTTTTCCGGAGTCCTGAAAATTCTACTTTTCTGTCTCATTACTTAGAAGGAGAATGGGGAAACTGCACACACAAGGATTAGTAATAACATGAAATGCAACCTTCTTCTGGGCATTTACAGCTACAGAAAGCCAAGAAGGTCTAAGCATGCTTTATTCTAGGTTTGTTTATTTTCCCCTCTTTTGGGTGTTTTTGTTTTGGGGTATAGTTGCTTTATGATATTTTGTTGGCTTCTGCTGTACAATGAAGTGAATTGGCTATATGTGTGTGTGTATATATCCCCTTCCTCTTGGACATGCTCCCACAACCCCCATCCCACCCACTAGGTGACCTCAGAGCACCCAGCTGAGCTACCTGTGCTATGCTGCAGCTGTCTGCCTTTCACATGGTAGAGTGTATATGTCAATTCCAATCTCTCAATTCATCCCACCCTAGCCCACAGTGTTCGTGTGGCCATTCTCTACATCTGCATTTCTATTTCTGCCCTGCAAGTAAGTCCATCTGTACCATTTTCTAGATTCCACATATATGCATTAATAAATGATAGGTGGTCTTTCTTTCATGATTTACTTCATTCTGTATGACAGACTCTAGGTCTATTTACATCTCTACAAATGACCCAATTTTGTTACTGTTTATGGCTGAGTAATATTCCATTGTAGCAAAGTTCCTTAGGAAACTAAAAACATAACTACTATATGACCCAGCAATCCCACATACCACGAGAAAAACATAATTCAAAACAGAGATGCATCCCAAGGTTCACTGCAGTACTATTTACAATTGAGACAGGACATGGAGGCAAGCTAAATGCCCACTGACAGATGAATAAAGAAAGAAGACGTGGGACTTTTACACACTGGAATATTACCCAGATTTTTTTTTTTTAATTATCATGTTTAAGAACTGAGTCAGAAGTGGAGGAATGCATTGGTGTCACGGGTAATGAATGGTCTGGGACAGATATGGGCAAGGACGAGGTACCATCTCTTCTAATTGGAACACTCAGGGTAAAAGATGAATGATGACCGTAAGAGGAAGTAAAGAGAAATTCTAGCCCCAGAGCATCACAACCAGACTCGCCAGGCCTCGAGAGGTACACTGAACTGGACCCAGAAAACACAGCAACATTTCAAAACATCAGAGAAAAACCCTCAGAACATTCTTAGTCTTTCCCGCTAACACTCACGCATCAGGATATTGAGAAGAGGGCTGCATAAGGGCTGATCCAGGTTACCAGGATCCTCATGTAAATAACATGAATGAAGTCTCCAATTACATGGATTGGTTTCCCCGTTTGTGATTGCTGTTTTAGTTTCTGAAATGGTATTTGGCAGACAGGGATGTTGCATGTTTTTCAAGATGGAAAAATCCTGGGTCTTTGCCACTCCAAGGGTTGTTACAAGTCTAATAAAAGTTTTTCCTTAATCATTTGCTTCACTTAACTCCTGCTTATTGAACTTTACTTTTTTTGTTTCTAAAAAGGGTACTAGGAACCAAATCTGATGCCCTAAACTCATGCTTTTTTTCTTTTTTTTTACAAGTTGAGAGGGTACAAATTATAAATCAAGAAAAATTCATGGTTCTTTTACTTGATAACCTTTCCACAAATAAAGGAGAGTATGATTACATAAATGCCATCTCTTACCACTAAAAGCTGTGGGATACAGACAGAGACAAGTCCGTCTCTGTGCTGCTTCCACCAAGCAAACGCACAATGAACAGCACAGTTCAATCTGGCCCAGCGAACAACACAACTGTTAACACACCCTCTGCCTTAAGCAAGTGAGAGAAGTCAGAGCTCAATGAAAGACATATATTTCTACATCCTTTCAATCCATATAGCCTTGAATTTTCTATCAAAAAAGAGCTATGTAAACTTTCAGGACCAATCCATCAAGAGTGTAATTTCTTTTTTAATTAGAATTTACAGCCAACTTAAGACATGGTCTATAACAAGGCAGGGGATCAAACAAGCTCTGATTAACTTAAGGATGAAACACCTCCCCAGGCAGGCAGTGTACGGATACTGTAGGACCCTGAACTCCGCAAACTCACAGTGGGTTTTGGATGTGGATCAGGCTTCAAACACTGAGCCGTCCCAGCATCTGCGGTTTATAACTGGCCTTATCTGAAACAGATCCCTAACATCCAAGAGTCAACATGTCAACAACAAGTGTAAGACAGTTCACCCCACTCCTTGATCATGTTGCACCTTTTAAAGTTCTCTCAGTGCATGAAATGAGTGACTCTAGCAGGGAGTTAAGGCTCTTCATCATCTTTTCCCCCATTAAAATGATCGCAAGAGAGTGCAATATGGGTTTTGCCAGTGAGGTTCCCAGTACCCTTTTGATAATCTTTCTAAGTCAACAGCATCATGATTGTGCTCCAGTCCCTGTACAAAGCACTGTACACATATTATTTCCCTTAATCCTTGCATGAACACCATGAGCTGAGGCATGCTAGTTCCCCAGCCTCGGTAAGTATACTGAGAGGGGAGCAGGGAGAGACACTGGTCCAAGAACAAAGAACCAGGCAATGAGAGTGCTGGGATCTGAGCTTGCAATTCAATGTCCTTAATTAACTTGTACCGCCCACCATAAGCTTTAGGACCAGACAGCAAATGATTCTGTCTTCATGGGGAAGATAATGCATAACCCTTTCTGGATGGGACACACAGAATACCAAAACCTCGTACAATGTAGAGAGGAAGCTACCAAGAGAAAACCCGGGGGTAGGATTCCACTCCTATAATAAAGGTGATCTGGACGGGTTTCTTTGTTTTCTTATTCTCTCACTCAGACGCAGACCTCTTCAGTTCAGTTCAGTTCAGTCGCTCAGTCATGTCCGACTCTTTGTGACCCCATGAATCGAGCACGCCAGGCCTCCCTGTCCATCACAAACTCCCGGAGTTTACTCAAACTCATGTTCATTGAGTCAGTGATGCCATCCAGCCATCTCATCCTCTGTCGTCCCCTTCTCCTCCTGCCCCCAACCCCTCCCAGCACCAGGGTCTTTTCCAATGAATCAATTCTTTGCATGAGGTGGCCAAAGTATTGGAGTTTCAGCTTCAGCATCAGTCCTTCCAATGAACACCCAGGACTTATCTCCTTCAGGATGGACAGGTTGGATCTCCTTGCAGCCCAAGGGACTCTCAAGAGTCTTCTCCAACACCACAGTTCAAAAGCATCAATTTTTCAGCACTCAGCTTTCTTCACAGTCCAGCTCTCACATCCATACATGACCACTGGAAAAAACCATAGCCTTAACTAGACGGATCTTTGTTGACAAAGTAATGTCTCTGCTTTTTAATATGCTATCCCGATTGGTCATAACTTTCCTTCCAAGGAGTAAGCGTCTTTTAATTTCATGGCTTCAGTCACCATCTGCAGTGATTCTGGAGCCCCGAAAAATAAAGTCTGACACTTGTTTCCACTGTTTCCCCATCTATTCCCATGAAGTGATGGGACCAGACGCCATGATCTTAGTTTTCTGAATGTTGAGTTTTAAGCCAACTTTTTCACTCTCGTCTTTCACTTTCATCAAGAGGCTCTTTAGTTCTTCACTTTCTGCCATAAGGGTGGTGTCATCTGCGTATCTGAGGTTATTGATATTTCTCCCGGCAATCTTTATTCCAGCTTGTGCTTCTTCCAGCCCAGCGTTTCTCATGATGTACTCTGCATATAAGTTAAATAAGCAGGGTGACAATACACAGCCTTGACGTACTCCTTTTCCTATTTGAAACCAGTCTGTTGTTTCATGTCCAGTTCTAACTGTTGCTTCCTGACCTGCATACAGGTTTCTCAAGAGGTGTTTCAGGTGGTCTGGTATGCCCATCTCTTTCAGAATTTCCCACAATTTATTGTGATCCATACAGTCAAAGGTTTTGGCATATCAATAAGGCAGAAATAGATGTTTTTCTGGAACTCTCTTGCTTTTTCGATGATCCAGCGGATGTTGGCAATTTGATCTCTGGTTCCTCTGCCTTTTCTGAAACCAGCTTGAACATCTGGAAGTTCATGGTTCACGTATTGCTGAAGCCTGGCTTGCAGAATTTTGAGCATTACTTTACTAGCGTGTGAGATGAGTGCAACTGTGCGGTAGTTTGAGCATTCTTTGGAACTGTAATGAAAACTGACCTTAGGTACTATGAATTACAGAAATCCACAGGGAAATCTCAAATATCCTCTGACCCATTCAATGAATGCTGACTGCCAGCCTGCCTACTATTGACTGGGCACTGTCGGCCACAAGGAAGCCACACTGAATCAGACAGACCTGCCCCTTGCCTACTGCCTGGTAAAGAGGTATATTCAGAAAGTGCCAGAAGCTGTAGTAAATGAAACACACAAGGGTTTTGGATGCCTCAGAGTAGGGGGTTGGGGGGCAGGGAGGGAAATCAACTATAATGTGGGTAGTCAGGGAAGGTCACTTCAAGAAGCTGATATTTGAACTGAACAAAAAAAGATGAGAAGAGGGGTTAGCCCTGTGAAACACAGAAGTTGTTCCAGGGAAAGAATCCCATGGTCCAGAGGCAAGAGAGATTTTATGACATCTGAACATGGTAACAGTATCTAAATAAAATATTTGAAACCACAGAGCAAAAATACAGTTTCCAAGAGTCTCTTGAAAAAGCAAGATCTTTCAAGTCACCTCTTTCACAGAATCAACTACTCAACAGACAGGCATGCTTGCTAAGTCGCTGCAGTCCTGTCTGACTCTTTGCAATCTAACGGACTATAGTCTTCCAGGCTCCTCTATCCATGGGATTCTCTAGGTAAGAAGACTGGAGAATTTCTTCCTCCAGAGGATCCTCCCAACTCAGGGATCGAAGCTGCGTCTCTCAGGCTCCTCACCCCGGCAGGTAAGTTCTTTGCCACTAGCTCCACCTGGGAAGTCCACTCAATAGAGAGCCATGGTCAAGTCTCTGGGACACGCAGCCAGCTGAGCTGCTTATGAGTACTGCCGACAGTCTCAGTCACAATCACGCAGCAGCTTCTGTGTGCAGACACCACTATCCTCCGAGGGCCAGTCCCAAGAAGATGTGTGAAGGGCCAGAGGCTGCTCTGTAGACTCAGCACAGACGCAGGGCCGGGGATGGGGCCAGGCCAGACCAACCTTGTGTAGTGTCAGCCTGCATGAGTGAAACCTCGAGTTTCAGATTATCATCAGCAATACCAACTTGAAATCAGTTAGTGAATTCTGCTTGCTAGGCAGGTCCATTGTCTGAGTAAGTAAAAAATGGAATAAAAAAACCACTGCATGCCTCTCAGGGGAAACTGTCAAAACAGGACCCAGGGATCTAAGTCCTGTTAGCCGCTGTCTGCTCCATACGTGGTTGCAGTGTGCTTGACACTGGGCATCCAAGTCAACTCTTGGGGCTTCACTTACACTTCCAAGTGTATGCTAGGCAAGACGTGATGGTTGTGAAATATACACTGTCTGCCAGTAAAACAAGAACCAATGAACTAACCAGAGGATGGTAAAAACTCCTCAAAGACAGGGATTTCCACCACCTCACCCAGGGTGTGTGGCACAATACTGGCAATGTTTACCAACCAGAAACTGCACTAAGCTCTTTACACATACCATCTCAGTAATTTGCTACAGGAATCTATCTCCTATCTGTATCCCCATTTCCCAGATGAGGAGGCCACGGCCCAGAAAGGTTAAGTAACTTACCCTCCAGGTTCACTCAGCCAGTAAATGGAAAAGGTAGAATCTGAATCTCAGCTGATTTAATTGCAGTGTAGACCCTCTTGCCCATATTGCTCTCCTGTATCTACAGCAGGCATTCAGTAAATGTCTAGGAGTGCATCAGCTACCATGTCCCACGAGCACCTACCACTAGTATAGGCAGAGACTACATTAGGAAGTAAAGGGAAGTCTCATTCAGCGAGATAGTAATTTTCACAAGAATAAAGTCCAGACCAACCTGGAATAGAGAAATGAGAATGATTCACAGGTCTCCCCCGTCCTTCAAGGGAAGCTTTCACCAGATATACAGCAAAACAGCAAAATCAGAGATGCAGAGTAGACAGCATTGTCCAGACTCTGAGAGACAGTATAAAGTCATCAGTGACAGCCCGCACACATACTGGGAAGAACACAATTAAGTGAGGGCCAGTATGTCCTAGGACCTCACACTAGCACTCAGTTCAGTTCAGTCACTCAGTCGTGTCCGACTCTTTGCAACCCCACGGACTGCAGCACTCCAGGCCTCCCTGTCCATCACCAACTCCCGGAATTTACTCAAACTCATGTCCATTGAGTCGGTGATGCCATCCAACCATTTCATCCTCTGTCGTCCCCTTCTCCTCCTGCCTTCAATCTTTCCCAGCACCAGAGTCTTTTCAAATGAGTCAGCTCTTTGCATCAGGTAGCCAAAGGATTGGAGTTTCAGCTTTAGCATCAGCCTTTCCATTGAATATTCAGCTCTGATTTCACACTAGTACTCAGGCTTTAACAAAACCTTTCATCCAGAGGACAGAAAATCCATTCACAAATTTGGCTGTTTAAATTTTGGTTGATAGCTCTCTTGAGACAGAAATTTCTTTCTTAGAATTTGCCATGGCACTTGCAGTAATAATATTATAGCCCTAAAATATTTACTGAGATACCTATCTCTGCTGAGAATTGAATAAGCTGAAATTCAAACATATAAAGTTCAAGTAAGATGTTATACACACCAAATCAGTAGAAGAAAGAAGGCATTCATCAAAATAAATAAAAACTAGACATGGAAGAAAAACTGATAGCATGATCTCATGTAAGTAACCACAATTGTTGCTCAATAATCATACACCTTTTCTTCATTACTACTAGAACCTGGAATTGATCTAGGACATCAAATTCTTCAAGTCTAAGGATGTAATTATCAGACACCCTTATGTTAATGGTGACTAAGATGATGTAAGTAGAAACCATCAGTAAGACTTCATGGAAAGTTATTTAAAGAGGACTTCCTCAGCTGGGAAGACTACTCTTTTTACTTGCTGTAATGTCGCCTCTTTCAGGATGTAGAAGTAATGACTGGAGAGGCAGCAGCAATAATGTGACCTTGAAAATAAACAACATTTGAACAAGCAAGCAGAGATGGCACGAAGACAGGAAACACAGATTGCTCTCCCCTTGATATCTTTTATGACAGAGAAAATACTACTAATCTTTTAAAACTTACATACTTGAATGTGTTACTAGAAAATCATTCTTATCTGATATAAAGACATAAAAACATAGCTAAAGATTATCCTACATTTTGTCAGGAAAAAAAACTAGAAAATTCATGAATTGAGATTCTGATTACCCCTCTATTCATCAAACTGTTTGTTTAAGTATGACTTTCTCTCTTAATTAGTACCACTAGTCCAGGGAAGCATATTTGCTGAACCTGTCGCTATGTTTTGACATGCAAGACTTGTGAAATTCAAACACACTTGGAGACATCCAAAGCTATTTTAAAGGTGGAAGATCTGAAAACACTCTCCCAAATTTGATGATTAAAGGAAATTTAATAGTTCCTCATTGGCATTTGATCTTCAGCCTTCCATAATGTATCCATATAACTCTTCATTCATATTTGCTACTAAAGCAACATTTCAAAACTGAAGGAAGGTAGAGACAAACCACATGACTTAGAAAATAAAAGAGCTTTCCCTCACACTGATCTAGCTCATGAAAGCCCAATGTGATTAAAAGCAGAATGATGGTCTACAGCATCCATTACATTTGTAAGGAATTTCAAAATGTTCAAAGTCCTTTCATGTACATTATATGATGTCTCATCCTTACAACTACATCCTACTCTTACCTCAGTGGTAAATGCAGGTGTTTTTTTAATTCCCATTTCACTCTGATAAATTGTTTGCTCAAGATTGCTCAAGACTGCTACCCAGTGAGTTATCTTGATCCTAGGTCATTTATTTCCTTTGATGCATTAGATGAGTTCAGTTTAGTCAGTTCAGTTCAGTCGCTTGGTCGTGTCCGACTCTTCATGACCCCATGAACTGCAGCACACCAGGGCTCCCTGACCATCACCAACTCCCGGAGTTTACCCAAACCCATGTCCATTGAGTCAGTGATGCCATCCAACCACCACGTCCTCTGTCGTCCCCTTCTCCTCGCGCCCTCAACCTTTCCCAGCATCAGGGTCTTTTCAAAAGAGTCAGCTCTTTACATCAGGTGGCCAAAGTATTAGAGTTTCAGCTTCAACATCAATCCTTTCAATCAACACCCAGGACTGATCTCCTTTAGGACGGACTAGTTGGATCTCCTTGCAGTTCAAGGGACTCTCAAGAGTCTTCTCCAACATCACAGTTCAAACGCATCAATTCTTCTGTGCTCAGCTTTCTTTATAGTCCAACTCTCACATCCATACATGACCCCTGGAAAAACCATAGCCTTGACTAGATGGACCTCTGTTGACAAAGTAATCTCTTTACTTTTTAATATGCTGTCTAGGTTGGTCATAACTTTCCTTCCAAGGAGTAAGGGCCTTTTAATTTCATGGCTGCAATCACCATCTGCAGTGATTTTGGAGCCCAGAAAAATAAAGTCAGCCACTGTTTCCAGTGTTTCCCCATCTATTTGCCATTAGATCTGGGGTCTACAACCTATGGCCTTTAGGCCAAATATGGCTCTTGACCTGGCTTTGCAAATAAAGTTTTATTGGAACACAGTTATGCCCATTTATCTATTTATGGGCAGTTATTTATCTAGTTATGCCCAGTTTATCTATTATCTATGGCTAGTTTTGTGCTACAGCAGCAGAGGTGACTAGCTGCAAAACAGACTCTCAAGAGACTCTACTAGCTGCAAGAGACTCTACAACATACTACTCTCTATGCTGACTACAGTCCATGAGGTTGACTATATTTACTATCTGGCCCTTTAGAGACAAAATCTGCCAACCCTTTATTGCATCACACTTCCACACACATGATCCAAGTTATAAATCCTATACTACAAAGCCATAAAGCTATCATGGAATGCAATAAACCTATTCCTGCTGGTTTTGGAACTCATGATAGATAATGGGGCATTCCATTATCTTCTGAGGGATTATTATCTCCAATATCATGTCACCTGCAAGGGTGGATGGCAATTTTTGATCAGTACACAATACAAGTGTTGTTTGTCACTTACCCTGAATTTTTAATGTGTCTCACAGCCATAAAAAGTCTGGAGGTCACTGGTTGAGGGCATGCATAATGCCACAGGACTGTAACATACAGAGGGACACTGAAAGCAAAAAACAAAAAACAGAAGAGGTTAAGCAAAGGAAGTGAAAAACTTTAATGCTTCAAAAGTAACACATTCGTGTAAGCCTCAGGTCTTCCTTATTGACGCATGGCTTTTACGTTCAGTATATAGTTGAGGATCTGCACATACAAGCATCTATTTTGTCCTTTCTGTTCTAGAATCAGGACTCTGTTAGCTCCTAATCTGAGTTCTGTACACAATTATAGCAGAAAAGTGTGAAACATTATAGAGCCAAGTAAAACTGCCGCTCTCGAAGGCACTTTTATTTACTTAGGAAGTTTGGTTCCTCTAACTCCAAACATTTCTTGCTTGGGGGTATAACTTCTCAGAACTCCAATGTTATCTCATCCTGAGAAATAAGGGTAAGATGATCCCTAAGTCCCAGTGAAGATTTTCCTCTGGGTTTTGGTCTTTAGTCTCTCCCAATGCATCCAGTAGAAGCACCAGAGAAGACACAGACCCAAACATGTGTGTAACATGCTCATGTGCGCACACACACGTACATAAGTACCTTATTTAAAAGAAAAAAAAAAAGACAAGCTATCTCCTTTGCATCCACACGCCAACTCTTACTTGCGAAAGGCTACAGTTCTTTCCCACTGCATTTGAACTGCAGAAGAAGGCTGAGACACAGCAACTCCACCAGCCTGTGCGTATGCTCAGGTGTGCTGAGACTGTGCCTCTTCATGGCTGGGGTGGGTATTTATCAGGGGAGTATTCACCAAACCCATTGCCAAGTAAGTTGAAGTGGCTGACAGACAAGTTAACTCATCCTCAAGCGGGTTCAGGAAGTTTCTGTGAGTAGCAGTCAGTAGCAAGGTTTTACATGCCAGACCGTTTCTGCTCAGATCCCTGAGATGATAATGACAGCCGTAGAACCCTGAAGACGACAGGAGGGTCCCGCTGTCAGGCAGGGGAAATGGAACTACAGGAGGAGCAAAAAGCATGACCTCTTCCCTGTGTGTGTGTTGCTTCCTCCTAACAGTAAACTCAGACAAGAGTCTGTGAACGAACGTGTCTTCTAATCTAATCAGACAGAGAAGTTGAAACCGAAAAGGAGATGTATGAAGTTTTATGATTTGAATAGTCGTGTATCTCCGGAAACTATGTGGGCTGTCTGTCTACCAGGGCTCAGAGGAGAGTTAAGCGGTGGGGCTCCCAGTGACTGCTTTTTCTTGATAAGAGAGAAACTCAGGCCAGATTGGTCCACACACTGTTTTCTAGGTATCAGCTATCAATGTGAATATAAACTGTTTGTCAAATACATTACAGCTTCAGAGTCACCATTCTCATATGAGTTTAACATGCTGTGTTAGCATTATTCCCCTTCAACAAGGCAGCTTAAGAGCATGATAAGAATGCATCAAAAATATTTTTCCAGATAATTTCAGTTGGCAAAGTTCAAACTTAATTGGTGACCTCATTAATGAGCAACTGCCACCACAAGAAAGAGGACTGTTGTCATGGACTCATCAGAGCAATGAGATAACGAAGTTAATTATATTGTTTCCAATGGATTTACACTGGCTTCCTTTCAGGGCCTACATTTTCCAGACATTCAGTATGACACTCCATGGGTTTGCTCCTCTTCAAAACCCATCAGCTGTGGGCTTCTCTGGGAAACGTCGGCGGATCACAGCCCTCACATCAGGGCAGAGCAATTGGAAAACTTTTCTACCCTTTATTATCTACTTGTAAAATGTTATAAGCCTGTAAACTAGTTAATTTATGAGCCATGTTAATAATTTGCCCGCACTTGATCGCAGGTTTCGCAAACACGGTTTGCAGGGCTGTGGGAGGATAATTTGCAGGTCCAGCTCCTCTCCTAAGGGGACACTGACTAATTTGACACAGTAACACGATGCTGATGGTGGGCCACACTAATGACCACACTCCAGGACGCGGCTGTCAGCCTGTCGTTCCGGCGAGAAGCCAGCTTGCTTTCGCCACAGCGCGGTACACGGTGCTCAACTAATTATTCAGACAGCGACATTAATGAGAGTCTTGTGTTTATTTTCAACATACTAACCAGCCCTTAGCTTCCATTTGTCGGATATGGTCACTGATTAAAATGTGGTTCATGAATAGTAAATCTGAACTCGAATATAACAAAGGATCGCCCAAGAAAAAATGAGGAACAGCTGATTGGAAAACCATCCTTGTCAACTTGTTTTCGGCCTCAAATTTTGTCAAGGACAAAGTGACAGGTAGTAGGAAATGCCAAGAGTTCCAAGAAAAGTGAAAGGAATATTTTTAATCACCTACGGCCATGTACAAGCTTGACTCTTCACCAAAGCCACAGAATCACCTTAAGGTTAAGAGCAACTTCTATCTCAAATACACTTCACCACCTTTATGGTACTGAATAAAGATTTTTTTAAAGCTACTTTTTTCATGGAATGACCAAAAATTTTGTTTGCTTTTAGTGTTCTTTTCAACCTTACAAAAGTTTGATGAGACTGTCTCAAATACGAGCTTCGCGAACATTACTAAATACAACTGTGTTTTTTCCAAATCTATTGTAAACCTGTACTCTTAAGGGTCTTTTAAAAGTGTGCTTTAATATCCTCTCATGTGTCTTGTTTCCAGTCTACTAAAGCTTGCAATCAAGTTCTTTCTACTTTAAATTAAATTTCTATTTTGGTGTGATAAATTTTGTCCTTCGTTTAATGGTGATTATAATCCTAAAATATTCATATAATCATCACTTAAAAGGAATAACTTAAAAAAGGTGGGCACAGATCCACGAGAGGTGTTAAAAAATTGAAAATGGTCCTGATCTGGTTCATTGTAAGATGTGCACTTTGAAGTAAATGATAATGGTAGTATTGCAACAAATGTTCTATCTGTCCGCGTGGATAAAAATTCCAATCAACACTGTGTATGACTTCTGCTTTTACAGTACAGCAAAATAAATACAAGTCCACATAGACCACTTTGGGAATGAAAATGCCACTGCATGCAATATTTCTTATGCATGTATCTCTAAACCGACTCTATGATAGATCTGCGATTTCACAATGCCAAACTATGTAAATGGCATACAATATGTGGGGGAAGATTCAGATCCCAGGTGAATTTTAAAAATTTATTTAAACAAGTATACAGATCGATTGTCCCTACCCAGCATGACTATCCCCCCATGTTATTTACACGGGTACCTGTGAAAGAAGGGTTCTGGCATTACTAGTGTCAATCTCTGCAATTTAGGCCTTAAGTATGTGTCCTGCTAAATAACTCAAGAAGATGTGGTCAGGCTGGCAGAGACTGGTTAAATGTTCATCAAATCTCCACCCATTTCTTGGGTGCACAGATGGGATGTATTTCCAGCTAGGTGGGTCCTTGCAGCTGAGTTCTGGCCAAATAGATGAAAGTGGGTGTGTTATTTCATCCTGACCCAGAAGCCTCCTGCACTATCTCTAATGCCCTCTCTCTTCCCTGGGTTGTGGGCCCAGGGGTCCAGGGCAGAACTCCAGTGCCTGCAAGATGGTAGAGTCACTGGGTGGTAAGAGTCAAGGTCCCTGAAACACCACATGGAGTAGACCACCACATCCCAATACCCACCCCACTAGATGGAGGTGGCTCACAAATAATACCTGCATTAAGATAAGCCTCCGAGACTCAGAAATGTCTGTTACAACTGCAAGTATCTCATATTCAAATACACAGACCTTTTCTAATTTGAACCTGGTTCCAAAATTATACTTGATTCTTAGGAATACCACACGTAAATTGGTAAATTTGGAAAAATCCCTAAAGGTATGTTACAATTGTGATTATCAGCTCCTCTAATTATGCTAAGCGTAGAAAAGAGAAAGGTGACAGTCAGCTAATGTGTCCCCAAATGTGTCAAGTGTATCTTTCTTCACTTCATCTTCACATAGCCTTGTGAAGAGATCCAATTCCCAATTTATGGATAAGAACACTGAGCCTCTAAGAAGTGAAATATGAGCTGATGTCAGGGAATGTCAATTCAGCAGACATTTTCTTAGGTGAATGCCTCTTGGCTCTTAATATCCAAAATTTACAGAATACACTTATTTCTAACTCAAGCACTTTTGGTTGTTGCTTATAAAAGAACAAAGTTCATGACATGCTCTAAAATATAATACAATATTTTCAATTAAAAGTTATGAGGAGAAAGTGCCCAGTGCCAATATAATCAGAAGAACGCCAGAAACTTCTACAGAGGTTTTGAAAAGCCAGCAACAAAAGGGTAAGTGTCACAGATTTTCTTGGTGATTTAAAATAAAAATCCACATTAAAAAAAATAATAACAAATGCATGTTGAGGCCGTATTAATTGGCAACAAATCAATATTTTAAACATTTTTACATTCTTAATGTGATGGTTATGAAGTATATATAAGGCACTTTACTATACTTCGGTCATATTTGAGAACAGGGGTTAGCAACCTTTTTCGCTCAAGGGCCAGACAGTGAATAATTTAGACTCTGTAGCTTTGGCAGCTGTTCTAAGTTCCCTCTGACAATTACCCTGCTCTCCCACTGCAGTAGGAAAGCAACCAAAGGGGAAAAGTAGACAAATGGGTTCTGTGTGTTGATAAAACTTTATTTACAGAAGCAGGTAGTGGGCTGGATGTGACCCCAGGGCCATAATTTGCCAACTGCTTTTTCTTTTTTCATCACCCTCCTTTTGTTGGAAGTATAATTCGACTTATTTTATTAGTTTCAGCTGTTAAACACACTCACTATTTTTATGTATTACAAAATGATCATCACTATCATTTCTAAGGCTAACTTCTGCCTTAGGAAATTGATTGGAAGTTTTACACACTGCCATTTCTCCTATGTAAAGTAATGGGAAATTGTGCCACTGTAACAGAAGAAAACGCTGATGATTCTTCTTAACCAGCATAATCAAGTCCTTGTCTTAAAGTAAAGGTTACAACAGTCACTTTAAAATAACCTTATAATAAGGACTTTTTAAAAAAAAAACTAAGAAAAATAAATAATTTGTAGATTTAAAATGTCACTGCAGAAGGGTGTGCTGGGAGCAAGAAATGGCAACCTCTGAAAGTTCCAAAATCAGGCACAAAGTTCTCCCACATTAGAATCAAAGAGTTTTCTTGGATTTGGAGGATGTTCTTTATTAACCAACTTCAGTGTAGGAGCTACATGTCCAATGACAGAATATGCCATAAAAAAAACTCATCAAATATCTTCTGTTATTCTCCTAAGAAAGTAAAGTTGTTGTAACAAGGTTCACTATTTTTTTTTGGATGGCAAAGTTCACAGACATATACAGGCAGAGAAATGCTTTAAAAAAAAAACAAAAACTCAGTTCCCCATTAATGTTTTATGACAACAGTGAAGTATACAAGATGGTTCAAGACATAAAAGAGATAAACTTTATGAATCTATTTTACCTAAAATGTCAATCCCAACAGAATAAAAAGAGCAAGTCAATGATAGCCCAACCAATCTGACAAAAGAGTATCTTGCAATCATTAAAATAATTATGGGAATAGAGAAATGTGTGCAGATGATTGTTATAATGTCACATGAAATAAGCAAGATAGAAAAATCATAACTAAAATAGACTCTCAATTGCATAAATATTAAATATATGCATCAGAAAAACAAAAAATAAAATGGACAGAGGTTGCCTTGGAGGAAATGGGATTAGGTGCTATTTTTCTTTAAAATTGTTTATATTTTTATTTTCCAAAGCAAAGCAACTTCTCCAATATTGGTTATAGAATATGAAAAAGCTATCTGAACTTCAAAAAGAGGAAGACATTTGTCATGCATTCATTGACACTCGTTCATTAATGGCTTGATTGCCTCTTTTTCAGACCAGAAATGTCTTAAGAGCAGAGATTCGTGACATCTCTCATGTCCCAAACACAGAGTTACAGAATCTCATGCACTGAATTAAGATTCCTCAAAGCAACGTTCTGAACAGTCCACCTTACTTTTAAAAAGTCCTCTTCATGAGATTCTATAAGTAAATTAACTTTTTATACTTTAAGTCTTT
The DNA here is from genome assembly GCF_033118175.1 of Dama dama. Taxonomy (NCBI): domain Eukaryota; kingdom Metazoa; phylum Chordata; class Mammalia; order Artiodactyla; family Cervidae; genus Dama; species Dama dama. Next base: position 35,126,248 of record NC_083704.1, on the reverse strand, counting down.
CAAAGAACAAAACAATTTTGTAGAAAGAGCTTGATTACTTGAGAATTATAACTGTAAATCATTTGCCTGATACAAAAATTATACTTTGTCTCTTCTTTCCACACTGGCACACAATAACTTTGTCTTTCAATAACTTAAAACAATTCTAAGTCATTGGCTCCTTAAAAACAACATATGTATCAATCATGAAGCTTGGCACTTCATAAATACTTACCCCAATGTGTTACCCTGCTTTGAAATGGGAATGGTGAGCTCCTGATTGACAAGTAACTTAGCAGAAAGAGGGAGGAGATGGAAGAGGGTTCCATGCTGTCTCCACACTCACCCTCACCTGTGGAGGTCCTTCCCCAGCAGTCAAAAACCACATGACAAAGGCAGTCATCACTCATCACTGTTCTCTCTCTCTCAGACACACACACGCGTGAGGGTATACTCACCCTGCACTCACTCTGCACTTGCATACTTTCAATGGCTCCCCAGTACTTGGGGGGAAAGAGATCAAAACTTGCCCTTAGCCCATACAAGGCCCTCATGATCTGGCCACTGGACATCTCTCCAGCCTTTAGCTCAACTACATATCTCCACTGGCCCTGTCCAGCCTCTCACTCTAAAAAAACAAAAGAATACAGGGCATTGTAAACACTTTATTACATATTTTCCTCCACTTAGATGTATTATGAAAAACTCCCCATATTATCTTCTGGATAAAAATAGCCTGATATGAGTACACAAGTGGGCTTCCCTGATAGCTCAGTTGGTAAAGAATTCACCTGCAGTGCAGGAGATCCCTGTTGGATTCCTGGGTCAGGAAAATCCGCTGGAGAAGGGATAGACTACCCACTCCAGTATTCTTGGGCTTCCCTAGTGGGTCAGCTGGTAAAGAATCCGCCTGCAATGCGGGAGACCTACACAAAAAACTGAAGTCTTAAAAGTAACTTCAGTTTTCTCCCTATGACGTAAGCATTTGCCCATGGGTCCTCTGAAAGCCCAGAGCAACAGTAAGTGGGGAAAATTTTGTGCGTCATCACCAGCAGCAAGCTCTTTTCTCCAAACCTGTCAACTTGAGGAGAAGAGAAAGAAAGGGCCAGTTGCAGAACAAACATAAACAGGTCTTGCCATGGGAAACCCAACCTGGGTGTAGTCACACTCCCACCTGGGATAGAATATTCCACCTTACAGTGGAATGAAGGCAAGCCACAGCTGGATCATCAACAAATCACCCTGCCCGACCCCAGAGGAAGATGGGCTTTCATTTGGGAATGAAATAAAAGACATCTTCCTTGTGACACACACCAATCAAGGTCCTCTGAAGGTCATGGCTCTTCCTGATCTCTGGGAAAACAAGGGTGTTTATTGACGAGCAGCCTACAAAAACAAGAGGTGCTATGCTTTATTGTGATCAAACATTAGCAGCCAAGACCAAAGTAACATGATGCTCGGCATTATCACGTAATAACCAGTGCCATTTCATTTTCCTCTTCATGGGCACACAGGAAGATTACATTGCCCTGTTGTCCTGACTCTTGGAACCATATGTCTGACTTCTTGTCCATTGGATGGAGCAAAAGCAAGGTGCACCACTTCTAAGCCTGACCACCCCCCAAAAAATAACCAACCATGTTCTCTGTTCTTCCTCCAAGAGCATGGAGAGCCCACGTTCTCATGGCCAGTAGAGGATGGAGACAGTTCTATGGGCACACACAGACAAGACAGACCATGACATACATCTTTATTACGGTAAGCTTCCGCAGTCTGTGGGCTGTTAGTCATGGCAGCTAGCACGACACATCCCGACTAGTGTATTTCACACCTTATAATAGCCCTCATTAGGATTTCCTTGAATACGTAGTTACTTTCAGCTTTGTCTCCACCATGGGACCATGTCTTAATATTCTGTGTATTGTCCCTTTAGAAAAGATCTATCACCGTGTCTTCAGAGAACTGGGTTTTGTTGAGAGAGTAACAAATGATGAATCAATTAAGAGGGCAAGCATTCATGTGATGGTTAACTTTTCCTGTAGTTACCCTGGGCCAGATACTGTGTTCAAAGCTGAGTATAGCTTCAAATTGTGACCAATGAGGTCTCTGCCCTGATGAGGGCCACAGTCTACCAGGAACAATTCAAGCAAGTGGGAAATATCAACAGAGAAATGTGACCTACGCAACAAGAGGTCAGAAAAGGCTGCACGTTACAAATGATCTGGAAGCCTAAGACATCAAAGGTGAACAGGACTTAGCCAGGGGAAGAGGGCAATCCTATGATTCTCTTGGTCAAAACAGAAACGAGAAAGCACAAACACCAGGCCTTAAAATAATCCACCTTCTGCCTTCTACAATGACTTTATAAATATAACTTGGGAGTACCAGGACTTCCAATCCAAAAACAAGGCCAAGTACATTGAGTAATGCAAAAATAAAAGAATGCAATTACACTTTCCTAAGTGTCTCAATGGTGTAACCTAAGACAAAACACTTGTTTTCCTACCACTGACAGGGAGAAAGGAGCAGGTTATTCACACTAAAACTGCTTTTCTAAATTATCTGAGAAAATAACATTAGGAGAAATGAGGCAGCCTCAGTTCACAGACCGCAGCACCATTCCTTCTTAAATATCCATCTGTCTCCTCCTTTTTATAAATATCACAATGATCCTTTAAGAAAAAAAAAGTGGGCTTTGTTTATTCTTTAAATCCATAAACCCAAGAATAAAGAGCACTTAGAATAAGATCAAGAGAGCCAGGTTCTCATCAGCACAGGATCACCACTAAGTTGTTGTCTTTAACTGGGTCCCCTCATCTGCGGACTGAGAACAGTGATTCTGGAGAACTGTTAAGTTCTTTCCGGTGGCACTAATATATCTAATAAAGAGGGGCTTTCAAACTTGCATGCTCATCACTATCACCCGAAAAGTTCATTAAAACAGGACTGCTCGGTCCTAACCCCAGAGTTTCTGATTCACTAAGGCTGTGGTAAGGCCAGAAAATTTACATTTCTGTCCCCAGGTGAAGCTGCTGCAGGTTCAACCACCACAGCTGAAGTTGGAGGACTGCGCCCGGGAGGCCTTTGCTTCCAAGGACCAGCCGAGTCTGCTTTAGGTAGGGCCTCTTGCAGGGTTCCGTGCCCAATCTCTGGGGATCAAGGCCTTAGCCTCTCCCCCAAATAAGGCTACTCTCCGGAAAATACCTGAAGCTCTGCAATCCTGTCCCTAGGAGCCACCTGTGTGGTCTGTTCTGCACCCTGAATTGGAAGTGGCTGCCCTGGAGGACTTTGCATCAGTCTCAAGTAAGACCCAGCCCTTTGCTCTGTCATGCAGGGCCGAACGTCCAGCTCCAACCTCTCCCACACCATCCCCATCCCTCACCCCCATTCTTACTGACAGCTTCCTGTTCCCGTATCTGCTCTCACTCCTAACGCCCAAGGCTTAGCCCTCACCTTCCTCTCTGCCTGAACTGGTCTTCCTTTAGCTCTTTGTATACGGAGAACATTTTTAACCTTTGTAACTTAAATCAGATACCATCTCTTTCATGCTGCCTTCCCTGATCAGACTATCCTAAATGACCCTGTGAAGGTACAGGATGTATACTGTTTCCCTCACGTATTTTTATTCTATGTAAATACACTGCCCCTCCACCACACTGCATCACTGACTCTCTCTGCTTCCTCTACTGGAAGGCAGCTCCATGAGAGCAAGGATCTGTTCTCTTTTCTTCCTCACTAAGTGCCCCTCCGCTGCCACATGCAGCACAATGACTCTCACACAGTAGACATTCAAGAGATATTTGCTGGATGCACAAATGACTAAATTATAATAATTAGCCTATGCAATCTTTTAATTAAAAAACAAAAAAACTGAGGAAAAAGTCAATAACCATAGACTATAATATCACAAGTTCCAGAGCCCAGGGAGATGTGTAATGGCTCGTGAACTACAGTTTCAAGAATGAGGAGTCTGTTTCACAATTGCAGGCTGGAGAAACTGAAGTGGATCAAAGGCTGGGGAGATCCTTGGTAGTACATCTCAAATCCCCCAAGAGATCCCCTCTATCGTCTACCAACCGCCCCCTGTCACTTCTGCAAGGCTGTGTCCATAACCCTTAGACGTCCTGAACTTCCTCCTCATGTCACCCCACTCCCACTGCCATGTGCAAAGGGAAAGAAAGTTCTTTGCAAGCTGAGCTCCTCTACCCTGGTTGACTCTGAAAAACCACTTGTAAGTGGTGTATGTTAACCACAGTTCGTAATTTTGTCACAGGTGTTTGACTAAAAAGGGGACAGAGCCTTTCAAGACAGACCGCCTCTATTATGTCATTGAGTATATTCCGTGCCACACCTAAAGCTAACACAGTCGTTTCTTTCTATGCCATGGCAACCAAGAGAGGTAATGCTGCATTTTTGCTAAGGGCATCCTATATGCTCAAAAATGTTCACACCTTTACAAAAAAAAAAATATGTTAAACTAGAATTTTAACACAACTTGTCATAAAAGCTGACACCCATACACTGAAGAGGAAATCAAATGACATGAGTTGTACCTGGCAGTTCAACAGAATACAGGATAAATACTCTTCACGAAGCAGCCAAAGCAATGGTGAGAAGTTCAAACGAGGGAGATGAAGTGAACAAATATTCAAAATGTCTTATACCAAATGATTTTTCTAGAATTATTTTTTAAAAATCGTTAACATTTCTAAGCTTTTTAGCAGCCTGGTGGGGAGAAATCAGTGCCAATTTTGGATTGGACACTAATTTTACTTCTTGTGCAGACTTAGAAAAGTCACTCTCTGAAACACATTGCAAGGAGAAGGTTTAATGAATTCAATTATTCCAAAGGTTCCTTCCAGTCCAGATTCTTTGAATCCATGACATATTTTCTGGATTTCCTTCTTAGGGAGGACAGACACAAGGAAAAGGGTCAGCTCACCTCTCTCCCCTCTTCATGGTAAAACAAACACCGTGAGCACGGTTATCTCTTATCACAACCTAGGGTGTGGGGTGGCTCTAATCTGGTGTACTGTATCTGTTCAAATAAAGTTACGTTTCCATGGACTGCAGGAGGCTGAGTTGATGTAGTAATTACCTGTTACTCTTGACAAGTAAGGTAATTAATGTAGCAAAATACCACTGCAATGTGTGTAAATTTAGACCACCATAATTAAAGCACCCGTCTGTTCAACAAACTGTTCAATTAAGAAAAAATATTGACGGTGTACATTTTTGGAAATTAGAAAACGTATGGAATGAATGAATCTCCCTGGGTTGACATCCGTTTCTAGAGTGTTTTCTCGGCGGGGAGCATGCATAAAGGGTCATAATGGAGTAACTTCCACTAAAACACAGAAGTATTTTTTACATGTACTATTAAGAGCCTCTTGTGGAAGTATTTTATTGAGTATGCTCCTTCTATGCCACATACACAAGTCAGAAAATGAACTTCGGGAAGGATCTGAACCCTCCAAGGGCAACAAGGAGCAAAAAGCTAAGACGTTATTATTGTGCAATGACCCAAGTAACAGCACCGTCCTCAAGTATCATAACCCGATGACACAATTATCTACTTGCCAGTATTCAAGAGCAAGAGATACTAAACAACATCCTGGACAAATAAAATGGCAAACTCCCTGCACTTCTTGAACAGGGAGGCAATTGTATCAAAGTTGGCTTCATTAACTTTTACTCTGATTTCTCCCTGTGTCAACCAGTCTTTTTTTTTTTAATTGATGTATAGTTGATTTATAATGTGTTAATTTCTGGTGTCAGCAAAGTGATCCAGTGATTATACATACACACACATATATATTAGAAAGTATATATTTTCATATTCTCTTCCACTATGGTTTATTACAGGATAGTGAATTAAGTTCCCTGTGCTATACAGCAGGACATATTGTTTATTTATTTAGGATGTAGTACTTTGTATCTGCTAATCTCAAGATCCTAATTTATCCCCTCATCCATTTTTCTGTTTGGTAACCATAAATTTGTGTTTTATGTCTGTGAGTCTGTTTCTTTTCATACCCAAAGGTTAAAATACTGAACAATAAAAGATCACCTGGTCCTTCACTCAAAGAAAAGCTGACATCCCTGCTAATCAGACTGAGAATATCCCAAGCCAAGTCAAGAGTCAAATCCCCACAGAAGTTAAACCAGAACTGCCCTGAGGAGGAGAGAAGCCTCCATCAGTTATCACATCAAGGCGAAAGCCATTAACTCTAAATGTGTTCACAAATAAAAAAAGAGCTCACCAATATCTGCAGAGAAGTGGGAACAAGTCAGGGGTCCTTTCTGAGAGGGAAATTGTAAAGGTTTCTCTCAATTCTTCTCCTCAGATAAATTCAAAGGAAGACACAACAAGTTGACCTAAGTAAAGAAACAGCTGGAATCCAGACAAGACTAAACAGTGTGATATGGGGAAAAAACAGTAGGTGATTTCAGTGTCACGCAATGATGTATACACTTGCTTTTGGCCTCGTTTTCACATTTTTGTATAGCAGATCTCACCTTGGGAAATAGGAAAAATCTGCACAGAAGGAACTACAAGCTACCTTCGAGTGAATTCTCAGCTTATCACACTAAAATTAGGTCCTCGACGTTCTATGTCTGAGAACTTGGATATCTCCCCGAGTAAAGAATAAAAAGTACAAGGAGACATTCTAGACTGAAGTATGATGAGGAACAGAAATGGTTTCTCCAACTAAAACACTCTGACTTCACACTTTGAAATAATAAAATGATATGAAAAGGACAAAGATGAAGAAATCACTTGCTCTAGCTGCTGATAAAAACAAGGCTAGAAGGTCGCAGTAGGGAAGTAGACTTTGTAAAATTATCCTTAAAATTTACATTACCTGATGGGCACTGGAATATGAACTTTCAAAATGAATTTATTTTTTCTATTTTAGAGCAGAGGGGGTGAAGGGATGAGTGAAATGGGTGAGGGAGATAAAGAGGTACAAACTTCCAGTTACAAAACAAATGAGTAACAGAGATGCAATGTAGAGTGTGTGAAATACAGTCAATAATAATGTAATATCTCTGTATGGTGACAGATGGTAACTAGACTCATCGTGGTGATCATTTGGTAATGTATATATAGAATTATCCAATTACGATGTTGTGCACCAGTAAGTAATGTGTAGTGCTGTTTGTCAATTACACCTCAAAAACAAACAATTCTTAGATAAAAATATGAGATTTGTGGTCACCAGAGGTGAGAAGGTGGGCAATAGGTAGGGGAAGGGGGAAAAGGATGAAAGTGGTCAAAACATACTGCTAGTTACAAAATAACCAAAGAAAGGCAATGCCAAACAATGCTCAAACTACCACACAATTGCACTCAGCTCACACGCTAGTTAAAGTAATGCTCAAAATTCTCCAAGCCAGGCTTCAACAATACGTGAACCGTGAACTTGAAGATGTTCAAGTTGGATTTAGAAAAGGCAGAGGAACCAGAGATCAAATTGCCAATAATCAAAAAAGCAAGGGAGTTCCAGAAAAACATCTATTTCTGCTTTATTGACTATGCCAAAGCCTTTGACTGTGTGGATCACAATAAATTGTGGAAAATACTTAAAGAGATGTGAATATCAGACCACCTTACCTGCCTCTTGAGAAATCTGTATGTAAGTTAAGAAGCAACAGTTAGAACGAGACATGGAACAAAAGACTGGTGCCAAATCAGGGAAGGAGTACATCAAGGCTGTATATTGTCACCCTGCTTATTTAACTTACATGCAGAGTACATCATGAGAAATGCTGGGCTGGATGAAGCACAAGCTGGAATCAAGATTGATGGGAGAAATATTAATAACATCAGATATGCAGATGACACCACCCTTATGGCACAAAGTGAAAAAGAAATGTAAGGTCTCTTGATGAAAGTGAAAGAGGAGAGTGAAAAAGTTGACTTAAAGCTCAACCTTCAGAAAACTAAGATCATGGCATCTGGTCCCATCACTTCAAGGCAAATAGATGAGGAAACAGTGGAAGCAGTGTCAGACTGCATTTTGGGGGGCTCCAAAATCACTGCAGATGGTGACCACAGCCATGAAATTAAAAGACACTTACTCCTTGGAAGAAAAGTTATGACCAACTTAGACAGCAAGTTAAAAAGCAGAGACATTACTTTGCCAACAAAGGTCCATCTACTCAAGGCTATGGTTTGTCCAGTAGTCATATATGGATATGACAGTTGGACTATAAAGAAAGCTGAGCGCCAAAGAATTGATGCTTTTGAACTGTGGTGTTAGAGAAGACTCTTGGGACTGCAAGGAGATTCAACCAGTCCATCCTAAAGGAAATCAGTCTTAACTATTAATTGGAAGCACTGATGCTGAAGCTGAAGCTCCAATACTTTGGCCACCTCATGGAAAGAGTTGACTCACTGGAAAAGACCCTGATGCTGGGAAAGATGGAAGGTGAGAGGAGAAGGGGACGATAGGGGATGAGGAGGTTGGACAGCATCACCGACTCAACGGACATGAGTTTAAGTAAACTCCAGGAGTTGGTGATGGACAGGGAGGCCTGGCATGCTGCAGTCCATGGGGTCGCAGAGCTGGACACGACTGAGTGACTGAACTGAACTGAGTCACAAAATAAGTAAGTACTAGAGATTTAACTTACAACATGATTGATACAATTAGTATTGTTGCTATATATGAAAGTTGCTAAGAGAGGAAGTCCAAAGAATTCTCATAACTAGGCAAACTTTTTGCTTTTCCTTTTAATTTGTATCTATATTAAATGGATGTTTACTAAACTAACTGTGGCAATTATTTCATGATGTATGTAGGTCAACTCAGGCTGCACACCTTAAACTAAGTGCTGTGTGTCAAATGTATCTCAACAAATGGAAGGAAAAAAAAGAAAAAAGAAAATAATTTTTTTTCCCAATTCTCATACTTAGAAAGGATGCTAAATTTAAATACGGTAGGAACGGGGGAAGGGAAGGTGACCATGAATTGGGGCTCTGATGCATCATTCATGGAATAAAAACTAAAATGTCTGTCTCTTTGAGGCTGAATGAGCTATCCAAGGAAGAAGGAGCAGTCAATACTGTTCTGTTCACTGGGTGAATTTATGGAAGATAAAACCTCCAAAAGCAATTATTTCAAAGATGACATTGTGTGGTATTGGATGGGCTAGGTAATATTACAAAATAACACAAAACTATTCACATTGACTCTATCATTGGATTCTTACAAACCACTGGGGTAATAAGATTATTTCCATCTTATAGTCAAATAATATTTCATGCAAAGATGGGCTCAATAAAGGACAGAAACAGTATGGTCCTAACAGAAGCAGAAGATATTAAGAAGTGGCAAGAATACACAAAAGAACTGTACAAAAGATCTTCATGACTCAGGTAATCATGATGGTGTGATCACTCACCTAGAGCCAGACATCCTGGAATGTGAAGTCAAGCGGGCCTTAGGAAGCAACACTATGAACAAAGCTAGTGGAGGTGATGGAATTCCAGTTGAGCTCTTTCAAATCCTAAAAGATGAGGCTGTGAAAGTGCTACACTCAGTATGCCAGCAAATTTGTAAAACTCAGCAGTGGCCACAGAACTGGAAAAGATCAATTTTCATTCCAATACCTAAGAATGGCAATGCCGAAGAATGCTCAAACTACCGCACAATTGCACTCATCTCACACGCTGGTAAAGTAATGCTCAAAATTCTCCAAGCCAGGCTTCAACAATACGTGAATCGTGAACTTGCAGATGTTCAAGCTGGATTTAGAAAAGGCAGAGGAACCAGAGATTAAATTGCCAACATCCGCTGGATCATCGAAAAAGCAAGAGAGTTCTAGAAAAACATCTATTTCTGCTTTATTGAATATGCCAAAGCCTTTGACTGCATAGATCACAATAAACTGTGGAAAATTCTGAAAGAGATGGGAATACCAGACCACCTGCTGCCTCCTGAGAAATCTGTATGCAGGTCAGGAAGCAACAGTTAGAAATGGACACGAACTGGTTCCAAACAGGAAAAGGAGTATGTCAAGGCTGTATATTGTCACCTTGTTTATTTAACTTATATGCAGAGGACATCATGAGAAACACTGGGCTGGATAAAGTGCAAGCTGGAATCAAGATTGCTGCAAGAAATATCAATAACCCCAGATATGCAGATGACACCACCCTTATGGCAGAAAGTGAAGAACTAAAGATCCTCTTGATGAAAGTGAAAGAGGAGAGTGAAAAAGTTGGCTTAAAGCTCGGCATTAAGAAAACTAAGATCATGCCATCCAGTCCCATCACTTCATGGCAAATAGATGGAGAAACAGTGGAAACAGTGGCTGACTTTATTTTCTTGGGCTGTAAAATCACTGCAGATGGTGACTGCAGCCATGAAATTAAAAGACGTTTACTCCTTGGAAGAAAAGTTATGACCAACCTAAACAGCAAGTTAAAAAGCAGAGACATTACTTTGCTAACAAAGGTCTGTCTAGTCAAGGCTATGGTTTTTCCAGTGGTCATATATGGATGTGAGAGTTGGACTGTGAAGAAAGCTGAGCACCGAAGAATTGATGCTTTTGAACTGTGCTATTGGAGAAGACTCTTGTGAGTCCCTTGGACCCCAAGGAGATCCAGCCAGTCCATCCTGAAGGAAATCAGTCCTGAATGTTCACTGGAAGGACTGATGTTGAAGCTGATACTCTAATACTTTGGCCACCTGAATGGAAGAACTGACTCATTGAAAAACACCCTGATACTGGGAAAGATTGACGTCAGGAGGAGAAGGGAACAACAGATGATGAGAGGGTTGGATGGCATCACCGACTCAATGGACACTGCTTGAGTAAACCTCAAGAGCTGGTGATGGACAGGGAGGTCTGGTGTGCTGCAGTCCACGGGGTCGCAAAGAGTTGGACATAACTGAGCAACTGAACTGAACTGAAACACAAGTAATGTGAGGCCTGGAGGCAGCTCACTGGTATGGCCGAGTTCCCAAAAGCTACAGCACTAGAACAATTTGTTCTCCTTGGAATGGGATAAATATGTCTCTGGGCCCCACTAAATCAATTCACATACAGTATTGGAATAATACATTCGTCATTGTACTTACAGTTGTGACCGGTATCTTAAAAATTACCAGGCATTCTGGTTAAAATATTCCAAATTAATGGTATAAGGTATTGTGTATTGATCCAAGTTAGGAATAAAGTTTTGATCTGAATTGTTGGCTTATCCACTTGGAAAAACAACAAAAACCTAGAGACTGGGATCCTCTGAACCCAAAACGGCATTAAATAGTTATGTCTAGAATTTGCTTTACTCCAAAATAGAACCCAAGAACAATCATACCACTATCTTGAACTTCAAACTTTATATAAATGAATTCTTAGCATCCTTCAATGGCATTGTGCTTGAGCCTCTTTCACTGTCCAGACAGAAGCTGAGAACCATGGGGCCAGAGGAAGACTTTTCCAGGTCACATACATCCCTCCAGATGTAGAAGCTGATGCAAAAAACTGAAAAAAGGTGAAGCTAGGAAAAGAAGGGAAGACAGAGAAGGACCTACTGCTATCTGTTGTATTTATTCATCTTGAACCTATAGAAACTTGAAACTGACTGAAATTCAGAATAGATGCTTCATCCTTTTTCATTCTCAAAATTAATAAAAACTGGAGGAAAAAATGAAATGGTGAATGGGTAAGCATGAACAACTGAACTGATGTTAAGGTGTTAAAATATGTGAGTCAACATTTCCTGGATTTAAGCAACTTTAATAGATTTCAGTGGGCCACAATCACTGATGCAAAGGTACCCAAATTCTGACCCATATGGACTTCACACCCACTGTTCTTTTAGAGAAAAGAAAATAATTTTAAACAAGATATCAAAAATGCAGAAAGGTAAGATGGATATTTAAAGCACTTCTGACTCCTAGATTTAAATATCTTCTACTATTTAACTGAGTCATCCAAACAGAACAATAATCAGAACTACTTTTATCTAAATTAGGCAAATACCACATAAAGGAAATATTATTCTTACATACTATGCACTGCCTTTTTTTTGCAACAGTTTTATGCAAAACTGTTTTTACATAAGCCCATTCAACCCCAACGCATCTGATAAACTATCCTATGTTCAATTCCTGAAGTAAGGTAGGTGACTTTTCACCTGCATCTTCAAATGAGAAAATTGAGGCTTAAAAAAATTTTTGAAGGTCACAAAGTTACTAAGTAGCTTAGCCAGAATCTGAAACCAGATCTCTTTTCCCAACTTGAGTAATTACTTAACAGCTCTACTACCACACTTAAGAACATATCAACTAATACCCCTGTATAAGGTTTCCTGGTTCATGTTGATCCTGGAAAGTAAAGCAACTTGAAAAAACAACTGTGTTTTAAGAAGTTTGTTATGAAATAAAAATCATTCTTTTACTGGTAACATGAACACTGATTACTTTTCAGGTTATAATAGTAATGATCATCACTCTACGAATGCCGTATAAAAATGCTTCCCCAGAAATTGTTGGTTTTATCTATCACAATAGAAAGCAAAATAGTCCAGTACTGTTACCACCTAAAATCTTGTACCTTCGAGATGTTTATCTCAAGTTATGACTTGAAGTCACACTAGCTCTACATTTTTTAATACAGAATTTTGTCAAGAAATATGTCAGGCCATTCCTGTGCAAGTCATATGCAAAACAGAATCAATACAGGCCAAGAAAATAAAAAGCCTATATTTAAGGTTTATCACTCAATGGGCTACCACAAAGGAACAGAAAGTGTTGAATAAAGAAATATTATCCTGGGTCACCAATTTCCCTTGTTCCTTTTTCCAAGGGAGATGAAATACTAACATCAGAAATTTCTGGAATAGAATAACAAGACACACAAACACCAAAGATGCTACTCCTGGGAGGTGAATGAGTAATACAGGGTAATGGATTGGCTGGCAAGATATTCAAATTCTTATCAACTTCTGGTCTAAGAAGTTCTTCTTTTCCTCTTTCAGATATTTGATCCCTTATCCAAAAAAGTCATTCTCTCACCCCCTCCTCTCTCATCATGAATTTTGACTGTTTCCAGCTATGATATTGAAACTCTCTCCTTTTCCCTGCCTTTCATTTCACTCTGGTGCTATCTGTATCTTTCCCTTGATGTTATCTGGGTGATGATTAGAAGAACTGGGTAGAACCAAGACACAAGGCAATACTCCCTGAAGTTCGGGACTTAAACCACTCTGATGATTGTGGGTAGTACAGACATTACAACAAATGACACTGAACTACATAGTTATTCTCTTTCCAATTCCATTTCAACCCTTCTAATTACGTCAGGATCATTTGGGTGCTGGTGTTGGAGAAGACTCGTGAGAGTCCCTTGGACTGCAAGGAGATCCAAACTGTCCATCCTAAAGGAGATCAGTCCTGGGTGTTCATTGGAAGGACTGATGTTGAAGCTGAAACTCCGACATTGCCCACCTGATGCAAAGAACTGACTCATTTGAAAAGACTGATGCTGGGAAAGATTGAAGGCAGGAGGAGAAGGTAACGACAGAGGATTAGATGGCTGGATGTCATCACCGACTCAATGGACATAAGTTTGAGTAAATTCTGGGAGTTGGAGGTGGACAGGAAGGCCTGGCCTGCTCTAGTCCATAGGGTTGCAAGGAGTCAGACACGACTGAGCAACTGAACTGAACTGACACCTCAAACATAAATGGCAACCCATTTCAGTATTCATGCTGGGATAACCCCATGGAGAGAGGAGCCTGGAGGGCAGCAGTACACGCAGTCACAGAGAGGCCGACGTGCCGGAAGCAACTGCGCATACATGCATGCAGGCACCTCACAGATGTGGAAGTTCATTGTTGTAGAGAGAGAACCCCCCCAGCTTAGTATCTTAAGGAGAAGGAGGCAACAGGATATGATGAGAAGAAATAATCGCAGTTTTGCATTGTTGAACTTTGCTGTTTGATACTGGAATACATTCATAAATAAATGTAGTTATATACATCATTTTAATGGGCATTTCTTGCTTTTTTTTGCTAATGATCTATTACTTGTTTATTTTATATTTATTTTAGACTATGGAAATGATGTTAGACAAAATGCAAATTCAAGCAATTTTCTTTTTCAAGTTCAAAATGGGTCAAGCAGCAGAGGCAACTCCCAACAACATATTTGGCCCAGGAATTGTAAATGAACATACAGTGTAGTGGTGGTTCAAAAGTTTCACAAAGGAGACAAGAGTCTTGAAGATGAGGAGCGCAGTGGATGGCCATCAGAAGTTGACAACAACCAACTGAGGGCTATCATCACAGCTGATCCTCTTACAACTATAGGAAAAGTTGGCGAAGAACTCAGTGTCAACTCTTCTATGGTCATTCAGCATTTGAAGCAAACTGGAAAGGTGAAACCACTCAGTAAATGGGTGCCTCATGAGTTGACCACAAACCAAGAAAAAATCATTGTTTTCAAGTATAGTCTTCTTTTATTCTACACAACAACAATGAAACATTTTTTGACTGGATTGTGACGAGTGATGAAAAGTGGATTTTATATGAAAACTGGCAACAACCAGCTCATTAGATGCACTGAAAAGAAGCTCCAAAGCACTTCTCAAAGCCAGACTTGTCCTGAAGAGCGATCACGGTCAGTGTTTGGTGATCTGGGGCCTGTCTGATCCACGACAGCCTTCTGAATTCCAGTGAAACCATTACAGCTGAGAAGTATGCTCAGCAAATTGGTGAGGGGCACTGAAAACTGCAATGCCTGCGGCCAGTATTGGTCAACAGAATGGGCCCAATTCTTTACCACAATGTCTGACCGCATGTCACATGTCCCCAGTGCTTCAAAAGTTGAACGAACTGGGCTACAAAGTTTTGCCTCATCTGCCATATTCACCTGACCTCTCACAAACCAACTGCCACTTCTTCAAGTACCTCAACAACATTTTGCAACAGAAACGCTTCCACAACCAGCAGGAGGCAGAAGATGCTTTCCAGGGGTTTCTCAGGTCTCGAAGAACAGATTTTTACACCACAGCAATAAACAAACTTATTTCTCATTGGCAAAATGTGTTGACTACAATGGTTCCTATTTTGATTAAGAAAGATGTGTTTGAGCCTAGTTATAATGACTTAAAATTCAACCTAATATCAGGGATCAGCAAATGATGGTCTGTGGGCAAACCTGGCCTGTTGCTGGTATTTGTAAAGCGCATGAGATAAGAAGACATTTTATATTTTAAAGGCTTTGGTGGGAAAAAAACCAAAAGAAGAATAATATTACATAAAATGAAAAAATTATGACAATCAAATTTTGATGTCCAAAAATAAAGCTTTATTGGAACACAGTTATGTCCACTCATTTATGTGTTGTTTCCTTGCTGATCTGGGGTTACAATGGAAGTGAGCAGTTGCAAAAAAAGACAAGGAGGCCTGTGAAGCTGAAAATATTTACTACTTGGTCCCTTACAGAAAAGGTTTGCCAACTCCTGTGTAACTACCATTTTACCTTCATAGTAGTTATTTTAGGTTACAATCTAACTCTGGCAACTGATACCACCTTTTGTTTAAAGGAATGATGTAAAATCTCCTTTTTAAACAGACTCATCTATAGTCTAGCAAGTGAAAGAAGTTAAAGCTCATAAAGTATAGGAGGTATTTATATCAAAACCAGGGAAACCATAAGCCAAGTCATGAAAAACGCCTGAGAAAAGCAAAGATGTTTGAAAAATAATAAACCAAGAAGATGGGTGCAGTCAGGAGGCTTGGGATACAAAACTAAAGACTATGTCAATACGATATTCAGATGTAGCAATCTGTTTTCTAAGGTCAGAGTGGAGTCTGAGCTGTGGACCCCTAGTGGTTAGGAGGTCAGACAGGCTACCCAAGAACACCAGGGTGGCCAGCATCCCCATCAGGAGCAGCAGGGTCTTGTTTTACATTCACAAGACCCTGACATACTGGCCAAGAACTCCTCGTCTGGCAGTGGGTAAGACAGTCAGTCCAAAACAACCAATGCTGGGTAAGTCAGGTAAAACAACAGCAAAAGGCCAAGCAGCTCAGCATGAACTAGGCCAAATGCTTCACAGAGAAGATCACTCTGCACAGACAGAATATCCAGTGTGACTTCAGAAGGTTCCCATAGCTTTCTTCACTCTGATGGAAATGTTTCCAAGATGCACGGAGCATGGAGGACTTCCTGCACCTTAGAGTAAGTTCACATTACCATCAACACACTTGACACTCCTCAATGTTTTATAAGCACAACGTTTACTCTTTAACAATGAAGTTTATTCAACAATTTGGCTATCTTCTTTTTAGAGATTTCTTTTTGTGAAACAATCTTTCATTATTGCATTTGCCTCTCATTACTCTTACTGAATATGCATCTCTTCTGAAGACTTTCAACTAAACATCCTTGCCCCAAGACAGAAATGCTTTTTGGTGGTTCCACCAACAATAATTTCTGTTGCTGAGTCATGGACTCTATCACAGCAGTGTTAAAATTCATCATCTCTTTCTTTCCATATGATTAATGTTTTTAAAAAACGTGCTAGTAAAACACAGAACTTCCTGTATCTGGAAAGAAAAACTTGAAAGGCTGAATTTTAAATTGTAGAAATAAAACTAGTACAACTAAAGGTCACTTTTTCTTTCTATATCTGCATAGTATTTCAACTGGTCATCATTTCTTAGGTGGATTACAAACTTGTTCAATCTATTATCTATCAACTCAGAAGGGTGAAGTTTCCAAATTCTTCTTTAACCACAATGAACTACTTTATAAACTTCTAAAGCACTCTCACTTCCACAAAGTTTCAGAAGATTTTACCAACTAATATTTATTTGTTAAGAATTAAGACAGAGTATCTACCAAACTGCCAATCAGAGTTCACTGAATTCAATATTCATGGCCAAAAGCCAAAGGAACTTGACATTTTGCTTAACGCCTGAAGTGCTTTTTCATGAAAAGTACTGAATCAACTTTAGGCCTTTTGAAACATAAAAAACAGCTCACTGAGGTTTACATTTGAAGCTGTGGGCCCAGCATCCTTTTCTTCAAATCCCTCTCACACAGGACCAAGGGACAGTGAGGAGTCATAGGGTTCCCAGGAGGTTGACAACACTCAGCTCCAGTGATGGAAAAATATTAACTATGATATTAATACATCCCATATCCCTGGCCATCAGGAAAGCAGAATGTGCTGGAAATTCATCCAATTAGAGTTCAAGAATCTTTCCAAAAAGCTTAAGACTCCCCTTTGTGCTCTCCTGCTTGGCTTGGTCAAGAAAATCTACAGCCCAGCAATTGTTAGGAACTGTCCTGTGACTACACATAGGATGGGTCTGCAGATAAAGCAGCTCCACAGAGGAAAACAGGGCAACAAGCTGGATCAAATCTTTCCTGAAGTCCACCAAGGACTTGCCAATGACACTGTTGAAGCTGCTCGAACTGGACTTTCTGTTGCTTACAACCAAAATCCTACTAGCTTAAATTCTGAAACACTTCACATTTAGATTTCCTAAAGCCATGGAATTCTAAGATACCAGGCATTGGGAACTACTGCTCCAGTGGTAGATTTATTTACTTATTTATTATTATTTACTTATTATTATTATTTATTTATGTATTATTATTTATTTACTGCTCCAGTGATAGATAGATGCAGGTATCAGAAAGTGTAAAATAATCAGTAATTGTGCTTTTCAAGGGTGGTGGATATTTTTCAGAGTTTTTGTAACCCCAGGTCGGGCACATTGCCATGAAAACTACAAAAGATAACAACATTGGGAAATTGCCTGATGTTTCTCATCTAATTATAAGATGGCCATGCTGGCTGACACAATTAGGGTGAAGTGACATGAGGAGAGGTGGCTCAATGACCGCAAACGCTTCCAGCTAGCTCTGCAGCAAAAGGCATCACTTAACCATTTCACTGACAGCCTTCACTTTCAGGGGAAAAGAGAAAATTCATTATCTCAGAAGGTGCATTTTAAGAATGGCAGATGGGTGGCAGACATTATGAATAAGATGAAATGATCAAAGGAACAAATAAAATGCTATTAAGTATTCCTATAAACTAGGTGTTTGTAAGGCTGAGATTTTTTTTATTGCCCTAGGACTGAAAGACAGACTGCTGATCTAGTATAAGAAGATAATTATCAATGAGAAGATACTAGTATTTAGAGCCTACACTTTGAAGGCCTCTATGCAATTCAAGACAAAACCTGTTTCTTTGGCTTAGTAAAGGGGAGAAATTGAAAAGACTAGAGTTGGATGGGTAGGGCCAGAATTGGAATAAACGTCTAATATGTCTCTCTCTATGCAAAGTAGTCCCAGTGATGTTACATGTGAAGGAGAGGGAGGAGGGAGAAAAGGAAGTTGTGTCTATGCACGTGTAGAGGTGAAAAGATGACTCTTTTACCAGTCAACCAACACAGCAGTCTTTTTTTCCCCTCATCTAGGCATTCTTTTTCTTTTTTATATAATTATTACAGGAGTATAGCTGATTTCAAATGTTATATGTTAGTTTCAGGGGTAGAGCAAAGTGAATCTATTATACATACACATATATCCACTCTTTTTTAGAATCTTTTCCCATATAGGCCATTATTGTTGTTTAGTCACTCAGTTGTGTCCAACTCTTTGTGAACCCACGGACTGCAGCATGCATGCCAGACTGCCCTGTCATCCACTGTCTCCTGGAGTTTGCTCAAATTCATGTCCATTCATTTCATGATGCTATCTAACCATCTCATCCTCTACCACCCCCTTCTCCTTTTACCTTCAATCTTTCCCAGTAACAGTCTTTCCCAATGAGTCAACTCTTCGCATCAGGTGGCCAAAGTATTGCAGCTTCAGCTTCAGCATCAGTCTTTTCAATGAATATTCAGGATTGATTTCCTTTATGATTGACTGGTTTCATCTCACAGTCTAAGGGACTCTAAAGAATCTTCTTCAGCACCACAGTTCAAAAACATCAATTCTTTGGCCCTCAGCCTTCTTTATGGTCCCACTCTCACATTCATACATGACTAATGGAAAAACCACAGCTTTGACCAGACGGACCTTTGTCAACAAAGTGATGTTTAACACACTGTCCAGGTTTATCACAAATTTCCTTACAAGGAGCAAGCATCTTTTAATTTCATCCTGCAGTTACTGTCCGCAGTGATTTTGGAGACCAAGAAAAGAAAATCTGTTACCGTTTCCACCTTTTCCCCTTCTATTTGCCATAAAGTGATGGGACTGGATGCCATGATCTTAGTTTTCTGAATGTTAAGTTTTAAGTTAGCTTTTTCACTCTCCTCTCTCACCCTCACCAAGAAGCTCTTTAGCTCCTCTTCACTTTCTGCCATTAAGGTAGTGTCATCTGCATATCTGAGGTTATTGTTATTTCTCCCAGAAATCTTGATTCCAGCTTGTTCTTCATCCAGTCCAGCATTTCTCATGATGTACTCTGCATACAAATTAAATAAGCAGGGTGACAATATACAGCCTTGATGTACTTCTTTCCCAATTCTGAACCAGTGTGATGCTCCATGTCCAGTTCTAACTGTTGCTTCTAGATGTGTAGGTTTCTTAGGAGACAGGTAAGGTGGTCTGGTATTCCCATTTCTCTAAGAATTTTTCACAGTTTGACATGAGTCACACAAAGGCTTTAACGTGGTCAATGAAGCAGAAGTAGATGTTTTTTCTCGAATTCCCTTGCTTTCTTCATGATCCAACAAATGGTGGCAATTTGATCTCTGGTTCCTCTGCCTTTTCGAAACCCAGCTTGCACATATGGAAGTTCTCGGTTGACATACTGTTGAAGCCTAGCTTGAAGGATTTTAAGCATAACCTTACTAGCATGTGAAAAGAGCATGACTGTATGGTAGTTTGAACATTCTTTGGCATTGCCGTTCTTTGGGATTGGAATGAAAACTGATCTTTTCCAGTTCTATGGCCACTGCTGAGTTTTCCAAATTTGCTGACATATTGAGTGCAGCACGTTCACAGCATCATCTTTTAGGATTTTATGTAGCTCACCTGGAATTTCATCACTGCCACTACCTTTGTTCATAGTAACGCTTCCTAAGGCCCACTTGACTTCATACTCCAGGATGTCTAGCTCTAGGTGAGTGACCACACCATCGTGGTTATCCGGGTCATTAAGACCTTTTTTGCAAAGTTCCATGTATTCTTGTCACCTCTTCTTAATTTCTTCTGCTTCTGTTAGGTCCGTACAGTTTCTGTTCTTTATCATGCCCATCCTTGTATATATATATATATAGAGGCCATTACAGGGTATTCAATAGGGTTCCCTGTGTTATGCAGTAGGTCCTTATTAGTGATCTAGTTTATATACAATAGTACATACATGTCAGTTTATCCCCAACTTACTCCCTAGTAAACATGAATTTGTTTCTTACATCTGTACCTCTATGTCTGTTTTATAGATAAGTTTCCTTGAAGCCTTGTTTTAGATTTCACCGGTAAACAATATCACATGAGATTTGTCTCTATTTCTTTCAGTATGACAATCTATGGTCCAACCATGCGGTCAGCATGGATACACTACTTAAAATGCAGAAAACAAGGTTCCCAATTACCCAACTTGGAAGGAGATGGTGAACAGAAAGCGAAAAGTCAGCCGCTGTTTTTAAGAAGTATGAGTCAGTAACAGAAAGCAAAACAAATGAGAGGCGAGAAGGGAGGGCAAACTTGGAGGTCGGGGTCCGCACAGAAAGCTAGCCAAGGGCAGGTTCAGAGCAGGGAAACATACGTTTTAAGAACAAGCGTGCTGAACATTTGATTCTAAATTTCTCTGATGCAAACTTTTGAGAAGTCCCTCAAGTTCAGTGCCTTATGTGAGTTGCGTTGGAAGGAAATTACGGAGAGGAGCTAATTTCCAATCCAAGGAGGAGAAAAGGACAGAGCAATGAGAAGAGACACTACCAAGAGTTCTTAAACCAACATCAATCATGAAAATGAAGCCTCCAAAAATTCTCATTGGAAGTCCCACAGGGAATAAGATAAAAGCTCAAGCCAATTTTATCCGAATCTCCAAAGTCAGGGTGACCTCTGCTGATAAATTACTTCTCAAACCATCACAACAAAGCCCTCAGCCACACGGCCAACGGGGGCCTCTGGGAGAAACATGGATAACATCCCAAGTGACAGTTGTGTGAAGACTGGCATGATTTTCTTAAAAATCTATTTTCTGAAAATGAGTATCACCATCTGCAAAGGGTTCTTATGAAGTTCACAGTGTGTGGAGTAGGTGGCACACAAGCTTTTAGGAATTTAAGGTGTTCCTTGAGTCAACGTCCACATAAGGAAAGAAGGAGAAGCTTAAGTTTACTAAAGGGGGAGGGCAATTTTCATCAGGGTGACATTTTAAAGAACCCTGAAAAGGAATCACTTAAGTGGCATGTTGAAAAAAGGGTACAGCTTCACTCTTCAGTCGATAACACAAACAGACTGTAGCAGTAACACAGTATTTCGTTGACTTTGGGAGAATAAATAAAGAAAGAAAGAACTGAAAGTCATCCCTGTGAACCCTGTTAGAAATTAAGAAGATGCCCAAGGAAAGGAAGCAAAAAAATTCTGAATTGCCATCCTGCATTGGCCATAGCAATGTAAGTCATGAGCTTCCCAAACACATTTCAGCAGATGAATGGATTTTCAAAGGAGAAAAAGTATCACCCCTCATGAGAAGTTAACACATTTACTGACCACACTCTTAGCCCATATTTCACAACATAATGGTAATCTTGCTGAATTCTGTAAAATCCTATTATAGATCACTTAGCATTTACCATAGCATTTAAAGCAGCCAGGCTTCTGAGTTGGAACGCGCTGGGGGGAAGGGGTATAAAATTCTGTGTGTTGGTCTGAACCTCACACCTGCTAGAAGTAAACTCCACCTCTCAGGTCACAGCCCCACAGAGCTGAATCACCCCCAGTGGGCAGCTCCAGGGAGAGACGGGTACCCAGCCCACCGGACGTGGGAAAGGCTCCCAAGTACTGCATCTGTGTGCTTGAGGGCACGGCGCATGCTCACAATACATACACAAATACACACAGTGATACATATGAATGTATATAAGGATACGTATATAAATATGTACATGAATATGTATACAAAAATGAATATGTATAGGTACGTGTCTGAAGCATGGCCTACAAATCTGTCATGTTCAATGTGCAGAAGGATTTTTCTTTATCTCATGAGGCTGATTTATTTCCTGGTTGCCTTCTCCAGCCACTCTTTCTTCTCTCCTCCCACCCCGCTCACTGGATGTAGCCAGTCTGCCTCTCTGTATATACTTTTTTGGCATCAGATCTCCATCTCCAGCTGTTCTACCTTCCCAGCTGTTCATCATCTTCAGAAAAATTCTGCCCGACATTGGTACCTGGACCTAAAATGACATCCAAACCTCACCTCATCACTCCCCAGTCTGCCTCCTCTCTTCTTTTAGAATCAACTATTGGGAACACCCACCTAGTTCTCCAACTGTCCACCTCTTTCACACCAAGTTCAACCAATTAAATGTCAAGGGGGTTTTTATCCCCCTGTCATCTCTTTCCCAATCCCTTCAATGACCCTACTGAAGACTCTGACTGTGGCTCTTCAGAAATATGGCCACTTTCTCTAACTTGGGCTCCTCACTATATTCTATAAAACAACGAAAGACGGACTGTTCTGGAGCCTACCTCTGACTGAGCGATGACTGGGCTCATAAAAACCCTGGTCATGCCTACTGGCTGTGTCATCCGAATCTTCAAAAGGTTGGTCCTTGAAACAGAACCAACTTGAAATCCTGGCTCCATCTCACGACTATGTGCCCATGGTAAGAAGGCTTATTCTTTCCAAGACCCAGTCTCATCTGTACAGTAAACTGTGAAAAATAACAGTACCCCCTTCCTTAGATGCTTACAAGAAGTAAATCATAACAAACTGTAAATCAGTATGCCTGATGCTACAGCAAATGTTGCCTGCTATTATTAACATTAATTAATGTTATGGAATAAATTCCTTGCTTCTTAACCTAAATTTGAAGTCCTCAATGGTCATGTGTCAGCTAGCTACCAACTTCTTTTCTTTCTTGCCCTTTACAAACTCTAATGTCCCAGCCAAAGGGAATTATTTGTTGTTCTCCTCAAGCACTAAGCTTTTTGGCCCTTGTTCTTTATTCACTCTATTCCCCATCAGTCAGGAAACCATCTCTCTTCCCTTAACCCAAATATCTAACATTCATATCTTTAGCAAGCTGCAACTTAAATTCTCTGGGGGGGCGGGGGGGGGGCGGGTGGCAAAGAAATATCTCATTTCTCTTAGCACTTTGTTCCTAAATACAGTGTTTGAGCATGAACTTTTGGTTTTTTCAAAATTTCCTATAGCAATTTTAAACACTTACTGAGCTAAGTAGTGACTAGAGTAGAGGAGGAAGGAATCAAATGATCATCTCACACATATAAGACATCCTGCATCTCTTACAACACTAAAGTCAAAAATTGGCTTAATAACTTCAGCCCCTTGAACTTCTCTACCACTAGTTAATATGCACACAGCCTTTTCTTGGTTCATTTAATACTGCTATGATTGGAATAATTGGTGATTTTATATCTAAAATTCCAAAAATTTTCTTTTCTCTCTTCCCATTATAAATAAGAATTTTAAAGGCTTTAATAAGCCACCATAAGAACAAATTTTAGCTGTCAGTGGAACTGTTTCATACCTAAAGGATTTAACACTGCCTCTAATCTGTCTTCTCTGAATTCATAGTTTGTTCCATAGAAATGTATAAACTTCTTCTAGAGGAGTATGGACAAATACATACCAATTTTTAAAAGTGACCTATGCATCTGTGATTATTATACATTACAAGCTCAACAACCACACCCACGTCATCTTCGAATGGTATTTTTTTAAGGACCCACATGTTCATGATGCATGACAAAAGCAAAGCTGCTGTTCAATCCAGCTTCTATTTATTTCAACATCAAATACTCTTAAGAGAATGGGTGGTTCTCTGTTGTTGAAAAGTTTGTAACTGTCAAAACAAGAAACTGACTTCGTTATAGTCAGAGACTTTTAATGCCAATACCAAACCAACGCCAGAACATACAGTAAAAAGAAAAATGCTGTCAATTTTTCCGCCTGAAAGTCTGTTTCTCTGCATTGCCTATATACCCGGCCAATTCAAAAGGGAGGAAAAGTAAAAATCCTTTGCTGTAATGTAGCCAATACAGCCAGTGGATTTCCTTTGCTAACTTTATTTTTTGAATGTCCTGTAGACTCATCGTAAATCATTTCCAATCTAATTCTCCTACTTCCCAATTTTAACTGCCGGCCTTATTTAAAGAATTGCCTCTATATTTAACAGATTTCATATCCATTCTGAGTGCCAGTAAGCTAAAAAAGAGTGTGTTGTTCTAAAATGCATCTTTCGACTGCCTGACTTTTGAAGCAGCCTAAGTGTTTGGCTGTTGATGAAGTGATGCACATCGCAACTGTCTTACCTACTAGTGATTTGCAAACTACACGTATGACTTTCCAGTAATAAAGAAAATCACAGTTGAGTGTGTGTGTTTGATGGCTCTCCCTTCTGGGTTTCAGGTGAAGTGTTTTTAAAACCGTGCATTCTCTAAATCCACCCCAATATGTAGCACTACATAAGCAATAAAAAACTTAAGTGTTTAGCAGAACACAACTGCAAATTTTCCTTTTATATGACGATTCATTATAACACTGGTAATCTTTTTTTTATAACTGGTAGACTATTATGCCTTTTTTAAAATTAAAAATTAAAGTTTCTTAAAGCACAAGGTAACAGTTGACACTTAAGATGCTCTCAAGGGTCCTCCAGGGAGAAAACGGAAAAAAAAAAATGTGGTGGCAGTTACAACAAATTAACAACATATAATAAAAATGCCATAAACATGCGGCATACATAATAAATCTAATCAAGTCTACAAAGCGGGCAGATAAAAATGATTAACTGCCACTATCCTTGAAAAGAAAAGAAAAATTTTGTTCCCTGTTATTTATCACAGCTAATGTTCTGATCTTAAATCTAACATGTAGATCGAATGATCTTTAGAGTTTCACAGTGTACCAAGGACAACGGCCTTCTCACTTCCTATTTTATTTTCTGAGAAATCAGGAAAACATGTATGTTAGAGTCACTTTTTCATTAAAGGCGTGGCTTTTGGAGATTTAATAAAGCTGCTCAGAATCTCCGCCTCTATCCACAGAAAAAGAAATAACAAAACCACCAGTCTCTAGGTACCCATAGGACGAAAATACTACCTATCTGGAGGCAACATTCACTTTTTTTTTTTTTTAATTGGTTGACTGCATTTGTTTCCTGATTCTAATATTTTACCAATGTAGCAAGGCCTCCAGTCAATGAGGAATACATATATTAAGTCTGTAAGGTGTAGCTATGAATTTTTCCTAAAAGGAATATACAAAACCCAAACCGACAGTGGCCTAGCAGGCAGATTCTCTGGTGTAACAAAGACCTGGATGACCTCCTTGAGTGGCACACGAGTATTCGCTGACAGAGACTGTCACCTTGACATGCAGCACGTCTGTCTGCTTTGCCCTCACAGGTAAGATTCTCCAGACAAAACCACTATGACAAGAAGGGTTACTTAAAGTGAGGATTAACACTGACATGTTTAAAAAAAAAAAACCAAAAATAAAATTTGGAGGGGGAAAAAAGTTGAAGAGGTGCAAATGAACAAACTCCTACTTGTTCCTCAAAGGAAAAACAAAGAGCTTTCAGAAACACCTCTGAGAGATGTAATAGAATATGAGTAAATTATAACAATTAAAAACCATTAAAGATAGAATAATTGAGAATACCTGTTTGGGTAACAATGACTTTCTTGAATTCCTCGTAACAGAGAGTCTATTTTTAATCACTCTTTTTGCAAAACCTTGCATAATTTAACAATAATTGCAGATTTTTAATTTTGATACATCCACAAGAACATAAAGTGAAAACCATAAATTATATACTAACTCCAGCTGTTAAATGTTGGCATTTTGTCTTTAAAAAAAAAAAGTTCAGAAATCTGTTTCCTTAAACCAAGGAAATGTGGGAAAAGGCCATCCTGCCAGTGGAAACCTTCAGCAGCAGAAAGCTCACGCTGCGGTTTCTTGCCGAGGCAGCAAACTCCACTGAAAGAGAAGTTGCTGCCAACTCAAATACTGTTTGCTTTCACACCCAAGAACAAACTGTGTGCACGGCAAAGGCATCCGAAGGGCTGGGAGCAGCTGGAGGGGACTGCAGAAAGGTAACAGTGGTGTCAGAGCTACTGTAAACTGGTTCTCGCTTTTCTATCAGCAACTTAGCATCCCAGAAAACAGCGCAGCCCGGCAGCCCGACGTCAGTACCTGCTGTAATTCAAAACCTGGTTTTTCCAAATCAACAAGCCAAGGGACTTTTCAGAAAGAAGAGGGGGGAAAATCAGCCAGACAAATGAAACACAGACTCGCTCGGTGTGATTCGAAGGGCTAGAGAGATGCAGGTTTAAATGGAGTACTGAGAAATTTCCATATCTCGGCGCAACATGTAACCAGCTTTCTCTGCAAGCAGGAAATGCAAAGGAAGTGTTGACTATAGCCCTATAAACCAAAGGCAGAAGGCTCTGCCAAAGCAAACATCGTTACTGCAAGGGCTCTGCTGCTCCGAAGACCCTCCAAGTTCCCTCTGCGTCCTGACGGACTGGTGTCACTAAGGATGGACCAGGCGATCAGGAATTCTACAGGAAGAGAAAACGGCGCAAGTCTCCGAAAGGCAAAAGGTTTATTTCATGATGACTTTCTCTTCATGGAAACAAAGGCCATCTTCTTATTGGGATGGCACTGTTTGACCTCCAAATTAAAAATGGCTAAATAAGAAAACCGCTTTTCTTTCCCCATACAGCTTTGAACTAACACTTTAAACTACAGTGCAGTTGCTTAAAATGGTCAATTTCATGTCCTGCGTATTTTACTAAAATAAATCACCGTGCAGGGCCATGGAGGTGGGAAGAAAAGTCCTCTATCTGAGACAAAACTATATGTTATGAAATTCTGCCTCCCTGTGCCTGGCATGCTCAGTTTCAGAATCAAACACAGTTCATCATTTTAAGGAAGCATCCTTTTCAAGGTGGAAAATTATATTGTTTTTTCCTAAACTCCTCCTTCATCTAAGTCCCTTCTTTCCCCAAACACTATGACTTAAAACAGTTCACAAAAATGTCATGGGCCCAAAACATGTATATAAAGGAAATGGTGACTCTGTATGAATGGAAGATCTAAATATTCCCCACACATAAAAATAAAGTTTACCCAGGGCAAAAATATCACATATTTCCAATTCCAGATTGGACCTCGTAAGGTTTCAATATTAAGAGTCAACTTTTATTGACTTCCTCTAGTTTAAAATTAGAAACCTTTTTCTTACTGTCTTAACCACCCACGCCTACTGCCCCCACCACAAAAAGTTTGATGGTTTAGACACAGGTTGAAAAAAAAAAAATCTATTCAACTAAACAAAGACTGCCTTTCTTCCCAAATAAAAAGGAGTATAAGAATTTGCCAACTGTTCCCCCAGGACACAATCCTACAGCAAATACTCCTTGCCTCCAGAATGATTGATGTGATGGCGTTCCTTTCTTTCATCACTCCCTACCTTGTCTGGTCGCTGGTGAAAACCAGGAAGCCACAGACACACACTTCGGTCTTTTGCTTGCACGGGCCTCAATTCTCCAATGCCAGCTTGCTGCCAATGTCCTTGTAGCCAATGGTAAACAGGCCACAGGGTTCAAGTTAACTGCAGAGCGTTACCACACTGAACATCTGGTCATGAATGAACGGATTGCCTAGTTAACTCTCAGCATTGGGCAGCTGATGAAAAATTCAACATTTTCCTTGTTGGCACAGTTGTTTTGGAGAATTCTCTAGAGCTTCCTGAATTATATTAAGAAAATTTCACTGCAGCAATCTATATCTGTGAGAACAGCTGGTGTTGAAAGGGATCTGCTGCTCTCTCCCTGTGCTGGGGGACCTCATGTTGGATGAGGACACTTTTACTACATTTGTCCTTGAAAACTTAGCCCTCGCTCTGAGGTATTGGGTAGAGCAAATGGCAGCAAAGGCAGCTCCCAGTTGCCGTATTCTACACAAATGAACCTCTTAATTCAGGGTGAAAAAAATCTATCACCCAGCTAAGAGGACACTGAGATCCAAACAGTGCATTATGAAGACCTGTCTCAGAAAATATAGCTGAATGGTCATCAAAACTATTGTTGGACTCTGAAATCAGGTCAGTCCCAACACCACTGTATATTTTCTGAAGATTTTCAGAATAAAACAAAAGTCTTTTGCAAAACCCCACGAGATACAATGTGTCCAAACATTAGTTTTTCACCACATGACTGATTTTAAACTTAGCAGAACCTTTTATTAAACCTAAGAGTGACACAGTTAGAGCAAATCAAACGTAACATGACATACTATGCTCAAAGAAGTCACATTGACAGAGGTGTCCATTGAAGCTTAAGAAATAAAATCTCTAAAAATATAACAATAGTGTTTAAAGAAATTAACTTGTTAATGGATTTATGGGATATATTATTATTCTTTTGGGTTGAAAAAAAGGAAGTGGTAAACTTAAGTCAAGCTAAATTTAGGCTATTATCTATGCAGCATAAATTTCACTTCTGTGTATAAATGCTAACTTGCATATTTCTCCATGGTAACTAAACTATGATTAAAACAACAGTGAAACCAGCCTTTAAAGCCACCTGTTTAACTAGGAACAACCTAATTTACAAAAATACTTAAAACTTTGGAAATTTCCTGGGCATCTATATCATGCTTTTCCCAGTAGAAAGCTCACTTTTCCATGAACATATAATTGCAATGTACTTGGCCTAGGTCGTAATCATTCTTTTTTTAACTAGTGTAATTTTTTCATGTATTGTTCACTTGAACATAAGTGGTATTTAAGATTATAAAGAATAAGACTCTAATAACTCTTCCAAAAGGAAGTTATTTTACCGCTTGGAAGGGATTAATTTACCTAGAAAGTATCTTCACATTTTACAAAAAGAACTAATGAAAGAAGTGAGAAAATTCCAAGCTGAAATGACTATCTGAGATGGCAAGCCACATTCAAACTAATTTTTTTTTTTTTTAACTGAGATAGCCTTGTAATTTACTAATGAAGAAATGGGCTATTTTATTGGTGAAATTAAAGAAATAATTATAATATGTCCAAGAATAGTAAAAATGTAGGTATAAGCAATATTTTCTTATTTAATTATAAAACATAAAAGTAGATTTGAATGTGAATCATTTTGAAACCTTAGAATTAGGCTTAGACTTGAAATACTGAAAACCCCTTGAAGTCGAAACATAATCATACTAGGTCAGGTTTGGTGTGAAATTCATGACTCACATTCATGACACATATTCAGAAGTGCCTCATACTAAAACTTTATTATAATCAAAAATTGATCCTCAGTTTTTCTGTCTCCTGGTCTTTACATGATGTAATGTCTAAGGTCACAATTCACACCCTTAAGTAATGATGACTGTATAAGACTCATGATAAAAAAACTCATAAAATGTCACAATTTATAATTTTATGTATACTCGCCTCTCTAATATCACGTACATTTGCACAGTGGATGCTAATTAGATAACAATGGTATTACTATAACGTCTATAAAACCTGCCTTTAAAACCAAATTCTGTTAAAAATAGTCTTTTCAAGCTGACATAGCCCATTTCCAGGGTCATATTTAAAATAATTAGTGCCATTGCTAGTAAATGTTCTAATAAAACTTGAAAATGACTCCAAAGCAGAATGCAAAATTCTCTAAACCTGAGCAATAAAGTTTTCCAGTAATCTGAGATAATCTTTCCAAGGGATGTCTACGAAATCAAGCAAATGTTCATTTTAAAGTTCAAATTCCCTGAGACCATTTACATGGCTCCTGAGAACTAATCTTGGAGAACTGGACAGACAGAACCTGTTCTCTCTGATTCTCTGACAGACACAAAAGTCCTGATGAGCACAGCAAGAGTTTCTGAGAAGCAGACAGAGACAAAAGTCAACTCCTTCACCAAAATGTCAATTATGTAGACTGAATTTCAACAAGAATTTCATCAAGAATTACCACACCCATAGACCAGCATGTAAACTGCTTATATCCACAAGCTCAAGTCCAAGGCAATCAACAGTTATTTTTGGAGATATGGGATTTCTGTCTTATAGTAACTCTGGAGAGTTCCCTCTAAAGCAAAGTCCTTTGAATCACCAGTGAACCCTTCTTTTTAAGCTTTCCCATATTTCAAAGTCAGTTCAGTTAAGAGACATGGAATCCAGGAGACAAAATTCCATAGGTGGTAGTCATTTGTTCTAACATCCCAGGCCTTCAAAAAGAAGGTCAAAAAGTTACCAAAGAGTGTGAACCAGCACCTGTGAACCATTTAAGGAATAAAGTAACTATACCCAGCAAGAATGTATCTACTAGGTTTCTCCATAGGTAATACAAAATCTTTTTAATGAACAGAAAAATGCATTTTTGCAATTAAGAAAAATAGGTACTTTCAATAGGGAAGGTTATCAAATGAAAGATTATCAATAATAATAGCTACCTAATATTCAAATATGATTTTGCATTTGTTAAGTAGTTGTCACAAGCCTTAAGTAATTAATTTATTATACCAAGCTAGTGTCTTACGGTTGAAATGACTCATTAGGGAAATGAGATAGTTTGCCCCATAGAGCTACGACTTGCCTTGGGACTCTAATTCTTGTGTTCCTTTCAGGGTTATGCCTCTTAATTAGAGAACCGAGGTGGATAAACTCAGGTAAATCCACCCAAACCTGTTCCCATGTAGCCTGAAAATAACAGCCAGAGCACTACAGCTCAGGGATCACATGACTCTCTCTTACAGAGCCCAAGATCAGGCCCCAAATAGTTCTCCTGATCAACCAATTTCTTCTCTCCCTCTTACACACCTCATTCCAGCCACACTGGTTGTCTTTCTCTTCCTCAAATCCACCACACTCATGGAACCTTAAGGTCTGAGCACTGGCTGCTCCTCAATCTAGAACGTGCATCTTCCAACGTTCCCCTGACCGCCTCCCTGCTGCCATTCAAAATTCAGCTCAAATGTCACTTCCTCTGATCGGCTTTTCCTGTGTGTCTCCCCCAAAGTGGCCCAGAGGCACCCTTCTTCCATCACCTCTTTTTATATTTCTGCGCAGCACTTTTATCTGACACCGTCCTTCACACAGTCTAATACTTCACCACCTAGAGTGTCAGGCAGGCTTTCCTGGTGGCTCAGACAGTAAAGAATCTGCCTGCAGTGCAGACCCGGTTCAATCTCTGGGTTGGAAAGATCCCCTGGGGAAGGGAATGGCAACTCAACTCCAGTCTTCTTGAGAATTCCATGGACAGAGGAGCCTGCAGAGCTACAGTCCATGGGGTCGCCAACCGCTGGACATGACTGAGCGATGAACACACACAGTATCAGCCACACAAGAGCAAGCTTCTTGATGGCGCTATAAACAGCTGTCTGGCACACAGTCTTTAATAGATATTTGTTCAATAAATAAATGGATCATATACCACACCATTACAGTCCCCAATAACATTGGCTTTCTCCCTAAGAACACAAGTCCCCATGACAAGCGCAATGTTTTACAAATTTCCTGGATGGGAGGATGAGGTTACTTATGAGTTAACTTAGCTGCTTCAAAATGTGTTTTAAATGTTCTGCAGAAAAGAGGTTGGTTCCTTAAATGATGAACTGAGTAGCCACTGGGAAACAGAAATAGGTTACAAGATGCTAAGTCCAGTTATACAAATCCTTTCTATGTCAATCAATCATCTGAGTAAATGAGGAAGTATAGAGGAGAGGGAGTGGCCTGGGCTTCAGGCAGGAAAAGGGACTAAGCAGAGCTGAGTCAAGTCTTCCCTTGAACTCTAGTACCAGGCCACATAGAACCTTGATTGCCGGCATGTCACAGCATCAAAGCACAGTGAGAATCCTGCAACTTCAATGGAGCAACAACCACAAAGAGTAGGAAGCTCACTAAGTGTCAGGTGTCACCAGAAATGTGGTGTCCAATGATCACTCTAGTACCTAGCAGTGAGTGCTCCCGCCTGAGTCAGGCATCTAGGAAGTTCGTTCTACCTCAATCCTTACCTCAAGCCAAGGATTTAGGCACACTACCATCATCTTCTTTTTTGTAAAGGAGGAAGCTGGACCTGGAAAGCTTAAGTAACCAGCCCATGGCAGAGCCAGGATTTGAAGCCAGAAGTGTGGGTCAAAGCCAAAGCTCATATCCCATTTGCTTGTGTCTCATGAGGACCAACTTCCTCCCAAACACTCAAGGAAACCTTTAGAAGCCATATGGTCAGGTAAGATCAGGCATGAAGTAACCTACCTCCAGGTAACACAAATTCTGGTCGGTGAAGGAAGGTTAGGAACCTGAAAAGTCACAGGTGACTACAACGAAAGAAGAAACACGTACCAGTGGGTACAACCAGCTACATAATTTGAAGGACCCAGTGCAAAATGAAAACAGGGGACCCCTTGTTCAGAAGTATAAGAACTTCAAGATGGCGGCAGCAGAGGATCAAAGCGACCACAGGGCCCTTCTGAGTACAGCTCCTTGCCTGTACGGGCAATACACCCACCCCTGCAGGCAGCCCAGTTCTACGTGTCTCATTTCTTTGAAACGTTACTCCTTGCATTTCAACTGTATTCATCTCTTTATAAAGAACAATACATGAGTCACAAAGGACAAGTATAATATTTAAAGTGGAAGAGAGAATCAAGGCATGGAGAAATCACGTGCATTTTTCTGACTTTATTCTAAATTATGCAAGGGTTGGGTAGGAGACACCAAGTGGCGGCCCCTGGACCTGCATGATGAGCCCCAGGAGACAAAACTCAATCTGGAAAGGAGCAGATCTGACTAGGCTCTGAGGCCAGACACCTTAAGGGGATGCCAAGCAAGGCATCTAAACTGCTCCATTAATTAGGTGGACAAGGGTTGATAGTCTGAGAAAGTTTCATCTAAATAAGAGTCGCTAGTGACATCTTGAATTGTCAGCCATTGTCCATGTGGTTCTTTTGAGTCATTCTAGAAACACTTTCCTAATGTGCATCAAGTGCCAAGTCATGTGACAGGCCCAGGGACATGCCTGCCTGCCTTTATGGAACTAACGGGCCAAAAACTGGGAATAAATGTCAGGTAATATACAAAGACACATGAAGTCACAAAGTGTGGTTAAGACCTATCAAGTCTGTGGAACCATGAGAGAAGAAAACAAACAAACATGATCTTAGAGTCACCACTGACAGGCCAGGGCAGGGGGGTCACAGTATTATGAACACTGCACTAAAGCTCTCGCTGGACTCAGAATTAAGCAAAAATACTTGAGGTCTTCAACTTAGACAATTTTAAATGATTTTGCTATCCACCCTGGAAGAGAGAGCCTAGGACAGTTCCAGGCTCCATACCATGCAGACCCAATCCTACGGTGTCACTCTCCATATATGGGAAAGTGAAAGTGGGGGAGGCGGGGTAGAGGGGAAGGAAGGACAGAAGGAAAAGAGAAGCAGATCACTCCCTTGAGACCAGAGAATGGCTTTAAAATAGAACCATTTCTTCTTTTTCCTCTTTCCTCCTCCAAAAAGCTCAAAAACCCTCTCTGAACCACTCACAGCCTACATCACTACAGGGTCTTAACATTATTTTAACAGAGCTTTGTGTGCGCAAATACTACTAAAACCAGAAATTGTGCCCCTTCCCTAGAAGCAGCTCTCTAGTCTGACTAGATATATATAGTCTATGTATACGGTATGTATGTCAACAGCGCTTAAGCAATATCTTGTCTCCACTTGCTTCTGATTTCTCTGAATTCTCATATTAACCTCTCTCGTGCTCTCTGTCTCTATTTTAACAGTGCTGGGATTTTCCCTCTTTGAAACTTGACAGAAACGTAAGATATTTCAGTTCTTGCTATGAGGCACTAAGCGAATTGAAAATATCGCCAGCACTTCAAGTCTCATTAGTTTCCTTTAAACACCTACTTGGCGGATGTAAGCTAATGTGAACCCTTCTCACCCTGTTTAAATTCCAACATAAAACTTGTACACAACAATAAAATATGTGGCTCATTTGTCATGCTTCCATGAGCAACTGTGTCACTCACACCAAGAACCACGGGCTGGGTGTACAGAGAGCTTTCTTTCCTATTTCCCATCACTCAATTGAGCCTTCTGTAGAAAAGCTTTTAACAACCACATCTGGCCTTTAATAAATCACTGCACTTTGTCTTCCTGCCAAAACTCCTCCTTTATCTAACTTACATCTTCATGATGAGATCGGAAATCGCGCATTATGGTGGTGACAAACAATTGTAATTATGTCATTAGTAGCCATTTAGTCTACAAAGGTGCTCAGAGAGGAAAGAGAATGCACAATAAGAAATATAGGATAATACACTGATCACAGTTCCAATCCGCTTTTACTTCATGAGTGTAAAAAGCTGGCGTAATTCTTGGGCACAGCAGGCAGTAATGGCATACCACTTTATGAACTATGTAGCAATTTTATCCCCCTATCTACTTAAAAATAAAAAAGCATTTAATAGCTTGATCGAGACATAAAAAATTATTTGTGATGCCTCGCTGATTATAATATTTATTTTTCAACTTTTCAGAGAAGTGATTTTTTCTGTGAGGTAAGAAACTTGAGTTATTTGGGTTGAGAAAATGTAACAAGCATACATATGGGTGCGTGCATATACACTTTGGTGTACATGTGTGGGCACATGTTACATATTGTGCGCACGGACACAGACACATTACATATGTATGTATCGTGCATGAGTACAAACACATTACATCTAAGTGTGTGTTGTACATGTGCACCCATACACACACTCATACAGGACTCAGTCAACTTCTCAATGTGATACATTCTCTAAGGACCCCCAAATCATGAAGGAAAATGGGACTAAATAGAGATTTAAGAAAATGTGGCATTTATTGTGATTCCCACCATCTCTCTCATTGTGACATCTAGGAGTAAGGCACCCCAGCATAAAATAAGCCATTATTTGGGTATCCCTAAAGTTCTAAAACCCTATATGTTTCTCCAGTATCAGTAAAAAAATCAGATGATGCCTGATCCTGCACAGAACAGAGGGCTACCATCCACCAAGGCTGAAGCACTAGTAACAAAGGGACAGAGATGAGGGGGGAGATGAGGGCTTCGGGGTGAAAGCTTCAATGCCTGGTAGCCTACCGAGACGGAACACAATGAGATGAAAAGTCCTCTCCCACCACATCTCCACACCTGAAGTGCATCTACCCGAGATATGTAAGTCAAATGTATCAGAAGTCCACATGGCCAGACTTCAGCAAGAGCAAGGTTATTCCATACAAAATCTCAGTCAGGTACTTGAACCTCTGCACTTCTTACAAAACTTCATTTCACTGTCAAATCTCTACGTGAGACAGGCTTTGAATCAATTCATTTAGAAATTTCCCTGTTTGCTAATTCAACAACTATCTAGACAATGTCTACTGTGTTCCACATTGATCTGTTAATCCAAGGATAATTAAGACGTAGATACGGGGGCAAAAAGTTGGAATTTGACATTGATGCCCAATCTACCTAATCTAATGTTAACAATTACTACCATGATTTGCAGAGATGGGGATATTTTTTTTTTAAATAATAAGCTCTCAATTTTCCCCTTGCACTTGGCAGTGTATGTTTTTCTGGGAGGGTCAGAGGCTGAACTATCTTTTCCTTAATTAAAAAAAAAAAACTTTTTGGCAAGTAAGTGAAATACTAGGCTTATATCTCTAATACTGGGGTAAATCTTGTCAATATCATCAGCTGGCTGATTCAACTCAGGATTGGCATAAATGCAATGAAGCCAGTGATTGAAAAATGGTAATAAACAATCTAAAAACCAGGTATTTAATTGCACTGGGTCTTTATAAAGTACAGTCTTTTCTGTTTTGATAATTAGCTTATAATTATTGCTTCATGTTTACTTTCACTTGAATATAAAAACCTCAGGTTTTCAAAAGATGCTTCAGAAATAATAAAAGGTAATTTTTTTTTTCCTCAGACGTTCTGTTAGGAAAAGAACAAAGTCCCATATCCACCCAACAAATTGCATAAGTTGCAGACAACCTCATTTTTCAATCTACTGGAGGAGGAATAAGAAAGTGACCATTACAGACAAAAACAGAGAGTAAAACTACAATAGTAAACAGAGGCTGTAAGGGAACACGTACGGGAGAAAGAACTCTAAACCTAAAGAAAACCAAAGAGCCTTCAGCCAAATTTCCCTACAAGCTGTCGGCTTGATTTTTTCTTCATCAGTCTAAGGTCTCAGGATGTCTTTTAACGCTCGAGTCCTCCCTACCCCTACTCAAAAAACTCTGACATTTAGATTTTTTTTTTTCCCTAAGAAAAGCTTATCTGGAGCTCACAAGCTTCTTTGGTTACATATGAAAGAAACTGCACTCACATCCACATTATCTTTATTTATCAACTCCCCTGCACACTGCCCCGTGGGTACTAGCAGTTCAAAAGTTCAAAAAGGTTTTTGAAAATAAACCAAGATAGAAGACAGGCACCAATGCCTATTTGGAACTTACATTCTCCTGCCTTCTAGCATTCTCTAGATGACGGATCAAGAGGAATGATAAAAGATAGAGAGTGAGGCGGTTGCCAGGGGAAGGTATCAGTTGGTGTGGATGGCATTTCTCATACTGCCTGAAAAATTCATCTCGTCCCCACAAGCCGTCAGGACTGATCTACCTACCTACCACACCTCAGGATGAGAAGGAATAGTGGAAAGCCTCCTTCACATCAAAATTCTTCCTTCTGTTTATTCTTATATTTTTCTTTTCTGGCAACCCACTCCAGTAATCTTGCCTGGAGATTTCTATGGACAGAGGAGCCTGGTCGGCTACAGTCCATGGGGTCGCAAAGAGTTGGACACGACTGAGCGACTAACACTTTCTTTTCTTTTATTCTATTTTTGTGTGCTGTTGCTTCGAACAATGCTCTAGAAAGTTCCATTAGCCTCTTGAAAGTGATGGTCGAGAAAGCTTAAAAAAACAGGTCTTTGATGGTTCAACCTCTCTGAACCTCTTTCTCACTGGATTAATTGGCTGATGCCTTCATTCTATAAACCATGATCCTACTTGTAACAGAAGATGAAGCTGACTGCTAGTCAATCAATGGAGTGTGATATTTCCCTTTAAATGAATGAAATCAGTGGACACAATACAACGCAAACCATCTGTTATAAAATATTAGGGACCTGAGCAGATCACTGCCTCCTCTTGAGGATTTGCTATCCTCAAGAGGAGGAATCAAATCCAACTGGAATAAAGTTATTCTGAAGACAGAACTACTCTCCTCCACTTTTTTTCCAGATGAGAGAGTCCGTGAGGAAAGGAATGACACAACAGTACCCTCCTACACTCCATGATGACAAGTTCCAAACGGGGGACCAGTATGCCTTAGTAAGTCCAATTAACTCCTGGCAATGCTACTTCTGTCTGTTGACTCTGAAGAAACTACTGTACATGCCAAAATGTTTATGGCAGTAAAAAAAAAAAAAAATTATAAACATCCATCAATGTTGGAATGAGTAGGCACAAGTCATCATCAGAATACAGTGGGCAATTTCAGCAGGGTAAGCTGAAGTGAAGTAAAATTGCTCAGTTGTGTCCAACTCTTTGCGATCCCATGGACTGTAGCCCACCAGGCTCCTCTGACCATGGGATTTCCTAGGCAAGAATACTGGAGTGGGTAGCCATTCCCTTCTCCAGGGGATCCTCCCGACTCAAGGATCGAAGGCGGGTCTTCTGCATTGCAGGCGGATTCTTTACTGTCTGAGACACCAGAGAAGGCAGAATAAGCTAGATCTATACATATTAACACTACATCATTCTCAAAATCAAGGATGAATAAGAAAGCACGAAGAAGTTAGGAGACAAATACATCTTGATGCTAAACTTATAAACACTCTCCAAAAAGGCTAACTATGTAAATACACATATAAAAATGGAATAGAATAAGGAACTCCAAACTCCTCATGAAAAGTGTTTCTGAGGAATAAGAAGAAGAGTTAAAGGGGATCCTGCTAGAGCTGAAACCTTTTATTCCTTTTAAATAAATCTACAAGCAAACAGGGGCACCTTCCCAGGTGGCTCAGTGGTAAAGAACCTGCCTGCCAACTCGGGAGACACAGGAGACGTGGGTTCAAATCCCTGGGACAGGAAGATCCCCTAGAAGAGGAAATGGCAACTCACTCCAGTATTCTTGCCTGAAAATCTCACGGACAGAGGAGTGTGATGGGCTACAGTCCACTGGGGTCGCAAAGAGTCAGACACAGCTGAGCACACACAAGCAAACAGCACAAAATGTTAACGACCGTCATTCAGGTTGCAGAGGATGCAGGTGACCGCTCATCTTTGTGCTTTCCTCTCACTTTTACATATCCTGGGCTCCTGCTCCAGCCACCTATCAAATACAATTCCGAAAACGGTTTGAAAATCATTCCATCAGTTAGGGGGTCTTTTTACATACACTTGACCAAGCCTACTCTTCATTAGATGAAGAGATTTTACAAGCAAAGTCAGACTCATTTCTCGAAAGAGAAAGTCTAGGTAGGGGGATTTACTGGGTTGGTTTGTTTGTTTTGTTGGAAATATCATAACCCAAAGTATCTGGAGATAGGGAATAAAGAAGCTGGACCTCTTCAAATTCACAGAACCCTAGCTTGTTCATACGTGGCTGACCATCAGCTGCTCTTCTTGGGTCCACTCGGAGTGAAGATGATGAGTCCTCAATAAAACAAAAACTTGCCTGAACCTCCAAACTGGAGACACCTTTCAAAAAAAAAAAAGAAAACAAAAAACACCTGTGCTTCCCACCAATATCTCTAGGTTGATGGCTGCTAAATGGAAATGTAAGGAAGGGCCACACAAAATCAAGGGCACCATCAGGGCCTGCACTGGGATGAGAGAAGGGTGACTGATGTGATACACACATGCCCTACCTTTATGAGAAAGACCCAAGGAATGACAGAACTCCAAAGACAAGCAAACTGTCCATCCAAATGTAAGCTATGTGAAGGAAAAAAGATTAAGATCAAAGTCAGTGACATTATTTCCTTTCAATAATAACAGTAATACCCATGACAAGAGACCTTGTGTTTTTCAAAAAATAAGACTTAGAACAATGGCCTATTAATTAATTTCTTCAAAGGAAGGGATGGTTGAGGGTGCCCCAATGAGTTGGGTAAATTATTTTGGAAACCAGACCTGATTGTTAGGCCTGATATTGTTAACCTGTTCCCCAAGAATCACGGGGTCAAAGTGCAGGTTTTCTTACTGACAGTTGACCAGGTTTCTAAAAATGTTGTACAAAGGCCATTAAGTACAGAAAGGAAACATAACTGTTGACTTTAAATATGCAGGCAAAAGTCACAGTAAATAACAATAATTTGCTTGGATTATTGTTCCATACGGCATTTCACAGAAATCCAGCATACAATTTGCGAGAAAGTGCAGGCAAATTAATTGTATACTTTCACCTTTTCTTCTCAACTCACATATGAGAAGAATAACATTCTACCCCATGCAGAGAAGCCCCATACGCGGCATACGGTTTTGAAAAGAACGTAATCAATAGTATCAACTGAACCCAAGATTAGATTAAATGGCAGACAGAGGCAAACAGCCTATAGCCATTAAGAATCATCATTCCCATGGCTTTCAACCTCCCGCGCCTTGACGGCAGGCAACAGGGCAGTATGGTTTATCATGCAGAGACTCAATCCGATACAAAGTGCCACCCTCAGGCTGAGGCAACAGTTTGTGAAACGCCTCCAAAGGCTGAGTCTGGCGCCATCAGCTTCCAAAATCCTCCACTGCTGCCCAGCAAGCAAGCCTTACCTGGAGGTCTGCCCAGGGGCAAGTAGACACAGCCTTTAGCTCAGAGCGGGATGTTGGTTCAAGATCAGACGCCAAGGTTTACTACCTGTGCCACTATGGAGGAGCTACCTAACTTTACTGACCCTCTCGACACTCCGTGCAATGGGTCTCCTGACAGACTCGGGCGCGGAATGCACTTGTGAGCACAAGGCACGGAGGTCAGCGAGGCTCTGTGTCCACTAAACTCATCAGGCAGCCAGCTGGGTGTGTCCAAGTCGTGATCACATCGCCATGGCAACAGCTTCCCTTTATGGAGTAAACACCAGGCCAGAAACAAATGTCCCTTCCACATGTCAGGATCCTACAACTCAAGGTAGAAAATCCCCACAACCCCATATTACAGCTGGGGAATCTGAAGCTATGAGTAACCTGCTCACTCACCCAGCTGGGCCAAGACTGATGCTGAACAGAAAACCAGGTTTATCTGAAGCCAAAGCTTATCCCCTAAACCAGTGTTTCACCTCCCTGGTTGTGCGTATGTGTCACTGGGAGAACTTGCAAAATTCTCACACCTAGACCACCCTCCAGACCTATTAAATTGCAATTTCTGGTATCTAAGCTCTAGGTATTAGCATTTTTGAAGTTCCAGGTACAGTCATGCTTGAGAACAACTGTTCTAGTCACTATCTAACACCAGCAGTGTGCTTCTTCTCCAGTGTGTTAGTTTCTTCCTGCTACTACAGCAAATTACCATCGATTAGGGACTAAAAATGTATACATTTATAGTCTTACAGTTCTGCAGGAGATAAGTCCAAAATGAGTCACCAGACTAAAACCAAGAATGTTGGAAGGCCTGTGTTCCTTCCAGAGGCCACAGGAAAGTACCTGCGTCCTTGCTTGTCTTTTCCAGCTTCTAGAGGCGGCCTGCACTCCTGGGCACGTGGCTCCAGCTCTCCTTTTCAAAGCCAGGCACACGGGCAGGGCGTTCTCCCGCTACCATCCCTTTTTTCTATACCTTCAATCTCCCACTTCAACTTTTAAGGATACTATAATGAGAAAAGAAGAGAAGTGAAAGGCAAAAAAGAGAAGGGAAAATATAAGCATCTGAATGCAGAGTTCCAAAGAATAGCAAGGAGATACAAGAAACCCTTCCTCAGAGATCAATGCAAAGAAATAGAGGAAAACAAAAGAATGGGAAAGACTGGAGATCTCTTCAAGAAAATTACAGATACCAAGGGAACATTTCATGCAAAGGTGGGCAAAATAAAGAACAGAAATGGTATGGACCTAACAGAAACAGAAGATATTAAGAAGAGGTGGCAAGAATATAGAGAAACACTATACAAAAAAGATCTTCATGACCCAGATAATCACGATGGTGTGATCATCCACCTGGAGCCAGACATCCTGGAATGCGAAATCAAGTGGGCCTTAGGAAGCATCACTATGAACAAAGTTAGTGGTGGTGATGGAATTCCAGTTAACTGTTTCAAATGCTAAAAGATGATGGTGTTAAAGTGCTGTACTCAATATGTCTGCTAATTTGGAAGACTCAGCAGTGGCCAAAGGACTGGAAAAGGTCAGTTGTCATTCCAATCCCAAGGAAAGACAATGCCAAAGAATGTTCAAGGCACTCATCTCAAACACTAGCAAAGTAATGCTCAAAATTCGCCAAGCTAGGCTTCAACAATACGTGAACCATGAACTTCCAGATATTCA
Source organism: Dama dama (assembly GCF_033118175.1). Taxonomy (NCBI): domain Eukaryota; kingdom Metazoa; phylum Chordata; class Mammalia; order Artiodactyla; family Cervidae; genus Dama; species Dama dama. The sequence goes on along the minus strand of NC_083704.1, from coordinate 35,084,560 downwards.
AGTTGATTTAGAAAAGGCAAAGGAACCAGAGATCAAATTGCCAACAACTGTTGGATCATTGAGAAAACAAGAGTTCCAGAAAAATATCTACTTCTGCTTTATTGACTATGCCAAAGCCTTTGACTGTGTGGATCACAACAAACTGGAAAATTCTTTAAAAGATGGGAATACCAGACCACCTGACCTGCCTCCTGAGAAATCTGTATGCAGTCAAGAAGCAACAGTTAGAACTGGACATGGAACAACAGACTGGTTCCAAATCGGGAAAGGAGTACATCAAGGCTGTATATTGCCATACTGCTTATTTAACTTATATGCAGAGTACATCATGAGAAACGTTGGGCTGGAAGAAGCACAAGCTGGAATAAAGATTGCCGGGAGAAATATCAATAACCTCAGATATGCAGACTACACCACCTTTATGGCAGAACGTGAAGAGGAACTAAGAGTCTCTTGATGAAAGTAAAGGAGGAGAGTGAAAAAGTTGGCTTAAAGCTCAACATTCAGAAAACTAAGATCATGGCATCTGGTCCCATCACTTCATGGGAAATAGATGGGGAAACAGTGAGAGACTTTATTTTGGGGGGCTCCAAAATAACTGCAGATGGTGATTGCAGCCATGAAATTAAAAGACGCTTGCTCCTTGGAAGAAAAGCTGTGACCAACCCAGACAGCATATTAAAAAGCAGAGACATTATTTGCCAACAAAATTCCGTCTAATCAAAGCTATATTTTTTCTAGTAGTCATGTATGGATGTGAGAGTTGGACCATAAAGAAAGCTGAGGGCTGAAGAACTGATGCTTTTGAACTGTGGTGTAGGAGAAAACTCTTGAGAGTCCCTTGGACTGCAAGGAGATCCAACCAGTCCATTCTCAAGGAAATCAGTCCTGAATATTCACTAGAAGGACTGATGCTGAAGCTGAAGCTCCAATACTTTGGCCACCTGATGCAAAGAACTGACTCATTGGAAAAGACCCTGATGCTGGGAAAGATGGAAGGCAGGAGGAGAAGGGGACGGCAGAGGATGAGACGGTTGGATGGCATCACTGACTCGATGGACATGAGTTTGAGCAAACTCCAGGAGTTGGTGATGGACAGGGAAGCCTGGCGTGCTGCAGTCCATGGGGTCACAAAGAGTTGGACACTACTGAGTAAATGAACTGAATTGACAATGACCCTGGGTCCACTGTGATAATCCTGGATAATCTTCCACATGCAAGGTCAGGTGATTAGCAATTTTAATATCATCTATAAATCTAGTTCCCCTTTGCCATATAATGTATTCCCAGGCTCTAGGGATCCAGAAACAGGTATCTTCAGGCGGCATTACACTGCCTACCACACCTGACAATTTTACCTCTGGGGCAGGATCATGGTTAAAGGAGTACATTCTAAAGGTGACCTGAAACATGGTCTCGGTATATCAGCCTCCTGCTCACTTCATAGTTTTACGGGGAATATCTTATTTGACTTAGGTACCAAGGTAACAGCCCAGGGCCTTCCCTGGTAGCTCAGCGGTAAAGGAGGCGTCTCAGTGCAGGAGACGTGAGTTTGATCCCTGGGTCAGGAAGATCCCTAGAGAGAGAAATGGCAACCCACTGCGGAATTCTTGCCTGGGAAATCCGATGGACAGAGGAGCCTGGCGGGCTACAGTCCACGGGGTCACAAGAGAGTCGGGACACAACTTAGTGACTAAACCACAACAACATAGTGGCTGAAGCACTAAAGGTGTTCAAGAGGCATTCGTGGAAGAAAGAAAAGAAAGGGTCTTGCATTTCTCCCGCCAAAGCATTTTGTATCAGATATCCTATCAAGTTTAATAAGGAAAGAGATAACCAGAATCTAATTGGATATTCACATGAACAATTTCTGCTGGATTCCAAATCCAGCAACTCCACTCTGCTCCTGCACTAGAAACTATACGGCGCCCACTCTCCTCAGCACACAGAAGCCTGCATCAAACTGTAGGGGAACTTGGGAATAATATGCCCTCAAACTTGAATCTTCTTTGCCAGTGGTCACCACAGAAACAAACTGCTTTCAGGAGGGTGTTTTTCGTTGGGTTTGTGTATTTGGGTTGTTTTGTTTAGGAGGTGGGGAGAAATAAGGGACACTTACTTTTAAAAAAAGAAAGAAAGAAATCATGCTTCTAATCCTTAAAATGACTAAAATAGTTTCATCCTTTCATAACCTGTCATCACGCATGTTTCTCTAAAATTAAACACATATGGCTCAAGCCAGAGTTACATTATGCACCATATTATGTAATTATCTTTTCAATTTATTACTCCTCAAAATAGAAAAAGATTAGCCTGTGTTTCTTAAGTCTGAGTAAACATATGGCCTGAAGATTATAAATGACATCCTATCTTTAAAAGAATTTCCAAGACTAAACAACACACAATACTCTGTCCGCAAAGGCCATATGTGATAGTAGGGTTGTAAGATACGGAAGATGTGTGTGTGTGTGTACATATATATATGTATATATATACATTTTCTTGCTTTCTGCCATGTCTTTGATGTCATGAAATATTCCTGCCAGCAGATCATAAATAGCAAAAAAAAAACAGAGACCAAAAATATCTCCATTTCAGTATGTCCTATTAGCATCAATTAACTTGGGTCCTGTTTAATCCATAAGGAGTAAGTCACCAGTCACCTAGGTGTTCATATAAGAATTCTCAGTCTCTGCACACTTCTGGAGCTTTGAGCCCACTTCCCTGGCAGCCTGTATACATCCATTCTCATGTTACCGGGTGGTTTAAGACCTCTGTTGAGACCCTCTGCTTGATCACTGTCCTCTTCTTCCCAGTCAGAAAAGAGGTGGTCAGGCAGGGGTGCTCACAGCTGCCAACAACCCCCTTCCGACAGCGACAGCCAACGCGCGGCAGAGGCCCCCAGCGCCAGGCAGCAGAGCGCAGGGTCTGACAACGGCTGAACTATCAAAACCTTTCTTCAGGGGGGCTGGCGGCTTGAAGACTTCCCGTTTGCAACAGGCAGAGATTTCTACACAGGGCTGCCAAGCAGAAAAGAAGTATTCTGGAGACAATTCATACTCAAATCAATTTAACTGTTGAGCCCATGTTGAGGGATATCAGAAATGAAATGGTGTGAGAGGGTTTCTGATGCCTTTATATCCCCCTTAACTGAAAAGGATGTTTTTGTTTTTTTTTAAGTAATAATCCAGCAAGTTGAAAACCAGCTAATCAGGCTTTCACAGAACTGTCACCATATGTGCATTCACAAGGGTTTTACATAAACATTTTGCTATGAATGTCCAGCAAGAAATTGTGGATTTCAGAAGACTTTTCCTCAAGAAAATATAATTTCCTGTGGATTGATCCCAACAGCTGGTAATGGTGCTGCAAAGTAAATTTGAAGCATATAGCATCTGATACTTTGAGTAATGAGGAACCTTTTCAGTAAGACTTTAAAACAGTTAAAGGATGTTTTACTCTGACATGATGTAACAGCTACCCATTTTCAAATCATAAAGGCAATTCTTTTTATCTGCTCTAAATGGGTAACCAAAGACAGGGAGACCAGTTCTTATCCTCTCATAATCACTGCACAGTAGAACATACAGAAACTCGGTTTCTAATATCTATGATAAGACTACAGCCCACTAAAAATAAACCACACATTTGGCTACAAAAGGATGTATCTTAGAGGCAGAATCACTGAACAAATCTTTCAGGCTCCATTCCATGTTGACTGAATCTTTGGAACCAGAAGTGCCACGTTTACATTATCTGGCACCTTCTCGTTTAATACAGATTGACACTGATATTCCCCAGAGAAATGGGTGACAGTTCAATCAGGAAGAAATATGTCATATTTATATATACATATTATATATGTAAGATTAATATAAATGGGAGGCTTTTCTTATGGGTGGGTTCTCATCACAGGGCCTTTGCACTTGCTGCCCTCCTCCTGAAATGCCCTTCCCCTAAGCTTCTGCATGGCTCCCTCCGGTCTCATTGTCTTTTTCTTCCTTAAAGTAAAAACCATACATCCTTCACTCACACACCCCATTTCCTGGCCCGGAATGAGTTTCTCTCTATCACTTACCACCATGAAACACACACTGAATTTGGTTTCTGTCTCCTCTACTAGGATGAAAGCACCCTAAGACCAGGGAATGGTTCTGTCCACAGCTGTATACCCAGTGTGTGAGAGGGGACCTGGAATGTAACTGACACTGATAAATTTACTGAGGGAACAAATGAACAAGCGAATGAATGAGTGAATGTGCCAATACAACAGCCTAAATGTTGCCTTCAGCAGGCACTAGGCCAAGAAGCACATTAATCTATAGTAGTACAATTATACTTAGGCTCGTCTATCATTCCAATGAAAAGGGGCTGAGTCTGAGCTAATTTCCTTTAAAAAAAAAGGCGGGGGGAGGAGGGGCAATTTCAGGCTAATATGAAACAAGTAATAGGAAAAACTAAAACAAAAGCCTTGAAAAGGCAGTATGGCCCAGCAGTTAGGTACCTTAACTCTGGGGTCAAGCTGCCTGGGTTCAAGTCTCAGTTTCTCTGGTAAAAAGCTACATGGTTTCAGCAAGAAATCTCACCTCTCTAGGCCTCAGCTTCCATGGCTATAAAAATGGTCAATGATAGGGCTTCATTGAGGATACAACAGGGACTTAAAGTAAGCACCATGTCAGGCACATAATGCTAATTATTCCTGTAAGTGATTTTCCATTTCAAAAATTCAAATAATTAACAGTCTTGAAAGGAGATCTGGAGATACTGTTGATACTTTTTTCCTACTTCATTTTTCACAATTTTTTTTAAAAAAAGTGAAAAGTTTGTTTCTCTGAGATAGTTACAGCATTTATAAATTTTAGGGTGGATTATTATTTTTATGTTTCAAAATTTTTTTTTGGTTTCAAGAAATTACAATATGCTTCCTGGTGTAACTTCTTTTTTTTCCCCCTGATGTTACTTTACTCAGAGGCACAGCCTTCTTCATTCAACCAAAGGTGCATCTTTGTTGTTGTGTACCCCAAAATTAATCTGTGTTCATAAAACTGCCCTTACACTGAATCAATGTTCTGCATATATGCCCAGAAGAATTATCAAATAAATGCCCAAACCTGCTGTAACACATTTTAAAACATTTCTCCAAATGCAGACATTTATGCTTCTTGAGTCTTTGAGGAATGCATCATGGAAAAATTCAGGACTTCAACTAGAGTCTGCTTCATTCCTCGAAACCTGACTTTTCCAAAGCTGAACTACACATCGCTGCCCTCTGCAAAAAAAAAAAAAAAAGCAATAAATGTATTTTTCCCAGAACAAACATCTTTGATACGGTTTTTCTCAAGAAAGACTGGTACCTTGTCTATTTTTCTCACCCACTGCTGATGTTGAAAGTCAACTGAGGGATACTAATTCTTACCATGCACAGCTTCACACAAGTACGAGGCAGGATGACCAGCCTTTTACTCCGAGATGCAGTGTTGAGGGCATGTCTTAGAGGCTCTATGGTTTGATGCATGGAAGATGTAATAGAAGTGGTGTGTTACTGGACAGATACCACATGATGCAAAATAATTCTTTAAATTCACATAGACTAAGTACAGGTGCTTACATTATGACAGAAACAGTGTACAGGATTTCTACAAATCTGTAACTCCTCGCCCCACTTGCTTACAGCTTATGAATCCACTCCAGGTCCCCCTGCAGAGGAGACACCTCTGTCCAGGAATTACAGGAGAGACTGAATGACCTTTTTCCTGTGTTTTCTGACTGCCTGATGCTGACACGTGGCAGGCAAAGCCTCTCACAGAGAATGACACAGGAAACAAGCATGCATCCGTGTCTGCTCCGGTGTGGATGACCAAACGAGCACCAGCTTGTGATTGAGGGAAACCTCAGTTCTGATTCCGCCTCACCACTCACAGTTGTGATCCAGGGCAAGTCACTCAATCTCTTTTGATTTGTCATGGATAATCTGAGGGAGGGAAGAACAGGGGTCGAAATATCCACCTCACTGATTAAGAGTAGGATCACACTCATCAGAATGCCCAACACTGTGACTGATATATAAAGCCCCAAACTCTCAAAACTGACCATGAATGTTCTTATTCCTATAGAAAATGGAAGTGCTTCAATACAGAGCGGTCAGTCTCTTGCCCTGATGGCGCCTGTCTCCTCCTATCATCTTGGAAACAACCTGTCATGCCTGGACTAATGGTTCTTAGTCCTGCTTGGCAATCAATTCAAATGCCTAGGAAAAGGAGAGGGGCAGGCAGTGTGGCTTGCAGGGTATGGAGCTGTCCAGACTTGATCCTTGCACCTGGGCACCCTTAGGAAAGTTATTTAATGGCCCAAAGTATCAAATGCCTTGCCTGAAACTCCATGAGGGTTCTAAATAACTACCTCCCAGACTATCTTTCACAGTAAAGTCACAAGATCTACACAGTCAGGGTAAAGGCAGATTTATAGGGCTAAAATGTCTGTCATACTCCCCACTCTGGTCATAGGGACACCAATGTTTTGTCTGTCGTGTTCTTAACACAATGAACATGTTAAGGGGGTAAAAGAAGATGCCCCTAGAGTCAAAGTGAGCCTAGACCAAGGATTGAAAGATAAGGCAAAAGGTAATCACACATGGAGCACAAGAAAGTCCAGCTACCCCAAAAGTGAATGTTAACCAAGACAGATGTCACTCCGAATCCTTCAAAATGAAGCAACCGAGCCTTCTCTTTGAGTAAAGAATAGAAAGAAATGACACAGGAATAAAAGGCGGGTCTCACACAGGGGTTGTGAGCGACCCCACCCCTCCTCCATCTTCAGATTCAGCACCTGGGCACCATGGCAACCAACTCACAGCATACACAAATTTTAAAGAAGAAAGAAAATGGAGAACAAACACATTTGGGGTTAAACATGCTTGACTAATTAAAAATATTGTCCTGCTTAATATAGGCAAACTGACTGGAAATTAATGTGCCACCTGTCCACATATTTAGTAAGAGTAAAAACTTAAGACAGAAATTTCAATAGGTGCTTTATCTCCTGATGGATAGGAAAGACTGCCCAAATTCAAAACGCCTCCCCCCTCCCCACCCCACCCCCCACACACATACATACCCTAAATATCCAAGCAATAAGGAGCTGGCTAAAAAAAACTGGCAATACACCCATATAAGATAATGCTGGAGGCTGCCACTAAAATGTGAAGTCATATATCTGTATTAAGGATATAGCAAGAGGTCCACTCTATATATATTACACCTTTACTATTTGTTTAATTTCTGTCTTCTCATCCCTCAATGGATTTTATCCCCCTCAACAATTTTTAATGAAAATAAAACTTTAACTTTGTCAGAAAAGTTAAGAAAGACAATTCATGTAACAGTCATATACCAACTCCAAGATGCTACATATTAACAATTTCCTCAGCTTGGTTTACCATACATCTTTAGTCATCTATTGTATCTTAGATATCAGAGTAAGCTCCATGATATATTCTAAAGGGAAAAGATCAACTACCAAAGCACAGGCACAATACTATCTCACTTTTGAAAATATATATGGGTGTGTGCACTCACATGCCTAGAAAACACAATGGAAGGAAATACCACAAAATGTTACTATTAACAACATACTCTTTTTTTCTCATTGCCTACCACACATGCATTTATGTTCTCTTCTCTTCCTCTCCCCGCTGCCCCCCCCCTTTTTTTGAGCAACATTTATTCCTTGTGAAATAAACAGATATGTAATTAAAGTAAAGAAACAAGGATGAAAAGAGGGCAAACAGCTAAGGAAGGAGGCAGGGAAGAAAGGAAATACTCCAAGTCATGATCATATCCCTCCATCAACAGCAGTAGCTCTGTGAAAAGCCAAGTGCCTAACTCCTGAGCAGAAATGCTGACCAAGAAGGCCAAAGAAGGTCAACAGAGAAGGAACCGAACTGCCATTCCTGATGGCCATCCAAGGCTTTTCATAAGCAGACTAGCTACTTTTCAGATAGAGTTTTAGAACAATTTCCAGTTACCTCCCTGCGACCATCAGCGGGAAGTGATGGGGACTTCCTGACCCCAGGCTCCCGTGGGCACCTGCTGTCACACACAACCCACTACACCAGCTTTATAACGCAGAAGTTAAACAGACCCCACTGTTGGCCTCCATGCCGTCTGCGGACTTTCTTATCAGGAAGCACTTTGGCAGCATCTACTCGGGGCCTGGCCCTCGGCTCTGGAAAGGCAGGAACATTCCAGACACAGGACTGTCCACCTCTGCAGCACATCCTATGCCCCAGACACCACTTTATGTTGTCCTCACTCCTATATCTTTCTGCCAATGCATTTGTCTGTCAATTTAAGGACTCACTGGATAAGATTTAAGGTCTAATTTGCATTTATTAAAAGAATGGGACAAATGAAGGGGCATTTCCTCTGCCCCAAAGACTATTCTGACAGCAGCTTTTGGAGAGAACCTTCTAGACACACTCTAGCCCTCTGATGAAGGTCAAAAGAGGAGGTCACAAGAAGGCCCAGGAGAACAAAAGGAGAATTTGAAGGCCTGGGTTTCAAAGGCACCTCTTTAGAGTCTTGCTTATAAAGACTGGATATCCCTATGACAACAGCATGGATAAGGGATAATAAAATAGTCACAGAGCACACAAGATAAAAATGATGCCTGAGATCAGACATTCTAAGTTTTAAACAGTAGTGGCTGATGGAGCAGAAAAGTCTAATAATACCATGCATTAGTCTTCAAATCCTGCATCTGGCTTCACGTTAATAATCTACTGTCAAGTTTTAATTCAGAATGCTCTACTCTCCTGGTACTTTCTCACTGTTCTTGTTACTCATTAAAAAAATAAAAGGTACTGCCAAAATATACTATATTCACATACTACGAGAATTCCAGATATTTGGAAATACGGCCTGAAGTTTTCATTCATAGCTTAAGTCATTTGTACCAGCACCTTCTCCTCTCACTCGCAAAACACATATACACACATGTATTCCAAAGATTAGCACTCCAGGCCACAGAAGTAGGTTTGTAATCAGAAATAAGCATACTATACCACTCCCCCCACCAGACATTCAAAAGGCACATGTGTATTTCAAAGCTCTGAGAAAGAAGCCAAGCGTGGCCCTAACTGGTCTGTCTACAGAAAGTTTTTATTTACTCCGTAATCACCTGATTTCATAAAATCTCATGAAAAATCATGAGGATCCCAGTGAACTTTTAAAAAGTGAGTATCCTTAATCAGGATAATACCTTTTCAATTTGTAAATTGTGAGTATAATTTTAAGTCTTATTGATAAGAAAGAATGTTTCAAGCATCAATGAAACTTTGTAGGATGTATACATAAAAAGTTTTCTGAACTTGAGTCTTTGATGTAAGAGTCAGTATTTATACAAATAAAACTTAGAATGTGAGAGCCAGAAGGAAACTTAGTTATCATGTAATTCAATTCTCTCATTTCACACATAAGGACACTGAGCAATGTTAAGCGGCTTATGCATGATTGTGGGGCCATAAATGATCCCAGAACACCAAGTGAAGAGCCATAGAGAAAGAGAGAGAGATGGAGAGGGTGGGGGGCAGGCATTATTAGGAAAACAGTGGTCAGAGAAAAACTCAAAGATTAGGGTTTTTTTCCCCCCATTACAGGCATTAGTAACTAATGCTGAGGTCTTTGACTATAAAATAATCATGACCGCAAACTGCCCTTAACCCAAAACATAGACTCACACCCCCCCCCCAACAATACAGAAACTCAGCCCTGTAACAAAAAGACAACTTTAGAAAACTGATAACATAAACCACTTAAAGAGCAACCACTTAGTTTATAGTAAACCATTTGGTTTGGTTTTAAAATAGGACTTCAAAAGGGCTCAAAATAATCAAAACTTTAGATTATAGCATGTTTCAAAATAGAAAAAACAGACCAACTACTATAGCCATTTACCCAAGTAGTATTTACAAAGTATCTACTTCCTTCTAGGCATTGTGTTTAGAGACCAGAATACAGTAAATAGTACCCAGAAAGTTATATTCTTGCCTGTGGGAACTGGTAAGAAGACTAGCATTAATCACTATAGAAACAAAGATACATTAGAAACTATACTGGGATGCCACACAAGCAAGTTAAATGGGGCCAGGAGAAAGTTTAAGGGGGGGGTTGGCAAAGGCAAAGAAATCAAGGAATGATTCCTTCAGAATTCTACAATTGAGTAGGGAGCTTAAGGACAGGTGAAGAAAGTAGGGAAAACCACTAGACCACTCAGGTATGACATAAATCAAATCCCTTATGATTAAACAGTGGAAGTGAGAAATAGATTTAAGGGGCTAGATCTGATAGACTGATGAACTATGGATGGAGGGTTGTGACACTGTATAGGAGACAGGGATCAAGACCATCCCCAAGGAAGAGAAATGCAAAAAAGCAAAATGGCTCTCTGAGGAGCCCTTACAAATAGCTGTGAAAAGAAGAGAAGCCAAAAGCAAAGGAGAAAAGGAAAGATACACCCATTTGAATGCAGAGTTCCAAAGAATAGCAAGGAGAGATAAAAACGCCTTCCTCAGTGATCAGTGCAAAGAAATAGAAGAAAACAACAGAATGGGAAAGACTAGAGATCTCTTTAAGAAAGTAGATATACCAAGGGAACATTTCATGCAAAGATGGGTTCAATAAAGGACAGAAATGGTATGGACCTAACAGAAGCAGAAGATATTAAGAAGAGGTGGCAAGAATACCCAGAAGAACTATACAAAAAAGATATTCACGACCCAGATAATCACAATGGTGTGATCACTCACCTAGAGCCAGACATCCTGGAATGTGAAGTCAAGCAGGCCTTAGGAAGCATCACTATGAACAAAGCTAGTGGAGGTGATGGAATTCCAGTTGAGCTATTTCAAATCCTAAACGATGATGCTGTAAAAATGCTGCACTCAATATGACAGCAAATTTGGAAAACTCAGCAGTGGCCATGGGACTGGAAAAGGTCAGTTGTCATTCCAATCCCAAAGAGAGGTAATGCCAAAGAATGATCAAACTACCACAAAATTGCACTCATCTCACATGCTAGCAAAGTAGTGCTCAAATTTCTCCAAGCCAGGCTTCAGCAATATGTGAACTGTGAACTTCCATATGTTCAAGCTGGACTTAGAAAAGGCAGAGGAACCAGAAATCAAATTGCCAACATCCACTGGATCATTGAAAAAGCAAGAGAGTTCCAGAAAAACATCTATTTCTGCTTTATTGACTATGCCAAAGCCTTTGACTGCGTAGCTCACAATAAACTGTGGAAAATTCTGAAAGAGATGGGAATACCAGACCACCTGATCTGCCTCTTGAGAAATCTGTATGCAGTCAGGAAGTAACAGAACTGGACATGGAACAACAGACTGGTTCCAAATAGGAAAAGGAGTACGTCAAGGCTATATATTGTCATCCTGCTTATTTAACTTATATGCAGAGTACATCATGAGAAACGCTGGGCTGGAGGAAGCACAAGCTGGAATCAAGATTGCCAGGAGAAATATCAATAACATCAGATATACAGATGACACCACATTTATGGCAGAAAGCAAAGAAGTACTAAAGAGCCTCTTGATGAAAGTGAAAGAGGAGAGTGAAAAAGTTGGTTTAAAGCTCAACATTCAGAAAACTAACATCATGGCATCCGGTCCCATCACTTCATGGCAAGTAGATGGGGAAACAGTGGCTGATTTTATTTTGGGGGGCTCCAAAATCACTGCAGATGGTGACTGGAGCCATGAAATTAAAAGGCCCTTACTCCTTGGAAGCAAAGTTATGACCAACCTAGACAGCATATCAAAAAGCAGAGACATTACTTTGCCAACAAAGGTCCATCTTGTCAAGGCTATGGTTTTTCCAGTAGTCATGTATGGATGTGAGAGTTGAACTGTAAAGAAAGCTGAGCACCGAAGAATTGATGCTTTTGAACTGTGGTGTTGGAGAAGACTCTTGAGCTGCAAGGAGATCCAACCAGTCCATCTTAAAGGAGATCAGTCCTGGGTGTTCACTGGAAGGACTGATGCTGAAGCTGAAACTTCAGTAATACTTTGGCCACCTGAGCTGACTCACTGGAAAAAACTGTGATGATGGGAAAGATTAAGAGCAGGAGGAGAAGGGGATGACAGAGGATGAGATGCTTGGATGGCATCACCGACTCGACGACAGATGTGAGTCTGGGTAAACTCTGGGAGTTGGTGATGGACAGGGAGGCCTGGCGTGCTGCAGTCGATGGGGTCACAAAGAGTCTGACATGACTGAGCGACTGAACTGAAGAAGAGAGGGAGGTACACAATAGGTAGAAGGAACAGAATGTGCAGAGACTCTGCGGCACCAAGGATCAGAGAAACGACATAACCAGAGTGGTTGCAGCAGCAAAAGGGGATGGCGGTAGGGCAGCACAAAATGAGAAGAGAGGGGATTCATACTAGAAAGACTGGACAGATTTTGTGATAGCATTGTGTCTTGATCATAAGGGTAGTGGTGGGAGACCAACGAAGGGGCTTCAGTTTGGTGAACAGGTGAGTGGGACAAAACCATAACTGCATTTTGAAAAGATCACTCACACTGTTGAACAGAGGTCAGACTGCAGGCGTGCTGGTCATCTATAACAAAACTGTCCAACCTCATTCACTGGATTCACAATATATACGAAAATTAGAGCAGGTTCTAAAAAGTGCCCAAAGCAATTCTTCAAATACATGTAACAGACACACACAAGACACACATCCTGAGGGCGGGTACAGTGGTCCACAGGATGCAAATCAACATTGCTGAGTCCCAAGCCAACCCACTATGGAATTTACAGATGGTTTATCCTGGCATCTGTTTCACACTGGCTGGGTTCCATCATTATTGATTCTAGACTTCCAATTATCTCTGTATCTGATCTTATGGACTATGAGGGGTAAGACTCGGCACCAATACCAAAACCATAAACCACTGCAAACATCTTCCTAAAAATGAGTACTGTGCTTCTGGATTGTTGCCGCCACCCCCCCCCCCTTTTTTTGCTATGTAGGAAAATTGTGAACCATCCATACAAGATTATAACACCAACACTTACCTTTCTAAAAACCACATGAAGCACCTTTATGTGCTTTGATATATTATTTTTTCACATGGGAGGCAATCTCAAAGAATTAAATTTCCACCTTTTCGGAGGCAAAAATTCATGAAATTTTATGTGGAGCTAATTTTTTTTTTCATCCAAGGGACAGGAAACAGTTAACATGTCACTTCATTTTTCTCTACACATCTACAAATGGGGACAGGCGCCTTAGCTGGCCCTGTACTAGCACAAGTTTGGACAGAGCTGAGGTTGTTGGGTTTAATTTGGCCAAATAAAGGAACTCTCAACTCAACGAGCATTTGGTCCGTGTAGTCAATTCACTTCATATTACAGATCGAGGACACCAGCAGTACTGTTTAGAAAAACTGGCAATGCTGTTTAGACAAACAGCCTCGAGAAGACAGACTGGATAGGAAATGTGGTCTGTTGCACTGTTATCCTAGGATTTTTTTTTCCCCTTCTTCCTTCCCTCATGAGTGCTTTTCATGTAATTTTTACTCATGAAGTTGCCAGTGTTAATTTCTACAGGCCAAATTTGGCTCACGTATTTCTTGCCAACTCCGCAGTCAAATTCTCTATGCCTGTGTGTGTGTGTGTGTGTGTGTGTGTGTGTGTTTCCACTGAATTGTACCTAAAGCCAAAGAGATTTCTGTGACCAGAGACTCAGAAGAATGCAGGCAGCATTGCACTTGAGTATCTCTAATGACAAAATCTGTCTCTATTAGCAAAAACAATCCAACTCTCCAAGCTGGCACAAGGCTCAACTCAGCAAGATGCATGGATCCCCACAGAACCTTTACAAGGATGTGACAGAGCATCCATAGAAAGGCAATTTGCATATTCTCCTGCACAGGAAAATGAAACACAGCAAAGGGTAAGCAGCATTTTTTCTTGAATTTTCCTTCTTGGGCTCAATAACTTAAAGGCACCATTCATTTTAGGGAGCTGGGTTCAAATGACAGGGACAGAAAACAGCAATGTGTTTCCATCTTGTGTTTTATGTAACATGCAAACTTGATGCTTCTTTATTATTATTTTGAAGTGATAAAAAAGTTCAATTCTCTCCTCCACTCAAAAGACCAAATACAAAAGGAATTATTAACTGTCAGAACCACATTTTCTCATGCCTCCCTTGGATCCCAAATCCATGGATAACATGAATACTCTCAACCAGAAGATTAATTTGGGGCAATCACAATCTTATTATTTTATTCCAGTTATTCACTCAAGGCTAATTTCAATGAAGGATGAAGAAAACATCTATGAAATCAGTTCTATATATATTTAAAAGGTTAATGTAAGAACTGAAGAATCAGAAGTCAATGACAGATACATCAGGGAAAAGGGAAAACCATATCCCAAATTACAGCTTCTACCCTTGTGGCAGAACCATGAAGAAAAAAATCTAAAGTGGAGGTTTAAGACGTTTTAGGTCCTGGGTAAGACCAGTCTGACCTCATTCAAGGTTGTAGCTAACACACCTGCTATCAAAAGGTAAGAGAGAAACTGGCTTTCCAGTGACCCTGTTCCTCCCACCAGCCGTGTTCTCAGGGCAGTGACCTTTACAGACTGGTCTCTCACTCGCCACATCATTTGCAAACTGATTTGGAGGTTTCTGGTCTAACTCAGTGCTTCCCCAAGTGTGCCGAGTGCCCTGGGTGGTACGTGGGATGGCTTCAGGTGGCAAATGGAGATATACTATGCCTGCATTCACACACACACACACACACACACACACACACACACACACACACACACACTTAATAATCAGGTATTTAATTTTGCCTTTTTATTTCCTTTAGGGTTCACCATCATACTGGCTATCCAATAATGGACAAATTCTGAAATGTTCTTTTATAAAAAAAAAAATATTAACTAAAATATATAAGTAAATATTTTAAAAGCAATTTAGAGGAAAAATGTTAAGCACATTATATTCCAAATTTGTAAAGATATGGTAAAACTCAGGGTGCAGGGTCTGATGTGCAGCTGCATAAAGAGCTGACAGGGAAGTTAAAACTCTTTTAGAGCAAATAGGAGGAAAGTCCAGCCACACTGTCTAATGCTACCAAGATTCCACATAGTTACTTTCCTGCTCAAAGTTCTGGTGTTCTTGTCTGTGTAGTAGATTAAACAAATGGATCCTGAATGTTTCTATCATGATATGCCCTAAAATATATATATATATATTTTAGTGACATGTCACTTTAGATATATATATATCTAAAGGTATATGTCTGTACAAGGTCACAAACACTTATACACAAACAGAGACATACACAAACCTTTTCAAAGACACATAAATGCATATGGCTGACCACTGCATCGAGAAAAAGCCATGAATAAGCACATCTGCACAGTTCAAACTCACGTTGTTCAAGAGTCAAGTGCATATACATACACTGTACCTGTTACACCTATATGTGTATGTAAAACTAGATCCTACGCAAGGTGGAGGCTGATCAGGAAAGCAGACAGTGAGTACAAATCAAGCTGACTAACACTACACATCTAAGTTTCTACCACCTGTCCCAACTGTTGCCGCTGATCCACCAAGTGAAATCATAGGACTAAGAAGGGCTTTCTACTCCCATCCAACTCTGAAGTGTCAATATTCCATGAATCCTGATCCTAGGATGTCCCTGGAGATAAGCCTAGAAATGCCCACATCACCAAGGATGCTATGAATTTGCAAGGGACAGACGCACTAAAGGATAACTTGTTGTCACTCCCCAAGTCAGGTGTTTCCTAAAGAAGACCCCTGAGCAATTATTCTTTGGGGGAAAAGATCACAGAAGAGTAAGCAAAGGAAGAATGGAACTATAGGAGAAAGTGAATGAATATAATTTTCCTCAAATCTGACATCAGGATAAAAAAATGAAACTAATTAGAGATGAATTTAGCAAGGCAATGCCATCCTCTACCCTCAGGTAAATTTATGCCCTGTTCATAATTTCAGAAAAGAGAATAAAGCTACACATAGTTTCAATATTTTCTCTGTGCTAGGGCAATCTAGTTATCTTTTTATTCAATAAGGCAACCAAAATTGCATGTGTTTCCTAAATAATCTTGAATTTATACAATTTGACATTTTTTCCCATTCTTTGGGGAAAAATGGTCTGAGGGCCATCTCCCCGATGCATGACAATAAATTGCAGTCCATCCTATTTTAGAAAAACCGCAACATGCAAACATCGGTCACCAGCCAGACTTAGGACAGAGACACCTGCATAATGGAATGGTTCACCCTCTAAAGAAGGAAGTTGCTGGTCTCAGGACCTCCTGCCCAAAGAAAGGCTGGCTTGAGTCTTCTTTCATCCAAGTGGTATGATGTCACCAAGCCACTTATCCAAAGCCCTCTCTCAGAAAGGCAGACTTACTCGTAAAACTGTCCCCACCTACCACAATTCTCTTAAATAAAACCAAAGCCCTGTTCACCCGCCTGTGATTAGCATCCTAGCTGCCCCCGCACTGCTGATGGAGCACCTCCATCTGTGCAAGTCAGGAGCACAAGTCATAATCTGATCCCCTCCTGACGTGGCCTCAGTTCTCTATTTCATCATTTCATGAGTGGCTCCCTCTTGAAATTTTCAAACCACCCAGCCCAAGCTCTTAAGGCAGCCTGCAGTCACTGAGCAATCTGGGTCCTCAGCATCTTCTCCTTTGAGACATTTCGACATTTTAATGGTGTGATGTGGAACAGGAAACATTAACTCACTGCTAGTTTCAGTCACACTTCACAGCTTTCTAACACAAGTCAAGGACAACACATAAAGGAAGTCGGAAATCAAGGGGAGTGATAATGTAGATGCTTCGGAAGAAAGGAGCATGTAATAGCATCAGCATAAACATGAACTTCTCAACCCAGAATCATTCTCCCTCACAACATGTTTGAGTCCTATTAGAAAATATATATATAATTATTTAGAATGTTCTAGGGCTTCTCAAATCTTAACACAGATATGAATCACCTGGTGATCTTGGTAAAAACAGACTGATTCAGTAACTGCAATGGTGGTGGTGGTGGGAGGACCCAAGATTCTGAATTTGTAACTAGCACCCAACTGATGCTGCTGCTGGTGGTCCAGGGATCGCACTTTTGAGAGGTGAGGGCACAGGGTCCCTCCCCCTCATCTCCACCTGTCTTCTCACCCTTCCAGTGAGGTCAGGAGAGCCCAAAACTTAAAACAGGTTTCCACCTGACCCAGGCTGAAAACCTGTCTCATACGCACTGAAGTGTGGAAAAATAATCGAAAAGAAAACCAAAAAGAAAACTCACCCAAGTTGCAACAAGCCTTTCCAATGACACAAGAAAGCAGCTAATTGATACAACTGTGGAGTTACCACACTTCCAGGAAGGAGCTAGTGGTCAAACTTAACAGTAAAAGACAAAAGACAAAAAAGGTAATTGGCTTTTCTTGGCTAAGTGAATCTTGAAATTGTTTCATTTCACTTCCAACAGAAGTTACCACTCATGCACACATGCACACACACTCCTTCCTATCAGCTGGACAGAGCAGCAAAGTAGAACTCCAATAGAAGTGTTGGTGTGTAATCTAAGACAAGTCATGACTTCCTCAGAGAAAAAGAAAACATGATCAAGAGCAAGTGAAGTACAAGCTGAGGCTCAACATTCTGCCCCAGAATCTGAAGCCTTCAACAGCCCGGTGTTCACAAGCCAACCAGAGATGTAAGACAGCAACACCTCCTGTCACACACATTTACAACACCTCCAAGCCTTTGGAGACAATTTCGCATCTTCAAAGTGCTTCTTGAAGGTGAATTTAGGAATCCATACAAACCGATGAGTTCTCCCTTCCATGGCTGTTATTAAAATTAAGCCCATTTTACAGATGAGCAAGTAGAGAGACAAAAAGAGTTTTGGCAAGTCCAAGCAGGCAACCAACGATGAGGAGGAGGCTCCTGGCTCCCTCCCTAAGACCAACCAGCCGCTCAGAACATCCAAGTCACAGGCCTGGAGGTGATGTTCTTTTGGCAAGGACAGAGACTCTCCCTGGATTTCCACCAAGAAAAAACTCATTAATCCTAAAGGTATGCCCTCTGCCTCCCCTCACAAAGTGCTGCACTTACAGGGCATCCGGGATTTCTGCAAGCTTTTGCTAACACAAGGATCCTCTCCTGCCAAATGGCGTGCTCGGACATGTTTCTAAAATGGTACAAAGAAGACATGAACCAGCACTGGAGGGGTAGCTGCCCATGGGGCCATCCCAGAGGCATGCCCAGCTGGCCTGTGTGTATTCCACAGTCATGTCCCTGTGCTCTCTTTCCTCAAAGAATCCCGCTGGAACCTGGCCGGAAAGCCATGCCACGCTCTCCCCACCTCCCCACCCGCCCATCCCGTCCTACGCCGGATCTAATTGAGCCTGAGGTGTCTTTAGCTATTAATACATTAAATTGAATTATCCTGGGTCACAGAATTTTATGTGTGGCCCTAAACTTACCTACAAGTCTATAAAGATGTACCAGAAAAAACAGATGTTAACATCTCTGCCAGAACACACCTTTTTTAACAAGTAACTATGAACAGGGCAGAGAGATGTTCCAATGACAATCTGACCAATGATAGTAAAGAAGGGACAATAACCTTGGAAACCAGGCACATGGAAGAATCATCTCCTCTGCCATGTAACTGGGGAGATCCTAAATTTCCTCATTTGGACTCTCAAATCATAGTAAGAGAAATGTCCATTTTTTGTAAGCTCTGGCTGTGTCTCAGGTACTGTGTGGAAAACATTCTTGACCCTATTCATAATTCTCACCATAACCTTGTAAAGTTGCCGATGAGGAAAGACGCTGAGACAAGCCCCCGGGCTAGTACCCCAAGGCAAGTACAACAGTACTTAGAGTCTAGTTCTCTTGACTCAGTTCCTATTTCCACTATTTGTTCCAGGGTTCTGGGGGCTTAAATAGCACTGAGGACCACCAAGCCTAAGAATCAAAATTGGCTGCTAAGAAGTAGAGACAGAGATGTAGAGAACAAAAGATACCAAGGGGGGAAGGTGGTTGGGATGAGCTGGGATTGACGTATATACACCAATGATACTGTGTGTAAGGGAGATGACTAATGAGAACCTACTGTATAGCAGAGGGAACTCGACTCGGGGCTCTGTGGTGACCTAGAAGGGAAGGAAATCAAAAAGAGGAAATATATGTATATGTGCATAGCTGATTCACTCTGCTCAACAGCAGAGAATAACACAACATTGTAAAGCAACTCTACTCCAATTTTAAAAACGGCTGCCAAAGCCCAATGACAAGGGACAGAGACAGAATGTGTGCTCAGCCGTGTTTAAAGCCCCAGGGACTATAGCATGCCAGGCTCCTCTGTGCATGTAATTTTCCAGGCAAGCATACTGGAGTGGGTTGCCATTTCCTACTCTAGGGGATCTTCCTGGCCCAGGGATCAAACCTGCCACTCCTGACCTGGAGGCAGGTTCTTTACTGTTGAGCCACCGAGGAACCCCAACGATATCTTAACTGGGGTCTAAAATTAGAAAAATTTTCAAATCTCAGACAACCTTTGCTTTCAAAAGACCAAGGTCCACCTGGAGAAACAAAATAGTCCTAGGCTGGGAGTAGGAGGAAGGGACACGTCATACATGAGAGGCCAGGAGAGACTGAAAGAAAAGGGAAAGTTTTTCCAGGCAGGGGGAAATGCATATGGCAGCTGCTTGACTCCAAGTGTTCACTGAGAAAAAAATTTTAAAACACTATTTTGACTTTTTATTAATACACCAGGAATACACTAATTTGTAAATGTCAGATAATAACCTACAAGGTGTCCTCATTTTACTGTTCTTATTACAGACTGTGGTTTGCAAACTCTGTTCCAAGGGGCCCCTGTGGTGTGGAAGGTGGGAAGAACACACCAGCTGCTCTGAGCTGGAAGTCACTCAACTTCCTGGTATACAACCGTCTTTTCAGCTCCTTGCCACATCCCTGGCAAAATAAGTGCTTAATAAGTATCTGCAGAATCAAAAAACAAAAAGAAGGAGCTTTGAACTCATGCCCCTAGTCAACCAGTAGAACTCAGCCTTTGTTTATTTTAAACAGGGGGCGGGGAGGGAGGGAGGGAGGGGAGGAACTGGGTTCTAAGTAAGATTTCATTTGGGCAAGGCAGCCAAACCACTTTTTTAAAAAAGAACCAAAAAAAAAGAGAGATTTATGAATATCTCTACGTTTGGCCTCATTTCTTGTTCTACCATGACATTCATCCAACATACAGGGCCAGTAAATTGGGCTGATTCAAACTCTTAACAAATTTCCAGGCTCACAACCACACTCAGCCATCCACGTACTGCTGAGCCACATCAATCAATAGTGTGGCCTGTTTAAGACCAGAGCCTGAAGGGCAGCTGGGTCTGACCAACACGCTGGCTTACCCGAGCTTCTGGCCAAAACGGGAAAAACCCTAGAAGAAACTCCAAGTTCAATGCGTGAGCCTCAGAGCGTGCCAGACCTCTGACCCCCTGGGAAACTGAAAGAGGACACTAACTAACATGGACTCCTCCTGAGCTGGAAAACAAGGCATCCTGTGGAAATGCAGGTTCTAAGGACTGAAAAGCTGCTACAGATCCAGAAGGGTCGGCAATCAGGAGAGGGAATCAACAAGATAAGCTCCACGACTGGCTAAAAGTAAGCTAATTTCTGAGTTGTATTTGCAATGTCCACACATAATTCATCAAGTAATCTGTAAATTTTTGTTAGATGGAAGTCTCTCTCCTTTGGCAGATAGCACAAAGTAAAATGGGAATGTATCGTACATAGTCATTATCCTCAAACAATTCAAAGGACACTCATTCAGTGAATTCAACATGAGCTCAGATGGAGAAATACTTCAAGGGAAGACCGAAGTGTTAGATGCTCAGGGAAGGGAGACATGAGTCTAGCTGAGCCAACTACTGATGGTACCTGGCAAGAGAAGGAATACAGTAGCCACACAAAACTTCAATAAATGAAGGATGAGAGACTCTCACTTCATTTACGACTGATGCTCACTCTACTCAAGGCCTTTGTACATGCTGTCCTATCTGCCAAGAAGGTTTCTTCCCAGCTCTGTGCATGGTGGTTCTCCTCTTATCTTCCACACCATCACTTAAACGTCATCTTCTTGGAAAATCCTTCTCTGAACACAAAAACTAAAACAGTCTCCTTTATCACTGTCTCTTAAAGTATCAGATGTATTTTTTTCCATATCATCACCCTGTTTTATTCATATGTGTTTCTTGGTTTATTTATTCTCTGACTCTCCCCATAAAGGTAGGAGCCAGAGCTGTATACATCATCACCATATAGTTAATACGTAGCCTGAGCCTGGCACAAAGATATATCTCAATCAATGGTTGCAGAATATGTGAACAAATAAATGAAGGGAAAATGAAGAAGGGAGAAAAAGTATTTCACACAGAGTGAGAGAAGTAACACGCTGTCTGTGAAGCGCCAGGGATGCTGCAAGGGCGCTGGGGAGGGCGGCCTGGGGTGGAGGGTGTGGAAAGGAGATGAGGGAGAAGAGAGACCAGCCGGCAGAGGGGGTTTGCCGGAGCTCACGGGAGGCCTAGACTGCAGGCCAAGGAGACGGTGTCTGTTGTCAACCAGGCAGCTACTGAAGCTTCTGAAAAAACAATTGTGATACAGTTCAGGCTGCTCCAACAGAGGCGGAAGTATCAAGCTGCCAAAATAATAAGGACAAAACACATCGAGGGCCTGGATGAGAGAGAAACCCAACAAACAGAATGGACAGAAAGGATGATATAGAAACGACAGAAGTCACAGACCTCAGCGATTAAGGCAACATGAAGACTGAGGGGCAGGAGAATCACCCTAGGTTTCAGGCAAGATTCGAAGACTGGGGATGAAATTAGAAGACACAGGGAATGCAGGAGGGGAAACAGAGGGGAAGAAAAGACATATTGTATGCTCAAATGTCTGCTCAGAGATCTGAGATTTCGGGTGGGCTGGTGGGGGTGCTGGTCTTCGTGAAAATAAATTCCAGCAACCGGAAAACGAGTGCCTGGAGTATTAAAAAAAAAAAAAAAAAAAAGATTAGCTCAAAATAGGGATATCCTGGAGCCTTCCACATTGAGGTGAAGAGCAGAACCAAGAGAGAGAAGGAGGGGGCCTGGAGGGTTCATTAAGTTTGAGAAAAAGTCCCACCTCTGTGTACCAGTATCATGGCTTTTAACCAAGCTGAATGCTATGTGATGGAGATATAGTTTTTTCTTTCTGCAAGAGATTGAGACTGTCCCATCTATATTCAAACTTCCCAGCTGGTGCAGTGGTAATAATCTGCCAGCAAATGCAGGAGACATGGGTTCAATCCCTGGGTCGGGAAGATACCCTGGAGAAGGAAATGGTAATAGCCCATGAGGTCACAAGGAGTCAGACATGACTGAGCACACAGGCATGCATCTACGTTTAAAGTCCTCATATCCCCCAGAAGATGAAGACAGCAGCAAAAGATCAAGCAGTTTCACCCAACAGGTCTTCAGCAACCAGGGAAATCTTGTGAAACAATGTAGAAAATTGTTAGGTGTCTCCAGCCCGCCTCCAAGTGAGACTCACAACTCCCTTTTGGTTTTAAAAAATACCCTGGTTCCAACTGTTTCCAGTTCTAACCAATCAACGGAACAGTGCAGATACAAATGCCAGTGCAAAATATGGCAGCAGTAAAAGTTTACAGAGCTAATGTTCCATTGTTTTGGCAAAACAGCTTGGTCCACCCCTTCAGGTCTGGAAAGCAATCAGCTTATTAGCAGAGAACAGGCTACTGTATCTTAACGAGTCTTGTGCAGAAGCCTGCTTTACGGTTTTCATCTCATGGGCAGTTCCTATGGAAAGCACACTGCTCTGAAGAGGCTCCTGTATGAACTGGCTTTCACACCCAAGGTCTGACAACAGCCCTTTGAGAGGCAGAGCCAGAAAACAATAACAGGACGCAAAGGAAATCAAGACGTTTGAAATTCCTGCAGAGCTGCGGCCTGGACACACGTGCACACAAAGAAAGCTGGAGAGGTGTGCTGGAGAAAGGGTTAAGTACACACTCTGTGAGCCCCATCGAGACCCCGGCCCATGTGGGAGCTGCAGGTGGGACAGGGGCTTTCCTGGCCCCGAGGTTCCACTCAGCTCGTCCATTCTACCGTGGACTTGCAGACCCAATAAAACATCCCTATGAAACTCCCTGGACTAGTGCCGGCTCGCAGACAGTAGTAGGCTGACATATTTTGCTATTTCTGTGATTACAGCCAGCAAACCTGAGGAGAATACATGGAACCCCCGGACTGGGCTGAGCAGGAAGGTGGATGTGGAGTCCAGCTGTCCCCGCGCACCATGCGACCCACGCAT
Organism: Dama dama; assembly: GCF_033118175.1. Taxonomy (NCBI): domain Eukaryota; kingdom Metazoa; phylum Chordata; class Mammalia; order Artiodactyla; family Cervidae; genus Dama; species Dama dama. The sequence continues at coordinate 35,061,100 of NC_083704.1, read as the reverse complement.
GCACAGGCACCTTGCTCGAGGTGGGGCCACCAGACAGAGGAGACGTCATTTCTAAGGGGACACTGAGGAAAATCCATAAAGGAGTGAGAACTGCATCTGCCTTCACTGCTTTGGGGTGGGTAGGGCGTAGGGGGGGCAGTAAAGATTTTTTTTTTTTTTTTTTAAAGGGAAAAGGCATTCTTGGACAGGCTCACCTGAAAAACACTTTTTTTTTTTGGTCTACTCTTAGCATTTCAGGAATCAAAGGCCTGTGCCAAGGCAGGCAGCCAGGCGGAACTCAGCACTTGTGTGTGTGGCTCGTGAGAACTTAGGGAGTGGGGGTGGGAGGAGGGGGTACTGAAATGTCCCTGTCCATCTGGTGATGTCTGGGCGGCAGAAAATATTGCAATAGAAATAGAAAGTTAGAAAAAAAAACTGCTTCGGAGCAAAACCTGAAAGAGTATTGTATTTCGAAAGGAAATGTTCGACTGATTGTATAAAAATGGAAAAACAGAATTAACATGTTCCATAATGATTCGTCTGTGTTAACTAAATATTGAGCTGAATTTGGTGAAACCCTCAAAATACGACTTTCTAAGGAAGTCAGTGTCTTTGAAAAGCGATCTGATCTCAAGATAGCTACGTGGCTCCGAGGTACCCTCTCTGACCCACTGGCTGCCGGCCTTCTCACTCAATCAAAGAAAGTACAAAATGATGTGTAAAGCCTACCTCTCATTCCACAACCCCAAGACAAGCCCATCACCAGTATTCTGCAACACATATTTGCATATCCAGTGAAAAACAAAATTCGAAATCTTTCCAAGCTACCCCTGCTCTACCGGGAAGCCACAAAAACTGGCAACTGGGAGAAATGAAGATTCCTCTTTCTTCTCCGTCCAGACAGGAAGTGATATGAGAGGTTGGGCAAATTGCTCTCCTGCTACGCTGACCACAATCTCAGCAGAGGACCACCCTATGAATGAGGCAGTTCAGGTTTTTAACTGGCTCTCTCCCGACCATACCTCAAAATAGCCAGCCTCAAACCGCGTAGAGTCTGACTTGAGGACAGCGCAGCGTGTGCGATTTCAGCATTACTTACTCAACCCACCAGTCCTCACGTAGAAAACAGAGACCACAGCCGTTCACACACAGTGAAATGAGCAGGCGCAAATCTGGCACAGTATCACAAGCTGAGTGAATAATAGTACAAAAATATTAAAAAAGAGAGAGAGAGAGAAAGGTTATAAAATTTTACAACAGATGACAAATTGGTAGCTTTTCTCTGCTTTCCTGGAATGGATTCAGTAACAGATTTGAATCTTGGGCTTTGATGCTTGTCTGTGATATGCAGGGATCCCAAGTTCAAGGGGGAAAAAAAAAACCAACCACCAAAAAACCCAGGAGTAGTTATCAGCACAGTAGTTCACTTATAGCAGAATCTACCCTTTGCCATTTACCCTAGAAATTATTTCATTCTTTATTTAATGCGCTTTTATTTAAAACAACATTATATTTTTAATGTTCCATCTCGGGGTAGTCTATCCTTGAAGATCTCAGGCTTATGTCTAAAAGATGAACCTACCTGCTCAGATTCCAAGGAAATAGAGAAAGCATTCTGCCACTCTGAACGAGAGGCTCAGAACTCAGCCTTATGGTGTCTGTCTGTCACCTAAGCTCCCTGGGCTGCGGGGGAGGTAACCACATGTTTCTGGGTGAGAACGTCCACAGGGCGATGCCTTACAGGTCACTGGTCCAACTGCTTTTGAAGCACCCGAGCAGCCATAAGCACCAGAGAACAGTGGTCCTGGGCCAAAGGGCCCCTCCTATGTACATGGAATATCTCCCCCAGCACTTTCATCTCCTTTCAACCAAACACTGTGGCACAGGCACAGAGGTGAGCCTTAGAGGAGGGACGCAGGAGTCACATCCCTTGCCCACAAGTAGCTCCCGTTATCTGAGGAAGAAGATGGCTATGCAGAGGAGCCGGGTCAAGACAACACAGACGGGAAGAAACCAGTGACCTGAGGTCACACGACTGGCAGCAAAAAGCTCGTGTCATTCCTCTGTTTGGTCAGGAAGAAACCAGGGAAGGTCTCAAGAAAAAGAAAGGCCATGAAGAATAAGAAACTCTTTGCTCGGATATGCCTGCCCAGGAAGTGCCGGGTAGCTAATGTCCTTGGTGATACGGGTTTCACTCCGGCAGAATACAGCTTGCTGGTAAGAGCTGACACAATTTAATGCTCATACTCTGCAAGCACTGGGCTAAGCCATGGGCTTCATGGACTCCATGCTCACAATGACCCCCTCACATTTTACAGATGGAAAAACTGAGGTTCAGAGAAATAAGGTTAACTGTCATAGGCACCAAGATCATCAGTAGTAAACTAGGGATTCGATCCCTGGCCCATGTGGTTCCAGGTGGCCTCACTCTCTGGTTTGGATGGTTATTTCAACCCAACACATTTTCCAAAGGTACATGCAAGAGTTGACAGCAACTTATTAGCTCCTTACAAGCAAAGTCGTCATTTCTTAGGAATGAAGACTGACTTTTCCACAAAGCCATTCTAACACCCGGGGTCAAATTCAGAACCCAAACCTTATGACATTTCCCTGACCCTATTTTTCTTTGCACATGCTTCTTCTCACTTCACTGTGTGTGTGACATGGGAAAGCCACCAAGAGGAAAAGACTGAATTTGGACCCCTCCACTTTGCAATCCCTGCTACCTTGTTGCCATGTGGGTAGCACCCCTGAGAAGCCATGAGACACTTCAGCAGAGTCTCGGGGACTTCTAAGCAGGAAGGATTTCTTCAGGTCCAACCACTGTGTAAGAGGGACATCTCAGAAGGGCTGACACCTGGAGCCCTGTCCTCAGTGAACTTGGGACCCTGTGGAAGAGTGAGGAGGCCCTGCTGTGTGTGTGCGGCCCCCAGGAGCCTGGTGTGCAAAGCCCTGCCCAGCAACAAGCCAGTCCAGCCCTGCACTTGCCCCCTGAGACTTTCCTGCATCTGTCTAGTAGATTTTTCCATCTCCTCCCAAGCTCGACCAGAGCATTTTCCCCTTCCCTGTCCCAGCCTCGCCCCCTACCCGAGCCAGGCTTTTGACCTTGCGCCCCTCCCTGCATTCAGAGTACAATCGGAGTGCCCCTCCCAGGCCCTGGCCCAATGACCCTCATTCTCTCCGTCCCTGTGGAAGCTTCCTTTTCCTGTCCCTCCCTGTCTAATAATCTGCTCCTATTCCGCTGGGTCCCCCTGGGCTGACACTCCCGCTAACAGGCCGAGCCTGAGCTGGCTCTGGCATCTCAGCTCTGGTTTTGAATGGTTTGTGCCTGGCACTTGGAGTGCGTCCAGCACAGAGCTACTCATCACAGCCTCAGCCCCTCTACAAGCACCAGCCCCTCCCCCACCAAAAAACCCCGGAAATCTCAGCATTTACATTCATCTTCAGGCTGAAGTGTGGAGCTCCTAAGTCTAGCCTTCAAAGCAATTCAACACTCAACTCTGACAGGAAATGTGAACATGTAAAAAAAAAAATCATTTCTGAAAACATGATTTGGCTGAGGAGCTATTCTTTGCACTGTTTCCAAGGATGAACCAAAGTCTGAGCTTTAAGATGGATAAAAGAACAGTGGGTTTGAATGATTCCGGTGGTCAGAACACCCCGATCATCTTGTACCTGCATTGATTTTTTTGATCCTTAGGTATTAAAAAAGCAAAACAAAATCTGGTGACATGAGTGACTTGTTTCATCCTCAATCTCCCACTCTCTGACAAATAACAAGCAAATCAGCAGTAGTGGTAGATCTCTTGGTAAAAATCCACCCACCAAATAAGCAAAGTCAAGTCATAAAGTATGGTTAGTCAAGGACCCTAAAGATAACAAAGTCAGCCTAAGCTAGTCTACCCACTTTAGACACTGTTTTTTAAGCTATAAAACCAAGTAGTAGATGCCAGAGTTTTTATATATCTTCTTTTCTTGAAATATACAGACACTCCACATGTGTCCATCAGAACAGAGCACTGTCTCGTGCTTGTCACTCTCAGGCACGCAGTCAACCTGGGAAAGACTTTACAGGGTCAGCCACGAGTGACGACAGTGTTCTGACTGCCCGACACATAAGGTATCTACATCACACAGCAGAGGGACGGCAGGCAGAGGAAACTTGGAATAATCTCTGCGTGTGCAGGGAGTAAGGCCTGCAAACTAAAATAAAACACGCATTAAGCACGTTCATGCCATACAAACAGAAAATAAAACAGGTTCACAGGGGCGATAGTTTGCTCTCGGGTGAGATGAGCTCTCTCCTGCTGGCTGTGCATCCTGGATCTCTGCTTAGCCCTGACTGCCTTGACTCCGAAAAGCAGCTGCCAAGCCCCTGGGTGAGCTTTCACTCCCCTGACTGGTGGGCTGGAGGAGCGCAGACAGCCCTGATGTGCAGCTGAGCAGAGGTGTGCCTGCACTGACCTGTCCTGTTTGCCATCCCCTGGTGGCAGGAGGGAAGCTCAGTCAGCAGACACAGATCTGTGCCAAACGATAGTCCGAGCCCACGTTACGGCTTCCTGGCTGGCTTAAATTGTCATCGTTTATCTTCACATGCCTCGAGTTTAGTTGCTGACAATTATTTAAAGACTTAACACCATAATAAACGTTTCTACTGCACAGCACTTTAAAAAAAAAAAAAAAAAGGCGGGGGGATAACAACAACCCACCAAGCATTTCTTAGGTAAGGCACCAAGAGGAGAGGGAAAGGGATGAAGACTTAGGGTAAGATTTGAAGAAGTTTACGGTTCAGGTGAAGAAGCAAGACCTATACATCAGAAACAATCACTAGATCTGAGGAAGTACGCGGTAAATGCAAAATGAAAGGCGCTGAAAAGAGTGATGGCTACAAGTGAGTTTCTCAAGGCATCAGGGGACAGTACCCCCACCCTAGGAAGGGTGACAGCCTTGGGAGACCCCTCCCTTCCTGCTTATCCATTAAGTCCACGTGCAGGCTGCACCCTACCACATAGCTTCTCAAACCTGCTTCCTGGGTTCATGAACAAATTTCCTCTAAACCAGAAATTTAAGAAATGGGCTTCCAGGGTCCAGGAAGTACCTATGGTTGGACATTTACAAAAGTTTGTGCCTGTGCACATTATGATACAATTTATTCCAATTAAAGAAATACACAAAAGCACTAGAGATCCTTTATGGACACTTATGAAAATAAAATAATCACCACAGGAGACAGCTATGGATGGACTTGATGAGAGGGACAGAACTTTGTGTGGATGTATGGGACTGGGATGGGGCGGGGGGGCTTGTCCTGAAATATCTGGTTAGAGGAGACTTCTTTTTTCATGAAGATTATATTTCATAAAGGTCATAGACTAGATGTGAAAATATGGCCAGATATAAACAGTTATTAATTCTGGATGGTAAAAAAAAAAAAAACAAACAAAAAACAGTGGACATTTGTTTTATTTTTCAGTTTCACAAAGGGTCTCATGACCCTATAACTGTTTATAACCCTTGACTTACAGGTCCCTGGGCCTCTATCTCTCTCTCCTCTGATCTTCTACAGGCAGACATTTGATGACCAATTCACAACAAATTATGTTCAGTTCTGTGACATTTCTTCAGTTTCTCAATTGGTAATTATATATTACTAATACCTTTTTCACTTCACTTTTCCACAGCTTTTCTTTCTCCTGGGCTTCCCTGATAGCTCAGAAGGTAAAGAATCTGCCTGTGATACAGGAGACCCTGGTTCAATTCCCGGGTCGGAAGATCTGCTGGAGACGGGACAGGCTACCCACGCCACAGGGCTTCCCTTGTGGCTCAGCCGGTAAAGAATCTGCCTGCAGTGCGAGAGACCTGGGTTCGATCCCTGGGTTGGGAAGATCCCCTGGAAAAGGGAAAGGCTACTCATTCCAGTATTCTGGCCTGGAGAATTCCATGGACTGTGAGGTCCATGGGGGTCGCAAGGAGTCAGACACGACTGAGCGACTTTCAGTTTCCTCAACTAAAGTGTAAGTTTTCTGAAGTCAGGAAACATAACTTCTATCTGTCCTTCTGCCTTAGCCCATTGCCTTGCACAAAACAGTCAATAAAATGGTTGTAGCAATGAGACTGACTTCACTAACTTTCATTCTGGGAGGAAAAACAGCTATTCTCAAAAGCAGTTAATATTCATTTCCATAGCAAGAGTTACTTCCTTGATGTATATGCACACACACGCACACAGATATACAACAATTTTTTTTGTTATGTCATTATCTTTCTCTTAAGAGCTTAAAGTAATAGATTTAAAGCCAAAAGAGAAAGAAAAAAAGGAAAAGGAAGGAACAGAACCTTCTACATACATTAGCATTCCCTTATCCCACAATTGAAAAACCATTTCCAGGTTTTTAACGTATAGAGTGTAGGTTTATGCTATACAGAAATTTACAGTTATTCCAATAGGGCATTTCCCAAACTGTATCCATAGGGTGGGGTCTTCAAAACGTGAAAAGGCTTTGTTCCCTGAGCCCACCCTCAACCCCCACCAAAAATGTTTCATCTGAAAAACTACATATGTTCACAGTTGCCTCTGAGATTAACAGTGCACATTACTACACTAATGTCTAAAAAGTCCTACAGCTAAAACCAAAATAAAACAGAGATTCAGTCTGGTATAAGTCAGTGTTTCCTAGCTTATTTTAACCAGAGAATGGTTTCTGCATGAAACAAATTATTACATTCAGGAACTCAGTGTGGGCCATGCTGGCTGGTATGGTGTTAAGATCTTCTGGATTTAACATGAGAGTCTACATTTCAAATATCCCAACCCACTGTCCCCATAAATCTGATTCATTCTCATAAAATCAGAAATCCTCGTTTTAGATTCATAAAATATGGTCCCTATTACAATGCCATGTATTTCCATAAAACCCTTATGAAGTGCCTCACATAGCTTCTTATAATACGAAGAAGAGAAGAAGGGAAAAATTTCAAGAATTAACTTCATCACCCCAAGGGCGTTAAACCAACAGCAGTCATAAACCAAGTCTAGACCCTGTTCTCAAAGAGTAATAACAAGAATACATCAAAATACTTAGAAACCAAATTCTGCTTTTGAGTCTCTGCTAGCACCGAGTGGAGATTCATATGCAGAAACAATGCAAAATGTCTGTTTTAATAACATAATTTTATGTAACTGTGATATCCATGTAAAACACAGGAAATAAAAACTGAAGTCCCACTACCAATCAAGTCAATGCCAATGAAGACAGGAATACTTGCATACATAATATCCTATTTAGTGGCGTTTAGGTAAATAGGCCTTCATTTACAATGCTGATAGGAAACACACTTGATATTACCATTCTGAAAAACAATGCTGGCAATAAAACTCTGCCCTCCCTCCTATGCAACAATTCTACTCTAAGAATGTGTCAGTAGGTAAACAAGCCATGACACATCCAGATTTTAAGAATATCAGAAGCCAACCATTCTCCCCCGGACTCCACCAGCTCACATGGTATGTATGGCAGAGGTGCTGGATGGGGCGCAGATGGGGACGGGGCAGAAACTCCGCACACAAACACCCCGGTCTCTCTCAGTGACCTCCAAAGGGCAGGGCGCCCCGCAACTCCACCAGAGCCCGACAACCTCCCCTCAAGTGGGAAACTCAAGGCCAGCATGTACAAGAGCAGGAGCTTCAAGCCTGGGATTGTCATCTGTTCACAGAAACATCCCCATGAGACCCTTGGGGATAAAAAGAAAGAAAGAAACGCTGAGGACAGGAGCTGATTCCTCTGGGAGTGGCACAGGGGACCCAAACCAAAGAGGTGATAGGATCAAAGAGGAGCTGCCCTAGAGGATAGGATCTTCCTGCAGACAAAAGGCCTGGTCCAAGAAGTGAAAAGCTCGGTATGTGAGCCTGAGTCAATGAGAACCCAAGGAAAGCTCCCATGATCTTCTGAAGAGTGGTGCAGAAAACGAAAATGAATTAAAACAGTAACTGGTTTATTTTCAGAAGAAAAGTGTTTCCGTGCGATTCCAGCACTAGAAGCTATCTCTAATAGCTCTACAAAAATAATGGGATAAAAACAAGTAAAACAAACATAACTATTTATTAAGTTCAGGAAAACACACACATCTCACATGTGTAATTATGCACAGAAACTAGAGGAGATGCACCAACATGGAGGCTCAAAGGACAGCAAGTCTGGATTTGCTCAGCACTGGATTCTTGGCTCTAAAATCCGGATGAATGAATAAACGATGCCCCATATTCTTCATTTTCTGACAACCCAGTTTCATATGAGCTACCCTGGTCTGAAAAAGCTGGTGTTTGGGGATTACTTTTTAAAATATGAAATGACAAGACTGGTTCTATTTCCATCTATTCATATACTTTTAAGAGTCACCTGCTGCACGAATCCCCCCACATCTCACCATCCCTGCTGACTGTCCATCCTCCTGGCCAGCAGCAGAGGAAGCCCTGGCTCACAGAAGGACGGCACAACAACACACATGGCGACTTCAACTGAGTGCCACCTTCTGCGGGCTCCCTGCTGTTAACATCCTCTTGGTCTCCAAATACTGAGACTGGCCCTCCCTTGGACCTTCTGTTCTCCCTTACGCACCCCAGGTCCCAGCAGTCAAGATCTCTTTCTCAGGCACAAGACTTGGTAAGCCTATCCCACAAATAGAATTATATAGTTTTAGGGAGGTTTCAGACTAATTAGGAAAAAAAAGAAAAAAGAATAGATGGAAAAAAGCAGTCTCCATAGATACAAGCTTTTCAACATACTGCTTTTCTGTTCTCCTGTTTTCTTACTCTGAGACTGTCAATGCAGAACCAGAATATTTTTATAAGTAAATTACGCGTTCCACCCATCCTTCCGCAACCCGACGGGTGACACCCAGATGGGAATTCTGAAGAGCACAGAGCAGTACGGAAGGTAGCTGGGACACAGAGCTGTCCAGGGGCAGGGAGTGAATGGAGCCTGAAGGTCGGAGCTACAACACGCTACCCAAAGTGCCACTGCATAAGGAGACACCACCTCGCCTTCTCACAACTCATCTGTCTCTTCACCGCTTCACTAAATTGCCTAGGGATGTGACTGTCTATGCAGATAGCAGACAGGAAAAGATGGGAGCCAGGTCTCGTGCGTGAGCAGACGCACAGCTTGAAGAGAGAGCACAGCTTCCAGAGATGAAGTTTCCAAGGTGCGGTTGTTCTCGGCCACCTGGGTGCTGCTTCGGACCAGGGCTCGTGGAGAGGATGCTGACCCTACGCTGGTCCTTGGTAACACCGAGGGGTGTCCGCAGGCACAAAGATGGGGTGAGACAAAGAATCAGGTCAGCAGGAATGGAAGGTGAGACTTCAAGAAAGGGTGAAGGGTGGGTCTAAACGACACTGGACTCCATTTCCCTCAGCTAAGATCATTTAAAAAGAGGGGGGGAAAACTACCACCTGATCCAGCAATTCCACTTTTGAGTACAGCTCTAAAAGAATGAAAAGCAGGGTATCAAAGACATATTTGTATCATACACCCTATTCAAAGCAGAGTTACTAATAAGATGAAAAGGTAAAAGCAAACCAAGTGTCCACTGACAGATGAATAAACAAAATGTAGTATACACATACGCTGAAAAAGAAATGTAGCCTTAAAAAGGAAGGAAATTGTGATGCATGCTACAACATGGATGAACCTTGAGACATTAATGCTAAGTGATACAAGCCATTCACAAAATACAAATACTGAATGACTGCACCAATATGAGGTGCCCAGAGTACTCAGACTCACCGAGATATAAAGTCCAACTAATTGCCAGGAGCTGGACCAAAGCGACCATGGGAGCTGTTGTTTAATAGGTTCACAGTTTCAGTTCTGCAAAGTGAAAAAGTTCTGGAGATATAACAACGTGACCACACTGACACTTCACACTACTGAACTTCACACTGGTGAAGACAGTACATTTCTTATCACATGCGTTTTACCACCATGAAAACTTTTTACAAAGAAGGAAAAAAAGTCTTGTATAAATAAACAGCCCCAAGACCCTCTCTATCGTATTTTAAACTGGAATCAGTAACAGATGAAAAATCAAGAAAATGACCACATGTAGGTCAGGAATTCTTCCCTGTGAGATGTTCTAGGATTTTAATAAGTACTGGTTGATGGCTTTCTTAAAGCCATGTTCCCTGTTGCAAACAGTATGAAACCATTTTTTAAGCTGCTTCTTGTGTGTTCTTTTCCATTTTCTAAATTAGAGAGTTAGTTTTGCAGTGCTTCCGTCAGAATAAATACCTTTGCGAATCATGTTGCTCCTCCAAGACAGGAGGGCATGCCCCCGGCACCTAGCAGGTAGAGGCAGGGTGCTGCCGCACAGCCCATTATGCACAGCCCCCACAACAAAGAACTTTCTGGGCCCAAATTTCAAGAGCACCTAGGTTGAAAAACTGCTTTCGATTGGCCTGGGAGTTCAGAGACCAAGTTTGTGGTGTGTGTCGTTCTTTCTGTTACACCTGCTTTCAAGCAGACAGTAGAGCAAGTGGCTACTGAACTGCCAGACACCACGCTGAACGCTCTCTCTCTGTGTTACTTCATTGCGTCACTCATTCCTTCCCTCTTAGAAGAGTGACAGGACTATGACTCCAGCTTTACTGGGGAAAACACATTGGCAAAGGTTAAGAACGTGTCCAAAGTCACGGTTCCTAGAGGAATTTTAAATAAGTTTGGCAGACCTCCGGAGGGGTGTTCTTACTCCTCCTGCCTAAATCCTCACGTTTTCAGACTCAGTGAGAAGCATGTCAATGGACAAATGCTCAACAAGACACACTGTGGAGAAGGCTGGCACCAGGAACCATGAAACCAGCCAACTCCCTTTCCCACCCAAGTCCCCCAAGCATCTTGGCAGCCTGTCAACCCTATCCAGACTATAGAGGAACTTTGGGATTTAAGGGGGAAACTTCACAAAAAAAAAAAATTGTTTTCTATATTTTATAAAGGTTACTGTGCTTCATACATGACAAAATTCTTCCATATTCTCCAATGTTATTTGCATCAAGATGACCTTAGGTAAGTTCCAAGTGCTATCTTCCCCAGAATCATCCAACTCAGAAGTCACTCCTAAACAACTCCAAAAGATTCCCAAATGTGAAACATCTCAGGAGGCAGATCTGGATACAACTCTAGTGACTGTCTCTGCCTATAATAATATTTTCCTCTTGAGTCATCTGGAGAACTTCTATTCATCCTTCAAAACCCTGCTTAAGCATGGTATGCCACTTCTATGAAACTCTCTGCGTGTGCCATGGGACCCACAGTATGTCATTCCTTCTGCACCAGTTCCACACTGTAATGGGCTACTATTCTACACATAGTTTCTCTGCATAAACCATCAGCCACTCAACTGTAAGCTCTTGACAAAGACTGCATACATCTTTGTAAACACTTTGTCAACAGACGTTTAAAGGGGTGGGAAATGAAGACTATCACCCCTATCTGCCATATTCTGCAAATAAAGTCCATCAGCTTAAAATCACATCCAATCTCTAACACCTTTCAAAGATGGCTAAACACCTTTAGAAGCCAAAAAATAATGGATGAAGAGATAAGTAAAAGACTGGGGGAGACACCTACAGGAGAACATTTGCAGCTTCCTCTGAATATTGACAAGGTCCAAGAAATTTGGCAGACTGACAAGAGTTTCCCAAAAAGAGAGATGAATTCCTTAGTTGCAGAAATTAGTCACAAAAGTCTCTTGCAATGAGTTGGGCATCTGGGACAGCTGGGGAAATGTACATGGGTGTCAAGGTCCTCTTTACTGTCAGTCTCTTCATGCATTAAATTAGCTGTGGCCTCAACAAATAAGCACTGCTTCTCCATTCCATGATTTTTGCTTCTTTTTTTTTTCCTAAAGAATCAGAGCCACTCCCAAAGTCAGGGTTTATCAGAGATCCAGGAGCACTCCATCAGAACCCCTGTGGGGAGGGAAATGGTAGAAAGGAACGCTTGCCCCTCTCCTTGAAATAAAGAATGCAGATTCTCAGGTCCCACTAGCAACATACAAATCGGAGCCTCTGGGTGTCCAGCTCAAGCATCTGTCGTTTAAAAGCCAACCAGCAAATTCTGATAGTACACTGAAGTCTAAAAACCACAGTTACGTATGAAGTTCACAAGCATTAGCGACCATTTAGAACCACATAGAGGACTCATTAAAACACAGATTTCCATGCTACATGGTCCTCTTTGACTAGGTCTCTGCTAGTACCCCAGAACCTGCATCTCTATTAAGTTCCCAAGTGATGCTAATGGTGCTGGTGCCTTAGGCCTTAAAAGGTGTAATAAGAAGGGAGCTGAGCCCCTGGTGGAGGGAGATTTCATTCCCATTTTATACCCTTTGGTAATGTTTCCTCATCTTCTATATATTTTTTAAGTAAGAAATGAAGGGTATTTGTGGGTTTTCAGAAAATTCTCTAGTATTACAAGGTCTTCTGAAGATTTAAGAAAATACCAAAATAAACTCCAAGATGGAGTCCCGTTTCCCTCACCACCCTTTTCTTCCATCATTCCACAAGACTCGAAAAAGCAGGAGGCACCCCAAACTTGGAACCCAGAGTTCAGCACCCAGCTTTAGAGCGGCTTCAGCGTCCTCAGGCCAACTGGATACAACTCAGATACTTGCTTTCTCAGCACTGCTGCCTCTGAATTTGCCTCAAAGTGATTTCTCTCTGAAACACCCAGTACAACATCCTCAGTTGGCACTGGTTTCTGTTAACGAATGGAATGGCCCACGCCAACCACAGCTTACAGCACGTGCACTCGGCCCACTTCCCTATTTTAAATGCCTAATGATTATCACAGCACCTCAACACATCTGGGGGAGCAGGGCCTGCTGGTGGCCTGCTGCTCTTTTCTAGGCCCTCCTCCAATGGTGCAGTTGGCACACCCTCCAAGTACAGACAGGTTACCTGTGTTGCTCCATGTCAGTGTGGAGGCCTCAAACAATCAAGGATTTTTTTTTTTTTTTTTTTTTTGGAGAAATGATCAAACCCGGGGGTGGGGACAGAACTTCCTGCTAGAAACCGCATCCTGAACAAGCATCGCCACGACTCACTGTAAATAAATACTCCCCCCTTGCAGCACTTCCGTCAACTGTCAGGGCCCTGGCTCCAATCGTCTTTCAAGTCCAAACAGGAAAGGGGAGAGAAGAGCGTGAGATGGCAGATAGGAGGTTTAATCTGCTTCTCGCTGCAGTTTTCACTGGTGGGGCACTTCCAATTCAGCCAGGCTGCCAGCAGCCTGGAATTGCTCCTGGACCCCACTTTTTCCTGTTCACCTTCATAATTGTATTATTATGGGCCAGCCCGCAACTGGCCTACCCAAGGCAGAGGAGTGGTGGCTCCTTCCCTGGAATAGACAAGCAGCCAAAATCGCACAGGCCTGCTGCAGACAGAAAGGCAATAGGCATTCGCCAGGGATGCTCTGGACAGGCTGCCGCTGGAGCTCAGCCTGAGGGACAGAGGAGGGGGAGATAGCCTGGGGGCTGCAGGGCAGCAGGGTCAGGAAGGAAACAAGTCTGTGACCTCAATTTTCTGGAAAAGGAATCTGAAGGCTATCCCTTTCAAAGTGCATCATGAAGCTGGGGAGGGGGAGACTATATATGAAAGGCCAGCAGTCATCCCATTAACAGCAGTGGTGACAATTTCTTGAGTACAGACCATGTGGCAGGCACTCAGGGGCTTCAACAGGCCTTTTCCCCTACTTCTTCACTATGGCACCTGAGAGGCAGGCACTGTAACTCCACCACCACTTTGCAGGCAAAGATATTAAATTTCGAAGAGCCTAAGAAACACATGCTAGCTCACAAAGAGTACATGATAAAAGCAAGACTCAAATGCACATCTGTTTGAATTGAGGCCACTGCAGAGGGCTGGGAAGAGTGTGCACTGCCCAACTCAAAGAGGGGCCATGCATACTACTGGCAACCTAATGGCAGTCCCCGGTGTTTGGGTCAGAACCAGAACACAGCTGATAAAGAAGACATCTCATCCAGGTAACAGACTGCCTCCTGAGGTTTCTGAAAAAGAAAAATGAGCTCCATCCAGAAAGCTTCTCAAGATGTTCCAAGATGCTAGTAGAGGAGAGTTTGCAGGAGAATGGATACATCTGTTTGTATGGCTGAATCTCTTTGTTGTTCACCTGAAGAGCATTGTTAATCCGCTACACTCCAATACAAAATTAAAAGTTGGAAGAAAAAAAAAAAGTTCTAAGATTCTGCGTTTGAACTCCATGGTGTTTTACAAAGTCAGTTCCCCCTTTCAGAAGGGCCTCACTCAGTCTCATTCCCTACGGTTCTAATTTCTCCTCTGCATCTGTGTCATGGGATCAGGCCACAAGCCTGTTGTCACAGAGTACTGCAAACACCCACGCCTGGTACATCAGAGGCACTCAGTCAATATCTACTGAAAAGAACTGATGCACGGATGGACTCAGGTATTCAGTGTGGACAACCTGTTTGCCGCAGGGAGAAACAGCAGGCAGCTCTTGCCTTCAGAGAAGCGTGGGCCCCACAGAGAAATGCGGGCTGTGGAGACTGGCTTCCATGAGCTGCTGCCACTCATGGGCGCTTAATGGTTTTCTTTAAGTCACTGGGGAAATACAGACACCGGCAGAGTGATGCTAGTAGCTCTCGTTGCAGATGGAGGTGATATAATGCATTGCTGGCAGCCCAAGAGGAAGCAGGGAGGGTGATGAGCAGGAATGAAGGAGTAGGTGAAACCTCATAAACTCTTCACAGACAGGACATGGCCCTGGAGCCTCCACCCCAAAGAGGGAGGCACCAGGCAGCTTCCCCGAGGCACACAGGGGTGGGGCCGGAGACAAGGCACCCACTGCCACACACAGGGAAAAAAATTAAATTAATAAAAGTAAAAATGAGGCATCCCATGGAGCAGCAGAGTGTAATTAAAACGCTGTAATGTCTCAGAGGTTCCTATGAAGTCATGTCCTTACAGTTCACTTGTAAGAATTTAAAGACAAAATTATATGCCTCGTAATTCTCCAATGAGTATGTTTTTCTATGGGTCCCCTTGTTTATATGAGATCCACAGCTTCCAGAAAGTTTAAATCATTTAAGGGATTAAAAAAAAATGACACTTTCCAGAAACCTCACTGCACATGCCTCAGTAGGAACAACTGTCAAGACTGATGCTGTCTATACTCGTCTGTGGTGGTCCACACACTTCAGGACACACTCGACCAAGGCTGCAAAGCCAGATACTCACAGGGGTCAGGCAATTGCATCAATAAATGAAGCAGACAGGGACTCAAACACCAGGGAGTGTGGGAAAGCAGCCCTAACGTGACAGCTTGACAAGCCCCATCCAAACGGGCACCTGTGTCCCAGCCTGGGAGAAAGGCTGGTGCTTCCACATCTTCTGATTTGTGAAAAGAAGCCAGAAATCTGGGTTTTGCAAAGGGAACCTCACAAAATTGAAGTGATAAATTCAAATATTTTACATAGAACACCAGAGAAGTCAAAACGTATTTGTGGCTTGAATACCTGCATCTACACATATGTCAACCATGATTGCTATTTATATCTCACTACCATATGAGGACCAGGTCCTCAGCATCAAATATTACCAAGTTATTATCAGCATCAAATATTACCAGGGTTCCCCAAAGAGCATACAGAGAAGAATACTCATTTAACAGATGAACAAACAGGCAGGACAGTACCTTGGCCGTGATTAGCAAGGAGACACCATGAGGTGAGGGTCAGATCCAAATGGGAATCACTGCAGCCCAAAGAGGAGATCTGTGAGTGGCCTAGTTCCAGAATGCCACTTGGCTCCATTGTCCATTATCTTTTCACTTGCGAAGAGTTGAAACCATCAAGGTCTGTGTTTCAGTCGCCCCTTAGAAACTGAGAGGAACTACCAAAGACAAGTGCGGACAAGGCCTCATGCCAACAGCAAGGTTAAGAGGAAAGCCAGCCATGCTCCGAGTGCTCTATCTGTTAAGATGGAGGGTATAACTTGTAAACAGGTTCCTTCTAAGAGAAGCTAGCCTTTTTTAATACATTTCTATTAAACTTGCATACTAACCAGAATGGGGGTGGGGGTGGGAGGGAGGTGGCTATCCGTTTCTCTCCCTTTTGTCCTACTCAGGATCACAGACAAATTTCCATGCTTTGCAATCAGCCAGAAATAAGCATAGACATGTTCTAAGAGAACCTAATGACTCATTCTTCCAGTTTTCTCCAATCGATTTCAGCTTTTAGGAAAGAGGCTTCATTCATTCACAGTACCAAACCTCAAGGAACCCCTAATGGTTTCAGGTATCCAGAGAGCGCTTTCCTGCTAAGTAAGGCAAATGCTGCCAGCCTTTGGGGAGAGGGGAGGAACCCCAGGGTAGAATCTGGCTCCTTCTAAAGACTTTAGTCTTAGTGACTGACAGTTACCTACTGCCCTACCAGCAGAGCCTTCCCCCCTAGCCAGACTTAAGGATTCCCACTGCTTCTCCTCTGCTCGCACACTCCTCTGAGGATGGCTTCTGCAAATGGACAAAATCTGCAAAATCTTGCACCATTAAGTCTGCAAAAACTTAGTGTGGCCACTGAACGCTGTAACAGTTCTGCAAACGAAGGCTCAACTTGTAAGGATAAGCAACAGTACAAAGGAAATTCTGGTAGCTCTTTCAAAAGGTGGACTGTACCTATAATAATATCCTTGGACAATCAACAGGAGGGTCGTGCAGGGGTGAAGAGCACTGGTATTAAGAGTTCAAGAGCCAGGCTCTGTTGTTTCTGAGCTGTGAGCTTGGGCAACTGATTTCATTTCTCCAAGCGGTGATTCCCTCATCTGTCAACCAGTAGGTAATAATGCCACCCGCCAAACTAGGCTTTCCTGCGGACGAAATGGGAGGAATTCAAGGGGAGTTCTTCCTGAGAATCCCCTGACTAGCAGGTAGGTGGTGGCTGTAGTGCCAGAAACAAAGATTGTTCTCATCAACTGCTTTAATGTCCCGAGTTACCTTCTCTGCTTTGAACACCAAATTACCACTTCCACAAATTCAGAGCCAAATAATTGCCAAGTATTAAATCCTTTGAAACCTGCTTAGCAAACTTCAATCTGGCAATGCCGGCACGCGTCTTTTTAATGGAGGGCACTTGCAACTGTATCACTTAATAAGGTGTGTGGCGTGTAAGTCTGCTCACCAATGTCAAACTCCAGCTCCACTGGGATCAAAGGAAAAAATACATGTCATGACCAGACCTGATGCAAAACTGCATTTTAGTTCAGACGCAGCATGCTTGCCAATTTGGGGAAACTGCATGGAAACAGCAATCAAATGATATTGTATAATCACTCTCTTCATTTATTTAATTTCGGTAAGAAAGATAGGGGAGGTTATAGCAATAGCAAAAAGGTGGATATGCATCATTTAGATCGCGTATTTTTTTACTGTTAAAAAATGCAACCCAAATACCACCTTCTAAAAGTGTTACAGCAGGGCCCAGAACTCAAGAAAGCAAGCAAGGAGCCTCAAGTTCAAAATGTAAGGAGGCACTCATTTTCAGAGTCGTCCAAGTTCAAGGTTTCAGCACCTGAGCGTGTGTTCCTCCTTAAATGTTGTACTTTAGGCACCTACCTTGCTTCACTTTAGTACAGTGTTAAAGAGACATGGGAGTGAAATGCAATTCACGCATCTGTGTGTGGCAGTAACTTCCAAGGAAGAATCACAAGGTAAACTGACAGCTAACACTATAACATCTCTCTCTCCCTCTCTTGAAAATCAGAACTGCATGGCTGGGAGCAGACCAGGCAAATTTCCTTGAATCTTACCAAGTTCAAAGGCAGCTTTTTGCAACTTTGTGAGCACTTCCTCTCATCCGCCCTAAACAACCCTTTCCCCTCCTGTCTCAATGCAAATTAGGATTAATTCCAGCAACAGCAGAAAATTCCGCTCTCATATCAATTTTGCCTCAACCTTCCAGAATGAGGGGGTGAGACATGAAATTAAAAGGGGCCACTTAGAGATCATGCAATCTGACCACTCCAATTGAGGACCCCTTTTTCTTTCTAAAAGCTGCTTGTAAATGAATCATTGTTTGATTAGATAAATATTCATGGAGTTTATTTTTAGAAAAACTAAACAATAATAAAGTATAACTAAATACATTCTAACAGGGATCTATGGAACATGGGGGTAAAGAAAAGTTTTACAAATCTCAGGGAGGTAACATCAACCTGAAAGCTGGCCCTTTCTTTCAAGTTGAGCATTAAAGGAAAAGGGGGGCTTGAAAAACACAAACCCCTCAAGGTTCAAAATGTCCTTTCTGGTTTTCTGTTTCAACCTCACAAAGCCTCATTTACAAATAAACATGTTTCTAAATACAGACTACATCAGAACAAGGGGTAGGAGGAGGACAAAGGAAAATCACACCTGCAGGCTGGAGTCAACGTGTATATATTCCTAATTTTGATTATTTTGATTATTCAGTCAAAACCACTCTGGTTAGAAATGCTAAACCAATGAATTCAAAACTAAAAAGTTATAGCTATTGCCTCCACCCTGGCAAATTTTAGAAAACGCTTCATTCACAAATTTAATAGAAACACTGCACATGGATAAAGAACCAGGGCAGCAAACACAAAAAACATGGCCCTCTCCATCCAACCTTCTACATAACTTCACCAGAGAACTACTAGCTCATCGCCAATGAACGCTACTCTCCAACCCTGCATGAATGGTGATACCAGCTGCCCAAGGCAAATGCGTGCATGATTCTATAACATCGCTGAGCGATGAAACAAGCCAGTGTGTTAGGACGCGTGAAGCCCAGCCTCTCTCTCTAATTTCTGAAAAGAAGAGCTCATGGTGTCTAGTGCACATGATATTCTTGATTTACCCTCCCCTCTCTTTTCAACAAAAACTATCACCCTATGTTAATTTGGAACAAAATCAAGAAGAATAGCATAAGACTGCTTTTCTTAAGTAGAAAAGGAGTGTTTCACTGTCAATTCCAAATAATCTGTATTTCATTATGAATTATTTTACATGTCTACATATATGAGATTTCTTGCTAGTAGTATGCTAACAGTTTTTATGGAGGTGTAGCTTACATGAAGTTTATATACATATCTTACATGTTAGAGATCAAATGATTTTGACAAATGTTTACAACAGTACAAGTGACACCCGTATTAAGACAAAACGTTTCTATCACTCAACAAAATGCTCCACCTGCCATTTTCCATGGTAGGCAATCACCATCCTGATATTTTTCAAATTCTTGGTTTCTCATCACAAGGAAAAAAATTTTTTCTTATTTCTTTAATTTATCTCTACATGGGATGATCGATGTTTAATGAACTTAGAGGCAATCATTTAATGATGTATTTAAGTTAAACCATTATCCTGAACACCTTAAACATAGGCAGTGCTATATGTCAATTATATCTCATTAAAACTGGAAGGAAGAAAAAGAGTGACATAGATCCCATCTTAAATACTAAATTCAACTTCGTTTGAATAAATAACAAGTGATGTAACAAGAGAATCATTTTTTCTTCTTTGAAGAGAGGGAAGAATAAACAATTTTATGGAATATTCTTTTCTTTTTTGTTTTTGAGACCTAATTATACACTAAGCAAGAAGTAATTTTTCCCTCCTGCCTACATTTTATGTTTGGGGCTCTTCCATTTCATGTCCCTTGACACCTTTTCCAATAATCCATCTACTTGATATTGGAAAGCCTCACATGAATAAAACTTTATGGCACTACAGGCGTTTAGCCTTCCACTGACATTCCTGGCCTGTTCAATTCTGCAATTCAATCAAAATCAAATCTCAAAATCCTCTTGTCAGCCAGCACTGCTTTCATATGCCCGAGCCTTGTGTAAGGATAACTGCATCCAATCTTCCCCCCAAGCAGTGCTTATATTGTTTTATTACAGTTCAATGAGTGGAGTTCAAAATTACATGCAGCTGCCTACTACTGTGGTCGGGCTGTGTGACGCATGGACACGAGTATTGCCCACCAGGCCTGAAATCATTCACTTACTGGCCGGCCAGAAAGACGGGGAGCCCTTCTTTGTATGGAAGGACATTCTGTCTGCTAGATCTAAAGAGGGTGATGTTAACAGATCAGTCCCTTTATAAAAGGATTGTGAAAGCCGGTGAAATGAGACTCAAATGTGCTCAACGTTAAGCATGTGGCTGGAGCACATAAAAGCAAAGATAAACCTCAACATGCACTACTTATTCTCAGAAAGCTTGTGAAGGAAGATAAAGAGATCCTGAATAAAAAGGCATCTTAAAGAATTTTATGTGTTTTCAATGATGGGGTTTCACTTAAATGGGCTTTTTTTTTTTCACACCCCCAATAATCCTTTCATGGAAACAAAAAGACAAAACACGAAGCCAATTAAATACAACTGAACTGGAAGAACAATACAGTAATTAAAACACCAGTAGTTTGGAAATGCTCAGGCTAAGTAGAAGGCAGAGTCAAGAAGGTATGAGGGGTACACTGCCTTTCTGTCACTGGGACAAACACATCAAGTGGTCAGCCTCTATGTTAAAAACAAAAGAGGAGGAGAACATACTGGAACCACAAAGGAACACAAACTGGTCTCTCATGTGTAACCACAGACAAATGGTCAGGGGGGAGGTGGGGGGAGGAGTGGTCCAGCTAGAAAAATTGCCAAAATCCCAAATAAAAATGTATGTGCTAACTCCAGGCTACCTCCAGGTTGGTAATTCCACAGGTTAAAACAATAGGTTTCTGGGGTGCAGCTTTCCAAGAGAAAAGAATTACGCCGCTCTCATTTACGAAGGCGTGCATCTCCTGTGTAGGTGGTCCCACACCTCTCTGTGGCTAAAGTCGGTGCCCATAGGGTAAAGACATGTGTGCAATTGCAAAAATGTTACCTGCTAGGTCTCTAAAATTAAACACGCTTGGAGCCCCCAGAAGGTGAATTGATATCCATTTCTAATACCTACCACCCTGTATCTTTTGAAATAATGTCATCAAAGGGAACTCTAAAGAATACGAAAAACTCTCATATACTGAAATACCTTACACAATACGGAAATCAGTCTCAAGACTAAATAACTCAGTAGTTTAGTTTTTCTTTTTTTTTTTCCTTTACCTCTCTCCCACTCAAGTCAAGGAGGCAAATGTTTTTATTCTGCAGCAACTTTGTTTAATGGTAAACACCTCAGAAAACCAGGTGATTTCCATGCAACAATACCTTATTTTTCAATAACATGGACAAATCCAAGGAGCAAGGCAAGAGAGGGAAAATTCAGAGTTGGCACTATAGCAGATGAGTTACTTGATATAATTTTATTCTCTCTGGGATAAATGATGAGGTTCAGGCTTACTGACCCAAAGCAGGCTCATGTTATATTTGAATATCTGAGAGGGTTGAACTTGGAGGGATGAGGCACACATTTTTGAATGTGGACATTGCTTTGGTCAAGACCTGTCATTCTCTGATGGTCACAGAGAGGACTGCCTGTCTCCCTCCCAAGTCAACTGCAGTTCAATGTGATCGTTGGATAGCTTTTCAGTCGCTGAGAAAATCAGCTGGTGTTCCCAGAAAATGGAAATGACTTCCATATACTGGCTTTTTCTCCCTTCCCCTTTCACTCAGTGGAGTCCCATTGGGTAAGACAGACACATCTCCAAAGGACTCCTAAAAGTCCACTCTGTTTTCTGGCATTTCTAGAGAATTGAGAAAACCTGGCAATACAGCCCAAAGTCCTGGTGACAACTGGACAGACTGGATCGTCAGTGTTGTCTGGATCTCTACTCTCCCCACTAAATCTGCTGACTTCCTCATGAGTACCTGTGTGGCCCCGTTGCAGTTTGAGTGTCAGACTCTCGAGGCACGTTACTTCTAGGGCCAAAATTCTATGATCCTAACAGTCAGTGGTGTTTGGGTGAGTATCACTGAATGTCCCACGTTGCCTACTTCGTACCTTCTTAACAGGAATCAGGAGAAGAATAAGCATGTTCAGAGCTTCATAAAATAAGGCCAAGACCTGCTAGCTAAACAAAGACAAGAATAAAGCAGGGTCCCTCCTCCAACCTCACTCCTCTCAACCTCCAATTTCACACTGTCTGCCAGGTAAAGGAGTTTATTGGTTCAAAACAGGAATTCTCAGATATATTCTTCAATCTGAAGGACACAGGCAAATGGCTCGATTTTGAGAACCGGTTACCTTGATTATCCTGTTAGGATAACCTGTTTAGCTGTTAGCTAAAGGAGATTCACAATGTGATCCAGGCAGCCCGGCAGCCTGAATCAAGGATTTCGACACAAGGAGAAAACTATCTCTGGTGCTGATGGACTCATAATGATCATTTAAGTCTAACTCCCGCTTTTGAACAAATGAAACCAACCTCCCCCATCCCCAATACCGAGATCTTGTCGAAAGTTACTGAGATGATCAACACCACCTTCAGGATCTAAAGTCGTATTGTCATTGAAGTACCTTCATCTGCACTGTTAGAGATGACAGTCAGAACTGAACCCACTGATTACACCCCTTTTCTGAAAGCCCAGGTAGAAAGCGAATTCATGAATATGTACCCAGCTCAGACACCAACATCCTAAGAGCTTCTACATCTGCCTTCTATAGCCAAAGATAGAAAGTCTTCAAGGACTCACCTCATCTCTTTTCATGCAAAGAGATAAAGTCCTCAAACTCATTATGAACCAGGCATCTCTGCTGAAGACAATGAACAGACCAAGCTTGAAAGCGGCCACAACTCTGAAACAGAGCTGCTGTGACTTCAAGTATTTCCAGCAAATCACCTCTTCTCTGTCAAAGCCTTTATAAAGCAAATGTTAGTATCTTAGCAGGAAAATCCAGAGGTAAAACTGTTACTTCTCTTACCCCGCTTTGCAAAGGTGCCCCTCTCCAGTGACCCTGGAGTTTGCAACTATGCTGCCTCTATTTTGTTACATAACAGCAGTAGCAGAGGTGAGAGAAAGTCTCAGAAGAATCTTACATGCCCTCCATCCAGCAGAGAGAACCGGAATCCTACAGGGTGATCAGAGTTGGGGTCACTGGGGCTAAGTTAGAGTCTCTGCGTCTACGCATACATGATGAGCATCACCCGTAGTTTCCCCCGTGAAAACGCTCCATAATGTTCACAGACATGGGGACACACTGAGATAGGAGGCAAGACAGACAGACAGACAGACAGAGAGAACGAGATGAAGGTTCAACAGAAAACCACAGAGGCAAAGAGCACACCAACAGTTGCTTTTTTTCCTTTTTCCCCCGAAAACTGTGCCACAGAAACCAGCGATCCGTGATGGTCTCAGTGTGCCCTGGACCAGGAGCACCTGGGAGCTAGTTAACCAGGCAGCGTCCAGGCACACCCCCTCCCAGATCTACTGAATAAGGACCAGCATTTTGACAAAATCCAGAGCTGATCCCAATACACACCAACGGATGAGGAACACTGCTCTAGAAGAATTTTGATGGAGCTGTTCTAGATGGTGGGATGATAAGGAGAGTTCCCCAACTTCAAGAACACAGGTATTTAGGCTGTGGACTACCTGGATGCCAATCATCAGAGGAGTTTGCTTTAAAAAAATGCAGATTCCCGGGTTCCCATTCCAGACTCTGAGTCAGAACGACCAACACTCATGCAGTCCTGCAGTCTACTATTGTCTCAGCGCTGTCGTACAACTTCACGTGTACACCCACTTCTGGGCTGTTATGGGCTCTGATCCACTGCTAAACTCACCAACCCACTGAAACAGTATAACCTAACGAAACTGCAAGAACCGTTATCATAGCTTTGTATATGCCCCAGACTGAATGGGGGCAGGGGCACTGTTCTGGAATTCTTATGAATGATACACATCTCTTTACAAATAATCAATTTCATAAAAGAAAGTGTATGCAGAAACACATGTGCACACACATGCCTTTAGTGCTACACTCGTCAAATAGAAAATGACAGGTAAACGAGGAAATGTTTGCAGAAGCACACATTCCCCCTCTGTCTGAAATACCGAGGCACACAACAGAGTACATCCCTATGTAGAGACACCCTCAAACAAAAAGAGACCAGCTGCAGAAGGCAAGAGCACTCCTCAAATCTAACATTCACTTTTTCTAGGACTAACCCAAGTGATTTAAAAAGGAGCAGTAAATAACCCATTATATGTGAGCTTTTCGTCTTTAAACACCCTTCCCTTTTCATTAAAGAAAACGTGAAAACTAGCTCTCAAAGGGGTCCTAAATAAAAACTCACTTAAATGTTTAAGAAAATATTGCCTTTGCCACAATTGGGATAAAATGAAGAAAACTAAAATATTGCATGGGATGGGATTTCAAAGAGCTAACTGATTACAAAGTGAAAAAGAAGAGGCCTTTGCTTCTGAATCTCTCTCTCAGTTTGTGCTTTTAAAGGCCCAAGTTTTAAATCTGCAGAATAAAGAAGCCCAAGTGTTTTTCATTCATAGGAAGAGTCAAAATGTTTTTAAGGGTTGCACTTCCAACAGTTTTGGTTTCCCTGAGGCAGGTAACCTAAAACAGAAAAGAAGTATTAATAATAGTTTCAGGGGGAGTGCAGATCTGCAGGGCTATGTAAGAACAGCTTAATAAATACTACCATTTTACTTTTCAGTTCCATGTGTTCGTCTTCATTCAATTAAGTTATTAAAAACAACTATAATTTTACTACATTAATACAAGAATACAGCAAGCCTTCAGGTAAAGTAACTTGGACAAAGGACTTCCAAAAAGCACAGCCATAAAGCCCTGCTGAAGGAAAGGAGTGAACGTCCCGTGGAAAGAAGGACAGTGGCCCTTACTTTGATTACTGAAATCCTTCCCCAGTGGAGAGACAATGGACAGACATCTTCATGAAATCGACAAACTAGCGGGTCTCGCTTTACAGCATAGCATGTGGGCAGAAGGCATGACAGAGAAAGAGAAAGAGAAAGGGACTCACAAAAGTCTGGCAAAACAGGAAATTTGAGGAAACGATTTCTGAGATGTAAATAAGGTTTTCTGTTACTTTCATTATTGAGGAGGCAAAGAAACTGCATTCAAAGAAAGGTGCTGGTTTTTCTTGTAAACTAATAATTTTTCAGACGTGACAGGTAGTGCACGATATACTGGGCTGATATTTTATATCTACGAGTTGATAGCATCACCATAGGGACCAAAATTTATATTAAGTGTTCCTTGACCCACAGCCTTTTCTTCTGTCCTCTGGAGACCACAGAAGCAGGTTGTTCAAATCCCATATCCTCCAGGAACCAGCTTTGGGACTCAGGACTGTGTATCTTCTTTAACACATCAATTTCTTCTCTGGAAGGTAGAGATTACAGCAATTCCTACTTCACAGAAATACTGTGAGATACCAAAACTATATAGTGACTGAAAAATAGTAAGTGCTAAATATCATGCTAGTATTTTTTATTATTAACTACAAAACAATAATCTTAAACTCACGCGATATCAAAGAGTCAGAATGCTTCTGGGTTTTTTTTTTTCCTGTAAAAAAAAAAATCTGTGTTGACTAGTATTAGCAGCTTTATTTTTAAAGAAAAGAGTGTTTACAGGTTACTGCAAAAGAAAATACCACATATAAAAAAGACTGCCCTGGCAACTCATCTCAGAGATGTATCATTGCCCCTCAAAGAAAGCAGGACACACAAAGACAAATTCTCCTACTAGAATATAAAGACAAGTATGTGAGAGTGTGCTGACAGAATGCTAGGCTATGATGGCAGGGTTTACTCATTCACACATCCCTACCATGTTCTTAAATGTCTCTGCTAATCCTCACCATAAAACTTAAAAAAAAAAAAGATAAAAGCATTCACAAATTCATACAAATTAGAAGCCATAGAAAGTTATGTTCAGAAAAATTAAAATGCACTTTTAAAAGTTCAAAATCAAAAAAAAAAAAAAAAAAAGTTCAAAATCCAATAAAATAAAGCCCCCCTGCCCGGACCCAAAGTCTTGCCAACATATTTACACACACTGGATTCCAGAAAATCTACAGTGGTGCTGCACACACAACCCTAGAACACACACAATCCTATGTAAATTGAGATTATTATGCCATATCGCAATTTTACTATCAACTGGTATGAACATATTCTGCTGGGTACATACATCCAGTAGCCTCAGTAATCACAAAAATGATCTGAGTCCTGATGTGGAGACAATCCACATTGCTATTCTCACCTCCACAAAATTCAAGTGACAATTTTATCAGAGTAGAGGGCCAAACAGTCCTGAGTGTTAAATAACACGGCAGCATTAATTCAGAAATACAGTGCCTCTGCAGGTTTGTATTTAGTGCCTATCCCTTTAAGTGTACTTTAGTGCCTGATGTCTCACATTTAGGCAATTGAGAACTCCCAGGCACACAAATAGTAGGGGAAATGGCTCAACCACTGGGTAAAAATAGGCAGTTTGTCCAACATGCACAATCCAGGAAATCAAAAGACATGCCAATGAAACACATTTTTATTGATATTTATGGGTAGGTTTGTTTACAAGTCATAGCCATTCCCTCTCCCCACGTTCTCCTTTTTAGCAACACACCTAGCTCGCCTCCCTGGCTGGGGTGCACGGGACGGACGGGAGCTCTGCAGCGGCAGGCTTCCACACAGCAGATTCCCACCAGCACTGGTGACCACTCCGGCGCTGAGTGCCAATTTCAGAAAAATGAGAGTTCAGCCCTTTCTTTTCTCTCCATTTTCGTAATCCTGTAGAGCACAACTGTTCCAGAAACCAGCTCCCCTACCAGTCAGATATTTACACTAAACCTTCACTAACGGGCGTGCTATTACAATGCTATCTCATCGATACAAGATTACTTCACTTCTGAACCACATCAAGATGTATAATACTCCAACAATCAAAAACACTGCCCCTCAAGAAAGATGCAGCCCAGATTATTTTCATGTGCTTATCTGAGCATAACACCAACATTTTTGTTTAATGCAAATCTCAGAAAAGAGATTTTTAACCATGAACGTGGCAGGCAGGCAAACATCCTTCCAGCGAATATGTGTCCATATATATATACTGACATACACATTACTCGGGCACAGGCAAACTATAAAGAATCACTGGTCAGATCTGGATCAGAACTTTAAATTTTTCATCTCTTGGAGTGCCACACCATTTTCAAAAACCCAAACAAACATCAGATTGGATGAAATATTTTTTTCAGTCTTTGGCAAAATGTAATATCCCAGTTCATGACCAGGTAAGATATTCTGCCTTTTTAACTCTGATTTACAAAACAGGTATTTGGGCAAAAAAACAAAATATAGCTTTTACCTACCCGTTTAGCATATAATATGGAACACTTATTCTATATCTTTATTCAAATGAAAATACTTTATTTACCCCTGGCATTTATTCCTTTAGAAACCCCACCCTGAAAGGAACACAAGCGTAAAGCAGCAATCTCTTGCAATGGGCCATTTTACTTATTCCGCAATTCCTTACCCAAATTACACAGGTATAATTATTTTGACACTATAATGAAAAGAAAATGGGATTTGGGCACCGCAGGTTTATCTAATAACACTATTTCTTGCCAGACTTCACAGCACTGACAGTCACAAAGAACCTTGTCCATTCCAATAGGAAATATTTGATTTTACTGTAGGAACATTATTTATTTTCACCAAGTTGCTATTATCAGAAAGGATATGATAGCTGAATAATAAAAATGAAATCAAGAAATTCTGGTGTTTCAAGGCTTTATTTTTTTCTGCTCTCACTTTTGACATTTTCTTCCCCTGGAGAGACAAGATAAAGTGCTGTCATAAATGGGTGACTTTTCTTGTCAAATGACAGATTTGATTCTCCATGGCAACCACAAATCAAGGTGCTAGTAGGAATTAAAGCTTCTCTTAAAAGGCGTCTTTATGTTTATAAAATGAATTTAAATTAAATGGGTATTAGGTAAAGTCTTTACCTCAATTTATTTGTTGACTAAAGAGCTCTGTATTGCAGGGAGCGCATTTGCATTTTTAAGGGAAGATAACATGTTGTCCTGACAGATGTATAAACAAAGCAAGTTACAAGGTCATGCTTCATACACTACTCTGAAGACCCAGGAAGGGGATACAGATGGACATCTAGCAGTTAAGAGGTATTTAAATACTGGACAAGGTGTAAAAATTACCCCTAAAGGGGAATGGATGAGGGGATCTCTCTATTTCTCCTTCTAACAGAGCTTTCTTTCTTCCATTGCCAATAAATAAAGATTTTTGTAATTGTCAGGAACAGAACACCAACAGGCTATCTCCCTCTTTATTTCTGTTCCTCATGTAATAGATATAGATTTTTAAAATTTCATCATTGCAAATAAGTACCCCCACTCAAAATGAAGTTATTTTCGCCTCTGCATTAAAGTACTTCCTAAATGAAATGCTTGCCTTCCAATGTTTTGAAGAAAGACACACTGAAACATGCATGATTTCAGAGAAATCAGATAATTAATCTGTGAGTTAAGCTGATTTCAATTTTCACCAAAAAGGAAAGCTGCTTTGCTTCACTTTTCTACAGCATTCTTGGCCATTAAAATTTAAGAAGTGAGGTAACATGCTAGTGTATCCTAATAAATCAGGTCCAATATTCTTGATATTAGTAAGCCACTTAACTAGTCTAGAAAAGTGAGAGTTTTAAGGTCATAAATAATATTTTAAAAGTCAAAGTATAGCCCATTTATGGAAGTCTCAATTACAGCAGAGGGCATAGCTAGTCTATTTGAAATAGATACTGTCAACGATATAGTCATTCTGAGAGATGTGTTTAACCTAAAATAAAGAAAGGGGAAAATAAAAGTTTTACACTGTACACTGGTAGTTGGGAAAATCCATCATTCTAAACGACACCCTTATAAGCTTAGCCAAATTTGATTTTACGCCGTCTCTAGTTAAAAGCACGATATGGAGAATTAAATCAAATTCCCTTCATACAATCGTCTGATGGTGCTGCCTTGGACTGCTGGGAGTAGCTCTGACAGGCTGGAAGGGAGGGAAACAGCTGGTACAATTACAACAAAGAGACGCACAAAACTGCATCATCGAGGAATTTGCGACTTTAAACCCAAATGCTTGGAATCTGTTTTGTGGGGGGGAGGGAGGTGGTACTTCTATTTTGTGTGTGTTGCGGGGGGGTAGGGGGAAAGCCAAGGAAACCTCTGTCCATTCTCGAGTTTAATCAGGTCTCGAGACCATAAAATGGTGCCTAAAAGTTAGAAATCTCTTTGGAACTCCGTGTACAAAGCATATTTGATGGTAGAGTGAGTCACACCAAACTCTCTATTTCAGTCACAATGGCTTTTGTTTCATCTTAGAATGAAGTGGGTTGATGATCTTATTCTCATCCGTCACGTCTAAAAACGCAAGTTGACAAATGACACAGAACCAAGGGCTCTGGTCCACCACACGCGACGCAAGAGCCACATCGCGAGTGCTGCAAGGTTATAGCATCAGTCAAAATTAGAGACCGCAGGTCTGTGGTATCATAATGTCAAAGTAATTCTCCCCAAGGGAGCTTGGTAGAGCTTGGTACTCTCGTGGGGAAGAGACTGAAGACAGGCTCTCACCCTTCTTCCAAAACGCCAATGCTTTCTTTAGACGGAGCGAGGCGTGGAGATGACCTGAGTGCTAAGGGGACCTCCCGTAACAGTGTCCACCTTTCAAGCTCACCACTGGAGAGAGGAAGTCATCAGGATGGAGACCCTCCAGAATTCCTCATAAACACCTGCTACATAAAATCAGGACACACTCAGCTAACGTATGACCAGATAAAGCAAATTTCTCATTAAAATAAGAACTGCTAGGGTAAAAAAAAAAATGCCTATGATATTTGCCTGCAAATGAACTTATTTACCATTTTGTTGAAAGGATAAGGGGCAGAGAAAGAATGTATAAAGTAATGTCGGTCATGCCACTGGAATCTGGTTACTCTGTTTAGATGTTCATGTCACACAATCAGCTTAAGAATTTCTGGAAAAAAATAAAATATGGCTCATTTCAAACAACACCCTTCACCTGACTTCAGGAGGGCGCTATGCTTTTCAGAGGAGAACAAAGCTCATAGGATGATGCTGTCATGACAGGCCAGCCCCCTGGGTACAACTCTCCTTCTGGTGAGCTCTAGTCACCATCTCAC
Source organism: Dama dama (assembly GCF_033118175.1). Classification (NCBI taxonomy): domain Eukaryota; kingdom Metazoa; phylum Chordata; class Mammalia; order Artiodactyla; family Cervidae; genus Dama; species Dama dama. The sequence continues at coordinate 35,030,936 of NC_083704.1, read as the reverse complement.
TTGCTGAGACAGAATATAATAGGTGAGAACCCATTCCTGTACAGTTGAAATTTCACAGAGTGTCTTCAGCCAAATCCTCCATAGGATTTAAAAATCCGTTAAGATGTGAGAGGGAAATCATTTCATCTGCCTTGGAAGTCTGATCTAAGAATAAACTCCATTTAGTTCCCTTGTATTCCACAGTCATCCAATGATGAAAAATTCAAACCAGTCACCACTGACTATGTGTTTTTAAATGTGAAGGTGATGTAGCTTCATTTGGCCCAAATTAAGGACCCCCAAATGTAACCTGATGACTTGAGTTCACTGCTTAAAATGGCCCAGCAGATTGGCCACCTCCACAAATAACCCCTCCAATGCCAACACTCCAGCACCCACCAGCACCACTGATAAATCCACCTCCTGTCTCTGAGATAAATCAACTCATCATGCATTTTCACCTGAGAGGTGCCCGACTCGAAATTCAGCACTTTATGGAGCCCCAGGCTGCCTCTCCCGGGTTCTGCGCGTCCGCTACGAAGCCTCTCTCTGTGGCTCAGCTACTCTCAGACCTCAGAACTCATCCTGGGGCAGGACAGGGGGGAGTCTCCCAGCAGGTCACCTCTGAAAAAGAGAAACGTACGCCTAACCAGTGTCTGTGCACTCAGGGTATTTCGGCGCCCTGCTCAGGACACCCTGGCAAAGGAAAACATCCCGCACTCAGGGCCACATATGACTGCCTCTCCCAGAGGCACCGTGGGAGTGGGGACCCCACGTTCCTCCAGACTGGGTCTGCTCCCCACAACAAAGGAGGACAACAATCCCCACCCCACAAGGGGTTTGCAATTTCAGTTACTGTCTGTAAAAGGCTTTGTGGTGCCTGGACTAAAGGCAATGTTGGATGAAAGCACAGAAGCAGTCACGAAGGTAACAGTTGTTATTGTGTCTTGACCCCTGAACATAACTCTTGTTCAATTAATCATCTTCTTGAAGCTTTTTCTAGCTACCCCTGACATGGGAAAGTCTAGAAACCAAGAACAGGCGCTACTCAGGCATGTTATTCTGTAATAACAGAAGTACGGATGATGGCAAGAACAAACTGGAAAAAAGTGATCCCGCCTGAACGGTACTCACAAGTGGCATCAAGTACACATTTCTGCAAAGGCTAGAGAGTCCATTTACTCACATGTAAACGGGGATATTATTTAAGAAAACAAGCTGACTGCACACAGGTCTAACAGGCGCGAGCAGGTGATCAGAATTTCCCGGGATGCCCGGCTCACCCCATGACAGGGTGCTGTGGTGGATGCCAAAGTGGGCAACCTCTAAAGAGGAGGCCCCCGACAGGCTCCTCCCCAGTCAGAGTGCTCTCTTGGGACGGCAGATGGTGAATCAGATGCCAAGTTACTACCATTCCTGCTTGGTCTCTTCAGGGAATTGAATGGGGCTAGGCTTCCTTCGGTTCCCGGGAACTAAAAAATCAAGATACCAAACAAGGCTACACCCTCCCCACCTGACTTTGCTGAAATGGCACTTCTTCGCAGGCAATGCCAGGAATCCACTTTCTTTCTGCTTTACCCTTCTGACTCCTGGGAGAAGCAAGTGGGCTTCTCTGATCTCAGCCATAGTCACTTTTGTGGGTAAGCCTGACCCCTGATGGTGTCTTCTAACGGTGGCACTTACAGAGGACTGACTTTGTACCAAGCAGAGCCGCCGCAAGCCAGACTGCCTAAGCTCCAATCTCCGTTCTACCCCTTTCTCTTTACATTATCAATAGGAGTTTGTCGTTGTGTTTAATCGCTAAGTCGGGTCCGACGCTTTTGTGACCCCATGGACCACAGCTGGCCAGACTTCTCTGTCGATGGGATTCCCCAGGCAAGAATAATGGAGTGGGTTACCATTTCCTTCTCCAATGAATCTTCTTGACCCAGGTATTGTATGCGCATCTCCTGCTTTGGAAGACAGATTCTTTACCACTGAGCTATCAGGGAAGCCCAATAGGAGTTATGTGGTATTAAACCTCAGTCCCCTCATCTGTAACATAGGGATAACATCTGTCTCATAGGGTTTGGTATCATGAGTGTATCAAATAAGTTATTATACACCAGTGTTTTTAATAAAAGTCTATCCAGAATTGCGTCGTCTCATCTTCCCCACAATAGTGCTACAGAGTGGGTAGTAATATTATCTTCACTTGGCAGATTGGAAAAACTAGGCACAAAGTACTTAAGGAATTTGCCCAAGATGGAAGAGCTAGGAAGGGCTCTAGCTTGAGTGGTCCAAATAACTCCAGAGCCTGCACCCTGAATATTATTCACACTCCTCCATTCAGGGCCCACTAGCCCCTGCTTTGGGTCATCTAAGATGGCACTGAAGTCTTCCGTTTATTCGCTGCATACTCCCTGAACTAGGGCACTGGTCCTGGTTTCATGAACACTGTCTGAGACTCAGCACAGGTGCTCAAAGAGTGAGAAAGAGAGCAAATCCATCTGTCCATCCATCAAGGCAGCAGGCTGGGCTGGGGAAACAGCCCTTACCACACTGACTACAATGAACACATCTGCACAGTCACCTGAAACAAACAGATGCTCCTAAGCACCGCCAGAACTTTCATGAGTGATTACACTCCCATCCCACTCACCAGCCCCCAACCTCTCCTGATGTTCTGATTCCTTCTGATTTTTGTCTGAGGGCTGGGAACATCTGAACAGAGGGGAGCTGCTCACTTTCCTCTAGAAAACAACTTTCCCCAGCTATTTGTCAACTTCTGTCATTCAGAGGGCTACAACACAAATGTATATCTTTAATGAAATTCACAGTCAAGAAAAGTTGTCATCATCTAGCTATATCTGTTATGACATACATTTCATTTTGTTCAATACATAACAGAGAAGTTATTTAATCAAACAGAAGATTCTTGCTAAAATGACAGTCCAAGCAATGTCCAAACAAGCGTTTGTTATGCTATGGGAAACTGATCAGGATTGGATTGTTTTCAGCAGAATTTTTTTCCTTCCTCTTCCACAGAGAAAATAGCTTGAGGGGTGGGTGCAGAAAAACAACCCCAGACAATAGAGGTGGAGTGACGCTGAGTCAGTGGTAAGTGTGGGTACTTAAGCCCCACCCTTAAGTCAGCTGGGAGAAAACTAATACAAAAAAAAAAAACAAAAAAACCTCCCACCATGTGGATAGTCATAAAAGGGTCTGCTGCGAGGAGAGGCTGGGTCTTCCTTTTCCTCACCATGTAACTCTACAGAGGAGAGGTTTTGGCCCAAATATAATACACAATGTACGGAATGATGACATCTGTCTTTCTCAATGACACTCACTCTTGGATATATTTTGTTTGTCTTTGCAATTTAATGAACACTTAGCTTCAATGAGAAAACTTATGTGACTGAAGAAGAATTTAGTGGGTTGTAGAGCTAGAAATGGAGAAGGAACTGGCAACCCACTCCAGTGTTCTTGCCTGGAGAATCCCATGGACGGAGGAGCCTTGTGGGCTACCGTCCACAGGGTCGCAAAGAGTCGGACATGACTTAGCGACTTCACTCACTCACTAGAGCTAGAAAGCCCAAGGTCAAAAATACAAGGAGAAAACAAATGTTAGGGTGGTAACTGGGTATTTGGGCTTTGGGCAACACACATGGTGTGAATTTGAGGAAAAGAAAACAAAAGATACTAGTCATACTTAGAGGATGCTAACCCGTTCCCTCTGCTCCATTCCCTACACGGTGCCCAGAACACAGTGGGATATTAAGAAAGAATTGCTGCATGAATAGGTAGAAGAATACGTGGGTGGGTGTGTGGGAATATAAGATGGATGGATGGATGGGCCCCCACAAAAAGGAAACAACTGATAAAAATTATTTTATTAAATATCCTGCAAGGTGGTGGCCCATTATCACAGCCCATCATCATAGGGACTTCCTCCTCATTCCTGCTGAAGGTATGTCCTGAGCCATGGTATGGCCATTCTTCCAGTAAAGAGAAAAGGGTATCTTTTACAAGACAGGTGGGGGCAAGCTGTGACTAAAATACTTTCTTTTTCCTATGCCAAGTTAATTGGTTACCTTGTCAACAATGACACAGACTACCAGTTAGCCCCAAACTTTACCTTACTATGCTAATGTTCTAAGTAAACAAGGGATGATGGATGATGGAGACCCAAGGTGGACATCCAGGATATCCAAAACAAAGGTCACTGTCTGTCTTCTTCAGAGTTCCTGATTCAGGTCTGGGATAGGACCCAAGAATTCTCATTTCTAAGAGGTTTCCAGGTGATGCTGAGGTACAAGAGAACCACTGACCTATTCAATCTCAAAGGTTCCTCGAACTCTATGATCCTGCAAGTCCATTCATGAGTTACCAAAATTCTTCTGGATTGAAAGGACTTTGAAAAGTACACCCAACACTATTGGAGCCATCACAAAGGTATACAGCATTGCAAAATTTAAGATCAGGATCCCTGATCATTCCAACAGTCCTCTCTCTGTAGGATTTTGGTCTAAATAAAAGCAATTTTTTTATATTCCAGTGTTCATTTCTAGAGAGTTAAAAAGGTCTTTCAAAAGGTACGGAAAAATGAATTTTGAAAATTCCTTCACAATAAGACAATAACTCAGGGGCCTGGAAGGAAATTCTGTGAGGTCATCTAAGTCACTGCTTAGCTTCCAACAGGATTTGCAAACCAGCCAACAAATTGCGTATCTAATGTATGCCTAAGTGACATCAAGGGGAGGGCCTCCACCACTTCTTCCTAGTGGCATCCTCTTCCAGAGTCTGGCCATCTTTAAAAGACTCCCGCCATCTGTCTACTTCATACAACAATTTTACCTGCACTTTATGGTTAATGTCCTCCTAATGGTAGATCTTTAGAGAACCAAAGAGTGAACACTCCCTTTCTTACAAACATGTTCCTGGGTAAAAAGACTTAATGAAATGCCCCCACACTTAACACATATGCGCCAGCACATCTCCTATGTACGATAAATAGTTCAGTTCAGTCACTCAGTTGTGTCCGACTCTTTGGGACCCCATGGACTGCGGCACGCCAGGCCTCCCTGTCCATTACCAACTCCCAGAGTTTACTCAAACTCATGTTAAATAGTACCGATTCCTTGAACCTTTCCCCAATATCCTCCTTGCTCAGCCTTTCATCATCTTCATTGATCATCCCTGGAAACTTTTCCAAAATCCCTACCCCTTTTCTTGGCTGGCCCAGGACACCCAGTCCTTTCATCTTTCACCTACTTTTATGAATGCATTGTGCACCAGGGGAGGTACTTAAAAACAGTGCTGGGTGGCTCACAAGCATCAGTGTGAAAGGGACTATACGATTCTGCATTACTGAAGACAAATGAGAGCTAGAGGACTTGTTTGTGGAAGAGGAGGTGGAGAAGCAGGCCCAAACTGGCAAGCTGGGTCCTGGAGCAAGTCTCACAATATATCCCAGAAGTCACTCCCCTGAATGAAAATGTGATCGCAGGGATGTTTAAGACCTGCCGAATACTTCCAACTCCAAGCAATTTCACCAGCACAGGGTGTTGGCTTTTAAATGGCAATATCCAAATCAGAGAGGAAATGACAGTGCATTCCAAGCAAAATTGCACACATTTAGACAGACTTAAGAAAATAACAATAAAAGTGCAAATTTATTCTTCATGTGTGATTGTGATTATCATTACATCAAGTCCCATACATGACCAGCCAGAATAAATATTAACCCATTTTATAAATGACTTTATATTGCATTTGTGGATACAGCTCCACCCAAACCCAAAACAACACTGTTTCCATAGTAACCAACAGATTTCAAAGAAGAAAAAAGGAGGGGGAGACTTCGGAACGGATAGCAATCAAATAAAATAGCCAGCATCAACAAAATATGTCAGCATTATTTAAAACACACATTTAGGACCATTCTATAGTTTCAGCTCTTTCCCAGAAACCAGCTTCATCTAAGTTACCTTCTTGTCAAGCTGGAGCTCCCGCAAAAATAACAAATGCAAAATTGTTTCCATCTTCATTGAGGAAAGAAGCAAAATTCTTGAGTCATTCTTGAGATTCAGATGGGACTGGGATGAAGACAATAACAATTCCTGGGTGACTTAGCACACAGTGAAATGCAAATTAATTACCAATTGGTAATGATGAAATCTAAAGTGAGCTTTGATCATCATACTAGAGTATCCATTCTCTCACTGAGAATGTAATAAGGGGGGAAAAAAAGCAAAGCCAAAATTCAAAGCTAGAGAGCTCACCACCAGAAAAGCTGCACCATCTTCAGTCAAAAGCCAAATTTTTCAATGAAACATTCTTGAATGTCAGTTTCCCCCAGTGAGTTTTACACATAGATGCCATTTACCTGCATCCCTTCAAGTCCGGTAGGTCTTGTGCCTGTAGATAAAACTCAAGGCAACCTCTGTAGGCAGCATCCTGTCTCCAGGACAGTATCAGCCTAATGGGGCTCATCGGGGAACTCCATGAACTCACAGTGCTGGCCAATCTCCCTCTCCCTCTAGATAATAAAAATAAAATATTCATAAAATGTAAAAATGAATACATCCTGCACCAGGGGAGGTACTTAAGAACAGTGCTGGGTGGCTCACAAGCATCCATGTGAACTGATGAAAAATCAGGGTTATTTCAAGTCCTTGGCTCTAACTGTACTCTAACAAGAAGTTTTAAAGTCATTTAGTATTTTCCTTTCTCCCACATTCTAGCTGTGTAACCTTGGGTAAGTTAGTTAAGCTTTCATTAAGCTTCCTGAGTCTCAGTTTTCTCATCTGCAAAATGGGAATAAAAGTATCTACCTTATAGGCATGTTCTAAAGATAAAAGGAGCAAACCCATAAAAGGAGGTTAGAATACCTAACACACAACAAAAAGAATGTGTGTTACTACTGTTATTCTTATTTATAAGTGAATCCTCTTTCTTAATGACTAGAATCAAATTCTGATGCACTTTCCTTGGAAAACACCTCTCAAGTCGCAAAGAAAAATACTGCTCATCAAATATCTTTGGAACGATTTCACCAGGAGACCTCACGAGCTACAATCATTTGGCATATCAGCTGGTCATGGATGCCATGTGTTTCCAAGTCAGACAGAAGTGGGTTTGAAAGGCACTTACAGCCACGTGACCTCAAGTTCTCTCAGAAACCTCCATAAGCCTCAGTTTCACACCCCAACAGTGTGAGCAGTTAGAATAACCAAAGATGTGTGGCAAGGTTGAAGTAGGAGAATGCCTGTACCCGTTTCACAAAGAATCTGTTACCTTCAAACATTAAATATATGTCAGCCTACGAAGGCTGTCCCTCATAGCTTGGTCAGGCAACAATCTGCCTGCAATGCAGGAGACCCAGTTTCAATTCCTGGGTCAGGAAGATTCTCTGGAGTAGGAGATGGCAACCCACTCCAGTATTCTTGCCTGGAGAATCCCACGGACAGAGGAGCCTGGCGGGCTACAGTCCACGGGGTCGCAAAATCAGACACGACTGCGAGGCTAGGCACACCCGCGGCCGTCACTGCCGCTGCTCTTATCTGCTCACACTAACCAACAGTGCCACCACGTGCAACCTGGTGTGCGGCTAAAAAAATTCCCATGGCCTGGTCTCAGTTTACAGCCCAAATGAGAACACTTATGTTGAACAAATAAATAAATAACTACACAACCACAAATCTTGACAAGAGTTATGAAAGACAAGAAAGGGAAAAATGACTCAGGTTTATCAATGACAATACTGTGTCATATTGTAAACATTTTTTCTTCTGTAACCCAAATAACACAAAAATGCTCTATTTTCGCCAACAATTTCCCAGGCCACTAGTCCTGAAATTTTGAGAACATACCTTCTAGTCTTTTCCACAAAGGACTCAATATCCTGCAGGTTTTACTTCTAGCCAAAACCAGAGCAAGGTTTCCATTCTTTTGAACCCAGAGGAAAAAGAGGCTAAGTTTATGTCTACAGCAGATATGCCAGCTGAAATAACTCAAGTGATAGGGGAAAAGAAAAAAAGGTAAAAATGAAACAGTCCACTCTTAAGGCCATCCTGTCAAAGATTCAACATGCCTTGTTCCCGTGTTTTTTTTTTAATGAATCATCAAAGTCACTAGAATCCTAAGAACACAACATACAGACGCAGCCTTACAGGGCAGCCAGGTGAACAGGACGAATGCACCACATTCTGATGACTCACATGGGTTCCATCCGGCCAAGCCAGGAAAGACTCCACGGCTTGACACCAGGTGACTCCCGAGTTTAAAGATTTATCTGAATTTGTTCTACAACCCTATTAGCAGACTTTTCCCTTACTTCTTCCTACCGTTTGCCTAATGGTTGAGGACGCACAAATGTAATTGCATTCACATTTTATTATGAAGTCAGTGAGTCACTAAAAGTACAAGCCAGAACTTAGGTTTTATTGTTTTTCATTATGTATTGTGTGCTTCATTGCCTTGAGGGTCATATTTTTCTTGGGGGAGGAGTTGTAAGCATGAAATACTTATTTTGTGGAGGACACACTATTTTGTCAGGGTTTTTGTTTTTAAGGCCATGAGATCAATCTCACACCAGAGGAGTGGAATTTCCCCAATAAAGTGTGGTACACTATGCTTGATAAAGAATAAAGATTTGGACTTCTGAGATACAACATGCAGAACTGTTCACACTCAATTTACACCCCATACAAAGTACATGAAATATGACCCCCAAAATGAAAAATATCAACAAAGTCCAACGGAATTCAGTAGAACTTTGAAAATGCTTTCCTTTTTTTTTTTTTTTCCCCTATGCTTCATCTTAAATTACATTCTCCAACAAATATTTTGGGTGTTAGTTCCACTTATTTTAATATGTGATATCTGGACTCAGTAAAGACAGATACCTGGGGCAGAAATGTCTTTCTACCTTAACCAGCATTCATGACTCTGAAATCAGCCCAAAACTCTAACAGGAAACCCAAGTCCAAAGAAGAAAAAAGAGTACAACAGTTCACTGTTATACCTATGGAAAGGTATTCATTTTAATTCTGCTAACACTTAAGGCAATACATAAGTCAGAAAAACGTAAATAAATAAAAAAGAAAAACGTATAGGCAGACGTATTAGCCCCACTGCCACCAAAAACAAAAAAAGGGAAAATAGAGAAGACTAACATATAGAACCCCACGTATTCACACTCCCGAGGCTATTACTGTGCCCAGAGGTGCCATTTACAGATTCTCACTACACGCGGGTCCTGCACGAAAGCACAAACTGCCACCATCGCCACCCCACAACCACGCTCAGTGTTCACGTCAATGGGGGAAAAGGGAGTTTCTTTTTTTGTATTTCTACTTCACAGATAGGAAAACCAAGACTCAGAGTGACAAAGTAACTTACAAAAAGGTCAGAGGCTAATAAGTAGTTGAATCAAGATTTAAACCCAGCGCCTGGCACCAGAGCCTATGCTTCCAACTACTATTCAAATGTTGGTCTCCACTGCAGCTAACAAACTAAGCATGTAAGCAAAGCTCATTGCTTCTCACAAGATCTTTATGAAGTATATACTGTCCTGTAATAGAAGATGAAAAGATAGAACTGGATTAAGTAACTTACCCGAAGACACAGTCAATAATTGTTATAACTAGGATTCTGAATTATGAGCTTTTAAACCATCTCTAATGCTAGGCCCCTAAGTGTATTTCACTTTACCTTCAGAATGGTATAGACATGGAGAAAAAACAACCATGAGGCAAAAACAATGGGTTTCCACTTGAGATCTTAACCAAGATTATCTCATATGCCCTTTCTCCAATACTGTCAAAAAGTTGTTGTAAAATCTTAAGTAGCAAAACTTTAAAGACACAAAGTAAGTGCTTGGTGCTGGTGCACTGGGATGACCCAGAGGGATGGGATGAGGGGGTGGGAGGGGAGTTCAGGATGGGGAACACATGTAAATCCATGGCTGATTCATGTCAGTGTATGGCAAAAACCACTACAATACTGTAAAGTAATTAGCCTCCAACTAATAAAAATAAATGAATAAAAAAAAAAAAAAGACACAAAGTAGCATGAAATCCCCCCACCACTCAAGGCCTTGCTCTACCAGAAAATGGTACTCATAGACACAACTCATGTATAACTGTCTACCACCAAATGAAACAAAGAAGAACAAAAGGTACCCAACCTAGATTTCATATATATGTGTTAATATGGCAAAGAAAAAAAAAAAAAAAAAGGAGGTACAATCTGCTTGTAGGATGTATATTAAATCAACCTTAAAAATACACTCTAATATACATCAGGTACAGACAAATGCTGTTTGATTCCACTTATACGAGGTACCAAGAGTGGTCAAATCAAATTCACAGAGTCAGAAAGTACACTGGTAGATGCGAGGGGCCAGGGGGTGGAGGTGACAAGGGGAACTAAAAAGCTAGTGCTTAACAGGCACAGAGTTTCAGTTTGGAAAGGTGAAAAATTCGAGAGATGGATGATGGCAAAGAGTTGCACAGCAATGTGAATGTACATAGTGCCACTGAATTGTATAGTTAAATATGGTTAAAATAGTATGTTTCACGTTATGTAACTTTAACCACAATAAAAAAAATATTTTAATTAAAAAAAAAAATACCAACCTAAAATGTCCAAAACTTAATGTCTTGTACGGAAAGAAAACTGTTAACCAAATTATGGTTTAAACCGGTGATCATTTGGGGAGCTGGGGAGTGTGGTATTTGGGACTGTATGGGAGCATTTCTGGTTGTCACAGTGACTGTTGCTGCTGCTAAGTCGCTTCAGTCGTGTCCGACTCTGTGCGACCCCACAGATGGCAGCCCACCAGGCTCCCCTGTCCCTAGAATTCTCCAGGCAAGAACACTGGAGTGGGTTGCCATTTCCTTCTCGAATGCATGAAAGTGAAAAGTGAAAGTGAAGTCACTCAGTCGTGTCCGACTCCTAGAGACCCCATGGACTGCAGCCTACCAGGCTCCTCCGTCCGTGGGATTTTCCAGGCAAAGAGTACTGGAGTGGGGTGCCATTGCCTTCTCTGGTCACAGTGACTGGTGGGCATCAAAACACTAAACACCCTGCTACAAGCTATGGCAAACACACAGAAAACTTTTATGTCTCTAACAGTGATCTCCACACAGGCAGGAAACTGGTCTTACTCATTTCAAAGACATAGAACAGGCTCCAACCCCTAGAAGACACCTCAAAAAAATATCTGTGCAGTGACTAGATCATATAATAGACAGTCAATAAATAATAATTATCATAAATATAATATGGCAGCATGGTAACAGTCACCATGAAGAAAAAGCAAGATAGAAAGTTATAAGCACAAGATGACTGCAACTACATATTTAAATTCTGCATTCAGAAAAGACTAGAGGGAAATATAATAAAATAGACAAGACTAGAAGGACAGTAGGTAGGGGCAGTGGGAATCTTGTTCATCCATTCATGCACGTCGTTAATTAGATGACAAGGCATTTGGCTACCTTAAGAGAGTCATAGTTACTCCCACCATTTACTGCTTCATTGGACTTCTTCACTTTGACATTATTGCCCCAGTCAAACTCCCCACCTGTCATTGTCCCCATCCCCTCCCCAGAGCAGGTCCCACCTGGTAGAAGCCAGAGCCCCAGAGCCCCTTGGGGCTTGCCCCCCTCCCCTTGTCTCACCAGGTTAGTGAAAAAAATGATCAGAGTATATGCTTAAACAAACAGAAGGATATGCTTAAATGTTCATTTTTATTTTTTCACACCAGTGAGAGAATTAGTGATATTCCCCTCTATTGCTTAAGTGGAACATACTCTATGATTAAAAAAAAAAAGAAGAAAAGAAAATTTCAATCATTTTTTAGTTGGCCAAAAGATACCTAGAATTCAGAATACTGGAACACAGTAACCCCTAAATAAAAATATAGCCCAGAGTGTGATAGTGTTTCTGTTCAGTTCAGTTCAGTCCAGTCATTCAGTCGTGTCCAACTCTTTGCGATCCCACAAACCGCAGCAGGCCAGGCCTCCGGATCCATCACCAAGTCCCAGAGTTCACCCAAACCCATGTCCATTGAGTCAGTGATGCCATCCAACCAGCTCATCCTCTGTCATCCCCTTCTCCTCCTGCCCTCAATCTTTCCCAGCATCAGGATCTTTTCCAATGAGTCAGCTCTTCGCATCAGGTGGCCAAAGTATTGGAGTTTCAGCTTCAACATCAGTCCTTCCAGTGAACACCCAGGACTGATCTCCTTTAGGATGGACTGGTTGGATCTCCTTGCAGTCCAAGGGACTACCAAGAGTCTTCTCCAACACCACAGTTCAAAAGCATCAATTCTTCAGTGCTCAGCTTTCTTTATAGTCCAACTCTCACATCCATACATGACCACTGGAAAAACCATAGCCTTGACTAGACAGACCTTTGTTGGCAAAGTGTTTCTGAAGAAAGATAAATTAAGGTGGTCATCTGGGTATTTCTAGATTTTTTTCACCTTTACCTCCAAAGTCAGAGTAAAGTCAAAAGTTTATAGTCCTTGCCTACCAAAATCTTCCTCACTGAATTTCTCATCACTGATAAACACGCTGCTATTCAATGTCAGGCAAGCTCAAAGTTTGAAGACAATTTTTCTTTTCCACCTCATGCCTCCCATCCCCAACATTCCCCCTTATCTTCCTAGCCTTTGATCCAACGTCTATACCATCTGTCCCTACCCCTTTCTATTCCTAACATTAGCAACCAAATTCAAGATCTCTCTCTCCTGAAAGCTGCCATTATGTTTTCCTACATTTCCTCCCCAAAGGGGAGTCAGTTTCCCACTATGTGTAAGCAACTCCCAATATTTTTATTAAGCTAAGATCAGCAAAACACAGTGCAAAATTCTCAACAGAAGTAGCAGCTATGATTTTTTTAAGGCAATGAGCAGTACAGAAACTAACTTTGATCTCAAACATTTCTACCAAAAACTACCTTAATGGCAGTGGGGGAAAGACGGAAGATGGCTCAAGTCAATTCATGAAAAAGGCGGGGAATCTGGGAGCACAAATCAAAGGGGACTTAAGTATGGAGGAATGTCACTGTGAACATTCAAAACCTTGTACTATATGCCAACATAAATTTGGGCATTTAAAATATTAAAATGATGTCTTTTCCCACAGAAGTCTTCAGAGGGAAAGTGCCCGTGCATCACAGTAGGCCAGAGTAAATTATTCTATGATTTAGCAAGATCCCAACTACCGTGACATAATCCTAATGGTGTATACATCCTAGTTTGAGATTTACAGGTCTCCATGACAAAATAGAAGATAACTTTTAAAAATATATTATCTGCTAGTATCTGATGTCAAACATCACTAGTTTGATAACTATTTGATTCATCAGCTAATGTCAGTACAGGGTACCTAGAATTAAAATGATGGAATGAGGCTTTATGACAATCAGATTATAATCCATGAGGGAATATTTATTGTGGTGCTGCATTTATAGTAGATGAAATGAATGGATTAATTTGAAAAGCACTCTGTCTCACTTTTTTGATTAAATAAATCAGTGAAATCAATTAGCTGTCTTTTTGGACAATAAATGGATGAAAACAAATTAGTTTTTTTTTCAGACTTGAAAAACATTTGAAACAACATTTTACTCCCTAAAAAGGAAGGAATTCCTCCAAAGATTGATGCTTTTAGAAATATGGAACTTATATGTTATAGAGTATACAAGTTCTAAAGCCTGTGCATGCTAAGTTGCTTTAGTCGTGTCCAACTCTGTGCAACCCTATGGACTGTAGTCAGACAGGTTCCTCTGTCTATGGCATACCCCAGGCAAGAATACCGGAGGACTCGGTTGCCATTTCCTTCTCCAGGAGATCTTGCGGACTCAGGGATTGAAGCCATGTCTCTAATGTCTCCTGCATTGGTAGCCAGGTTCTTTACCACTAGCGCCACCCAGAAACTCTACAGCATATACGTTCTCTAACAGAGGTACCCAAAGGAAACATAAAGTGAACCACATCAGTTCAGTTCAGTTGCCCAGTCATATCCGACTCTTTGTGACCCCATGGGCTGCAGCACGCCAGGCTTCCCTGTCCATCACCAACTCCCAGAGCTTACTCAAACTCATGTCCATCACGTCAGTGATGCCATCCAACCATCCCATCCTCTACCATCCCCTTCTCCTCCCACCTTCAATCTTTCCCAGCATCAGGTTCTTCCCAATGAGTTGGTTCTTCACATCAGATGGCCAAAGTATGAGTTTCAGCTTCAGCATCAGTCCTTCCTATGAATACTCAGGACTGACCTCCTTTAGGATTGACTGGCTGGATCTCCTTGCAGTCCAAGGGACTCTCAAGTCTTCTCCAACACCACAGACTTTTGTTGGTAAAGTAACATCTCTGCTTTTTAATATGCTGTCTAGCTTGGTCACTGCTTTTCTTCTAAGAAGCAAGTGTCTTTTAATTTCATGTCTGCAGTCACTATCTGCAGTGATTTTGGAGCCCCAAAAAGAACTCTCTCACTGTCTCCATTGTTTCCCCATCTATTCCCATGAACTGATGGGACCAGATGCCATGATCTTAGTTTTCTGAATGTTAAGCTTTAAGCCAACTTTTCCCACTCTCTTCTTTCACTTTCATCAAGAGACTCTTTAGTTCTTCTTCACTTTCTGCCATAAGTGTGCTGTCATCTGCGTATCTGAGGTTATTGATATTTGTCCCAGCAATCTTGATTCCAGCTTGTGCTTCTTCCAGCCCAGTGTTTCTCATGATGTACTCTGCATATAAGTTAAATAAGCAGGGTGACAATATACAATACTGACATACTCCTTTTCCAATTTGAAACCAGTCTGTTGTTCCAGGTCCAGTTCTAACTGTTGCTTCTTGACCTGCATACAGATTTCTCAGGAGTCAAGGTCGGGTGGTCTGTATTCCCATCTCTTTCAGAATTTTTCACAGTTTATTGTGATCCATACAGTCAAAGGCTTTGGCATAGTTAATAAAGCAAAAGTATATGTTTTTCTGGAACTCTTCGCTTTTTCAATGATCCAGCAGATGTTGGCGATTTGATCTTTGGTTCTTTTGCCTTTTCTAAACCCAGCTTGAACATCTGGAAGTTCACGGTTCATGTACTATTGAAGCCTGGCTTGGAGAATCTTGAGCATTACTTTGCTGGCGTGTGAGATAAGTGCAATTGTGTGGTAGTTTGAACATTCTTTGGCATTGCCTTTCTTTGGGATTGGAATGAAAACTGACCTTTTCCAGTCCTGTGGCCACTGCTGAGTTTTCCAAATTTGCTGGCATATAGAGTGCAGCACTTTCACAGCATCATCTTTTAGGATCTGAAAGAGCTCAACTGGAATTCCATCACCTCCACTAGCTTTGTTCATAGTGATGCTTCCTAAGGCCCACTTGACTTTGCATTCCAGGATGTCTGGCTCTAAGTAAGTGATCACACCACTGTGGTTATCTGGGGCATGAAGATCTTTTTTTTATAGTTCTTCTGTGTATTCCTGCACCTCTTCTTAATATCTTCTGCTTCTGTTAGGTCCATACCATTTCTGTCCTTTATTGTGCCCATCTTTGCATGAAATGTTCCCTTGGTATCTCTAATTTTCTTGAAGAGATTTCTAGTCTTTCCCATTCTATTGTTTTCCTCTATTTCTTTGCCCTGATCACTGAGGAAGGCTTTCTTATCTCTCCTTGCTATTCTCTGGAGTCCAAAATAAGAGTCCAAAATGCAGTACTTGAATGCAAACTCAAAACTGACACAATGGTCTCTGTTTGTTTCCAAGGCAACCATTCAATATCACAGTAATCCAAGTCTATGCCCTGACCAGTAATGCTGAAGAAGCTGAACAGTTCTATGAAGACCTACAAGGCCTTCTAGAACTAACACCCAAAAAAGATGTCCTCTTCATTATAGGGGATTGGAATGCAAAAGTCAGAAGTCAAGAGATATCTGGAGTAACAGGCAAATTTGGCCTTGGAGTACAAAATGAGGCAGGGCAAAGACTAACAGAGTTTTGCCAAGAGAACGCACTGGTCATCGCAAACACCCTCTTCCAACAACACAAGAGATGACTCCACACATTGACATCACCAGATGGTCAATACCGAAATCAGATTGATTATATTTTTGCAGCCAAAGGTGGAGCTCTATACAGTCAGCAAAAACAAGACCGGGAGCTGACTGTAGCTCAGAACATGAACTCCTTATTGCCAAATTCAGACTTAAATTGAAGAAAGTAGGGAAAACCACTAGACCATTCAGGTATGACCTAAATCAAATCCCTTACAATTATACAGTGGAAGGGACAAACAGATTCAAGGGATTAGATCTGATAGACAGAGCGCCTGAAGAACTATGGGCGGAGGTTCGTAACACTGTACAGGAGGCGGTGATTAAGACCATCCCCAAGAAAAAGAAATGCAAAAAGGCAAAATGGTTGTCTGACAAGGCCTTCCAAAACTGAGAAAAGAGAAGTGAAAGGCAAAGGAGAAAAGGAAAGATATACCCATTTGAATGCAGAGTTCTAAAGAATAGCAAGGAGAGATAAGAAAGCCTTCCTCAGAGATCAATGCAAAGAATTAGAGGAAAACAGTAGTGAACCACATATGTAATCTCTAATTTTCCAGTTAACCATATTAAAAAAATAAAAAGAGACAGATAATAGTAATTTTAATGATACATTTTATGTAATCCAGTATATCCAAAACCTTATTTTATCACTTCAACGTGCAATCAGCGTCTCTGAAATTCAGTCTGTTTTGTACGCTTAGCCCATCTCAATTCAGACAAGCCACAGCTATACTTCATGGGCCCAGCAGTCACAGGAGGCTAGTGCTAAATGCTGGAAAGTACAATTCCAGATGACCATATTGCCATGTCCCACAAAAATAAACACAATTTCCCAAAGAAATTCTTATCTGATTCTGTTTTAAAAGACTATCAATATTGTCCAGATTGACTATATTTCTACATGGACATAGACAGTCTTAACTAAATCTAGATGGGCGTTCTAAGGAATTTCTATATCAAGTACAGCTCCAATATTATAATTGCCTGCCTAAATTCTATACAAAACCAGCACTCATTAATCTGTTCTGTTTGTTTTAAACTTAAGGTTCCTGTCCTTTGGTCTTTTGACAGTTCAATAAAAAATGATTAAGCATATGACATTCCTGGGGCATCCCATAGGTTTAAGAATGTTTCATTAAGGAATTATTCAGTCTAAAGGAAAATTATTGACACATCTCATTTCCCCTCTTGATCTTGGTAAGTGACACCTCTGATTTCTACACAGGGCTAAAGATGAGGGCACTGATGTATTTCCAGACCCCTGAGCCAGCACTATAGGTACACTTTGCTCTGATGGTTTCCACCATCTTTCTTCCTGCTGAGTTTGGCGCACTGTGAGGGTGCGACATAATGCCCGCATCCCCCCTGGGGGGACCCCAGAGAAACAGAATAAGATGCTGCATTTCTCCCCCAGCTAATAAGTATGCTGAAGTTCAAGGAGCTGGAAGTGTCCTTAGTCCAGTAACATTCTCAAATTCTGAACACTTAAATCCCTTCTCATTTCCACAGAATTTTTGCTTCCAAGTTCGTTTTCAAAAAGCTCCAAGAGACTCTAAAACTCTCATAATCAAATGCAATTGAACCATCATAAAATAAAAATTCTGAGAATTGTGTGTAAGCTTTCAGGACTTGGCTCACTATTCTCATTTACTTAATAAAACACACTTTTAAAATAACTCTCTATTCATATATTTATAGTAAAAATATAACTTTTTTGATTTAAATAATTACCTCAACAAAAACAATTTGGAAATATACAAATCATACAACCTAAAAACAAAGAAACATTACTAACACCCCAATGCTATTTCTCTTGTAGTATTTATTTAGCCTTGCATGCATAATACTGATTTGAATATTAGCGAAAAAGCCAATTCAGGTAACCATGACACCTCCAAAATAGGCACAAGCAATAAACATGACTGAAATCCTGTCAGATTATTCAAGTGAAATCAGAAAACTAATTTCTAATACTGAAATTTTGTATCCATACATAAAGTACTAACTGAAACAGATCTTCAGAATGAAATTTCCCCAAATGATTAAAGTAAAATGTGAAACCTCACAGTTTATACAAGACAAGAAACATTTGGCTGCAAATGGTTTTATAATTTTGCTAATTAAAAATTATCCCATTTCACTTTGGATTCCTCGTGTAACAGAAACAGGAATAACCTTACCATGCCAGAAACACAAGCAAATGATTAAAGTTCTGCTCTCAAAAAAAATCTTTAAAAGTTGGCAAAACATTTCATTAGGCTACAAATCAAAATCCGTCTGTCCTTGACATCTCTTTAATGCCTTCCAGATTCCACATCTACTTTTTTAAATCACTCACTGAATTACTCAGAAATTAAAATATGTTAAAAATACAACTCATCTTGGACCTTCAGAAAAGTCTCCTGATATAGTATGACCTCCACGTCCCTCCACAAGTGCCAGGGACCCCTAATAACATCAACTGATTTATGCAAAGTATTCAGCAAATTTCACAATGAGAAAAAAGCATATAATATTCCCAGAATCATGCCTTCATCAATAAATCTGCTACATGTGAAGAATATAAATAAATACTAAAAGGGGGCCATCGTGAACTCTCTTCTGAAGTTTGCCAAGTGGAAATGGGTACAACTATGATTAAAAATAAAATCATTTTCAAGCTTCCAAGGTGTTACCAACAAAATATGCTTAGAAAAAGAAGAATTCGAGTTGCAAGGGGTTTGAATGACGAACATGTATCTCTCTGAAGAGCTAATGAAGGCAATGTTTACAACGCACACTTATTTATTGATGCTTCCCTTCCCTGAGCCCTCCATGTGCCATGGAGTCAGTGTGCATTAATGGCACTGAAAGGCAGAGAACCTTCCAACTGCGAGTTGCAGCAGTCACCGTGTCAGTGGAAACAATGAATCACAGGCGTTCAACCTGGGATGCGTTGTGGCAGCACCTTACATGTGTCACCGATGTGTCATGTGACATGGCTGTTGCCATGGTGAGGCTCCATGTTCAGGAAATGTGTTAAGTCTTGTAGGAGGCACCCAGCCATCCCCCAAGTTACCCATGCCCATGAGTGTATTTTGAAATCTTCCTACTGCCGATAACATTGTGATTGGCTGCCTCTCTGGGAGTCTTGTGGGAAGAAGAGGAGGGGGAGAAAGTCATTTGGGAAAAGCCAACAGCAAAAGAAGTATTCCATCCTCAGTGTCTGTGTATGTAGGCTCCAGCCCATTCAGAATAGCAGTATCTTTAAAAATAATTTGACAGTTTTGATAGAATAAACGTAGACTCGTCCCACAAAGCAGGCTAATTTTTCTGTTACTTGTATCCTTCTCATGCATTAAAATAGATAAAGCAAAAGACACCCAAAATGATACAATTTCTTAAGCAGGTTAGAAAACTATATGGATTAAGGATATACGGATGAATAATTCTGATCACGCTAACCAAAAAATCCTTGAGTTTTTATTATGAGCTTCCAACTTGACCCTGACACTGCTTTTGTAGTCTGAAAATAGGAATAAAACTCAACAGACTCAATAGTCATGAGAATCAAATCATCTACTGCAACTAGAGGAGTGATTGGAGTAGCTGGCACACAGTAGGCCCACAATAAGCTGCTCCCGCAGTCGCTACAACCGTCATACAGCCACCGGGCTCAGAACAAAGGGAAGCCTATACTGACTCACAAGGAAAAACTTAAGATTCTTGAGCATTAATTTCTTTACCTGCCAGCTTCCCATGTCTGGGATTTAAGAGGCAAATTAAGAAAAGTCAAAACGTCTCCAAATGATAAAGACATTTTTGTGGAAAAGAGGCTCTTTTAGGTGAATTTCACATAAATGTAGACACATAACAAAAAATACACCTCTGTGGCTATCGCTGCCTTGAGAAAAAAACACAGATGCTACAGGACACTTAAAACCAAACGAGAGAGGAACAGCAGAAGAAGCAAAGGATTTTAGCCAGAAGACTAAAAAAGGATCTGTTAACTATCTGAAGATATTTGATGGATTGTCACATAGAAGAAATGGGTTTTGCAGAATTTCAAAGCACCAAAAGATTAAGTGGGGTGCCTGTGAGTGGCAGATTTTAGTCCAGTGGAAGAAAGAACTTCCTAGTCCTAAATGCTGGTCAATAATAAAATGGGCTACCTGAAGGATAGGCGTTTACCACCCCAGAGTTACTCAAATAGGCTGGATTTTCATGTAGAACCAATATGGCCTCAAAGATGTGGGGCATGCATGTGGACAGCAACCGGCTTTTTACTATTTCTGTGAACACTAAAAGTCTAGGAGTCTCTGTATATTTATGATGTATATCACTGATGAGCACAGATACACATAAAAATCCACACTGCAGAAACACTCCAGAAAGACAATGGCAAATTTGCTATAATGGTTTCAAGCCACATATTTTATTTAAGAAATACTTTACTGCTGATAGCTAACTAAATCATCCCCTGAAAATGACTACACGCCAGCTCTTTGAACAACTTATGTGTATTGACTCATCTAACCCACGATAATTTATGAGTTATGATAGATACTACTAATACATTTTAAAGATCAGGAAACTGAGGCCCAGAGCAATGTAACTTACCCATGTATATACTGATGACAAGTGACAGAGCCAGGATTCAAATCTGGCTAATATCTGGTGTTATTAATTGCCATGTTCAGCTCTTTATTACACATTAAAGGTTCTAGGTCTTGGTTCTGGATCCTGGAATACACTTCTTTTCCACTTAACAACAACAGCAAAAACAAAAAAGAGAAACTAACTCTATTTGCAAGGCTTTCAACATAATTCTACCTTTGTTGTATTCTCTCACTTTCTCCCTTTTTTTTAAGTTACATTTAGGTAAAAACATTTGCTTCTTAGAGGTACTTCGTCCTCTCCAGATGTTTATTCCCCAACTAAAACAATGATACTTTGGTTCATAAGTGATGGCTTGCTAAAAACCAGAAACCCATTCCCTTTCACATCCCAGTAAGTTGAATCATGATATTTGAGAAAGAAATAATCCTCTAAATTATTCTCCTAGGCCTTTCTTGAAAAATATCCATGTTCATGTCTCTTCTCTGGTCCCACATTTTCTCTGACTCGATGCTGTGTTTGTTATACCCTGGCCTCCGTGCTATGAAAAAGGCCCACTAAACGAACCTCCTCTTCCTCAGTTTGCCTAACCTTGACTCGCCAACCTGTCTACAAGGTAAAAGATTAAAATCTTTCACAGAAAGGGGAGAGGGGACTCAATATGAGGTAACTTCTCTCCAGAATGCTCACACTTTTTTAAATTTTTAAAAAATTTTAATGAAATATAGCTGATTTACAATGTTGTGTTAGCTCTAGGTGTATAAGAAAGTGATTCAATTATACACACACACACACATACACATATATACCCATGTGTAAAATATGTATATGTGTGTTTGTATGAGAAAGGAGTACATCAAGGCTATGTATTGTCACCCTGCTTATTTATCTTATATGCAGAGTACATCATGAGAAATGCCAGGCTGCATAAAGCTCAAGCTGGAATCAAGACTATCGGGAGAAATATCAATAACCTCAGATATGCAGATGACATCACCCTAATGGCAGTAAGTGAAAAGGAACTAAAGAGCCTCTTGATGAAGGTAAAAGAGGACAGTGAAAAAGCTGGCTTAAAACTGAACATTCAAAAGCTAAGATCATGGCATCCAGTCCCATCACTTTATGGCAAACAAATCAAGAAACAATGGAAACAGTAAATAAACTTTATTTTATTGTGCTCCAAAAATCACAGTGGACTGTGACTGCAGCCATGAAATTAAAAGACACTTGCTCCTTGGAAGAAAGGCTGACAAACCTAGACAACATACCTAAAAGCAGAGACATCACTTTGCAGACAAAAGTCCGTATAGTCAAAGCTATGGTTTTTCCAGTAGTCATGTACAGATGTGCGAGTTGGACCATAAAGAAGGCTGAGCAATGAAGAATTGATGCTTTTGAACTGGAGAAGACTCTTGAGAGTCCCTTGCACTGAAAGGAGATCAAACCAAGTCAATCGTAAAGGAAATCAACCCTGAATATTCTTTGGAAGGACTGATGCTGAAGCTGAAGCTCCAATACTTTGGCCACCTGATGCAAAGAGCTGACTCACTGGAAAAGACCCTGATGCTGAGAAAAATTGAGGGCAGGGGAAGGGGACAAAAGAGGCTGAGACGATAGGATGGCATCACCGACTCGATGAACATAAGTTTGAGCAAGCTCCAGGAGATGGTGAAGGACAGGGAAGCCTGAAGTGCTGTGGGGTCGCAGTCAGATATGCCTGAGCAACTGAAAAACAACTCTGTGTGTGTGTGTGTGTGTGTGTGTGTGTGTGTGTGGTGTGTGTGTGTATATGTGTATGTGTGCATGTGTGTATTCTCCTTTAGACTCATTTTCACTAAAGGTTATTAGAACATATTGATAGAGTTCCCTATGCTATTTTCTCTTTGGAGAAAATCAAATGACACACATTATAGGCCTTTTGATCTCTATTCTTCCTTAGATAAAGTAGGGCTATTTAGGGAAAAAAAACTTCTGCTTTAATCACTCAGAGTGTTGGTGTGCCCAAGAACCACTTTTAAGTAATTCTTATATTTTTCCTTAAAGCTCTCAATTTTATTAAATGCTGCATTTAAGCAATAGTGAGAAACCAAATGATGGGCTAATAGGATTTTGCTACCTATTTCATATTTTATATACATATGTGTGTGTGTGTGTGTGTGTGTGTGTGTGTGTGTGTATACAAATAATACCTAACTCAAGTTTTAAAAAATGTCCATTTGTAACTGTAAAAAATTTCATCTTAATTCCACTGGTGAGATATACAACACATACCAGAACACACTGTATTGAAGAGAACATAGATCTTACATACCAGTTTCAGAATCCATTTATTTTCTGTGACTTGTTTTCCCTTTCACTTCATCTTTTACCCTCCGCCTCATTTTTACTTCAGGCTCACCTTTCTCTTGTTTTAAATAAAGCAAAGGGAGGAGGAACCCTCACTAAATTTCACTCTAAATCAATAAATAGTCCAATCACACAGAACAAGCCTATCTCAAGATGAGATGTGAAGAAAACATGATGACATTATTATTTCATCAGAAACTGGAGAGCAAATGATCAGGCCCAAGCATAGTGACAGAACTACAATAAAGGACCGCGTCCTTAATGTTGCTTCAGGCTGCAAGAAGATGCAGAAAACCACAGGCCCCAGGGCCAAATGGAACCCTACACTCATGAACTAAGAATAGTTTTTACATTCTTAAAGGGCTGGGAAAAAATTAAACTACTGCTACTGTTTAGTGATCTATGGAAATTATAAGAAATTCAAAAGTCTGTAAATAAATTTTAGTGGAAACACAGTCACGACCATTCACATATGAATTACATATCAGTTCAGTCGCTCAGTCATGTCCAACTCTTTGTGACTCCATAGGCTGAAGCACGCCAGGCTTCCCTGTCCATCACCAACTCCCTGAGCTTGCTCAAACTCATGTCCATGGAGTCGGTGATGCCATCCAACCATCTCATCCACTTTTGTCCCCTTCTCCTCCTGCCCTCAATCTTTGCCAGCACCAGGGTCTTTTCCAGTGAGTCAGCTCTTCAAATCAGGTGGCCAAAGTACTGGAGTTTCAGCTTCAGCATCAGTTCTTCCACTGAATATTCAAAGTTGATTTCCTTTAGGACTGACTTGGTTTCATCTCCTTGCAGTCCAAGGGACTCTCAAGAGTCTTCTTCAACACCAAGATTCAAAAGCATCAATTCTTTAGCACTCAGCTTTCTTTATGGTCCAACTCTCACATCCATACATGACTACTGGAAAAACCACAGCTTTGACTAGATGGACCTTTGTTGTCTAGTCACCTATGGCTGCTTGCATACAACACAGCAAGTGGTTGCAACAGACCGGGTAGCCTGCAAAGCCCAAAATATTTCCTCTCTGGATCAGAAAGTTTGTTGATCCCTGTTATCAACAGAGAAGTTAAATGACTCTTTTTACCAGCACACACATACAGAAGCAGATTTTTTTTTTTAATTATAAAACTTTCCCAAAAACACATTAGAAAGAGGAGCAAAAGGAATCTCCATGTACTCAGCACCCAGATCAGATAAAAAGCTCTTCCTTTTTATCACGAGGCACTGCCTGGAAGCACAGATACCGATCGGCACCGGCGGGCCTCATGTTCACTCACGCAGCCTGAGTTTCAGCTCCCCTAATCCCTCCTTCAATTCTGATGACTATTCACCATCATAAGAGAAAACTATCCTGATATCTTTTTAAAGCAGCAACATTATTAACAATTAAAAAGCTGCCACCACACATGCACAATAACTTTCTTGTATTTTAATATGCATATCCATAGTCTGATTATAACAGCTTGGAGAGATTGACAGGAAATGACTGAGTGTAATGGCTCCAGAGGAGACACTACATTGATCAGTAAATAATACACGTTTTTTGAAACTGTCTAACTGCATATTTACACTTGTCAACTCTTATACACTTTGGTGACAGAATTCTTTTTCAGATACCTACATAAAAAACTCTAACACTGATTTTTAAAGTGTTTTTAATAATTACCCTAAAAAACACTTCTAGGATATGTAAGGTTTAAATTATATCCACCAAAGAATGCCACCTGGAGCATTAATTGCTACATCCTTAAGATTTCCAGTTATGTCGGGGTATTTGTAAATGTCTCAAAAAGGTTAAAATACCATTTCAGGGAATGCGTACCTAGTGCTTCCTAGGTGCCAAGCACAGTACTAAGGACTTTTCACAGAAAACAAGGCAGATGCTACCACTGTCCACATTTTGCAGAGGAGGAAACTCAAGCTTGGAGAGCAGCCTTGATGTGGCCAAAGTAACCCTCCCGTGAAGCCTGGGGGCTAGGATTTGAGTTAATCTACTCTAGTTCAGAGACCAAGCTCTAGTCCTATACCTGGGTATGGGTCTGGAAATCTATATTTAACACAATTCAGGTAGCCCCTGAATCACATGCTGAAGAACAGGCTCCAAGGACTTGGAAGCAGAACAGAAGAAAGTCCAATGGGCCCTGGTGCAGTCCCCTCTGCACCTTTTCAAACACTGCCCACGGAAGGGTTAGAGAGAAACTCTAACTGGTGTATCACAGCCCCTGGCATGTCACATATGCTCGGCTATGACAGCTACTCAACCACTGTCATTTTTTATAGGTTGGTCAGGGAATGCTTGTATGTCAGGTAAAGTTATTTTATCTATATTGTCCAGAAAATTACTTCAACTCTTGGCTGATTAGGTTAGCATCTCCTTGCCCTAAGACTCCATATCAATTCAATTATACCAGCAGCTGAAGGCTGCCCAAGGTGGTACGGAGGACAAAGGAGTAGAAACCTGGTTCTACCCAGTGACTGGTTTACCGACACCAGGCTAGATAACAAGCCAGATTAGCCCCTCACTGATGCCCCTCCTCCCAACACACACGCCTTGTTTCATCATAAAGTGGTAGAATATACAAACAAGTAGAGAAAATAGTACCATGAACTCCCATATACCCAGCACCCAGATTCCAGACGATCAAGATTCTGCTGCATTTTTTCTTTTCTGAAAATGTGTAAAGGAAATGGCAAAATAACATAGCATCTCACCCTTACACAGTGCAATATGCCACACTAAAACATATGGGAAGAAAAATTCCCTTAAGAACAACTGAATGCACAAGTTGTAAGAAAAACTCCATAGAGCATACCTGAAACTAGCCTCCTGGCCCTCCAGCCTGCAAGTGCATCCTGGATGGACAGAAGCCCCTGCAGCTCAAACACAGGGATCTACATACACGTGACAAAGTGGCAGGCCTGACCTTGCCACTGCCTGGCTCTAGCCCTGGGCACAAAAGCCCAATAGCCCAGGTTTTCCCTTTCTTCACATGTTCTCTGGAGCAGTGGGCCTGCTGGCCCTATGTCTGGTCATGGTGTATCAAAGGAGAAAACTCATCTATGTGGATGTTAGGGATTCCATGAGCCATCATCACCTAGAGCATCTTTATTTTACAAGAGGACCTGAAAGAAGCATGCAACACTAAGCCCAACTACATGTATCTGGAAGATTTTAGATTTAGAGGAAAAGGCCAGTAAGTAAGGAATATTTTTGAAAAAAAAAAAAAAAATTGGAAGAAGTTATTCCCTTTTTTATCACTGTCCTATAAAAATCCTGTGTGTAGATTAAGCTGCATGAGTTGGATTTAAATGAGTTGGATTCCACTTCTTCCTAAAGACAACTAGAAGCTATGAAATCTTCCCTGCCTAAATCAAATAAAAGGACTTAGAGAACCATGGAATCAGAGGTAAGGGCGTCGCACGCCTTCCTGGCTAAGACACAGGCTTTGAAACTGGCCCACCTTCAGGGAAACCCCACTTGTAAAACCTGCTCTGCGGTCTTGAATAGTCACTTAGACACTGAGCTTCTTGTCTTTTCAACAATAAAACCAGAATAACAATATCAAGTATACAGAGACACTGTTAGGATGATATGAAATACTTTATGTGATATCCAAACCACTACAGGCAAAATAAATGCTCAATGACTGGCTGCTATAATTATTTGGTACAAGTAATTATGGGTACAATTATTACTAAAACCTCACAGAATATGAGGAGGGATGAAAAAGATTTCATCTCATGAGCCTCTTCCAGTCAACTGGTTGGAGCTATATAGAATAAACAATGTGTAACAGAGAATCCAAGAGCCACCACCTGGTCAGACCATAACAGGGCTCACAGATTTTGGCATCCTTGACAAAAGCCAATCATGTTATCCTACAAATGTGGCTCAACAGGTTACCAATCCACATGTTAACTCTCAACCATTTTCCAGAACTCTAGTTACCATGACTAAACAATCAAATAATACGTTGAAACAAAACTGAAATGTAAGTTAACTAAATGGTACGTAGATATGCTAATTGCTCATTTTTCTTTCAAGGAGGAGTTAGAAGGATGTCAATTCTCCACAGGGTAGGGCAGCAGCCTGAACATAAGCTGAATGGAAATTTCCTTCTCTTAACTTCTGTGCTTTAACTTGAACCAAGTGAAGAGAAAACCTACTATTTTCAAAAACAACATGCCATGTAGTTGAAGTTGTTCCTAGAATTTTACATCACAGAAGATATCATTTGAAATATAATAGCTGAATGCCTTCCTCCCGGGTATAGCTTGCCTTAGTGTATCGATAAAAACCAAGATTAATATGCAAAAGGAAACTGCAAGATACTTGTTTGGCCCTGGTCAGCACCTGGTATGTGTATATGCCCCTCCCTTTAAGAAAGAAACTGCACTTGAACAGGGAAAGTCTAGGTTGAGTTTTCACCCCACCACTTCCGTGCTGTGTCTGAGCCTGAGTTAATGCCCAGGTAACAAGTTTTAGAAATTGGAAAAAAAAAAAAATTAGAAAACTATAATGCTTCAGACACACAACACCAAAACCAGTTAAAAGGTACAAAATAAACTGCCTACCAAACCACATACACATGGTGCACACATATCAAAATCCAGTTGTCACCCAACCAGAAAATTGCCAGAATTGTGTAAAATTTTCTCAAAATTGCCTTGTGTGACAGATATTGAGGTAAGTATACTACACTCAAAGACAAATCACTTGCCTGACATGATTGTGAGCACATTCATGTAAATGCTGAATTTGCAAGCTTAGCTCCAAGGTTTTAAATGGAGTAATTTCTCAGGCCACATCCACACTGAGCAGAGAAGAGAATGTGATCAATTAGTGATGTCTGCCAGGAGCACAGAAACCAGAAGAGATGAAGGAATTACGAAATCGAAAGTGTGTCCAAAATGTTTGTCACTTTTGATTTAGGCAAAGGGTTGGATGCTTTGTGCAGATGTCAGAAGAACAAAAGCCTGCCCACTACATTAAAAGTTTACAGTGAATTTGTATGTCCAGAGAAATGTGTGTATAATCCCATAAGGGGCTTAGAGAAAAAATGGAAAATATCTGCAATATAAATGCAGATTACCTTTATTACAAAATTGGATCATATTCTCATTCCTAGACTAATTTCCTATATCATAAAACCTATATTCAATTTTATAAATAGCATACACCAAGAATCATAAATTCAGTTAATACAGAAATTTAACAGTTTTTTTTTTTAATAAAAGTGAGAAAAGGCTGTTTTAGAGCAAGTATCTGAAAGGACAGAAAGGGTTCTTTCTTTGAAGATATGTTTTTCCCTCTGACTCTACCTCCTTGGGGACATAACTAGAGAAGAAATAAATTTCACAGCTAATATATATGAAGTAACATGTTTAACATTATCCAATGAATTTATACCTACCTACACCATATAAATTTATCTCACATAAACTGTCACCTCAGAGAGAATTCATTAAAACAATGTTATAGCTTCTGAATTAAATGCAATCTTCTAATTGGAATTTAATCTTACAATAGTAGTTGGTGGATTTTCTTTTTTAATTGACAAATGGAATAATTCATTAGTTTGTCTTACAGTTCTGTCTTAAGAATTTAAAAGTAAAAGTAACACAAGGACTGGCTGGCCATGCTGTGAGCTATTGGGGAGTTTGGGGTGGCGAGCAGTGGGGCTTCTTTCACCGTCATCAGAACTCCTCCCGCTGCTTTTGGGCAGGAAAGGATGGACACTCTTCCTCCCACCATCCTGCATTACTGGGTTACTAATATATTCCATTACCTCCAAGTAAATGTCATGTTAATTTCTGATCTTCATCAAGCCAGACAATGGTTTCCCCCTTGGCCCCTAGCCAATTAGCTATGTGGAAAATATTCAGCCAATTACATTACTTGCATTAGGTTAGAGACTGGAGAGAAAGGCAAAATAAACGCTTCAAAAAAACTTCCGAGATAAAATGTAAGTTGACACTGTCTTCACATGCTGGAGTCCAAGTTATACAGTTTGATAGGCAGCTGCCAGCACTCATAACTGCTTATTAAATCTAGGCTCTCTTTATGGCGTGAGTGAAGATCTGTATTTTTACCAATATTAGGTTCACTGTGTTATGAAAGAGACCAAAATACTTAAGATCATTCGCCCCAGCTTATAAAACATATTACGTAGTTTATTCAATTGTTAAAATTACTTTTCAAAGTCAAAATTTCAGGGACTGGAAGTTTCAGCACAGCCAGTGGCCTGGCCCACTGACCAGCTTCCCGCACAAGGCAGCTCAGAGGGCGAGCGCACCAACCAGCTTTCCTGGCCCCAGATGCCTGCTATCTGTCCTCACCTCCTCCTAGAAGCTGCGCCACCAGCACACCCCACCTCAGAACCAATGACAAAAATCCACATTCTTGAGTTTTAAAAAATTCCAGAGACTTCCAGTCACCAAGTAGTCCACTATCAAGCCTTAAATGACATCGATTATTTTCCCTGTTTTTAACCTCTTTCTAATAGGTCAAAAGCTACGAATTTGATAAGAGATCCAAAGAGAAACTATGGACAAGTAAGCAAAAATAACTGGTGACAAAATAATGCTGCATGATATTTATGCCCCTATCTGAGACCCACCAGCGAGGGACAGTTTATTGGTAGGGAGAGTGCAAGGCTAGGAGACAGACGGACAGCCAGCATATCTGCCATCTACAGTCAACTCTTCTCAGGAAAACTCTATGCAAATCCAGACTGTTATTATCACATTTATTAATAACACTGTGGCTAACTGCCTATTAAATATGCAGCAGACTTACCCGCTCCTCACTCTTAAGAGTCTCGTGATGTACATCGGATAGGTACCAATAACAACTAAAGCTTCACACTAAGGAAGCAGGAGTCAGCTCTGATCCCCTGCTGGCAAGGGATAGCATTAAAGAATCACATCACAAAGAGACCTCTTCAAGTGCTCAGCCTTTCTCTCTCTGGATCCTGACCCTAAGCTAATTTATTACACAAGCATGGTTATCACCAATACAAATTGAGTACATTACCCAACTACCTGTTTTCTGAACGTGAAATTCTGCCATAATCATCTAGTTGCTCAAACCTTTTCTCATGTGGTGACACTTCCATGCACTGGAGTAAGGAATCTGTTGTTCTAGTTGCCTATTCCTGTGACCGGGACCTTGTTCTATCATGAGGTCACTTATCAGGAAACATTTCACTCAGAACTGGAGGTGATTTCATGCCTAAAGACTCCAAATTATAAGCTGTAACAATTAACTGGTGCTTCTTTTGGCTACTCAATTAATTGTTCTAAAAGTTCTAAAAGCCATAAGAATGAATACATTTTTGAATGTATGACTATGAATACATTTTTGACAACAGAAGGATTAACTAGCTGTCAGCTATGCAGTGCATCACAGGCCAGGTTACTGCATCATGGAGGAAGAAAATTAGTCCTTTAAACAAATCTTGAAGGTGTGCTTTGAGGCTAAACAAGGATAGAGAATCAGGAAACATACCTCAGCTCATCAGATTTCAGGGATCTTCACTTCCTACTAAAAATATAGTGAAGGCAAATTTATCACAATCTGATAAATATGAAGCAAATTCATTCTTTAGAAAAAAACTGATATGTGTCTGGGCCTATTATCAATACAAGAGATATCATTTTCATTATAGTTCTTTAGGCTGGTTTTTCAAATAGAAGGCCTTACCCAAATGAAATTAATGAACAAAATGAGCCTAGTCTTCAATAAATCCATTCATGTAGTTTTCTTCAATTTCATACATTAATTTATGACAGTGAGATTGAGTTAGACTCTCTTAATACTGAAGACAGAGATGATAGGTAACCTCAAACCTGAGTTTATTGCTAATTCAATACTTTCACAATTCCAACCACTTCCGTGAATTCTCATGTTTACATGAGACAGACCCAGGCTTTCTTCTCAACTCTACCTGAATCCCCAAAGATACAGTTTTTTATAATGCCTGCTAGTTGCTCACTGGTCTACGGACCACTTATAAAAGTCTATCACAGCTGCTCAGCAATGGAAAACCTCAGAAGAGCTTCATAGGAGAAGGAACCATAGGACTTGCCCAGGACCATCCCACAAGATCATCATAGCACCCTAACAGATCTAAAATTCCATGACTCCATTAACCATTTCTTCTCATGGTGTACATCCTTGCCTTATGTGTTATTAATTTCTACTTGCTTTATTACTTGCCAGTGAAAGAATACTATAACAGGAAGAGTCATGACTCTGTTTTTCCTCTATCTCCAGCTCCAGCAGAATGAAATGTGATAAGGAATCAGATGCCAAAGGAGCCTAAGTGAGGTGAAGTTTAAAGCCCACAGGCTCTTTGAGGATCACTTGGTCTCTGACACTTGGGCTGGCTGCTTCACCAGGGCTCTTTTAGTCTACAAAATGGGAAGGATTTGTCAAAATGACCTCTAGCTGTAAAATCTTTAAAAATATGGCCCAAAGCAGCTGAATGCAAAACAACAGCTTAAAGAGACACATATCAGCAAAGGAGGTGTACAAAACTGCAGAGCTTGGATGTCACACTCTATAATTGAGATAAGCTAGAGAGAATCACTGATGATTAAAAACAAAAACCTGGCTCTGACCAAGCCCAGGGACATAGGCAACTCAATTAGACTTTCTGGGCTGCAGACACTCCACCTGTAAAATAAGAGGACTTTAACAGACATCTTCCAGGGCCTTATTAGCAATGACAAATACGACACTTTAACCAACCTGCTTTATTTTAAATACAGTAAATTAAAACAGAGACTAACTTGTCCCATGTCAGCTAGCTATTAGGTCTTCCAATTTTTAATACAGTGCTCTTTCTACTTCACTGTACTTACCTCCATTAAATAGAATCTGTTTCAAATATAGCTCCACTAAGAAAGACAAGGTGAATTTATACCAATGGTTCTTATTATTAAATGCCATTCACCAGAAAATTGAAACCAAGAGACTTCCCATAAAGTTGACCTCATTTTATGACAAAGCTACCATTGAACGATGTCAGAGTTTTTACCCAGAACAACTAGCCTCAACCAATTCCTGTCTCTGATAAAGGCAAGTCACTACAGGGTAGCCAGCAAGTTCTGAGGAACGTGACAGATGCCATCAAATATGGAAAACACATGTAACAGAAAAAGCATCAAACCTCTCCTGATACCCTCCCCTAAAAATTACAATGAGTAATCTGATGAGGAGAACTATGATAGGAAAAAACGCTCATAAGTCTATCTGCAAATCTGTTGAGTCCAAAATTCCCAACCCTTTCACTTTCTCAAGAACCCCAATCATGTAGAAGTCATGGGATGGGACCTTCTCAATAAACAAATCAGACTTAAATTCCCCTCCCACCACTCAAAATGAGGTCATTATGGTCTTAGTTTATGGTAGTTCATTTTATCAGCAAACTGCAATGAGACAAAAAAATGCAATTACTCTTTCAACTGTGCATGTAGCTCCTAATTTAGATAGTCTGTCCTTCAGAGTATGCTTAAAAGAATCACACAAGCAAAAAAAGTTCTCCTGTGTCCTACTATGCCTTTTAGAAATCCTCAGATCAGTGTACAAGTTACCCCAAAAGGTTCCACCAAAAAACAATGACAGTGTCTGCTCTTTCTCAGTGAGTCTCTCATCTTCAGCGTAGCTGTGCTGATGAACTTGGGAGTTTTTTCAGTTTCCTGCATTGGGCAGGACCCCTTCAGCCCATGTTTGGCCTTGTGAATTTTCAGACGAATAATCTTAAATGTTCACTCACCCTTTCGACCAGCAGGCATCACATCCATCCATTCATTGTTGACAGCAAATGTGAGAAGGTATTGAAGCCTTCACCATTGCCCAAGATGTTTCGTTTGGAAACTGGAATTGTCAGCAAAAGCTCCTGGGACACTGCAATACAAAAATATTTTTTTACACATAACTAAGATGTAACTTCTAAAACCACCACTTCCTTAAACTTGAAAACAGTGCTATAGACATAGAACCTAGAGGTAGGGGAAAACACCTTTCAAATGAGGTATGTCGATATATCAAGTGTGATGCTGTAAAATATAAACCGGAAATAATGTTTTGAAAGATACAGATACCAATTACTTCAACACATACACTGAGAGGTTGTTGTTTATTGCAGACTTTGTGCCAAATATTTTACATATGTTGGCGTAACAAAAATAGCATTTTTGTCCAATTATAAAGTGCTCAGTAACAATAAGCTGTTTTCAAATCTGACATGGATAAATATACTGATTCACATTAAGTAACTCTCTTGGCTAGAAGATAAAAATATGTAAAAATAAAAATTGTTTCAAAAATAATAATAAACATAAAAACTAGGAAGAGAGGTAACTATAATCATTTTCCTCCAAAATAATTCTACAAATGTTTATGAATTACATATAAGGAGCAAGAGATGTTTCCTGGAGATAGTTCCATCAAGATAAAACAGATCATGTAATGTGCAAATGACCAAGAGGAGAAGCCTGAATTCTGGACCCAGCATTGTTATCAATCATGTGGCTCCAGGAAAGTCATTAATACCTCAGGATCCCAGCCCTTTCATCTGCAAGGTCAGGTCACTAACTGATGCTTTTCATGTCCCTTCTACCTCATAGTATCTTGGTGTTTTTGGATAAAGCCTATTATGTCAAATAATCTAAGCTATTAGCTTCTCTTCCAAGCTTCCAGAATAAAAAAGAAGGGTTTTACCATGAATCTTCCATCAACAGCAAAACTGGGCAGCAGGCAGAGGATTTTGCACATGCAAAGAAGAATTCTCACTTTGGCACTAGTGCCAGACCTTGGTATACCTGCACCCTTTGCAGCCGGCCACACCCACTGGGTGCCCACGGAAGGCCTCCATTCCTCTCCCAAAACTGCAGCTCCAACTCCTATGGAAATGTGCCTGCATGTTATAGATGAGTGTTTCTCAAATTTCAGTATACATAAGAATAACTAGAAGACCTTTCTAAATACAGATTCCCGGGCCATTCCCAGAGACACTGGTTCAGTGGAACTGGACCTGAGATTCTGTATTTCTACCAAAGTACCAGGGAACTGGATACTGCCAATCACAGACCACAGTTTATCTCAAAATGATAAAGCCCCTGTGTCCAAACTCCAAGTAGCCTTGAGATACAAGAAGCATTTTCAAGACTCAGGGAAGCTCTACAAACCTACTAAGTCGATGTTACGTAGCAAAAAGAAAGGGGCTGAAAATGCTCACCATCTTCAGGACAAAATCTTTTTCTTTCTCTGGCCTAGAAGGCCCTCCATCATCCGGTCACTTTCTACTTCTCTGCCACCACCACCAGCCACCAACTCAATCCTCAACTACAACATGGATGTGTTGGGTGCACATCCATTTCAAGAAGCCAAGGGTTTTCCAACCTCATGCTTGGTGCACTGGCTTTCCCAAGTACCTGGAATGCCATGAGCTTACTCCTCAAACAAGTGGCTCCTTCTCATCACAGGGTCTTCCGGGCAAAGGCCCCTTCAAGCATGTGGTCTCATGTACTTAAGCTAGGTTTCCTATCACCCCAATTAAATCATTCTATTTGCTGTCCTCAGAGCTCTTATCATCACCTGTAAACTTTTTTCTCATATCCTCACTTGTTCTCTTCACTAGACTATAAGCTCCAAACGATAAGGAAACTTCTCTGTTGTATTCTTCATTACCCTCCAAAAATTTAGAAAAATGCCTGGCTCATCGCAGCCACTCAAGACAGACTGAGTCAATAAACAAATCAACAATTTAAAGAACTAATTCTCAGGATCCTATAAACACACAATTGCCATTCACTGAAAATACACACTGCACTGGATATTTTGTTCAGTATTTTACAACAGTTATTTCATTTAACTCTATTCTTACCACATAGACACTCTCACATGCAGATAAGAAAACCAAGGCACAGGAAGTTTTAGTAACTTGCCCAGTATCACACAGCTATTAGGAACTTGACTCAACAAAGCTTGCAGTCAGAAGAAATCTGTCTTCTTCTCGTCAATATATTAACACAAAATGTTATGTGCCTACCTTGCACTAGACATTTTTCTGATTGAACCTTGCTTGAGTGAGTTTTGGCTAAAAGGCCTTGTAGAGGATACACCCTTCCGACCTGAGATTCCTTGTTCATATTGGGAAAGCTAAGGCATCCACAATGACCAGGCAGATAATATGAGTGAGCAGGACAGACCAGGTGTGAGATTCAGGGAGCGGTGAGGGAGGCTGCAGGCCCCAGGCCCTCTTAGCTGAGAGAGCAGCCAGTGGCCCCACAAGCCCACGACTGCCCTGTGACAACATAAACCCCAGGCTATAAGAGTTTTCAATTCTAAAATCAAAGGCAAGAATCCAAATCACTATTTTGTAAAATTTCCTCATGTTTAAAAGATAGCAGCTAACATTTTAATAGTACGCATTTAATTTAAAGGGAAAAAAGCAAGAAAAAGAACCCTTGCAACCCCTATACCAAACGATGGCTGGGGACACAGCTCTGGCCTGTGATTCAAGAGGGATTTGGAAGCACAGAGAAGCCACACAAGTGAGTACATAAAAAGACAGTAGGTATATCTGGGCAGATAAGGGATTTTGAGAGGAATTTGGAGGTTTTCAAGCTTTGGAAGGAAATGGAAGCGGGACTGCAAAGCAATTCCTCCAAAACGGAATATCGGAGTAAAAGGCTCTGCGGTGTTGTGTCGTCGCTAAGTCATGTCCAACTCTCTGTGACCCCACAGACTGTCCCACCAGGCTCCTCTGTCCATGGGATTTCCCAGGCAAGAACACTGGAGTGGGTTGCCATTTCCTTCTCCACAGTATCTTCCACACCCAGGGATCGAACTGACATCTGCTGCACTGGCAGGCGGATTCTTTACCACTGAGTCACCTGTGAAACCCAGTCAGAGGTTTACAGGTGGGTTACAGAACCGCTATGAGAAGAGAGGGACCAGGCAGGACTTCCCCTGTGGACACACACAGAGGCTGACTTTCAGCTAAGACATAAGTTGGTTAAACAAAGCTTAAGAGTATCATTAGTGTTATCCAGCTTGACTTCCTAAAACATTAGTGTCACCAGGCATATTAAAAAAATAAAGGACAAACTATCACTGTGGTGTGTGCAAATTTTTTGGTTTTGTGTGTTCTGTGAAGAATTCAACTGACTCAAGACTAAATTTCATCTCCATAAAGCTGTGCAACTCGAACCAAAATAATGTATGAACGATAGATACTAAGCTTTAAATGTACTTACACTATACATACTATACACTCTCTACAGACACATATAGTACATATATACATAGTGAAATGAAAGTGAAAGTGAAGTTGCTCAGTCGTGTCTGACTCTTCGCAACCCCACAGACTGCAGCCTACCAGGCTCTTCAGTCCATGGAACGTTCCAGGCAAGAGTACTGGACTGGGCTGCCATTTCCTTCTCCAGGGGATCTTCCCAACCCAGGGATCGAACCCAGGTCTCCCGCATTCCAGGCAGACGCTTTACCATCTGAGCCACCAGGGAAACCCACATATATACACAGACACATATATATACTGTAAGTTCTATAATTCTAACCAAAACACTGTATGAGTGATATATTACAGTTTGTACATGTACAAGATATACACTATAAATACACTCTGTATATAGTATATATAAATCATATGCATACACCAATATGCTATAAAATACAAGCTCTTCAACCAAAATACTACATAATCTATATACATTATATATAAGTTTTATATGTATTTGTACATTGTATATACTATACACTCTCTACAAGCACATATAATACATACATAAACACATATATACACTATAAAATATCAGTTCTGTAACTGTAACCAAAATACTATATAAATGATATACAATTTATGTATATTTGTACAGTGTATATATACTATAAATATACTCTCTATACATATATATATAATACACATATACACATACACACATATACTATAAAATACAAGCTCTATAACTCTAACCAAAATACTATATATAATATATATAGTTTTTGTATGTATTTATAGTATTAATACATACACTATAAAATAAACACTATATAGTGGCCACAGGACTGGAAAAGGTCAGTTTTCATTCCAATCCCAAAGAAAGGCAATGCCAAAGAATGCTCAAACTACCACACAATTGCACTCATCTCACACGCTGGTAAAGTAATCCTCAAAATTCTCCAAGCCAGACTTCAGCAATATGTGAACTGTTAACTTCCAGATGTTCAAGCTAGTTTTAGATAAGGCAGAGGAACCAGAGATCAAATTGCCAACATCCACTGGATCATTGAAAAAGCAAGAGAGTTCCAGAAAAACATTTGTTTCTGCTGTATTGAGGGCAGGAGGAGAAAGGGACAACAGAGGGTGAGATGGTTGGACGGCATCACCGCCTTGATGGACATGGGTCTGGGTGAACTCCGGGAGTTGGTGATGGACAAGGAGGCCTGGCGTGCTGTGGTTCATGGGGTCACAAAGAGTGGAACACGACTGAGCAACTGAACCGAACTGAACTGAACTGCTTTATTGACTATGCCAAAGCCTTTGACTGTGTGGATCACAACAAACTGGAAAATTCTGAAAGAGATGGGAATACCAGACCACCTGACCTGCCTCTTGAGAAATCTGTATGTAGGTCAGGAAGCAATACATGGAACAACAGACTGGTTCCAAATAGGAAAAGGAGTACATCAAGGCTGTATATTGTCACCCTGCTTATTTAACTTATATGCAGAGTATACCATGAGAAACGCTGGGCTGGAGGAAGCACAAGCTGGAATCAAGATTGCTGGGAGAAATATCAATAACCTCAGATATGCAGATGATACCACCCTTATGGCAGAAAGTGAAGAAGAACTAAATAGCCTCTTGATGAAAGTTAAAGAGGAGAGTTAAAAAGTTGGCTTAAAGCTTAACATTCAGAAAACTAAGATCATGGCACCCGGTCCTATCACTTCATGGCAAATACATGGGGAAACAGTGGCTGACCTTATTTCTTTGGGCTCCAAAATCACTGCAGATGGTGATTGCAGCCATGAAATTAAAAGACACTTATTCCTTGGAAGGAAAGTTATGACCAACCTAGGCAGCAGATTAAAGAGCAGAGACATTACTTTGTCAACAAAGGTTCATCTATCAAGGCTATGGTTTTTCCAATGGTCATGTATGGATGTGAGAGTTGGACTGTGAAGAAAGCTGAGCACCGAAGAATTGATGCTTTTGAACTGTGGTATTGGAGAAGACTCTTGAGAGTCCCTTGGACTTCAAGGAGATCCGACCAGTCCATCCTAAAGGAGATGAGTCCTGGGTGTTCACTGGAAGGACTGATGTTGAAGCTGAAACTCCAATACTTTGGCCACCTGATGCGAAGAGCTGACTCATTGGAAAAAACTGTAATGCTGGGAAAGATTGAGGGCAGGAGGAAAAGGGGACGACATAGGATGAGATGGTTGGATGGCATCACCAAGTCAATGGACATGGGTTTGGGTGGACTCCAGGAGTTGGTGATGGACAGGGAGGCCTGGCATGCTGCGGTTCATGGGGTCGGAAAGAATCAGACACGACTGAGCGACTGAACTGAACTGATGGCGGTGGTTTAGTCACTAAGTCGTGTCCGACTCTTGTGACCCTGTGGAGTGTAGCCCGCCAGGCTCCTCTATCCATGCGATTCTCCAGGCAAGAATACCGGAGTGAGTTGCCATTTCCTTCTCCAGGGCATCTTCCTGACCCAGGAACTGAATGCAAGTCTTCTGCATTACAGGCAGATTCTTTCCCAACTGAGCTATAAGAGAAGCCCCATATACACACACATACATAGATGCATATGTGTGTATAAATATACACACACACATACTACAGTACATATATGGGTTTCCTTGGTGGCTCAGCAGTAAAGAACCCACCTGTAATGCAAGAGATGCACTAGTGACTGAACAACAATACATACATACACATACATATATACTGTAAAATACAAGTTGTATAACTCTAACCAAAACATCACATAAACTATAGTTTTATATGTAT
Organism: Dama dama; assembly: GCF_033118175.1. Classification (NCBI taxonomy): domain Eukaryota; kingdom Metazoa; phylum Chordata; class Mammalia; order Artiodactyla; family Cervidae; genus Dama; species Dama dama. Next base: position 34,991,899 of record NC_083704.1, on the reverse strand, counting down.
CTATAGTACATATACTATAAAATACATACAATATACTCATACATGCAATACACACATATACTATAAAATCAAGCTCTGTAACTCTAACCAAAACTCTGACCTCTAGAAATGAAATATATAGCAACTGAAATTTAAAAGGGGGAAAAAAAAAGAAAACCCATCAGAAAACAAGTATCCAAATAAATTATCCAGACCACCACCCAGAGGCAAAAACTATCTACCTGGAATTGCATGTCCAGAAAAACTATCTTTCAAAATAAAGATCTTTTCAATCAAAAGTTTACAATCTCTCTACAAGGACATTCAAAAAGATGCATTTCAGGCTCAAAGAGAAAGACTGCAGAAAGAAGCTTACCTGATTTAAGAAGAGGGAGCCAAAAAATCAAGAACTTGTGAGTAAATAAAAGTTAATGCATTATAATGACATGTAGGTCTCGAAATTTAAAAAAGTCTGGCAAAACCATCGCTTGCTTCCCACCCAGGTTCACTGGTTAACACTGGCTGTTAATCACCAAGATCCTGGACTACAAACGTGGTACACAATGAGGACACTCATGAAGTGCGGATTCCTGCCCCCAGATTCCAGAGAGTCTCCATCTGGAGTCTAGGGAATCTGCATTTCGACCAGATCTTCCAGGGAACTCTGATGAAGATGCGCCCCGGCCTGCACCACTGCAGGGCCAGCAACCCAGCAAGTCCCAGAGGCTCAGCCCAGAGAGGTCAAGGCAGACTCTCCAGCTGGCCTTTGTTCTCTTCTATTTCACTTACACCTCAGAGAGCACCTTGGACCCCCGAGGGGTCAGCAGCAACTCTGCCTCAAGCCTGCTAGTCAGGAGCTGCAATAAATTAAAAGCCCATTAAGATATTTTTGAGAAAAGCCTAGAAGTGTTGAACAATTAATTGTGCCATATTCAATCTGTTTTCCTGGAGATTTGAAAAGCCAGATTACCATCTTGGGGGTCATTAGAAAGAATGAAGCTTTCTCCTTTTTCAATTTACATATTTCAAAATGCACAGATCCTTCCAGTGGCTACTACAACAGGCTTTCCAAGTTGAGCAGAGGCGGCCTCTCTGCCCTCTAACCAACAGAGAAAGGAGCCTGTGGTGCCCTGGGGTTTTTGCCTTGTGTTTTCAAGTTAGGAATCAAAGCTCAGAGCCTGTGGTTGCAAAACAGCTCCAGGAAAACAGGTAGAGGCAGCCACAAAACAACAGTGCTGTTTTCTTGTTTTGTTCTCCCCTGTTTATTTTTCCCTGAAGCAATCCTTGCTCGGCACAAAAGTCTGCAGGGAGCTGGAAAGAGCAGCTGTGGTTCCCTGAGGCCAAGACCTAGCAATCAAGTTGTTTACCAAACACTGCCAGGCACCAGGAAAACAACAACAGCAGAGGCAGTATTTGCATCTGTTTTTCAAAAACAACCTCCAAAGTCTGAGGCCTGCTGGGTACTTCTTTGCATGGCTGAAAGGAGGACTTGGAAATTAAAGGCAAGAAATGCCGGGGGTATGAGCCCCCATGGCCTATGTGTTATCCATTATTCCACTTCTTTTGAAGAGAGCCTATCCTAAGAATAAAAAAGATTAGGAGTCTGCAGAGTTTCCAAGCAGGGGACTCAAACAGACAACATGCTTGTCACTGGCATTTCCAAGCAAGATAATAGTGGTCATCTTAGCAAACTGACATACTTTGCTGGCCATCCAACACCTCATGACATCCAGCTGTGGTTCTCAATCTTGGGAATGCAGCAGAATCTCCAGGAGAGCTAATAAAAGACAGACTGCTGGGCCCCTCCCCCTGGTTGTCTCATTCTGTAGGTACACGGCAGGGCCTGAAAATCTCCAGCAAGTGCCCACAGTGATGCTGGTGCTACTGGTCCAGACTCCACGCTGTGGGAAGCAAAGCTGTAGAGAACGAGGTGCTTTCTGGCTGCTCTGGAGATCTGGAACCCCGCGTCCGACATCACCCTCTCCCACGCACTATCCAAGCAAGTCTGGCAGAGTCATACCCAAAGGAGGTCACTGAACAAAATGTACTGGATAGGCAATTTTCCATTTATTTCTTCAGATCCTCCACCTGCCACACTGCCCCAATCCCTCACCTTGCCCTGTGTCCTGGAAAGCTACCGTGTGTGACGCATCGACAAGTACTCTTATCCTCTGGCTTCCAGCTGGTACAACCAATGGAGGTCTCGTCTCAGGTGGACGGAGAAGAGGGGGCGTTTATTGCCCAGATTTCTCCCCGCCGGGGCACTGAAGGCTGACTATGAAAGATCACAGCTCCTGCCAGGCAGCCCTGTCCCTGAAGCTTCTCTCTCCAGGCTCCACCATGTGCCCCTTCCCTTGTCCTCTCAGACCCAGGAGAGGGACAAGCCACCTACTTTCTGCAGGAACACCAACCCAAACCCAAATCCATTAGAATACTATATGTGGAACTTTTAGACTCAAGTAAGTATACGTGTACATGCACACTCATATACACACAAATCTGTATGTATGAATGAATGTACATACATATACATATTATCTTCATAGATGACTTAATGTAGCTCCATCAGATAGGTCAGGAGACCTGGGGGGTCATGGCCAAGGCCACCTGCTGAGGTTTGCACCTGTGTTCCTTCAGGGCCCTGTTCCGCAGGCAGAGTGGGACCACTCTGTCTAATCGGTTACACAACCTGCTAAGAAGGAGGGCATTTGTGAGAGCTTCAATCCTTCTCTAATTTACTAACTTAGTTTCCTTTGTTGCAAATAGCACCAAAATAGAAATGGAACAGAAGTGGGTGGAGCAGACTCCATCACCAACTCCCGTGAATAACTTTCTGACAACGCTGAACCCAGTTCAGAAAGCAAATCGGCTGCGGAAAAAAAGGTGCATGTTGTCAGCTCACAGATAAAATGCCAATCTGCCTTGATTAATAAGGCTTGAAGAAGAACAAATAATACATCTGTTTTTAAAAAACTGTAACCTCAAATGTACCCTAAATAAGTATCTGAACAGCTAAGTTCTGAAGTTCTAATCAAAACCATCACCCAAGTTTAAACCAAATGGGCCACCACCACCACCATCTGTGGCTTCATCGGGCCCACGTGACTTCATTTCAACTAAGTTCCCTAGAACTAATCACTGTTACTTTTACTTAACTTTCACTAATAAGACTTACTCCAACTCACCAGAGGACTTTCTGGTATCTATGTTCAAAAACAAGTTTTTAAGTAAACCCATTAGATTAATTAGAACACATGGGGAATACAGTTGCTAAGTAATTATTTTTCTAGTTCACTGAGGCTTAACCAGCAACCTTTTTTGTTTGTTTATTGCTCTTCTTCACTGAAAATACCCTAAACATCCCATTTAAAACTTGAAGGTTGGCCCTCCTGCTATATTTGTCTGCCTCCCTCCATCTCCCCAGGAAGAACCCACCTTCTGTCTGAACCTGATGTTGATAACAAGTGACTTAACCGTCACCCCCAATTCAAGGAGTGTGAATTCCTTGAATTCAACCATCATCCTGTTGTCTCCCAGGCATTCTAGAACCCCATTTTATCCTACATCCTGGGTCCAATGCTCACTTAAAAAAAAAAAAAAATTATCTAGTTAACATTATTTCTTTCTTAAAAAAGAATGATATTTATTTACAGCTGTACCGGGTCTTTGTTGCTGCATGGGCTTTCTCTGGTTGTGCACGTAGGCTTCTCATTGCAGTGGCCTCTCTCGCTGTCGATCACAGGCTCTAGGGCACGCAGGCTTTAGGGGTCGGCGCTTGTAGGCTCAGCAGTTCCCGAGCTTTAGAGCACAGGCTATTAGCTGTGGTGCACGGGCTTAGTTGCCACATGGCAAGTAGGCTGTTCCCAGAGCAGGGATCAAAGCCAGGGTCCTGCATTGACAAGAAGACCCTTCACCACCGGGCCACAAGGGGAGTCCCAGTGCTCATTTCTTTCCACCGCCTTCCAAGAGTAACATCACAAACAACATGGAGACTTTCCTTCTTCCTTAAAGGTATCCCTCTCACCTTTCCCAAAAGGCATTCACTCAACATCCCTGACTTCATGCAAAGTGGGAAGAGTTGGCCTTTCTTTTATTTCTTTTCTTACAGCCAAGTTACGGCTCTGCTAATAGTCTACCTTGCCTGCCATCTACCCCCACGGAGAATACTATCATTCCTCTCCACTGTGATTCCCTGATTCTTCGGAACCCTTTTTTTGATGACTGCTTCCAACCCTACCATACAGCTTTTAATTCTAAATGTCAAATGCACTCCTACACCTGTCTCAGATGTTTCAGTATCTGGTTCACAGTTCTGGTCTACATTCCTTCAGTGTGACCACTTTTATCAATCTCAATAGCCATGAAGTGGCCCTTCCAACAGCCTGGCCAAGGCTTACATCAGGCCTGGTTCAGATAAGGTACCACCCAAAAAAAAGAAAAAAACCACCAACTGTTCAAGTGAATGAATACACACTGGGTTATCTCAACTTATCCTAAAAGCTTTCAGTCTATTTGAGAAGCAGTATACCGCATTAGTTGAGAGATCAGGCTAACTGCTCATGTCCCATCCTAGCCATGCCCCTTACCAGTTATAACCTTGGGCAAGTTTCCCCATTCCTGAAAACTGGGATACTAGCTGCCCAGAGTAAGGGTGCATTAAGTTCTAATTAACCACTACTACTTCCTCTATTCCTGAAGGCATGGCTAAAACTTGGATTTCACCATTCCTTAGAACTGTTCCACCTCAAAGACCCTGAACTCTGAAATTCACTAATGACCTTGCATGGAGCCAACACTCACAGGGTCATCTCTCCTGAATTTGCTCCTTGACTGCGATGAGAAAAGGCACCGTAACTCAAATTCTTACCTCTTTACCACATGCACAATTCATCATCCTCCTTCTAAGCTTTCTATCTTTTACAGCATCTAAGGCTCACTCCACATACCCCCAAAATCCCTGTTATCACTCAGGATGACCATGTCTTTTCTACCAACTTCCTGCTCAAGCCCTTTGGTTCCGTCACCTGAGTGAGCTGGGTGAAACCAGGCTTCGGTGTGATTCATGGTTTATATCCTAGATGTCTTCACTACAGTGCCCAGGACACGGAAGGTTATTACATGTGATATCATCTTGGTTCCACCAGGGAGCCAGGAAGATAAGATTCCCCATAAGCCTACTTGGCAGTCATCTATGACAAGCTGCTATTTAAGATTTATGGGAACTTGAGGCTGTTTCACAAATACCTTCCACTAGAGGTTCAGCTTAGTGGCACAAAAAACAAGCCTTCCACCCTCACTGGCAAGCTGGGCTATGGAAGAGAGCAGGGCTTGAAAAGGGAGCCGCCTACTGGCAGGGCAAGTGCTTCGTGTATCCTTGAGGCCCAGGGGAGCCTAGTAGCTCCCGTGAAGAACAGTCAAGTGAGCAGAGGGCTGGCTGCCATCTGGGCTCTTTATAAGGTTTTTGTGGTAAACATGTTTACTTTCTTTTCATTGGCTGGGCTTATCGTGATCAAGTATTTTGTTTTGAGTCTTGCTCTATAAACATGTTTACTTTGCAGGGAGAACTTTTTGATAGCTGGTACACTTGTTTTTTGCACTTTTAAATTCAAAACATATTTTTCACAGCCTGTGGTAAACAACTCAAGGTGGTAAACAAATGATATTATTTCATCTTCACACTCGATAGGTGATCCCTATGTATCTGATCAAAAGCTGGAAGTGGGTTGTGGGTAACCAAGGCTCTCTACTGGATGAAAAGAAGAATCACATTCACAGTGATGAGGCTACTAACAAGAAACTTGTCGCTATAATTTTTGACAATGGCGGGTCCTGCAGATGAAGGAGAATGGCAAACTGAAGTCTCAGTTTCCCCAGTGGTGATATTCCACGGGAAGTGATAACATGGTGAAACCAGACACCATCGTCATGTGAATGGATAGGATCCATGTTTTCCGTGAGATATTAAGGTTACAAAATCAGCATACAGAGCTGATGTTGGGGGGAAAATAAAACAAAATTTTATAAAAATGAAGAAACCAACTAGGTCACAATATTAATTGCAATTCTGTGAGACACCTAGTCAGTGATGATTTCTGCCTGCTTTACAATTAAGAAAAATGTAGTAGCTTCAACTGTAAAACAGAAAAGTCCTCTATTATTGAAAAGGGAAGGAAACACAAGAGTAAAAAGGGAGAAATAACTTTTGAAAAAAACCAACGGTCTTGAAGCTGGTTTACAAGTAGTATTTAAAACAACTGGTCTGTGGGATGAAACATGAAATCCCACCAGAAGTAGGTCAAAGCTCTCTTCCAGAGAATTCTCTGGGTCCCAATATTTCAACTAGCAACAAAAGCCTTCTTACCACAGGTCTTTGAGGAAGGCCTGTATTCCCTACTTAAAAAAATACAAGAGGCCAAACTCTTTGTTAAAGCAAATACCACCCCCATTGCTGCCCCCTACTTTCAAATCATCTTCTAAGCCTATGCCCAATTTAAAGAAGTAAAAACAAAAAAAACCAACAAGGAAGTTGAAAATTGTGGTAGCATAATAAGATAAACATCCCCATTTACAAAGCATTATTCTTTCATTGTGTATGGTACTGTAGGGAGGCAAAGTAACCCCATATGGCACCTTATCCATCACTCAGGACACCTAATGTACAGAACACACAGATATCAGAGAACAAACATACTTACAAGACTTCTTTCCCAAGGTTATAATGTGATTCAGAGATATGATGAAGGGACGAGGGGCCAAGGGCATTTTGACGCAGCCATCACCCTTGATACTGAGATTGTCTCTCCAATCAAGGAAGAAGAACCAAAACAAACAGCTGTCCAGACAGTTTTAGCAGAAGGGCAATAAGGCTCAGGGGGTTGGAGGCTGCATGACCAATGAATAGGAAATACAAACCTTGTCCCCGTTTTGCCAACTGTTGGAGAGCCTCTGCGAACCAGAGAGTTTTGTCAGAGCCTGGCTTTTCCTTTCTAAAAATAAACAGCATGGAATCCTACCTTTTTGAACCATCCCATTTCACAATTTTTATGCCTCAGCCTCAAATGGAAAATGCCACTTTAGGGGATAACTGACCATACCAGGCTCCATAATCCAATCAATACAATACTTGGAGGGCTTTCCAACAATGCACCAAAGGCATCCAAGTTCCCACAACTGAGGGGCAGAAATGGAATTTCAAGTCAATGTGACACTGGCTGGTGACAGGTCATCAGCATTCTTCAGCTTTTAGCTGTTTGAGCAGACAGCTGACTCAGCGGGGATACAGTTACCCAGTTGGCCACCTCCATCTGACCCACTGCCTCAAAGTGATCTGTCTTTCATCCATCTCAAAAAAACCAGACAAGTTGAATGACTAATAAAATGACTAAAAAAGAACATCCAGATAATTCTTACAAAGTTAAAATAATAATAATAATAATCAGCCTGGTAAATGAATATGACCAGTCTCAGAATGGTCCAATGTCTGATGGCCACACTTCCTTCTGAGAAACGGGGTGGAATGGTGTGGTTTGGAAATGCCTCGGGAGAGCAGGAGAAGAGCTGATGATTACGACCAAATCATCAGGGAAAATTATCAAAGGGTCAGAGTGGTGAAATATCTGTCATAAATATAGGAAAAGAAAGGAACACACTGACCTTTCACCTTGGTGTTCAACAGAGTGAGAGGTCTCTGGATAAGGTCCTAAGGGCATCCAATTCTAAGACCAGCCAGCATGCATGGAGCCCTGTCCACACCTGGCACTCTGTCCTGACGGAGCCTTTCCATCCAGGGTCTTCTAATCTTCACAAGTAAATACGGCTATCTGACAGATGAGGAAACTGAGGATCAGAGAAGCCAAGTCTTCTACCCAAGGCCAGGGTTAGTAAGTGATACCAGCACTTGTACCTGAAATCCAAGTATCCTCCCTTCACACCACCCAATACAACAGAGTACTACTCTTCCAAAAGCTCAAAAGGGAAATCTGGAAAGGTCCTCAAGATGAAGCCCCACTGGAAATACAGGGTTAGAACTCTATCGGGAGCACCACACTACCTCCCACAGTCTAAATCCCTCAGCTTCTTGCATGCACTCGGGCAAATTTTGGTCAGGAGGGAAGTACAGAACCAAGTGAGCCCTGGTAACACCACCTAGAAGCCGCAGGGGACCTTCCCTGGAGAAAGGTGACAGGAGGAGCGGGGCTGATGCCCGCGGCCGAGGCACCATCCTTTCCTTCCCTGTGCAGAAGGATGCGTTCCAGTCCTCAATCTCCTCTTTGTTCTCCGAAGTTCACCTGCTCACAATCCTCGGCACTGTCCGCACTCCTTCCTTTCCCTCTCCCTGCCTCTCCATGAATGTTGCCTGTCCAAAAGTCTCCAGAACAAGACCCCTCAAATATAATTCAGTCACACATTTATGGAGCCCCACTCTGAGGAACTGGGGTGCGCGTTTGGGAGCTGGGTCAGGTGGCTATCCAGGCTCAGCTGTCTTCTCAGCACAAGAAGCTAAACAACAATATGTGATTGAAAAAAACATTTCAGGACAAGAAGGAGAGTTGTGTCATGGGGAATATGTGATTAATTGCCAGATGAATTCTACAGAACATAACTGTTACAAAATTCAAAAGAAGGGAGCGATCACCTCCAACAATATATCCCAGGGTGCAAACTCCTCTCCTTCTCATCTTCTTTGGCCCAGATCAGGAATCTGGCTGCCTGGGGTCTGATTCTGATTGTGACATTGGTGGACTGAGTTATTCAAACTCTCTGAGCCTCAGTTTCTGCAACTATAGGATGAAGGTAAGGACAGGTCACATGTCATGAGGTGGTAAAAGGATTAGCAGGATGATGCATATAAAGCTGTAAAACAGGGCAACGGGTGTTACTGTATCTCCTGACAGATCTCCAGCCCCAGACTCCACAGCCCCATGCATACATCTGAATCTGCACACTCGGTCTACACGGGCTCCCTCTCTCCACTTCCCTCTGTCTGCCGCTGAAGCTGTGCCTTCTATTCCAACAAGCTAGAGACCCTGTTGGCCTTCTACTCTGCCCCTACCCCAGGCTTAGCCAGCTACCCTGCCTGGTCTCACCTTGTCTCCATGCTGGCTCCGGCATCCATATTTCCATTTCCAGCACCTCAGGACAAGGAAAAGAACCTGAGAGAGTGCCTGGATTCAACTTCCCAGTCAGCCACCAGTAACCTAATTTGTGATTATGGACAAATTATGTACTTTCTCTAAACCTCTCTTTCTGCATCCATAAAATGGGGTTGACAACTCACCTCAAAAGGCTGCTGTGAAGATTAAATCTCACTATGGGCTGAGAACCCTCTATAGAAATTCCGACCCTCGGGGGATCCGCTATGAGAGCTGTCGTCATCTTTGCTTAGACCACACAATTAACTGAACATCAGTATCCAACTGGTCTCTCCCTTCTCAGTTCGGAGTCATTGCTTATCCTTGATGATACCAGATTTGAGTTAGTCATCCGCAGAGCATAATTATGCCTCTCTTTTAAACTTATCAATTTAATATTATGGCAAAGTTTCACAAACAGAAATGGGCACTCTCCTCCACGGCTGGGTTCAGGGTAAGCTGGCACAGCCTTTAGGTGTGGGGGGTGGGTAGGATTTAGCACTGCTTCAGCGACCTTTAGAGCATGCACATCCTGTTAAACCCTTACTCTTTGGAACTGATTCTAATGAAACAGTAACCAACGGGGGAGAAATAAGCGACAAAGCTGTGAGGAAACATATCACAGCATTGTCTATAATATATAAAAACTGGGAAAAATGAATATCCAATAAAAATTATTATGATTCATACCGATGGTGAAATACTATGCAGTCATTTAAAAGGGTTGGAAAAATAAACACAGACACAGAAGGAAACACGATCCCCAAATCATACCTGTTCACCAAATGTTGAGCGTTATATTGCTCAGTAATAGAGATATGTTACAAAAACTGAGTCTTTCTAAAGTTCTGGTTTATTTACTGTGTGCCAGATGCTACAAAAGAACCCATTACATACCCTGGGCTACTGCAAACCTCAACAAAGTGAGTTTTATTTATTATCCCCATTTTAAAAACATAAAATATAGACAGAAATCAAATAACGTGTCCAAAGTCAGGTAGCTACGAAGGGAAAGCTGTGATATTAATGCAAGCATTAGCCCAAGTCCTTGCTCTTTTCTAGCACTGCTGCTCATAAAAATATTAGTACATTTATAGCTAGAGTAAGTATATCTCCATGGGAAAAAGACTAGAAAAGCAGATAGAAAAACACTAGCAATCATTTTCTCTAGGGGGTGGAACTATAGATGATTTATTTTTGCTCTGCTTTAAACATTTTTTCACATTTATCATAAAATGCTTCCATAATAAGGGAGAAAAGAACAAGGTTTCTTCCATTTTAAAACGTGGATGTCAGCCACCTTTTTCCCCTTCCCCTGACAAATGCAGTTGCTGGGCTTGTAGGGGAGGGAGTGTTGCTCAGTGATGAGGGCTTCAGGTGCCAGAGTGCCATCACTGGGGGTGGGCCACTGGGAGACTCTGGCAGGCTTAGGATGGCTTAGGATGCTGTAAGGGTCAAATAGGCAGGTTCAGAGCTCAGACTGGCCTCAGACTTAAGTGCTCTGTAATCAGTGATTATTATGACTAGCAACATCTTTATCACACTGGACACACTTGATAGTTTCTCTCTTGAGGTGGGACCAAAATGCGGTGTAAAAGAGCAAGTTTTGGTATCTTTTAACCAACAGTGATAATGGATCAGATAACTACCCCTCCCTCGAACTCCCAGGGCTGGTGAAGCAGAAACATGGACAAGCCTGTAGCAGGACCACCTGGCTCTGAATCCCACGGATGTCACTTGGCTTTCTCTCGGTTTCCTCCATTTACAAGATGGAGATAATCATGGCTCCATCCTCACAGGACTGTGGCGAAGACTCAAACAGGTAATGTAGGCAAGACTCTTCTCCCTGGGTCCAGCTCACTGTGAGTGCTTAATAAGTATTACATGTTAGCACAGATTTCCCCCATCCTACAATGGGCCCACATCTCAATAAATCCACTGTAAACTGAAAACTTCTCAAGTCAAAATGCATTTAATATGCCTACCCTATGGAACATCACAGCTTAGCCTAGCTACCGTGAAGGTGCTCAGAACACCTACAATAGTCTATGGTTGGACAAAATCATCCAATACAAAGCCTACTTTACAATAAACTGCGAGTATCTCATACAATGAAGATTGCACTGAAAGTGAAAAACAGAATGGTTGTAAGTGCACTGGTTGTCTGCCCTAGTGATCACATGGCTGATAGGAAGGCAGCATCACCAGAGAGCACTGTACCACCTACTGCTGGCCTAGAGAAAGAGCAAAATTCAAAATTCAAAGTATGGTTTCCACTGAATGATGATTACTTTTACACCATCATAAAGTTGAAAAATCTTAAGTCAAATCAGTGTAAATAGCTGACCACCTGTCCTTCAGCAAGCATTAATAGAGTGCTACCTGCCATGTGGATTTGGCCAAGCTTTAGAGGTTTTTACGTGGATTCGGCCAAGCTTCACAGGTTTTTCTGCCATGATCTTCCAAATTTAAACACTGTACTATAATATGAAACGTGCTTAGTCACTCAGTCATGTCCGACTCTTGCAACTATAGCCAGCCAGGCTCCTCTGTCCATGGGGATTCTCCAGGCAAGAACACTAGAGTGGATTGCCATGTCCTCCTCCAGATCGTCCCAACCCAGGGATTGAACCCAGGCCTCCCACATTGCAGGCGGATTCTTTTACCATCTGAGTCACCATAATATTCCATAATATGAATTCCACATGAATATGAATATTCCATGATATGAACTCCATAATGTGAAATAGACTTGTTCAAATGAGACATGCCCTCTTGTAGATTCCTATTTGCTTCTCTATTAACTAGCTCGGGCTGCCCCAACTAAGTATCCCAGATCAGGAGGCTTTAACAACAGAATTTTCTTACAGTTCTGGAGTCTAGAAGTCTGAGATCAAGGTGTCAGACTTCCCCTGAGGTCTCTCTGCTCGGCTGGTGGATGGCTGTCTTCTCCTTGCCTGCGTGTCTGCGTCCTCATTGCCTCTTCTGAGGAGGCAGATCATGCTGGATTAGGTCTCATGCTAATGATCCCACTTTGACTTAACTGCCTCCTTAAAGACTCTGCAAATGCAGTCACATTCTGCGGTGCTAGGGGTTAGGACTCAAACACAGGAATCTGGGGGGGACACAATCCAGTTCCTAACAGCTCCTTGCTAGAAGAACAGGAGTAGACCTCAAATTGAGAATCAGTTGCCCCTGAGCCCTGGCCGTCTGCGCAGGCACAGTTCCCGAGGATTTCACAGGCCACGGGCACAGCAAGACAGGTTTCCCTCCTAGACAACCGAGCACGCCTGCCCCACAGCGTTCCCTCTCTCTCCTTCCGGAACCCTGATATGCACCGGAGACCAATGCCCATCAAACAAAACACTCGACAACTCTGTGGCCAAGCAGGTCAGCAATCTCGGCTACTGCTCACGTTTACCCGTGTTCAAAGACAGGAGGGAAGACGCTCATTCCTCGCATGGACGCTCTAATCTGAGCTCGTGAAATAAACATAAATCACCACTGATGGTCATTTTTAAGAAATCAGTCCATGCTTATCCAAGTTTTTAAACACACACAAAATGGAGTTTCTTGAACCACAGCCTGTAATTTACCAAGTGCAAATATCTAAGATACATGTGCTAAATTTAAAGAAACAACTATTATTAAATACCCCATCATGGAAGGCAGTGAAATATATTTGTGCTCTGTATACCCATTACAATACTTCCACTCAGCCTCCCTACATTTGGCAGTTCTTCCCTTCAGTGATAATAAAAGGCTTTTCTTTCCATTAAATATCTAAATGAAGTCAAATAGTGTATGTTAAGTAAGCCCATAAGTCCTTTTGTATGATGCAATGAAGTCTTGAAATGCTTATCTACTGAGCACTCAAACTTAAAGGCTGGCGGTTTATGTCCCCTACAGAGCCCCGGGACCCTGCTGGCTTGGCCAGACTGTGAAAATAAGCTTCAAATGACCAAACGCAACTACAACTTTAAAAGTAGGAACCAGACCAGACACAACAAACCACAGAGTAGTCGCCTCACTTGTCATAATTCATGTGTGTGGAATTCAACTGTAAAAGCATTCAGAGTGCTAACTTTCCTCCATCGGGGCATTCCATGTGGAATGTCAGATTGTGAAAAGCTGCTGATAAGCCGCTCCTGATTACAAGCCTACAAGTGGTAGCATTAAATAAAGAAAAATATTTATCACAAGCCTAAAACAGCCTGGTCTGTGCCATCCAACACCAAAACAAGACAGGCAAGTGCAGATATATTAAAATATCCAGGTTATAACAATATGTACTCTTACTAGTGGCCCTATTAATACACCAAGCTTCTTTCTTGCTTTTATGTTTTCTTCTTTCATTTCTACATTAGTCTCCATTTTGATGGCCTACATAATGATCACTTATGAAATCTTTTTTTGAAAAACAATTTTCTCATGGTTCAATGACACAAAAATATAATTCTTACAGATCTGTAAAAGAGAAACTTGAATGGATAAATATATACATGTGTAGATTCCAAATCCATGCACATATATATACATAAATATAAAAGCATGAAAATATAATAATCCAATTAGCACATCCTTTTTGGAAACTAAATTGAGCTTAACCAAACTGCCTAACTAAGCCTCAGGTAGGAACCACAGAACACGCCAGCGATGATGGTGACGGTGATGGTGACACTCGCCATGAATCTGGTACTTACATGTACCAAGTGCAGTGCCCAGCCCTTGACATACACGTTTCTCATCTGTCTCCTCGTGACAACATTCTAATGTGGGATGTTTTCCTTTTACAAAAAAGGAAATGGTGGTTCAGAAATGTTAAAACTGCTCCAAGTCCCAGAGCAATAAAGCAGAGGAACCAGGATTTGAATCTAGTTCAAACTGTGCTATATTGCCTCCCAGTGGTGCCTGAGAGACAGGATATGGGGCCTGGCTGAGGGTAGGGTCACATACCTGGCCCTAAATGATCTCTTATATTGGCTAGGGACAGGCAGCAAAGCTCAAGCCCTATCTCAGGAGAAAGTCCAAGAGGAGGTGTCCCCTCCAAGTAAGGTAGGAAGCCCAAAGAGCTCCATCCTTCCTCTCCCAGAGGGACAGAGAGGAAGAAATCCCCACCTGAAATGGATCCCTAACCTTCCCCAACTATTACTTGACTGCTTTGCTATCAAAACCATCATATGAATGCTCCTGAAGAGTCTCGTGTGCCCTGTTGAGAAACACTCAAGGAGCACACGGTTAAGACGGAAGAGCAGCAGCAGTCTTCTCCTTTCTACAGAGCACGATCTAACTTTTCCTGGGTGATAAAAGGTGAGCAAACACATGGAAGAAGCAAGAGCCTGGCATTAGCTGTTCTCGGAATGCCTCTGACAGGAGTTGGTCACTGTTCAGTGGAGCAGAAAGAGCCTGGATTCCAGTTTCACTATGCCCACAACCAGGTACCAATCCCCCTCTTCCTAAAGTGAGGAGTGAGAAAGTCAGTCTCCAAGTCCATGTTCAGCTCAGGCTTTCTGCGATTCTCAGAGCTTCCTTCCAGAGTAGACAACCAGCACCCCAACCCAGCAAAGCTCAAGAGGTAACACCTAACACCAAGGAAGCATCAGCTTCAAGAGCTAAACTAAACATCTCCTTATGTGCTCATAGGATTAGCAGTACACTGGAGAATCCCTGAATAATCAGTAGGTCAGCTTCAGGACAATGTAAAAATAATCAGCCCTGGCAACAGTTACCAGGCACTTCCAGCTCTCTCAGGCTCCCAGGCCAGCCCACAACTCTGTCCTCGACTGCAGACATGGGTACCTATCTGCCTTCATGGCATGTCCTCTGGGATGTCTAGACAGCTCAAGACTCAAAAAGTGTAGAACTTAATCTTCCTTCTGAAACAGGCTCCACACACATCCTTCCCCCTCACAATTTATGGTCATTACATCCTTCAGTCCCACTCAGGCTAATGGTCTTTTTGTCAATCCTGACTCATATATTTGTCTCAAATCTATTCCATTAGGTAATTCTGTGGAAGCTGCCTTCAAAACAGATCTCAAATCTAACCACTGTTCCTCTCTTTCACTACCAACTTCCTGGTTATGGCCACTATCATATCTCCCCTGGATTCCTGCAGAATCTTCCTAACATGTCTGCTTGCTCTTCCACTACCCTTATCTCCACCCCGCCCATGGTCTATTCTCAACACAGCACCAACAGGGATCCTTTAAAACTTAAATCAAGTCAATACCTCCAATGGCATCAGGCTACTCAAGTATGAGGTAAATCCTTTCATGGAGAAGACCCAGGGAGCCCTCTGGGCCGGCCCATTTCCCACCACATTTCCCCTGGCTCACCACCCCCAGTCATATCCACCTCCTGAATGTCCCTCAATCATGCAGGGTATGCCCTGCACCAAAGGGCTTTTGCATTGACTATTGCCTCTGCCTGGAATCTTTTACAGGACTAACTCCCTTCTCTCCTTCAAGTCTTTGCTCAAACAGAACCTTTAAAGAGACTTACCCGATCACTCTGTCTAAAAGGACAACCCAGTCCCACCCCCCAGCACCGCCAATCCTCATCACCCTACTTTTCCTTCCCCTGCATGCACCGTCTAACATACTACATAACATACTTATTACATCGTGTGTCCCCACCCCCAACTGCATCCATGTCTCCCTCCAGAATATAAGCATCCACAGGGGTGGAAATTTGTTCATTAATTTTTCCCACATTCCTAGAATACTGCCAGATACAAAACAGACACTTAGTAAGCATTTATTGTGCAAATAACTGAATAGGGGAAAGAATCCAGGGGAGGGGACCCCCTGAGAAGACCTGCTCTCCTGAAAGGAAGGGTGTGGTGTCTCTGTCTCCCAGAGGCGAGGAGGGAAAGTAGACAGACACATCCACAGCCCTGGCACAGACATCACAGCACTGCCGCCTGTGCGCGGAGCAGACCCAGGTAAGCAGCTTGACTCCTTTGGCCACTGGCCTAGTCACAGCTTGGGAATTCCTCTCCCTTACATCACCTCCAGGAAAGACCAACAGCCAGCCATCTCCCACACTTCCTCCAAAGCTCCACACTCCAGTGCTTAAGAGACGCCCAGCTCGAAGACAAGAAAAACGCAGCTCAAACATGTAAAACTATAACTCAGTGAGAATTAATCAGATCCACAGCAGGCAACTTAGAAAAAAATATATATATAAATGACTTTTTTCTAGAAGTCAAAATTTTAATCCAATAACATAAAGAGTATCATACTATGTAAGTTCAAATTTTAACTCAGTAAGTTCAGTTCATGAATGTTAGGAAAAACATCATTCTCTCTAGTCCAAGTTGGCATCTCTAGTCCCTCTGGAATATCAGGCCTGTGATTCAGCCTTTCAGCTGAATACTTAAACAAGGGCTTGCTTTTCATGCCACCCATCCCCTGCCTTCTGAATTCACCCAAAATGCTCTGCAGGACATGGTAGGGGATGCTTTTATGCAGACGAATTCGTCCATTCTTTTTGAATCTTAAGCTCACATTTACAATGCCATTTTATTTCTGCTTGTTATTTTACACTCAGACGTGATTAAATTTAAAAGAAACATTCAGTGGAATGGTATATACATTTCCCTGTGATCAAAAGTTACATGGCAAAAAAACTCTGCATATTTATACAGCTGAACTGGCCCCAAGTCACTGGAATCACGCTTACAGAGTAACAGTCGTTTGCAAGCTTTTATTAGTTACTATAATGACTGGAGACAGGGGTCATCAAAATGCCTTTGCCAGAGCCAATCTAACATTACTGCAACGTCCCGCTGTGAAATTAAAGAAGTCTAGAGAGGAGGAGGAAGAGGAAGAAAGTGGAGAAAGGGGGACTTTTGTGCTGGGAGGCTACAGAAGAGAAAAACAGTAACACAAGGATATAACACTGTGAAGAGAACCATGTTTCATGTAATTTCTATATAATGTACTGATTCAACATAAGGAAAAATATTTATACTACTAGGGTAGTGAGATCCACAGACATGTTATTAAGGAAAGTTGCCAAAACAACAACAACAACAACAAAAAAACAACCCTCATCTTTGAAAGGAAGGAACAAGGGGTCAGAATGCCTTGTGTCTCCAATATTTAGAAGTAATTCTGTCTGCAGCCAAGAGTGGATTAGAAGGATGACCAGTATAGCTCATTTGAGATTCTATTAATATCATAGGTTTTGTCTAATCAAATCTTCATTAAATACAGATTTATAAAAGAGACATGACAACTAAATGCAATGCATGATCTTGGACTGGATCCTGGACTGGGTAAAATAATTATCAAAGACTTTATTGCCACACTCACAAAACTAGACAACAGTCTTGTATCAATGTTAAACCTCCTGATATGATAAAGTATACTATAGCTATGTAAGAGAGCATCTATGTTAGGAAATACTCACTGAAGTATTTTCAGGTTTCAAGCTTGCTTTCAAATGATTTAGGAAAATTACATGCAAACATACAAAGCGTATGTGTATGTGTGAGTGTCTATCTGAGAACAAGAGGAGAGAGGTAAGGAGGAAGAAAATGATAAACAAATAGAGCCTAGTGTAAATAACTGGTGATCTAGCTAAAGAGTACATGGAGATTCCTCATTCAAACTTATGTAAGTTTGAAATTATATCAAAAGAAAAATGAACTCATACTTTGCATCCTAATCTCACTCCTGAAATATATTATTTTTTACAAAACAAATTAACCAGAATGAGATGTATTCTTCTGTTCGCATACTTGTTTCATTTAGTCACTCAACAAACATTTTCAAAGCAGGTACCCAGCGCCCAATGTGGCTTGAATGTCAGAATGGACTAGATGCTTTCTGTTTTACCCCTTGTGAATTTCAAACAGCTGCAGTATTGGCATGAGAAAAAAATGGTTTCCCAATTTGGAAATGAGGTCAGCCATGCTAGTTAGTACTTAGAAAATAATCCATTTTCAATACAGAGCTTTAGGAAGTCAGAAAAAGAGGATCAAAATAGTGTGTCTTACTTTGGCTAAAAATATTAGCCTACCCTGAAGGTGATGTACAAAAAAAATAGACCTGGCTGTGCAAAACACAGCTGACAATCACAATCCATCTGAAGTCCAAGTCCTTATAGACTTACGGCATCAACAAGAGGGCAATAACCAAATGCTCTCAAATGATGGAAATGCTGTCTAGTCATGTGTGACATGAGTTAAATAAGTAACAACGTGAGAATGCATTTGTCTACCATTGCCCAGGGGTTTCCTGAGTTTAGCAGCCAAACTGGCAACTGGGATCATATTATCAAGTAGTATCTATACCACTTTATTAACTGTCAGGGAAATGTCTATTATAATAATTGTCAGCGAAATAATGTTTATTTTACAACCGCCAGAGCAACCTGGCCAATCCAAATCAAGACTTTTCATCTGATCATTCCCAGAGAATGGCCAGCATTCTAGAAACACTGAGCTGATAATATTGCTTCTCTCTCATATCAGAGAGATGAAAAGATATTTTTCTTTTATAGAGTCCTGGCTTATTAGCAGGCTGCCTGCTCCTAGTTTAAGATCGCCCACTCACTTAGCTAAGTTATGTTGAATGAGCTAACTAACCACTCTTGTACTCAGTTTCCTCAACTGTAAAATGGGCAGAGAGTTTCAGTGAGTTACTGCAAATATAAAGGAGTTATTAAGCAAAGTGTTGGAAGCTACTGTTACCTACGCTGAGTGACTGTTTCATCTTCCCTCTGTCACAATCTTCTGGTATACAAGGGATAATATTAGCTCTCTGATATTTTTCCTAGAAATACATTAAGTGCACTGGATGGCACCTCAAAATTTCAAATCCATCAATAACTAGCTATTTAAGAAATGGTACATTCATGTACTCTGTCCATGTTTTAATTGGGTTGTTTGTTTTTTTGATGTTGAGTTGTATGAGCTGTTTATATGTTTTTTTATATTAGCCCATTATCTGTCATATCATTTGCAAATATTTTCTCCCATTCGGTGGGTTGTCTTTTTGGTTTGTTGATGGTTTCTTCTGTTGTGCAAAACCTTTTAAGTTTAACTAGGTTCTATTTGTTTATTTTTGCTTTTGCTTTGTTTATTTTGCTTTCTTTTAAGGGACGATCCAAAACAAAATTGTTATGATTTCTGTCAGGAGTGTTCTCTGCCTATGTTTTTCTCTAAAAGATTTATGGTATCTGGTCTTACATTTAAGTCTTTACCTCACTTTGAGTTCATTTTTGTATATGATATTAGAGAATATTCTAATTTCATTCTTTTACATGTACCTATAGAACTATCACATGACCCAGCAATTCCATTCCCAGTAATACATAAAAAGAAAACATTAATTCAAAAAGATACACTCACCTCTATGTTCATGACAGCACTATTTACAATTGCCAAGATATGGAAGCAAGCTAACTGTCCATCAACAGATAAATGTATAGAGAAGATGTGGTACAAGTATATAATGGAATACGACTCGTCTTCCAAAAGAATTAAATATTGCCATTTGTAGCAACATCTAAGGAGTTGGAGGGCATTATGCTAAGTGAAATAAGACAGACTAAGACAAATACCGGAGGATAATACACGTGGAATCTAAAATATACAGTAACTAGTGAATATAACAAAAAAGAAGCTGACTCACAAATCTACAGAACAAACTAGTGGTACCAGTGGAGAGAGGGAAGAGGACTGGGTAGGGGATAGGTAGGGGATTAAACGTGCAAACTGTTAGGTATAAAATAAGCTACAACGATCTACTGTACAACAAGGGTAATATAGCCAATATTTTCAGTAACTATAAATGGAGTATAAACTTTGAAATTTACTTATAAATCATTATATTATATTGCACACCAGTAACTTACATAATTTTAAAAATGGTACAGTGGCACATTAGAATAACAAACTCTCCCCACTGGAAAACTCAGAACTTACTCTCTTTTAACCAACACATACTTGGGGAGATAAGAACAAATCCTGCTGGACATTTTATATTGCTTTTTTGTATTTTATCTAAGTACATGCATCTAAGAAATTAATACAAACAGCCAGCTGGATTTAATGATCTCATCAGATCCCAGCAGCAGTGATTCCCTGACTCCAGATTTCTACCCTTGCAAGGCAAACAGAATTCTTCTACAGATGAGAAAACTCAAACTCAAGGTCATCAAGCAAAATATCGTCCCACCTTTATTTGTTTAGAAATATGCTAATGCCATGAAAGAAAAGAATGTATAGAAAACAGGATCCCTGCTTTCCAGGTAATTATAGACTAGCTCTACAAGAGACCATAGATTCATAAAGGATTCTTCTCAGGCTCTTTTCTCTCCTTTTTTGAATGCTTTTCATTTGTCTAAATAGAATATTTGCCCAATGTATATTACTTTCAGGGCCGGTGCATAAAATTTTCATTTAAGTTAGTCCTCTTTGCTTTTTATCCACTTTTTTTTTTTAAGTGCCAAACTTTTAAACCACAGGGAGAAGATGGCAGAGTCATAGATGGAAGGAGAAAGGGTACCTGAATCAGTGCTTGGAAGAGAAGCCCTGTCAGTGAACTGAACATCTTTTGGGTTTGAGCCACTATCCATGTGTGGGGTTATTTGTTATAGCAGCTAGCATGACTAGCTAATAAACCCACCTTTCCTATATGACCTCATAATCAGTTCCACCAACATATATCAAGCTTACACTAAACACTGAGCTCAATGGAAAGCAATGAGGGATACAACTTGGGGAGAAAGAATTGGCAGGGGTTCTGCATATATGAGGGTAGTGATGTGATGTAGGATAAAAGAGTGACAAACAGGGAGATGTGGGCATGTGCAGAAGGCTAGAGATACTAAGATAATACATGTCCTACAGTCCAGCATCACAGAAAAGCCTTACGGCTTTAACTTTCCCATTTCAGCCTTATTTTCTGCTATGCAGATCAACAACCTAACTCTCTAAATCTCCGCCTGTGTCTGATGCCAGGTCTTAAAGCCTCCTCACTTTGTGACAACTAGAATCCGAATTTTCCTGAGAAGCTGTGAACTTTGTTTTAACGGAAGCCCATCTCTACTCATTCAGCCCTCCTTCCTGAGTTCTTCATTATCATTTTCCCACAGTTTCTCTGATTTCAAGCAATAGATCCTTATATTTATCTAATTTGGGGTAACTCTAATTCTAGTCTTTGGCTTAAAAAATTAAAGACTCAGTCTTTGGGATGCCTCAAAGAAACCAGTCCAAAGCCCAACTCCTCCACAACTCATAAAATCAAGAATGACACAGTGGGATAAATACATCAGAAAATGTGCATTTGCTGCTAAATCCCTGTAAGGGTGCTGACCAGCTCTGCTGTGAGATATAAGCAAATGTTCTATTCTCTCTAGGGTCCAAAATACTTTCCCAGAAATGTGGTAGCCAGGGCCTGCTGAATACAATGTTTTCCATGAAGGAGTCTGTATTAGATGCAACAAACACATGCCAAAATATTCCTAAGATTCCATTTTCTAAGAGCCAGGTAGTGACCAGACAGCCTTCCAGTGTAACATTAAAACCAGATAAACATCTCCAACCAACACAGGAAAAGCAAACCAGAACAGAAAGAGAAAAATGCAGACAGACAGACAGGAAGAAAGCAGGGGAAAAGCACACGTGCATCCCTCCCCCCACACACACACCATTCCCTATTAACTCCATACGTCTCCCCAATCACCTTGGGACATTTCTTCATCTTATTACGAGTGTCTGAAACACAGAACATATTCTCTTCTAACCCATAAAGGAACCACTCATAGACTTCTGTTTGCCTCATCAATTTCTACACCTTTTTGAAAAATAGATCATTTTACATTCCTTTTCAATGACGGAAAAGAGTTCACATTTTTGAAAAATATATATCCATTTCTTAGCATATGTGCAGACTGACTTCCCAGCATGAAACTGGCTGACCCCTTTAAATGTTCTCATTCCAAATAGGAGGGAAAGCCCATCTTATGTAACTCCACAGGAATCCTTGCAGGATTATATCAGAGGCAAACCTCTTGGCGGCTCATTAAAAATCGTCCCCGTCTGTCACTAAGGTTAGATTTGAGGACATTTTTACATGGATATAAAGGGGCCTTCCCCCCACATTTCCCAGTACGGCAACAAAATGCTATTCCACGTGGTCTAAAAATGTCAGCATGAGACTGCCCTGGAGAAAATGGCTTCAAATCTAAAATGTTCTAGCACAGGGATGAGTAAGCCAGGCATCCCCCGAATGCTGAGAACACTGTGTATCAGAAACCTGTCGGTCTTGTGTCTCTACTTAGCTTCCACGAATCAAAACAGGTTAGCACTGACAAGTCAATTGAAATTTCTGTGACATTTATTATTTTTTTCTCTAAAGCAACTCAGGTAAAGTTGCAAGGCATAATCAACAATGACAGTTGCCATCTGAGAGCAAAGAGATGACCTGACTCTGCCACCCACACCAAGCAGAATGCATGCAAATGAGAACGGAGAGAGGAACATGCCAGGGGAGAAAGGAGGACCATTCCCCACCCTGCCCCCACCCCCCAACTTGCACCAAAGATCAACCAGTGACCACTCAGTGTCCATGCACGTGTCCACTCCAGGCCAACATGGTGGACATCGTAAGGACGGAGTCACAGACAAGGAGGATGACACAGGACACAAACAACTGAAATACAGGGAAACAAATGCCAGGTCAGGGTGGGTGGAGGCGGGCAGCAGCACACGAAGGCTCCTAACTTAGATGGAGAGTGCATGGACAGACCAGAGCAGAGACAGTTACTTCCCTGAAACTATCATGTGAAACAAACAAACGAAAAAGGTGGTCAGGGGCCAGGGGCCTGAGAGTGTGAATCAATGACCTGAGAGCCCAAGGTGGTCCAAAGACGTGCTTGCCTTGGGCAGACTATTGCCTTGGGCAGATCAGTGTTATTTTTATTCCAGCTTTTAATAATCAAGGCTAAACACTGTCTATTCAAGTTGTTTCTTTAGAAGATACAAGGAAATGCAACCTGACCACTTGAATCCAGCTAACATTCCTCTTACAGCAACAAAGTGGTGAGAGGTTGAACACCTCAACAGAGCCCTTTCACCTGTCTGCTTGCACCATCCACTGCCAAGTCTCTAACCCCCTTCTAGGCAGAGAGAATGACACTCACACAGGCCCAGAGGCTACGTGAACAGGTCACTCATGGCCCCTAATAAGCTTGGCTTTGGTTCTAAGACTCCGAACTTCTTATAAAGCCCTCTGACGTGGTACATTTTTCAAGTCTCCCTGCTTGAAAGCCACAGAACATCTGAGCAGCAAGAAATGATGCCAGAGCTACTACTACAAAGGGCAGATAACAAAACCCAAATAAAAAACAGCCACCCACAAACATCCCAAACACCATGCACCAGCAATTGCAAAAGCAAACCCTTGGGCCTGGCAAGAAATCCAAGAGAGACACTGGCACCAGAAACGCTGAGCTCCCGGCAGGCAGCTGTCCAACAACGGGGGGCAAAGGTGCCCAGGCTCGTCTGTCCATGCTGGCACATCCATTCAATCCAGAGAAACTTCTTTTTTCAGAATATTCATATTTCTCAGGGTAAACTCTACTCTGTTTAAAGACAGACAGACAGACCTGAAAGATAGGAAATACCACCAGACTACTTTTCCTATGATGGTGTTTTCCAAGAGAGGCTAAGAAACTGGGGTACTTAATAAGTCAGAGACAAAGAGACAGAAAGAAAACAGACCCTGGATCTGAAAGGCTTGAGTTTCAATCCTAAATTTGCTACATGACCCTGAGCAAGGGAAACGACTGGCCTGATCCTCAGCACCCTCATCCCCAAGATGGAAAAGGCACTGGCCATGGCCCAGATTGGTTGTCAATCTGGTTATACAGTGTCAATTGGTTATATACAGTGTCTCAAAGATAGCAGGTAGCAGCAGCAAGATGGCTACCATGACCCAGAATCCTTCTGGGCCAGCAGCATCCCCCGTCAATCATTCCATGTTCTGGTATAAATTCATCAAAATGCTGTGCGCTGATGTCATATGGAAAGAGAAAAATATGACCCATGATTCAGACTCACCTACTGTACAAGTTCCTATCTGACATTTGCACAAAAGGAGGTACGGTGGTGCCATGCAGGATGAGGCCTTCAGTAAAACAAGAGAGATGCTGGCGTGGTTTTCCTTTCAAATTCCCATGGGTTTTGCATTCTTCTCCAGAATATTCTGAACAGTCACAGTGCTTGCATATTTAATTTTCCTATATTCAACTATATGAGCTATGCAGAAAGAGAAGGAAGAGAAGGTGGCTCAGAATGTGACCTTACATGGCAGCAGGGTCACTGCAGATGTAATTAGCCAAGATGAGGTCATACTAGAGTGGAGGGGGTTCCTAATCCAAGGTGCCCTTATAAGAGGACGTGTGAGCACACACATGCACATAGCAAGAACACCATGTGAAGATGGAGGAGGACACCAGGGTGATGCTTCTACAAGCCAAATTACTGCCAGCAAACCACCAGAAGCCACAAGAGAGAGAGAAGTCACTCAGTCATGTCTGACTCTTTGTGACCCCATGGACTGTAGTCCACCAGGCTCCTCCATCCATGGGACTTTCCAGGCAAGAGTACTGGAGTGGGTTGCCATTTCCTTCTTCAGGGGATCTTTCCAAACCAGGGATCGAACCCAGGTCTCCCATAGAGTCACAGTCCTCAGAAGGAACCAACTAAACCAACACCTTCATCTCACCCTTCAGGCCTCCAGGACTGTGAGACAATACATTTCCACTGCTCCACTGTGAAGGAGAAAGGAAAGCGGGAATGCTGGGGGAAGAGTGATCCTTTGAGCAGTGACTTCTGAATGGCCACCACACTACACCAAGAGCTACGCTTACTTACGCAGGCCACTTCGGGATGATTCCACTGTTGACCACACCCCTTCCTTTTTCCCCACCAGGTACGGAAGGAACGTAACAAGGAGAATGACTAGCATCCTTCATTCTCTGCCTTGAGTGATTAAGACCAGAGTCAGCGGACAGTGAAGGAGACCAAGTGTATCTACCATAGGTACTTCTACTAACCCAAAACCCGGCTGGAGTGGTGTGGGGGGGGAATAGGGAGGAGAGACCCAAAATAGCTGAAATCTGGGCACTTCAAATTGAGTAGGTGTGAGAGAGGAACTTAGGAGACTGTTCCAAAATGGATTCTACTTCCTGCCAAAACCAAGTTTCATTTAAAAATATAAAATAATTTTTGCAGGAAAAAAATACAGGACTAGAGGAATTATAGTGGACAAGCATTCTAGATCTTAGTTCTCAACCATTTGTGCATTGGGGTTGCATGGGATACCTTTTTATCATTCAAATAAATGTTCTTTTATCTTAAATTAACTGGTTCTGGGTTCTGATACTTACAAGCCAAGAAAAAAATTTTTTTCACCAAAATAATTGAGTGTATATCTCTAGGCAGCAAATCAAGGGCAGTTTTTATTTTCTCTGTTTAGCTAATTTACATTTTCCAAACTGCCTACCACAACTACTTTTCCATTTCTAATACAGATATATTTCTTGTGTCAATGCCAGAGTTCCCAAATGTTCTGACTTAATGGCACTTAGTGTTTTAGAAGTTTTTTCATGGCATTCCTCTTCTCCCCAGCTCCCCAACCCAGGGCAAGGAAACACCTAAGAGTTCCATTTATTAAGTAGTTAGGTCCAAGCAATTATTATTAGACCTAACAACTTAGTACCTATTTGGGAAAAAAATCAAATGGAAAAGTATTTTTATTTCGTTCTTAAACAACATGATACGGACTAATGAGATACTCGCACCCATCGCACCCTGCACAGTTCCTCAAACCTTGAAATCAGACTGGATGCTGCCACCATCGTTTTCTGCTCCATGTGGGTTTTTCGAATGGTTCACTGCTTTTTATCACGGCAAGTGTCAAAAACTCAGCTATGCAAAAATACATACTATTAAAGGGAACATAACCTAACAATGAAATTGGAAATAACCAAGGGGTCTGCACAGTGCCCCATGATGCTGCCCCCCACTGTGCTTCCCTTCGGCGGCCCCTGAGAGCCTGCAGCCCAGCGTACTTCAGCTCAGAGTTTTGGGGACTGATTCTCAGTATATTCACCCAGTCCTGTGTACATGTGTCTTTGGGATTTTACTAACCTTTTCCAAACTAGTAAAATAAATTTTCTCATATTAAGCCAAGGAGGGTACACATTTTTTTGGACAAAGGAGCCATCCTTTTCATCTGGTGTTTAATGACAATGTCTTTAATTCACAAACTGGCCCAAAAAGAAAGTTTAAACACAATAGCACAGATAGCTGCCATGCAGAGAGAAACAATTTATATACTTTTAAGAGAAACAATAGTGCCGAAATTTTTTGCAATATAAGACTGCTCTCTTAACCCCAGCTATAGGTAAATATTTTAACTTGAGATTAATAAGCCGCAGCCACAATGCTAAGAAATTACTTTCAGTTATACATTCAATACAATAGGAAGTGTCACTTAATCCTTCTTAAGATGAGTATTTTATTTTGAGGTGATATCCAGAGTCATGTTAGGTGACTTTCTAAATTCACGACTGGCCAACTTTTCTGATTGTATGTTTTCCTCTGTTCTTCCTAGTTGCACTTTTCCACATAAACATTTGTAGAAATTCTAGGACATGAATGGTTCAACATCAAGCTAAAGAAATAAGGTAAAGATAACACTAATAGCAGGCCCTGAAATGACTCAGATGTGATTGAACTGTGAGTCAAGTTGGACCAGATCACCTTTCAAGCTTAACTCCTTCTCTCACCCCTATTTAAAGATTCTGCCAAAGTGGAGGGCGGGCACAACAGCAAGCATCACCCACAAAGCTGAGAGACTGGTAGCTTAGATTCCTTAACTCATCATAGACATGGAAGAAGTGTCATGTAACTTTTGGGAAAATTTTAATTATGTTGCCAATCAAAAAATAGCAATACAAAATAACTTTGTGTCATAAAACAACAAAGGGGAAAAAAAAAAAACTAAAGCAATTTCAAGTGACTGTTCAAACAAAAACAAATAACTCAAAAACAGAATGAATGGCCTCACAGGTGCATGAAAAACTCCCTCAACTTTTAAGTCTTGATTGGACCAAAGAAGGCCTGATGTGCACTGTCCTAACTTCACTGGGTTTCTAACAAGAGTTAATTTTAACTTGCTAACAAATGCAAATACATTAAAAAAAAAAAAAAAAGGCAAGCCAATTAAGACACAAGTGTTTAAAGACACAAGGAGTAATTACAAATGTATTATTCATACCTAATTTACAAGATGAACTTCTTTCCGTAAAATATTAAACTGTTTACATGCAGACTGGGAAGACAATTTTCAAACTGTTCATGTCCCGCTACAAAGCAATGACTATTAGCAACGCCAACAGCTTCTGGCTGACTTACAGTGTGGACGAGGCAGTAATCAGAAAATGTTTGACCTCGAGATATCTACTTGACCCCACAGAAATGCAGACTCGCCTGCTATAAAATCCTAAACAATGGGGCAGACAAGGTCACAGGGTCAGAGCGAGTATTAACAGGTCACCGTGCGGCCC
This sequence comes from Dama dama, assembly GCF_033118175.1. Taxonomy (NCBI): domain Eukaryota; kingdom Metazoa; phylum Chordata; class Mammalia; order Artiodactyla; family Cervidae; genus Dama; species Dama dama. The sequence goes on along the minus strand of NC_083704.1, from coordinate 34,964,195 downwards.
ACTTGGGAGCAATTACTTCCAGTCATGGCTAAGTGGACACTTGATTGAATACCACTAAGACAGCTCACATCCCACGGATAACAATCCTCACAGCGATTAAGAATTAAAGCCCCCATGATTCAGCCTTTATTACTCAAATGAACCTAACTCTTCCATAAAAAACTCTTGGTATATGCCTGATGCAAGGTCTAAATTGAAATGCCACCTCATTAAACAATAATATCTAATTTTATCTAAATGAATTTTCATGAAAGTACGCCACACAGCTCAGGAATTTTTAAAATGAATTATCACAAGTGATACATAATTTCGCCAAAACTGGGGCAGAAAAAAATAGCTTTAGGAATAAAAGGAAACATCAGTGTTCAATGAAACACCTTATCCTGCCATGGCTAGAGACAGCAATGGAAAATATTGACCAGTATGAAACAGGGGTAACCTATTTTAAGAAAAATCCTAACTTTTGTTAATGTCAGGGGGGAAAAAAAAAACCTCCCAGTGACAGAGAAAACTTTAAAAACGTTAAAGATTTCAGGTCCTTATTCTGTGGTCCTAGGAAATCATATTACTATAAAACTTCCACATGATTCTCACATACAATCACTTTTGAAAATCCTGGCACATAAAAGGGACAAAGTCTCACTTCACAAAACGATGGGGACACGAGGGCGTCACCAGCATCTTCCTTCCATCTCCAACCACTCCATCCTGTTGAGGCCCTTCTGTTTCTATCTGCACCTTCTACTTATGGCAAGTGATGATTTTCTCATTACAATAATAAACACTTCTTTTCAATGTAAAATGGTTTACTTAAAAAAAAAAGAATATGGGATTTGATACATACACACACACACAATGAAATATTACTTAGCCATAAAAAAGAATGAAATAACGCCATTTACAGCAACATGAGTGGACCCAGAGATCATCGTATTAAGTCAGACAAAGACAAATATATGACATCAATTATACATGGAATCTGGGGAAAAAGTGATAAAATTGAACTTATTTACAAAACAGAAATAGAGAAGTAAAAAACAAACATCATTACCAAAGGGAATGAGAGGGGAAGAGATAAATGAGAAGTTTTGGATTAACAGATACACACTACTGATAAAGAGATAAACAAAGACCTACCGTATAGCACAGGGAACTATATTCAGTAGGTTGAAATAACCTGTAATTGGAAAGAATCTGAAAAAAAATATAAACATATAAATGGCAACCCACTCCATTATTCTTGCCTGGAAAATCCTATGGACAGAGGAGCCTGGTGGGCTACAGTCTATGGGGTCACAAGAGTTGGATATGACTTTACGACTAAACAACAACATATGTGTGTGTGTGTGTGTGCACACACACACACATATGTATAAGTAAATCACATTGCTACACATTCAAAACTAACAACATTGTAAATTAACTATACCTCAATATAAAAAAAAAAGTCAGGTACTAAAAGAAACTATTACTTTAATCAATGAGAGAACTGATAGTATTTGATGTCAGTCAACACAACTACTGAATATAGGGTGATAATGACACATGATGAGCTAACTACAGGACCAGTCCTTTCCTTTTGGGTCACTAACAGGACCCATAAAAATGCACACGAAGTAAGAATCCAGAGTTTGGGCCCAAATCCATCCCTTAGCTGACAAAGTAGACATTCTCTGCCAAGGAAATCTTGAAAACTAGGTCAAGAGATACAAATGACCCTTGCTAAAATGTGCAGTTAGTAACAGTCTAAATACAAATGACACGCCATATAGAGGCCTATAAGGTATACAAATTGAGGGTAAATTAATACAGTAAGAGAATTCCATCCAAAGCAGAAACGGGGCTCTAAGATGCAAATGAATCATTTTCGAGTCTTACATCTCAATCAGTATTTACTTTAAAACACTGAATGTGACACCATGGTAGTATCCTGCCTCATCCTCTATGTCTCAGCCATCCCACCCATGCATCTGTGTGGATCACAAGAGTTCCCTCTGAAGGGAGGTATTCCTACAAGGCCTGATGAGCAGATCAATATGGTCAATTTTTTAAAAGACACCTCTTTCTCCAGGCTGATGTCGAAAGGGGCCAGGGCCTGACAAGAGCAAAGGCAGGCTTTCAGCCCTTGGGCACATTTACACAGTGAACAACCCCAGTTTCACACCAGGGCAGCCCAATGGAACAGAACAGGCAATTTATGATACTAGACAACTTTACACCAGCCAAGATTTACTAAATTAACAATGGCTAATGATTCTCTCCAGGATCACCAGGAAGACCAGCTGGTTGAAAATTAAGACAGTCTTTGACTTCTAAAAGCTCACTCTCACCCAGCAGATCAGAAACAGTCCTGTTCTGATGATTCTTTCCCAAGCTGAGGGACCCTCATCATTATATCCTTAACCAATGTAGACCCTTAATATCCACATCCAAGCTGGAGATTCAATGAGATGAGCTCATTCAAAAGCACAGATTATGCGCAAAGTCATCAACAAAGCACAAGAGCTCAAGCTCTACACAGACCTGGCTTCAAGTCCAACCCATCAACTGCCATGCCTGAATAACAGGAAAGTGGTGGAGAGTAACCAGCTTCCAGGTCACTCTGCTCCTTTTCTTTGAGCTTAGGGAGAAAAAGGCCTTACCACAGTAAAATTAACTTGGTTGGTTTTTGTTTTTGTTTTTTCATGAGAGGACAATCCATGCAACAGGGGGGAAAGACAACAGAGAAAAAAAAAATACACTGGTGTTATGTGAGGTCCATCCTTTGACAAAGAATCCATCATAGCATGCCAGGGGAAGCTTGCTGTTTAAAACTCAAAAATTATCCTGACTTTTAAACAAGTTCATCCTGCACTGCCTACACTTTGATTTCAAATAAACTCCTTTCCTTTTAAATTATAGCTTGCCATCCTCACTGGCTCAATGTCTCAGCTTTTCTTGATTTGCCAATGGCACGTCTGCCAAAGTGATACAAAGTGTGGGTCATTCAAAGAGAAAGATCATGGTATTTTCAGGACATTGAGATGCCAGGAAAAAAAGCAAAAGGACTTTGTGTACAGCTTTTTTTAAAAAATTATCACACACCTAAAAATGCAGATCCCCAACAATGTAGGCACTGTTGCGGTTTCTTTTTTGTTCTCTTTATAAAAACATGTTTGTGCTTACACCTCCCGGCACTTGTTCAGTGTTAAATAAAAACAACTCTAGTAAATTGCTGACAAACAGGTAATACAAGTAGAAAGAATTCCCTAACTTTCAAACTCTCTGCTCAAGGGAAAAGCAAAAGCTGAAGTAAAAGATGTCCCCAAAGTCATCTGGTAAACATGCTTTCCCAAAGAGAACGTGAAATGCATAGCAAAACAGACACTTAACTAATTTTAAACGCCTAATTATATACTGCCTAAACAGAATTATCAAGAGACTTGATTGACTTCTACAGAGCTGTGATTGCCATCAAGCAAACCCAGAGAAATCATAAATAATGTTTGACCTTCTAATGTCCTCAAAAATTATTCACAATATCGAAATATGTGGACCGCTGGCATTCCATTCCAATATTGTCAGGGAACACAGAGGTCACAGATTAATTTGAAGTTAGTGACTCAGACTCATTTACCCTGATTTATGGAAAGGGTACAATTTGAAGGAACACTTAAATTGGACAAACAAAATTATATGGGGGTTGACTACCTGATTAAGAAAAAAAGAGGAAGAGGGTAAGCAGACCTACAAAAGCATGTGTGATATCTATGATAGCTTACCCCAAAGAAAAAGGAACAGATAATTTTATAGCCTTTAAAAAGAAAATTTTGATCTGAAGGTGGGAGGCTGAGGTGCAAAAGACAGATGAGACAGTTCTCTTTATAAGCTGTTTTCTAAGAAAGTCTTCCAGTCCTAAGTATCTCCAACAAATGGTGATTGTGAAATAAGTAACCAAGTAGGGTTGAGCTAAGAAACATTCCTGGTTTTAAAAGAGAATACCATATAAGGCGAGACTTTGTCCCAGGTGTAATTATAAGACATAACTTAGATTTGAATGCAGGAGGTTTTTTTCTGTGACTGATATGAAGGAAAACAAAAACCAAACCTCCCAACATCAGACTCAATAAGTTGGAAATGAGTCCTCCTCCCTCTCAGCCTAATGATCTGAGCTGTAGGCTGAAGTAACTTTCAGCTTTTAGTTTAATAATCAAATTACAGTTTTCATCTTTAATTTACTAGAGCCTGTTATTATGCATCAATACTTCATGTACATACTAGCTGAAACAATATTCTCTTCACATTTAGATTGAAAGTACAGCCAGGACTGAAAGAAAGAATGCATGTGGATATTATCTTGCCCAAGTCTCTTCTGCCCTTGAAAAACTTCACCAAACTCCCTATTTGAAAGGGAAGGGACAGACCAGAGGCCGTTGGTTACGAGGTAATTTCTCATGCAATCAGTACTTACTATTACACACTGTTCACACTACGAGAAGCCCTTTATAAACATGACCTCGCTCAACTATCATGACAACCAAACAAAGCAGGTGTGTCACTTGCTCCAGTTTTACAACAGGAGAACTAAGAGGAAGAAATTCAGCTAAAAGGTGCTGTAGAACGTTAACAGGATTGGGATTTGAACCCACGGCCAAGTGACTCCAGGGTGTGTGTACGGTCGATCAAACACCCAAGAAAGGCCCACCACACAGGAAAGGAGAAGAGAAAAGAGAGCTAATTACTCAGCCTACTTTTGTAATTCTGTCCCCAAACTGGACCCCCTCAGCAAACACATAAAAACAGATTGCAACTTTTTGATCAAGATTTTCCTATAGTGCAATTTACACAGCACCACTGAAACTTGTCCTTCACTTCCTTATGTTTAACTCTTGAGTTCAGGTGTGAGTAAAACCCTTCTTTGGCACCACTATTTCCACCTCTGTGGAGGGACACACCTAGATAAACAGAACTTCTTCCCAGCCCAGGGCTCAATGCAACGCTCAGCAAAGCAGGAGACAGCAGTTCAAATTGAGGCTTAGGATTCATTTCTTGAACTCTGATGCGGTGGGATTTACAAAGAGATCACTTACCAAGGTCCCCTGGGAAGGGCCTGCTGCCTCTCCACTGGCCCAGGCAGCTGCCTCACCAGCCACTCAGCTCCAGTTGTGGACCGCTAGTGTGCCGGGGGAAGACACTGGAACCCTCAACAGGAAAAGCGCTTAGAGCAACACATTTGCAGTCCGCCCCATTGCGAACAGGGGTGCTCTGCTTGAGGAACAACTTGGCCAGAAAGAGTGGGGGGACAATCAAAAAGAGAAAGAGAAGAAAGAGAAATAGGAGGGAGGGAGGGAGGGAAGGAGGGGCAAAGGAAAAAAAAATCTAAAGAGGAATGAACAAAGGAAAAGAAGAAAGAAAGAAAAGTGAAAAAGGAAGGAAGGACAAGAGGGAGAAGACACTGTCTTGTTAGAAAAATAAAGGGGAATAAATTACACACAATGTTCTCGGGACAATCCATTTTCTTTTTGCTGTCCTAACTGCAGGGGTTATCTCCAGCCCAGTCATTTCGCAGAAAAATGATTTACCAGTTCTGAAGAGGTAAAGGTAATAATCCCAAGCCACAAGTATCAGGATGGGTCAACAAGTTGGACCCCATATGGAAAGGGCTTCACTGGTAATGGATGTGTGTGGAGGAGGCATCTGTCCTCCTCCACACACAATATTTTCTATGACTACCTGATTATGTAGGTTAATGGAGGACACGTGAAATTGACAGCCCGACTCCATGCTTTGTATACTTCGGCATTTCAGAACACTATAGCCAAAGATGGTCATTTATGTGGTTTCCATGTACTCAAATCTACCTTGTCTCCTATTTCTTTACTTTTATGAAGTCTCAAGTCCTGCAGGATTCCATAGAATTTATAGGCAGAGTTTTTCTTTTTCCCTCTCCTGTTAAATTTCCTCCCCAACTCCCCACCTGCACAGTAGAGAATGCAGACACGCAAACACCAAGTGGATGGCTCTACAACCAAACCCACTCACTGGATGCCTATCATCTCACATTCTTCTTTATACCAGCTAGCGTTTCGGCAAGACAGGTCCTAACTGAATGATTTTTTAAAGGGCCAGAGTTTTTAGGGGAGGAAATCTAAAAGGACAGCTATAGCAATTGCAGTCCACTGGCAGTCCAGTGGTTAGGACTCCACATTTCCACTGCAGGAGGCACAAATTCCATCCTTGATTCAGGAACTAAGATCCTGACTGCCACACAGTGTGGTCAAAAAAAAAGCACAACTACAAAAATAACTTCTTATTAAAACTCTCACTGGTGCCAAAATCTCCTCCCAATTCATATCCCACTGTGCTGGGAGGATGAAAAAGGGGGGAAAAAAAAAAGGTGCGGCACCTTTTTTTTAAAACTGACTTTGGCAGGAAAAGTAAGGGGAAGCTACTTCTCCCGGCTCCCCACCTGCCCCGCCCTTCTCTTCCACCCAGAAAGAGAACAGAAAGTGCCTTAAGCAACAACTAAGTTTACACTGGCCACTCCAACCACGTACCTAGCAATAACTTTGCGATGTTTTCTAAGCATAAATTTTGGGGGGAGAGAGTAAGATGTTCTGAAATGTACATTCTTCACCCTTGAAGGAAACAAAAATGAGTCATACCTAAACAATTTCAATCAAAGCATAGGACCCGGGCAATACATTCTGCTTGTCTTAACAACCAGAGGAGTTTAGAATCTACCAGAAGTTAAGGTTACCATACCAGTTTTCAAAAGCACTTTAACGGCAGCCAGTGAGAACTCAACTGCTACAAACAAACATTTGGTTTTCATAATATGAAATAAAGATACAACATTGTGTTGATATTTCACAATTTTTAATTGGGCAAGATGTGTTACAAAGGTATGTACACTCTATATGCACTTTTAAATCCATTCCCTTACCCGACTCTTTAATTCTATAGAATAAGTTTTTTATATTAATACCATGGGCTGAGAAGGTATGTAAAACGCCTTTCAAGTAAACGTAAAGGTCTGTTTTGTTTTTTTTTTTTTAACGAATGGAAGTCTTCAGTTAATATCCACCTGCCAATACAGGAGACATCCCCTGGAGTAGGAAATGGCAACCCATTCCAGTATTCTTGTCTGGAAAACCCCATGGACAGAGGAGCCTGGCAAAGAGTCAGACACAATTGAGACCACATGCACAAGCACACACACAGAGTCTCAGTTAATATGAAGGGATCCTCCAAAGAGTCAAGACATATGAGAAATAAAAACAGAAGCCTAAATTTATTTAAAACTCACCTTGCTCAAAACAGTAGTTGCAACCCATAATGAACAGAAGAAAAACCCTAACTCTCAGTGCCATGTGAAGGCCTAAGACGTTCTAAAATGAGAACACGTATATCTGCAGGATTACAACACTTTATTCTAAAGGTAGCTGAAATAGCCCAATAGCTTTGTCTTGAAGGCAGCAATTCTCAAAATTTGGTGTGGATAAGATTCATCATCTGGTGAGCCTAAATTAAAATGAAAATTCTAGGTACCACTTCAAGAGAAATGGGATAGGATCAGGGGAGCTCCATTTGAACAACGGTATATAAGTGATTCTGACAAAGACTGTGGAATATACTGTGTTCAAGGTCCTACCATAGCCAGCGATTCAGACTCCAACTGTCACTCTTCTAGGTTGTGGTTTTATTTGTCTCATTCCCATCATTCATTCCACATCTTTTTGCTCTTCTATTTTGGCAAACCTAAATTAAAAGTGTGTGTATTTCCTGAATGGAGCTGACACATATGAGCCAGAACTGATGGGTTAGGGACACACACACAGCCCACACACAGGACCAATCAGGTGCATTAAATTCTTCCCCCAGGACTAAGATACAGTGAAATCACATCGTGTTCAGACTGAACTAATACAAAGGCAACTACCAGTGCTCGGAGGAGGAACAGGGGCAAGAGAGAGCACTTTTGTTAAGAGTGCAAATTATGAACAAATGCTTTGAAGCAACAGGAGCTCAAAAGCTGATGCTCCCTTAGCAGGTCTGTGTTCCCACATGCCCACAGACTCCAAGCATCTCTCCTCATTTACCAGCGATGTCCAGGACTTGCAAAGGAAATTTTAGCCATAAGCAATTTTCACCGGACGTGTTGACTTCAGAACCTCACCTCCAGGTAAAGCGCAGTTTCACTGGGTAAGAACGCAGCAGGCCCACTGAGGAATCAGGGCCAGCAGACTGTGGCCTGAAAGCAGAGAGCAAGTCTTCAGGGAGAACAAGGCAGAGGAGACACACAGCAAGAAACAGACGAGAAACACAGAAGACATGCCCTGAGTTCCCAATAATTTACTTCTAGCTTTGGCTTCCTTCAGAGAGACGGCTACCTCCTAACTCCAGGATCTTTCCAATAACCACCGTATCGCCCACCTCCTCCTGGTGTGTCTGCTAGCTATCTGCAACACCAAGACTCCTAGCAAGAACACGAAGCAGACAGACATAAATAAGACAGAATCCGCATCCTCCGAGCCTTGGAAACCAAGGGTGACCCTTGGGGGCAGTCATAATGGGCCATCTGCAGACTAACCGTCAAGCAATCTGCACGGAGAGTGAGGAAACACACAGACGAGATACACGGAGACACAAGGAGTGCCACGCACAGAGAAAGATGCCTTGTTTTCTGAGGACGCCAGTTCCCCCATTCTCCCCATAGAATCCATGACACAACTCTAAATCATTCCAACTTATTTCCCTCTGTTCCTTAAGACCAAACGAGCCTTCCAAGTATGATTTTTAAAATATTTTAGGCCAAAGAAGGAAAGTTTTTGGCCTCTGAATAATTCAGATGCAGCCGAGGAATTGCAAAAGAATGTAATTCACCATCTTTATCATCCCTTACCCAACTGCGGATCAGTGTGTCCACTCACCCTGCTCAGCTACTGGCAGAGACTTCTCTGGAGACGCTGATTTTTCGTACTTAACAAAGTTCAAGCTACTTGGAATGGAAACAGTGCTGAAGTCAGAAGGACTCTTTTCTCAACCATATAATGAGTCATAAACAAACAGCTTACATTAATCACTTAAGCACTTCTAAATTATTTCTTTTCTTTCTACTTTTATTGATTAATTTAAAAAACTGGGGGTGGGGGGCAGATATTGCTGTCTTAGAAGAGTATAGAAAACGCTTCCAGAGGAAGGCTATGTGTAAAGCATGGGTGTCTGAGAAATGAAATGAATCCTAGCAGAGGCACAAGAAAGATTTCTGCCCCCTGCGGAACAGGTCCTATGGTCCCATGTAACAAGTTCTTGATGTGTCATCATGTAAAGGGTGATGATGGAACAATCTGTGGGAGGGACAGAGGATGAAACAGGAGGAGAGGCCCCACACATACTGTCCCATTTTCCCTAAGAGCAGCACATGTGAACAGGAAGTATACCAGTCATGCAGACAGAAAAGTGACTTACCTCCCCAAGGCCTCTGCCTCTCGCGCACCTGTGCCATGAAGGGACGGTCTGGCTTGGATCCAACGATGGGAGGCAGAGAGCAGGAAAGGCTAGCACAGCACGGAGACTGAGCCAGAGGGAGACTCGCGATGAAAAGTACCCTCAGCGTTTTAACTTCCCTGAAGGTCCTAACCAAGTTCTGGGCACTAAATTAAACAAAGAGGCTCTAAAAAAAAAGTCACTGCAGAGGGTTGCAATAGTACTCAGCCAACCAGCCTGCCGAAAGACGGATGATAAGGGGAGAGCACCGCAGCCAGGAAGGCGGACTCGGTTCCAGCTGGATTTAGGGTCAAAAGGTGGCTGAGGCATGGTCTTCCCAGAAGAAGTGAGTCACGAGGAAAGTCTGAAAGGGAGGCAAGGTGGCGGATTTATTTTTCCCAAGGCCCAGTGTGGGTGTTGGCTTCACAATATGGAAAAGAGCCTTAGAAGAGAAGAAAGGAAATGGCCATGCCAGAGTAAGTGGAGGATTCAAGATCCTGGAGGGCACCAGGCAGCGACAGAGGCAGGCATCGCAGCAGGAGGGGTCAGCACTGCTAGGAGGCTCTAGGCTGCATGACTAACGGGGGGTGGGAAGCGGGGTGCAGGCAGGAGGACGGGGCACCGTGGTTAAAGTGGACGGGCTCCGGAACGAAATGGGGTTTTGGCCCAGCCTTGTGAGACTGGCTTCAGCTTCTGAAACTCTCGATTGCTTCATCTGTGAAACAGGGGAAAGAATCACCCCTCCCTCAGGAGGCTACTGAAACTCATTTAAAGCTCATTTTTAGCCCAGGGGTCGGCAAAGTACCAGCACAATGGTCAAATTCCTCTGACCAGGTGCTTTTCACAACCTGCAAGCTAGCAATGACTTCTACATTGCTATGTGTTTGGGAAAAATGAAAATAACAACACTTAGTTACATTGAAACTGACATTTCAGTATCTACATAAAGTTTTATCAGGACACAGTCACACACGCATGCAGTTATGTATTGTCAGCCACTCTCACACCACAAGGGCAGGAGTGAAAGACTGTGTAGCTGGCAAAGTCTCAAGTATTTACTATCTGGCCCTCTATAGCAACGTCTGAAGACACTTGCATCAGCTGACAGGAAACATTCAATAACTTTTAGCTGTGTCTCACATTATGAATAAGGAAATCCAGACAGAGATACTGAAATCTTTTTATTGAGATATAATTCACATACCATAGAATTCACCCTTCCAAATGTTAACAACTGAATGGCTTCTAGCATATTCAGAGCTGTGAAATCAACCCCACATCCTACCAAAAATATTCTTACCACCCCAAAAAGAAAACCTATAGCCATCATTCAATGTAGCTGTCATTCCCTATTTTCCCTTCTCCAAAGCATCCAGTAATCACTAATCTGCTCTCAGTCTCTATGGATTTACCAATTCTGGACATTTTATATAAATAGAAATATTTAATATGTGACTTTTTGTGTCTGGCTTCTTTCTGTTAGCACAACTGTTTCAGGGTTCCCATAGACTGACTGTTCCATGTATCAGTACTTCAATCGTTTTTATGGCTCAATATTATTCTATGGTGCATCTACAGACTGGCACATTTTGTTTTTCTCATCAGTACATAGAAATCTGGGTTGTTTCACTTTTTTGGCTATTATGAGTAATTCTCCTATTAACACTTGTATACACATTTTTGTATAGGCACAATTTCATTTCTCTTGGTTTACCCACCAAGGAGTAGAACTGTTGGGTTTGATGGTAACTGTTAAATGTTTTAAGAAACTTCCAAACTGTTGCCCAAAGTGTCTGAACCATTTTACACTCATACCAGCAACATACAAGGGTTTCCTTTTCTCTGCATTTTCAACAACACTTGCTCTTGTCCATCTTTTGGATTATAGCTATCCCAGTGGGTGCAAAGTAGTATCTCATGGTGATTTTGATTTTATTTGCCTAGTGACTAATGCCCGTTCATGAATCACTGCCCTGTCATGGCGAAAGGGCTTGCATAACTCAATGAAGCTAAGAGGCATGCTGTGTAAGCCCACCCAGATGGACAAGTCATAGTGGAGAGTTCTGACAAAATGGGATCCACTGGAGCAGGGAATGGCAAACCACTCCAGTAAACTAGCCATGAGAACTCCATGAGTTGTATCAAAAGGCAAAAAGATATGACAACAAAAGATGAGCCCCCCTGGGGGAAAGAGGAGGACAACTACTAATAGCTCCGGAAAGAATGAAACTGGACCAAAGCAGAAATGACACCCAGTTGTAGATGTGTCTGGTGATGAAATTAAAATATGACGCTGTAAAGAACAGTATTGCATAGGAACCTGGAATGTCAAGTCCATGAATCAAAATAAATTGGATGTGGTCAAGCAGGAGATGGCAAGAGTAAACATCAACATCTTGGAATCAGTGAACTATCATGGATGAGAATGGGTGAATTTAACGCAGATGACCATTATATCTACTACTGTGGGCAAGAATCCCATAAAAGAAATGGAGTAGCCCTTATAATCTACAGAAGAGTCCAAAATGCAGTACTTGAGTGCAGCCTTTAAAAACAACAGAATGATCTCGGTTTGTTTCCAAGGCAACTCATTCAACATCACAGTAATCCAAGTCTATGCCCAACCACCGATGTTGAAGAAGCTGAAGTTGATCAGTTCTATTAAGACCTAGAAGACTTACTAGAACTAACACCAAAAAAAAGATGTCTTACTCATCACTGGGAAATGGAATGCTAAAGCAGGAAATCAAGACATACCTGGAGGAACAGGCAAGTTCGGCCTTGGAGTACAGAATGAGGCAGGGCAAAGGCTAACAGAATTCTGCCAAGAGAACACACTGGTCATAGCAAACACCCTATTTCAACAACACAAGACAACTTTACACATGGGCATTACCAAAATGAGATTCATTACGTACTTTGTAGCCAAAGATGGAGAAGCTGTACATAGTGAGCAAAAACAAGACCTAGAGCTGACTGTGATTCAGGTTATCAGCTCCTCATAACAAAATTCAGGCTTAAACTAAAGAAAGTGGGGGAAACCACTAGGCCAGTCAGGTACCACTTAAAGCAAATCCCCTATGAATACACAGTGGAGGCAAAGAATAAAGTCAAGAGATTAGATCTAGTAAACAGTGGACAGAGGTCCATAATACCGCACAGGAGGCAGCATACAAAACCATCCCAGTGGGAAGAAAAACACGCAAGAAGGCAAAGTGGTTGTCCGAGGAGGCCTTACAAATAGCTGAGGGAAGAAGAGAAGCAAAAAGCAAGGGAGAACGGGAAAGGTACACACAACTAAACGCAGAGTTCCAGAGAACAGCAAGGACAGACAAGAAAGCCTTCTTTAACAAACAATCAAAGAAATGGAGAACAACAACAGAAAGGGTAAGACTAGAGATCTCTTCAAGAAATTTGGAAAAATCAAAGGAACATTTACTTCATCCAAAGATGGACACAATAAAGGACAGAAACAGTAAAGACCTAATAGAAGCAAAAGAGATCAAGAAGAGATGGAAAGAATACACGTAAGAACTATACAAAAAGATCTTAATGACTTGGATAACCACGATGGTGTAGTCTCCCACTCAGAGTCAGATGTTCTGGAGTGTAAAATCAAGTGGGCCTTATGAAGCACTGCTGCCAATAAAGCCAGTGGAGGTGATGGAATTCCAGCAAAGCTATTTAAAATCGTAAAACTTGACGCTATCAAAGTGCTGCACTCAATATTTCAGCAAATTTAGAAAACCCAGCAGTGGCCATAGGACTGGAAAATGTCATTCCTCATCCCAATTTCCAAGAAGGGTAGCACTGAAGAATGTTCAAATCACTGGACAATTGCACTCATATCCCATGCTAGTAAGGTTATGCTCAAAATCCTCCAAGATAAGGCTTTAGCATTATGTAAACCAAGAATTTCCAGATGTTCAAGCTGGGTTTAGAAAAGGCAAAGGAACCAAAGATCAAACTGCCAACATTCGCTGGATCACAGAGAAAGCAAGGGAAATCCATTAAAGCATCCACCTCTGTTTATTAACTACACTTAAGCCTTCGACTCTGTGGATCATAATAAACTATAGCAAACTCTTCAAGAGATGGGAATATCAGACCGTATTACCTGTCTCCTGAGAAACTTGTATGCACATCAAGAAGTAACAGAATGTGTATGGAACAACTGACTGGTTCAGGATGGAAAAGGAGTATGACAAGGCTGTTTACTATCACCCTGTTTAACTTATACACAGAGCATATCATGTGAAACACCAGGATGGACAAGTTACAAGCTGGAATCAAAATTGCTGAGGGATATCCAGATGATACCACTCTAATGGCAGAAAGTAAAAAAGAACTAAAGAGCTTCTTGATGAGGGTGAAGGAGGAGAGTGAACAGGCTGGCTTAAAATACAATATTAAAAAAACAAAGATCATGGCATCCAGTCCCATCACTTAACAGCAAATAGAATGGGAAAAGGTGGAAGCAGTGACAGATGTCCTCTTCTTAGGCTCTAAAATCACTGCAGATGGTGACTATAGCCATGAAATTAGAAAACGACTGCTTCTTAGCAGGAAAGCTATGACAAACCTAGACTGTGTTAAAAAACAAAGACCTTACTTTGCCAACAAAGGTCCGTATATTCCAGGTTATGGTCTTTCCAGTAGTCATGTACAGACATGAGCGTTGGACAATAAAGAAGGCAGAGCCCTGAAGAATTGATGCTTTTGAACTGTGGTGCTGGAGAAGACTCTTGAGAGTCCCTTGAACTGCAAGGAGATCAAACCAAGTCAATCCTAAAGGAGATCAACCCTGAATTTTCTTTGGAAGGACTGATGATGAATCTGAAGCTCCAATACTATGACCACCTGAAGAGGTAACTCATTGGATACTGGGGAAGATTGAAGACAGAAGGAGAAGGCAACAGAGAATGAGATGGTTGGATGGCATCACTGATTCAGTGGACATGGGCTTGGGAAAACTCCAGGAGACGGTGAGGGACAGGGGAAGCCTGGTGTGCTGCAATACATGCGGTCACAAAGAGTGGGATACAACCTGGTGACTGAACGACAACAACCAGTGACTAATCATGCTAAGCATCTTTTCACATGCCTGCGTCATTTCTTTATCTTCTTTGGAGAAATGTCTGTATAGATCTCTGGCACATTTTTTAGTTGAGTTGTCTCTTTAGTGTTGAGCCGTAAGAATTCTTTACATATACTGAGCCAGGTGTATGATTTGTAAACACTGTCTCCCATGCTCTGCGCTATCTTTTCACAGTCTGGACAGTATACGTGGAAGCACAAAAGCTTTTAATTTTGATGAAGTCCAATTTATTTATTTTTTTCTTTTGCTGCTTGTGCTCTGGTGTAGTATCTAAAAAATTAGTGCCTAATCCAAGACCATAAAGATTCATGAGTTTTTCACATTAAGCTTTCACACTAAGTTTTTGATACATATGCTGTGATGTAAAGGTTCACCTTCAGTCTTCTGCACAGAGCTATTCTGTTATCCCTGTTCCATTGGTTGGAAAGACTATTCTCCCCCTGTCCCTGCTGAATTGGTTTGGCACCCTGTTGAAAATCAAGACTATAAGCTTAAGGGTTGATTTCTGAACTCCCAATTCTATTCCACTGATCTGGATATCTAACTTTATTCTAGTACCACACTCCCTTAATCAGTATAGCTTTGTGTGTGTGTGTGTGCGTGTGTGTGCACATGCACGTGTGTGTGTATTTGTGTGCTCAGTCACTCAGTTGTGTTTGACTCTTTGTGACCCCATGGACTGTAGCCCTCCAGGAACCTCTAGTCATAGAATTTTCCAGGCAAGAATACTGGAGTAAGTTGTCATTTCCTCCCCCAGTGGATCTTCCCCAACCCAGGGATCAAACCAGTGTCTCTGGCATTCTTGACCACTGAGTCACCTGGGAAGCCCTGGTGTAGTTCTGCTGTAGGTTTTAAAAATAAGAAGTGTGAGGCTTCAAACTTTGCTCTTTTGCCAAAGGGTCTTGGCTACCCTGGATAATATGCATATCCATAAGACATATAGGATGAAACTGCCAATTTCTGCCAAAAAATAAAAAGACACCTAGAAGTTGGACAAGGATTGCTTTGAAAGTATAGAGTGATTGAGGGAGAGCCACAATTATATCAATATTTAAGTCTTCCAGTCTGTGAACACAGGATATCTTTCCATTTATTTAGGTCTTTTTTCATTTCTCTCAACAATGTTTTGCAGTTTCAGAGCATAAATTCTGTACCTCTTTAATGGAACTTATAGTCATGCCTCAAGTTTATCTTGCTTTGCTTTATTGTGTCTTTTACAAATTAAAGGAAGGTCTGTGGCAACCCTGCATTGAGCAAACTGATCAACACCACTTCTCCAACAGCATGTGCTCACTTTCTGTCTCCACCCCACATTCTGCTCATTTTCAGAGTATTTCACACTTTTTCATTATTAGTATGTTTGTTACGGTGATCTGCGATCAGTAACCTTTGATGTTACTAATATAATTGTTTCAGGGCAC
The DNA here is from genome assembly GCF_033118175.1 of Dama dama. Classification (NCBI taxonomy): domain Eukaryota; kingdom Metazoa; phylum Chordata; class Mammalia; order Artiodactyla; family Cervidae; genus Dama; species Dama dama. The sequence goes on along the minus strand of NC_083704.1, from coordinate 34,948,208 downwards.
CACAAACCACTTCCACATAAGACAGTGAACTTAACTGATAAATGGTGTGTGTGCTGTGACAACTCCAATGACCCACTGTTCCCCTGACTCTCCCTCTCCTCTGGCCTCCCTATACCCTGAGACACAACAATATGGAAATGAGGCCAATTAATAACCTGACAATGGCCTCTTCAAGTTCAACTGGAAAGAAGAGTCAATCAATGCTGCAAACTCCATTGTTGCCTTATTTAAGAAATTGCCACAGCCACCCTAACATTCAGTAAGGACCACCCCAATCAGTCAGCAGCCATTAAGGAGACAAGACCCTCCACTAACAAAAAGATTGTAACTCAATGAAGACTCAGGTGATGGTGAGCATTTTTTTTATCAATAATATGTTTAAAAATAAAAATATATACTTTTTTTTATACATAATGCCAAGGTACACTTAACAGACTACAGTACAGTGTAAACGTAACTTCTATACCCATTTGGGAGCTGAAATACTCCTGAGGATCATTTTACCACAAGAGTTACTTTGTTGCCACGGTCTGGAACCAAACCTGCCTTATCTCTAAAGTCTGCCTCTATTACTAAGTAAGTTTTTTGATGCTAAAGTAAACAGAATTATTTGAAATTTTTTGATTTAGTATAAATTTTAACTTGGAAAGTTCATAGGTAAGTGCACAAGAAACAACAAAAGCTTAAGAGTAACAAAAATACAACTGAAGCTGGACTTCAAGGAGACACAACATGTCAGGATTCATGACAGCCTCCAAGATCCTTGAGCACAGTCTCTGTCTTGCTTGCCAGGTACATTGAGCACAAAGTAGGCACTCAAGAAACACCTGAATGAAATTCTTAACACTAACGGAAAGTATCTACTCTATTTTCTATTTTAGACAATAAATATGCCCTTAAATACTAGGCTATTCGAGCCATAGATTAGTTCTAATGGTATGGATTACATGATTACAATCATGAGAAACATATTCACAGACAAGAGAACAAGTTTGGGGAAAACTCCCCTCCTCCCAGCCACTGAGCAAACTCCCCTTTAGTTTTTCCAGCTAAGAAGTTGAAGAGAGTATCACTAAACAAGGATGAGAATAGGGTAAAAAGTAGAGGAAGCACTGAGCACTGGTCCTCTTGACAATGATGTAAACAATGTATAATAACACCCAAAGGTAAAATAAATAATGCTTCAGAGGGTGCCAGTGGGGTGAAAGAGAGTGGGAGAGAAGGAGAAAGGGAAGGCAAGAAGCAGGAACCTACTCTACAGGAGGAAAAGTGGAAACTTGAGGCTAAAAATGGTATTTAACAACAACAACAAAAAAATTATAATTTACACGGGTACACAAAAAACCTCAAAGAGCCAAAGCAATCTTGAAAATGAAAAATGGAGCTAGAGGAATCAGGCTCCCTAACTTCGGACTGTATTACAAAGCTACAGTAATCAAGACAGGATGGCGCTAGCAGAAAAACAGAACTATAGATCAATGGAACAGGACAGAAATCCTAGCGATAAACCCATGCAACTACGGGCACCTTAACTTTGAAAAAGGAGGCACGATTATCTTAGACAATGGAGAAAAGGCAATCTCTCTTCGAAAAATGGTGCTGGGAAAACTAGACTGCTATAAGTAAAAGAGTGAAATTAGAACACTTGCTAACACCATACAATAAAATAAATTCAAAATGGATTAAAGACTTAACTGTAAGGCCAGACACTATCAAACTCTTAAGAGAAAAACATAGGCAGAATACTCTTGGACATAAATCACAGCGAGATCCTTTTTGATCCCCCTTCTAGAGTAATGAAAATATCCCTACCATAACAGTGGGATAATCAATTTAAATAATAAAATTTCACTAAGGAAAGCATACTGTGTGTGCTGTGCTGGCCCCATGCTAAGTATGTGTATGTCATCTCATTAACTTCTTGGGACGATTCTGAGGCAAGTACTATTATTATCACTGTCACAGAAAAGAGAAAACAGGGACTCAGAGATGTTAGGGTAACTTACCCAAGGCTTCATATTTTACAAAGGCCATAGCTAGTTTTTAAACCTAAGTCACGTGAATCCAAAATGTAAACATTATGCAGGGTGTGTAAACAGATACTGTACATACTTACTCAAGAGTGTAGCAAATATCTGATACCCTGATACAGTTATTAACTTGAAGATTCTCATACTATTAATAGTTATGAATTTGATTCCAATTAGAAATCAAAGTTTAGAAGGAGACAACTGTCCTTAATTATTTTAGGCCAACAAGGCATATGAACCACATAACAAAAAGCTCGCAAATATTTTACCATGAAAACCACACATATCATGAAGCCTGAGATTATGCTTTTTCCTGCGGCCATTGGGGGAATGCTGGGTTTGAGTCCTGGATGTGTCTCAGACCAGATATGTAACTCTGGAAATGTCCTTTGTCTTAGTAAACTGCCCTGCCTCATCTGCAAGGCCATCGCCCAGCCTATCATTCTACCAATTCACGCTTCTTCTAAGCTTTTAATCATTAGGTAATGAACTTTCATTGCATGCATATTTACATGTTTATCAAACCCACTGGGCAATTACAGTTCTCAGCCCAGGGTAAGTGGGAAGAAGTTTATTTGGGCACACTTAAAAGTACCCTTGATCAGAAAACCATTTCTCAAGAAGAAAAAAAAGATGGGTGCAGGGGTTGGGTGGGTGGGGAGATTTGCTTTGATAAAGTGCATCATAAGCCCTTCCTCCCCTGGCTGGTCCATATTCTAAATCATTTCCTTGCTTTCACATAGTAAATTTTCTGCTAGATGTCTAGATATGCTGGAGATCAGGTTACAGTGTGAAGGACGAAAGATAAAAACAATCTGCATACTTCCATCTGGCTCTTCAGAACAAAGTCTAGAGACTTGAAATGTGAGGAGGGAAGCATGCTTCTCTAGCTGCACAGCAGATACGGCAAAATGTCACGGAAACAAATCTTTCAAGAGAATCAGAGATGCTGGAATGTGTAATTACCACAATTTACTGAGAGCATTTTAAAAAAATAAGACCTGGGTACAAAACACAACGTTGCCTCTATTACAAGTGGATGAGAGTTGAGAACAGGCCAACACATCAGAAAACCCCTCCTGTGGACGTGTGACATTATTGTCTTCAAATAACTCCTTAAAAAAAAAAAAAACTACCAAACTTCTCTACATTTATTAACACAGTCTTGCCTAGTTTTTAGGACTCAAAAGTCAACATTCAAGGCTTGACTTGTGTCAAACTATTCCTAAGCCACATGGCACACGGCCACGCAAGACGGATTTTCAATATGAAACAAACCAGAAGGTCCAATACAAACACGGGCTTTCCAATATATAAAATTTAAGAAAAGCCAGGGTCTGTGCAGAAAACATTAAACTGGTTTATATATCAAAATCATGAGGTTTTAGCAGAAATGTAGCATTAAAATAATTTACAAAATGGCTCAACGATGAACATTTTCCTCCACGAAAAAACAACACCCTTAATGTTTTTCATATGGCACATAAATTTTACAATACCTGCAGGAATATTTTCATAGGTTACACCAACACCATAGGTCTTTTTAGCTCTTAAGCATATTACGATTCTTGCCTTTTTATAGCATTTTTGTTGTTGTTTGCACCCAATGTAATAAGCTTTTGAGAACAAGACACAAACCACAATAAAAAGGGGGGGAAAAAAGGACTGCCCTTTGTAGCTGCAACTTTCATGAGGGGGTGGGGGTGGGGGAAGAGAGGGCTTCAAACTTAGTTTTTATAGCTGCTATCTTGATGCAATTAGTGTAAAATAATTGTCTGCACAGGCCAAAGAAGAGGCTAAGTTGAGGCACTTGAATGCCTTCCCGAAAATGATTTCCCTGCCTCTCCCTTCAGCCTGCTGCAACAGATGTTGGCTGTTAAGCCGCGCAGACGACACAGTTCATGACTCTTCTAAGACGGCTGTGTGCCACATCTGCAGTTGATGAAATGGAGAGCAGAAGTGTGGCAGACACACAGGAGAGTGTGAGCGAGGCAGGCAGGCGCGGGCTGGGCCCGAGGAGCTGTCTTGAAGACTGGCCTAAAAATAGACACGCGCTCACACTCCTCCACCCTCCGCATCCAACCTCATAAAACCGGCCCGCCTGTCCTATTATGGAGTCAGCCTATGGCAGACACTTCCTGCGTCCAAGTCGGGCGGTGGATACCGCGAGAGCGGCGAGGCGGGAGTGGAGGGAGGCAGGCTGCGCAGCATCCTCAGACTGCAGCTTCGCTCTGCGAGCCTCGGTAGGACTGGGCTGCGGTCCAAGTTCAGCTGGGCCCCCAGAGAAAGGCAACGCTTGTGTTTAGCCCGCACAATACTGACATAACATTAACAGATTTACATATGCAAAACTGTGAAGCAACAGGCATTCCCCCTCAATTGACCCACAGCTTGTAGTGTCTGCCGAGTTATTCCCCGCTTCGGCTCTGTAACCAAGTGGGCGGCATGCGAATACCATCTGGGTACCACTTATTGAAAACTGGCAGTCGTTCTGTAATAGGCAAGCTGGCAATAAGAGGGAAGGGAATAAATTGCATCATTTAGTTAACATCCACTTGCTTTGCGGCTGTTAAAAACCCATGACTGAATAATAATTTGGTTATTTCTTTTGCCAGAAACTGCCGTCAGCCAAATCGTACTACGCATGCTTGCAGAAGTCGACTTGCAAAATTTCCACTTGAAAAGGGATTGAGGAGGATCAGGGCGAAATGGGCACCCAGCTCTGGTTGTGAACACCAGTGACTCTGGGTGCATGGCACCTCTATGTCCTTCAAGTGTCCTTGTTACCCTAAACATGGTCAACACCAAGCCCTGGTCAGCCACCAGCCACGCTGAGCCACAAAACCAGGCTGTGATGTGCAACAGTGCCCCTGAGAGGCGCAGACCCGAGGGCGTGTGTGACAACTGACATCTACATGGCGCAGAAGCAGCTGAGCAAGTCTTGTCTGGACACACATCCCCTCATCTCTGCCTCAAAACAAAGTGGGTGAGCAGGCTCACAGGAAACCTCAGTGCTACCTGCCCAGGTTCCCCAAGTCTGTGCCTGGAGCAGTCAGGTTTACTCAACTGCTTCCAATCTGACTAACAAAGAAAATGCCAGAACCCCTTAGACAGATGTCATCTTCAGGAAAAGTCCATGTGTCTGAAATGGTTCTCTTTTGAATGTAATTATAAAGATATGAAATCTTATTTACTACATACTGTGTGCGCATACATAGTCACACATACATATATACATACACACACTTACATATTACTTTTTTAAAGTCTTTTAAAAAATCAGGACTGAAATATGCCTAAAAGACTAATGCTATGGCATTTTTTTAAACTTTATTTTAAAATTCATGTGTTTTAATTATTTGTATCTTTATTAACAGCTGTGGCATTGGTCACTTACACATAGTTAAGCCTTAATTTTCCTAAGAGACTTCAAAAAGGAAAAGATACAAATAACTAAAAGAAATTAAAAAAATACATCTATAGCTTTTAAAAATTTCTGTAGCATTGGTCACTTACACATACTTCAGCCTTGATTTTCCTCAAAGACACAGAAAATGAAAGGAAGGAAACAGAAACAAAAGGGAAAATTGGATCAAAAGAGAGAATAAAGTAGGAAAGAAAAGAAAGTGAAGTAGTGCAAGTGAACAGTTTGTTCAATCAAATAAAAAAAGGAAAAGGAAAGCCTTTGCCCTGATGTTAATGGCAAAAATACATGTTTACAAAATCCAAACCCGAAGCTTTCCTTACTCCTGCATTTGAAAGGAAAAGGCTAAACAATCTTTCAAAGCCCCAAACAAATTAAAGACCACTTGATTTTATAAGTGGGGTGGTCCTTCTGAAAATAACACAGTTGGCTGTTTGTACATTAAAACAGGCAGAATATGATCACCAAGGCGGGGGAGAGAAAAAGGCAGGACTAAATTGTTACGTATTTTATAAACCACAACATTTGTAAGTCACCACATGTTTAAGTGAAACTTGAGTCATAGTTATTTTCAAGGGAATGACGACAGACAAGAAAGGTAATAGTTTTTTCCTCCCAGATTCAGCTTACTGTTGTATCCTTACTTGCTCTAAACACCTTACAAAGCAAAGACTAAGTCACTCATATATCTAAAGATATCAAAGATGTTAGGACTACAAAGCCATGGGCTGAATTTGCTCCTTGAAAGGATGAGAAAGAAAATGATTATTTCCTAGTCACTGAGCTTATAATCAGTTTGCTAAAAAGAAGCAAAATAGTCATTTTATTCACACACATGCACAAGTGCACAGAGGAACATACACATCTCCTTGCCCCAGTCAAAATCAGCAAGCAGTCATGGAGATATCACTGACATGAAAGTTAGGAGAACCAAAGCTCTGTCCCTTTCTAGCTGTGTGACCTTGGGCAGGTCCCCATCTCTCTGGACCTAATTTTCTTAGAAAGTACTGATGTGTAACAAGGACAGGGTTAGAATTCCCTACATCTAGGCCAAATAATGGTTTTCCTAACAGCTCTTCATTGCATATTCATCATTACAAAATGTGAATCCTTCCTATGAAAATAAATGAATCCAAGTTCTACAGGATTTCAAAATTACTCTCATTTTTCTCTGCAAATTACACTTAGGGTAAATATTGCTGGGGTTTTTGTTTGTTTTTAAAAATACACATGTTGAAGGACTGAACTGCCTTAAACAAATATTTATCTTCCAAAACATTATATATTCCTCAGCGTTTATTTAAAATCCAAAATGTTTCCAGTAACAGGAAGATGTCTATTTAATATGCAATTTCTTAATAAATTAAATATAATACAAAGTTAACTTACCCAGCACATCATTCTGGCAATAGGGAGGAATCAAGAGTTAAAAATCTAAAGAACTTACAATACAACCATGGTTTGGTACAAGGTAAGATTTTGTAAAATAGTGCATGCCCAGGAAACTTATTTTTCAGCTACTGACAAGTCCACTGTCAATGCAGCATATTTAACTGGAACCATTCTCTTTTTGTTGATTTCCACTTTTCTACTTCTCCTAAGCTCTTCTACCAATGAATCATGGCACAGTTTTCCCTAAAACGCTTTAAAGGGTGCATATGTCCTGGCAAAAGTCCAAAATCCCAGGCACCATCAGCACTCTCCAGTTAACCCTAATCAACTCTATTGTCTTTGAGAAGTGGAGACAATGAAACTGACCTCTGGGCGGTGGCCTGCTGTGTGTGAGCGTTTCCCCAGGAGCAGTTATGGACTGGTGCTAATCCACAAGGGACCTTGCATAACAACTTCCCCCCCTCAGACATCCAAGTGCAGCCGCTCACCACGCACAAGCCAGCTGGCGAGGGTTAGCAGTCAGTGGCCAGGAAAGAGAGTGAAGGTAACTCGTCCATGAGACACAGGAATTCCCACTTTGGCCTCATTAGCAAGAGGACTCGGCCGCCAAGACTGAAGTTAACGTTAGCCAAATACACCTGGCTAATCTTGTAAAGAATAAAGATTTGCTCATTAACTCAGCTTAGAAAGGTGTGACCTACAAACCTGAAGAGCTATTTTCAGGTCCTTAATGGTACTAATTTTGCGATCCAGTTACAAATTCCATGTGGTCCTTCACAAGGTCTCTTTAAAGAGACTTTTGAAGCTGGACAGTGAGCCTTCCTTCTGCCACATCTCGCTCACACAACCACCCCACTTCCATGATATAAGCTCTCAACATTGAGTCGATCCAGAAAACACACACACACACATACACCCCACTTCATGATATAAGCCCTCAATTTTGAGTCCCAGAAAATACACACACACACACCATTTTGATGATATAAGCCCTCAACACTGAGTCCATCCAGAAAAAGGAAAGCTACCCTTCCAGCCGAGGTGTAAGCTACCTGACATCCACCTGCTACTGCTGAGAAACCTCAAGGCAGTGAAGTGCACCCCCAAAGCCTCACGGAACGAAGGCGCCAGGGCCAAGGCCACCCGTCTCTCCCAGGGCAGGCAGGCTCCTCTGCTTACTGTGAAGAGGCTCCTGGGCAGCAGCGGGGAGAGCTCAGGCCCTGCGGCCTGCTCCTCAGGAGACCCACCGGGGACTCAGGCACCACAGCGGCCGGCAGGGTGCTTCCCCCTTACGCTTCAGCTGATTCAAAACCTTCAGGATCCATCTTCATTAGCAACTCAAGGAAAGAAGGAAGAAAGGGAAGAAGAAAAGAACCAAGTCATGGAAAGATGCAGAGAGAGACAGAAAGAGACAGAGAGCATGGCTCTGTCTTGGGAGAGACAGAAGGAGAGGAGGGGGGAGGAAGGAAATCTCTCGCCAGGAAGACAAAACAGTTCGCAAAATGTAGAAATAAATACTCGTGGCTGAATTCCAACCCAACTGGTTTTCACTGTCAGTGTGAGGAAATAAACTCTTATCAAAGGCAAAAAGGTTCAAGGGGAATTGAATATATCTCGGCTTCACATAAACTAAAAATTACAAGCTGCTACAACCATTTGGATTACGCAATGGTCCTCTCCCCAGCAGTCTAGGTTTCTACCTCCATCCCCCTGCATTCTGCCCCTGTTAAGATTTCAGAATGGAACCAGAGCAGCCATCAATGGCCAGTTGAAAGCACACGAGGCTCAGGGCTGGAGAGGAGGCTTGTGGAAACCCAAAGAAAACGCTCTTTATTTGGAGAAAGAAGAGCCTGGCAGGTAGACAAACATTTCAGGCTTTATTCAGATGTATGGCTGAGGTGGGGTGAGGGTGAGGCTCCGGGGCCTGTGTTCCTACACACCCAGATCAACATCCTTTTCTTTAAATGGCTCTGAAGGCCACAGAGGAAGTCCAGTAACTGGCCCAGCAAGGGCCACTCAGCGACACCAATAAGGGGCAACAGATATATTTTCTTCCTTTTGTCATGTCAAAAGGCAAGTTGCTGCTCTTAACGGCATGAGGCAGATGAATACGGATTAAATATTAAAACAGTAAGTTCTTGTGGAGAATTATTATTTCTGACACAATTACCCAACACCCTCTTCAACCGAACACCTGGTTGGCTGTTTATCAGTAGCACATGAAGTATTCCAGCACATTCCAGCAAGGTCCAGAGAGAGACAACGGTCAGCTGCTGGACTTTTCAATCCTTGGCTGGTCATCATCACCTCCCGTACTTACAAGCTCTTTTGGTAACACATATTTGAGACCCTCTTGCAGACATCTTTGTTAGCTGGAAGAAAAGATCTAAGGTTTTCCTCCTCAAATCAGAAAAGGCCTCTTTGACCTAATCGACTTATCCAGTCCCTAATGAGGGGCCAGCACTAATAGCCAATTTCATAAGAGGCCAAAGGGTGGTTTGGAAAAGTGAACAGGGACAGAAGATGAGGCAACCCCGAAGTTCCTTTTCTGCTGGGGCCTCAGTGCAGCTCTACCCTTTGTTTGGAAGAGATCTGAATTCCAGCACGGAGGGCACACCCGTGGGTAAACACACACTGGAAAATGTGAGTGACATGCAGATTATTTTAGACCACTGATCACCACAAGTGTGCATGTTTAAAAAGAAAATTAGCCCTATTATGTTAAAGGCTCATGTGAGTGCAGGTTAGGTAAGCAATGAGGGCAAGATCTCACCTCTAGTTTAAAACTAACACATACACATATACACACACACTCCCTACACATTGGAAATTTTCCTTTTAAGATATAAAATTATTTTCCTCCCCAAGAGCATCAAAAAAGTAACAGGCTATAGTAAATCAACAGTGCTGCTCCTCTCCTCCAGTTCTCCTTTATTTCTTCCTGCCTCTATATTCCCCACTCCCCTCAAACTAGACTTGGCCTCTACTGGTCCATAAGAAATGAGACAAAGTCAATCAAAACAAAAAGATAAAGCGAGTACTAATAATAATCACTTGCTATGTAAAACTATTAACACTAGTGTTTAATTTGTATTACAGTGACTCATTCATCAGTACAAGAACACAATGAGATAACTGTCCATTTTACAGATTTAGAAACTAAAGCAAAATGTTTAAGTAACTTATCCAAGGTCACACAGCTAGTAAGCATCAGGGCTGGAATTCAAACCCAAGCAAGTTATGCACTGCACTATACTGCCTCAAAAATGTATTAACCAAAGAAGTTAATTTTTGACTTTTGAGCTGCTAAGGGTCCACAAGTTGGTTATGTATTGGATTTCCAAGGTTAATGTTAACTTAGTTAGCTTTATGCACTGACTTTATATATGATACAATGCAACTCACAATAACATGCTAAGCTTCCACCGCTTACAGTTAATAAGGGAAAAAATGACAAATTAAGTATCCTTCTCGCCCAGCTGTTGTTTCTTCCATGGCAACCCCTCAGCACTGGTCTTTTGTCTCATCTCTGACTTCTGTACTAACTGAATATGGTTTTTTTAGATACTAAAACACCTATGTTTTAATAATCTATATCCAGAATATTTTATTTCACAAATGAGATACAATAATGAGAATGAAATTGCTTCTCAGGCTTGACTCTTTTAATCTGCAGATGAACTGAACCTTACTAACAGCTCTTTAAGATGAAAGAAATGGTAAATTATATTAAGAACACTTCAATTCCAAATTTGCACCCTTGCATCCCCATGCTCTCTGGTAAACTTCTGAATATTTTATGCTTCTTTGTATTTAGAATACACCTTTCAAAAGTTAGAAGTTAATTGCATATAAAAAGATTTTCGGGAGTGGTGGGGGCAAGGATGGATTGGGAGTTTGGGATTAGCAAATGCAAATTATTATATACAGAATGGATAAACAAAGTCCTACTTTATAGCACAGGGAACTCTATTCAATATCCTGTGATAAAACATAATGAAAAAATATGAAAAAGAATGTACGTACATATATGTATATACATATATATATCACTGAATCATTTTGCCAAACAGCAGGAATTAACACAACACTGCAAATCAACTATACTTCAACAAAATAAATTTTTGAAAATAAATGTCTGCATGTCCACAGGACATGTGTAACTGCTAAAAGTACAAGTATTTTTCAAAGACAACTTTTATTTAAAAACTACATTACCAATGTAATATACTTCCTCATGTAAGTTCATTTTATAACACCGTTTCAAACAACAGAGCATAAATAAATCAAAAGCATCCCTCCCTCCCCCCCTCTCTGCCAACTCTTAACATAGTTTATTCTCATAAATATTCACATCCCTAGTGCCACAAAGTGGGGAGGGGGGCTGCACAGCCTTAGCTCTCTCTAATCCTCATTACTTACCCCCAATCCCCTATGCCTCCCAAAGTAAAATTATTATGTATCACACAAGCTGGTTAAGAGCAAAAACCCTTGAGCAAGACCACGTGGGTCTGAATCCTTCCACTCCACTTACAGGCTGCTGGACCTTGACCTAAGGTTACGTAACCTCTCTGTGTCTCAGTTTCCACTCTGAAGTGAGGATATCAGCAGCACTTACCTCACTAAGTCGTGGTAGACAGCTAAGTAAATTACCTGAACGAATACTTATAAAACAACTGGAATAACGGCAGGCACAGAAGTTCTATCTGGTGTTTTTAACGTGCATTTTTTAAATAAATTAATATTTGGTGAATAAAAAGCAAAAAAAAATTAACTCCACAGAAGCATGTACCTAAGGGTTCAGGCAACTTAATTTACGAAAAGAAGAAAACTATTACAAAGAAAGGAAAATAGATTCTGCTTCTATAAATCTACAAGTATCCCACAGATGGGTAGATAGGGTCCATTTTTATTAGTCTCCATATTGGATTTTAGGTTTGAATTACAAAGATTAGCCCCAGGTCAGCTTATCCATTTGAAGACTGGGTAAAGAAGGGCATTTTTCGAGCTTTCTGTACCCACTGTACAGTTGTGATTCCTCAGCATACAGCTGAGATAAAAGCAGCAGGCCTGCTAAGCAACTGCATACTCCACACCCCCTTCACACAGAAGGTGCTCTCTCTGCAGCTCCTCAAGAGACAAGAGGAGCTGCCACTGCTGATGTGTTTCCTCTCAGACTTTAGATCCTTGGATTTTTCTCAAGAGACAAATTATAGAACTAAAGACACAAAAACTCATGCTCACTTCAAAAATATTACCAACAAACACTGAGAAAGCTGTTTTCTCTAATATTTATGCACTTCAGAATGAGATTCTGAGAAGAATAATGCCTGAAATGGATAGTTTCAGTGTTGAGTTTGGCATACGTGTTCTAGCTTAAACTCTCAAAGGAGTAAATATAAATTTTTCCAAAGGAAACAACTGCTACAGCATAAAACCATCAGGCTCTATCCATAACAACATTCTATAAAACATCAAGTCATTTATAAGAGTAAAGTGTGCTATAAAACAACATGACATAAATTATAGTATATTTTTATTTGTTGATTCTGAATACAACAACGTATAACTATCTTTCCCCAAAAATATTACTGGGATTACTCAAATTCGAGGGTAGGACATAAAGAATTATTTTCCTCTTTGGTGAGTGATGTTTTCCTGGTCAAAAGAAAACTTCAGAAGCTGAATAGAAACCAAAGTAATAACCATGGCAGTGACCTGAACAAAAAGATTACAGTCACAATTCATATGCATAATATTTCCAGGATCCTCAAGTTATAGTTTAGATTCAACATATATATTCCTGACAAAAGAAACAAATATTCTATCTTTAGTTAGTTGTTTCATTCAAAAATCAATTATAATTGTCTTTGATTTTTTTTGCAGGGGGAATATGCAAAAATAGAGAAGGAATCATTGCTACATATGTGTAGCTGATTATAAACTGTGATGCAATGAAACTGCCTCTGACATAAAACCTTTAAATCTTTTGATCTCTACCATTAATGACACGGTTTCTAGTATAATTCAGATGGTAAGAATTCAAAGGATAGAATATACTATTAATGCACATCCCCTAAAGGGGGATATTATTATTATATATCCCCCTAAAGGGGGATAATATTATTTTCCATATTATTTAATCCTTTCAAATGCATCACCTCTAAACCATTCCATCTCAGAAGTGTTTAAATACTTAGCATTTAGTACCTTTATTTTATTTTAACTCAGAAACAGTATTCTACAATACATATATTCATCCTTTACTGAATACCTATCTCTCTGTAAAGAAGCCATGCTGATGGAGAAATAAGACAAAGTCCTGCCCTGGAGAGAGTTAAGTCTAGCCCAAAAGAGAATCATAATAAAACCAACTATTAACACCACTATTATTGATCACTGTTCTGTATGACAAAACTAGTGTAAAAAAGCAGGAAAAACAAATATTGAAAAAGAAAGTAACACTGTTACCTATGAATTGTTTAATGTTCCGTTTTTTGAAATATAACAATAAAAACATAAACTGTAATGAGAGTCCAATATAAATACAGAACTATTTATATACCAACAATAATCAGTAATATTATATGAAAAACTATGTTCTACCTTTCCAGGTATAGATATGTAGCTGCAAAATTTTCCTAAGAAACAAAAAGGAATACTTGGATAAAAAGATAATTAATTTAAAAAAAAAACTACTTTCCTACATGGACAGAAAAGATGTTCTTTTGAGACAACTTAGTTATTCTGAATTTCAATCAAAATATATAAGAAAATTATTGCTAAAAATTTCAGAAGATAGTTTATAAAAAACAAAAAAGCAAAAATAAAACTTTAAAGTGTAACTAGGGTTATGAAACATTTAATACTAAACATAAACCCATATAAGTGAAAAAGCATGGGGGAGCAGTCCTCTCAGGGTTACTTGAGATGCTGCCTCCCAAACTTGAGGAGGGGGGTAACTAAACATTCCCACCAAATAACTCTCAGCCCGTGTCTTAACCCATGGACAGACAGCCTGCTGGGTACAGTCCATGGGGTTGCAAAAGAGTTGCACATGACTTAGCAATTAAAACGACACAACTCAACCTTTAGGTTGTGCACATTAAAAAACAAAACAGCATGGGATCAAGAAAGAAATAGAAAAGAAAAATCAATAAAAATATAGTAATATTGATAATAGTTATAATAATAGCCACTATATGCCAAGTGTTTTATACTTAGAATTAACAAGTAATTTATCATTCAAATCGATTCATTTATAATTAACATTAACAACAACATAAGCAGAATAATTTTCTTAATAGATATTCCTGTATCCTCATCAGCTTCTTGTTTTTAACTCTTTTACCACATCACCAACAAATTAGGAAAAATGCTGGTCCCAATGCAAGTATGCTCAGTCATTTTCAACTCTCTGTGATGACATGGGCTGCAGCCCGCCAGGCTCCTCTGTCCATAGGATTTCCCAGGCAAGGATACTGGCATGAGTTGCCAGTTCTCATTCCAAGGGACCTTCCCAACCCAGGGATCAAACCCATGTCTTTTGTGTCTCCTGCACGAACAGGTGGATTCTTTACCACGGAGCCACCTGGGAAGCCTGCTGGTTCTAATATTTTTCACTTCTTTCATAATATTGCCTGCAATTGCCCTCAAAGCTGTATTTTATGATCAATAAATATGAATTTCTGATCTTCCAAATGTCAGTATCTCTGGTCCAGAATACTAACTGAGAAAATATACTCTCTGCAGGCACTAACGTACCTGTTGTTGTACAGTCATTGTGTCCAACTCTTTCCTGACCCCACGGACTATAGTCCACCAGGCTCCCCTGTCCTTAGCTACAGCAAATTCCATTAAACGGAGGATCTGCTCAATATTAGGATTTTGTATTGCAATGTGGAAATATTTTAGCCCACATATCTTACAAGTACATTTTATTAGTTCCATTCTGAGCACTTTCCTTTGACAAATATTTTTACCAAAAAAAAAAACCTCATTAAATAAATAAATTTGGTTTATGACTCCTGGAATGTGTGAGCAACAATAGATACTGTAAAATTACAAGCCTTACAAATTTCATTTACCTTCTATAAATTCACATTATCTCATTTAAAGTAGAAGCACCATTTCCCACTGGTGCAATATTACAAAGTTACAGAATTTTAAAATTAAAACATGTTTACTTTTTGAGTTCTCATTATCTAATTTTTTCAGTTATTCCCTTGCATTTGTAGGGAAAGAATTATAATGTTTCATTTGCAATATTTTTCACCAACAACTGTAATTTGCTAAAATTTCCTAAAAAGTTTTGTGTGTGTGTGTGTGTATACCATCCACCTTTTGAGTTATTAACATATCCAAGTGATTTTAAATAAAATACAGCCAAAAGTTAGAGTGCTCATTTATGGAAGTTTAATACCATCTTGGAACACTTATACTGACATACAAAATAGCTTTTCAAAATTTAAAAAATTCTTAAAATCTAACTGACAGCTAAAGTATTTGTATCCAGTATTAGCCTCAACTAGAAAATGTTTTTATTTGACTATCTGTGTGTGTGTGTGTGTGTGTGTGTGTGTGTGTATATTTCTGAATGTTGCTATCTATAGCTTCTATTCAAATGACATGTATTTAAAATTGAACATGATTATGAAATACAGGTTCAGCACAATCACCTTCAAGCATGTATCTGTTCCACTGGCTTACCTAGTAAAAAGTTTTACAACCATATGTTCTTCACAAAAATTGATAAATCATCACCACGAAAAAAAATCATTTTACCTTCGATGTTAAACTCCTTAACAGAATATATAATAGCATCCATAATAATGTTAGAGGTTTTTACCTTCAGCAGAATGAAATTTCAAGAGCCTGACTTCGATGCCATAAATTGGACGAAAAAATCTAATCACTGTGAAAATCACCTTGATTTTCTACTTGAAGCATACAATGACACTGACATGAGACTGCTCCTATTTACTGTTTAAGTATTTGTGCACATACCACCTACCACATTAACAAATATAAATTCACTTTTTGTACATGCTATAAAAAATCTGGACTCCAACATGAGTGAAATTAATGTAGAAGGAGTCATTTGATCTAAATGAAAAGTCATGCTTCACACTGTTCAGTATAAATGCATGTTCTGCAACTGTCTGAGGCCACCGTCTACTCAAGTACTACCTTTGAAAAATGTGCAGTATTTTTCAAACAAAAAACCAGATCTCCTGATACTTCTAAGTTCGATGATTCTACTATGACACTCAATGGATGATAAATATCAACAGCATTTTATGGAAGGAAATGCTCATGGTCAACTTTGTTGAAAACAGAAAATCAGAAATGATTTCATGAAATAAGTTTTAGTTTTTGTAACTCTCTTTGTTGCTAATAATGCTTATTACCAAAAAAATTTTTTTTAATTTGACAACCATTAAAATAAATAGCTGTAGATTTATGCCATTTAATAAATGAAAAACCCATAAAAATTACTGTTGCAAACAGGAACAGACTACTTCCATATAGTCTTCAATGTGACTCCTCAGACTGTTTCCCATACATTTCATGTAAACTAACCTGAAACTTCCTATGTTTCCCCTGAACCCAACCAGATGGAGTTATAGGTCCCTAGCCACTCATCCCAGAGCACACATTCCTTGAAACAGAGATGTTAATATGATGGTGTACACAGAAAGGGTTAAGAGAAAAGAAGAGGGATTATCGCTGTTCATCTTTCAGAGGTCACTACACAGGCATCTCACACATTACAAGACCATGCACAGGAAGAAAAAGCCTATGAAGTAAAGGTCTACTTATAATTATGCTTTATTAAAAAATGAAAAATCTGAGACAAATGTTAAAAGCTAGACAGAATTCTTGAACGATGGATATAAAATTAAGAGTATCCCTAACAAACTGACATAAATGGTTACCCCCTTTATCCAATTATCCTACTTATCCCTTAGAGCATCTCCATTAGATACTTACATGATTCTCTCCATTTTCAGTTAAGAAAAACATGCTTAGAGCTGTATAGTAATTTGTCCAAGGCCATGAACCTTATTTCTGGTAGAACCTAGTAACTAGACTCTAAACACTTAACTACTATATAATACTGTTCATCTGCAAACAGAATAGGAAGCAAAGAAACAAAATTTTTAGATGAAAATTTAGCATACACTAAAGCATTTTAAATCAGTAATGTGTAAGTATTATTCAACAAATAATTCTGCAATTGTATGTCCATTTTTTAACAAATCAAAACCCTGTCTCACATCATATACTGAAATTAAACTAAGACAAATAGAGTTAAGTATTTTAAAAAAGAGAAAAAGAAAAGAGAGAAGAAAGAAATGGAAGAAACCATAAAGTAACAATAAGGAAAAAAAAATATAATGTGTTGGGTGAAAAAATCTAAGTTTTAGAGAAAGTTGGAAAAAATAAATGAAATGATAAAGAACAAAATGGGATTAATTACCCTGAAAATACTTTATACAGAATATTTAAAAGGAAAAGAAAAATATGTAAAAATATTAAAAGCCATAATGTAAAAAGTTATCTTATAAATCAATAAAATTAATACAAACATCATATTGTTAACTCAGTATATAACAGCAATAGGTAAATCATGAAAGTGCTACAGTCAAAACTGAAAAGATATAGAAAGTACCATTTTATTAGTTTTGAAAGAACAGCATATTACCAAAATTCTATACCATCTCTCACCTAGAAAACCAACTGTCAATATAAAAAGGGTAGAGGGTTAGTTTATTCAGCTTTGTCCCTGGTGCTATTAAGTAAAAACCGTCATAACTTTTTATGTCAAAAAAATTGGTGACACAGGGAAGAGAATGTCAATGTTCACCATCCTTTAATCCAGTAAACCCACTTACAGAATGTATCCAAAGTAAATAATGAGATGCAAATAAATTTATGTACTAGAATGTTAACTGCAATATTATTTATAGTACCAAAACTCAGGAAACAATGTAAACATCCAACAAAAAGATAAAGGTTAAGGCAAATTATGGTGCACTATAAATAGAATGGGATTATAGCAATCTTTAAAAGTCATACTTCTGGAGAATATTTAATGATACCAAAAAACACTCAAGATATGTTAAAAGAAAATAAGCAAGAAATGAAACTGTTCAATCTCACCTGCATGTATTTGTTCACACAAATGGAAAAAAGATTAGGTTTAAAAATACTGAAATGTTAATATAAGCTTCTGTTTTTCAGAAACACGTATCACTAGATGTCGATCTAGAATATTTTTACATGCGATTTTATATAATTATATGTGTACATAACTTGTTTATATCCTATGTGCTTTTTGAGATTTTCTATTGCGGTATCACTGGCTTATAACATTATATGTAAGTTTCACATGTACAAAATCATATTTCTACTTCTGTATACCCTCATGCAAGCTCACCATCAAAAATTTAGCTTCCATCCATCATCACACAGTTGTTCCTCTTTACGCATTTCATCGTCCCACCTGCTCCTCCCTTCCTATCCTCTGGTAGTGAAAGTGAAAGTCACTCAGTGGTGTCCAATTCTTTGTGACCCTATGTACTATACAGTCCATGGAATTCTCCAAGCCAGAATACTGGAGTGGGTAGCCTTTCCCTTCTCCAGGGGATCTTCCCAACCCAGGGATCGAACCCAGGTCTCCCACATTGCAGGCGGATTCTTCACCCGCTGAGCCAGCAGGGAAGCCCCAAGAATACTGGAGTGGGTAGCCTTTCCCTTCTCCAGGGGATCTTCCCAACCCAGAAATCGAGCCAGGGTCTCCTGCATGGCAGACGGATTCTTCACTAACTGAGATATCAAGGAAGCCCCTCTAGTAACCACTACTCTATTCTCTGTATTTACGTATTTGTTTTTTCTTTCATTTGACTCATTATTTTGTGGGTTTTTTTTTGTTTGTTTCCTACATTTTTTATATGTGGGAAGTCATATAGTGTTTGTCTTTCTCCATCTGACTTACATCATGTAGCGTGATACGCTCAAGGTCCGCCCATGCTATCACAAATGCAAGCTTTCGTCTTTTTACGGATAAGTAGTATTCCACATGTGTGTGCGCACACACACACACACATACACGCCCTATCTTTTTTATCCATTCAGCCACTGAGGGGTACTTATGTTTGTATATCTTGGCTATTTAAACTCTTTTCTTGTGGGTGGGGATATACCAGGAAGTTTCAGAAAATCACAGTCCTCAAAATTGGGTATATCAAAAGGGTATCTTTCTGAAGAAGTAACTGGAAAATGACTAGCTTACTCTATAGATGAGAGAGTGTAAGAGAGTGTATGGAATTAGTAAAATGTATGTCTGAAAAAAATAATTAAAAGCTGACATGCTTGCATATTATCTTCCAGATCGCAAATGGTAAACTTATGACTTTCCCTTTAAAAAATCTGATTATTAGATAAAGTACATTATGTCCCTAAATTATTGTGTACAGCACAAAATATCAACCCCACACTCATGGTTCTTAAAGCTATGAAAAAAAGCTGTGAACCAAAAGCCGAGGGAAAAAAGAAAGAAAAAATCCTCCTGCTTATTAGTTTACTCTGCTGTGAAACAAACAATAGGGAGAAAGCCGTGAGGCTGTCCACTCATATCCAACTGCCTGTCCCACCCTCACGGAAGAAAGAGAAGGGGTGACAAGGTTGTGTGCCAATCCTGCTTCTCACTTTCCGCTCTTCAAGTTCTCTGTTCATACAAGAAAAGGTATAGATAGCCAAGATACCTTTAATTTTGTGTATGAAGTTAGGAAAGAATGGCATTGCCTATGCTACTCCTTTAGTTTAAAACGTCTGCTTTCCACACCCACAGGATCTCCTCAGGAACCTCTATTCTTTCAGGCAAGCAGGCTTGACATTGCCAACTAGATTTCCACTCTCCATCCCCATGTTCCTCCTGAAGGGGGTCTTCATCTGATGTAGACATGCACCCTTCTTCCATAAGACCCATGAGCCTCAGGGAAAGCTGGCCCCATCTCTACCCCCAGAGGTGGGTATGAATGATGATCACGACTGGTTTAAAAGCCCAGGTTAAAGCCAATCAAGGAATGACATCTGTCTGGTTATGGGAATGGGCAATTCCAGCAAAGGCAGCAGTAAGGAAGTTTGCTGGGAGGTGGCTGAGAAGGCAGTTTCTCACTCATAAAAGATGGCTCCTGGACCAGACAGACTCTCTCTTCCTCTGGGTATTACGGTAGTCAGGACTTGCTACAGCCACTTTGCCTCCAAGATAATCAGAGGTAATCACTGAAAATTACATCACTGGATTCAGCTAGGCCTAAAGGCTACCCTACCTCTGAACTTCCAGTGAAATGAGTTAATGCTTCCCCTTACTACTTCAGCCAGGACTAAGGATTTCTGTCATGTGTGAATGAATACTTCCTAACTGGTAGAATGGACAACTGCTTTTTTTTTTTTTATTTAACCAAGCAAACATCATTTCTTATTCTCCTATAAACAGAACCTTGGTTTTCCCTTTGGAAATTACACCTTACCCACTTTCAGGTCCCATGGTCTAAGTGTGACTGACCCCCTCCCCACTTTAAGGTACAGGTAAGGCAATGAAGCAAATATAGCTAGTCAGAACATTGGGTCTAATTGATTGGAAGGCTGTTACATTAACATACTGGGCCAATTAGGAACCTGTGTAAGCATCTTGCCAGAATTACAGAGAAACAAAAACTCCTTTTTTGTTGGAGATGCCTACATGGTAGACTATAAGCCTAGGTCTACTAATTAGACATCTTTCCCAAAAGAGAAATGAGATGGATAAGAATGAAGAAGTTAGTGGGAGAGCAGGGGCAAGAGAGACAACACTGTTTCAGCACCTGGATCCATTCTTACCTGAAGCTTACCACCACCAGAGTTTTCATTTCTGTAAGTCACTAAATAATCCCCTGTTTCTTAAAGTCTAAGATAAGGTGCTCCAAATCCCCCCATGATACTTTATCACCAAATAGTCACCATCACCACGCCCTGTGACTATGAGTCTGACTCTCCCATATATAGTGAGCTTCTGCAATAAGGACCAGGTTTTTCATCCTTTATCTTTCAGACCTAGAAAAGAACCTGGCCCATAACGTACTACCAGGTATGGTAGCTGAAGTAAGTCATTAAATCCACCCAGCCTTAGTCCTATGTTCAAAAACAAGATGGTTAATCACAAAGATTTTTCTTTTAATGTTGGGGAGAATGTGAAGAAAATGAATGCCCCATACATTGCCAATGGGAAGGTAAAGTGGCACAGCGGCTTTTAAAAACAGTCTGGCAGTTCTCCAAAAAGTTAAGCAAATAAAAGTAACAAAGAATGCAGGAATTCCACACCTAAGTATATCCCCCAGCTAATTACAAAGATATGTCAACACAAAAACTTGTTTATGAGTGCTCATAGTACCCTTAAATCACAAAAGCCAAAAGTGAAACAAGTGCTCATCAACAGATGAATGGTATACCTACATGGGGGAATATTACTCTGTTGTGAAAAAGACCAACTTACTGAATACACTACAACATAGATAAATCTTGAGAAATATGCTGAGTGAAAGAAGTCAGATAAAAAAGATCACATATTGTATAATTTCATCTATATGAAATATCCAGAACAGCTAAATCTATACAGATAAAAAATAGATTAGTTGTTGCCCATGCCGAAGGGGTGAGGAGGAAATGGGGGGAAGGCGTGTGAGTGCTAAAGGGTATGGGATTTCTTTTGCAGGAGGTGAAAAATTGACTGTGGTAATGGTTACATAATTGTGCGACTATACTAAAAACCACAAGCCAGTACACTGTAAATTGGTGAATTTATGAATTATATCTCAATAAACCTGTTACCAAAAAAAGTCAGCTTAACCAGATGGTAGCCAAAGATCCTTGCCACTATGACTCGCTATAGAATTTCAGGTGAAATAGGAAAGATTTAGCTATCTGACTCTGAGTAAGCTCTCAATCTCTCTGTAACTCAAGTTTCTCATTTATTACAAGCTCTCAATCTCTCTGTAACTCAAGTTTCTCATTTATTACATGGGATTAAACATGGGAGTTTCTCATTTACCTCCTGGTAAAGTGATTATCAGAATAGAGTGAGTATATATAAAAGCATTACAAATGTACCTGCACATACTAAGCATTTTGCATGCTTTGGCAATTGCTGCCTAGCCCCTGACACATGGTCCCAGACACACACAATGCGAATCAAATTCTATTCCATTTAAGTCATCATTATCAAGCACCAGTATGTGCCTCGTAAACTATTTTCATTCACTACCCTGCTAACTTAGGAAATCACAAAGATGTATTCCCACATCAGTTTCACTTTTTCTTTCTCCTGGAGGGTGGAGAAAGAAAGAATGAAAATGCAAAAAAATTATAGCAAGGAGTAAGTAAGTGTTTTTTCATCCTCCACTGGCAAAACCAACGCCTGATACCCAACTGCTACAAACTATTTCCATGTGTCTCCATCTGAGGTGAAAAGGAAAAAGGGCCAAATGTTCAGGACTGATGATAGGAGTTTGGGTTTAAAACCAAGACTGTTCAACCAAGTCTGTTTTGGGTGGCTGCCCCCAGGCTGTCAAGAGATGGAAGAATTTGTAAGAGTTCTAGATGAGTCCTCTCAATGGTTATTTCTCCCTGGAAGGAGGAGTAATAATAATCATTACAGGCATAACAAGACAACCCCAGTCGCTACTATGATTTATTGAGGACTCCCCATCTTTTGGACTCTCTGCCTGTTCCAAGTGAATTATATGCATTAACCTATCTAATTTTCAACACCAGCCTTAGGTGGTAGATACTCTCATACCATCTGTGTGTAAGAATACTGAACCACAGAAATGTGTACTAACTTGTCCAAGGTCACATGGCTCCTAAGTGCCAAGGCTGGGGATATGAACCAGACTGATGTTGAGTTAGAATCTCAACTAGGCACAACGAAACTGCTGCCTCCAAGCATTAGAATAGTAGGGGCTAGTACTATCCATCTTTATTGAAGGTTTAGGATGTGCTGGACATTGATGTGATGTGAATTATCATCACAACATCCCTAAGTGGTTCATATTATCACCACGGAACCATTTTACAGTAGTGCAAACTGAAGGTAAGAAACCGACCCCAAATCACGAAACCCTAAGAGACCACACTGAGGCCAATCTTGTTCTGCCTGGTTTAGAGACCCAGCTTGTCAGTAATGAAATAATTTGGTCTTCCTGTTGGTGGAGTTGGGTCTTTCTCAACAGGAAGGTGAACATGACTTAGGGCTCCACAGATATGATACACAGGAGATATCTTTTTTTTTTTTTTTTTTGTGGGTTTTGTCATACATTGACATGAATCAGCCATAGATTTACACGTATTCTCCATCCCGATCCCCCCTCCCACCTCCCTCTCCACCCGATTCCTCTGGGTCTTCCCAGTGCACCAGGCCCGAGCACTTTTCTCATGCATCCCACCTGGGCTGGTAATTCTCCTTTTATTTGGTATTCCTGCCCAGCCAAATAGTCTCCCTGACCCAGCCCCATCCATTTCTTTAGGAACAAAGAGAAGAGAAAATTTGTGCCTCTGGCAGATACCTTGTTCTGAAAAATATGGGATGTGACCAGAGTGAGGCAGACAGGCTGGCCGTGTAAGATCAAGTAGGGACAAATTAGAGGGGGATGGGTGTGTGTGTGTGTGTGCGCGCGCGTGCATGTGTGTGTCTGTGGTTTCACAGAGTGGCTATAAAGAGTCAAGTTAAATAAGAAGAAACAAAGTGTGGCCAAGTGGAGGATAGGGGGAGAGTTCTAAATATTCTGGCTGTTTCATGGGACTAGAGAAATTATCTGAGATGCCCTCTTACCAAAGACAGGAAATGGATGGATATCTTAACAGAGTACATGGTGACCCGCTTCTGGGTTCAATAAAGAAATATTTGTGATGTGGCTCCTCCAGAACAGTGGGCCATAGTGGGCAAATCGCATTCAATTTCATGCACATCCAAGGGCTCATTACCTGTGAAGATGAGCATTTGGCCAAAGACAAAGAGAGAGAGCTTTCCTTGCACACAGGCATGGCAGCCATGGTCTCTGTCTAAACTCTCCAGGACAAAGAATCAAATTAAGCCTTAAGGCCTGATTTGGAAACTACTTTTCCTTAGAAAACTTTCTAAAGAAACTCTTTCTTTAGAAACAACCACTGGGCTATCTGAATACTTAAAAAATATTTGGAAAGCTTGGTATTCTAGTCATGGGTCTTCAACTTTCAAATTTTTCTCCATGTTAGAATAGAGGGCAATACGTAACATACTCTCAAGCCCGGAATGGGCTTCTTAACTCCAGAGACATGATGCCGGCTCATTTATGAGAGACACTCTCCTTGCTCTCAAGAGGCGTAGCCTCAGAGATAATGTTAAGTGCCGAAGGACAGAGCGCCAACTGCAAACTTGTGTCTCTGGACCAGTGGAGCAGGGCTGAACGTCGCCTCCGAGAATGAGAATAAGGCTTTACTCTCTCTCTCTCACCCTTCCTAAGGAGCTGGGCAAGTTGGTGCCAAACTGCCGTATGATTTCATTCTCCGTAATCCACATGGCACGTGGAATACCCACAGCATGCCAGATTATCAGTAAGGTGATAACACTTGTATATTATACCTGCCTGGCACGATTTGAATGGGGCTCCCTCGGGCCGCCTAAAGTTTTGCTTCCTGTTTTCTGCACCTGCACCAATTTCTGAAGCAAATAAAAACATCGGACAAAACAATATTTTAGGAGCTTATTCAAAAGCGAAGCTACCAAACCAATGCAATCAACACAAACCCTAAAACACAACAACGAGGTAATTAACCTGAGGTTCAGACTCACTCCACAGAAGCAAAGTATGCCTCCTTCTGGTTTTTGTGATCTTTGCGACGTTCCGCATCTTTTGTCCATCTTAGCTATCCAGTGTGACTTTTAACCAATAAATGTAATAATCACAATCACGTATACAGCACCTTCCTATACCTGTCAGACACCATGCATCATATATATATATATATATATATATATCATTAACCTACAGAGCAAATAGATGAGGTAGTTTCTATTATTACATCCTCTCATACACACACACACACACTCACACACATGTTTATGAATTAGAAAGATTAACAGGCTCTAAGTCACCCAACAAGTGTTAAAAAACCTCTTTAAACCCAAGTCTGCCAAACTCCAGAGTCCCTGCCCGTAACCACCAAGCCACAGCGAGACCGACACCCAGACGGGATTTGGACACGCCGTCAGTCAGCACCACACACCTGGTCAGTATTCTCAGAATTAATCAAACTCTTACCACTGGAGTTAAATGGCTTCTGCAGAGGCAGGTTGTTGTTGTTGTATTTTAAGTGGGGATTTATATTTCAGTGAACAGACTAACAATGCTTCTGGACAGTTAGTTCTGTGTCATTTTGGGAGGACAGACACTGATAACAGGGAAGGAAAGAAATCAAATCATCCAACAAGGGGCTAGGGGCTGTGGACACCCATGTCTTTGTCACTCTGTCCCTGATGGAGCATTAGGGGTTTTCAAAAAAGGAAAGAAATAACAGCTTCCTGGACTTCAGACTGCCATTCAACATCACTCAAAGGGAAGCATTCCCTGGAGATGCTAAGAATACAGCAGGCATTAAAGCAATTCCCTATCTGCACCTTTTTAACAGGAATGTACTACTAAGATATTTTCTTCTGCTTTTTATCAATTCATCGTATAAAATTCACTGTTTGAGCCTTCACCAAACACACATATTTGGGGTGGAGGGAGGCTGTGTGGCCATGAGAAGCTAAACAGACTCAATAAGAAATTCAAATCAAGAATTGTTCAAGATGACACCTGCCTCCTGGCCTAATGGAAAAATCAATCTGTCAGGTTTTAATTAAGTGTTTGGGCTAGAAAGAAGAGGACACTGCTTATATACTTGGTATACTACCTAGAAGAGTGTTGTTAGTCAAAATGCGACTGAAAGCCCTATTTGTAGCAGGAATGGTAACTATGTCTGTAGATGACTCATTTGCTTCTGGGCAGCCATGTATTTAGTAAATAGAAGGTGGAACTAGATGAATCCCATAAGCTTAAAAATCCCATAAAGACCTCTGTGAATAATGACTCTCGGAAATCTAAAAGATGTTGTATCAGAACATCTACCTGAGAATGTGCACAGGTAAGCCAGGGGAACAGGGGATCAGGAAGCAATGCTTTTCTGCCAAGTAGTCATGCTGGGTCAACACAGGAACAGAGGAAGGATAATAAACAAGTGAATAAGTGAATGAGTAAACAGATGAACCCATGAGTTAATTCCATGATGGTGAGTGAAAAAAGTTAGTTCTCTACTCTATTCTACACAGTCATTAAGAAATAAGAAAGACACACACACCCACCCACATCCCCCATCAACCATGATAGATAGTGACCGTGAAAAATTCTGACCAAGCTTATCTGCATACAGGTGTGATAGGACAGAGGTGAAACCGCTCTGCCCACATGGTTCACAACCACTCCGGGCAAATTAGTTGGCAAATGTGCAGCCCATCTTCCCAACCTGTTGAGCCCACAGCCAGCTCATTCTCTAACCTCCCTGACAGAGGCGGGGAAACAGGACATGGGCAAGGGTGCATGGACTGTTGTTGTTCAGCCCCCAAGTCGTGTCTGACTCTTCGCGACCCCACGGACTACAGCATGCCAGGCTTCCCTGTCCCTCACCACGAGTGAACCCCCGTGGGACCCTCTGTGGTTCCCCCAGGAACTAAACACCAGACACCTTGCCAGGGAAAAATAATAGAGACAGACTACGTAAACACACTCAAATCCCAAACCCTGGCTGTAAAAACCCTGGTGTAGTCTAATGTTTGACCCAAATAAAGTATCATTTCCAGCACCACTAGTGTGAAAATTAAGGTTGTGCGAAAAGGCAATTCAACAGGCAATCTGAGGAAAAGCCATACAGAAAGGCTATGATGTCCACAGCTTTGAACTATCAAGGGGGCAGGAGTCCCACAGGGGAGCACTCACAGGAACTTAATTTTCCCTTCCTTGCCTCATTCCATACCATACCTGTGGGTGGGCAAGCCAATGCTCTTCTTTAAGGAAAAAATGCCTGAGCCAGCAATTGCTTCTGAACGAGCATCCTCTTAAAGGCGGTGGACAAACACTGGCAACCCTTGATTTCTAACAAGGCTGCAGTGACATCCCCAGCCTGGTTCCCCAGGTTCTCCTAACACACATCAAACCTTCCCCAGAAAAACACGTGCGCATCATCTCCCTGGGCTCCCAGAGACAGCCTCTGTGTTGGCTCCAACAACATCCTCTCAGCATTCGCAGCCCCCTCAAACCACCAAGCTATTGTGCCCGAAGGAAGAGGAAAGCACAGCAGAGGCTGGTGGGGACAGAAACACGTGGAAAATTGGAAGACGCAGGAAGGCATGGGAGGTAACGTTTTAAATCTTCCCAACTTATTAGTTATCTTAGCTTTTAAAGGAAGGAGTGAACTGCCAGGGCCAAGTTCTAATAAACCACAAATTCAGATATGAGGACTCACTCTTATTAATAATAAATCGTTAACCAAAAATCAAGTGTTTATGACAAGCCAAAAGCTCTGTTAAGTGCTTTGCACATGTTTGCTGATTTATTCCTCCTATCAATCCAAACCCCAGCACCACCATCACCGCTAAGATACACTGATTCCCAAAGACTCAGGTACTCACTCCAGATGCTGAAGCTACCAAGGGGCAGGGGATCTATGCGTTATTTCGGTAGAGAACAAAAACCACTTAACCCAAGGTAAGACATTCCAGATTCATCCAATTACGTTGAAATTCTACAACTTAGTACAAGAGAAAAAAAAAAAATCTTTTTTCCCCAACCCTGTTGAACTTGAACCACCTTAAAGAAGTTCACTTAATCTCCATCAGTAAGGATGTCCCAATTGGAGCAGAAGTACCACAGGCCACAAAATGAATTTTGTGTTTTCTGTGGCGTGAACCAACCACATCTCCTGTGACATGGGGCCTGGTTTGCTGCAATTCCTGAAGACAGTCAGTCAACCAATGCCCTTGCAGACGAAATCTGCTTGTTTAATAATTAACATTTTGAGATAAAAACAGGAAAAGAGCAAAATCTCTTTTATGAGGCTGCTTTCAGATTTTAAGTCCAGCAGGATCTCCCAGGATGAAGCCAAGAGCAGGTGACAATGAAGAGCAATGAAAGTGACAGGGACCAAAGATACAGTCAACATGGCAAGACTCCAGGAGAAGGGCTAGAGCAGAAAAACAGAAGGAAGGGAAAGAAAAGGCAGCAGGCACAGGACTGGCTTCCCTCTCAGGACCTTGCAAAACGCCCACACACAACACCTCGTCCACAGGATCACCAATATTTTGCACTCAATGGATCTCACAACCCAGGAAGAGGAATATGCTTTAACAGGGATTTGCAGCCCAATCTGGGTTCACTAATATAGATAAAGCTAAGACTGCTGATTGAGTGCCACAAGAGGGGCTCAGCCTGCCACGCCTGCCTCCTATGTTGCAGGAGAAGAAGCCTTGGTGCAAAAAAGCAAAGCCTTTCAAGACAGTGTATGAATCCCAAACAAGGCCCCTTGCTCCAAAGGGCCCAAACTTTGGTGAAAGCTTTGCTGTTACCATCTTGAAATTCTTCCTATTTCACAAGGACCCCACATTTTAAGTCTGCACTGGGCACCACAGACCGTGCAGCTGGCCTACTCTCCTTCTGTTTGTTCTGTGAATTTTCAAAGGTCTCTTGAGACTTCAATTTTACTTGTACTTTTTTATAGATTACGTCTCCCGGGCCATTTACACTTCAGGTAACCTGGGTCAGTTGTCACAGATTCCCAAAAGTAGACATTTAATACACAGATTAAGCATGTATTCACCACACCCCTAATTAATGCTCCAAACTGCAAACCAAAATGTGCTCGGTACAACCATCAGAGTCCATGGGAAAGAAAAGATTTCACCAGTGGGTTTCATGAACAAATGATGAAAACTTGTACATCTGTGACCTTGCAGGGTTGAGAAAATCTGAGCCACTGATTGAAAATCAGTTTCAGATCCTCAACCTGACACTACTTCATTCACAATATACAGCTCGAAAACATGCACACACACAAATGTATACAAACACACGGCATAACACAAGTATTCAGAGAGAATCCTGCAGCTCCAGAGGCCTGTTAAGTATCCTTGGTCTCACAGATGCTACAAACATCAGACACACAGGCTCGTTGTGATGGTGCTGTTCTCAAATGGGGTTTCTTTGCAGACAAAGAAAATAACAGATGCATACATTGGAAGACCAAGTACAGGCATCCCTAAAAGGCATTTCAGGATCAGTTTCAGACTACCGAAACAAAGCGAGTATTACAATAAAGCAAGTCACATAAATTTTTCAGTCTCCCAGTGCATATCAATGGGATGTCTACAGTAGTCTAGTGTGCAACAACACTCCTGGTGTGAGTCTGAACAAATGCACAATGACATGTACCCACTATCATGGTATCATACAAAGTATTTTTGCTATCCTAAAGTCCTCTGAGCTCTGCCTATTCATCTCTCCCTCTCTCGACAACCACTGATATCTGTATTATCTCCACAGCATTGCCTTTTTCAGAATGTCATGTAGCTGCAATCACATGGTATACAGCCTTTGCAAAATGGCTTATCCCAGGTGGCTCAGTGGGTAAAAAATCCGCCTGCAATGCAAGAGACACGGGTTCAATCCCTGAGTCGGGAAGATCCCCTGGAGGAGGGCAAGGCAACCTACTCCAGTATTCTTGCCTGGAGAATTCCACGGAGAGAGCAGCCTGACAGAGTACAGTCCACAGGGTCACAAAGAGTCAGAAAGGACTGAAGCCGCTGAGCACTCACACGCACACATGTACTTCACTTAGTAATATGCATTTAAGGTTCTTTCAAATCTTCTTGTGGCTTTCCACTTCATTTCTGTTTAGTGTTGAATAATATTCCATTGTCTGAATATACCATAGTTATTATTTATCCATTCACTTACTGAAGGACATCTTGGCAGCTTCCAAGTTTTGGCAACTATGAACAAAGCTGCTACAAAGATTTGCCCACAGATTTTTGAGTGGATGTAAGTTTTTAAATTGCTCCAAGAAAATATTAAGGAGTGTGACTGCTGGATCATAGAGTAAGTTTAGTTTTATAAGAATCCAACAAATTGTGTTCCAAAATGATTGTACTATTTTGCATTCCCACAAGCAATGAAAGAGTTTATTTTTAAAAACACTGTTTCTGAGGTATTCACCCTAAGACTCTCCCCAACCCAATGACTCAGGTTCTTTCACATGGCACAATGGAAGTTCAAGAGAAACATTCCATCCTTTTAAGCCTCTACTCAGTCCCCTAACACACAGTCCTTGGTCAGACTTCTTGGATTTCCCCATTCTGAAGGCAAAGCTGTGCAGTGAGCCAGGCTCTGTGACCACCCATGATCTGAATTACGCACAGGTGTTCAAAAATAGAAGAGGGATCCAGCATAATTAAGAGCATTAAGCAATCATCTCAGCCCAAGGAGGCAGTTGAAGGAAAAAAAGAAGAGTTTGGGCAGCGCTTTTAAGAAATAAATTCCACAGCCTTTCACCAAGTTGAAATCTCGGCTTTGGACACAAATAAAAATGAACCTGGCCTGATCTACGCTCCCCGTGGATTCCTGCCAGATCACAAAGCTTGACCCAATTGGCCTGGTTTTCCACCAAGGCCACCACTGGAAAGGTAGATGGTATGGCTGGTAAGAACCAATCATGGATGGCCAGAACAGCGGAGAGAAAAATGGCAGAACATAGCTGGCTAAGACGGGGAGGGTCTCTGCTATCAAGAGATCCATTTTTACACTGCATTTTTAAAAAAATAACAGTATGGTTAGCCTTCAATCTGATTGCCTTCTTTTATAGACTTCCATCCCCCTTTCCTTACATCCTATAAAACATAGCTAATTACTCTTTCATTTTCTCTCTCATCACTTGGTACTGCTATACAGTAGTAAAAGGACTGCTGACTCTATCCAGAGGATCATGTGTTTTAGGCATAAATGCGTTAGAAACTTGCAACACAGGAAGCAGCGCCAAGGTTTTTCCCTAAGATTTCAGGAACCTGGAAAAAGATCCTAAGTTATAAGGATGACTTCTCCTTCAATAAACTGTTACCTACTATAATGTTGTCATGAGAAACTAAAAAAAAAAAAATTTAAATTAAAGCCATTGTTTAATGGACAACACTGGCTCTAATGGGCCCTGTATAACACACACCCGTCTTTTAAAAAGAGTGTTGTCCAAACATTCCCCCTTTGTTATATTTTCCTCCATTCCTGAGGGAAATACTATCTACCTTTACACTCATTTTGTTTAACATCCCCAGTCATTTATGCTATTTACTGAGTATCTGATATTCCTAATAAAATGTCAGTACAAATATCCAAGTTGCCTAGGAGGAAAAAAAAAGTTTTCCACCCTTCCCTGGCTGGTCAAGGTAAACATCTCTATGGCCTGAGTCAGTCAGCCACACTAACACAACCGTCTTTTATCTTTCCTCTGAAATTATAAAAGATCATCATTTTACTCAGCCATGAACCTAACTAAATCGATACTCTGTACACATCAAAATTAAGTATGTTCTCTCTGCTCAAACTGAACAGTGTATTATTTATCACTAATATTTAATGACAAAAAAACCTGATAACTCTCTCTGATTATACCACTGATTTCATCTAGTTCCACATCATCGATTCTTTTGGTCATTAGCATAATCACAGAGAACCAGCTCCGGCTTAGGCAGCAAGTTTGATAACAGAGCTGAAAGGAGACACACACACTTTTAAAAACATGTTCCGATTTTCATCTGAGTATATCTTTATTTGTGTGGCTTTCATACCATTAAAGATGCCAGTCCTTGAAAATATGCAGAAATCACTCTCTACATTGAAGAACAAGGTGCCTGTACCGTACATAACAAGCATGCAGAAGTATAAAGTAGCTGTTAATTAAAAATCACTTTTTAACTTGCTACCCTGCATATGTAACTGTTAAGTTCTAAGCCAAGTCTTTAAAATAAGGAGAAAATGGCTAGGCTCCTTCAAATGAATACCTCATCTGCTTTTCCCCCCTTCCCCCTACTCACATATAAGAGATCAGCCACTTGATTTATTGTTTTTTAAAATCAAATTCCCACCAGGGAATGTTTGCCTTTAAAGTGTTTCCCTTCACCCACAAAACAAACAAATAAATAGCAGCAACAAAAACAAAAAACCACTGGCAAATGAGCACATTATGAAGACAGGACCAAGACTGACAGTTTCAAATCCATCCTACCTTTTCAATGTATGGGACTACAGAATGCTGCTGGGTTTTAAATTCGCATGTAAAAAGCCTGTCTTAAATTAATATTCAGCACTTTAAAATGTTCACATGGAAAAATGAATAAACTACAGCCATCTGTATTGACATGGATGAATTTTACCAATGTTAAACAAAAAAAAATCAACTGACCAAAGAACACATATAGGAGGATACCACCAATACATAACTTGAGTATGCAAAAGGAAACCCTATATTTGGGGGAATATATGCCTATGTATTAGAAGTATAAAGAAAGCCATGGGACAGAAAAAGTCAGCTGAGAGCAGAGCTCACCTCCAGGGGTGAAGGAAAGAAGAATAAGAACATGCCAGGAAACTTTCCAACCAGGATCAGAAATATGTTCTTTTTGAAGCTGAGCTGCAGGTACATGGGGGCTCGCTGAATTATTTTCTGAATGACATCTTTTTGGTGTCTTACACATTTCATAACAAAAATTGAAATCTGTAAGCATATAGTTTTAAGAGAAATCGCTTTGTAAATATCTGCCAGACTGCTTTCCTCAAAAGTTGCTCTCAACTCAAAGATCAAAGTGCTTGAAGCCAAGGCACTGCATTTTATTCCACAATCAGGGCACTTGTTATAATACTACAACCCCAATATAAAATCCATTTGTACCATTTTCAAAAGCGCTTACAACTACTGTAAAGAAGTCTCCCACCTAGGTACTCTGCCATGGGAAAGTACTCTCTGACACAGAGATGATTTCTGTAGCTAGCAAAAGCCACTGTCCTGCTTCTTAATTGAAAAAAAAAAAAATACAGAAATGACATCTCTAAGTATCTTTTAAATTTTTAGTTGACACAAATACATGCATAGGGAGAGTAAGCTAGAATCATATCTCATGTATGATTTGGGAATACAAGGGTCTGAGGTAAATTTTTTGTCAGATGGGGAGTTGATTCCCCCACCCTATCCACATTGCCATCCCTATCCCAAAATATTTAAGCCTTGTGCTACCACTGCCTTAAGGACACAAAAGGGAGAAGCACCCCCAGTCAGCAGGCAGGATGACTTGCTCCTACAAGTATAAGAATTTGTTGTAAGCTTTACCCAAGTTACTACAGTGCGTTTACTGTCAACAGGCATCATACTGCAACAAAAGCCATGATTTAGAAAATAAGGTGAACACACTGAAGTGGCTGAACCCTTCCTAAGCCCAGAGAAGGCGGGCAAAACAGCAGGTCTGCAACAACATGCCTGACGAAGCCCATCAGAGAAAGCCCAAGGCTGCACCATTTTCCATTTAAATAGACTACCTTCTCGATAATTATTGGTAGCTGCACGTGGACAGTGATATTCTCTAGAGAGACCTCACCCGATCCCCAGCCCCCCCTTTTCAAGATTCAACTAGCTTCCTTCCAAATAATTAAACACAGCAAACTTTCTAATAGAAAATTTCTGTAATACATCATTAAAAAGGGTCTGTCATTGATTCCCTTATGACAAATCAGCTAATTACTTAACTTTCTTAAAGAAATGATAAACATCCTTTCAATAAATAAGGCGGAGGGATTTAACATCATGCTGTAGATTTCACCCACTGGTAGCCATAGTAAGTAAGACCCTGTAGCCTCAACGATGCACCTATTTTTTCAACCAGTCCCGTTTTTCATCTTTTTATAGAAATCCTCTATTCACAGTTAGAGACACTCTAGATTGAAAACTTGGCCCATCGGAGATTGTTTTTTAAGCCCTTCAGGGTCTGAACAAAAATAAAAGAACTTTGTACTACAGGAATATTTCAAATGCCACACAAACCCAGAGTCAAAGCAACTGTGAAGTTCTAAACATAAAAACAATTGCCAACTTTTTTGTATCTATTAAAATCAAGCCACACCCAAAGTCAAATGGAATTTTTTTTTTAGGTGAGGGCATTTTGGAACAACACTTTATTGCTGGGTAACTTCAAAAGGCACATTACTAATACAGATGAAAAATCTCTATACAACTTTTATTTAAATAACTCTTTTGATCTTACTGGAGAGATCTTTAGCTGAAGCCCTGAATATTTAAACAAGCCTCCTTAGCATTTTATCTTCCTTTATCTCATAATCTTGGAGGATGCATTCGTCTTAGGATTCTGCTTGCTTTATTTGTGTGGCACTCTTGGCGAGGTTACTTCCATCAATATTCCTGCAGGCCCTATCACATACAATGAGAGAATTTCCCAAGATGCCTAGGGAAATCAACATACTTATGCCAGCAGAATTAATCTAGTGGGTAAACAGTTCAGATTTTTAAATTAAGACAAAATACACAGAGAAAAAAACTACAGCAAGCGATCTGACACTAATTGGTAGCTACAACATGACAACGCCCATTCGAAACATGGACGCAAGCAAGGCATAATTTGAAAAGAAATGTCTGGTAGTGAAAACGACTGATGTTCCCACATTGTTCCTACCACTCAGCTGAACTGTGAAGCTCTTGTTTTGCCTCCATTTCTCTAAGTATCTAATGTTCCTTTTGGTGCTAGACTCTGAGAAGGGAACACATGTTCCTTTCTTAAGTTTCCTGAAGTCCAAACAGTAAAGTTAAACCCTTAAGGAGAGTTGTAAGCTTTCCTCCAATACTGATCATTGAGGAGTCCAGTTCTCCCACGATGGTGGGCATCAGAATCATACGGGGAGCATTTCAAAAATGCAAAAGCTGGCACCACTCCCGATATGGCACATCCAGGCGCGCTGTGACTACGTCTGTGTTTGGAATGACAGCTCTGCTGCGATTCCAATCCTTATGCATACTTAAAAACCACCGGCTTTGATTCTTAATAGAAATCCAAACACATTAAAAAGAATGCAGGTCTCGAGATAAAAACAAAACATTAGTTGGTAAAATCTACATGAAGATGAAGATTTCAGTTTCACAGTGTTTAGGAGCAGAAATTACTTGGTCCATGGGCCTCTGTTTAGTGTGCATCAGAATTACTCCAGGAGAGGTTTGTGAAAAATGTACATTTGCACATCAGTCAGCAAAAATTCTGATTGGAGGATTTGTATTTTAATAAATCTCCCCTAACACATACACATGCGTAGACACACACAATGTCTGGAAGCAGGTGAAGAAGGAACTTCACTTTGAAACATGCTGAACTTGGACCAACAGCAACCCTCTACCACTTCATGTATGAGTACCCGCCTCCATCTCTTGTGCTCACCTGTCCCCAGGAGAGAAGCATCCAGCTCCTCTGACAGGGTACCACCAGCTCAAGGGAGAGGCTCTGGGACGGAAAAAACTCATGTCAAATTCACATCACTCCGTGCCCCCAGGAGCTGTGGTTACTTCCTGGGAGTACGAAGAACACCTTCAAAAGTCTGAAGAACAACACCCAGCCCCAGTGTCCTTAGGTCTCTAGGCTCAAAGAACACACCTTAAACACTCCCCTAATTTGCAGACAGGGAACCAGGAGCACGAAAAGTCACATTATGATTCAACCGCAGAGCCAGGAGGGAGAAAAGGAAACCTCAGAAATTCTGCTTTTGAGTTGATGCTAAAGCTGCTATTCAGTGTACTAGCTGATAAAGTCGAGGACAAAATCAGCTAAAACCAGAGAATCTGGAAGCAAAGAGAGTCTGGCCAACTGTGAATGTCCACCTGAATTACCACTAGTAAATAAATCTGCATCCAAAAATACAACTTGGAAATCTTTGTCCCATCCTAAGTGAATGTCTCCTATTTCATATGAACAGGAATTCAATAATGCCAAGTTCAGGTCCACTTTTCTCCCCTTAGTAAACTGTCCTCTAACATGCTAACCTCTGAGATCTCCAAACTCTTGAAATAAAAAACAGAATGACATGAGCTTTCTAACCAGTGACTCCTCCATTTCAGCTTTTTGTCTGAATTAGCAGCAGCAGGAGGAAATAAAGCCATCACAGAGGGGTCATGAGTAGAGATAACTAAACAGTAAACAGAATATTTGAACACAACTTTGTACATGTTTGTGCTCCTTTATTTTAAAAAAAAATCTATTTTATTAAAATTGTCATTTGGAAACAAAGTACAATTAGCTTTGCACAGGGCCTGCCGAGATGTTCTGGAACACACCAGACATATGTAAATATTTCGTGATATCTGTTCCAACTGAGTAGACCTGTCAAGACATTTACAGGGTTTGACACTACTTCTGACTTTAATTAAATTTCTGACCAGATACTTTAATGCAATTTAAATAGATTATTAGTTGTCAGGATCTAATATAAATTTTGTTTATGATTTAGCTACTTTAAGTACTCTGATTGAAGAAACTATTTAACCCCACGAGTCCACAGCTTCAAGCATTAAGATGAGGCCACTAAAAAGCCTCCACTGCCCTTTGCACTCTCCCAGGAATCTTAAATTACTACAACCTAACGGCAAATACTGAGGCACCAAAGTGAGCCCCTCCCCCACTTTTTTAAAAGCAAAGACCTTGCAGATGGTAATACAGAAAAACCCATGTATGCTTATTCAAGTTCCAGATTCTTTCTTCCAGGCAGCCCGTTCTCCCAGTGGCTGGCTAGGTAGGAAATGTTTTTCTCACTTTCAATCCCATAAAAATCACTACCAAACACCTGTTGTGCACAAGGCAGGGCATGTATTAAAAACAGGCGTCAGGGGAGTTCAAAAAGAAAAACAAGTCTTACAGAGACATCCTCAAGCTAATCTGGCTAAGAGATTTTCAAGACTGGGTAAAACAGTGCGAGAGAAAGGATGCAGCTTCTGGCACAACCTTCTCGTGAACAGGAGCAGACTCCTAAACAAGGCCCGAAAAGTGCCTCAGTACCAACTGCCTGTAATTAATGAAAATAATTTATTAAGGAAACAAAGAACACTGTCTAATTGTCTTCCCTGGCTGCCATGCACTTTACCCCAATGTACTTCCTCTTTCCAGAATACCAGCCTTAGAGCCATTACTGCAAGAACATTATCTATGGGATGCAAAACCAAAGCACTTCTTGAAATCAAACGTTCCTTACAGCATTTATTTTTAGGTTGGCAGCACAAGCCAAATCTGCTTAATTTCCATTAACTACATCATCACATGCACATTGAAATAAACTACGTGGGTCCGGGGGGGTGGATTAAGTGCCATGCATAAGACACCCCATATTTGGCCAGGTTTTCCTTTGTTTCAGGAATTTGTCTCCTCTCATGGCCTGCTGATGTTCTAGCTTTCGGCACCTCTAACCTTAATTCAGCCAAGCACCAAGGAAGAGAAAGACTTCTAAAAATCAGTTTAAGACGGCTCCTCGGATAGCACACGTATGGCAAAGTGACACAGATCAGTGCAACAAGGCACGGGAAAGATTGTCTACAAAATTACACCAGCCCAATTGCAAACTTAACTTGGCTTGCTGGCCTGAGTTACAAACTCAGTGTTTGATCACCTGGTGGGATGACTACCATCAACTAAGAAGAAA
Organism: Dama dama; assembly: GCF_033118175.1. Taxonomy (NCBI): domain Eukaryota; kingdom Metazoa; phylum Chordata; class Mammalia; order Artiodactyla; family Cervidae; genus Dama; species Dama dama. The sequence continues at coordinate 34,910,529 of NC_083704.1, read as the reverse complement.
AAAAAAACAAACCCACAAATGGTAAAAGTCTATGCTGGCTCACATGTCAAGTTCACCTGTCTATTCAGCAGATGCCTCTCTTAAGGTTGCTTTCTTTAGAAAACAAATCTCTACTTGCTGGAGACCTTCATATACACTCAGTCCAAAAACATACTTAAAAATAAAAAAAAAACAATACTGCTGGCTTAGCAAAAATGGCATTACTATGAAGGAATTCTATAAAGGGACTATGACACCTAACAGGATAAGAAAGAAAAAGAAAAAAGCCCTAAGCGAAAAAATTTCTTCGAAAAACAAAAATACCACCTGTGCAAATCTAGCTCTGCTCTGGAAACCTCTTTTCAGCCTCAGAGAAACAGCCCATGCCCGGTGCCTTGAAGTTGCAATTAAATTGTAGTAATTTAAGATTATCGGGCGAGCAAAGGGCAGTGGGAGCTCTTTGGAGGGCTTGCCTCCCCACTTAATGCTCTTCAGTCAGGGGTTAAATGAGTTTCTTTAATGTAAGTACCTTAAAGTAACTGAATCATAAACAAAATTTATACTATTTTCTGACAGCCTGCAATCTATTTAAATTTTATTAACGGGTGCCTAAAATTATTTTTAAAAGACAGAACCCTTGCAAGGCCCTGTAAATATTCTTGGCATACCCACTGAAAAGTAATCAAGACTTTATAATACCTAAATGGAACATACATACATTTTGGGGATGCAGATTCTTTACAAGATAACATTTTAAAAGTGAGTTTGCATCTTAAGTAAAACCTGAAAACCAAATCAACAGCACAATAAGGTTGGCTGCAAAGAGGAAGCTGGGTTCAAAAGAAGTTGTCACATCTGTTCTATTCTCCTTTCTCTTCCTTTATGTTGGCATTGCCGGGGTATAAATATATTTGTTGAGGAAATATCACAATTCTTCTGTTAATTTAAACAACTGCTGAGAACAGACACAGCCTTCAATAGAGCCTACAAATGCAAATATACAAGGCTGGGGGTAGAGTCTTAAGAGAAACAGGCAAAGAGTCAGTAACAGAAAACCATGCCCAGGCTCAATATTAACCCAGTTAACTTTTGTTATTGTTGGTACAAATGATTTAACTAGAAAATATTTATAGCTTTTCAAAAAACATTACATATTGCAGAAAATTGCCTAATAGCATCCATGTGTATGTTTAACTCACATTGTTTAATGATACAATAAAAGGTATATCCAATAAAAGCTACAGACTTTGAAACATGTTGGGCACTCTGGTTATGAAACTCTGACTTAAAAAAACACAAAGTGCTTACTATGTGATCAACATTTGTTCATTACAAATGCAATCCTTAAACAACAATTATTTTTATCCTTCTCTGTGTGTTTATTTGTCATTTACCCCACTTTGCTCTACTTAATTAAAATGATATTTAATTTGGGTATAGTCTATACCTAAAAAGTGTTACACAGTTTATACTCCAGGATTTAAATATAAACACAAAATCTTTCAGATGTCTCCAGCAACACAACCCCCTTAATTTGAGGCTGTTAATCTAAAAAGTTGATGTTTCTTTCATTATACTTTGATAAACCTGTGAAAACAAAATGCTAAAGTAATTACTGTTACTACTCCCTTTAAAAATGTAAAGCAGTTAAATTTTCCTAGACAACAAGCAAGGACAAGTTACAGAGAACTTGAATAAAAGTAGCAACGTGGTCATGTTGAATGTCAATCTAAAAAAAGAGGTTATGTCTAATCTGGAGAATGCTCCCTCTCGCCTTTTTAAATTCCAAGAGTGGGCTGACACAAAACTTCATCACCAGGATTTTCTTCTTTTTTTTTTTTTTTTTTGAGCTTCACATCAGATTTAAACCCTCACATACAAAACCTTGGCTTCCCTGACAAGGCAGATCTTCTAAACTTGATGTGAGAAAATGTTATCTAACTCTAGTGTAGGAGTCTAATGTTGGTAAAAAAGAATTCCATTGCACAGTTCTGGGTAGCAAGACTGCCTCTGGAAGACTTAATAGCCTTTTAATGCCCTTTTGGGTATGTTTTGTTCATAAATAAGAATGCATTATAAAAATAATAACTTGTTTAGCTACTCAGCATCTGTAAGGAACTCAGATCCTGCCTGGAGAGGGGTTGAATATTTCCTTCCAAGCGAGGCTTTGCTTGGACAACAAAGATCAGCATTTGCAATAGTCCATTTCTGCATTAGTCAATATACAGCTTTGCTGCTAGATCGAATAGTCCAGGGTTCTTCGTGTAGAGCTCCTGACAACAACCCAGCAGCAGTTCTGTTTGATCTCTCCTGCTTCCTTAATTTGGGTTGTCAAGGTTCAGCAGTTGGAGGCTGTTTACTTTACTTTTTCAAAAAAAAAAAAAAAACTGATTTTTTTCCCCCCTCTCTCTCTCTCATACAATGACTAATCCAAAGTCTGAGGAGGGTGCGGGGAAAGGGGGCTGGGATGCAGCTAGTGACAAGATGTTAAACATCCCCCCCCTCCTTGCAGTGAGATTTTAGCTAACATCTTTTAATGGTAACTGGTTGAGTTCTTTTTTATATTTTTAATACTCTTTAATTATATGACGTTTCAAGCAGGAAAGTCAGAGACAGAAAGGACTCATTCCCAACCTCTGAAACTGTGAGCCCAATTTTAATTTCCTGGCCTCAAAGAGATGGGTATTTTTCACTTAACAGAATCAAAACTCTAGTGGAATTCTCAAAAGATTTGATACATTTGTCTCTGGAACCGAAAATAACAGGAACTTCTGTGTCTCTGTTATACAGGATAACCCTTGGTAGAAAATACCAGAACTCTTACCATTTCTCTTCAAATTCTAGTTAAGCTATTTCCCTAAATTGATTCTCACTGTGGAAAATACAAGGGGAAGGGACATGTAAGGTGAAAAACTGGAGATATTCTTCAATATATTTTCAGCAGGAGAAAAATCTCTTAACTATCCCTTAGGTTTTTTCAATTCAGCTATTGTGCAAGCCCTAAATCCTGAAGCCTACGACAACTAAAGGTAAAGTGTAGACAGTTTCAATGTATAGACTCCTTTCAGAGGGAATACAGAACGGCCCTCCAACATTCCAGTCTACACAACAGTAACAAAAAGGGAAATCCAAACTTGGAAAATACCTGTGACCAGACATGAGAGCAACACCAGCCCCTCCTAAGTGGGCTGGAAAAGCTCAAATGCAACCAAATGAAATGTTTATATTAATTTCATTATTCTGTCCAAGCTCGAAGGCAGGGGGCAGGGGGTGCACAGAGGGACAAATAAGTTTCATTTCGGGTTTTCTGGTTGAGCAAAAGAAAAGGAATTAAAACGAACGCGTAGGATGAGCCTAGACTAAATCAATACACTTTGTAATCAGCCCGGCAAGGGTATTTGGACACAATGACTTGGAAATAATTAATAGTTAAAAAAAAGGGGGGGGGGGCGGGAGAAGGGTGAGAAGGGGAGCGAGGGATGTCATCATATTTTATCAGAGCACTTTATACTCCACGCTAAACTTTGATCTCTAGATTTTCGGATTTGGGAAAGAAAAGGGGGAAAAAGGATAAAGTCCAATATTTCGAAGCACCTACCGGCTTGAGGACAGGCGCATTCCTGGCTCCGGCGCCAGATCGCTGCGCTCGCGCCGCCCATGCTGAAGCTCTGGGCACAGAGAACCCCCGGGCGCAACCCAGAGCTCTAGGGTGTCCCTAGACCCTGCGCACCCGCCCGCGGCCGCGGCCGCCTCGACTTACCCGCGGAGACCCGGGAGGGAGCGGGAGCACCGCCTTCACGCCCGCGGAGGAGGCGCCGGCAGCACCATGGTCCGCGGCGCCGCTGCCGCTGCCCCTGGCCCGCTTGCTCGCCACACGCTCTCTTCCTCTTGCAAACTTTCGGGTTCTGCGGTCGACAAGAAACCGGGGTGACCGTCAGCAAGTCTTCTCGGTGCAGGTTGGGGGAAACAGAGTGGGGCGGGATAGATGAGTAAGCTGGGGGGCCAAGGCGGAGAGGGCGTCGGGCCCGAAGGACCCACAAGCGTGCGTGGAGGGAAGAGAGGCTGTGTGGCTCGGGGGTTCCTGCAAGGATCCCGAGACAGGGAATCGGACGGAGCCAAAGTCTCAGCACCTTACCCGGGATCTTACAAAGTTGCAACAACAAAAAAGGAGGGGGGAGGAAAGGGGGAGGGGTGGGATCGGGATAAGATCGCAGCCGCAAGGTTTGGAGTTACAACTGTTTATTTAGTCCTTATTCTAACTGGGGGCGGGAGCTGCGCTGCAATGGGGGGCGATGGGGGGGGGGGTGCAGGCAGCGATTTCTTAGCAAACACTCGTGGGGGGGGGGGGGGCAGGGCATGAGACTTTGTTTCTGGGCGCGAAGCTCCCTTGCGCCCGCGTGTGTCACCGCCAGTCTCCAGGGACCAAGGTGGAACTCACAACAGGTGGGGAGGGGGACTAGCCTAGGGCCAAAAAGGAGAAGGAATCAAAGTTTCCTAGCGCAGCAGCGCCTGTGGAAGGAGGGGGGCGGAAGGCGGGGGCGAGGGGAGGCGGAGGCAGTGAATGACCGCGACCCCGCGGCAACTGGCAAACCCCTCGGCTCCCGGCACCGCCACCTCGGTCCCCACCCGAGGCGCACGGCCGCCCGGCTCGCGGGCTGGCTCAGCTGAATCCTCTTTGCCGGGCACGAATGGAGCGCCGGGAGCTCGGGAAGAAGGCGGCGCGCAGACGAGGAACAGAGAGCCATCGGCTGCCGGGACACCGCCAAAGGGACGCGGCAACTCGCGCACGTCTCAGGACAAATCGAGGCTTGGGAAATCCCCTCCACCCCCGTTCTTAAGAGGGGAGTACACCCAGAAAGTGCATGTGATGGAGTGGAGAGGAATCCGCGCGCGGCGACTACCCGCAGGGCACCCTGCTCCCACTCTCACTCGCGGAGCTGGCCACGGCAGTCGCGGATCCCTGGCAGGGAGGCTGAGTTCGCTGGGCAGAGCGCGTGAGGGGTACGTGTCTAGCTGAAGGTGCGCGGGTATGTGTTTGAGTTTTCTGGGCTCCGGGGTGCGACAGAGGAGTGCCCCCGCCATCGAGGTCGGGACATGGCGTGCGTAGCACTAGAGACGTCCCCAGCCGCGGGGCCTAGGGCGCGGACGTCCCCAGTCATTCCGCTGAGGCCCACGGAGCAGCCCCAGGGCACAGAGGGGAAACACTAGCAGTTGAGCGAAGGGGAAAAGTTTGCTCCAAGTCCAAACTTTGGGCTCAAGAAGCACCCAGCAGCGCGCCCCCCTCCCGCCGTGGACCTGACCCCGGGCCCTGCGCCCCGCCGGCAGCTACTCGGCAGGCACCCCAACAACGGACACCAAAGTTACGCCAGGCCGCCTGGGCTTATCGATTTCTCTCCCCACAGCGACTGCAGAACAACGCGTGAAGGGGCCAAAGGGAAGGCGAGATTGCCTCCTCGCTGCTGCCTTCGCCACCCCACCCCCCATTTGACTTATGGAAATACACCCGAGAGCAGTGCCCCAGGAAACCCCTCCACCTCGCAGCCCCCACCCACCCCAGAGCCTGGCCCTGACCCTGGGAAGAGAGAGGCTGCCTCTGGGGAGGGCTGGGGGAGATGCACGTGGAGCCGGGAGATGAAAAGTAGATTTTTTTTTTTCTTTTCTTTTTCTTTTCTTTCTTTTTTCTTTTTGGTTGTTGTTGTTGTTGTTTAAAGTGGTCGGAGACAAGGCAGGAGGCGGCTTGGGAAAAGTGGAGCAGAAATGGAAAAATACAAACTCACCCGCTGCAAATGGTCTCTCGGTGCAAACTAAGGTGTTTTCGGGCCTTTCCCCGAGCGCGCCCACTCCCGCCCGCGCGCGCACCCCCGCAAACACACTCACTTGGTCACACACGCACGCGCGCGCGCACATATACACACACACACACAGACACACGCACACACACGCACTCCCGGGCGAGGGCCGGGCCGCGCGAGTACAGCATGAAACCGCCACACAATAAATAACAATAGATTCCTCCGCTCCGGACTAGCTTCCCCGAGCCCAGCCAGCGCCAGCGGCGGCGGCGGCCGCAGAAGCGCGGACCGCGTCGGGCCGGGGGCTTTCCCCAGCCTGCTCCCACCCCTGGCATCCAGCCTGGGCCCCTTCTCCACCTCACGCGCCCACAAACCACCCCCGGGCTTGAGCCTGCTCACCCTCCTTCCCCAAGCCACTTGGGCGCTGGTGCCCGCCCCCACCCCTGGAACAAATAAATAAATAAGGCGAGCGCGAGGCCAACACGTCGCGGAGGGAGATGTTGTTATTTTTTGCTGTTGTGCGTCCCTGACGTCACATCCACCTGCTGGGTAAACAACAAGGCTTGCAGCAAAAAAAAAAAAAAAAAAAATCGCAGTTGCCAAAGCAGGCCTGGGGGAGGTGGGAATTGGGGGCAAAGGGAACAGGGAGGTGGGAGTGAGGGGCGTCAGGCTGCGTGGGGGAGAGGGAGGCAGACCCTGCAGACCCGAGAGAGGAGGGCCACGCCAGAGCAGTCCCTGGCAAAAGAGGAATCAGGCAAGAAAGACCTGGAAAACAAGGGGCATGGGGGAGGGGGATTCCTCAGAAGAGGGGGGAAGGGGGGCCCATTCAGACACTGGGGGGAAAAAACGAGAGGAAGAGTGTTAGCAACTAGGGACGAAGATGGTAACGCGATGGCTATTTGCTTGGTTTCTGAGCTAAAAATACAGAAGGAAGAGGAGAGGATAGACAGGGATGTGAGTTTCCTCCAGTTAAAAGTGAAAGTGTTTTGCCATCAGTGACAGTTGAAGGAGGGGGAGGGGGGTGGTGTTTTCAACCCCCTTTCTCCTTCTCTCCCGTCCTCCCTCGGTCTCTCCTCTTTCTTTCTGTACTTTGTCCAATGAAAGAAGGCGAGTTCGGAAGGTGAAAGTTCAGCAGAAGGACAAACCCCTGTTTGCAAGAAAGAGAAACCAGCCAGCGAGGGGTTTTCCCCCCTGTATTTCTGAAGCAGGAGAATGTAATGTGGGACGCTTCCCGGTCCTTGTCAGAGTCACTGCAGGAATGTGTAGTTAGATCCACTTCAGGCGAAAGTGGCTGCGTTGGGAGCTGTGTTCTTGCCACGGTTTCTCTTAGGAAAACGCCCAGGGGGCTAGAATGTCAATCAGTTGTTTAACACAAATTACCTTCTCTCCCAGAGATCAGTCACATGTAAAAAGCTTTGTCCAATTCTTTGAAAAGGTGAGACTCTTTTTCTTTTTGTTGCTTTGAAGTTTGGTGGAATTTAGAAATTTGAAGGAGTAAATTAGGAGCCTGGGTTAAATATTTTGAAATATACATGTACAAAACAAAAGACACAAGTATTTCTTTCACTATCATCAATACAAATAGAGAAGGAAGATGACTTTCTGTTTCCACAGTGACTTGGAAAGATACATGGCTATATGGTTTGTTATTGTTTTTAACAGAAATAATTTTTTCAGACTCTTAACCCCAGATGCTAACATACCAGCATTTTCAGCTACTGGTTGGATGGTATAGCAGGATAACTCTTTATGAGAATATATGGACAGCCGTCCTGTGGATTCCTACAAAGTACTTGGGAGGTGAGGAGACAATGGGGAAGGGGGGAAAACCTGGTGGGGAGCATAAGTACTATCCCTCTGGTCTTTAGCCTGGCGCAGTTGTACATAACCAATATTCTGAAAAAGAGTTATTATCAATTTTTTGGATACTGTCTTTATACAGATATTTTTAAGCACTCATTTACTGAAGAATTCTAAATCTCAATTTCAATAACAGCATAAGACTACCATTTTAAAATTGTATCTGTTTTGCAAGTAAAAAAAAAAAAAGAAAAGCATTCACTCATGCAACAGAATAAAGCCAGAGACAGGGAGACCACGCTAAGGTAATTACAACACAGTAGAATTCTTGTTGAATGCATGCTGTGTAAGATTCTAGGCTATCCAGGCAAAACCATCCATCAGATCTTTAGACTAGAATTGAGATAAAGAAAATGTGTTTGAGTTCCTGCAGCACTTCCTAGCTTCCTAGAGTTGTGTTCTTTGACTCAAGACATTAAGACATGGCACACCTACTATGTTCTAGACCATATAGTAGGCACTGAGGGATGCAAAAATAAATAAAATTTCTGCCCTTGAGGAGCTCACAGTCTACATCTGTCAGTAACAACATCTAATATTTATTGAATCCTTACCATGAACTAGACAATTATATAAAAGCTTTGTCTTCTCAGTTAACACTATGAACAACTCTTTACCACCCATTACTATCACTGGAAATTCCATATGCTGAATTCACATGGAAGTAAATGGAAATCTACAAAGTAGCCAGTCTATGGAGGGTTGTTGGCTGGGGGTGTGATGCTGTTTTTCATTTCTACAGTGTTTATGCCAGATATAACATGTTATGGTATATGTTGGGTTGCAAAATTATAACTCAGGGGAATAGCAATTTATCTCAATGTGACAAATTTATTCATCATCTCTAAAGAACAGTTCATGCTCTGATCTTGTTTTCAGGTCAGATAATGAGTTTTTTTTTTTTTTCAAAAAAATTATTAGCACTGCCATACTAAAGAAGATGTTTAGGTTGCCACCGATCTTATTCTCCATTTTAAGTTTCTTACATTCGCTTGAAAGTGGGGGCCAAAATCAGGCTGGCAACAAGTTTTGCAGACAAAAGGAAATCCTGGCTGTAAATCCCATGATATATTGTACCCAATTTTGTAATAATACTGTCTAATGTGCTGCCGTATTAAAGACTTCCATGCCCATTTGGCTTACATTAGAGGGAAACTTAACTGCAGTTTAACATATAGTTCATTTTCAACACTGTCACGTTACATTCATAAGGAGCACATTTTAATTTCTTTATCAGTAATCAACTAGAAGTTTCTTTTTGTTAAATTAAAGCAAGAAGGGTTTTTAAATAAAGGGCATGGGGGTAGGACGCCACCTTTTGGTGGTAAAACAAATAGAAATTCCTTTTTAAAACAGATGTTCCTGACATAATTTCATTTTTAATTATACTAAGGCAAAGGTGCTTGTCCCCATTTTGTTATATTCTAAGTAATAGGAAAAAATTGTAAATTTCAAATCAGCAAACTATAGTTAATTGCGGCCAAAATTTCCCCAGCGGCATCAGAACATTTGAGTGCCTTGTCGCATACTGTTCATTATATGTAACACCGACTTTGTTCTGCAAATACTGTGTCAATGAATATATGCACATTTTTAGGGAACAGAAACTTCTGTGGACATCAACCAGTTAATGAGATACCTGAATCTCTTTTAAGTTTAGAATTAAACAGAAACTTTAAAATCACCTAATTCAGTGTTTCTTTAACTACACTCACCATCTTCCTAATTTTCACCATATCTACATAATAGTTCTTGAATAACTAATATACTGCACTCACTGAAGTACAGTTATTATAACTATACTAAGTATTTTTCTGTAAAGCAACCAACTTTTATTTTTCTATTACTACATTAAGTGGGAAATCATATTCCCCAGTCTCCATAAATTAAAAACAATCACAGTAAAGACAAATTTGCTGATCTTTCTTTGTTAGAAAGAGAGGTCAAAAAAACTAAAATTAAAAAAAAGTTAAACAGAAAAGTGACAAGTCCTGGAAAATGTTAATGAGTGTCAACAGAGAATACTTTTCTTTTTGTTGCTGTTGATGTTGTTTGAACAACCAGAAAGAATTGAAAGTGACTGCCAAAGAAGTATAGTTCTCAGTATGTGATTCAATGTTATCTAATGCCATCCCAGTGATAAGACTCCTACACTCTGAGAAATAGGCATAACCAAGTATGTATATCAAATTACAGATTAGCAAGCTGAAACCCAGGGAGGTGACATTGCCCTCCAAGGCCAAATAATTGGTGAGTGGCTAAACAAGGATTAGAATCCAGATGTCCTGGCTCCTTTTGTATTCCCATCTCATACTCTTCACTTTACCAAAGAGATGTGCCACCCCTCTTTGGAAATCACTTAACCTTCTCACAAATAGCCAACCCACATAGCCATTTATAAACAGGACAGCAACTGAGGCCAGAGAGTCAAAATCAAGATCCCCCGCTTACCTTCTCCCTCTCCCCTACCCTAGGTGTGGCAGACATCCAGGTACCGGTAAACACCGTGAAGAAAGGAGGGAAGGGGAGAAAGGGACGAGAAAAGGGACATGGGGAAAGGGGAAAGGTTAGTAAAAGTGTTCAGAATACTCTAAATGAAGGCTTCTACTCCTAAGTTTCCTTCCAAGAAGAGAAAAATGGCTAATGAAAATCACATGTTTCACAGCAAGTGGCAAAAGAAGTGTGTTCTCTATGTTGTGATGTGGCTCTGTGTCCATACCAAAAACCAACAGAGGATCTCCGTTTTTAAAGTACGGGAAGTATTTGGAACCAAAAAAAAGTTTAAAAATAAAGTACGGTTGGCACTCAGTACCCACTGGTTCTGTATCCACCTATTCAACCCATGGGTTAGTGGGTGCTGCCGGTTGAATCTGGGAATGCAGAACCAGCCCCTAGGGAGGATGTACTGCAAGGGACTTGAGCCTCCACCTACTTGGGTATCTGAGCAAGGTCCTGGAACCAGTCTCCTCAGATACTGAGGGACCCCTTTATACAACACGATCAGGCATTCTGAAACAAACCACATTTGATAACTGAATGGCTTGAAAAGCTAGTCAAGCAATGGTAAAAGATCCCAGCTTTCAAAGGGGCTTCCCCAATGCCAAAACTTCTTAAGAGGCTCAGCATTCAAACTAGAGACAATAGTGCATTTTCTGAGGTTTTAATCAGAGAGGGGCTTTAGTTACAGAGATTGCATTTCCTGTTTTCTTTTAAGGGTATAGTTAAATAAATGTAAATAAACATGGCCTGTAAATATTTTTATTTTTATTTTTTTTAATTGGTGCTTGTGAAAGAAGTTGTTGATATGCACAATGAAGTATTTGGCCAAGTACCTCCACTCCAAAAATCTGTTCTGATCCCTTAAGCTGTGAACATTCAGAGTGCAACATGTTCATAATCTGGAGATTCTTAAAGGGAGTATGAGCACCTTGATCCTACCTGCCACAGGTACAAGAACAATCTACAGCCTTGCTATGCAAAATGAGATGTGCTAGCCTGCAGCATGGGCAATGCACCTGGCAATGTGTTGAAAAGGCAGAATTAGGGACTTCCCTGGTGGTCCAGCAGCTAAGACTCCATGCTCCCAATGCAGGGGACCCAGGTTCAATCCCTGGTCAGGGAACTGCATCCCACATGTCACAACTAAAGATCCCCATGCTGCAACTAAGACCTAGTGCAGCCAAATAAGTACATAAATGTTTTTGTTTTTAAGAAGGCAGAATCACAGCCCAGTCCCTAGACCTACTGAACCAACATCTGCATGTTAACAAAGCTGGCCAGGTACTTCTCACACTAAAGTTTGAGAAACACAGATCTGCACTGCACATGGCCTCTTACAAAACAGGCACCATCTCAACAACTTTAACACCTTCAACTATTTGACAGATAGTTCTGTAAGCTGTCCGCCAAACCTGGTTCTCCAAGCTAGCATCTTTTGTAAACTTTGTCGGGTTCTTGTGTTTCAACCATTTGCAAAGTTAAGCCAGTAAATCACCTATGTAAACCATGATTAACTCCTCTGACATTAATAGCAGGATGACTTCTCTCTTCTGTTACCCCAAAGAGACTGCTAATTGCCCTCCAATTGTTTACCTTTGTATTGTTTTATGAGTGCTCAGAGAAAGATGGAAGATATTCCCTACCAGGCCAGAAACAAATGCCAGACAGGTTTTGGGAAGGCTGAACACATGCTATGACTACATCTTGTTAGTAGAAGGGCTTTGCTTTCTTGGTTTTGTTTTCTTTTTTATGGAAAGGATGACGCCTCCATAATTACAGGTGTTGCTGTTCAAAACCCAGAATATTTTCCAAAGCACTGAGGGGGCCACACCTCCAGTGGCCCATGAGCCATCCTGCTTGGATTCTCTTTCCACTTCTCTACAATTTTTAAAGATACATGCAAGCACCACTAGATTCACATTAAGTACAATGAGGAGGGGGGACCCTATGCAAGTATGTTTACTTCTGAATAAACATGAAGGAATCATAGGCAAATCTCACAGCTGATAGTTAATTTGTATCTGTGAAGTTCTCAGACTGTAGTCACCTCCTATTCCTAACAACAGGTTACTTTTGTAAACCTCCCCCCACAGACACACACACACACAAAATTAAAACTGTTGTTTTTATACTATCCTAAGGCAGTATAATCAAGTCTCTGAGTAATTGTGTACCTGAATTCAAAATAAGATTTCACACATAAAGCAAAATTCTGATTATAATCTCTGAGAAGTGTCTTGGCTTATATTTAGAATCCACAAGTGCCAGCTCAGTGTTACAAAGGGCATTGTTCTGTAAGACTAGAGACAAACTCTATTTGTATGAGAAGGAAAATGAAGCCCGTCTACCCATCTTCAGGAACCAGAGAGGTGTGCTCAGTCGTGTCCGACTCTGCGGCCCCGTTGACTGTAGCCTGCCAGGCTCCTCTGTCCAAGGGGATTCTCCAAGGTAAGAGTACTGAAGTGGGTTGCCATGCCCTCTTCCAGGGGGTCTTCCCAACCCAGGGATCGAATCCAGGTCTCCCACATTGCAGGCAGATTCTTTACCATCTAAGCCACCAGCGAAGCCGGTGAATACCGGAAAGGGTAGCCTATCCCTTCTCCAGGGGATATTCCCAACCCAGGAATCAAACCAGGGTCTTGAGCTGCAAATTATAGAATTTTTTAGAAGGGACTGAAGGATATTAAACATGGGGATATGCTGATCTTTCTGTCACGTTAAACTTGAGATTTGGGGGGTTTCTTATAGTAGTATCTATAAAATCGTTATCAGCTGAAGTTTCCTTTCTCCCCTCAGGATGTTCATGAGCCACTGTTGACATTAAAAAGCCTTATAAAGATAAAAATCTGGTATCCTCAAGTTGAATATGAATCCTATGGTGATGAATTAGAATTGAAGGTATTCATATGGACAGCTAAATATACATATATAAAAAAATATGTGCATATAGTAATATAAAACATAAACACATATATTTACAGATAAAGAAACACAGAAATAAATCTATATATGTGAAGTCCTGAAGTGCAAGTGTTAGTCACTCAGTCGAGTCTGACTCTTGGCGACCCCATGGACTGTAGCCCGCCAGGCTTCGCTGTCCATGGACTTCTCCAGGCAACAATACTGGGGTGGATAGCCATTCCCTTCTACCGGGGATCCTCCTGACCCAGGGATCGAATCCAGGTACCTTGCATTGCAGGCTGACTACTTACCATCTGAGCCAGGTTGCCCAGTTAGTATGCATACATATATTTCCGAGCTGTATCCACTGACAAAGGGCAAGAAGTAGTGATATCCCAATAGCAATGAGCACACCCAGTACTCAGATCTTCGTTTTTAAATACCTTTCTTCAATAAAACCTCTTTCCCTGATAGCTCAGTTGGTAAAGAATCCGCCTGCAATGTAGGAGACCCCAGTTCGATTCCTGGGTCGGAAAGATCTGCTGGAGAAGGGATAGGCTACCCACTCCAGTATTCTTGGGCTTCCCTTGTGTTCAGCTGGTAAAGAATCCCACCAGCAATGCAGGAGATCTGGGTTCAATCCCTGGGTTGGGAAGATCCCCTGGAGAAGCGAAAGGCTACCCACTCCAGTATTCTGGCCTGGAGAATTCCATGGACTGTATTGTCCGTGGGGCCGCAGAGTCAGACACGACTGAGTGACTTTCACTTTCACTCCAATAAAACCAATCAGAACTCCCTGGAGAACTAGTCAATTCCAGTGATGGAGTAGAGAAAATACAAGATAAGCCTGGAACACCATGTAGTACCAGAAATTGCTATAAGAAGCACTTAAAAAAATAATGGCATGGAGTGGAGAGACACTGAAAAGCCACAGGAGCCAATCTTGAAGAGCTCCCCAATACCCAAAATTGAGACACTGGGAGCAAGAAAAGAAATAACAATGGTAATAGATTACAACCTAAAGAATGAAATAAATACACAGGAATCCATACTGACAGATGTGGGTGCATGCTGTCACTCAGTCGTGTCCAGCTCTTTGCAACCCTGTGGACTGTCACCACCAGACTCCTCTGTCCACGGGATCCTCCAGGCAAGAATACTGAAGTGGGTTGCTATGCCCTCCTCCAGGGCATCTTCCCAACCTGGAGATCAAATCCAGGTCTCTTACATCTCCTGCCTTGGCAGGCAGGTTCTTTACCACTAGTGCCAACTGGGAAGCCCATACAGACAGACATATACACAAAATTACACACATGTATGCATGCAGATGTAAATATGTGTGTTTATTATCTACATACATAAATAAATGGGAAAGTGATAACTCTTCCTTACAGAAGATTGGTGGGGCCCAGCAATTGATGTCTTACGTTTTAAGTGGTGATGCTAATACCATGACCTAGAGAACTCTACCAGACAAATTACTGAAGTGGGTTGAGTGTAATTAGGGAGGCGTGGGGACTGTGGCAATTTGAGCACATGCGTCTCAACTGAAAGGGACAGAGGCTGATTGCTGTCTCCTTAAAAGCAAGCTCAGGGTAGAAAGCGCTTCTGCATTTTCGAGAGACAAAGAAATCCAGATCTTTCCCCAAATAGTCCTCAGTTTTAAACCTTAGGTAGGCCAATCAAAGCATAGCTTCAGGAAGCATCAAGGGCACAGGCCGCGCCAATATGACTCCCATTGTTGGGAAAACTGGGCCACCATGTCAGTCCAGAATGACAGGGCTTGTTCCTTAAGTGAGCAAAGTGGAAATAAACCGAGAAGGAAGGAAACCTGCAGACTACTTTTCCTTACTCTTAAATTTCTTCCCAAGTATTAACTAGTCACTTCAAACATTCTGGTTGGGAAAGTTGGTTTGCAGTCTGAATGATTCCTGCATGTGTCAGCAGAAGTCACATTTTCAAAACATCAAACCATCACATGTAATTATTTGGAAGGTGCTCTATTTAGGATTCTTTGCTACTCTCCAGAAAAGTGAGTTCAAAATTTTTACTAGGATATTTTGTTCAAGGAGTCTAGTGCCAGGGGAACTTCTGTATTACTATTATCATTAATATTCTCCTCCATTTTTATCACTCTCCCTCTGCTGTCATGAAGAAAGCCATGGCAGAAAGTCCAACTGATCTTTGTCTTGTCTCTTGTGCATCTACCCTCTTCTACTCTTTCTGCTCACACCAGCCCAGAGCCACATATATTAGAGCCTCTTCCCTCATGGAAGATGCCATCTCCCCCATGAAGACATGCAATAAATAAAAACAAGGTGGTGAGATAAATACCTTAAAAGCAGCTTGAAAAGCAGAGGACTGAGCAGGGGGCATCTAGAAGGACAATGGAGAAAAAGAGTGGGTTGCCCATGTATCTCACTAAGTAGGTAAGATTTCTGTCTGTGGAGCTGGGAGGGTGGATTTGCCTTACAGGTAAAAATTCAGCAGTGGCAAAGGTACAGAATCTGCAACATCCACGACAGTGGTTCTCAAACTGCTGAGCATGGAAATCATCTGCAGATGTTAAAAGAAAAATATGGAGGCCAACTCCCAATGGAGGCATTGGGATTTAATTGACCTGGAGTATGATCTGGGGGTGAGGAGTTTTAAAAGCTTCCCGGTGAGTCTAATATGCAGCAGTGTTTGGGAATTCCTGACCTGGGCTTCCCTGATGGCTCAAGCGGTAACAAATCCACCTGCAATGCAGATGTGGGTTCAGTCCTTGGGTCGGGAAGATATCCTAGAGAAGGAAATGGCAACCTACTCCAGTATTCTTGCCTGGGAAATCCCATGGACATAGGGTAACAATGAGTCAAACACAACTGAGCACACTCACACACATACCCTGAGAGTGAGTCTCAGAGGACAAGAGTCAGACAGCCCTGTTTGCCTAGAGATGTGAGGACCACAATCGCCCAATACACTCTTAACTGTCACTGTGGCCAGCATCCTACAGAAAGGAAATCAATTGATTACACTAACTCCCCCAAAAAGGGCTACAATACTATGGTCTTCAGACCTTGTACATCAGAATCACCTTGGTGTGGTTAATACAAGGATGAAGGGGGTGGGCGGGAGGTTAATACAAGGATTCCCAGAGCCCACTTCAAACCAGCTAAAGCAGAGTGCTGGTGAGAGGCCGTGGAAACAGACCTTTTTAGAAGTTGACCACCTGGCTATGATAGGCCGAGAGGTTTGGAATCCTTCCATGGGGATTTCCAATGGTAGTATACCTATCATGAGTTCTGTTTCCATTTTAAAGGGGAACCATTAAAGAGGGCAACATATAAAACAAAGAAACAAATACGGACATCATAGCCTTATGAAAGATTCCTAGAAGTCATTGAGTGTAACTCCCTTGTTCTCCACAGGTGATAACAGTCATAGAAAGGTCAGCTGAGATGTCTCAGAGGTCAGGAGGGTAAGGTCTTGGTTCCTGGGCATGAGACACAGCTGGCTGGAAAATCCCAGTGCCGGGCCCACCAGCATGTCACTTTGGGGCAGGTTCCCAAGCAACCCACCTATGCTACTTAGGGAAACAGCAGTAGAATTGGCATACAGCTTACTGAGTTGCTGAGGATGGTACCAGAGAACACACTCAGCTGGGCACACAGTAGACGTTCAACAAGGCGTTTCCAAGTAGCAGAGCTCACTTAGAGATCCAGGAATCCTGGCTCCTTGGGGGGGCCTCTCTAGTTTTCACTGGAAGAATTCTGGGTCTCGGAGCTCTGATGTGGAGGAACATTTGAAGTCCAGCTGTTCTCAGTGCCTGTCAAATCATGCCGCTTATGCTGCCTGCCCCACCCACATCTGAAATCAGGTCTGCCTTCAAGGCACTAATTCTGGTGCAAGAATAAAATGGGGATTTTTAAAAGTCAGAACAGGAAAATAGCAACAGGAGAATCGCCTTACCAGGTAAGGACATTCTCATAAAACTGAGTGGGGTTCCTTCAAATCAAAGTTTCACAACTTGGGCACAATTGACTTTGGGGGCTAGATAATTCTTTGCTGGGGATGGGGCAGGGAACATTGTATAATGTTTAGTGGCATCCCTGGCCTCTGCCTACTAGATGCCACTGGTACCCACCTACTTCCCAGTCAACACAGCCAAAAATGTCTCCAGACTTGGCCCAATGTCCCCTGGGAGGCAAAATTGCACTCTGATGAAATATGCTACTCCAGGTAACATCAGGGCAGAGAGGTAGGACTCCCTCTGGGTCACCAACTTGCCCTGCCACTGCCATTTAAATGACAACTTCCCCCACAAGGAAAAGCAGAAATCAATCTCATTTCTATGGGTAACTGAGTAACCAAATCATTTTCTTTTAAAATAGAGGGGCTCAAGATGAGGCTATCTGTAACTTGAACAGAGCCCCAGGCGGGCTCCACAGTCTTGCTCAGTCACCACCAACCTCCTTATCAGTTCAGTCGCTCAGTCGTGTCTGACTCTTTCTGACACCATGGACTGCAACACACCAGGCTTCCCTGTCCATCACCAACTCCCAGAGCTTGCTCAAAATCATGTCCATTGAGTCGGTGATGCCATCCAACCATCACATTCTCTGTCATCCCTTTCTCCTGCCTTCAATCTTTCCCAGCATCAGGGACTTTTCCCATGCGTCAGTTCTTCGCATCAGGTGGGCAAAGTAATGGGGCTTCAGCTTCAGCATCAGTCCTTCCAATGAATATTCAGGACTGATTTTCTTTAGAATGGACTGGTCTGATCTCCTTGTAGTCCAGGGGACTCTCAAGAGTCTTCTCCAACACCACAGTTCAAAAACATCAATTCTTCAGTGCTCAGCTTTCTCTATAGTCTAATTCTCACATCCATACTGGAAAAACTGTAACTTTGACTACATGGACCTTTGTCAGCAATGTCTCTGCTTTTTAATACACTGTCTAGGTTGGTCATAGTTTTTCTTTCAAGGAGCAAGCATCTTAATTTCATGGCTGCAATCACCATCTGCAGTGATTTTGGAGCCCAAGAAAATAAAGTCTCTCACTGTTTCCATTGTTTCCCCATCTATTTGCCATGAAGTGATGGGACTGGATGCCATGATCTTCATTTTTTGGATGTTGAGTTTTAAGCCAGCTTTTTCACTTTCCTCTTTTACTTCCATCAAGAGGTTCTTTAGTTCTTCTTCGCTTTCTGCCATAAGGGTGATGTCATCTGCATATCTGAGGTTATTGCTATTTCTCACAGCAATCTTGATTCCAGCTTGTGCTTCATCCAGCTGGGCATTTCACATGATTTACTCTGCCTATAAGTTAAATAATCAGAAGATATACACCTTGATATACTCCTTTCCCAACCTGTAACCAGTCCATTGTTCCATGTCCGGTTCTCACTGTTACTTCTTGACCTGCATAGAGACTTCTCAAGAGGCAGGTAAGGTGGTCTGGTATTCCCATCTCTTTAAGAATTTTCCACAGTTTGTTGTCATCCATACAAAGGCTTTAGCATAGTCAATGAAGCAGAAGTAGATGTTTTTCTGGAATTCTCTTGCTTTTTCTATGATCCAATGCATGTTGGCATTTGATCTCTGGTTACTCTGCCTTTTCTAAATCCAGTTCAGACATCTGGAAGTTCTCAGTTCAGGTACTGTTGAAGTCTAGCTTGCAGTATTTTGAGCATTACTCTGCTAGCATGTGAGATGAGTGCAACTGTGTGGTAGTTTGAGCATTCTTTGGCATTGCCTTTCTTTGGAATTGGAGTGAAAAACGGACCTTTTCCAGTCCTGTGGTCATTGCTGGGTTTTCCAAATTTGCTAGCATATGGAGTGCAGCACTTTCACAGCATCATCTTTTAGGATTTGACACAGTTCAGCTGGAATTCCATCACCTCCACTATCTTTGTTCGTAGTGATGCTTCCTAAGGCCCACTTGACTTCGCACTCCAGGATGTCTGGCTCTAGGTGAGTGATCATACCATTGTGGATATCTGGGTCATGAAGATCTTTTTTGTATAGTTCTTCTGTGTATTCTTGTCACTTCTTAATACCTTCTGCTTCTGTTAAGTCCATACCATTTCTGTTCTTTACTGTGCCCATCTTTGTATAAAATGTTCCCTTGGTATCTCTCATATTCTTGAAGAGATCTATTCTCTTCAATAGAACCATTCTATTGTTTTCTATTCTATTCTATCATTAAACATTCTATTGTTTTCCTCTATTTCTTTGCATTGATCACTTAGGAAGGTTTTCTTATCTGTCCTTGCTATTCTTTAGAACTCGGCATTCAGATGGATATATCTTTCCTTTTACTTCTCTTCTTTTCTCAGCTATTTGTAAGGCCTCCTCAGAAAACCATCTTGACTTTTTCCATTTCTTTTTCTTGGGGATGGTTTTGATCACTGCCTTCTGTACAATGTTATGAACCTCCATCCATAATTCTTCAGGCACTCTATCATATCTAATCCCTTAATCTATTTGTCACTTCCACTATACAATTGTAAAGGATTTGATTTAGGTCATACCTGAATGGTCTAGTGGTTTTCCCTACTTTCTTCAATTTAAGTCTGAATTTTGCAATAAGGAATTCATGATCTGAGCCACATTCAGCACCCAGTCTTGTTTTTGCTGAGTGTATAAACCTCTTTACTCAGTTCAGTTCAGTTGTTCAGCTGTATCTGACTCTTTGCAGCCCCAAGGACTGCAGCACACCAGGCTTCCCTGTCTTTCACCAACTCCCGGAGCTTGCTCAAACTCATGTCCATCAAGTCGGTGATGCCATCCAACCATCTCATCCTCTGTGATTCTCATCTCGTTCTGCCTTCAATCTTTCCCACCATCAGGGTCTTTTCTAATGAATCAGTTCTTCACATCAGGTGGCCAAAGTATTGGAGCTTTAGCTTCAGTATCAGTCCTTCCAATGAATATTCAGGACTGATTTCCTTTAGGACGGATGGGTTTGATCTCCTTGCTGTCCAAGGGACTCTCAAGAGTCTTTTCCAACACCACAGTTCAAAAGCATCAATTCTTTGGTGCTCAACTTTCTTTATGGTCCAACTCTCACATCCATAGATGACTACTGGAAAAGCCATAGTTTTGACTAGCCGAACCTTTGTCAGCAAAGTAATGTCTCTGCTTTTTAATATGCTGTTTAGGTTTGTCACTGCTTTTATAGTTTCTGAGAAAAGGAGGTTTGGCATCAACCCTCATTCCATCACGATCAAGCAGACTAATTATTAGTGTCTGAGACTCCATAAACAACGTCATCTATGCAGTCAGCTTTCTGTCAGGCTAAAAACAAAATGCAATAAAAGAAGTAGCAATGAATAGAATCAGAACTTTAAGTTACTGCATCTCATAAGATGATGCATAAGATTTACATCAGGCAGAAACTTCACCTGGATTCCTAATTAAAATTCCCCTTCTTCTGGGAATCCAAGGGCATTTGCATCTCACGTTCAGGGAGCTTCGGAACAGTTTATTATGTGGAGGGGCCAGTGACTGTCACCAAGTCCACCTTTTCAGGACTAGCTCATCCACTCTCTTCACAGCTCCTGAACAACTTATGTAGCCCAGCTTGCTGTTTTAATGATCAATGAAGGAAGTGTCTGAATGATTACTAGATTCATAGAACAGTTTGGGGGAAAAAAACAAATGTTTGTTTCCAAGATTTTTGCTAAGCTTGGCATCCTGATGATTTTACATCTAATGTGACTCTAAGGATTCATTCTAACACTGGAGGAACCTTACGAGAAGCACAAGTGGGCATCTGCAAGGGCCCCTCCCTCACACATGCAAGCCTGATGTCAATTTCATTCAGTCATTCACATAACAAATATTCACTGCTTGCTACACTGTGTACCAGGCACTACATGAGACATTAGGAAAGAGCAGTAAAAAAAAAAAGATGAAAATCCTTGTCCTCATGGAGCTTACATTCTGGTTAATTTCTTCATGATTTATGTGTAATTTTTCAACTGAACATTTTTTAGAAGAAACTAAAAGCAGTAGCTACCAGTGTAAACTGACCAAGTCAGCAAAAACGGTATGTCCTGTTAAGAGTTATCACTTCAGGGACTCCACTAGTGGTCCACTGGTTGGGAGTTCACCTACCAGTGCAGGAAACACGGGTTCTATCTCTGGTCTGGAAGGATCCCACGTGGCGCGGAGCAGCTGAGCCTGTGTACCACAGTTACTGAGCCCATGCACTCCAGAGCCCACACTCTGCAACAAGAGAAGCCACCACAAGAAGTCTAGGCACCACAATGAAGAGTAGCCCCTGCTGTTTGCAACTAAAGAAAGCCTGCACGCAACAACCAAGACCCAACACAGCCAAAAAGAAAAATAAAGTTATCGCTTAAACTATAAGACAATTCCAAATAAAACTTCTGTGTATTTTGAGACAGTGGGTAAAAATAGGGTGGCGGGGAATGAGTAATAATGGTAAGATAGGCATTAAGAACCTACCACAAAGGGATCTGAAGGTTGATTTACCAACAGTGGAAAGAGTAGGGCACTCTGTAAATTAATCTGACATACCAGCTTAGCTAGAAGGACAGAGGTCCTAAAAAGAGGAAAAGAACCAAATGACACCAAAATTTTTGTTTTCAGGAGATGGGGAGCAGGGGGAGAGAAAGAAAGAAAGAGAATGAAAGAGCAAGAACTCATCTCTTAGTTCCAAGTAAACTGTGGCATTCCACTGAAAAGAGTTCAGGGCCCAGAGAGAAACGGTGGAGGGAAGATTATGACTCTGGCATATCTACAAGACTCCAATTGGCACAACAGAACCAGTCTTTCCTCCAGGCAACAGAAAATAGCCTCTTCTGGATGCTTGTCTTAGGACACAGAACAGCAAAAGGTAGAAGGGGCCAATCAAATCTTCTTTCATCCTTCCAGCAGGTGTCGGGGCAGCATGAATCTTATGCTCCAGGGGAACAAACTGTGCATTTTCTGGGTCAGTATTCAGAAGTTAGACTTCTGAAGGAGAGACGATAATGGTCTGTATAATTTATATTGTCATCCCCAAGGAAGCAGAAGCATGTGTGCTCCAAAAGCATCAAGCACGGCTGGCCTGCTGTTTACCCACCGGATCTCTGTGCTGGCTGAAAGGTCACATGTTTCTGAATGTTTAGAAGCGTATTACCCAGTTGTTTGTTTGTTTCTATCTTCCCTATAAACAGTTTGGTCTCCTTTTGGGGAAAGAAAATCATGTGAGCAGAGCAAACACACACACTCAAAAAATGCTCTGTTCCAATATCCAATGAAGCCAGATTTTTCTAGGGCAAAGAGAATCTTAAAGCGGAAGACCCTGGTTTCTCTCAGTTTTAACTCCTACAACAGCTCTTGGTTACATGCCCATGTGAAAATTGGCTTTTCTGGTTTATTGTGAAAGAAAATAAGAGTTTAGATCACCATCCTGTCTCGTGCATGTGTGCTCAGTCGTGTCCAAGTCTTGACGACCCTATGGACTGTAGCCCTCCCGGCTCCTCTGTCTATGAGATTTCTCAGTCAAGAATACTGGAGTGGGTTGCCATTTCCTCCTCCAGGGGATCTTTCTGACCCACAAATCAAGGGACCCACGTCTCCTGTATCTCCTGCATTGCAGGTGGATTCTTCACCACTGAGCCACTGGGGAAGCCTGTGTCCTTACACATTCTTCCAAAATCTACCTGTCAGGACAGCTTTATTTAGGCTAGTACTACTCTACACCTGTTTGATGTACTGACTGTACAATTACTCCGTGTCTTTTATGATGTGCACGGAGCACTGCAGCCGTCAGCTTGCCTGGCATGATCTTCTTCTTCAGACTCTTGGCATGGCTAGATCTTTCCAGCCTCGGCGTCTCAGTTGAAATATCACCTACTCAGAGAAACATTCCCTGACCTCTTCCAGAGACACCCCTCCTCCTCCTCTTCCTTCAAAATTAGTATGTACAGTTCTGATTGTTTTCTGATTTATTTACTCATGTATTATCTATCTCCCTCCATAGAAATAAGCTCCATGAAGACAGAGATCTGTCTCTGTGACTGCATATTCCTCAGTAGCATATAATGGGCACTTAAATATTTGAATGAATGAATGACCAAACAAATCAATGATCAAGTGACAAGATCACCTTATCTTCAGACTCCCATCTCTTTTGGCCTTTCCTTCCTTCATGTAAAATATCGATAATGACACTGAACTTAGAAAGGAGAGATTCAGGCAGAAATTAAGTTTTCCTTAACAGGAGTTCCAGAGACAAGAATGTGGACATGCTGACAGAGAGCTCATGGATACCCCAGGAAAAGCTTTGAGAGAGGCCCTGTGGTGGGGTGAGGGGGTGGGAAGGGCAGGGGGAATCACCACCCACTTGGGATTCCACCACTGCCCAATCTTACATGTCAGATCTAACAAAGTAAAACCTTGGGCCTCTGGTGACCTTTATGTCTCCTAGCTCAACATATGTATTTACACATATTTTTTTAGACGTAGTTTCACCTGGACCCCAGAATCACCAAGACCTCTTAATTTTAACAGCAGACACACAGGAATCCTTCAAAGTTATTTAAAATTGGAAACGTATGCCATGGTGAATAAAGCCAGGCAAATACCACATTCAGAACTGAAACCCATGATGGAGAACTCTAAAATAATGCAAATGAACACAAACATTTGAATGTATGCATCACATGAATGCAGCACACGGAAAGTGTCACCATAAGGGTCTGTGCACTTATGCTGACAATGATTCCATTCATCAAAGCCCATTTCGATTTCCGTTTTTGGAATTTCCATGAGAAAACAAGACATTAGCTAAAGCATTGCCTCTTATGGTAAATTTTACCCACGTGGCTCTGTTTGATATTTGAAAATGACCAAATAGAAATTCAGAGCATGCCTTGGGGGGCAATCAAGCAGGTAGTTCCTGGCATTTGCTGAAATAATGAAGCCTGGTTTTCTTGTCTGGTTCAGAAAGTAGCTTTAAAGGCCATAATCAAAAGTGAAATTCAAGAGAAGGTGTTTCACTGGTAGCATCTTTGAAACAGTGTGTAATATCCTAAGGCTGGAAATCTTGAAGAGCAACATTCTTTTGGATCTTGTTTATTTTAAAATTCCATACGATTACTTAACAAAACAAAGTTATATGGGAAAAGCACCTTACAAATGTGTACAACCCCCACTTCTAAATAGCTACGCGTTACATTAAGGGGCTACATGTTTCCATTACAGTATCCAAAATAAAAAATTCAAATGTAACTCCTATTGTTTTTCAATCAATCATAAGCAAGCCCAAATAAATAGGAAGTAAACTGTGGTAAATATAATCACTTGTTTTATAAAAGTGCCAGGACTGCATAATTTTAACTTTGTTTTTTAATACTTTAAGAAGATAAGGAATGCACAAAGCAGAAAAATTGCAAAACACTGCCTATAGTAACAAATACCCCAAATCCTATCATCTATAAATAATCAAGGTAAACATCTGGGCGAACATTCTTCTAGATCTTTCCCTAGCATGCATGTTTTTGTCTGAACCACAGTCAAAAAGCCTAGCATCGGTGCCCTATTCTGCCACTCAGTATCTTTGGGACCTTGGGCAAAGTTGTCTGTGCCTCTGTTCCGTCATCTGTAAAATGGCAAGAATGGTGCTTCCTTTGTGCACTGTCACAACGAAATGACAGGAGGAACGTTAAGTTCATAGCCTAGCATCTAACACACAGTGAGGACTTGAGTTAATTATACCCAAGTGATTACTATTATATAGCTGTTCTCACTGAAGATCATATTGTGAACATTTTCCTTGAAATTACTTTAAATTCTATTACAAAAACATAATTAAAACTTGGAGCTATTAATCTGCTATTCAAAACTGTACCCAGACTGGTAAATAGGATAAGCTATAGCCTGACATGAAGGCAGGAATGTCAAAGCCACAGATACAAAAAAAAAAATTTTTTTAAGTTCCTGGAGCTTAGAGACAAAGCCAAAAGAATCAGTATCTCTGACAATGGGTTCAGGCACAAGTATGTTAGCATTAAAAAAAAAAAAAAAACTATAGCTTCTATGGAAAACAGTATAGAGATTACTTTTAAAATTAAAAGAACTACTACTATATAATCCAGCAATTCTAGTTTCGGGTATACATATATCCAAAGGAAATAAAATCACTACCTCTGAGAGATATCTTCACCCATATGTTCATTGCAGTGTTATTTACAATAGCCAAGAAACAGAAACAACTTGTGTCCACCAACAGATGAATAAGTAAATAAAATACAGTACACACACACATGAATACTATTCAACAATAAAAAAGAAATTCTGACATTATTACAACATGGATGAATTTTAAGGGTGTTATGCTAAGTGAACTAAGCCAAACTTAAAGGTAAAACGTGTATCATCTTACTTACATGTGGGATCTAAGAAAACAAAACTCATAAAAACAGAGAACAGACTGGTGGTTTCCAGGGATGGGGGAATAGGTAATGTTGGTCAGAGGATACAGACTTCAAGTTATAAAATGAGTAAGTTCTAGGTAATGTACGTTATTGTGTCTACAGTTAACAATACTGTACTGTGTATTTTAAAGTATCTAGGAGAGCAGATTTTAAAAGCTGCCACCACACATACACCCACACACAAACTGTAACTACCTGATGTGATCAATGTGTTATCTTAACATGGTAATCACTTTACAGTATATGCATATATATAAAATCATTACACTGTATACCTCAAACTTACACAATAGGTCCGCACATCTCAATAAACCCGGACAAAATATAAACACACACACACTCACACACACAATCTGTAAGTGAACTTGGGTCTAGTCCAGTGGTTCTTAACTGGGACAATTTTGCCCCAAAGGGACATCTGGGAAAGTCTAGAGATATTTGTCAGAATTGGGACGAATGTGGGATGGGATTACTGGCATCTAGTGGGTAGAGGTCAGGGACGCTGATGAACGTTCTCCTACAATGCACAGGACAGCTGCTATAACAAGTAAGTCTGTGACCATTTAAATTTCAGTAATGCTGAAGTTGCAGAGGAGGCAATGGCAACCCAGTCCAGTACTCTTATCTGGAAAATCCCATGGACGGAGGAGCCTGGTAGGCTGCAGTCCATGGGGTCACACAGGTATGGCTCACATCATTTCACTCTCGAGTGTTTGTTCTTAATTCCAATGCTCTTCAGCCTTGCTCAGAACTTCCCTGTGTGTCCAGGTGTTTATAAATATATAATACAATCTACTGATAGAGATCCCATCTCATATGCCGATGCCATTGGCATTTTGACAGAAGCCCTAGGATACCATGTTGAAAGGTCATGTGGCTATGGATGACCCGACAGAAAGAGACATGATTGATACTGATGTCTGCAATGGGCATGGGGGGAAGAGTAGTGGTATTCATGCCACATATTTGATACTTTGGGACCAAATGATCTTTTTTAAAATCTTCCTCCTTAAGAATCAATCACCTATGCTCCTGTGTTTCCTACCACTCCCCTGCAATGAACTGCCTCAGTTCTTGGATAAGAAACATTTGCAGAGTTCTGTACATCAAAGAGAACTTGCAGGCTGAGCAGTGTGTAGCAAGGGCTTCATTGAACACAGTTTTCCACGGCTGCAGGGAAACTGCTGCAAATTCTCAGGTCCTTGCCTACATAAGACAGAAGATAATCAAAGTTCATGAATATCAGAGCCCACCTTCACCCAGGGCCAAAGCCAAAAACAAACAACTTTGGGGGCTGGACTGGTTTCATAAAATAATCTGAGTGACTGAAGTAAAAAACAGCAATGACTACAAACTTTAGGGAGGCCAAAGAATAATCGACTACATTTTTTAAAAATTATGCAATGTTTAGCAAACTGAGATCACTGGGGGGAAAAAAGAAAAAAAGAAGAGAAATCACACAAACTTTTCTAAACAAACTCACATACCAACAAACATCTAAACCACTGTAACCAAGATGAGGAACTGGAGCTTGTTTCTAGTTACAAAGAGCTGAAGGATGGGGTGGGAAATAAACAATTCAAGAGGAAAAATCATTAATAAGATACCCTCAACTATTTTCCCACAAGTAATTTCTTGAAAAAAAAAAAAAAAGAAAGAAAAGCTATACGCTGTGTTAAAAAAAAGCCAATGTCCTGCATTCTTGTCCAAATAAAATTTTGCAAGCAGTCAACTGAAGAACTGAAATTCCACTGTCATAGCATTATGTCTGTGGGGTACCACTTCAGAATATCTTTTTAAAAAAAAGGGTGGGGTAATTAATTTAGGACTCTGTAATGAAGAGGATAAGAACACTAACAAAATAAAACCCAGTCAAATAGAAACTACAAGAGAGTCTGGATTTAAATCCTTGCAGTGTATCACTTCAAAGCCTTCCTGTTTACTAACAGCAACATACGTGCGCACACACGCACACACATACACACACACCACCCACATCAAATTTTCCAGGAAGTTAGATATTTAAATAAAACAACATTTGGACTCCTTTAGTCAAAGGAATGTAATTTCTCCCCAAACTATCTCTATCACTGATGGATGAACTGGTGTAGTTTCTACAACAGGAGTGGAAAAGTGACACTGAAGGATCACATTTCTATCTGCCTAAACGATGACGAGACACAGGGACATAAAACAATATCTAACACATCATTTTTTCTCATGAAATAAGAATATTTTTTTATCAAATCATCTTACAAGCAAAATAATTTATCTCTGTACTACAAAAGCAAATAAGTATTGAAAACTCTACTTAAACAAGATGGATTTTGCTAATGTTGAGCTTAAAGCAACTCGCCAAGATATGACAACATGTACTACATTATTTACATTCATCACGTCTTAGCTGTGTCTACAAGGCACAAAAACATTGTCATGAAAAGTAAAAGTCAGTAACTGCTCAGATATTATGTCTAGGCACCAACAGCTGGAATTTCCTCAGCATTGGCTCTCTCGCTAAGCATTTTTAGAAGCTCACGAACAGGGTTTTTCCCACACTTTCCTCTGTGGGCTCACATTCCTCTGGCTTTCAAGTGCTCCTTGCTACAATTCAGCGCAGGTCTCCTCGCAGCCACATCTGGTAACTTACTTCTGTTAGGCTGTTTGTGGACCCCCCATGTTGACAGCTAATGGTGTACAGAAACAAAGTCTTATCTCCAGGAATGTTCTTAAATGCAAAATAGCTTTTTCTGTTCAAAGACTGAGTCTGTCATGGCATTTCTAAGAGTTCAACAAGAGATATCACTTAGATACCCCATCCTTGCCTCCAAATGCTCAACCTAGAGAAATGGCTTCACTTGTAAGTAAAGGCTGCCTTTCTACTCAAGCCAGGAGGCAGAGTGAGAGATCTCCAAACTCCCTTCCACCTCTTTCCAAGCTTCCCTCTAAACTCATCTGTGTTTAGAGCCTCTACCCACAGGGAACACATCTCCCCATCCTCCAAGGCTCAGGGAGTGACAAGACAGCTCAGCGATGATGGGCTAAATTCATAGCCACACTGCCCTAGGATCTACTATTGGATCAGCCAATGATGATCTGTGTGACTCAATCTTCAGTTGCCAGTATCTGTAGACTGGATGCAATGATAGTGAATTAGGCTTCCTGGATTAATGCCACATACTGGGCGGCTGAAATAAAAGACATTTGTATTCTCATAGTTCTAAAGCCCACAAGTCCAAGCTCAAGCTGCCAGTAGGGTTGGTTCCTGGTGAGTCTCTGCCTGATTTGCAGGTGGCCGCCTTCTCACTCCATCCACACATGGTCTCTCCTCCGCACACAGCGAGAGGGGGATCTCTGGTTTCTCACACTCTTCTACCAGACTACGGCCCCACCCTCACAACCTCATTTTACCTTAATAACCTCCTGAAAAGGCTGTATCCCCAAGTACAGTCAAATTGGGGATTAGGACTTCAATACAGAGATTTTAGGGGGACACAATTTCGTTTATAACAAAGAGTATTCCTGCCTCCTAGAGTTAGTTCAGGAATGTTATTTCAGACCCTCTGAGAAGCAGAGACCAAGATAGTGCTGCCAGAGCCTGAATGAGGAAACTGCCTGCAAGGGAAACCGAGAAGCCAGAGGAAAAGAGGTGTCCGACCAGAAGGCAGGACTGACTGACGCTGTGGAGACGAGCAGGAAACCAGGGGCCTGGAGCAGGGAAAGTATGAGATGGTAGTACAGCTCTAAGGGAGCTTCAGCAAGGTCGATGGAGAGCCTTGGAGCCGAAGTCACTTGTGTCTCGTAACAACAGGCATGCGCTCGTGTCCACGCTGCGCTGGGTCAGAGGCTGGAAAAGGCTGCAGCAGGTGCAGCAAAGCAAGCAGACCGGGGGGCAGGAGGCGGGGCTGTTCCTCAGTCACGCTTCCGCAGGCTGCGGATCCGAGAGATGCTTCTTCACGGCCACCACCAGGCTCACATGTAGCAATGCATGGGAGACGCCATCTCATCTCAGAGCAAGAGCTCTGTGAAGTAACAGTGGTGAGGATGATGACGACAACGATAATACTACTGTTCCCACTTTACTGAGATTCTGGAAATGTGACTCACAGTTTTCACCCACTCATGCTCGGAAGCTGCAAATTCCTTACTGGTGAACTAATCCAGTAGATCCTTGTTCTCTTGTATTCAACTGACCTCTTCCAGAAACTTTTGCAAACATTTCTGGGGCAATAACCTGTTTGTTATCATCACCCAAAGAATAGAGATAAGCCTTATGATCTGATCGCCCCAGCTTACTGTCTGCAGAAAGATATCAGGTCACTGATATAGGAAGGGGGAACTGAGGCAGAGCCGGCAGAGTCCCTGAGTTGAGGCACAGAGGAAAAGTCCAAGAAGGCAAAGGAGGTTAAGGTACCAGGACAGAGAGCTGCATGGACAGCATACTCCAGAGAAGGATCATTCAGGTGAGACCTGATCTTACAGGCATATGAAGAAATTACCAAAAACCCAGAGTTGGCAGGGAACACTCAAAAGGATTAGAAGGAACAATTCCTAGAGCTCACCTCCTACCAGAAATAACGGATGATTCCTGACAGCCAGAGTGGAAAATCTCCTAATTCACAAGGTATCAAATGAGGGTACTCAGCAGAGTTTTCCCTTAAGAAGCAGAAATGAAAGACATCAGATTAGAAGGAAGAAATAAAATGGTGCACATTTACAGATGATATGAGCACAGAAAAATCCCAAGAAATTAACACAACCAAAATAATCCTTTTAGAATATGTGAGTTTGGTACAGTCATAGGATTCAAGATCAACATACCAAAAAAAAAAAAAAAAAAAAATGACTGTACTTCTGTAAACTATTAATAAACAACTAGAATCCAAATTTTTAAATCCGATTTTACTATAACCAAGAAAAATTAATTTAAAATAAATGGATTATAAATAATGTAAAATTATAAAACTTATAGAAAACCACAGAAGAGAAATATCTTTGAGGCCTTATGTTACATAGAGTTCTTAGGTATGACATCAAAACCTCAAGCCATTTAAGAAAAACTGATAAATTGCCCTTGATCAAAATTTAAAACTTTTCCTAAGCAAAATATATGAAAAGTCAAGCTGCTAGCTGGAAGAAGATATTTGGAAGTCATATATCCACTGAATGACTTATATACAAAATATATAAACACCTCTGAAAAAATCAACATAAGAAGCCCAAATTTTAAACTTATAAAATCCAATCTTAAAGTGTGCAGAAGATCTAAAGAGACAGTTCACAAATGCTTGACAAAAGTAACAACATGAAAAGGTTCTCAAGATCATTAGCAATTAAAGAAATGCAAATTAAAACCACAATGAGCTATCACTACAACCCTATGGTTGGGGAAAAATTCCTCAGTACCAATTCCTGGCAAGAATGTGAAGCAACTAAAACTCTCATCCACTGATAGTAGGAATGCAGAATGGTACAACCACTGTGGAAAAGAGTTTAGCAGTTTCTTATCAATTTAAAGATATACTTACTCAAATGGCTGCGTGATCTCACTCCTGCTTCCTCACCCTAGATTAATGAAAACATATGGTCACATAAAGACCTACACAAAGATGCTTTTAATTTAATGCCCCTGAACTGTACACTTAGTGAAATGTTTTTATTGAAAATGGTGACATTTTATTCTATGCATATTTTACCTCTCCTTTTTAAAATAATGAGAAAAACTACATCTCTGCTGAGAGGAAAAATAAATCTGTATAACAGCTCTAGTCACAATTCCCCCAAACTGAAAGCAATCGAAATGTCCTTCAAAAGGGAATGGCCAGACTACCTGTGGTACATCCATCCCATAGAATACTGCTCATTAATAAAAGCCAACAAACCACTGATGCACATGTTTGGGGTGAACGCTGAGTGCAAGAAGTCAACCTCAAAAGTTACATAATATATGATTATTTTACCTGGCATTTTGGAAAAGACAAAAATAGAGGAATGGTGCAGGTCACTAGTTGCCAAGGGTTAGGAGTTGGTGAGAGCAGAGGGGAGACTGGACTACAGAGACAATACAAGAGATTGTTTGAGGATGATGGAGCTCTTCCATATCCTGATAGTGGTGGTGGTTACATGAACGTATAAATGTTCTGAAACTCATGGAATGATATAACTCCCCAAAAGTCAAACTTATGGTTTATGACTATTGAAATGATGGCATGCTAAGTTGCTTCAGTCATGGTCAACGCTTTGCAACCCCATGGACTGTTGCCCCCCAGGCTCCTCAGTCCATAGGGATTCTCCAGGCAAGAAAACTGGAGGGGGTTGCCATTTCCTCCTCCAGGGGATCATCCCGACCCAGGGATCGAACCCATGTCTTCTGTGACTCCTGCACTGCAGGCAGATTCTTTACTGCTGAGCCACCGGGGAAGCCCAGCTAATAAAAAAATCAATCAAACCCATCATCATCATCTTAACAACAGCTACCCCTACCGTCAAAATAAAACAAAACCAAATGACAGTCCATTCCTCCCTCCCTCCCACTGCAATGATTTCTATAATGCACACAGACAGCCAACTCTGAATCCCTGTTCTTTCCTACCATCTCAGCAGAAAGGTATCAAGTTCTGTTGATTTTATAATCAGAAATTTCTTTAACATTAGTTCTCTTCTTGCTAAACCCACTATGATTTCCCCAGTTCTACTCTTAAAGAGTTGTGATCTGGATTATTTTTGTAGCTTCCTAAATGGTCACCCTGCTCCCAGCTTCAATTTGTCCTCTGAACTGTCACTGGACCAGTACATGTCCATCTTTTACTGTGAAAAATTAAAATATCCTCTAATGATGTGCCACCATCTCCAAGAGAAAGGCCAACCTCTGCCTCCATTTTCCCCCTATATTGGTCTCTTCACACCTCCTCCAATGAGTCATGGTCTTCCTTACTTTCCTGCCTTTACTCATGCTGTTTCTCCCTCCTCTTAGCTTTTTCATTTGAAACCATCCTTTATATCCTCTAAGGCCTTATTCACATGTCATCTTCCCTGATGCTCCCAGGCAGATTTTTTTCACTGCCCCCAGCCCCTCACCTTCGACCCCTGGCTCTTTTTCTATTTTTCTGGGGGAAAACTCAGCATCTCATGGAGCTATTATGTTCCAGCCCAAAGTGGTCAGCTGTCTGAAGACAGGAACTAGGTCTCACCTATTTTCAATCCCAAATATAGGCCTGGCACTGTCATAGGCTGAAATCACATTGGTTCTGAAATTAGAACAACTAATATAAACTTGGGCTTCTCTGATGGCTCAATGGTAAGGAATCCGCCTGCCAATGCAGGAGACCCAGGTTTGACTCCTGGGTCAGGAAGATCACCTGAAGAAGGAAATAGCAACCCACTCAAGTATTCTTGCCTGGAGAATCCCATGGGGTCGCTGAAATGGGCACAACTTAATGACTAAACACAAACAATATCAACTTAGTACATCATTAGCTTAACTTTTCACTTTTCACTCTATGATCCTGCTGTGCTATAGAAATAGCTTCAGTTACAAGTGTGTGTGTATATATACACACATATTTTTTAACCAGAATCCTACTGGTATTTACTGTGTAGAAAGCACTGGTAGGGTGGGGGGTTAATGTAAGAGTTTGTGGAAAACGATGGACAGATACGTACACTGAAGGAAGCTAATAATATTCAGACAAGATTAATGCCTCCTAGATTTTGACTCCTTTTAATATTTATTCCAATACCATTTTTCCTCTTTAATAGAATATGAGAGTCATTCAGATTTCAATAATTCAGAAGATATTCCTGACTTGAATATGGGTTTGTTCTCTAACTATATTTTCCATCCTTCTGGAATAATTTCTTGCTTTCTGCTTTGGGCCTTCATTAGTTGTCCTTTTTATCTTAATCACTTTTCTCCTTATCCCACAACTTTTCTTTCACTGCATGATTATATTTGCCTTCTTTAAAAAATTTCTGGATTGCAAGTATATCAGAGACATAGTGTTAATCTGGAAAAGACTTTGTCTCTAATGTTGTCATTCAAACTTAAGAGAAAAATCATGAAAGTGTTATCCCTGAGAACTGAAAGGAAACAATCAACCTATGGTCTTCATTCTTGTTGTCAGGTGTCTGGACAACATATTACTGCAGAAAATTGGCAACATTTGAAAAGTATTTGGAGATAAAATTGCCTAATTTCTTTTAAGATGAAGCTTTTGAAGTAGTAAACTGTATCCTTTAAGAAAAAATATTGTGATCTCAGGCTCCATTTTTTAAAAATGTATCATATTGTATCTTATTGAGTATGAGTATGCCAAATGTATGGGGTTTTACTTATTTATAAATTATATATGTAAATATATTTATATATGAACTTGAACTACTTTACCAATGTACTGCTAAGTACTACCACTACTACTAACTGCTGATTTGAGCATTATAAAAACCATACATAATGAATATTTTACAGAGATTAAATATGACTAAGAGAACTTCTAATATATTCTCTCTACACCTCAATGGTTTATACTGTATATACTGTGGGGTGTGTATACCACACTTTGGAAACCATGTATACAAAGAATGAACCCTTAAGCCCATTTCTGGAAGGCTATGTTGGGTTGTTATAGGAGGGAGGTAGACAAATTAGAGCAAGTTATGAAAAGTGACCATGTCTGATATCCATGGGTACCTAGTTTACAATTCCCAAGTAAGTACATTTATGCCACAACTTTCTTCTGCACTTTTGTAAACAGCCCTAACTTCCAGGCTGTAAGGGGAAGCCCATGGCCCAGGCTGGGCTCATCATTTTTATTCAGGCTTCACTGGCCAAAGGGACTGGTCCAAGGATGCACGTGGTCTGGCTGAGTCAGTCTATACAAGTCCCCACACCACTCTTTTTGGCTAGAAGATGGGCTCTTCATCCCTCTGGATACAAACTCTATAGGTAGAAGCTTAGAGCTGCTGGCAAATATCATCCAAACTCCATGGAGAAAGCCTATCCACAGTAGTAGAAAAATCAAGGTCTTTATCATGCCTTACTATAGAAGCCCATGGATTCCTATTTTTGTTTAAAACTGGTATGAATTAGGTTTCTGTTGCTTCTGTTCTGTTCAGTCGCTCAGTCGTCTCTGACTCTTTGTGACCCCATGGCCTGCAGCACACCAGGCCTCCCTGTCCATCACCAAATCCCAGAGCTTACTCAAACTCATGTCCATTGAGTTGGTGATGCCATCCAACCATCTCATTTCTGTAATCCCCTTCTCTTCCACCTTCAATCTTTCCCAGCATCAGGGTCTTTTCAAATGAGTCAGTTCTTTGCATCAGGTGGCCAAAGTATTGGAGTTTCAGCTTCAGCATCAGTCCTTCCAATGAATATTCAGAACTAATTTCCTTTAGGATGGACCGGTTAGATCTCCTTGCAGTCCAAAGGACTCTCAAGAGTCTTCTCCAACACCACAGTTCAAAAGCATCAATTGTTCGGCGCTCAGCTTTCTTCACAGTCCAACTCTCACATCTATACATGACTACTGGAAAAACCATAGCTTTGACTTTCTGTTGCTTACAACTTTAAAAAGTTAATAAAAATCAGTGAGAAAGGTACTGAAAGGATGTGAAAACATTCATTCATTCTGAAAGTATTTATTGGCCTCCTATTAAGTGTCAGTCACTGTTCCAGCTGCCAGAAATAAAGCAGTGAGGCATCCAAAAATATCCCTGCATAATGAGCCTTACGTTGAGGTACAAGAGCCAGAGAGTGAAGAGGACAAAAGAAAAATCTATATTATGATACAAAGTAATAACAGGGAAAAATATACTGGGGGGGTGGGGGACATAATATATTTGACTGGTGTGGACAAGGAAAGCCTCACTGAACTAGTCAAGGAAATAATCCACGAAAATACCTGGGAAAGAATATTCTAGGCAGAGAGATCAGCAAGTACAAAGGTCCTGGGGAAGGTCTGCTATGTTAGAGGCACAGCCAACAGATGCATATGGCTGCAGCAGAAGGAACAAGAAAAATACAAAAAACTAGTGAATCTAACAAAAAAGCAGCAGACTCACAGACCTAGAGAAGAAACTCATGGTTATCAGTAGGGAGAGGGGAGCGGGGAGGGGCAATATAGGGGTAAGAGAATAAGAGGTACAAAACATTCGGTAAAAAGCCAAAAAGATGTATTGTACAACATGGGGAATATAGTCAATATTTCATAATAACTATCAGTGGAGTATAACCTTCAAAAACTGAATCACTATATTGTACACCTGTAACATATAATATTGTATAGCAATTATACTTCAATTAAAAGTATACTGTATACTTAAGAGTTGTAATAGTAATGAAACAATAAATTAATTTAAAAATTTAAAAAGTAAGAGGAGCTGGGGTTAGTAGATGTATGCTATTATATACAGAATGGATGAACAACAAGGCCCTGCTATATAACTCAGGGAATTATACTCAATATCCTATGATAAACCATAATGGAAACAGAATATTAAAAAATGTGTATATAGATATCTATAATTTAATCATTTTACTGTACAGAAGACATTAATACATTACAAATCAATTATACTTCAATAAAAAATTAAAAATTCTATTTCAAAAATTAAAAAATAAAAATGTAAAAATAAATGCAATTTAAAAGTCAAAATAAATATATTAAAAAAGAAAGAGGGCAGCCAAGGTAAGACAGAGGTGACAGCCAGATCACACAGCACTTTGTGGGCCACTAGAAAAGCCTTTGGCTTCACTCTGAGTGAGACAGAAGCTTCTGCAGCATTTTGAGCAAATAAAAGACAGGGTCCAACAATTATTACAAATACATTATATGAGAAATCCAAACAGTGCTGGGAATGTCTAGCTTAAAATGCCCTCAGGAAAAGCCAGTAGTGCTTCTGAGAGCTGAAAAGGCTGTCTGTGACAGCCTGTCCCTGATCCTGGGGAGAAACATCTGGAGAGTAACACAAGAATGGAGGCTCTGGGCATCAGATTTCAGCTCAGTTGTTATTTGTGGACATGTGCTTTGTCACAGATCCAACCCCCAGCTCCACGTCCCCTCAATTCATTCATTCACTCTGAAACTCAAAGGTAAAAATCTTAGCAGCAGCTAAAGATTTGGCCTCTCTGGTGTCTCTTGTGACAATATCTGTCCCAAACAATTCACGTTAGTCTTAAAAAAGAACCTGAAGTTGAAACAGCTCTTTGGGGCTGTTTCTGCCCAATTTTCAAGATTGTTAGGGCGTCATTTCAGAAACAGCCTGTCTTAAAGGTGCACCCCGAGAGCATAACCTCCTCTAAATGACCTGACCACTTCATCCGGTGAGAACCTGTGTGAGATGAGAGATCCCTCTTCAGAGTTCAGGGGAAAGCACTGCTTTAACTTCTCTAGACTGTAAAAGGAGCCTCATGTTCAATGAATATTGTTTTTGCCTACTGAATATTCAACACTGGCCCACCTATGGTTCTTGAACTCGTGGAATGAGAGAGCAGACAGGGACCTCTGCATTTACCTCCTGGGAGTGCAATACTGGCTCCACCACAAACACCAGTTCTGATGAACTAGTATTGATTGGTTAGAGGTCTCTGATGAAAAGCTGGTGGAATCTGAGCGGAAGCTTGGTACATGAGCAAGTGATCCAAGGCGAGTGACACCAGTACCCTGAATTTGTAATGCTGTATCTAACTCAACCCTCCTACACTACAGAGAAGAAAACCAAAGCGTTTACTATGACTACTGGTCAAAGGAGAGCTTCCCAGGTGGCGCTAGTGGTAAAGAATCCTAAATCCTAAATAATCTACCTGCAGGAAACACAAGGGACGCAAGTTTGATTCCTGGGTTGCGAAGATCCCTTGGAGTAGAAAATGGCAATCCCCTCCAGTATTCTTGCCTGGAACGTTCCATGGACAGAGGAGCTTGGTAGGCTATAGTCCACAGGGTCACAAAAAGTCAGACACTACTGAGTGATCAAGGTAAAGCCTGACAAATACCCAAGTTCAGATGCACTGTAATTAATCTACACTAGTCAAATATGAATCCAGGTTTTGACTCAAGTAACACTTAGAGTCAACTTCAGGAATAAGTGGTCGATTTCATGTATTTGAAGGGCTCTAACACCTTGGCCAAAGGGTCCTTAACCTCCGTTCAATCCCCAAATTCTACAACTATACACCCAATAAGTTTCAAAGTTCTCCTTTGAACTGAAATACTAATATCCTTGGATAGAAGCAACAGGAAATAATTTTTCTCTCTCTTAGTAGGAATGGTATCATTAGATATCTTAAAGTGAAAAATCTTTCTCTAATGGTGTCATTTAAATTTAGAGAAAGAACATTAAAAACAGCTACATCCAAGGTGGGTGGATTAAGTAATAAGGACACAGAGTTATTAAAGTGGGAAGGAGGGAACATGAGGAAGAGGTTGGCTGGAGGCAATACAAAGCCACTTGGTCACACTCTACACTTCGGTCCAGAGCCAGCTCCGCTCACATGATCTTGGTGTCAAATGGCTAAGTGATATGCATCTTCTTCTTCTTTTTTTTTTTAATTAGTTGGAGGCTAATTACTTCACAACATTTCAGTGGGTTTTGTCATACATTGATATGAATCAGCCATAGAGTTACACGTATTCCCCATCCCGATCCCCCCTCCCACCTCCCTCTCCACCCAATTCCTCTGGGTCTTCCCAGTGCACCAGGCCCGAGCACTTGTCTCACGCATCCCACCTGGGCTGGTGATCTGTTTCACCATACATAATATACATGCTGTTCTTTTGAAACATCCTACCCTCACCTTCTCCCACAGAGTTCAAAAGTCTGTTCTGTACTTCTGTGTCTCTTTTTCTGTTTTGCATATAGGGTTATCGTTACCATCTTTCTAAATTCCATATATATGTGTTAGTATGCTGTAATGTTCTTTATCTTTCTGGCTTACTTCACTCTGTATAATGGGCTCCAGTTTCATCCATCTCGTTAGGACTGATTCAAATGAATTCCTTTTAACGGCTGAGTAATATTCCATGGTGTATATGTACCACAGCTTCCTTATCCATTCATCTGCTGATGGGCATCTAGGTTGCTTCCATGTCCTGGCTATTATAAACAGTGCTGCGATGAACATTGGGGTGCACGTGTCTCTTTCAGATCTGGTTTCCTCAGTGTGTATGCCCAGAAGTGGGATTGCTGGGTCATATGGCAGTTCTATTTCCAGTTTTTTAAGAAATCTCCACACTGTTTTCCATAGTGGCTGTACTAGTTTGCATTCCCACCAACAGTGTAAGAGGGTTCCCTTTTCTCCACACCCTCTCCAGCATTTATTGCTTGTAGACTTTTGGATAGCAGCCATCCTGACTGGCGTGTAATGGTACCTCATTGTGGTTTTGATTTGCATTTCTCTAATAATGAGTGATGTTGAGCACCTTTTCATGTGTTTGTTAGCCATCTGTATGTCTTCTTTGGAGAAATGTTTGTTTAGTTCTTTGGCCCATTTTTTGATTGGGTCATTTATTTTTCTGGAATTGAGCTATAGGAGTTGCTTGTATATTTTTGAGATTAATCCTTTGTCTGTTTCTTCATTTACTATTATTTTCTCCCAATCTGAGGGCTGTCTTTTCACCTTTCTTATGGCTTCCTTTGTAGTGCAAAAGCTTTTAAGTTTCATTAGGTCCCATTTGTTTAGTTTTGCTTTTATTTCCAATATTCTGGGAGGTGGGTCATAGAGAATCTTGCTGTGATTTATGTCGGAGAGTGTTTTGCCTATGTTCTCCTCTAGGAGTTTTATAGTTTCTGGCCTTACATTTAGATCTTTAATCCATTTTGAGTTTATTTTTGTGTATGAGAAATTAAAGAAACAATACCATTCACCATTGCAACAAAAAGAATAAAATACTTAGGAGTATATCTACCTAAAGAAACAAAGGACCTATACATAGAAAACTATAAAACACTGATGAAAGAAATCAAAGAGGACACAAACAGATGGAGAAACATACCATGTTCATGGGTTGGAAGAATCAATATTGTCAAAATGGCTATTCTACCCAAAGCAATCTATAGATTCAATGCAATCCCTATTAAGCTACCAACGGTATTTTTCACAGAACTAGAACAAATAATTTCACAATTTGTATGGAAATACAAAAAACCTCGAGTAGCCAAAGTAATCTTGAGAAAGAAGAATGGAACTGGAGGAATCAACCTGCCTGACTTCAGACTCTACTACAAAGCCACAGTCATCAAGACAGTATGGTACTGGCACAAAGACAGAAATATAGATCAATGGAACAGAATAGAAAGCCCAGAGATAAATCCACAAACCTATGGACACCTTATCTTTGACAAAGAAGGCAAGGATATACAATGGAAAAAAGACAACCTCTTTAACAAGTGGTGCTGGGAAAACTGGTCAACCACTTGTAAAAGAATGAAACTAGAACACTTTCTAACACCATACACAAAAAGATATGCATCTTCTAATAGAACCTGTGCTAGACGCAAATTATCTTTTACTGTCCAATAATGGACAAGTCATTGTACTTTTAAAAATCAAACATAAATTACAGACAGAATTTATCAATCTGCCTTTACTTTCCAAAACTGTTATGAAAACACCCTCTCACCATCAATCAACACCTTTCTTTATCTTTTTCCCTTGTGGTGGTGGTTGAAATGCAAGTATACAGATAAACCAGGCAGTTAAGAGCAATGAGAAAAGTGGACCAGTCTAAAGACGATCAAGGACAACAAGCACTGCATTGGAAAAAAAACAGAGAAGGGTGGGGACTACGTGACATGTTGGACAGAGCATGACCACTTCAAGGGAGCAGCTGCCCAGCTCCTTCCCATCATGGGATGGAGGGTTTCAACACCAGGGCTTCTACTTTATCAGCAGAGTCAGAAACTTCCAGCTTCTTGCATGCAGTATCCTGGGTTTTAAGTACTGCCACAATTTTTTAAAAAGCCGAACAGAGAACAGGGAAGAGGAGGAGAGGGAGGAGGAGGAGGGAGGTGGCGGCGCCGTGGCGGAGGAGCAGGAGCAGGAGGGGGATGGCGAGGAGAAGGCTCCTGGGTGGCATGGCGCTCCTGCTCCTCCAGGCGCTGCCCAGCCCCCTGTCAGTCAGGGCTGAACCCCCGCAGAAATCAGTGATGAAAAAAAAATTAAGAGACCACTTGGTATAGGATGTACTTCAGGATAAGGAAACCTGCGTGGGTACCAACAATCAAAGCTACATCTGTGACACAGGACACTGCTGTGGACAGTCTCAGTGCTGCAACTACTACTATGAACTCTGGTGGTTCTGGCTCGTGTGGACCATCATTATCATCCTGAGCTGCTGCTGCGTCTGCCACCACCGCCGAGCCAAGCACCGCCTTCAGGCCCAG
The DNA here is from genome assembly GCF_033118175.1 of Dama dama. NCBI lineage: Eukaryota > Metazoa > Chordata > Mammalia > Artiodactyla > Cervidae > Dama > Dama dama. Next base: position 34,869,684 of record NC_083704.1, on the reverse strand, counting down.
CAGCGGCAGCATGAAATCAACCTGATCGCCTACCGGGAAGCCCACAATTACTCAGCGCTGCCATTTTATTTCAGGTTTTTGCCAAACTATTTACTACCTCCTTATGAGGAAGTGGTGAACCGACCTCCAACTCCTCCCCCACCATACAGTGCCTTCCAGCTCCAGCAGCAGCAGCAGCAGCAGCAGCTACCTGCACCGTGTGGCTCTGCAGGCAGCAGCCCCCCAGGCACCGACCCCACCAGGGGCTCCCAGGGGGCGCAGAGCAGCCCCTTGTCCGGGCCCAGCAGAAGTAGCACGCGACCCCCAAGCATCACTGACCCTGAGCTCTCCGACGTGCCAGCAGACCCAGCAGCCACCAAAACCCCTGGCATGGAGCCCAGCGGCTCTGTGGCTGGCCTGGGGGAGGTGGACCCCACGGCCTTCCTGGACAAGGATTCCGAATGTAAGGAGGAGCTTCCGAAAGAGTACAGCTCCGAGCAGGGCAGCGCCCTCCCTGACAACAAAGACAAGACACCTGGCAGACACCGCCGCTTCACGGGTGACTCAGGCATCGAGGTGTGTGTGTGCAACCGGGGCCACCATGACGACGACCTCAAAGAGTTCAACGCGCTCATTGACGATGCTCTGGACGGGCCCCTGGACTTCTGCGACAGCTGCAACGTGCGGCCACCTGGCGACGAGGAGGAAGGTCTCTGCCAGCCCTCCGAGGAGCAGGCCCGGGAGCCCGGGCATCCACACCTGCCAAGGCCACCTGCCTGCCTGCTGCTGAACACCATCAATGAGCAGGACTCCCCAAACTCCCAGAGCAGCAGCTCTCCCAGCTAGAGCAGGTCCTGCCTGCACCTGAGAACTTGGCCATGCAACCAGGGTAGGGGAGAACCATGCGAGAAGCATTAAGTAACTGTGTTCCTTCCCCCCCACCCCGTGCTCCTGCATTTTCCTGCATCTCCAGGTACAGTTTGGGGTGTGGGTGGCTTGCCCCCCCCGACAGAAGCACAGTGCCGTGGAGGGCTGAGAAGTTATCCTGTGACTCATTCCTCATACCCCACCCCATTCCCCTTTACCTCTTTTAAAGTCACATCTCACTACCTGCTTGGGTCAGAGAGATGTGTGTTCAGAAGCCCCCAAGGAGGGGATGAGACCGTGCCCTGAGGTGACTCTTGGTGATGGAATGGATGTGCTTTCCGGTGTTGGTTTATGAGAACCTCGCTGCATCTCTGTCCAGAAGAGGTGGCTGGTCTCAGCCCTGGATGAAGAAGGAAGCTCACAGAGGCCCAGGGATTGTTGCCCCTTGCTACCAGCATCTGTGGTGCCAGAACTGTGTTCTGCTCTGGTGGGGAGGAGAGTTGACTGGCAGTGTGGTGGGTTGGTAAGGGACTTGTGCTCTCAAATTCCAGGTGACGAGCTCGCAGTGGTGCCAGGGTGTACTGGAGGGGCCCCTCCCTTCCCAGCAGGGTCTGGCTGGCCTCAGGCTGGAAAATTATACACCTGCCTTTGGTTTTGTTTTGTTTTTTTAAAGAAAAAACAACAACAAAAGCAAGCTGAAAACAACAACTTGACCAGTGGGCAGGCAAGAATTCTGTTTTGGAAAAGGGAAGTTTGTGTCTTTTTCTCAACTTGGCCTTCAAAGAGCCTGGCTATAGTTGAGCCAGGAGATACATAATGTGCAGGCTTGGGTGGAGGCTGTCTCTGGAACTCCTGTGGGTGAGCAGGAGGCCCTGCAGTGTGGCAGCGGATGGAGGTGCAACTTCCCATTGTCTCTGCCCTTTGATCTGCGCCAACGGGTGACCAGTGCCCTCCTCCCGTCCCAGACACACATCTGCCGGCCTTCACGTCTCACTGTTCTCTACGAACAAATGAGGCTGTGGGTCCTGAGAAAGGGCAGGCCCACAGTCTGGCTCTCACACAGTATTTTCTCTTGATTCTGAATAAGTTGTTTTGTTTATTTGTTTTTTCAAACTGACCACTTGGAAAAAAAATGCCTTGGTTATCTGTGGTTTTCATGCCCTTTGCCTGCTCTGCACCGCCCCTTGAGTGGGGTATCTAATTTTTGTAGCCTATGTAAAGAGTCTCAGTGGCCCAGATAGGAGGGTGGAGGCAGCCCTCCTGAAGGACCACAGGATCCTTAATTCCTGTAGTTTTGCTTCAGAAACCAGGTGAGCTTTGATAGGAATAATCTGAATGGAGAAAGCAAACTGCCGAAACTAACATTCCCTGCCCAGCCCTGTTCACATGAATAGCTTGGTTCTTCCCCCACTCTTGAATGATGATATTCAGAGTAGGCGTTGACGTTTTGGTTAAGAAAGGAAGGTATATATCTGTATATATATATATGAATACACACGTATCCATGTGTATGTGTATATATATGTATATAAACACATACACACAAAATAGACAAATCTGAGGCTGTGAGGTGAACAAGTGTCTGCATTTGGAGTCCACAAAACCAAAATCCATGTTGAACAAGTGCAGTCTGTATACGATGACTTTTCCAGTAACCTGTGTGTGTCTGTCCATTGTGTGTGAGCCCCCAGCCCTGTTTTCCTGTGAATATACTTTGAACGGCAGCCACTCTGCTCACATTACCATGCGTTCGGAGCAGGTGCAGCCCTCTCAAGGTAATTTATTTTACGCATTTACTGTTTACTGAGCAAATGTCTGACTGTGCACTCGGGTGTACTCAGCAGTGCTGTTGACGGCAGTCCCCACTTTTGCCAGAGATACTGTGTTCCGAGTAGAGGTTTTACTCTACCCCTCACTGCAATTTGCACATTGCTCCATGGACACACGGAGGCCTGTGTCCTGTTCCCCGTAAGCGGAAAGTGCTCTGAACCTGTCCGCTTTCCCCGGCTGCTCCTAGCCCTCGGCATCAGCCCCCAGGGGGGTCCAAACCCCTTCAGGACAGAGGGCCAAGGTGGAACCTCAGACTGAAGCTTGACTGGATCTTCAGGGTCAAGCTCAGACTGCCTTTGGCCCAGGCATCGGCCCTACCCAGAATTGCCAGGAGGCTTTGACGGCCACCACAGTGCCATAGGGCTTACCTCCCTCTGCTGAGGTCCGGCACATGGCCGACGTGTGGCCAGAGCAGGCAGGAGTGTGCCTGCAGCCCCCCTCAGATGCCTTTCCTGACGCCTTTTTTTTTTTCATCCCAAACAACTCACTGAAGTGTCTCAAAGGCTATCAAGTTTTACCAAAATGAACCCTGTTTGAGTTAACTGGTCAAAGGGGTGGATTCGGGCCCTCTGAAGATTCCTTCTCCAGTCAGAGTGGGGAACTGGTGTGCAGGTTTACTGCTGGGTTCACTGCAGTGTCTGACCCTAAAGGCACGAGAAGAAGAAAATGAAAATGCGGCGGGTGGAGCTGGACTCAAGTCCTGTGTCACCGCCTGGCCCCTGCTGCCTGAGGCTGCCCTGCACATGGACGCACGGGAGTAGGGAGCTGAAGGACCCTTGAGGGGCCAGGGAGATGGAGGGAGCCTGGTATTCCAGGCAAGTGAGAAGAAAGGGATGGGTCAAGGGTTTGGTGCTACAGTCGGAAGTTTTGCAACTGCTAACACATTCCTGTGTGAGGCACATCACCCTTTGTCAGTTATTGTGAATATGTGTATTTTAAGCAATAAGATTCAGCTGGTCAGACTTTTGTGGGCAGTCTCGGTGACGCATTTCCTGTGCTGTGATTGTTCTGAAGACAGAGTGGCTCTAACCACTGTGAGAAGCCCAAATAAAATCCATCCCCAAAACCTGAAAAAAAATAAATAAATAAATAAAAAGCCGAACATGAGGCAAGCTGATTACAGACATCTCTGGCAAAGTCTGGCTTATTGGTGACAACTTTCCTATCTCTGCTTTAAGACTTTCTTTGATAGGACACATGTATATGTATCACCAAGTCTTTTCGCTGGAACTATCACAACATTTTTAATTGGTTATGTTGTTGTTTAGTTGCTCAGTCATTTCTGACTCTTTGTGACCCCATGGACTGCAACACACCAGGCTTCCCATCCTCCACTATCTCCTAGCATTTGATCGAATTCATGTCCACTGAGTCGGTGATGCCATCCAACCATACGGTCCTCTGTTGTCCCCTTCTCATCCTGCCTTCAGTCTTTCTCAGCATCAGGGTCTTTTCCAATGAGTCAGTTCTTCGCATCAGGTAGCCAAAGTATTCAAGCTTCAGCTTCAACATCAGTCTTTCCAATGAATATTCAAGGTTGATTTCCTTTAGCATTGACTGGTTTGATCTCCTTGCAGTCCAAGGGACTCTCAAGAGTCTTTTCCAACACCACAGTTCAAAGGCATCAACTCCTCAGAGCTCAGTCTTTTTTTACTGTTCAGCTTTCACATCCATACATGACTACTGGAAAAACCATAGCTTTGACTAGACGAACCTTTGCCAGAAAAGTAATGTCTCTGCTTTTTAATATGCTGTCTAGGTTTGCCATAGCTTTTTTCCCAAGGAGCAAGCGTCTTTTAATTTCATGGCTGCAGTCACCATCTGTAGTGATTTTGGAGCCCAAGAAAATAAAGTCTGTCACTGTTTCCATTGTTTCCCCATCTATTTGCCATGAAGTGATGGGACCGGATGCCACAATCTTAGTTTTTTTGAATGTTGAGTTTTAAGCCAGCTCTTTCACTCTCCTCTTTCACCTTCATCAAGAAGCTCTTTAGTTCCTCTTCACTTTCTGCCATAAGGGTGGTGTCAACTGCATATCTGAAACTATAACTGACTATTACTGTTGTTATTCAGTCACCCAGTCGTATCCAACTCATTGCGACCCCATGGACTGCAGCACAGAAGCCTCCCTGCCTTTCACCATCTCCCAGAATTTGCCCCAAGTTCATGTTCATTGCACTGGTGATGCCATCCAGCTATGTCATCCTCTGACACCCTCTTCTCCTTCTGCCCTCAATCCTTCCCCAAATCAGGAACTCTTCCAAAGAGTTGTCTGTTCACATCAGATAACCAAAATCCTGGAGCTTCAGCTTCAGTATCAGTCCTAAGAGTGAATATTCAGGGTTGATCTCCTTTAAGATTGACTTGTTTCATCTCCTTGCTGTCCAGGGGACTCTCAGGAGTCTTCTCCAGCACCACAGTTCAAAGGCATCAATTCTTTGGCACTCTGCCTTCTTTACAGTCCAGCTCTCACAACCATACATGACCACTGGGAAGATCATAACCTTGGCTATACAGACCTTTGTTAGCAGAATAACATCTCTGCTTTTCAACACACTGTTTAGGTTCATCATAATTGGCTATACCACAATACAAAAGTTTTTTTTAAAAAAGACTTTTTTTATAAGGCATATAATTATGGGACTCTGATGTTTCAAAGGAGAAATTCCCTCTCAAATACTTAAGCAAATATTGTTACCAATCTGGGACAAGTCATTTGCTTATGCAAACTGATCAAGACAGATGTCACTTATAAAATATCTGACTTGGAAACTGCGTGGCTGTTGGACAAGATACCTTCAAAACTGGGGTTTTATCAGAAAATGTTGGTTAAGAGCACTCACAGAAAGAAATCCATTGATAAAGAGTCAGTGCTATGGAATGGGAGAAGATATGTGCAAATAAATCAATCAACAAGGGCTTAATCTCCAAAATATACAAATAGCTGAGACAATTCAATGACAATAACAAAAATAAACCAAGCCAATCAAAAAAAAACAAAAATGGGCAGAAGACCTAAATAGACATTTCTCCAAAGAAAACATACAGATGGCCAATAGGCACAGGAAAAGATGCTCAATATCACCAATTATTAGAAAAATGCAAATCAAAACAACAATGAGCCACCACTTCACACAAGTAAGAATGGCCATCAGTAAATAGTCCACAAATAACAAATGCTGGAGAGAGTGTGAAAAAAAGGAAATCTGCTTACACTGTTGGTAGGAATGTAAATTGGTGCAGCCACTATGGAAAATAGCATGGAAGTTTCTCAAAAAGCTAAAAATAGAGTTGCCATTTGATCTAGCAATCCCACTCCTGGGCTTACCTACCCAGGTAAAAACTATAATTCAAAAAGATACATGCATCCTTATGTTTAAAACAGAACTATTTACAATAGCCAAGATAGCAAGACATGGAAACCTAAACATCTACAGACAAAGAAATGGATAAAGAAGATGTGATATATATACAGATACCTATTTATATATAGAGAGAGATACCTATATATACAGATACCTATATATATATACACACAGATACCTATATACAGAGAGAGATACCTATATACACAGATACCTATATATATACAGATATCTATATATATATACACACACACAGATACCTATATACAGAGAGAGATACCTATATATACAGATACCTATATATATATATACACACATATATATACAGATACCTATACATATATATATACACAGATACCTATATATAGAGAGGGATACCTATATATATATATACACACACACACCTGTATATATACATATACACATATATACAGATACCTATATATATATATACAGATACCTATATATAAAGAGAGATACCTAGATATATATACACACCTATATATATATATATACAGATACCTATATATATATATACACACACACAGATACCTATATATAGAGATACCTATATATACATAAACCTATATATATATACACACCTATATATATATACAGATACCTATATATATATATACAGATACCTATATATATAGAGAGAGATACCTATATATACATAAACCTATATATATATACACACAGATACCTATATGTATATACAGATACCTATATATATACCTATATATATATACAGATACTTATATATATATATACACCTATATATATAGATACCTACCTATATATATATATATAGAGAGAGAGAGAGAGAGAGAGAGATTCCATAGTGTGTGTATGTGTGTGTGTTGGAATGGAATGGAACAATGGACTATTACTCAGCCATCAAAAGAAGAAAATCACGCCATTTGTAGCATTATGGATGGAACTACAGATTATCACGCTAAGTGAGGTAAGTCAGAGAAAGACAAATCCTGCATGGTACCATTTATATGTGGAGTCTAAAATACAATACAAACCAACAGCTACGAAACAAAAAGAGACTCACAAAGAACAGAACTGCGGCTGCCGAGGGGGAGTGGAGTGAGTGAAGAAACAGCAGTTGGGATCAGCAGCGGCAAACTACTCCATACAGGACGGATAAACAGCAAAGCCCTATTGTACAGCACAGGGAACTACATTCAGTATCCTATGACAAACCATAATGGAAAAGAAAATGAAAAAGAATGTACACGTATAATAGTTCCTTTTCTATACAGAAGGAATTAGCACAACAATGTCAACTAAGCTTCAATAAAATTTTTTAAGACAAGGGAAAAAAAAACAAAAAAAGAGCCAGTGCTTCCTGAAATGGGCACACCTGGCTCAATGCCTCTGTGCTTCGTCAGAGAGGAGAGGAGGCATCTTGACTGGTTAGTTGCTTCAAGGAAATGAACAAGTTGGAATCATCACTCACTCATCTGGAACAACCTCAGCATCTAGGAAATTTGACGTTTCTGGCCAAACTGCTTCCTTCCCTCCTCCATGACAGCAAAGTCAAGTTATACTATAAATGTACCTTTCCATGTGGAGATTATACGTTACCCTAAAAATGATGAAACTAATTTTCACAAGTGTGTCTTGATTTCAAAATGGTCTATAGCAACTATATTCCTTCTAGAGTTCTTCAAAATTTTACAGTTATTTTATATAACAAGCTCTCCATAGAGACCTTGATTTAGCATACATACTTCTTGTTAGAAAATCCTTTTCCTTGAATAGTCATGAGACTAAAATTCTAAGTTGCTCCTATTTATCCATTAGAGAAAGTCTCCTTATGTAATCTTTCCAAAGTGCATTTAAACTAAAGTCATGATATCACCACCTCTTGTTAGAGATGCAACCCTCCTAGAATCACAGGCTAGGAGATGGGTCATTTGCAGATTGAGCCCACTGTGTGATCGATTAGTTTTCTTCTCCTCCTTTTCTAGCAACACTCACTTTGTCAAACCAAACTCAAGATAAGTCATGCATGAACAGTTCATCAACTAGGGAAAATGGGAAAACTTTCCATAAAATAAATAGTTTGGTACCTCAAACACCATCATATCAGATATGTACATTGTGTTCATCTCATAAATGCCAAAGTCCTCTGGTCGGCCGATTGGATCTGAAAAATTACAAAAAAGTCTCCAACTCCTAAAGGCTGGTGAGCACCTCTTAATTTAACTTTATTTTTTTCACTTTGTGAAATAGGAATAGTATAAACACAAGATGGGAGCACTTAGCGCTTCTTTTAGCATCATCTTTCTGGAGCTGAGAGGGCTGCCCAGGGCCTCCACACATAGCCGCCTCTTTGGTCTCCAACTCAGTTCTTCTCAAGACATTTTTAGGGCCTCCTCCAGAGGCTCAGGCCCAAACAGATGTCCCTCTCGCCCCCACTTCAAACTGGTGTGGTGTGAAGAAACACAAGAGGGAAGAAGGGGAAAAAAGCTTTGGTAACCATGTGTCACAGTATAGAAAGTGGTTCATATATTAAGAGAAAGTCAAAATGAAAAACCAGAAAATATGTAGCTAGGTTATGCATTATCACGAAAAACAGCTTCTAGCAGCTTCTCAGTTGAACCAAGCAGGTGTGACCCTAGAGGATTAGACTGACGATATCATGGTACACAGGTGGGGCTTCTGACTGTGGAAGACAAATCTGAACTCCCAAAGGCAAAGTTTCTCAACCTCGACAACACAAGAAAAGCACAGCGGCTCATGCTCAGTGTAGGGGATATGTTAATACTAGCTGCTGCAGGAAGCATCCCTGGCCTCTCCACCCTGGAGTCCCAGAGCACGGCATCCATGGTAACCGAGAAAGCCTCCAGATTTGTCAAGTGTCTCCTGGTAGCAAAACCACTCTCAGGCGAGAACTTCCAATTTCAGGTTTGAATTTGATTTACAGACTGTCCTGACTTAATGATGGTCCCACTTAATGACTTTTGACTTCACTATGGTGCAGGACAGGGAAGCCTGCATGCTGCAGTCAATGGGGTCACAAAAAGTAGGACATAAATGAGCGACTGAACTGAACTGATGGTGCAAATGTGGTATTCGACTCAGTAGAAACAGAATTCTGAAATTTGACCTTTTTTCTGAGCTAGCAATAATCTTTTGTGATACTGGGCACAGGCAGGGGCCGCGGCTTCCAGTGAGCCACGTACTCATGAGGGTAAGCAGTCTATACCATTCATCTGTATCCATCCGACTGCTCTGTTCTTCACTTCTGATACTGTATCCAAATAAATGGCAGGATATTCAGCACAAGTATAAAATAGGCTCTGTGTTAGACGATTTTGCCCAACAGTAGACTAACATGGGTGATCCGTGCACTTTTATGGTAGGCTAGACTAAGCTGTGATGTTGGGTAAGTGAGGTGTATTAAATCCGTTTTCAACTTACAGTATCTTCAGTTTGTGATGGATTTACTGGGACACAATCTCACCAGAAATTGAGGAAGATACACATACTTGATGCTCAATTACTGAGTACTATTGCTCTGTGGGCTCCTCCAGATGGGTTAGCTGTACTTCAGAAATGCTAGTCTCAGAGAGAGCACTTACACAGAGCCTGCACCAACAGGAATTATGTAGCCAAAGCCTATCAATTTTATAGATCAGAAAATTGAGGCCCAAGACAGATGGACTATCTAACTGAAGTACTAGATTTAATGGTGGCCCAGGCTTTGGTACTGTTTTTTTTTTTTTTTTTGGTCTGTTTAATTTTACTGAAGCATAACGATTTACAATGTTATTTAATTTCTGATGTACAGGAAAGGGACTTAGTTATATATATACATATATATATATATATTCTTGTTCATATTCTTTTCCATTAAGGTTTATCACAGGATACTGAATATATTTCTCTGTGCTATACAGTAGAACCTTATTGCTTATCCATCCTATATATAATAGTTGGCATTGCATCTGGTAATCATAAACTCCCAATCCTTCCTTCCCTACCTCCAATGCTGCTTAAAAAAAAAAAAAATTCCCCAGACACCTCTATAAGCAGCCAAGTCCAGGCAAGGAATGGATCTACAGGGAGATTCACTTTAGACCAGAATCTCTGAAGAGCTGTTGGTGGTCCTACAGCCTGTGTGGATGACGTCTAGACTGTGTTCAGGAAGAACTGCTCACCGGGATCAGTCTGTGACAAAGAACGACTTCCCCTTTACCCTTAAAGTCCTAGCTCTCAAATATATCTTGGGTCAAGCAAAAAACCCTCACCTTTCTCCCATCAGTACCCACATTACAAGAAGACCTGGGTGCTCCTGAGATTCAAACAGCAGGCGACTGGTTGAAATACAGGATTTATTCATAAGGTGGGCAGATGTGTTTGCAGCAACTCTATTAGCATGAGAACAACATTCTGCACAGAAAACCCGCATGCAAATTTCACCCTGATTTGGCAACTGCAGGCCTAACACTACAGAAGTGATTACATCAACTGCTTCCTCTGGCTCACAGCTCCTAAACCTTGAGAAAAACCAGAACTCCTACTTTCTGCAATTGGCTATCCACTTCCCCATCCCACTCTGAGTCAAGTTCCCTCTCTCTAAAGACTCCTCTTAGCGGTTGATAGTCCCACAGGGGGCCCAGCAACAGGAGTCAAGCAAGCAGCCCATCAGGGATCCTGGAGGATGCTTCTGATTCGCGTGCCTCAGAGAACTGACTCCATCACCATATGTTCCCAAAGGTCCTCCTTCTGCCGGGTCCCTTGGAGCTTCTGTCATGGACAAGGGTTGTTTCCGTCTGCTAAGCCAGTGTTCCTCTTAGTCCTGGCAACCACACCCTAGATTTTTGCTTTCTAAGGAACCACTCCTCCCCACTCTCAGTCCTCCAGATGCAGGTAAGCCGACCTCCACTTCTAAAACCAGGTATGGAAGCAACACTCAGGGTTGGCTCAGCAGACCATGTGACTCTCTGAGCTCAGAGATTGGTTCAAAGATGGACACATGAGGCTACCTGGGCCGAGAGGCTGGATTCCAGGAGGATGGCATTCCTGCTGAAAGAGATCGACTCCTGTAACAAATACTGCTGAGAGGACAGGGCTTGGGCCGGGCCAGGGGAGCCACCCCAGAATCCTACAGAGGAGAGAAACCACGAGATGGAGAATGGCCCAAATCCCACAAGCTGGCATGGGTTTCCAATCCGGCTCTGTCTTAAGTCATCAACCTCATTCCGGAATCGCAACTTACTGTAATCAGTTAAGCTCCTCATGTCTAGGCCAATTTGGAGTAAGCGCCTATTCCGGTTAACTGAAGTGGTCTAGCAGGTATAGAAGACATGGGGCTCTTCCGAACCATTTGCTGTTTATCAAATTCACTGAGTATTTCTGAACAGCTTGATTTCCTTGGGGTCCTAAATAAAGATGGCTAAAGACTTTAACAGCTCCATATCACCTATTAAATCTCAATCTCCTCAGTCTGCCATTTCAAGCTTGTGGTGACCTGGTGTGACTCATGTCAGCCTCCTCCCAACCCCTCCCTTTTGGTATCATACTCCTGCTTGCACGCACTCAGAATCCCCTCACCAGTCCCCTCATGACCTGTCCATCCTCTCTTTGTCCTAGGGTCTCTCACCAGTCTTTCAGTTTCCACTCGTCACCTCTTCTAACACGTCTTCTGTGATGCCACCAGCTCAACGCCATGGCTCCTCACCTGAGCTCCTGTGGCCTGTTGCCTATATTCCTCTCTGCACAGGGAAAGTGTGTTTCAGTGTGGAGGCCCACAGCAGGCCATCAAGAACATGCTATTATTACCAGTATAGTCACAGGTGACTTGGTTCTTTGTGCCCAGTTCCCTGGTTCAGCTGCTAAATACTAACATCTCTCAAGGGTCCATGTCCCGTTCGTTCTTAGTTCCCTGTAGCACTAAAAAGATAAGCTTTTGAACAACTATGATCACATATTGATATCTGCTACTGTTTTATTAAAAATAGCATGTGACTTCATATTGCTAATATGGAAATCATGAGATGGAGGCACAGAATCAGTTATAAGGAACCACCTTGGCTGCATCTGAGACGAAGTGAGAAGTGTAGGTAAAATGGAATGCAACTCAAGTACAGTCACCTCTTGGAAACAGTGACAGACTTTATTTTTTTGGGCTTCAAAATCACTGCAGATGGTGACTGCAGCCATGAAATTAAAAGACACTTGCTCCTTGGAAGAAAAGCTATGGCCAACCTAGACAGCATATTAAAAAGCAGAGACATTACTTTGCCAACAAAGGTCCATCTAATCAAAGCTGTGGTTTTTCCAGTAGCCATGTATGGATATGAAAGCTGGACTATAAGGAAAGCTGAGCACCAAAGAATTGATGTTTTTGAACTGTGGTGTTGGAGAAGACTCTTGAGAGTCCCTTGGACTGCAAGGAGATCCAGCCAGTCCATCCTAAACGAAATCAGTTCTGAATATTCATTGGAAGGACTGATGCTGAAGCTGAAACTCCAATACTTTGATGCCATCTGATGCGAAGAACTGACTCACTTGAAAAGACCCTGAAGCTGGGAAAGATTGAAGGCAGGAGGAGAAGGGGACGAAAGAGGATGAAATGGTTGGATGGCATCACCGACTCAATGGACATGAGCTTGAGTAAGCTCCAAGAGCTGGTGATGGACAGGGAGGTCTGGCGTGCTGCAGTCCATGGGGTCGCAAAGAGTCAGACACGACTGAGTGACTGAACTGAACAACTGAACTCAAGTGTTGACATCGGGACTCAGGGTTTGGAGACAACTCAGTTTGGTCTTAGAGCTTGGCTTTGTCTCTGTTGTGGGATCTTGGGCTGGCTTCTTATCCTGTACAATCTGTTTCCTCATTGGTAAACTGTGGTTTCTAGAATATGTCTCACAGGGGTCTCAGGAGGCATAACATTCCAGCACACGGGAAGCATTTCACCATGTGACAAGCAGCATGTGTTCCAGAAGCAGCAGCCAACGGAAAATGCCTGTGACCCCATATCCTGCGCAGGGTGATTTCCTGTTTGCCCTCCCTACTTCACTGGTCCTCCTAGTCCGTGAGGATTATATTTCAGGTGCTTATTTGTTTTTCAGCTCTTCCTAGGGCTGGAAATGTCAGTCTTTCATTTCTGTACGCTGTATTACTCCCTTGTTCTCTCTGAAAATGACTGTTTAAAAATCTTTTTGTACCATCCTTTACATCATGATGCTGACCCTGAGCATGCTGTCCCAGGACACTCAACTCTCCATTTTTTTAGTCTCCGTTTGCCAACCTTGGCAATTTTAAAAAGGTCCCCGATTCTACAGGGGAAAGTTCAACAGGACAATCACGATCATCTTTCTTTGGTGCCTGGTGCTGAGTTGGTAATCCAAGAATATTTGTGTCCTTCCTTCTCTTGATGATGGTCAGTCAGTTCTTATATAATCAGTCAGTTGTTATTTACCAAGTATCCTCTAAGTACCAGGGACTGTGCGAGGCCTGAGTACGGACGGTAAGCCAGACAGACATGTGTTTCCATCTTGGCCCTCTTCCAGTCTGCTCTGGAACATTTCTTTGCTGTAAATGGAAGGACGAAGGAAGATTGGAACTTCACCAGCGCTCATCTTACCCTGCCATCTCCTTCTTTATTAAAATTGCAACATGAAGAAGAAAAACAACCACCCTTCCTCCAAGAAGGCGCTCATAATTACCTGCACCAGTCACTGGGAAGCGAATATGTTCACTGCTCTTTAATTATATTGGCCTTATTGTTTCATAAGAAAATAAAAAACAGTCTCAACAGGGAGACTGCACAGAGCAGAGGAAGCCAAACATAACTTATGTACCTTATTAAAAACAATTAGGGATTGTTTGATGAGGCAGACTTGACTCCAGATGGCTAGCCTCCATATAGCCATAGTTCTGGTTTCTTTTCACCTTCCCCCAGCCTCTTACCAATGTCTGCAGCATCAGTTTCCTTAAAATACAAGGATGGGATTGTAAGGGATGCTGTTCCCCCATTCACTCCTTTGCTCTTATTGATGGCAACCTAACGTTTGCGGGTTCGGGTCTTCTCCATCACCATCTCCACCCCAGGGCTCAGGCTGTCAAGGGCATGACTGAGACACACTTGATCAGTCTCCTCAGACCTCTGGGTTCACCCTCCTGGGTGAGCAAGTCTGCCCAAGGGGACCTTAGGGACCAATCATGGATCAGCTTGCTGCTTCATTTTAGGCACGAGTAGGCCAGGAGGCATGCAAAAGGCCCGTGTGATGTCACACTGGCTGCCTTCCCTGCACCCACATCCTCCCTTCCCGCCTCCGTCACCGCATTTCAGTGACACCCACAAACGAGGCTCTCCCCACACATAAACGTGGGTCTGCACTCTGCTTGTGCTTACGCGGCGTCTTCTGCCCAGACTGCCCTCATGCTTCTTAGCTCACTGTTACAACTTTCAGCGAAGGCATCGGCTCCCTCCCTTGCATCCCATCCAGCCTCTACACCTGGGCTGTGCGGACGGCTCCCTGTGTTTTCTTAGATCATAACAATCTGTTCGAGGTTCTGTTTTCCTTAAGAAACCACAGGCTTCTTGAGGTCAAGGACTGATCTATATTTATCACCAGCTTCCCAGTACAAGATACAATTAAAGGAACACAGTTTGGGGGCTCTCTATCTGAATTATCTGCTAGAACCACAGGGTAGTTTCTTAATAATATGCCTCCCAGGGCCATACCTACTTGGGAGATGGTTTGGTATGGGGCCCCACAATCTGTGGGCCTTCCTGGTGGCTCAGACAGTGAAGAATCTGCCTGCAATGCACAGTCTACATTTTTAGCAGCTCCCCAAATGGTGCTGGCGATGTCCAGCAAACGTGGTGAACCGTAACAGTCATCACTGAACAAGAGTTTGTGAAACTGTGCTCCTCCATGCTAGGAAACAAAAGACATTTCTGGACTTTCTATAATAGGTTTTTATTGGTCATTCCTGACTGAGAAATCGAGACATACGAATGTATGGGGAGTAATTTATTTTCCCATTTGCTTGGTGATGCTCTAAAAATAAAGGGAAAGAAATAAAAGTGAGTACCAAATAGAAGACCTGTCAAACCTAAACATCCACTAACAGAGAACTTATTAAATGATTATGGTATGCTCATACAGTGGAATCTGATAGGGCCACTGAAAGGCCAACTCTTTAGCTACAGACATGGACCAATACCCAACACACATTAAGCGAAAAAAAGTAAGATACAAACAAAATTTGGTACCTGTTGATGGTTGAACTGTGCTCCCCTCAAAAACATGCTTAAGTCCTTATCCCTGGTACCTTGGAATATGACCTTATTTGCAGAAAATGAGGTCCTACTGGATTAGGATAGGCTCAAATCAAGACACTGGTGTTTTTATAAAGAGAGAGAAATGCAGATACAGACATAGAAGGTCATGTGAAGATGGGAGCAAAGATTGGAGTGATGCAGCCACAGGAGCTAGTGGAGAGGTACGAACATGTTCCCTCAGAACCTTCAGGAAAACCTATTCTACCAACAACTGGACTCCCAGCTTCCGGGCTACGAGACAATAAATTCCTGTTGTTTCAAGCCACCCGGTCTGAAGTGATTTGTTATGACAGCCCTAGGAAACTAATACAGTAGCCTATCATTCTGTGTAAATTATTAATATCTATCTATCTTTTAATACGAGACTCTTTCTGAAAGGACACCCAAGAAACTGAGAACAAACATACCTCTGGCAAAGAGAGGTATGGCTGGCAGCAAGAGGGGTAACATATTTCTTTTCCTGTGTGTGCTTTTATGTGTTTTTTTGTCTTATACTACATTCACATGCTATTTATGTAATAACCAATGATTTTACAATTATTGTGATTTTTTTTTTACAGTTTGGGTCAGCTGCAGAAATAACCCAAGAAAGCTGCTTAACCTCTCAGAGCCTCAGGCTTTACATTAAGAAAATGGGATAATAATATTATCTACAGTTGATGCTTGAACAATGTAGAGGGTAGAGGCATCAACCCACCCATGCAATTGAAAATCCGTGTATAACTTTACAGTTGACCCATCTGTAGTTCCACATCTGGGGATTCAACCAACCTTGGATTGTACAGTGCTGTAGTATGTCTTTACTGAAAAAATCTGCATACAAGTGGACACATACAGTTCAAACTTGTGTTGTTCAAGGGTCAAATGTACCTTACACTCTGTGCATGATATGCCTTGAACAACGCCTGGCACAGAAAGGGTCTCAAGGAGTGATCACAATGGCAATTGTTTTCAGGGCCAGTATGTGATTTAAGTACTTCAACCAATAGTTAAAATCCAAACAAGGAATCATCAGGGAACCTGGAGGGGACCAGACTAGACTGTGGAGGCAGCTAATAATGCTTGCTAACCAAGTATAGCAAGTCTAGCTAACCAAGTACCGCAATGTGTTACACAGAGGAGACAGTCCTCAGCAGGCTTCCTCACCAGCAGCCGTGTCACGTTTGGGACTGGATGATTCCACGGCCGGGGGCTATGCTGCACACAGTAGGCTCTTCAGCAGCACTGATGGTGTCTAGCCACTGGGTGCCAGCAGAATGCCTCCCTCAGTTGTGATCATCAAAAAAGCCTCCAGACATTGCCTCGTGTCCCAGTCGAGAACCAACAGTCTGAGATCAGTGGTTTCCAACGTGTGTCCTCCAGGCCAGCAGCATTCATATCACCCAGGAGCCTATTAGAAATGCAGAATTTTTGCCCCATCTCTGACTCACCACATATGAATCTGTGTTTTCTGTTGTTGTTAGGTAACTTCCATTTCTTTTGAATGTAGAACAAATCACTCAAAAATTTTTTTCAATTAATATTGACTTTTTAAAACTTTCTATTTTGTATTAGGGTATAGACAATTAACAATGTTGCCACAGTTTCACCTGAACAGCAGAGGGACTCAGCCATACATATACATGCATCCATCCTCCCCCGAACTCCCCTCCTGTCCGGGCTGCCACCTGACACTGAGCAGAGTCCCATGTGCTTACAGCAGGTCCCTGGTGGTTTTCTATTTTAAACACAGCAGCGTGTACATGTCCACCCCAAACTCCCTAAACACCCTTCTCCACCGGCAACCATGACCTCGTTCTCTGTCAGTCTCTGTTTCTTAAGGAATGAACCTGTGTTTTAACAAGATCCCCACCCACATCATTCTTACGTACATTAAAATTTGATCAGTGTCCATCCACACCAGTGCCTCTCCCCTCCTAAACATAGAAATCCCTGCCCCTTGAGTTAAAAGCACAGGTTATTGACTCCGACCAAATCCACTGCATAGACTCCACAGGAGAAAGGGCTGGGAATGGATATTTTAAAGTGATTCTGAGGATAAAAAGGTTGAAGAAACTCTACAGTGCTTCTACAGAGGGACAAAATTTAAGCTACTTTCCAGAACTTCCTGGGAAGAAAGTGTCTTGGCTCAAGAACTTGTTCTCTGGATATTCAACAAATCCTCACCAAGCAATGGCCAAGGGGCAAGCCTTTTTAAGAGACATGTCTCCGTACCATCATAAAGCCTACAGCCCAACTGCATGTTAAGTGACAGAGAAGCGGAATCTAGCTGACACCATTCAAACTCCTGGATCCAGCTGTGTCAGAACCCTTTGACTTCCTTGTCCCAGGAGCAAATAAGGTAGTTTTCGCTTAAGCCAACTGAAGTTTGATTTCTAATAATTTGCCTTGGAGACAGTCTCAACTAACACACCATCCTTTGAGGTCACAAGACTAATTTTCCTTCCTATGACCATGTTTAAGAAAGCAACTTTCTAATCCCTAATATTGCTTTCCATGAAGCTCTGTCCATAGGGAGACAGTAGAGAGCTCAGTGAGGAGAATGTGATAGTTTCTGTAGTGACAGAGAGCATCATAAACGAATTACATTCCCGCTTTATATCCATCTCTTGCGAGTTTGTTTACTGTGAGTCAGTGTTCAGATTTTCACACATCTGGGTATACTTAGCAAAACGATGCCACATCCATACTCCACTGTGTTCTGGCAAGACTTCTTTAAATAGCAAAAAGTGTTTAAACCCAGTTAGTCTATAGATCTCCTCCCAATATACACAATAGAAAAGTGGATCTTTCTTTTGTTTTCCTTATTTATAACTTTATTCACATGTTTATCTCTTTTTGTTCCTTTTCCTTCATCTTTCACCTTCTAAACGATATCTACAGTTAGTGCTTTATTTTTTTCATGATCCCTTCCACAGGCCAATATTTAATTTTAAGATTTTGTTTTAGGTGTCTCCCACGGGTCCCAAGTGCGCACACAAACTGATGCTTGGAGCTCCTTTATCTACAGTAATGTAAATTTCTATATAATGTAATTGGCAAATGAGCTCTGGTCTACGACCTGGTTGTCAGACATGAGTGGAAGGTCTTCCCTTGTGTATGGAGTACCAGGAGGGGAGGGAAGGTCAAACAATCCTGTTTGGTGATAAACAGAGATATGTGGTGAGTGCCCGCATCAGAGTTCTCCTGACCTGATCTTTCTAAATAGGCTAATGAAATGGATGCCAGCTAGCTGGAAGATTTTTGCAATTGCCATTACTGGAAGTCCTTGTAAGACAGAGAATACAGATTCGTCCCCGTTGATGTATAAGCTGAGGTAGATTGTCCCCATCAAGAGCTACCAAATATGAAGTAGGGCCAGCAAGGAGTGGGGTCTTTGCCAAGGACCCCCAGAAGTCCTGTCCCACACTCTGGTGTGAACGTGGCTAAATCCTTTCATCTCACTGTACCCCTGCTTCCTCACCTGTAAAGTGTTAACAGTACTCGCCTCACAGGTTAATATATAAAATACAATTGGCCCATGGTTAGCATCTCTGGATATTTGCTATTATTATTGGTACTAAAAGTTATGTATCAGCTTTTTTTCCTCCTTACTATGCAAAGTTGGGATTCCAAAGTGAACAGCTGCACGGCGTTATCATCTTTCTACACATTCACACATAGCAATCTTAATGATACATCACAATGAATAATTTGGCATTATTTAGCTCTCTGTACACTAAGCCATGGACTGCATCAAACCCAACTCAAATAGCGATCTCGCTCTTCAAATTTCAGCGGCGAAGCCATTCATAAATAAAAAAACGGCTTCTTGTTTTGTATGAATCAATTCACAAGATAAATATTTAAATAAAATGTGGCTTCAATTGTGCTCTCTGATGGTAATTGCTGGTTCACACTCTGTTTCTACATCAGTGTGGTTTCTTTTATTTTTTACCCCACACTGACTAATGAACAGAGCTGTCAGAAGCCCATTGCTCATGATCTACCAAGCAATACATTAGCAGTTTCACCTAAGTATAAAAACCATACTCACTGCAGTGAGGGAAATACACAAGTAACACACAAAAATTCCAAACACTCAGTGGCTATGAAGAGACAAAGGATCCTGGGTGATAAATGTAATTAACCAAGTAACTGACACTCTCTTAACATAGCAATCAGCCCTGAATCATCAAAGCTGTCAATAAAAAAAATATATACTGCAAAATCCAAAACCCTTTGTGCATAAAACATGCTCTATTTGGAAGAGCCCATAAAATCCTGTACCTGAGGTTGCAAGGGGTAAGAAAAAGCTTATTTATATAATTTGGGGATATTTACAATCCCTACATTGTACAAAATCACATACTCTTGAATTTATGTCCCATTCAAAGCAGGAAGAATTCAGAATTTGTTACCTTTAAGACTAAAAAATCTTTTAAATGTCATTTCATTCATATCCTTACTATATCCATGGACGGTTCTGTTCCAATTTTACAGTTTATTCACTCCATGAAAACGTTATCGAGTCATTACCATGTGCCTGGCACTGCTGGGGAAAATAGATTCCAGGAAGAAAATTTCCAGGCTCTGACAGTCATCAAAAGAACCAGAAGGACGAGGTCACTGTCTCTCAAACTGCCATGCTCCCTAGAAGCACTGTAAACTCACAAACCAAAATTCTCTAAGATAGATATTTTAAATAAAAAGTGTTTTCAGTTGTACTCTTTGATGATATTTATGAGCTCACCCCCGTGTAATTGTATCAGCGTATTTTTATCTCCTTGTTTCAGGCTGATTAATAAACTTAAGATTTAGAAGATAAAGAATTGTGAATGCTTGTGATAAAAAAAGGAGATAACAACTACTCCAAATCATCAATTCTCTCTATTTCTTCACCTTGCCAATATCTTCTCTATCAGCTCTTCAGCCATGTGGCAAAAGAGAGACTGTACTCAGAAGTTGCAAAGCCTCTCAAATTACACCCTTGATGCTGGCATGCAAAAGTTGGGATTCAAAGCTAATGTGCCCTGTGAGGTGGGTCCCCCTGTAATTGACTGATATCCCTATCTGCATTCTTCTGAAGAGGAAGAAGCCAAGTCTTGTTGTTAGTTCTGTCTAATCCACTCACACTGCTAACCTAAGCAAAGCAATGGCACCCTTTATAGGGCTTGGAAAATCAAGAGTACAAGAAAAATAATGCTGTGTAGCTCAGGAAAGAAGTTAGCTGTGGGCTCCCTTGGTTTCTTTTTTTCTCTGACCCTTCTTCTTATGAGGTAGATCAGAGTATCATTCAGAGATACCTACTTCCTACCCCTTTCATGGATAGAGTGGGGACCTCCTGACTTCGGGCTTGGCCATGTGACTCGCTTTGGCCAAAGGGATGTTAATACGTATGACAAGACTAAAGGCTCAAAAGCCCCGGTGAGGCTGGGCATGTTCGCGTGTGCTCTGGTACTTCCCAAGCGATTGGCCAAAGGATCCCAGCAGGACTAGGGCACCCGCCCAGCCAGCTCCAACCCTGGTCACCTAACCCTGAGCCATCATGTGGACATGGGAGCTAAACAGATGCCTTTCCTTAAATGCCACCAACATTTTGTTACTACTTGTTATTTGGCAATAGCTAACAACACAACTGGTCTCTGACAGCACTCATCCTGCATTCCCAGGTCCTGCCCAATAGGAAGATGCACCCCTCCCTCTCTTCAACACCTTTAAACTTTGAAATGCAACAGAAAAGATCTGTTAATCAGATAAAGAGAAACCTCAGAGTCCAAATTCTTGATTTCATGAAGGACTCGAATCGATCATTCCCCTCCATTGCTTGTAGCTACCACATTTGCTTCCTTCACTCGCATATATATCCCGAATTGCTTCTCCTACACCTCTGGGGCAGCTTCTTCCCGCTGCCTCTCCACAACCTTCTTCCCATCCACTCCATAAATTATCTGTCAGATGCTACTAAGGCAGAAGGGAAAGAACAGTATGACAATATCATCAAGGACACATGAAAAGATCACCTCAAGACAAAAAAAAAAAAAAAAAAGATCAATGATGACAAACATTGCCATGTGGCTCAGTAGAAAAGGACCACCTGATCCAACCCCACGGCTCAAGCATGCCCTCACCTGCAACAACTGTCAAACACACCCTATAGTCACCGCCTCTCCTCAGGGCTCTGCACAGACACTTGCAACTGCCCATTGGCTAGCTTCATCTGGATATCTTGTAGGCAGTGCCTGCAAATTCCCCAGACTTGATACATTATCTGCCATCTGGATGATCCCCTTTCATGGACCCCGTTTCGTGACAGATACATGCAAAAGATGCTAATGGTGTCCAGTTCATATTCTGGGGCCTTACCTGGTGTGGTACACCTGAAGCCCACCCTTCTTGATGGGCCAGAGTGGGCCAGGGTGCCAGAAACGAAGTCCCCCGAGGCACAGCCTTCAGCCCCCTGATCACACAGGTGCACGTGCCACCCGAGGGAGCTCCGCTTACTACAATGGCAACGCCCTTGATAACTAGCTGACGTCCCTAACCTGGCTCATTCCCCACCACCTTGCAGCGGTTCCTAGCATCATCTCCCCGATAAACTACTTGTATAGGAAGCCTCACATCAGGGCCTGTTTATGGGGACAGCCAAACTGAGACAAAATGACTACTGATCCTAAGCTAGATTTTATACCCTCTCTTATACATGTCTAACTGACCCTTTCCCCCCATTCCCAAATACACCAAATACAATCTTATTCATTCATTCAAATTTACTACCAAGAACCTAAAACTCCAGGGGCTTGGGATGCAGCTGTGATCAAGGCAGTCAGGGCCCAGCCTTCAAGAGCTTTAACTCTAAAGGGAAAGAGAGAAAGAGAGACAAATAAAGCAACATATCATCACCTGCAGAGATGAGTTTTATGAAAGCAAGAAAGGAGGATGACGAGATAAAGAAATTGAGAAAGGCCATAGTCAGTAAAGTGGGCACAGAAGGGAGCAATGTGGGAGCTGGAATGTGGAGAATAAACCAAATACAGGGAGATTTGGGGGATGAAGGAAGGTCCTGTTGGCAGAGGGCACAGCACAGCACAGTGACCTGGAGAAGGGAGGGAGCTTACAGGTCCAAGGACAGGGAAGGGGAGAGAGGACGGGGATCAACAAGAGTGTACATAATAAAGGAGGAGATGTGGGCCAGTTAGACCATGGACGGCCTTCTGTGTGATGATGAGGACTTTAGATTTTATTCTAACAGCCACTGAAAGGGTTTCAGTGAGGGTGTAACACGTTATGCTGAGATTTTAAAAAATTCCCTGCTGTATGAGGATTATTTTGGAACCTGCAAGCACTGAAGCACAGAGGTTCCTGTAATCTGACCCATCTTCCCTCAGGGTTCATCCTGAGACCCATCATAGCTTGCCCATAAGACTTTCAGGGTCTTCAACTCTCCCTGTGAAAGTGTGCAAGCTGCAGACAAGTACCAAAAATATGATCTACACCCCTGCAGAGCTCATAAGCAAATAGACAGGCAGAAAATTCAGTAGTAACGATAGCACAGGGCCTTAACGGTAGAGCATGCCACTGGTGCAGCTGAGAGACTGGAAACTCAGACCTAGAGAGGGTTAGGAAGAAATGTGGAGGCTGAGGCCAGAGTAGGGGGATAGGAATTAACCAGATATAGAAGTTCATGTGGAAAGGCTAAGGAGGAAACAGCATGCTATGTACAGGGAACCGAAAAACGGAGTCTGGTCAAGCTATGAGAATGCAGGTGGTGACAGACAAGGTGGAGGCTGTCAGCGTTTAGTGAATGAATGAATGGGTGGGTCGGAAACGTAAGCCAAAATGAAGCAAATTCGAATCTAACATTTCAGCCCTTCAATATTGCCATTCAAGAATTTACACTCTACCACAGATGACAACTTGACAAATGAGTTAAACTCAACTCAGGAAACACTGACTGAGTACTTACTACAAGCCAAACACGTGACAATTAAGCAGCTGCAATAGATTTCTAGGGCTGGCTTCTGACCTGAAGAAATTCACAAATGCAAGCGACATGTGCATGACCATCCAAGACTGTGCTGACACTTATTAATAAATGACTTGTCGAAAGTGAGCCATCCCATCAACTTCAGCAAGGGTGCCAAGACCAGTCAGTGAAGAAAGAACTGTTTCTTCAACAAATGGATTGAGAAAACTGATATCCACATGTAAAGGGGCGAAGCTGGACCCTTACCCTTATTCATGAACAGTAACCCAAAACAGATTAAAGACCTAACCACAAGATCTAAAACTACACAATTCCTAGAAGAAAACATAGGGGGAAATCTTCATGACACTGGACTGGCAATGATTTCTTAGGTATTATGCCAAAAACACAGGTAACAAAAGCAAAAAGAGAGAAGATTACATCAAACTTAAAAACTTTTGTGCATCAAAGGGTACAGTCAACAGAGTGAAAGGCAGCCTACAGAACGGGAAAAATATTTTCCCGTTAAAAAATATTTGGGTTAATATCCAGAATAAGGGGTTAATATCCAGAATATACAAAGAACTTCTAAAACTCAACAATAAAAAAATCAGATAATTCAACTAAAAAATGGGCAAAGAACCCATCTTTTCTCCAAAGATGACATACAAATGGCCAACACGCACTGAAAAGATGCTCAGCTATCAGTAATCAGAGACATGTCCATCAATGAATGAATAAACAAACTGATACATACACACACACACACACACAATGGAATACTATTCAATCTTAAAAAGGAAGGGATTCTGACACGTTACAGCATGGGTGATGAACCTTAAGGACATTATTCTACATGAAATATACCAGTTACAAAAACACTGCATGATTCCACTTACATGCAGTATCTAAAATAGTCAAATTCCTAGAAACAGAAAGTACAGTGGTGGCTACCGAGGACTGGGGAAAGGAGAAAAACGGTAGAGTTTCAGATTTATAAGATGAAAAAATTTTGGAGATCTGTTTCAGAACAATGTGAATATACTTAACACTTGAAGTATTTAAACACAATTAAAACGGTAATTTTGGGTTTTTTTTTTTTTTTTTTACCACATTTTAACCCAAACTAGTTAAGACAGCAATTTTATGTTTTTACTTTTTTTTTGTTAAAGAAAACATTAAAACATTTGTTCAGCGCACACTCAAAAAACAGTGAGCTATAAACGAAGTGGATTTGTAAGGGTTACACACAGAGATCTGCTTTCTAAACACAGTCTCAATTTCTCTTAAATAAATATATATGCTTACATATCTTAAAGTATGCACCTGATCTTTAGCTTTGGTCAACAGAAAGAGGGAGATCCTATAAGTAACAAGGTCTCACTGTATACCAAAGGGAACAATATTCAATATCCTATGATAAGCCATAATGGAAAAGAAGATGAAAAAGAATGTATATACATGTATCATTGAAGCACTCTGCTCCATAGAAGTTAACATTGTAAATCAACTATACTTCAATAATTTTTTTTTTAAAAAAAGAGGGAGACCCTACACCCTACAATGAATTTCTACTTTACACTGCAAATTCTACTTATTCTCTACAGTGATGCTATCCAATAATTTTATACTAAATACTTTCACTATATGGTAGCCACAAGCTACATGTGGTTATGGACCTCTTGAAATGTGACTAGTCTGAATTGAGATGGTTTTGTAAGTGTTAAAGGCATACACAATTTCAAAGACTTAGTATAAAAAAGAAGACAACATATCTCATTAGCTTTTTTAATACTGACTGCATGCGGAAATAATATGCTGAGCATACAAGAATAAAAGATCTTATAAAAATTAATTTCACCTAAAGAGGAAGCAGGTACTTTTTACATTTTAAAATGTGGCTATAAGGAAATTTAGCCTCATGTATATGGCTCATATTTGTGGTTTCTATTATATAGGCAGTTCTACTACTTACATTGTTAAATATACAGTATATATATACTTACATACAAAAATACACAGTATATATTATACATGTATTACTAATTTGTATATAGCTTACACAAAATAAGTTATGTTTATTTTGAAAATATGAATTTCTTCAAACATGATTGATACACTGAGAAGTGATCTGAGCATAATAGAAATACTGTCTCTACTTACATCTGTAAGGAATACAAGGTGAATCCAGAAAACTCTACCCAGCTGAACTGAGTGGTGTGGGAATACACAAGATGCTCACACATGCACACAGCATTCAACATCAACCAGCTACTCCAGTTCACCATATGGATTATGCACCACATGCATTCACATCTGGTGCTACAAATTTCCATCCAATTTTAGAATATCTGCCTTCCACCACTTACCGTAACTCACAGCCACCCACTGCTTGTGGACGCCACCTCCTCAAGCAAACTCCAGGTCTTTTCCAAGGTAAAATATATAGCATAGTACTTATATAATCTTAATCAGTGAACATATGCGAAACTGGGCTGTTTTTACTATGTTCTTTTTTTAATGTGTCATTGACAACATTTTGTGTTACGTCCCTCCCCCCACTTTCTCCATAAGTCCTTCCATTTTTATTGTGAGATTTTGCATTTTACAGTGTGTTTTAGTCACACCTATGGCTGTCTCCATTGGACGGGGTTGGGCTACAGAACCTTGGTTCCCAAAGCAAGCACTAGCCTCTCAGTCCTACTCTTCAGACACCTGCTTAGCAGGATGTTCACTATTTTAAAGTACTAAAGGGTCAAATGCCACATAAACTATATGAACATGGTTAGTGATCACTCTAATTTAATAACATAACTGCTAACATCACTATAAACATGTAAACCACCATGGTGCTTTTATGAACAGCGCTGGGGGAGTGAAACAAATAAGAAATCTTGCTGTCTTGAAGAAAATATTTGTTTGATGGATGAGATGGAAAGGGTGACTACATGGAGGAGGACTCCTTAAAATCTCAGGGGCCGCTATTATCATGACACCGCTGGAAAAGTGCCAGGGGCAGGGATTCCTGTTCTGAGAGATGACGCTTTATTTTTTCTCTTGAGCCCAGCTTTATCCCGGCACTGTCAGAACGGACCCTGGGGGCTTGACTGGAAAACCGGCGTAGAATATGGACTCACTTAAAACACAGACACTTCCTTAAAAGCTTTCGGTTCGATGTGAATGTAAGTCATTTTGATTACTCAATTTCTGTATTTATTAGGAATGATAAACCAAGGTACTTGAAAATAATTTCAGTGGTGATGAACTGTGGCGCTCGATCGATGGGGGACACGGCAGTCAATTACCCTTTCACTTTATTTTGGTCCTCGGCAATCAGTTGGGATCAATACTCTCAATCTCCATTGATAGCCGAGTGCAAATCACAAATAATTCTTTTAAGTGGGCCGTCAGAGTGTGCACAGTCAAGTCCAACAGGTCCTGGGCTTCCCCAGCACTGCCACAGGGGAGACCATCAGGTATGCGCTGTATTCCCAGTCCCACTGTGTCAGCAGAAGCAGCTGCTAAAGGCCAGTTCAGCCTGAGTGGACCTAAAGCATCACAACCGTGTCTCAAGACAGCCCACTCTGTCCTCCTCAAAATGTAGCTGCCTGAAATAACCTCAAGACTGAAACTTGGTAAAAATCAGTGAAATGAACAAAAAGAAATACCTGGAAGGTAAATCATGCAACACTCAACAAGGATAAAGAAGGTAAGAACTATAACGCAGTAAGGACACCTATATATATATGAAATGTGCTTTCCTAAAAATGAGGTGGTGGGAAGGGAGCTTTCATGAAGGCATAGCCCTTACCTGTCTAATCTGGGCAGGCAGAAAGAGGCCTGAATTACAAGTGCGATTCTCCCTGTTTGGCCACTAGGAAGCTGGTTGACCTAGGGTAAAATGCAACCACTTGGCAAAATTAACAGGCTGGATTAGGTTGATTCCCAAACCATGTCCCTGGGGTACTCTGCACCTCAGGGAAAAGGGGGGAAAGAGCTGAGGCAAGCAGGAGGGCAAGGGTTGAGGGGAAGACCAAGAAGCTCCTCACTCTCCACACTGCTTGTTGACTTCTGTTTGTGCATTTGGCGCCACGTCAGAATCTGTTTGAAGGAACAGCCTAACTAGCGTGTGAGGGCCTGCGCCCTGGAGCCAGCCCGCCTGGGTGTGTTTTCTAGATTCCACTTTCTCACTGGGGGACTGAACCTCCCTGGGCTTCCTTTTCCACAAATAAGATTCCAAACAGTACCTACCCTCATGGACTGGTTAGCAAGCCTAAATACATTAATATCTGTAGCACACTCAGAACAGTGCCTGGCATGTGGCAAACTTCACACACGGGTTTAAGTAAAATAGGTTCCACGCTGCAACTATAGCGCTAAACTCGGGGTCTCCAGATCTTCTGACCATACATCCTTATCAGAAAAGAAATTCTAAACATGTAATCCCCATGTTCATATGCTTGTATACATACATGGACTGTTGTTCTCATGTGTTTTAAGGTGTGCAGATAACTCTGGGATGGACATAAAGTATGGCTATGAACAGGGAGTGAAGTTAGATCTATTCCTTTGATTCTCCTCCAATGTCCTGAGCTCAGGGTGCTCAGCACCCAAAGCTTGTCTCAATCACCAGTGAAAGCAGTTGGACAAGCCTGGCTGATCATAAATAGAAGGCTTTTGAAAAGTCATGGCAAAGGGACCATTCTGTTAGTGTCCATTTTCATTCAAGATGAGATCCTCTGAGTGTTCTCAAGCATGAAAAGAGCATCTACTGTGTGCCTCGGGGACAGGAAAAAAACAGGACTCAGAAGCTAAGACAAAACTTGGCCACAAGCCTCACACTCAACGATCCATGATAAAGGGTCTGCGCTGAAGAGCAAATAATACCAGGGAAAGACAGACTGTCATGAAGATGGGCATAGTCTTCTTCTACATTAGCGCTCTAAGACTCACAGTCAAAGCTTGCCCTTCTTCCCTCCCCTGCCACTGCCCGGGGACATTTCAGGTCTTCTCAGCCCGTGTCCAAGGGCATTTCCTACAAGATCATGATCAATCACTGTTACAGAGCTACCCATTGTGCCATGGGATTCCCACATTTGGACTTTGTCCGCAACATGTTCACCAACCAACCCCATCTGCCAGCGTGGGGAGCGTGAACTGTCCAGAGTTCATCTGAGAATAGACATGCCCTGAGGGGACTGCCACAATCCCAGAGGAGGCAAGAAACCATCAAGCAATTATTGAGAAGCATCACACAGATATGGAAGATTTCATCTATATCAAGATAAATTTCTAAGTCACTCTCCTCTATAGATACTCTTAAGAGCTAATGTTTCAGGAAGTAGCCCCCAGAACTGAGCATTTTTATGTTATTTGTCATAGAAATGGTCTGGGCTGTCTGCTCAGCTCATGGCAACCTTCCTATCTGCCCACCTCCTACATAGTAACCATGGACAGCCATGTAGGCTTGACTGCAAAGCTTCTCAAAGCTCAGCGTGCATACAGTCATCTCAGCATCTTGAAAACATGGAGATTCAGCACGTCTGAGGTAGTCTCAGAGACCACATTTCTAATGAGGTGTTGTAATGATACCAGTAACGGTGCTGGTGTGGCTGATCTGGGGACCACACTTTGAGAGATAGGTTGTATATAACCCCACTCCCTGGCCACAGCTGACTGGACCTGGAATGAACACCTGGCCAAACTAAGCCAATCGGTTTCCCTCCCAAACAGTTAGCCTTGGGATAGGGAGATTTTCTTCCTTCTGGGATGACCTCTCAAATGTGGAGCAATCTAATGACTCAGAAACTGTGGGAAAGGCGTTGTCTACTATGTGGATGGGGAAAAATGGAAGACCAGGAAGCACAGAAAAACTGACCAAATATGCAAGATGAGGGACACAGACAGGACACAGACTGCCTAGGTCATGCAGCTTTTAATTCCTGGGCCCAGGTCCTACTGAAAGCTCTAGGAGTTCCTTGGCTTGGATTCCACAAGACACCCGGTCATCATTGTAACAATTTTCTTTCTTTCCCTCAAGCTTGTTTTAAGTTGCTTTCTGTTACTTGCAACCAAAGAATCCTACTATACAGTATTAGAAACTGTGAACATACTACCAAGGGTAAGCACTAGTCATCTTAATCTAAGACTTTACCTAAAGCACATAGGAGGTGCTTGTAAGACAACTGATGTTTGAATGAATGAACATAATGCCCCAGGCATGGTGTTCTCTGCAACTTTCCTGTGCCCAGATTTGGAGAAACCCTTTTACTTCCTGTCTCGCTGTCAATCCTAGAAATCCAATTGTGAATGCAGCACACTGTCAATTTTTCTATTTATGCCATCTATTTCCTCT
The DNA here is from genome assembly GCF_033118175.1 of Dama dama. Lineage (NCBI taxonomy): Eukaryota > Metazoa > Chordata > Mammalia > Artiodactyla > Cervidae > Dama > Dama dama. The sequence continues at coordinate 34,840,024 of NC_083704.1, read as the reverse complement.
GCATTCTGATTTCATTCTTCGTATCTGGCAAGGGAAAAAGGGACTCAGGGAAGGTGTATTTCCCCTTTAAATACCATGAAAGTTATGAATATATCTTTCCCAAACTGCCAAAATAATTGTTTCATTTACAGAACTGAAATTCTCTAGGGAGCGTCCCAGTGATGTTCTAAATTGCTAACATCAGATATGCAGAAAACAAATATGGAGTGATCCATATGCTCCTGATCCTGGATTTAGCATCTCAGCTCAACAAAAACTTGCATTTCAATCACTTTCAGTCAGTTTTGGGTTATGAGTATATGCAGGGTTAGGGCTGGAACAAAGCCACCAGCCTGGAACCTTCTGCAGAGGACTCTGTCTGCACAGCCTGAGGCTCCTGCACAAGTCACCATTTAGAGTGTTCCCTTTAAATTAACACTTATAGGCTGCAGATCCCCAGGCAGAGAGGAAATCAGAGAAGGTACTGGCTATGTCACTACAGAAGGAGAAGTTGCCAAATTTCTTCCTCTTCTTTTTTACTACTCAAAAAGTCCTATTGCTTGGGGGGTTGGGGCATAGAAAGGCATTTCCCACTTCTGTGGGCCCCGTTATGAAAAGAGCATGTAACAAGACATAGGAGATCAAGAGTTTGGGATGATGACAATGTAATGATGATGGTGATGATGAGTTAACACTTATAGACCATTTTTTATGTTCTAGGTACTACTCTCAGAACATTACATATGCTAACCCACTCAATCTTTAACCCTGTGAGTATCGTATCATTACTATTCCCATCTGACAGATGAAGAAACCAAGGCTCTGAAAATTGGGAGTAATATACTAATTAGGTGTAGTGGAATAGCTGTTGCTTCTCCCTGCCAGCAGACATTCTTCCCCCTTCTGCTCACAGTTCTCAGTTTCCCTCTGGAGAACCACTCTGCTCTTCTGCACAATGATTTGGTGGGACAAAGGTCCTACCTTAAATTCTAGAACCAAAAGATCCTATCTGTTCAGTCAATTGTTGGACTATATATGAGATACACAAGGGCAGGCACTGGGTTTTTTCCATCTCAATTTCTAGCCCAGTGCCCAACTTAGGTGCTCAACAAATAGTCAAAGGACAAACAAACAAACATATCATATGATGTAGAATATATTAATATGATGTTTTCTACAATAGCTGTGTGGTTAGGAAGTGTCCTCAGTCCTCTAGACCAATCATGCTCCCCAGACACGTAAATGGAATTACACATGAACAGAAGCTTTTGGAGCCAATTCATATGACTCTGTTGCCTTAGAGGAGCTACCAGTTCTCTCCTGGACCTCACTCTGTGATTTTCAGGTTCAGCTTTTCCTTCATTCCCTGAGATTGCCCCTGACCCACAAATTCCCTTTTTGTTTAACTGCACCAGAGATGGTTTGTACTGCCCACCAAATCACCCTGCATTCTAACTGCCTGTCTGTACCATTCATGACATGGCTAGACCCAGAAAGTTTAATTAGAGGGACACGGAGCAGTGCTGAAAGCTTAGGACCTAAGATAGGGATAAGAACATTAAGGCTCAAGGAGGTTAAACAACTTGCCCAAGATCATAAACCCAAGGAGTGGCACAGTTAGGATTGAAAATTATGTCTTTCTGAGGCCAAAGAACTGCTCTTACCATTCTAGCCTATGAGTCTTCAGTGGACTGGGGGCCTAGCTCACTGATAGGGCTAAAATATCCAGTTGCTGGAGCTTGTGCAAAAGGAAACAGGAAAACTGAATGGAGGCTGAGTTCTACATGGGTTAAACAAGTCAAGAGATGGAGACAACCACCAACTAAGTTTCCATTGTTTTTCATTCACTAAGTCATGTCCGGCTCTTTGTGACTCTGTCCTCCACTATCTCCTGGAGTTTGGTCAGATTCATGTCCATTGACTTGGTGATGTTGTCTAACAATCTCATCATTGGTCACCCCCTTCTCCTCTTAACCTCAATTTTTTCTAGAATCAAGGTCTTTTCCAATGAGTCAGCTCTTCCCATCACGTGGCCAAAGGACTGGAGCCTCAGTAACAGTCCTCCCAATGAATATTCAGAGTTGGTTTCCTTAAGCATTGACTGGTTTGATCTCCTGGCAGTCCAAAGGACTCTACAGAGTCTCACTAGCACCACAATTTGAAAGCTTCAATTCTTTAGTACTCAGCCTTCTTTAAAATCCAACTTTCACATCCATACACAACTACGGGAAAATCCATAGCTTTGACTATAAAGACCTTTGTCAGCAAAATGCTGTCTCTGGTTTTTAATATGCCGTCTAGTTTTGTCATAGTTAGCTTTCCTTCCAGGGAGCAAGTGTCTTTTACATACACTTTTTACATGTATACTTTTATTATACACTGCACGATCCAGTAACTTCTTCAATTAAATAGAAATTGCCTCATTTAAGGAGATGGGGAAGGAAACGGCAACCCACTCCAGTACTCTTACCTGGACAATCCCATGGACAGAGGAGCCTGGTGGGCTACAGTCCATGGGGTCACAAAGAGTCAGACATGACTTAGCGATTAAACAACAACAACATTCAAGGAGAAACGTTGTCTGAGTCAATAAAGGTTTGAGAAATTGGCTGAATCATCCCAATTCCCCTAGCTTTCCCCGTGCTCCAAATGTCTCCCATTTTCTGCCACATGGTCTGACATGCACATGCAACCTCTCCTCTCCTAAGGAAAGCCCTCTCATGTTTTACATAGATATGAATCCACTCACAATCAACTTAAAACCCACTACAACATTTTAAGACCAACTGAAAATATTTAAGTCAAAGAGGAATGTATGGCATCACAGAGCCAAGCGCAATCTTTTTTCTTTTTTTGATCTAGTGAATAGCAGATGTTTCTGCCCTCACACACCCATTTCAGCTTCTTCTGGTGCCCCTCTAAATAAGCCATTTCTGGTGCTTGGTCAGTGTGACTGGGTGGGGCTGACCTTAATTCCTCCTCTCTTCTTAGTTGCAAAATGAGCATGTGATTCAGGTCTGCCAAACAAACGTCTTCCTCCTCCCTGGATCCAATATTTGGTTCAAAGGTGGCCACCGAAAGGGCTCATCTGACTGAGTCCTGGGACTTTTGCTGGACTCATGATATGAAGAAGCCGTTTTTCCCTTGAGATTACCACAGACAAGGAAGACAGAATCCTAGAATTGCCTGAGGATAAAGCCAATACCAGAGGAGGCAGAACTGTCCAGAAACAGAAGAATGAAAACTCACTGCATCATTCAAGGACCTGAATGCAGTTGTACCTGAAGTTCAGGCCTTGGACTTTGAGGTTAGAAATTAAGATAGAAGCCCCCTTTTGTTGCACCCCTGAATCTTCTAAGCAAAAGAACCTAAAGCAATATGACTGACTCAACTATGTATTTTGGAATTACATTTATTTGCATTGAATTGCTCCCATGTATATCTAAGCCTTAAGCTGAAGAAATTAGTAATTTTTAAAAATGTTTTATTTTAAAAACTTAATGCCCTAAAATTCCTTTGCCTGAAGTCAAATGTTTTAATGTTAGAAAGAAGGAAAACGTAATTCATTCCCACGTGGAAATTTATTTGATAACTCACTTCTCTGTAATAGCCAAATTAATGTACTAGAATGATAGTTAGGAAAAAAATAGTCATGTGCCCTGCATATCATATAATATTTTCTGAAAACCCATGACGTCCCAGGCTTCTGGAGATAAGGCAGTATACAAAACCAGGAAAAAAATTCCTGCCCTCATGGAACTTATATCCCAGTGAAAGAGTTAAAGACAATAAGTAAAACAGATAAATCAGGGCAAGGTGAGAGAAAATGGTGTAGGAGGCGATGTTATTTTAGACAATGCCCACGAAGCTCCCCAAGGAGGTGATATTCAAGCTGATACTGGCACTAGATAGGGAAGAGTACTGTAGGCAGAGGGGAGTTAGGGACTCGAGGCAGGAATGTGCATGGCATGTTCCAGGAACACCAAGGAGACCAGTGTGGCTGGAAAAAAGCAAGCAGAACAGTGACAGGAGATGAGTTCAGCAAGGTAGCCAGAGGCGAGATCATCTGGGTTGTTCTAAGGCCAGAAAGACCCTGAGTTTGACAGTGCTCTGATAGAAAGCAATGGTGCTAGTGGGCAGAATAGCATGATGGAGCATATGAAAAGAATCACTCTAGTTATGTGTGGAGAATGAACTATAGAAGTGCAAGATCAAAACAGATTAGCTAAAAGGCTATAGTGGTCTAGGCAAAGGATGACATCAATCAAGCAATTGAGGTGGGGTGATAAGTGGATTCTAGATGTATTTTGAAGGTAAGCCATCCACCTGGTTTTCAGAATGGAGCCGGTGTTCAATGTGAGGAGAATAAAATCAATGGTGATGACACCATGAACAGAATGTCATTTTCTGAGACAAAGAGGATGGCAGGAATTAATAGATTTGGGGAGTGGAAACTGAGGTTGGTATTGGATGTGGACTCTTTGTATTGCAGTAAAATAGAAAAACATAATATTTACCATTGCAACCATTTTTAAGTGTAGAAGTTAGCAGTCTATTCACAATGCTGTAACCATCACCAACATCCATTTCCCAAACTTCTCCATCATTCCAAACACAAACTTTGTACCCACTCAACATGAACTCCCCATTTCCCCTCCTACCAGGCCCTGGCCATCTTTGTTCTACCTTTTGGACACATAAGTCTAAGCTGCTTAAGAAGCAACCCCCCTGAAGACACTGGAACATAGGTAGACACACTGATTCTGGGGTAGAAGGGAGAAATGAGAGCTAGAGACATAAACTGGGGAGTCATCAGTATATGCAGTGGTCAGCACACAACTCCCATTTATTGAACTGGGTGTTTGATGTAGTTAACTTAGTTTCTACTGAGAAACTTTCTCTCACTCCTGTGCAGCCCCGAATGAATATGGTACCAGACTGTCTGGCATAAAGTAACCATTCAATAAGTTATTTGCTCACGTGAGCAACTAAACTCTTTGCCCTCCAGTTTGTCGACACAGCGATTTTTTGAACAATAAATTTTAAAAGTACAAGCTTTTAGAATACCTCTATTTTTTGAAAAAAAAATTCATGAACAAAATTTAAAATACACTGACACTTCTATTGCAGTTTTCAGAAATAACGTTTGTGATCTCTTTCGCTGATGATTGTGCCAGAATACAGTTCCACTTGACACTATGCTATGTTACATAAACAGAACAGGAAAGATGCGACCAGATGTGATGTGTCATAGTGAGGATCAATGAATTTGAAAAGTAAGAGAAGACGTATTGTCTAAAACCAGGCGTTTGAAGTGTGTTTCAAAATCGCCTACCTCTATTCATATTACCCTGGTGATGTCTGAAGAAAAATGTGATCAAGAAAAGAGGTAAAATTTTGGCTACGTAGATGGGATTCAGACGGTGATGTATCTTGAGTCGACAAACATTTTCTATTGACACATAGAATAATCTTCAAATGCCAGGTCTTAAAAGTCTCAGTTACGGGCAGGCGTTTAGGAGCTGCTGATCCTACGTGTGCCGCAACCCTTGGGCATGCTGAAGTGTGCCACACATCCTTGGGGTGTGGGAGATACTGGAACTTATCTTTGCAGAATAATGTTGGAATCATCTATTTCAGCCACACAGCTCTAAGTGCAGAAATTTGGGGATATAAATTTGGCATGGGACAATTTCAAAAGCCTCAACTGTTTAGTACATTCTCTTGACACTTGCTTCCGTCACCTATATAACTAACCATAGCTTACAGTCATCCACTAGCACCATGGCTACGAACTTCAACTTGCACTGAAATGTGAACATCATCGAGACCTGGAAACTCTATGTAGAGCAGTACATCATGGGCAAGTCTTCATATACCCCAATGTCCGTGTTTCATTGCGAAGTGAAAACATTCTAAGGTTTTCTCTCAATCATCATACCTTCCCAATCCACAGTGGTTGTGTTGGCGGATGTCAAAGTATCTGAATATGGCATTAATAATATTTCAAGAAACAAAATAACTTTTGGAGGGCATGTGACAATTTCCAACTACCTGAGTTGGAATTTGAACTTTGAAAGCTAGGATATATTTGCCCACTTTGAAAAGAAAGAACCTGTTTTGGTTAAGAAGTCTGGTTATTCAACTCCAATTGTATGGGGAAAGATGAATTAACCTTCTCCTCCAAATTTTATCATTGGGTTTGGACCTTACTGATAAGCTCAGAGGAGAAAGGAAGCAGTATTTCTCCATTCTCTCTCCAGAGTAGAACAAGATACTCAGGATGGATTCCACAAAATGCTTTTTTTACCCAGTGCTAGGAGGCATCACTACCCTCCACCAGAAAACATACTTCCTAGGCAGTACATGGACCTTCATCTGTCTTCAGTGATAACAGAGGAGGGGGAAAAGCACTTTCCTTGATATTATTATATCATGAACAGACTTAAGAACCAAAATAAATGCTTAAATTGCTGTGCATGAATGTTGACAAACTAAAAGGGACTTAGATAATCTTTCTAGTGAGACCCAATGGAAAGAACTAGCATGTCTCTCACAACATACCAATAGCATTTTCTAGCAAATTACACTGCAAAACTGAGAGCCAGAAAAATTTTCCAAAAGATAACGAATAAGATCAATCACCTTGGGGTTTTTGAATGAAACATATATTTGATGCAAAACCTGGTTCAGTAAGTGTCCCATTTTTAACTATTTTTTAGGTTTCATGGCCCTATGAGATGCTGCTGATAACTCTTAGTGGAAAATTTAACCTTGACTTTTCCTGCTACTATAGCTCAGTGTATTCAGAATCTATTACTAATTTACTGACTCTTAGACTTACAGGTTATTTTTATTTGGCCAAGTTTCACATCTATTTAGCACTTGCTCAGGAAATAATTAGTGCAATAAAAAGGGTTTTAAATATATTCAGAGGCCATGAACTCCTCTTCTTCCTTTATCACCAGGAGTACCTACAAGGCAGAACATGTAGAAGGAAGTTGAAATGAAGATGGTAAAAACGTTTACATTGGTGGCACCATCCATGAATTGGTCAAACTGTAACAACTGTACCTTAGCCTCTGGGCAGTAAGCAAGCCTTCAATGTAGATAACGAAGAGCACATTTCCTTCCAGAGGAATCAGACAGTTTCAAAATCCAGTCTGGTTTACCAAATGTACGCTGTGTACTAATGGTACTCATGGTCAGTCAGACTGAAAATCATCTGGGTTAGGGTTCTTGACAGTCTTAACAGCTTGGAAATAAGAATCAATTTTTGGAGAAGTCACTGGACAATCAGGTGAACACCAAGGCGGCTGTTAGGCTTTAGGAATTATCACCTCCAATTTCCCAGGACAGGCTAGTGGGGTGAGAGCCCAAGAGTGCAGATAATGGTAATGAAGGTAAGAAAAGGCACTGACAGTGTGGTTGAAAAAGAACCAGGAGGAAGATGGACCCTACTCAAGTCAGTGACTACTGGGATGCTAAGTGCGTCAGGTCACAGATGACTGGTTTTAATTCCCAGACAGGAAAATGGAGATGAGGAAGAGAATCTGGAGTTGATTAGAGAGGAATGTGTGAGGTTCTCTTTTGGAAAGGTTGAGTTTGAGTCGCCTGTGGAATACCCAACTGGTAGCTGAGGCTTTGTATCTGAAGAGAAGCCAAGTCTCAAAGTCTAGATTGTGGAATGGCTGGGCTGGAGGTCCCGTTCAGGTTTCAGCCAAGAACAAAGTGGCTGTGAGTACCGGGAGAACCCTGGAGAATGGTGAGTGAAGAGACGGGGAAGGAGGGAGCCCCAGGCACGCAGCGACACCGCCGCCAGGGAGAAGGGGGCTTCAGAGGTTGTAAACAATGAAGTCAGTTCAGACAGAAAGGGGTAGGGTGAGCTGAGGGATAAACTGGGAGAGGGTGACGGATAAACTGGGAGTCTGGGACTGACATATATACACTGCTATATACAAAACAGAAAACCAGTAAGGACCTACTATGTAGCAGAGGGAATTCCACTCAATACTCTGTAATGATCTATATGGGAAAAGAATAGAAAAAAGAATGTGTGTGTATGTATATATATGTATATGGATTCACTCTGCTATACACCCGAAACTAACATACATTGTAAATCAACTATATTCCAATAAAAGTTAACTAAAAAAAAATTACACAGTTTGACTTTTTAAACTCAAAAAAAAAAAAAAAAGAAAATCAGAAAAAATCCACAGAATTTGTTACTTAGGGGTTTGGTTTATTTCTGTTGGGTCAGATTAAAAATGGATGAAGATTTTGCACAGCAAAAGAACTTATCAGTATCAATAAAATAAAAAGACAACCTACTGAATGGAGACACTGTGTACAAAACATTTATCTGTTAAGGGGTTAACATCCAACATATATAAAGAACTAGCACAACTCAACAACAAACAATTTAATTTAGAAATGGGCAGAAGATCTAAGGAAACATTTTTCCAAAGAAGACATATAGATGGCTAACAGGTCCATGAAAGAATCTCAATGTCACTAATCATCAGGGAAATGTAAGTTAAAATCACAATGAGGTATCACTTTACACCTGCTACAGAACTCCTATTATCAAAGAGACAGGAGGTAACAAGGGTTGGCAAGATTCTGGAGGAAAGGGAACCCTTGTACACTACCGGTGGAAATGTAAATTGGTGCAGCCACTACAGAAAACAGTATGGACATTCCTCCAAATTAAAAACAAAAGGACCCAGCAATTACACTTCCGGGTATTTATCTGCAAAAAATAAAAACTTTAATTTGAAAAGATACACGCACCCCCAAGTTTACCACAGCATTATTTACAATAGCCAAGAGACGGAAACAGCCTACGTGTTCACTGATAGATGAATGGATAAAGAAGATGTAGTACATATATAAAATGGAATATTATTCAGCCATAAAAAATGAATTCTTGCCACTTGCAGCAATATGGATGATGGACTTTGGGGGCATTCTGTTAAGTGAAATGTTTAACAGAAAAAGACAAGTACCATTTGATCTTACTTGTATCTGGAATTAGAAAAAGGAAAAAGAAATAAACAGATACAGAGAACAGATCAGCAGTTGCCTTTGGCAGAGGATTGGGATTAGGCAAAATGGGAAAAGGAGTCAAAAGGTATAAATCTCCAGTTATAAAATAAATAAGTCATGAGGATGTAGTGTATGATTCTCCAGGAAAGAAGACTGGAGTGGGTTGCCATGCCCTCCTCCAGGGGATCTTCCCGATCCAGGGATCAAACCCACGTCTCTTATGTCTCCTACACTGGCACGTGGGATTTTTACCACTAGCGCCATCTGAGAGGCCCATATCATAGCCACTACAGTTAATAATACTGTATTGCATATTCAAAAGTTGTTGAGAGAAAAATCTAAAAAATTGTAAGAAAAAAAATTTTCTAACTATGTATGGTAAGGGATGTTAACTCAACATTGTGGTGATTATTTTGCAGTATACACAAACATTGAACCGTGCTGTACATCTGAAACTAATATACTGTTACATGTCAATTATACTACAATTTTTAAAAATGAGAATGTGGAGACAGGACAATATGCAGAGGCATAATCTGAGTGGCTCTTTGGAGAGATGGACAAGTGTAGGAAAGGAGAAAATAGGGGACATTAAGTGCATCCCAGGACTGAGGCCCTCAATAGCTAATTAGTGGGATAACATGAATAATACAAGGTCTAGGCAAAAGAGGTGATTTTATTGTATCCAATGCACAATTTAAATACACGGCCATGGGTGTCAAGGTTGAGTAAGAGGCCCTCAAAGCCAGAGTGGAAATGACAATCGCCACTAAAAAGCAAGGAGAAAAAATTTGGGGTGGGTGAGGAAGATAAGGAATATATATGGAGTTTTGAGTTGTTTCCCACCCCCCTTTTGCTATATAAATGACTTTGAGTGCTAGTGAAAACAGTGCAAGTGATACGTTTTGCATGGAAAGTTTGAAAATCTGAATCACTAACATTTAAAAATTGACAGTATTTCATACACATTTTTTCCCTGATTTATCCTGATGAAGGGAATGACCTGGGATCCTCTCCCCCTTGGCAGCAGACATCAGGGGCTGCCTGGTGTGGTGCTTCCTTCGGACACTGCAGGCTCTCCTGCACCCAGGTCCTCATCATTCCCGGTTGTCAACACCAACCCACCCAGTTCATAGTATCTCTGTGGTCTCCTTAAACACAGGAGTTTGCAACCTCGTAGCTGGAGGTTCTGATTAGTCTGGAAGAAGGGACAAGTAGAAAGCAATGGATATGTAAGAAATTATGCATAGAGACCACTTCAAAGCCAAACGTCAAAGTCCACCTTTTTATGTAATCCATAGATTTTGAATATAATTTTCACATTGTATTTCTTCTGAAATATAAAGACACTTACATAATATGAAGACAGACCTGCATTCCCTTATTCACAATTCAGAAACTCTTTAAGTTCTATTTTTTTAATTAACTCAATGTTGGCAAAACCTGACCTGATATAGGACCTTTATGGAGTTTATTTAGACCATTAACCTGAACATCCGCACATTTCACTGCAGAAATATTAATGTACCAGTTAGTGGGTACATGATGTATGGTCCACACACCACACCTTTATAAAATCCCCCCAATCCTATTTTCTGGCACCAAGGGTTTCAGAAAAGGGATTGAGATCCTTAAATATCAACTTTCACATAATTATGAACAAAGCTGTAACTCTGCTCATTTGAAAAAAAAAAAAATGTATCCTGTTCGAAGAAAAGCGGGGGAGGTCTCAAAAACAGTATTTCCAAAATAATATTTATGAAGACAATTAGCAGGAGTTGGGAGGGATAATTCAGTATTCTTAACCAAGCAGGTAATCAGACGAACAAAGCAGGCATTCGATTTCACGACAGATTTTTGCCAACAGAAACAGAGGACACCAGTGTATCAGGAGCCACGTGCTTCCCCTTTGCTCCGTCCCCAGACAAACCTCCATTAATGTTCTGCATACTCCGAAAAACAGACATCTTAAAACCACAGCTATTTTACACAGGAGCTGAGAGGTTGCAACTGTCCTCAAGTCTACTTGCTAGAGTGAGACTGCTCATGACTCCATGTCTGTTCCACAGACTCTTCTGGCTTACTTGCCAGGAGGACCAGCCAAGCCTGTCTTCCCCCAAGAGGAGGCTTACCTCACCAGAGAGAAGACCATCTGTTTTTGTATCTGCTAACAAGTTGGGCTCAGTGGGCTTCAGAGACCACATTAACAAGCGTGGGCTTTCTAGACTACAACATCCCCTATGATGCACCTCTGACTGATCTTTGACCAATGTTGTTAGTTCCCTGATGTTCCCCCTATTTTCCTCTACTGGAGTGGGGGGAAAAATCATTAGGAGCCTAATGTTCCACATAAAGCCAGGCTCCCCAATGATCTCCTCTCAGCCAAATGTAGTCCGCTGTTTGCAGGGATGCTAAGCGCTTCCGAAAACCATCTCGTGGTTCCAGCAGCATTTGATACCTCACCCCTGAGTGTACAGTATTGAATGAGGCCTGGATACCTGCTTGCTGAGCAGAGAGGAGCATGTACCTGTTCTGATGCCAAGCCAAAGAGAGTACTCACTGGATATCACAATAGCCTGAGATCTCCAAGAAACGGATTTTTTTTTTCTTTTAAGAGCTTTTCTGTGAGCCAGAGAACACACTGGTGGGACTGCCGTTTTCAACGACATCTGAAGCTATAGAGCCCCTACAAAGGAATCTGGATGACGTTCTCCATCCCTCTTTCCTCTATAATCTCTAAGGGATTGCTACTAAACAAGGGCCACTTTGGCAGAGGCAGCACTGACTGAGTCCTTCTCAAACAGAGCATGGCCAAAAAAGAAAAAAAGAACCCCACAACCAACGATGCCTGCTGCATCAATATCCCAGAATACTTTTATTCCCCAGTGCCCATCTGTAAAAGGCAATGCTTGCTTTGCTTAAAAAAAAACAAAACAAAACAAAAACCAAGAGGATAAATGTGCTGACATAGGCATTCACACTCTACAGCCAGGCCCTGTGGGGTTGGCCACTTCACTAACATTGTCTCTCTCCCCTTCCTGGGATGTCAGGGAAGTCAGAAGAATGGGAAAATAGTTCAACAAGCTTTTCATTCTGAACTTAGTTATTATATTCCTGAGACAGAATTAAGAGTGAAAAATACTTTGCCATTTTTTTGTACCTGCAGTGGCAGACTGATTTCTCTTTCTTAGTATTTTTCGAAATCCTTTCTTTCAGGTTACATTGGAATTCATTTTCTCTGAAAATATAAAAGGGCTTGTCTGCATTTCTGCATTGAATTCCTGGATAGCATCTCCCTGATTAAAATCCAATGTGAGTATAACTTGCTTTTAGTCTCCTAGTTAATGCAGCTCTTTGGGAATAATTCCCGTCTGCTCACCTGCAAATGTCGTGCTCGACTTTTCATTCTTTCAGTCCTTATACCATATAGTTGACTCTTCCCAAAATTTATGTTATAGTGCCATCTTATGGTAGTTTATGACCACCATTTATGGATGGAAAAACTCTGGACTGCCTCTTCAGTATTTTAAAGATAGATATGGGATTAAAAATCACCTATCATTAACCACACCAAGTATGTGTCTCAAAAAATGTAAATAAAAAGCTGTTTCAGTGCAGTCTGTTAATGGCTGGACACTGAGAGAATACGTGAACAGCCACACAAACCTCAGAGACAAATATTTCTTTAAACTCATTTCTGTTCTCATGCAGTGACTATTACTGCATAATACAATATTTAGGAAGCAGCGAGCCATTATGTATTTGGGAAGGCAATCAGAATAGACTAGTCTAAGTAGAGTTGTGGCCTGGAATTTTCAGCTGTGTTCTCATGGTGCCTTATTTCTTCCTTCGCATCTTTAACTGCACCCCCCCCTCCAAAGTGTCTGGACCCGTATCAGTAAGATACAAGGAAACCCAACCCCACTTTTAAGCCTGATTATTAACAAATGTACTTCAGATCCAGGTTTAATTCAAGAAGATTCCTTGGAGGAGCCTCCTTCCGGAAGTTTGTCTGCCAATTTCTGGAGGCTTTAAGCCGTGTTTCCTCTCTCTTCTCCAGGTTTCTTTCCACCCACAGAGAGAATGTACATGGTGAATGGGTCTGAATTAATCGATTTCATCAGAACTTGCTAGTTCTGTGACTGCCACTGCCAGTCACTGTCAGGAGGACTCTTCAGGGAAAAGATGGTTTCAATTCTAGGTTGGTTTTTACTGGGGCGGGGGGTGGGGGGAGGAAAGTTTGGGGTAAATAAAATGAGCTTACAGGATGGGACAGCAGGGTTTTTTTTTTTTTTTTTTTTACGAAAGTAATGCCCTACCCTCCTTCATGACAAAAAGTCTAAGACCTAACAGAGCGATCCACCTCCAACTTTCCCCTTCCAGGAATTCCTTGGTCACATCCCATCTCCCTCCCAGGCTGCCTCACTTCTTTTCTCGTCACTCCTGTAGGATCCCAAGGACACGTCTGAGCTGCTGGTGCCAGGTGGTCTTCCATCGCTGGATGCTCCTTTTCTCTCCACCAGGAAGACAGAGAGCACACAGTGATTCATGATGAAGGAAGCAAAATTAATATGCATCTCACCAGATCCAAAAGGGGAACTTTGGAACAAAGGCAATTTTATAAAAAGGAATTCGAATGTCAAATACGTCTCGGGTTCTTCCTGCCCTGTCACAATGAAGCGGCTTTCCTTTTTAGCTGCTCCATTTTCAGTAATTGTAGGGATCACAATTTCAGATTAAATATCTGCCATAAATCATGGCAGGTTGGGTTTGCTGGGTTTCTGCTCCCCATTCGCTCAGCCCCTCCCCTCCCCCACCTCTGTCTGGCTCACAAACTTACCTTTGCTGACCCTCCTTCCCTCTCCTGTTGGGGGGCTATTCTTGCTTCTGTCCCTGCACTTGGAACGTTCTTCTCTCAGCTGTCATCCCCAGACCAGCAGGGACATGCCTGGTGCTCACATTTTCCCCATCTTTTGAGTGTGTGTTTGTGTGTCTGTTATTGTTTCCCCTCCCGCCCCCCTGAATCAGAAGAACATGATCAGAGACTCCAACACATTGAGCTTAGACTCTGAACTGACTGTACCCATTAGGAATTCTTAAAGTGCAGATCACTCTACAAAATGACTCTTTACAGATGCAAAAGCGACTTCATGGGTTGCCTCACCCCCATCCCACCTCCCAACATGTATGGTTTTTTTCATTGCTGTTCCAATTTAAATTTCTCAGTTTACCAGTCACACGAGATGCTTTTTCTAATATCCATCCTGCAAACTCCATCTGGGATCCCCCAAACAAGCTGTGTTCTTCTGCCTCTCTAACAGGCAGGAATTAGAAAAAGTCGGCATAGGAGCAAGGACCAGGTCAAGCCTTCTTGATTCTGAATCAGGAGTCTGGATGCCTGAAGGCACACAGGACAAGTGAACAGGGAAGATGAAATAACTGCTTTCCTCTAAGTGATGCTCCCCCCAGTCCAGCTTGCTGATCTCGAGTTAATTACCTTGGGAAAGCCCAAGCTCCAGTCCTCAAAAAAATCAGAGGCAAGGAGCATCTACTATCATTGCAATTATCCTATGATATTTATGCATCTTGAGATATTATTACCCTTCCAAGTTTTCGGCCTAGTGCCTCGTGTGAACAGAGAACCAGATGGGAGTTTGGGGGGCTAAAATGGATATACCAATTATTTATAGATTCGGACTAAAAAATCATGTGAACTGCCTTCTGTAGAGTTCCATCTTCCGAGAACAGACTTGAAATAGACATAGTTGTGGAAAGTCTCAGAATCCTTCAGAATAATCCTAAACATGATATTACAAGTAGGCAGTGGTGGAGAGAAGCCTAAAGAATTTCAGAAATCCCTTAATAAAGAAGAACATAGTTTTAGAGCTATCTTTTGGAAAACTCTAGAATGAGACCCAGTGGTTCAACTTTATAACCAGTTGGTTTTAGTAGCATCGCCCTGAGCCATTTTTACCTCCTGGAGAAACCTTTAAAATTTGACTTGAGTGCTTGCATAACTGGGTTGCACCAGCTTCTGAGTAGAAGGCAACTGTTCCTGGCACCTACACACAATAGGCACTCAATCAACATTTATTAAAGGGATGAACAAATAAAAATAGACTTTCTTTTGTTAATACTAAGCATATGACTATGAAATATTTGAGGAAGTTTCATTAAGCTGTGCATTTTTTTTTTAAACTTTGACATATATTTAAGCAATCTGGAGGGGTGGGAGGAAGGCAGAGGGAGATGGAAGGGCAATATTTCTTGAAGGATTCCTTTGTCCTAGATACTGTACTAAATACTTTACCTATGTTGCTTTATTTCAATCTTAAAATGACCAACAGTCTTTCAGGTCTTACAGTGGAATTATAACCCAGCTGAGGTTAACCAGCTTGTCTAGGTCACCCAGCCAACCTACTCTGGAGCCCAAGTCCTGACTGCTCCCAAACACAGCTTGTTCTGCTATGATTCAGAACTGAAAAATGCTGCCTTCTGTTATTACTCATAAATCTAAAAATCACGATGGAGGAAATTTTTGGAGAATCGCTGAGGGCATTAAGATTTTTTAGGGATGCTTTCATTTTAATGGCCAAAAAACCATTTAAGGGAATCAGCAAAAGTGTTTGCTTTTGTTTATTTATCAAATTTCTTTAATAAATAGTCCCCTGAAAGACAGAAAGAAGCATCCGAAGCCTAGCTCTCAACTCTCTCCAGGCTCTCCTCTCTATCAGAAGACTCTTCTGGTCCACAAACTAGTGAAAAAGCTTCAAATAAAGAGGAAATTCAGAAATGAACTTATCTCTGGTGATATCAATACCTGAGTTATGGTGCTCATCTAAATAAGCTATCTGTACTGATTTAATTTTTACTGATATCCACTGAAACATACATAGCCTCATTGAACACCATGGGAGATAAGTTTGATCCCCTTTTCCTCTTGACTTGGGGGAAAAAAGTCCTCATGCATCAGAAAGGGAAGATTCTGCCCATCTATCAAAAACATCTGGAGCCAAAACCAAGTTTTCTGTTTTCCAGTGAACTGTAATTCTCAGGGGAAAAGCACTCAGTTTCTCCCCTGTAAAGGGGACAGCAGAATGCCAGGTCACCATCCTCACCCCCCACGCATAGGTGTTAACTCGGTCACGAACGAGCATCTCGAGAAATGATACAGTTCTGGCCCTCTTCTCCATATGGCTTGAATAACGTCAGCTGGGAGAAATATACTTTCTAAAAATCACAAAAGAGCAAAAAAAACAACATCACAAGAAAGCATTCAATGAGTTCTCAATGCTCACTTTGTGTGGGGGGACATTTCCAAGTCAATCACCTAAAATTTTAAAAATCCTTTTAATTTTAATGACGTTCAGAAAGTTGCAAACGTGGAAAAATACCCTTCCCTTTGGTTTTAAATCCCCTGGTTCCACAATTAATTTTCCAACTGTCACGGCATGAAATGTCATTGGATTATGTGTGTGTGTGTTCCCTGTGTATTCTCTGTACTTCCGCTGAACACTACCTCAGATCATCCTCGACAAGAGAGTAAAGGTTATCATTAGCATGTTGAATAATGGATGGCGCCCATTGTATCTTCTTGTTTAGGACAATAAATCATCCTGAAAACTTTTATTATGTTCTATATAAAATGGAAGCACACCAGCACTTGTTATGTTTGCCTCTCCTGAGAAGGCTTGGCAGGGCGCCTCAGGCTGGAAAGAACAGCCAGGGGTTGCCAAGCAAGGGCTGGCTTGATTCTGTGCCCATTCCTCCAGGGGATGTAAACATCCTGCCCTGGAATACTTCACCAACCTGTAGCTAGAAATCTCCTGTGCACCGTGGGGCAGTCAGGAGAGCTGGAAACCATGAGTCACAGCCCCAGCCAGGCTCTGCTGGGTAACACAGAGGTCAGAGGTGGCAGCCGCGTCTACCCTCCCAGCCCCAAATACGAGGACAGCGCTGCACTCCATGGAGCTCCAGGCAGGCACCAAGCGTAGACAAAGGGCAAGGAACACTCAGATTTACTGAGAACCCACCGGCCACATGCCAGAGACTACAAGAAACACTTTCACATGCCTTATTTCATGTCCTGTTGGGGAGGGCTGTTCAGTGGGTAAGGCCACGGGCTCCAGAGTGAGACATCCCTGGGCCACCACTCACTGGCTGTGCAACCTCAGACAACTTGCCTCGTTTCACACTCAGGATTCTCACAGGCCAAGTGGGGACGGACCAGTTAGAAACTGAAATCCTTTCATACCAGACAGTCAGGAGCAGTGCCTTCAAACCCCAGAGAGCAAACACTCTCACTGTCCTGGCTGAACCAGCCCCTCCCAGGTACCCTCCTCATCCATCGTGGGCCAACCTGCAATCCAGAAAGTAAATGGACATGTGTGCACAGCCTGGCCTCTAGGGCCTGTCCAGTGATAAAGGCTGGTTGGTTTTCAATAATAGGTATCCATGACCATCAGTCATTAGGCAGTTTGCTAGGGCTGTCCTGGGGACAGAGGTAGAGTCTCCAGAGCCCCATATTTAACCATTATAATAAATAATAATAAAATAATAAATAATAATGATAGCTATGCCTATTATACACATGTGGAAAGCCAAAGTTTAACAATGTGGGGAAAACCATGGAACCAGGGTATGAATATAGGTGACTTGAATTTTCAGCTCCATGTCTGTCGATTATGATATATCAATGTAAGAATCCTAAGAAGCCATTTAAACATAATATAAAGGAGCTTCCTTCCTTGAGAAAGCCACTGTTTCAGCTAGATTTCAAGTGTTTACACTCATTTAGAATGACACGTGCATGGACATTTTAACATGACTATTTAAGAAAAGAAAAGCCTAAATCCAGTTGTAATGACAATGTTTTGATTATGTTTCCAGATTTATAATTTTATACTGCCAGTAAAGTGACTTCTTTAAAACTTCTTCAAATTAAGATCATGGCATCCGGACCCATCACTTCATGGCAAACAGATGGGGAAACAATGGAAACATTTCTTTTGGGCTTTGACTTTCTTTTTTGGGCTCCAAAATCACTGCAGATGGTGACTGCAGCCATGAAATTAAAAGACACTTGCTCCTTGGAAGAAAAGCTATGACCAACCTAGACAGCATATAAAAAAGCAGAGACATTACTTTGCCAACAAAGGTCCGTCTAGTCAAAGCTGTGGTTTTTCCAGTAGTCATGTATGGATGTGAGAGTTGGACCATAAAGAAAGCTGAGAGCCAAAGAATTGATGCTTTTGAACTGCGGTGTTGGAGAAGATTCTTGAGAGTCCCTTGGACCGCAAGGAGATCACACCAGTCAATCCTAAAGGAAATCAGTCCTGAATATTCATTGGAAGGACTGATGCTGAAACTCCAGTACTTTGGCGACCTGATGCAAAGAACAGACTCATTGGAAAATACCCTGATGCTGGGAAAGACTGAAGGCAGGAGGAGAAAGGACAACAGAGGATGAGAGGGTTGGATGGTATCCCCGACTCAATGGACATGAGTTTGAACAAGCTCTGGGAGTTGATGATGGACAAGAAAGTCTGGTGTGCTGCGGTCCATGGGGTTGCAAAGAGCTGGACATGACTGAGCGACTGAACTGATTGAGATAGACTAGTGTCAGGATATATTAAAGACAATAATGACTCACCAATTGGAAATGTGATTCTCATAGACTCATTACAGCATAGATCTACACCCTGCTTTCTAAGATACAGACTTCTGATTCTCCACTCTGTTTATCTACCAGCTATTATCACTTGAGTATGAAGTATTCATAAGGGGGCAGGAAGGTGCTTCTATGGGAACAGAATATAAGGCAGTTAAGTTTGTAACGAGAAAAGAGATACGAACACGACTGGGGGAAGCCAGAGTGGAGAATATTCCAGAAGTGTTGCAAGACTTTTCTGTTCAACATGTGGTTGGTTCATGGACCAAACACATCAACATCATCTGAGAGTCCGTCAAAAATCAGAATCTGAGGCCCACCCCTGGTTCATGGATCAGAATCGCTATTATGATCAGATGCCCAGACGATAAGAGAAGCCCTACTCTAAGGGTCCAGCCTCTGCTCACTTTAGGTGGAGAGGAGTTGGTGGGGGGGGGGGGGTGCTATAGAGTAGAAAACGAAGTTGTAAGAGATGGGAAAGAACCCGAGTGTTTGCTTAAGAGGTTATCCTGTTCGATCAGTTAGAGGGAAAAAATCTCTGGTGTGGGATGCTGAGCAGGCCGTGGCTGTGGCCGCACGCAGTGTGGTGGCCATCTGTGTATCAGGAGGAAAGGAACACCGCGCAGGAGAGCGGACTGGTGCAGAGCCTAAGCGCGGCCAGGTGTTTAAGTGAGAAAGCCAATCTCTAAGATCAAAGGCAAGTCGATCATAAATGAGAACATCTTACCCACCAAACCCAGGCCCTCGGAATGGAGAGACGGCGACATCTGAACAGACCAGATGTTACCAGCCAAGGGCTCCTTAGAGCCCAGAATAAACTCACCTCAAGAGCTCTGTGGCATCAAAACCTCATTATCTGCCAGGCCCACCACTAAATACAAACACAGTTTCTACCAGCAGATGGGGAGAAGTGCGTGGAGGCCCCGAGCTGTCCCTGTGGTAAATGGGTAGGAATTAATTAGAGGACAGATGCTGAAGCCTCCAAAAGCAAGTTATCTTTTGTGGATGACCAGGGAATGTAGTTTTTTGGAAAAAGCTGGGTGAGCACTCTGCACTAACCAGGCTGTGGTCAGGCAAAGCACTGTCTCTGTGGGCCTGAGATGGGCAGGCAAGTTATTTTTGTACAGAAGCCTGGGTGGTTTAGATCTGGTACCACGGCCCTGTCCATTCCACCATCCACCCAGCGGCCTCACAGGGACACGGGTATTTTACTAACTTGTGAATTTTCCACAAGTACAAGCCGGTATTCTCTTAATTGCCCCTATGGAGAGTTCCCTAAATACACTGAAACAGAATAATTATTATTATTATTTTACTTTCTTCTTCTGGATGGCACCTTTCATATATGCCGCTCCAAAAACTATTCTGAAATGATCCTATTAATCTTTGCAAAATTCCTGAGAAGTAGGTGGTAGTTTCTCTGCATTTCTGGAGGAGAAGGGAGGAATGGAGGGAGATGGAAGGTTCAGGGGTAACAGAGACGGGGCAGAAATGGAAACCGGGATCCTGAACTCTCTCAAGTTCAAAGTTGTTCAAGTCACCACCACTGCCTAGACCAGGGCCTTCAGCACAAACTTATTCAGATCCTGGTGCCGGCCCTCACTTGTGGATGTGTCTTTGTGCAAATGACTTAGCCTCCCTGGGGATCAGCGTCCCTGTCTAACGCCTCAGTGGCGCTGCTCAGGGCAGGCCATAAGCGGACCCCCTCTTGTGCTGGGTAGCCCAGCCTCAGGAGTCTGCCCTCCATGGTGCTCTTCAGCTGTTTTGGGCAATGAAAGCATCCATGGCACTTTGGGGGCATGGAATGAAGCAGAGACTCTGAGATCCGGTTCTACAGATGGCTCTTGACTCCAATTCTTCCCAAGTCTTAGGACTAAACCTCTGAACCTCTGTTTCATTATCTATAAAATGGGGGTGGTGATGATGAGTCAGTGAGACAGTGCAAACAAAGGGCTTGGCATTAGTAGGTGCTCAGTACAGGCTATACACGGAGAGGGGCTGAGAGGAAGAGCCTGCTGTTGGATCACCTACATTTGAACTCTGGCTCTACTGACCTCAGGCAGGCTGGTCACCTCACCTCACTGGATGAGGACGGTTCCCGTGAGGCTGGCTGACATTCACAGATGTAATCTACAAGAGACTGCAGCACAGAATTCCATAAACATTATTCATCATACTATGATAATTATATAATTTCTTTAATTTTATCTGAGGGAGCCATGAAGACCGACCTCCACTCCCAAGGAAAGAGATTACCCCACAATTTGAGGGTGATGTGGAGGGGAAAACAGCTCAATATCGGACCACTTTCCCCCAGTAATTGGAAGAAGAGACTCTCAGTTCGACAGCACTCCCTCTGGCATCAAAAGGGCTGCAGGATACCACTCACACTGGCTAAGCAATGCTGGGCAAGTTTCTCCATCTTTCTCTCATTAGCAAAATAATGGTAATATGCTCACGACACTGATTTGTTACGAAGGTGACTTGAACTAATGTACACAAAAAACGCCCTTTGTCAACTCTTACATGCTATCTACATTTGAAAGGTTATGAATAGAGAAACACACACTTTAAAAACACACACGCATTTGAACAAGAGGAAACTAAACACCTTTTAATGTGTGCTTTTATTTTTCATTCCTTTGAATATTCATAAAAAAAATTTTAAACCTCCTATCTCAGGTAGAAGAAGAGTGAAGACACTTTAATTTCCGGTGGTGCCAGCACCCTGGATTTGGGCTTCGCCCCCAGCTGCTCTCAAACCAAACCAAACAAACAGTATGTCCACCCACCCGGAGACTCAAAGCAACTCTGGATTTCTCTTTTCCGAGTTTCCTGTGGGTACTTCAAAGCCTGGAGACTTTGCAGATGTCTTGGTGGTGATGTCTCTTTAGCAAACACATGGGAAATACTCCAATAAGAGAGAGACCAGCTCCACAAGAGGAAATTTGGCAGCAGAAAGAGAGGGAAGTGGGCTTGCAAGTGGAGCTGATGAGCACAGTTGCCCAGATTCATTTCTCAGACATAAGGCGCACATTTGCAGCTGGGGTCTAATCCTTCAGTTCACCTCCAGCACTTCAAGCAAGAAGTATTTCTAGCCTGTGAGTAGTCAAACCCCAACCTGACTAGAAAGAATTATATTCCATACTTCACCTTTGGCAAGACCCTCCCTGCAACCTGCTACCTGCATGGAAAGCTGGGACCAGGAAGCTTGAGAGCAGTACCCTTGAGAACGGGGAGGGGGCAGCCGGCAGAGGATGGGTCTCAGCACCCATCCGGTGATTTCCAAATTTGTGTTTCTTTGACATTTTTGATTCTCCTCCCAATTTCCCTTAACATAAAGTCAGGGACATTTTTACTTTGAGCAGCTCTTAAGCCTTAACACAGAAAGTAAATCTTGACTTTCAGGAAAGTTCTTTTGTGGATTAAAATCTGCTTTTTGAATCAAGCAGCAGCTCATCATTTCAAAACAAGAATTTACTACAGAACCACCTTACCTTAAAACCTAGACATGGACTGTTAAGAGTCTGTGCAAGTGGCAAAGCCAACTGCTCCCAGGCTATGAGCTGGGCCCCCGGGGCTTGTTTCCGATGGTGGGTATGGTCCATTCCATGCCTGGCATACTCTCCCTGGGCATCTGCAGGAAACCATGCAAGGCAAGTGGCCTAGACTTGACCGGAGATGAGGACTGCAACTATAGGCCAGAGCCAAGCCCCCTCCTCCACTGGGGAACCAGATCCACGGAACCAACTAGGCCTTCACCTAGGAGATGCTCCGTGGACTGGCCTAGTGTTCAGCCCCGATAGTTTTACACTCCAAAGAGCCTTTGAATACTGGTGACAAGCCAGTGACTATTTTCAAGTGACAATCATAGTCTCCATGGGAGACTCCAGCGGAGGACTCTCCAGGGGAGGGAGGCGGAGAGTGCTGCCAGGGCCCCTGGGTGGTCACTCACCTCCAGGGAGGGGCAATGGGAGTGGGAAAAGGAAACAGGAGGGTATCCACAAAGAGCTGGAGACTTCGCTCCCCATGGGTTAATCAAGGAATCAAGACTTTATTCTTATTGCAACTGGGAGTCACTGCATCACCCAATTCCAGCCCCTTGCTTTCTAAGTTTATGCTGATTAGTAAAAGTTACTGATCCCTGTGAAGTAATTAGCCTCCAACTAATAAAAAAAATAATAAAATTTAAAAAAAAAATAAATAAAAACGTATGCTTTACCAAACCAAGTCATATAATAACATAATGAGTTGGATTAACAAAAAATTAATAAAGTGTGCTGTGTATAATACATCAAAAAAAAAAAAAAGTTACTGATCCTGATACAGTCAAGAACACTTCACAAAATCAGAGCAATGCCCTTATCATCTCCATTCTGCAGCTGAAAAAAGGTAGGCTTTGCATTTAGGTAACTTGCCTTACATCATCCAGCTACTGGAACCTGAAGCTGGATATTTTGGAGTTTTGTTACCCAGTATCAATACCCCTGTGTCTGGGGAGCCACTACCATGACTTCACTTCTGCATTAGGGATGGGTGTGTTACTTAAGCCCTTTATTGTCCACAATAACTGACTCAGGAATAAGAATGAGAACCAGTTAGAGTCAATGGTACACAACCTTTGGACTTAGTGGGATGCCAGAGAGAAAGTAAGGAAAAAGTCTGTATCTCTGGACTTAAAACTGGAGGATGCAAGTTTAATTTTGAAGAATGAAGACAAAAGAAAAATAAGAACCAACACAATAGGTCTCCTGGATCAAACTCTGCCTGAAGCCATTTCTCCACAAATTTCCAGTTACATTATTTTTTTTTTTCTTTAAGACCGTCTGAGTTCATCTTTTTGTCATTTGAAATGAAGTAGTCCTCATGCATTGGGGCTTATGGCGACCCTCTCTCATTGTACTCCTAATATATTTTTTTCTACTCCTAATATTTTAAACCACTGAAGTTAATTTGGTGTTTTGCTTAATTTGCGAAGCTTTTTCTCAGTGAAAATTTCAGGTGTGGAATAAACAGATTTCAGAAAATAAAGGCAGAGTAGAGAAGAGGAAATGTGTTACTTAAACAACTGCAAAATTAAAATTGCCTAGGGAAAAGGAAACTGGATGTGGAATATGGGGAGTGAGGTAGAGATCCTGCTCTGAGGCCTAGCAGCTCTGTGACCCTGGCCAAGGGACCTTTCCCCTCTAAGCTTCAGGATCCCACTATGAAATAAGTGTCACCAGACAGGACCCTGATTCAGGTCAGTGACTGCTTCACAGGCTGTTCTTGAATCATCAAAGGTTGACCAGTACACATTTAGAATTTCATCTACAAAAGTAAATGGAGCTGTATCTTCCAAGGAAGTGCACACCTGTTGTATCTGGCACACAGCTGAAAAAGTTTCAAAAAAAAAAAGTGACATCGCACTTGGGCTCACAGAGGTGGGATTATGTAACTGCCAGTCTCTAGAGGACCTAACTTGTACCAATCTTGGAAATCTCTAATGGCAGCCCTTGGACAGGGTCTCCAGACTGCCTTGAGTCCTACTGTGCTCAGGAAACAATGCATCACCACCTAGCTGCCGGAGGGAAAGGACTCTTCCCTGGGCTCATTATCCACCACCGTGGAATCTCTCTACATCAATCCCTTACTAGCGTCCCCAAGGCACAGCTGGTCTTAATTGTCTCTTAACGACTCCATCTAGTTATCTGGGAGAAGGCCCCCGCAAGGATCTCAGGAAAACCACACTGGTTATTTCATCAGGGTTGATGCTGACGGGCTACACAAAGGTAGTGACTTGGAAATAAACTGATGAGCTGAGTGCTTTATTTACCTATTCTGCTACAAATTAACCTCAGAATTGCTACAGCTTTTAAAAATAGATACTTTTGAACTCCATGCAATGAAGCAAGTATCTCTAAGAACTGGAAATAAGAAGCCCTTCACTGTAATAGACTTTGAACACAAGCAGTTTTTTTTTTTTTTTTTGGTCGCACCTTGCCACATATGGGATCTTCCTTTCCTGACCAGAGATAGAACCCAGCACCCCCTGCATTAGAAATGTGGAGTCTTAACCACCGGACTGCCAGAGAAGCGCCTGCGAATTGCTTTTAAAACCCGCGTCTGGTCCCAGGTGAATACATTATGTCCCCCAACAAGCTCAATCTAGGAACTCATTAGGTATTTTTCGTCTGCAACGTGAGATTTAAAATTTTATAAAACCGGAAATACACAGAATGAAATGGACACGAGAAATGGCGACAGAGCTTCATTGGAACAAACGTATGTTATAACTAGCCCTGGAGGAGGGCATGACACCCCACTCCAGTATTCTTGCCTGGAGAATCCCATGGACAGAGGAGCCTGGGGGGTTATGGTCCATAGGGTTGCAAAGAGTCAGACACGACCGAGGCAACTCAGCCCATGTTACAACCAGCCGTCAAGGATGCCTTTCCACGAGCAGAGCGCCCCGCCTCCGCTCCCCGGGCCCCGAGGTCCCCGCAAGCCCTCACACCCCTTTCCCCTTGACCGACTCATCCGAAAGACACTCTGGGGCTGCCCCGTCCGAGGGCTCCGCGTGGGCAGACACTCGCCAACAGCCACTGGGGAAGCCCAAATCCCGAGAAGACCGCAGTAACGCCCACCTTCCCACTCTCAGAAGCCGCCACATTCTCCAGCTCCAGCCCCCCGGCCAGCAGAAGCCGTGGACAGCAACAACGCTCGCCCGGACTAGAATTCCGCAACAGGACCCCAGGAGGCATCAGCTGTTCGGGGAGGCAGCCCGCAACACGGAGGAGCCAAAGAATGAGCCAAAGAATGAGCCGTAAAACCACGAACCTCCACTGAAGCTTCTTCAGGGGCAACCACTTCTGCCTCTTGGCGGGAAGACGCTGCAAAGTTGTCGGTTCGGGTGAGGGACAACTTAGTTTCTCATTGGGGTGGTGGAGGGTGGGGGGAGCGGTCTAAACTCTTGAGAGTCCAAGGGGGCTCCCCCAGGGTTCTCTCCGCCTTCAAACCCCCACCTCCCGAGCAGAGTCAAGAGGGCGGAGCCACGCTGACGGAGCGCGATGGTCGACGGATCAAACACGTGGACGAGACACGTGGTACTCATTCATCACTGTTCCTCGTCCCACCTGTGGGCAGGCGGTGCCTCTCCGCCAGGCATATCGCGTTGCTCTGGTGCCTCCTTGTTCCAACACAGTGTCCCTTACTTTCTGTACAGCTCTTTGCCTTCTCCCCTCGCCCCAACTTTGGCCCAGTTTTCTTGCCTATCTTCAGATATTCATAGACACTGTTATTTCCTACTAATCATTTAGGAATAAAAAAGGTGATGGGGGATGTGGCCAGCTACCATTATTATTGTTGATATTTGTTAAGAGTGAGCATGCATTAGTTTTATCCTAAAGGGGAAAAAAAAAAAAGAATTTTCATAAAAGATAAAAGCTTTCTGGACTCTACTTCAGAGTGTGATTTAAAAAAAAACAACCAAACTTGCCAAACACCTTAAAAAACAAAAAACCAAACCCAAACAAAAAACCCCAGACTAACTTGACCAAAACACATCATGAGACATTAACATCAAAACCTACACAAGAAAGGCACTTAACAGTTTGTCATAGCCTTCATGCATAAGTTTTTCACTGACTCTTCCCACCCAGTGATGGGGGTGTTCATCCTTTCTCTTACCCAGATGTGCAAACGGAGGCTCAGAAGTCAGGCAGCTCATTCGGAGTCACAAAACCGGCAGGCTGGGCTGTAGGGAGGTGGGAAATGGTCTTCTCATTCCAAACACAGTGCTCTCTCCAGCCACAAAAGCGATTCCCTAGGAACGGTGCGTGGCTTTCTCAAGATGCGACGTCTGATGGGCTTTTGACAAAGTGGCTCCTCCATTCAACCAAGAGCATAGCCTCAGTGTTTAGGACTGGGGGTGAGGTGTGATGTGAAAATGCCTAGGGACACTCAAGTTAGTGCCAGCCTGCCAAGGGACACACACACACACACACACACACATATACACACACCCCAGAATGAGCCATGGGCCATAGAGGGGTGGGGAGTCAAAGAGATGCAGGTATCTCCTAGATTTGAAGAGAGGAGGGCTCCACTCAAGCTGTAGAGATCAGAACGGGCTTGACAGGCAAGGGGACCTGGGCGCCCCTTCAGAGCACCAGAAAGGGGTGAGCAGGGCATGACCAGGGTGAAGGGCTAGAGACACGAGGGTCTGGCTGCCGCAGCTGGGAACCCACATGTCAGAGGGCGGGGTTGCGGGTGGCGCTGGAGCTGGCTCACAGGGGCAGGCAGAAATGCCGTAGTTTGCTCATTGCTGGAATCTCAACAACAGCTTTGAGTGATTAAGGGTCCAGGAATGCTACAGACACTTTGAAAACTACCTGTCAGGATCAGAAAAGATACTTGGAGGAGGGATCTTCAAACCCAGTGTCATAAATGAGAGATGGTCCTACATGACCCCACTTCACTCCACCCACATGTATCAACCATCAGTCAACATTGGGGCTGTGGGCCAGCAGACCCTACAAACTTATAGAAGGGGAACCAACGGTGTGTAGATGTGTGTGTCTTGCCTCCATTACTAAAGCAGGAAGGAAAAAAACCTTCCCAGACTTCTTTTCAAAACTCTGATCTCAAGGTATGAACCCTTTATTTTGTGCAGGCATTTGGGGGAAAGCGTAAAGCTGGCCCAGGACAGTCAGGGGACCATATTTTGTGAAACAGCAATTCTTCTAAATTTAGAAGGCAGAGCAATCACAAGAAGGATGCGAGCAGTGTCCTTGGATGCCCCACAGAACAGGCAGATGACAAAGCTGCTAAGAGGGGTTTGCGTTGAAATCCTGCGCTCCCTGATTTAGCAGAATGCTTCTCTCGCTCTCTCCCTTGAGTGGGTTGTCAGAGCAGACCCACAGCAACTGCATCTTGAAGCCCATTCCTTCACCTTGTCTTAGGCCTGCCTTCACAGGTACATAAATCCCCCTGACTTGGGGAATTTCCTTTTTAACCAGGTAGAAGTCAATTTCCTTATCCAAACTCAGGGCTATATCTAACATTTGCCAGATATCACAGACGGATTTCTTTCTTTCTTTTTTAACCTCATCTTCACAGCAGAAACATAAAAGGGGAGATCTATAAACATTTCAGATTCATAATATACTACTTCCTCTCGGTCTTTTTAAGCGGAAACTTTGCTCTTGAGTAAAGGTGAGCATTTAGTAAGAAGTCATTTTCTCTGTCAGGGGGGCTCGCCGTTCACTGGGTCGCAGCTGAAATGTGTTTTAATAAGGCCTTTCTCCTTTACAAGCTCGGCTGGCTTTCAGCTCGTCCCACAGCCTCAAGCGGGAGGAAGATGCCTCTCAGATATCCTTTTGTTACTCTAATCAGAGCCAGAAGGGCTGTATTGACTTTCGGGCCTCGGGGAGTTGTAGTTCTTTTGTATCCATCTCATCCAAGAAATCAAGTTTGATTAATTTGTCATCAAGGAAAATGTGTGATCCGCTCAGAGCCAGGCCTTTGAAGAGGAAGGATGAACTTGGGCTTGCAAAAGTCCGGGTCAGTGGGCAAAGCAGCAGCGGTGCCGAATCGAACAAGTTCTTCCCAGAGCTGCCTGTTCTCACTTAAAACACTTGAAAACAAAACAAAACACAAACCCTTTTCCACATAAACATTCAGGGTTGGATTACTCCCTGGCCAGGGTCTCCTTTGGTTTACTTTAATTTTGAAAATAGAGCTATCAGGGCTACAAAGCAAGACCCGGCGAACACCAAGCCATGCCATGAAGCACAGTGGTGGAAGGATCTGACCTCCTGCCAATCTCAAAAGACTACAGAGAGTGGGAGAGCCCAGAGGGCTGAGCTTGGTGACAGCACGTGCTTCTGGAATGAATAATCGAAGGGGTCTCCAGCTGGGTCACGGGACAGATGCTCATTTACGATGCTCTGGTCTTGTTAACCTGCACTTAGTGGAGTTCCCAAACTGCTGAAAATGCATAAGGTAGCGGCCCTGAGATATTATTTAATCCGAGACTTAGTGTCATATTTCTTGTTCAGATGCTATATATGCTTTATAAGGAATTACAGGCTTTTTAAAATGACAGAGTAAGCAATCTTTAGACATTCCACAGTGTAAGAATCCCCATATTTAACGTGTTGGTGCATAGGCCGTTTTATGACGGTTACCCCTCAGGTAGAGACATAAAGACACAGTGAATTACTGAGCAGAAGTCGAGGGCTCGCTTGGCTTTGAAAGATGTTTGAAAAGCACCAACAAATTATAAACAGCCTCTGTGGTTACTGAATTCATTGTCAAAACTATTATTAGAGAATTTTAAAACAATGCTGAGATTAAACACTCAGCTTTAGAAATCTAAGGATACTTTAATTAAAAAAAAAAAAACCTCTACTTAGGGTAACATTCAAACATTCTTTCATTCAAACATGCAGAATGTTTGCAGAATGTGTAGGCATTTGGAAGTCAAAGACATTTAAGAACCATTTCCTGTCTTTCTTACCATCTAGGGTTCAGAAGTTTCAATGATATTTACCCATCCCCTGAACTGTAAGCTCCACAAAGAATGGATGATGTCTTATTTATTTTCTTATCCCCAGTGCTTGGTATATCTTGGTTCAATACATACTAGCTGAGTGAATGAGTCAATATCCCATATAATCCTTATCTCAGCTCTATTAATGTCTATCAACGTGTCTTTAAGGTATCCAGGATTAAAAGAATATACCTGTTATTTAGGGACTTTTTGGGAGGCTGCTACAGGCTTCATCCCATGTCACGTCTGCAGGCCTGCAATCCACATTGGACAACACAAGACTAACACAACACAATTTTCCTCAGTTTCAACCCAGAGTTTCCTGAGCCTGGAAACATTTTAATCAACCAAACTTGCTTTTTGTATTCCTGAGTAACGAAGACAATCACATCCTTAGAAAATAATGAATGGCAAGGTTCATTCAGGTTTTAAACAGGTTCATGGCAAATGGACTCAGAAGCCAGGTTCACAGGGTGCAAGTGAAGAAGGCAGATCTGTTTTCCCCAGCAGGGTGTCATGAGGTGGAACGATCAGTACATACGCAGCTGGGAGACTAGTGAGTTTGGCCATTGTTGCCACCAACAACTTGCAGGACCTCAGACAGCTGAAACTGGGCCAACCCCTCGAGAGGAAACCGTGAAAGTTTCACTGGATCAGCTCCATTCTCTTTACCGGTTGAACTTCATGGATTCAGCCAACCGATGGGAGTATTTACTACTGCTTTGCAGAGCAAAGTACTGAGCTAGGTGCCTAACTATGCTGTTTGCTCTGAAGAAGCGCCACCTCCTTCCCTCACAGAGATGAGGAAACTGGGGCTTAGAGAAGACAGGTGACTTGCTCAAGACACAAGTTCACGGGATCTCAATCCAGTAACAAATTCCAAACTAAGCTCCGTGCATGCTGCCCAGTCTGCTTCCTTGCTGGAGGCTCAGACCCAAGCCTGAGTCAGGCATCCCAGAGGGGTTCAACCCAGAGAGAATCCCAGAGTGTCCCAGCAGAATCGCCAAACCTTTTTACCAGGATGCTTAATCTTCTGGTCAAGGAATCAAGTTCCATCGTCTCTGCTCTTCTCCTTTGCAGTCTCTGGTAGAAGCATTTGCAAACACAAATAGTTAAAGGTCACGTCAGAAGCAGAAGAGGGATTCTGCATGATCCATCTGTGCTGGGATAATCCAGAATTGGCCATGAATATGTGGAAGGGCCTACACTGCACCAGTAATTCTTTTTCACCTGCCATCCACACCAGTCAAATGTGTTATTCTTGTACATTCTTTGGAGAAGAGTGTGAGGCATGTGCATCCACAGATTGGGCACTCAAGTGAGGCAGGAAAGCAAGCCTCGAATATAAACTTTTAAAATTCCCAGTTAAAATCTTGAGAAAATAAGCAAGTGGGTGGTGTGTCCTAGTTATAAACTGGTTGAAAGTCAAATCTGCTCATGTGGAAGTGATGCAGAGAAGCAGATTAGAAAACGTGTCCTTTTTTCCACAGAGGGTAGGGAATGAAGGAAAGATCGTTGACTTTAACAGCCACAAGATTTAGGGATCTGCCTGCAACTTTGCCACCGACTGTTTTTGTGACCTTACACAAATTCTTTATACTCTCTGGATCATTTATTCATTTGTGAAAGGAAAACAGTGAACTAAGGCCAGTGACTTTTCCATCTTTTTCTTAAGGCTGTAGATCCTTTCCTTTAGAGACAAACTCATACGGATCTCAGACATCAGACACATTATCTCGCCTCTCTGAACCTCAGTTTCCACATACAGAAAGTTGGGACAGCAATGAGATCTACCTCCTAGAGTTTTGGAGTGAAGGACATTCATTAACCCATGTTGATTAGAGGGCATGGAACTCCATACACATTAGCTATTATTTTCAGTGATATTATAGCTATGACCAGAGCAGCAGACCTCAGCAGAAGCCTGCCAAACTCTGCCCAATGGCGGACTTGTAGGTAGCAACTCTGTTTACGGAGTGTCACTCCACACTTACCTTTTAAAGGGCTTGTAAATAATTTTTCTGAACTCAACCTTCACAAGTATAACGGAGCTTCTGTATACAAAAATATAAAGTAAGGTTTATCACTTGGGTGATAAAACCCGAAAGAAATGCAAGGAAGCATTCCTGTAAGTCGGGGTAATGGTTATTTTAATGGGGAAGGTGGGGGCTGTGCCCAGGAGGAGACTTGTGACTGGGGCTTCTGAGGTAGATGGAACAGTTCTATCCCTCAAGATGGGTGCTGTTAGAAGGATATTCCCTTGGTAACAGTTCACTAAGCTATACATTTGTATTGGGTGGTTTGCTATATTCTTGTTTTACTTTACAATAAAAAGGTCTTTAAAGTGATGTTTCATAAAACACAATCAGTGAGCACATAAATACGCTTACTAGTTTCCAAAATGTTAACGTTTTGCCACACAACGCACGTCAGTAGGGATGTGTTATTGTTTTACTAGACTTTTAAAAATAAATTTTACAATAGGAGCTTTGTTTGCAGTATCTAAAAGTATTTCTGTAGAACCAGCCACCTGGGGAACACTCTTTGAAAGAGAAGGGACTTCTGTTAAAACTTTATTTATGGCTCTGTGATTCTTTTTTTAAAGATACACTCTGAAAATCAAAGTCTTGTCCTTCAGAACTTGACTATCTTCACAAAACACCAACCATGTTTGCCTTAAAAGGGGGCATATTGCTTCAATGCTGAACCTTCACTTCCATTATTCTCCAGTAAGTCACAAAACCCCAAACTTTCCTAGGACCTGAAACCTTCCTCTAGGTCTGTGCTTTCTAGAATTCTATGTGTGCAAAAAAAAAAAAAAAAATGATTTAAGTTTCCTGAATGAGGGGAAATCGGGGAGTAAAAGCTTGTCCACATCTTTGAGGCTGGGAGGAGCACACACATTTAACCATACCATCTGTACAAACGGTACCAGAGTTCAGTATGCTCATGACTGGAAGGGTTTATGATTTATGCTTGCTAGTTAAATATGCTTATGATTTAAACTTATTTTCTCTGGCAAGAAATACGCTAGTCAGCACCATGGCCAAGCCAGATGAT
Organism: Dama dama; assembly: GCF_033118175.1. Classification (NCBI taxonomy): domain Eukaryota; kingdom Metazoa; phylum Chordata; class Mammalia; order Artiodactyla; family Cervidae; genus Dama; species Dama dama. The sequence continues at coordinate 34,807,730 of NC_083704.1, read as the reverse complement.
GGGAAATAGATACATATTTCAATGATACACATTTTAACTTGCTGAGCCTTGTAAATGCTACTGTTTTCTTTTTATAACAAAAGACCTACCTTCCTGTAGGATTCCAGAGATTTTTACAAACTACATTCATTAGTGAAAGCAGTTAAAAATTCCTTAACAGCAGTTACTACACTAAAAGAGTCACTGGGCTTGAAAACACTGTATTTTAGGTGGGAAGGCTGAGCCTATGCTTATAGAACCACCAAGAACCATTCCGCAAGTGCATGGATAACTGCTCGGTGATAACACGCACACTAAGTACATGACTGCAGTTACCAGACTCAAATGGGAGAGGAGATATTAGGGAATCTCAAAGCCTTCAGAGTGCTATGCCCTGCCCTTCAACACTTGCATGAAATTCACTGGGTTGCAATTAACTGGGCATCATATACATAATCCTGAAAATTGTTTGCTTTTGCAGGGAGAGGTAGGAAAGTCTGCAGATGAATGGGAGAAAATAAAGAGTTTGCTGGTTTTCATGATAATACCAAACGCCCTAACTCCTCGATATTCTCTAACAGCCTAATTGAGAAAGGAATATGAAAAAGAATAGATACATGTATATTACTTTGTTGCATACCCAAAATTAAAAAGGACACTGTTAATCAACTGAACTCCAACATGAAATAAAAAGTCAAAAAGAAAGAGTTTGCTGCTTTCTTCTGTTTGTTTTTAAAGGGACACAGTAGCTCTAAGCATGCGTAAATCTACTTGGCTAAATAAGGAACAACTAAAACAAACAAAAAAAAAAGGAACAACTGAATCTGAATCTTACGGGCAAATTGGGGGACAAAAAAGAAACAAGCGTGATTGGTTTATTCTAAAATGAAACCATTCTTAGCAGAGGGTAAAAAAAAAAAGAATGCAAATAAATGAAATGTGTTTTCCAAGACACCAAGATGTGCCCTATCACCAAATATATTCAAGAAGGGAGTAGAAGAAACAGAGATACTGCTTCCCGTCAGAGGACCACGGCGACACACTAGTGTCAGATACCATGCTCGCGCGCACTCAAACAGGTGGGCGGAAAGTTGCAGCAGGTGTTGGAATAAACAGGGTTTGACAGTCAACACATATATACCTGGAACCTTCTTAAGATGAAGCAATGTGGTTAAATAACATCGCATGAAATTCTAAACCTGAGGGGCTACATTTCTATACTATAGAACCCAATTACGGCATAAGAATTCATGGCAACAGATTAACAAAAATCTCAACATGAAGTTCTACAAATTAACAGACGCTTAAACAAACCCCACAAGGTTCTAACTTAAAAGACAGGAGTGCCAATTCACAGCAGTATAGTCCCAAATTAGAAAACGGTAAGCATTTTCTCATGAAAAAGCCAAACATGTGCATTGAACACATAAATCACTACATGTTTTCAAGTAAGAAAGTTAGTCTAGTCTTACCTGACGGCTGCCAAAGGCTGGAATAAAAACTACTGACTTAGAGATGCAACGTTCACATGGATCCGAAACATCAAACACAACACACAATATAAAATCAAAAATAACTAGAACAGAAAACTCTTCAGTCTGACCTTAAAAATACTGAGCAAATCACTAGATGAAGCCAGATCAAAAGGAAGGGCACTACACCAGCTTGTAGCCATATGTGAAGGGGCCCCAAAAGCACAGGGCACAGATGGTATACCATGGGGAGGAGGGGGCACAGGCAGATCCAAGAAATCAGGCAAATAAACCTGCTTCAACTTATACAGGTAACACAGTTCAAAAGAATGAATAATTTTGAGCTCAGACTGATAAGATTTTAGACTTGGGACAAATGGTGCTGTAGGTCCCAAGCTGAAGTGTGCCCACTAGTTTAAGCTCTGAGGTCCTTTTATGTAACAATTTCAATGAAGCTGAAATCTCAAATGAGGAAGACATGCAAAGGAACGGTGACGTGTTAGTAACTAATTACTGAGAAGACAGTTAAAATCTTTTGGAAAAACCATACAATGGCGGCCTGCCATATTACCTGATGAAGGGCTAAGAAATTCAGGGGTGGGTGGGGGGAATTTTAATGTATATGCACCAAAACTAATAGCTTTATTTGAAAATTAAAAAACCCTATAACTTAATTAAAATGTTCAACGTCCTTTAATATTCCCCACTCTTCACTAATTGGTAAAAATAAAATTTTCACCTGCTAAACCTTTATTAAAAGTCAATTCTTTGTTTGTAAAAAAAGAAAGTTCTACATAAAACTCAGAAGTGCTCATATTTACCTCATTCTTGTTTCTCTCATGTAAAGTTGCCAGGTTAGTAAATCTCAAACACTTCCAAAATAAAAGTTTCAGAAAAATTCTCTAACATGGGAAGTTGAAACTGTCATGAAGAAATCACGCACTTTGTTAAATGAGTTGATCACTTTTTTCAGGAAACAACCAAAACAAAAACATTTAAGACAGATTTCTTCAACCTCATGATTTCGGAAGGACACAATAGAATATCCAAAAGGCTATTTTATTGGATATTCTAATAAGGTACATTCAACACACACACACATATACAATGGGATTCTCAATTGTAGTAGCAATGATGAACAAAATAATACTGACTTCTTGATGACTGTCACTTATCATTAACATGGTTTAAGGTACACTTACTTGATTTTTTATTTGATACTCTTATGTATCAGAGAATCCTTCCAGTTTAGTAACAGCTTTGCTAAGCTATGTCTAGGAATGACAATTAATTTTAGTGGAAATTCATTCACGGGCTTCTTTGATAGTCATTCGAACAGTTTTGCATTATTTTACATGCAATTTTATAGCTCTGTAACGTTCATTTAATCTTGTTCAATGATGCTGAACCCCAGATGCCATAAGACATTATAGAAAAGTAGTTACTGCACATATGGGGTAACTACTTTTTCTGAACATTAATTTCTTTTCTCTTAACAGGCTGAAATGGTATTTAGAAAAGAGAAAAGCCTACCACTCTGTACTAAAGGTTTTATATTATGGACTTCCGGAGATGGGCTACTTATTACTACTTGTGGTGCTAGCCATAAAGTTGTTATTTACGAGCATCATCTTTTCAAGTCTAAGTAATAATGGCTTTCTCCAGGCTTCAGAAGGTTGTTGGTATTATACAATCGAAATCAGGTCACCTGAGAGCTTGGGGGATAGGGGGTGGGATGCTCTCCTCGTTTGTCGTATCTAGGGATTGGATATAATCAGGGATTCACAAAGTGGGGGTCCAAGGACTACCCATACTAGAACTACTGGGGCACTTGCTAAAAAGGCAGGTATCTGAATCAGAAACTCTTAGGTCTGGGGTTGAAAAAGGAAGCACCCCAGTAGTTCTTCTAGAAGCTAAGAGACAAGAAGCCCTGGTAGATGATCTCAAAGGTCCCTTCCACCCTAAAATTCTAAGAGTCTGTGAGTTTTCTAAGAGTCAAGTTGCATCAGTAAGATCTACAAGACAGTGACTTTGAGCCTCAGTGGGTTAACCTAAATAAGAAGTAGTTAGATTCTGATGCATACGTAAAAGCAGAAAACAAAACCAGAGTAGTATCATCAGATGTGTGAAATGTGTGTCATCTGTTTGGGCTTTTTTTCCTCATGGGAAATGCAGAGGAATAGCCCACTCTAATTGCTATACAGGAGATGAGTTTCAAGGGGCTTTTCACTGCACTCCCATCCCTAACCTTTTCCTCCTCACCTTCGGACTCCTCTCTGCTGTTGAGGCAGCTCTCCAGGCATTTACAATCCTGAGTCACCGAACTCTCTTGTAATCGGTCTGAATATCCTCTATTAGGAAATAAAGCATCTACAGGCAGTCCTCTACTTTCATTTGTAGTGAGTGGAATGTGATAGAAACATCAATACAGGGAAGGTAAACAGCAGACTTACACTCTTAAAGGGGAGTTTCAAATTTAGAAAGCGAACACAAACAAGAGAATCCAACTCTAATTTCACTTCTCCCCTTGGACACAATATTTGCCCAATGTGATGAAATATTTCTGGTATTTCTTATATGTTGGTTTATTTCATTCCTTCTCTTCCTAACTGCTTAAAGGCTCAATGAGAGCCTAAAATTTGAGATTTTTTTAAACCACATCCAGAGTGTTCTATCTTTGACACAGTTTCATTAGGTGTAGGTGAACTAAACCTCTACTGGTAGCGTCTCATCAAAGTTTTATAAAACCACAAGAGCAATGGGCAGTAGAATCTTAACGTAATTACACAGAGCTGGATACATTATGCTGCTGAGCCAGGACCGTTGGCTGGAAGGCAGCGCCACCATGTGATCGATCTAAATGTTGTCCGTTTCATCTAAGTACAAAAGTTGGGATCCTCTTGGAGTTGGGCATCTTATAGCAAAGTCCCACCTCCTGGAATAATAAAGTTATTTTAGAACACCACACCGTGACACTGCTTCAGGGGAGGACGAGAGCTGTTTATAACAAGGGCAGCTGACTATGTGCGTGTGTATCATTGGCCAGACTGGATCAGATATTTAGTGCACAATTGGGGTGACTTGCTTTGGGGTTAGAGGGTGTTCCCTGTTTAAGGAAACTTCGACTGGGATTTAGCCCTCAGACTTCAATGCTCAGCTGCACCACACTGGCTAGTCCCCTGTCCTTTCACAAAAGACAATCTTTGTTGCTACATTATACATTATGTCAAGTGGATCCAATAATAAAGTTTCTTTCAAGTATAAAGTCTTTTGTGACCGTATATAGAATGTAGACATCAGCTAAATTCAAGAGAGTGGAGAAGACCAAAGTCAAATTAAACTCAAAAGTTTACCGGAACTGTGTTTTCCTTTCTGTATTTTTCTCCGTCAACTACATCCTGAATTTAATAGGTACATGATATTAAATGGACATGTTCTCTGTAAACTACACCCTCACTTTAGAAATGCAGAAAAGGTGGAGGAGGGAGGGGGAAATATCAAAATGGAGTAAGTCAGCATTCATAAAGCACTTACAAAAGAAAACCGAAACACAGACAAGTCACTTTCAACAGGTATTATCCGTCCTCAATTGAACAGGAGGGACTGTGGATGATTCTACACAGAGTCCAGGCTACACCTGCTAAGACTTGGCTGAAAGACAAGAGGCTTCTGCTGGGACTGCCCATCCTCCCCAGCCGCGGCCAAGGAGGGGACACTACCCTAACACGAAAGTCACATGCCCCACAAGACAGTTCCTTGTACCTCAAAAGAGTATTAGCTTCTTTAATCCAAAAAGGTAATGAGAGGTTTTTAAACTGATTAAATCAGCTTAGTTCATACACTGTCCCTTATGAACTAAATATTCAATTAAAACAATTTCCAAAGCAAAATCTGACAAAATCCTCTCTCAGAGTAATTTAGATGATAGGTTCTTAACTTAGGCAAATTAAATCCTTCTCACGGTTGGTATTTTCCAGAGTCAGAAAGAGTTGCACAAGTTCTCTGGGACAGAAAAATCTACTTTGTGTGTTAAGCCATGTTTCGTGATCATAAACAACAGAAACTAGAAAACATTAATGGGAGCCTAACATTCCTGTTCCTTTTATTTTATTTTTTTTCTTCAAAAGCTACATACATGCAAAACTTGAACATGTCATCACAATGTCTTAAATAAAGTTCAAAAATAAAAATACTTCATAATCCATTTACTTAAGGAAATATATATGACAATTATAAAGAAGGTAAGTCAATTATAATCTTTCTTCTAATCTATCAGGAAAAATACTTATATTATAAAAGAGAATTTAAACTCATGCCCAGAATATTTTTTTCAATTCTTGATCAATAATTTAAAAACAAGTTGGATGTTGGTACAATGTTTAAAAAGAACAAGTTCCAGGCTTTGAAAATGGGTCTGATATTCTTATACTTCATTTTGAAATCAGTGGAGAAACTCAAGTTTAGAAACAAAGCATTAAAAAAAAAAGCCATGATCATTTTTTTATTATAGTTGATGTGGTTAGTAACGCAAGTGAAGGGTACAGTGATTTGAAGTCCTTTAAAGTATTTGAAAGGAGAATTTTATTTACAAACTCAGGCTGGGGGTTGGAAGAAGCCTTGCCTCTCTCTGCTGGTCAATAATGCAAGAGGAATTAAAAATCCTGGGTGAAAGGAAATTCGGAGTGCACCGCCCTTCTGTGAGATGTATAAGCATGCCCTAGCTCCCCTGACTCCAGAAAAAAGCTGGCAGGAGGCAGCCTTTCTAAATGGCCCTGCCTTTTTCAGGTAGATGTAGTAGGAGGCCTGGCAGAGTGCAGGGAGGGAAATCAGGAACATTCTGAGTGTTCCAGAGGGTGGTCATTTCCTTCTATTAAAACTGGTATTTATTTGGTAACATAACACGATGTATCTCAACAATTCCAAAAATTAATGTGAACAAAATGCATTCAGAGTTCAACTTTGTGAATGTTCACATTCATCTTGGAAATGAGATTTAACTTCTGCTCCTAAATGAAAAAGGCAGGGGAAAGTTGCCCAGGCTAGAGGATGATTGATTATTGGAAACGACACACAACATGAGCAGGAAAATGGGATCATTTAATAAAATGTGTCTGAATTGATTTGGAAAGCCCTAAATGGGTACAAACACCCAAAATTCAGAAGAAGGTTAGTTCAAGCAATTAAAATACCACCTTCTCTTTAAATCAGAAATTACAAGGTTTCCTATTGAGACAAATCCTTTGCTACCACTCTGAGCCTTCTTTTGAAAAGGCCAAATTGAAATTCTGGTTGGAGAATACTTCCAGAGAAGGTCCGAGGATTTACAGTGTGATATATATCCTGATACTCAACTGTGATTATAGTTTTCATGTTTGGCAACCCAACTATTATTTTCCTTTCATTTCTAACAATAAAAAAAAATTATTAAAAAGGAAAAATAAAAGGTGTGGGTGCTGTCAGTGCAAAATCAGATTAAGTAAGGTTTTTCTTTTCCCTGGGATAGAAAAAAAAAAACAATGCCCAGTGCAGAGTATGTAGGAATGTGTCACAACAAATAATCAAAAGACAGGTTTCACCAAGCTAGTGTTCCTCGGAGGACAGTGTGGTTTTCAAAAGCAGTATTGTCACGATTATGCATATTCTCATTAACTAGGTACAGCACAGCTACTTAAAGGGAAACCGATTTCTTATGCCTCAATGAAAGGGGAGTAGAGAAAACAATAATTAGACTGAATGAGGAATTTAAAAGAGAAAAAAAAAAAAAACTGGAGAGAAAAGAACAGAGAATTCATAAAGCCAAAAATAAAAAGAAAGAAAAGCAAGTAATGCGACAGTAAAAACCCACACAATCTCCCCCCACCCCACCTGCCACTTTGAGTCCTAATTGCTCAATCTGCAGGGGCAGAAACCCACTCTAAATGAACCAGCATCGGGCTCCGGCAGGTCTTCTCTTCACTCTCCCTCCTGTTAAGACCGTTTCCAAAACCAATCAGCAAAGGACAAAGAATTCTTTACAGAGTGCAATTAGTGTTTTCCACGTCCACCTTCAAAAGCATGATGCTCTTCATGGGCTAAAGGACAGAAAAAAAACAAAAAAGAAAAAAAGGAAAGAAAACTTTAAGCAAAGGATGGGGCAACCCTCCTCTAAGGCATCTCATTCAGTTTCCCCAAATGTTGGCAAGAACTCAAACACCTTTGTGTGCCAGTAACTGTTAGCTAAGGCGTGCATTTCCTGAGAAACGTAATAATGAAAATTAAAACAGGGAATAAACAAGCAACGGGCAGGCTGCCTGTTTCTTCTTGCTGGGCCGGGGAGGATGAGTAATCCTGACAAGCTGATGAGGAGGATATGCTGGGCTGTGAGCAAATGCTGCAGGGAAAACGGGGCCCCCGCAGGATGCTGGGCTGGGGGTGGGGGGTGCCTCACAGAACCCAGACAGGGCCATTCACAAACCTATCTTGAAAAACCAAACCAAATAAAAAGCAAAACAAAACAGAGAACAACACAAGGGGGGAACAATTCTCGTAGGTCCTCCCCCACCTCTAAACACTCTCTGTGGGGGAATGAGGTGTGATTAAAGGGATGGGTCTTTTATTTTTCCCAGTTATAGTTTTTGTTTTTTCCTTTTTTTTTTTTCCCCCCAGCCCTAAGGGTCTGGCTGGCAAAATGACAATAATTACAAATAAGAACCCTAGAATAAAAAATGATGCGACCAAAAATATTTTCCAAAGACTTACATTTTTATAAACTGGAAGTGGGAACTAGGAGGACTGTGAAATATAGAATATGTCCTCCAAGGCAAAAGGCCAAGTTTGAAATTCTATTTTCTAGACCTGGTTCAACCATTATCATGAAGTGAGGGTGGATCCTCTTCTTTCAAGAGGAAACGTTACCATGACAGGTCGCACACAGCCAAGGGCCACTCAGGATTCCCCGGGGTCTGTTCCAGCAACTCTTCCCTGCTAGGAAGGGAGTCCTGGGGAGGCAGACACGGGCTGGCCCCTTTTACCTCCTAAGCCTCTCCTAAGTCTGTATTTTTCAGATGAACTAGATTCTTCAGACTAGTGTGGTGTGAGGCGGGGAATAGGATCATTTCCCCTCCAGGATTTTCCTGGTTGTTCACCTAAACCCGGTCTTCACTTGGATGAAACACTGGCAGAGGCACCCTTTACAGCTCTGAGGGCTACCTCAGGTTGACCCAATTCCTATGAGTATCCAGGAATCTAAGCTGGCGTAACTGAACATTTCTCATATGCAGAACTTTAGAAATATTTCACTTTTTATGGTTTTTTTAAAATTCTTTTTAAAAAGACGTTTAGGATAAACATTAAAGAAAACATGGCCTGCTCTGCAACAAAATATATCGTTATTGCTGGACCAAGGTGGGGAGTCACAGGTCTCTTGGCGACGCTGGGCACCAAACGATTATGTCAGGAGAAAGGGACTGTCTGCAGATTTTTATTACTCGTAAGTGTGAGGGACAGCTTGGGGCAGTCACCGTTGAGACAGTAACATCCTGATGGGTTATGCAGACAGAACAGAACAATCAGAATGGCGGGGGGGGGGGGGGGGGGTGCATTCTGAGAAACAGAGAAAGTTCTGCGGGCCTTAGGTGAGCTTTGGCTGAAAGGGAATATAGAAAAGCTCAAAGCCAGGAATCAGCAAACTTCTTTCTGGAAGAGGGCAGAGAATACACATCTTAGGCTCTGTGGGTCACAGGGTCTCTGTCTCAACTATTAACTCTGCCCTTCTAACATGAAAGCAGCCACAGATGATATGTACGCAAATGGGCATTGCTAGGTGCCAATACGCTTTGTATATACATATACATATGTATATGAAATGTGGATTTCATAGAACGTTCATATGTTACAAAATGTAGTTCTTCTTTTGATTCTTTTTTCCAACCAGTGAGAAATGTGAAAGCCATTCTCAGCTGCAGCCCATACAAAAACAGGTGGGAAGGTGGCAGATTTGGTTTGACAGTGCAGTTTGCCAACCTTGGCTCTAAACAATTCTCACATCAGAAGACATTTGTCATTCAGCTGCTCTGAAGAACCTAACAGAATTTGGGGGGTGGCGGGGGAGGAGGTCTCTCTTCGTTTCAGTTTCTTAGTCAAATGACCAATCTGTATCCAATGCACAGAGAACTTTTATCAACAGCCTGACTCTCAGCCACCCGCCTGGAGGCCTGGCCCAAATTCATTAGGTTTCTTTGTTCACAGAAAATCTACCACTTCAAGTGGCTCCTAAATACTAACACCAGGATCCTACTTTAACAAGACAGAGGAAAGGCGTGGAGTTGGCTGTTTGTGATCTGGCTCACCCAATCACTGTTCTTCACCCAGCTATGAAGAACATTTCTGCCCAAACTTCCTTTTTCCAAATCAATTCTGCAGTGGATGGTGTATAACTCTACTGAGTAAAGGACTGCCTGCTTCATATAAAAAAAGAGAACTGCTTGTTTTTTCCAATTCCAATTTGAATAATCTTTGAATTTTTGAATGATAATTTATACTATTAAAATATGCATTTCTGCTAAGACCCATAGCCTAAGTTGCAAATTTCACAATGGTGTCTACACTTAGAGAGTCTGTTCTGGGAGCTGCACGTTCCCCTCTCTGTTTGGCCTTTTTCTCCCCCTGCTCCCCAGTCATTGCCACATCGAAGTGATGACTCACCCCTGCACTGTCTTACCTGGTTATTGTCACTGCCCTAAAAACTTGCCTAACCACTGATGGCCTAATTACCTCTGTGGCCTACACACTTCTATCACATTGAGTCTACTGCTAACTGACAACAGGTTAGCTAGAAATTTTTTTTCTTTTTAGCTAGAAATTTAATCATAGAATTTTGAAGCAGAAGGGACCTTGGAGATCATTTAAGACCAACCTCCTCAATATTAAGAAGGGAAAGTGAAAGGATGAGAGAACGTGACTTGCTTGAGGTCATGGTGTTGAAATGGGACGAAAATCCATAGTGCCTGACTTCACAATTCCAAATCACTTTTCTCCTCTTTGAAGTGATATGGGGAGCTGCATCTAAGACCGCATTTGCTCCATTCATAAATGGCAGTGAAACACACTTCCTTTCGGAGAGTTTCTGCTGGAGTTAGTCTCAGGGAATAGAAAAAAAAAAAAAAAGACCCTTGGTGACCTTTCAGTTAATGTCTGGGTTGAAAATACAATGAATGTCCCCTGAGAAATCCAATGTCCCCTAAGGCATCCTGGTGTGCTGTAGTCCATGGGGTCGCAAAGAGCTGGACATGACTGAGCGACTGAACTGAACGGAAGGGATCCAAATTGCATCTACAAATACGTGATTTCCATGCTGCACAATCAGTTAAGCAACTTGTGTAGTGCCATCTTCTATCTCTTCTATATAAACTTCCATTTAAAATTCAGAAGCTAAACACCTTCTGGATATCTGCAGCAGCAGATCTGTCCCACAGCTTACAATCTAAATCACTGGGCTTGTGATTATATGATTCCTAAGAGGGAGGCCTTAGATTCATCCCATAGTAAGACACTGACAAAACAAATTTTGATTTTTTTTTCTTCCTCTTTTTGATAAGGGGTTGGAAAAAGTGAAACGGCCATCGAGTATATTTCATTAATTCTAAGATGCACTTCCTCCCCACCTCCCCACTGCACGTTTGAAGACCCCTGGAATTAAGACTGTGTCACAGTTAAATCAGGAGCCTTTTATTTTTCTTTATTAGTAATACTAAAATAATACTTATCATCAAAGGCATCTTAGATTCAATGAAACACCATGGTTGAAAAAAATTGGGTTACTGACTCTTGGAATAGTTTGGGAAAACAGGAAATTCATCATATATGTGCAGAACAGTCAATCCTTTCCTCTAACTGTTAAAACTATAACCCGCAGTTTGATCTACTAAACATTGGTTTAAGAGCACTAAGCTGTTTTCACTATGAAAAAGATGACTTTTTCAAAAGAGCACACAAAAGCAATGAACATGAATCATGATGGAAACAATGGGTCCACACACCTATTCATACTGCTAACATTTCACCACTATGCGTGCATTCTCCTCTGTGTCACACTCATCTGTAATGAGGACGTATTAGCATTTCAGTAGAACGTTCAATCATGCCTGTGCTCAGAACAAGTTCCTCCACAAATACAGATGTTACACATTATAAATCCCTGTTTATGAAGGGATGATTGAAAATCTACCTGCCAACTCGTATAATAACTTTTTTGTTATTGTTGCTTCAAATAGAAGGCAATTTCTTGTAAGAATGACGAGTCTGAGATTAGGTTTAAATTTTTGAAATAACAAAAACAATAATGTATCTTTTTTATGATACATGTGTTTAGATGACAATAAAATCTCATTTTAATTTCTAAGGCTAAACTGTTGTTTTAGACCCATAAATGTATTTTACTGAATTATTTAGTGGATCATAGAATTTCAAGTGACTCTCCCTTCACCTCTTTGGCAACACAGTTTTTCTGTCTTTAAAAGTATGAAAGAATAAGCTAGAAAGTAGTAACTGGAAATGAAGCACTTACGTTTATAAAATACGGCTTTAAAAGATATGTGGGGCAGGAGTTCATAGATCTTTTCTAAAACGGTGGCTTCACCGACTAATGCGGCATTTACATTCCAGACTTGGACGACATCTTCTCGGTCCCGGACACTGACGCTAACTCCTATTACTTCATCATCTGAAGGGAAGGCAGGGGAAAAAAAGAAATGAGTGATCATTTCAAGTCCTCCAGAGTTGGCTTTTTAACACTTATCATTTTCCTGGTAGGTTATGAAGATGATCTAAAGAAGGTGGCACAAGAGAACTCGTGATAAATACTAAGGGACCATCATTGGAGAAAAGCAAGTTAGTGGGCTAAAGCTGTAGCGGTCCCATCACATTTATCCAGGGACTTAGATAAACAGAGTGTCCCGGCCAAACAAATTTTCCAGATAAGTAATTTGCCCTTTTTAACATGTTACTGAAGCCTTGGACTATTTGGAACTCTGTTTTGATGAGACTTTTTCTAAAACAAGTTGCATAATGTTCGGCTCTCTGAAAGCCAAGTGAACTCACATGAACTGTTCCTCGATGCTTGGCTGTCCTTGTTAAGAACAGCAAGTATTTCTCCTGACTTCCTGCCAACCATTCAGAGATCTTGGGGTGGCTAGTGCTCTGGGCCCCAACACTAACTGGACCCAGACTGTGTGTTCTGAGTTGCTCATTCTGCTTTCTGTGGTTTGCTTGTCTGCTCCTGTCCTATTAATCCTCCCAGCTCTCTCCTGCTTCTCCCTAGCCATACCTCTTCTGGTCTGGGCATTTTAACTGTGGGCTGGAGAATCAATGACCATCTGTCAGCACTGTGTATAAAGTGAGAGCAAATATCTCCTAAGTGTGGCTCTGTTATTACAGCACTTCAGTGAATGGGCAGGGAAGTATGTATCTACTTTGATTAAAGTAGGTCTTTTTTTTTTTTAAAGACTGAATTCCAGATTTGGGGCTGTTTGGTAGGTATTTGAGAACTGGTGCCTGGATAAATAAGGCTATGTACCGTCCTATGGAGCCACTCTATACATAGTAATTCGCAGCAAAATGACAGGAGTAAAGACTGTTGACTCCAGATTCACGTGTTGGCTGCACATTACTGAACTAGGGTCACCCCTTTGCCCCTGCACAAGATCAACGAGTTAGATGTGAATGATGAGCATCACTGAAGTTAAGAAACTGTGCTGCAGTTAATACATTTTGCCTAATTCTCCTCGTTTATGGTAAATCTGTACATCTTAATATTTACATTGTCAGATTTTCTGTGTGTCTTCTGGGGATTAAAAGGCTCCAGCACTTAGACAGACTATAAATGAGGGCCTGTCCAATTACCACAGGGGTTCATCTTCAACAAAATAACTGTTTTCTTTTCTCCGTCCTTCCCTTCTTGCCTTCGTTCTCTCTTTCCCTTTCCTTTTAACATAAATTTCACTCTGGGCTAAACATGTGTGATGTGATACTAAATAATTCCCTGTATAGAAATGTGTGAAAGCAGGCAAAATCAGTGGGAGGTGTCAGAATTTAGGCTGGTAGCCACCTTTCGGGGGAGGCAGGGTGTGGAGAGATTCTGGAGGGCCATGGACGTTCTCTTCCTTGATGTGGATGCCAGTTATGGGGATTTGTTTACTTTGGGAATGTTTATCAAACTACACACAGTATAGTTTGTGTCCTTCTCTGTATACATGTCACAACTCAACAAAAATTCCCCCCCAAAGTAAACAGTACCTGATCACGGCCATCCACGGAAACTCATTAGCCCATCAAGAAATGTGTCTTATGTACAGGTCTCTTATTTTTCCTTTTATCTTCAAAGTATATTTGCTAGAGCTCAATGTTAAATTTTATGTGAACATAAAATCAGCAAGCAAAGAGGAAAGATTCCATATTGACCACTGTCAAGAATCATCATGAATCTCAGCCAGGAGATTAGCATTTTCTCATCTTTTGGTTTTGCCCATTTCTACACCATTGGTCAAAGGATGCTGGAACAGATTGGTGCTGAAAACGCTGAACTGTCAGCGTTTCAGTGTGGCCTGGTTTTTGGTACCTTGGTGTAGCCTCCTGGCACGGCACTTTCAGAAGGGCATGACAAGAAGGCTACAGCCTGTATGCAAAAGAAGATCCATCGGCCAGTATGGAATATTCATAAGTAGCATCAAGCAGCGAGGCCCTGACGATTCTAGGATACTGGCAGCCAAGGCGTCAGAGCTAGGAGGAGCCACTGCGTGCAGACGAGGGAAGGCAGGCCCAGAGACACGAGCTGCCCTGCTGCGGTGCGGGAGCTGGGTTAATGAGGAGCCAGCGGTTAATAGCTAACGGTGCTCTCGTTCCGATGTCACCACAGAACAATACATCTCCCTTTGCTCAATCCTGGCTATTTATTATTACTTAGACTATTTTCCCTGGTTCTGGAAATGGGAATAATTCATACAGAAAACTTCCTCTCCCAGGGATGTATGTGTTTATAATTAACAACAAGACACAGTTTTTTGGCTACATATTGTAAAGTTGCTAACTACCCCCTATTAAAACAGAAGGGATCTGGACTTTTAAGACAAGTTCCTCTTAACCCAGGTTCCGTCTTCAGTGAAAAAAAGAAGTGTAACAATCAAGGAAAACAAAAGTAGGATAATGAAACAGTCAGTGAGGTAAACCTGAAACCTGCGTGGAACTGGCTAAGCCTAGGAGGGTTCCCAAAGGCAGCACCATTTAAGAAGTCTGAGGGGCAAATCAATCAATATCAATTAGCTTAAAAAAAATTGTAACTGAAAGCTGAACAGGTAAGATGTTATTCTAAATGTTACCTCAGAAGCATTCAGAAAGAACTACCCAAGAAGAAAGTAAATTTGTAAACTAGCAATTCAATTTACCTCTTTGAGTGGTTTCATGACAAAAATCACAGCAAAATAAAAATGGGGAAAGCAATTGAGAGGTACAAACTATTAGGTAAAAAACGAGCTGCAGGGCTGTTGTGCAGCTGGGGAATTGAGTCAGGATTCTGTAATAACTACAGAGACAGTATATCATTTCGCAAACTGTGACTCTGTGACTATGTTGGGAACATGTTAACTTATGCATTTTGTACATCAGCTATACTTCGATTTAAAAATGTAAAATAGAAATGCATTCACAGGGCTCTCAGAAACTCATTCAGTATTTGAAAATGGTGTGTAAAGTCCTGAAGACTTTACATTTTAACCTCAGTTGTGGGGTCACAGGCACTAATGGTGATTCAGCCCCACCTCCCCTGCATGGCTCATTCTGAGGAGAGGGATGAAGAGAAGGACAGACAGCAAGGGCGAGGGGTTGAGAGAGACAGAAAGGACTGTGCCAACTTAACTACAAACTTCAGTACACAACAAACGTACCTGCCTCTACTGGAAGGGGTGGAATGGATAAAGGAAACCTGCCACCAATTGTGTTAGGAGTCAATGTCAAATTTCATTTTCTTCTGGGACAAATACAATGTTGTATGCCAATTATACTTTGATTTAAAAATAATTTTTTTTCCTTTTTTCCTGCCTGTTTATCTTAGACAGATGGTCATGGATACTATGAAGACGAGCTATATGTGCAAAAAATATATAAATATATAAGCATACACACATATGTATATGCACATAATATACAAATATGTAAATATACATATGTACCTACACATATAACACTGAAATGCCATGGTCACATGGGAAAAAGCTAAGTAAATGTCACAGTGACAAAATAAACGATCCTGAGATATGAAAAGCCAAACACACGGAAACAAACGTCAGCAGGGAACAAGCACAAGCCAAGCGCACGCAAGCGGGGATGACCAGAGCTGAGCGCATCATTACCTGCGGCGGCACAATCTGTGAACTGTTCCCCGATAGTCGCTAACAACAACTCTTTCCAAACTGTGGACTGGTGTGGGAAGACAATAAAAAACACGACAGAACCAAAGAAAAGAAACACATACACGTTTTTAAACCATTATCTTCAGGAGCTACACAGGTCACTTTTTCTTTCAGCTCTTATGCCCTATCCACGCCTGTATTCCGGGTCCACAGATGTGGGTGAATCATGGGTGTGAACACTCGCGTGGTGGCACAGATCATACTGTTTTACACATCACTTTGCACAGAAAGTACAAGGGGTCCCACGTCACAAACTCTGTGTCCACGGAACTGTAGGTTTCACGTGGCAAAGCTGATCTTGAGTGCCACCTGGGATGAATTTGAGATGAATGCGGGAAAAATGCATTCAAATGACCTACGATTTTCCAATCTCTTTATCTCTCATGGATTCAAAATGTATCAGCTGGTTGTAAGTGAATGCTATTAGTAAAATCCTCCTCAAAAAACCTTTTCTGTTTTTCCTGAAGTTTATAAGGCACTTTCAAGGTTACACAAGTGAAGAACACTTAAGGAAATTTCTGGTTTATTGAGGGCCAGAGACTTGCAGATTTCTGTTCACTTGAAGGCATTCTGTTTCTCCTAAATAACTTAACTGTGTGTATTGTGTGTGTGTGTGTGCGCGCACGTGCATTTCCCTCAAAGAATTAGCACAGGTGGTAAAGAATCTGCCTGTAATGTGGAAGACCCGGGTTTGACGATCCCCTGGAGAAGGGAATGGCAACTCACTCTAGTATTCTTGCCTGGAGAATTCCATGGAGAGAGGAGCCATGGTGGGCTACAGTCTGTGGGGTCGCAGAGTCAGACACGACTGAGCAACTAACACTTCCACTTTTCAGTTTCACTTTCTGGTCCACTCCTTCCCAATGAGAAAAACTAAGCCTCTTCTACTCAAGATCTACTAACACCATCCATCAACAGCCAGTGTCCACACACAAGTAACTGGAGGCCTCCAAGTTCTTCCAGTTTCTCCTCAAAAAGCTCTTCATCCCGTATCTCTTCCTTGTCATGGTGCACGTGCTCTGAACGCTGTCAGAACTGGGTTTGAAACATGACCGCCGGTTTAGAACCTATGCCCCAGGCCAGCTACCAGCCTCTCTGAGCATCAGTTTCCCTTTGGTGAACAGGGAGTAATAACAGGACCGACCTCCCAGGGTTGTGTGACCATGCAATTAGTCAACATATGCATTTGACGGGCTCAGTACTGTGACTGCAACAACAGGACTGGAGATTTAAGATCTGTTCCATAAATAGCTGCGCGTGTGCTCTGGACCAGCTGCCCAGTATATATTAACTATAATAAGTGTGTGTTATCATCATGTTCTAATGAGCTGAGAGCAGCCTCGCTGAATTTTTAACTAAGACCATAGCAGTGAACAGTAATGACTTTTCCCTCTCAGAGAGGGTTTTCCTTTCTCTTTCCTAGACCCTGGTCTACCTGTCTCCCACTTAGAAACCCTGCCTTTCTGTTTCCTCTCTGTCCTGTCTGCAGTCTCTTATGCTAGCAGGGGCGAAGGTTGAGTGCGTTGAGAGGAAGTTACGGGAAGGGAACGTTCCCTGTCCCACAGTGAATGCAGACAAGGCCGGCCCCCCAGACTCCCGCTGGTCAGCAAAGAAGAGAGGCTGAGTGGCTTGGGATGAGGACATTTCTACAGTCGTGAAGGTGTTGTTATTTCTGACTGAATGTGCTCGAGTGAGCTGACCAGGAGGGAGAACAAACATCTTTCAGCTACTTTTCACCCATCATGATCGTTTCTACTGGAGTTCAACATCTACTGTGAGTAAAAAAAGAACATGATGAGGAAAACATGTTTTCAATGAAATTCAAAATGATGGCATGTGGGATTTAGCTCCCTGATCAAGGTTCGAACCCAAGCCCCCCTGCATTGGGAGCAAAGTGTCTTAGCCACTGGCCCACCAGGGAAGTCCCTCCCCTGACATTTTTTAAATCCTATATATCAAATAACAGGCAAATCTTGTAGCTAGGCACCTTAATGATAGTTTGCATTTTAAAGAAACAAACTGGGTCATAGCTTTCAGTTCAGTTCAGTCATTCAGTTGTGTCTAACTCTTTGTTACCCCACAAAGAGGGGTGGACTGCAGCACGCCAGGGTTCCCTGTCCATCATCAACTCCTGGAGCTGGCTCAAACTCATAGAGTTGGTGATGCCATCCAACCATCTCATCCTCTGTAGTCCCCTTCTCCTTCTGCCTTCAATCTTTCCCAGCATCAGGGTCTTTTCCAATGAGTCAGCTCTTCGCATCAGGTGGCCAAAGTACTGAAGTTTCAGCATCAGCAATGCCTGGTCAAGCCTATGGGTCCCTAGAGGTGCTTCAGTTCTTTCCACTTATCCATGTGAAAGAAACCATGAAAAGGGGAGACTGGGTAGCATCAGTCCTCACATCCATTTTCAAAGAAGCTTTTGGTTTCCCAAGACTTCAGAGCAGATTTGAATGTTCTTTTCAGTGAGTGTAATGAATCAGAGCCCACTCTTAGGAAACCCAGGTTTCTGAGGCATGACCACCGCCAATCAGAGCCCAGCAGGCCATGCCACCAACCAGGTTCTCATCAGTCCCAGAGAGAGACTGAGCACACTCCTGCATCAAACCTTAAAGAATGGTGAGATGCAATCCCCCCCATGCGTCCAGACCCTCCAAGCCGGGATCACTCTCAGGAGTGTTGGTCATTACAGTGGGGAAGGGACGAGCCTTTGCTGGGCAGGGTCAGGCTTTTCACTATGTAAACCTACTTCCACGTGTTGGCTATAGCTGGGGAGGACAACACAACCATAATTAGCTTTTTGGTAAAGTTTACAGGTATGGAGCTGTTCAGACTCTATGATACATACAGTTATACTATTGCTCCATTTCTACAGAGACTCACAGTGTGTTTTTCAAGGTGATAGTGTTTAAGATAGAAAACCACCACGATCGGAGTTTGGGATGGACACATACACACTGCTGTATCTCAAATGGTAACCAACAAGGACCTACTGTATAGCACGTGGAACTCTGCTCAATGTTACACGGCAGCCGGAAAGGGAGGGGAGTCTGGGAAAGAATGGATACGTGTGTATGTGTGGCTGAGTCCCTTCACTGCTCACCTGAAACTATCACACACTGTTAATCAGCTATGCTGCTGCTGCTACTAAATTGCTTCAAGTCATGTCCGACTCTTTGTGACCCCATGGACTGTAGCCTGCCAGGCTCCTCTGTCCACGGAATTCTCCAGGCAAGAATACTGGAGTGGGTTGCCATGCCCTCCTCCAGGCGATCTTCCCGACCCAGGGATTGAACCTCAGTCTCTTCTGTCTCCTGCATTGGCAGGCGGTTTCTTTATCACTTAGCACTACCTGGGAAGCCCGTTAATCAGCTATACCCCAATGCAAAATAAAGTTTAAAAAAAAAAAAAAAAGAAAACCACCAAGTTCAGAATTGAATTTCTCACTCCCAGTCCTGTTCTGAGTCTACCAGGTGCTCTGTCTGAAACGCACAATAGGTTCATCACATGCAATCAACAACAACCACACATTCAGCTTATGGAAAAGGATCAGAACAAACCTACCGTGCTGTCCTTGGGGACTTTCATCTTCCACACACCACCCTTAGCATTACTCTCCTCTTCCCTGGATCAAAAACCAACATTCAGAGTTACACTACTGGATGAAGTGGTCCTGCATACATCTAGGGTTAGGGTTAGGGTTATGACATTAAAAACAAAAGAAAACGGAGCATCCCGCAATGAACTTCCCCACCCCTGTCTGTTTTACTGGAAACTGAAGTGGATGAAAGAAAAAGGAAGGCAATGGAGATGGAGAGGCGAGTAGGATTCAGTGGCCAAAAGGGCAGGGAAGGTGATCATCCTCAAGGAAGGGTGCAGAGAGGCTTCCCAGAGTATCTGGGAGGGACTGCAAGTGCCTAACAGGGGTGAGGGCTTTGACATCTCCACATCATGTTCTTGACATCACCTCCTCTGACTGGCCTTTCAGCCCTGTGTCACAAGTCTAATGGGAGACTCAGCTCCTGTAGAAGGTATCTGCTGCTTCCCACTGTAAGTAACTGCTCCTCCTTCTGGCAAGAGCACCCCAATCTCCCTTTAAGTAGCTTCCTGCCCTCTACTCTTATGTCAGACACTTTCTGATATGGCTGATTTCACACCCTAGCTTTAAAGATGGGCTCATAACCTGTCTCCTCCTAGTCTTTGTGGTTGGCCAGGGATGGAAAGATGACCCACATGGGGCCAGAGAGAGCCTGCCCTGGCATTTTATTGGGGCTGGTGAATGCTGACATTGATGAACTTGCAGGGTGAAAGACTGGAGCCTAGGAAAGCCATTTTGTCACCTAAATGGCAGAACCTGCCTGAAAATTAAACCAAGGAAGAGGAAGGCAAAGCAAATCTGCTACAGAGTGTCAGAGTCCCAGTAACAACTAAGCACCCAGATCTGCTGGAAATTAGACCCATCAGTAGACTATCTAGTTACAGAGGCCAAAAGATTACACTTTGGGCTCAGTTTAGGTTTCTGTCATTAACTGTCAAAGAGTTAAGATACATTTCCCTTCCATTACTGAGTAAATGACTTAGAAGAGTCAAGGAACATGATACAAGGATTCACTATTAACTGGGATTCCAGCCCAGGCAAAGTGGCTTACTCTTCCCCACCCTCAACACTACCCCAGCCATTAACTAAGAAAGACAGCTTCCCCTTGACTGTGGGCCATGGCCACTATCATACACTTTCTATGTGGTCCATGTGAGGTATGTTTGAGGGGATGTGATCTTTGTTCATACACGGTTCCACCTTCCCTACAGCCTATAAGCTTTTTCATTGCACTGTCTGGGTCATTACTGAACAAATGAAAGAAGAAACCCAAATGATGCTATGCCCCCAAACAAAGACCTGCATGGTCCCTTCAGTGAACTACTGAGGACCTATTTATGGAGATACCATGGTGGGGTCCTCTATGGGCAGATGCTGAGACACCTGCTCATCATCCCAGGGCACAAGGAGAAAGGGATGGCGGGCAGGACTTATTTCAAAACTAAATCATGGCAGCATCACTAGGAGAAAATTACTATGGCATTCCAATTTGGCATGAAGTTAAACATTTTATTAAGTTCACAATCATTTCCCTCCCACCGTAACTGCGAATTATACAGAAGACACTTACCAGAGTGGTCGCCTCTCTCCTCTCATTAAATGATAACTGCATCTCAAAGGCAGGCTAGTCACAGGAGGAATATTATTGTACACACTCCAGAATATCTTTAAAAGAAAAACATCTTGTTTAATATATCCAGTATTGACTTACTATACTGCTAGATTATAAAACTAATGCATTAAAGAAAAAAAAACAGGTTCTCATTAAGTCCTATCCATTCGAACTAGATTTTTCTCAGTATTCTTTGTCATTTTCTGCTAGGAAATGTAACATAACATTAAAGAATGTTCTTTTCTGAAGTCGGGCCAAGTTGTATGCTTCAGGAAACTATGGTTATTAAGCAACCATTCTTATGCAATGTGTCTCCACATAAAACTGGGTAAGGATCTTGCTAATGATTTTTCTGACACGTAGATGGCATATAATAAAGTCAGTAGTGCTGAATATATGTACTGAACCGTATTTCCTTCTAACAGAGACTCTGTCTTCTAAGCCTAGGAAGAGTCTGTTACACTTTGGATTGGGGGAGGGGGTATACAGGAGGCAAACAGGAAACTCCCCACTTCCTTTCCTCTCCCAGCAGGAAAAAGGAACCGCTCAGCTGCCAAAGCAACAAGTTCCCCAAGATACAAGGTGTTATGAATTCCAAGTCTGTGTGCTCCCCAAACTCACAGAGTGAAACCCAAGCCCCCACTGGGATGGTATTAGGAGGTGGGGTCTTTGGGACAAAACTAGGCCACAAGGATGGAACACCCCATGCACCATGATGCCCCGATAAGTAAAGGAAGAGAGTTCTCTCTACCACGCACAGATACAACGAACAGACGACTGTCTGTCTATAAACCCAATAAGAGTGCCTTCACCAGGACTTGATCATGCTGGCTCCCTGATTTTGGACTTTAGCGTGAGAAATCAGCTGAAATCAGCATTTGTTGTCGAATTCATCCAGTCTACAGTATTCTGTTAGAGCAGCTGGAACTAAGACATATGGTAGCTGGGAGTCAGAAATAGATTACGTAAAAATAGTAGCGTAACAGTAACAATGAGAATAACAGCAAGATTAATAGGGCCAGAATCTGGTCCCTGAACTTCTAAATGTTTACGAAATTTATCCTAATGACAATCTCAATCGAAGGTGTAATTATCAGCCTTGCTCCATGGATAAGGAAACTGAGGCACACAGACTAATCCCCCTGGTACAACTGCCAGGCTTAGGACAAAGACTGGGTGTACACAGGACAGAACTCATCCCAAGGTGTTTGGAGCGGGCCCAAGAATCACTGCACTATGAACATATTTATGCAGAGAATCACTATACAAATGAGAAACAATATTCTGTGTGCTGAAGTTAAGTCAAGGAAGACTGGGACTCCTAGTGGATCTGAGGAGAACAGAACAGGCAAAAGAACAATTAGAAAAATGAATCCAAGGGTAGCATAGGTGAAATGACATTTTATCTATGCTGAATGATAATCCTCATCGAACACAGATAAAACAGCCTTATCGGATTGTTTCAGCCCATGTTGTATAAAAATTAAAGCTGGATTCATTGCAAGGTCAGTTATAATGAATGGTAACATAAAAGTGAAGGCAAAAGAAACACACCCTACTTGACAACAGATTTAGTAAGAATACCTAGTGTCCCTTACACTAAATGGTGGTAATGTAGCAAGAAGCTGAAAATAACTCTGTAGGTCATCAAACAGATGTCTGTCTTTGTGGAGACACCTATCGTATCAATGGTGTGCTATCAGTGCAGACAGTAAGATTATCCCAATATTTCATTTCTGGTCTGTGTTATGGGTGTGAACAGGCAGCGCTAGAATTTGAGGCCAGGCATGTGGACTCTAAAACCTGTCATCTTAACCACTCAGCAATTTCCCCCTCTGCAGACACTACGACCCATTTTAGGTATATCTTTCTCCAATCCTAGAAGCCATGGAACAGGTCATGAGATAACAGAGTGAGGGGCACCATGGAAGACCATTTCCCACCAGTAGGTTCCCTTAATTACTGGCTATGCCGCTGCCTTAGCTCTAGCCTGGGACTTCCACAATGATATGGCAAGGACCTGTGCAGAATTTATGGACACATTTATGCTAGAGTATAAATGCCTGCTTTCATCAAGATGACTTCAGAGCTGGCAAACTTCAAGTTTCCTAAAAGGGATCCCAAGCTAGAACACCTGCCCTTGTACCCTGCCAAAGTTCTCAAATCTTAACTTTTCACCCAGTGTTTGAGGCACCATGGAAGACACAAAAAAATGCTTCTCCCATTCCACATGTAAGCATGACACCCTAAGGATTGTGCTACGGCATGTGACTTTAGAAGTCTCCTTGAAAACACAAATGGACAACTGATTTTGTTAGTCTTGGCAAATCTGAGAGGAGGTGATTACATACAGCCCAAGAAGATACAGTAAAAGACTTTACTCTGACCTAATGTACTTATTCAAGTCCGTATTTGCATGTTTGTGCATGAACACAAAATGAGAGTGAAATATGTGGTGACTTCATTAAAAACAGCCCCATTAAAGTCCACAGCACAAAGTCAGTCTGTTTCCTTACTGCAAGCCTCACGCAGTGTGTGGACTACTCGTCAAGGACGTGTGATGGAGAAAGAGCTGGAGGAAGGACTCCAGCATCACACAGTTCCTTACACCTCCTCCTTTCCTGCGGAAGTAAAAGCACCGTTTCACTAGAAGCTGGATAAAGAATTCCTGGTCATGCTCTCCATAACACACTTTTATTTTTGTTGAAACATCTATGTTTTATCACTGACAGAACCTTGCAAATAGATTTCAAAAGCCTGTAGACTTAGAATTGATTCTAATTGGCCTGCAAACAGTATATTACAGTAGAACTAAGCACAATATTTATTAAAAATGATGAAGTGGTTTTTTTTTTTTTCCAAAACTTAATGATAACTGGAGGAGAGGCAGGGAAGTCCAACATCATTTATTCAGTCAACATGTGCGGACATCAGTGAGGGGCAGGGCGCTGTGATGAGTCCCAGGAGTGGTTAGATTCACTAGACAATGGTGTCCACTTGATAAATCCCCAACCTACTAGTTCTGATTGAAGCAATTACACTCCTCCTGACAGCTTTTTGCCAAACAGATCATCAATCATTGCCAGGAAAATTGGCAAATTTCCTCCTCAGTTTTTTACTGAATGTTCTGAAGAAAAAAAAAAGAGCGAGAGAATAAACTTGAAAATGCTTGAGAAGAAAAAATGCCATATGGTGACAGACAACATGGTTTACAAAAAAAAAAAAAAATTCTAGGAAATACACCTCCAAAGGAAAATAAACCAAACCCACAATTTCTTCTGAGGGTTACAGCATATAAATCTTCGAAAGTATCTTTAAAATTTTAAACAAACATTTTTATTCCTTAGGTAATTCTAATTGGCTGGGGCTTACATTCCACCAACTGAATCAATGCTGTTTATGGAAAGGGCAGACAGAGCCCAGAAGAAAGAAGGCAACTATAGAGAGCCTAATGGATGTTTTTAAATCACAGCAGACACAACAGGCTGAAAGCAAAGTGCTTCTGACTTGGGAAAGCTAGGTACTTGAGAGAGAAATGGGTTTTCCTTTGAATTTCAAAGGGCTTGACTTAAAGTGAGAACCAAAGTCTGAAGGACTGATCGGGAGTAGGGAAGATGAAGGCTAGGATCAGGGCAATTTCCCACCATGCAGGAAGTCAATTAATGAAAAACAAAGTCTGAATTAGGGAATTAATGAGGTTCAAACATTGAGAGAAACAGAAAAGTCGTGCTAAGTCAGACATGACTGAAGTGACTTAGCACGCACATATATGCTTATGAAGACCTTTATTTACAATAAACAGTGCTGGACATTCATTTACAGAAGAAATGTGAAGTTTCTGTTTTCTTTAAATTTAAGCAAAATGTCCCTCAATTTATAGGACCACTGGGTAGGACACAGAACAAGGAGACACAGCGTGGCAACACCTTAAAGGTGATACCTCAGGTGTTTAAGGTGTTGCCACGCCCTTGGACTGTAAGGAGATTAAACCAGTCAATCCTAAAGAAAACCAACCATGAATATTCATTGGAAGGACCAATGCTGAAGCTGAAGCCCCAATACTCTGGCCACCTGATGCAAAGAGCTGACTCACTGGAAAAGACCCTGATGCTGGGAAAGACTGAAGACAAAAGGAGAAGGGGGCAGCAGAGGATGAGATGGTTGGATGGCATCATTGACTCAACGGACATGAATTTAAGTAAACTCCGGGAGATGGTGGAGGACAAGGAAGCCTGGCGTGCTGCAGTCCACAGGGTTGTAAAGAGTCAGACACGACTGAGCAACTGAACAGCAACAAAAAGTGGGTTAGAATGCTGTTCCAGCATGGGTTTTCAGGGCTGAAATTTTGGTCCAACAACAGAGCAACAGAGTTTGGTAGCAACAGAGCCCTCCCCTGCAAACTGCATCTGGCTGGTAGCTCTCTCTCCCATGAAGCTTGTTCAGAAGCTGTCTTCTATTCTGTGCTGCATCCGTTTAGGACATAAAAACACAAGAGAAATGTGGAAAATTTGGAAATGTTTACACAAGAGTAAAAGGAATCAATAGGCTGTCTGGAAAACACATCTAAATGAAACATGGAATTTTCCAAGAAAGGCAGTAAAGTAGGAAATAAATTTAACTTCAAGCAGAGGGCATTATTGTTGGCTGTGAGGAGAGTGTCCTTAGCAAGGGTCACCGGGCCGGCTGGAGGCGCAGGCCTCATCCATCTACTCTTCGGTCAGGGAGGAGCAAAAGCAAAAGGATGGACCCAGAGGAGGAGGGACTTCCCGTCCCAGAGACACAGCATGATTGTTTCCACCACATGTTTTGGCCACTAACCTCCCAGACTCAGTCCCTCCAGCTAATCAATAGGGATAACAATTTCTCTTCTACCTCCATCTGCATCTCTGATTTGCTGAGGGCCTCAAAGTACAAAAAGACACACTATGTCCTTACAGAAAGCAATCAATAATAACACACGACACTTACATTGCATCTCAACATAGATGAAGGAAAAACAGATGTAATTAGGGATGTAAATTTTTTTAGTACTGACAGAGTGACTACTCAAGAATAAACCTACAATCACGGAACAAAGAGAGAGTAGGGCAAAAGCATATTCTCAAATGATTTTAAAATCAGCACCCAGGCTAGTTCTCAAATACTAAAAACTACTCACCGATATTAAGGATACAGGCTGAAATCCCCACACCTGTTAAACATGTTTTCATTAAGTAGAGGTATTTGCAGTGGTATCATCTGGGGGATAATTGCCTGAAATCATCTAGAAGCAGTGGTACACGGAATTTAAAACATGACTGAGATTCAAAAAGATACATGCATCCCAGTGTTCACTGCGGCACTACGCACAACGGCCAGGACATGTCCATTGATGGAGGTATGGATAAGGAAGATGTATACATATACAATGGAGTATTACTCAGCCACAAAAAATTGAAAGAAAAAAAATAAGACTGTGCCATTTGAAGAGACACGAATGGACTTAGAGACTATCATAGAGTGAAGTGAGTCAGAAAGAGAACAACAGATATTGTATATTAATGTATTTACATGGAATCTAGAAAAATGATACAGATGAACCTATCTGCAAAGCAGAAATAGAGACACAGATGTGAAGAACAAATGCATGGCCACCAAGCGGGGAAAGGGGGCAGGGTGGGATGAACTGGGAGATTGGGACTCACACAAATACACTGCTACGTATAAAATAGGTAACTAATGAGAAGCTACTGTAATGCCCTGTGGTCACCTAAATGGGAAGGGAATCCAAAACAGGATATATGTACACATGTAGCCCACTCACTTTGCTATACGGCAGAAACCAATGTGACACTGTAAAGCAACTATAGTCCAATGTAATTTAAAAAAAACGATTGTGGAAAGTACAAGATGATGTTCCAACAGAAGTTGAGAAATAATGGCAGATGAATTTGTTACTATTATCAGGCACTTACTATGTGCTTTTAAGTCCTATGCCATTTCATTCTCACAAACTCATGATACAACTTGTATCAGATTATCCCCATCTTAGAGATAAGTAAACAGATACAGAGACGCCAAACAACTAGCCCAAGCTACTAAGTGGAAGATATGAGATACAAACCCAAGCAGTGTGACCACCCTACAGCCCAGCCCACATCCTCCCCAGTCAACTGATAAAATTAAAGGGTAGAACTGTCGGGTTCTACTCTTATTACGAAAGTGTTGGCTTCTGTAAAAGCTGTTGACAGGTGAGGGCTTATGAAGTGCCAAGCACTGCTAAGAGCTATGCAATCTCACTTAATCCCTTATTCAACCTTGGGGAGTAGAACTGCTATTATCTATGTCAGTTTTATAGACGAGGAAATGGAGGAGGACAGACACATCAGACATAGGACAGAATTTCCTGACCTCTTGGGGCAGGGTTTCATTATCACCCCACTATGCTGAAGGAACTCTGTTCCTGATCACTTTACTACGAAACTTTGATACCACCGAAAGACTACGCATCTGTATACATACTGTATGCACGTCTGTGCTTTATATAGAAAAACAGTACAATCATTCTTTGCCCTACCAAGAATCAGTTTTTGCCCACATTGAGAATGTGTGACAAACAGCTTAATGGATCCTTAAGCGAGCAGTCTGCTGTGACTCAGGTAAAGTGGTTCATTCATCAATTCCTCATTTACTGATTTGATCCTTCAGTATTTATGAAGTGAAAGGAATCAGACACAATACACAATACCGTGTGATTCCATTTATATGAGGGTCACTAAAAGACAAAACCAAGGCATGATGACAGAAATGTGAGTAGTGATTGCTTCTGGAAAAGAAGGACCAGAAGGCAAGAGCATGAAGGAACTTTAAGGCAGGATGAAAATTTTTTATCTTGATCCTGGTGATAATTACATGCTTGTGTATCTCTGCCAAAATTTATCACACTGTACACTTCAGAAACCTGCTAAATTATATCCCAATAAAGTTTATTTGAAAGTATTTCCTAGTATGTGCCGGCCTGGGAAATTTAAATTGGTCCCTGAAGGTCCTATGTCACTTGCTACCAGATATCAAGGCTCAACTAACGCTCTGTTATCTTCGTGCAGGGTCAGGGAAACAAACTGATCCCTCAGTGTGACTATACCAATGTCTTCCTGGAATCCCAGGCACACTTCTGATGATCCAATGTCATAAGAGTGTGGAAAAAGTCTCAAGAGGACCTCAAAAAAATAAATAAAACCAGTGGGCTCTAAGAACTTCTACAGGAGGACAGGTTTAGCATCAAGTGCTCGGAGCTTTACACAGCGGCCCCGCGGAGAAGTAACAAGGCCCATAATGTCACCACAGGGGGAGGGAGCAGTAGCCTTTCCCAGACTCAGAGCATCTGTCCCTCTGGACAGGGGCCCATGTGCCGCTCTGACACTGCTTGTACTTGGCACTGGCTATTCACAGCAGCTCTGTTATTCTGCTTTCCACATGCTTATGTCGTTTTCTCAACTAGATCAGAAACGGCCTATGGTGGGGACTGTTTTTACACCCAACTTAGGGTCTTCTGTGGCTGGCGAGGCACTTACAATCGGATCCCTGAGCCCTACATTTTCTGAACCAGATAGGCGGGAAAGCATCTGAATATAGGATGTGCTCCTGTGAGAGGCTGCCAGAGAGACACAGTCTAAACACCAATGTATTGAAATTTCTAGGACATTAAAAGACTTAGGGGGCAGAACACACAAATGATTTAAACTGGACCTTCCAGAAAACTCAGGACATACAGTCAATGCAAGTATGAAGCAGGCCTAAAAGCCTTATTTTGTGTTCAACAATGTATTAAAACTAGAAAAGGGAGAGAAACTTGATACAATTTTCCTTGGAACAAAACAATAATGTGATCAACTAAATAGACCAGTTTGTTTTTTTTAATGTTCACCCTAAGAGTTGGATAGAGAACGAACTAAGAGCTCTAAGAGCCTACATTGTTGTCGGGTTTCCCATGAAACCTGGTAAAGACATCATCTTATTCAATCCTCACGATCAGCTATGGAGGCAGGCACTACACCAGTTTCACAGAAATTAAAAGGCCGATACTCGCCCAACTTAGGACGATGGAATTCGAACGCAGAAGTAGCAAACAGGTCTGACACCTTCCACCTTCTTGCTCCACACTGTCCTGTCCTCCCAACGTGACCCGTGACCTTCTTATGAAAACCCTGCGGGTGGTGCCAGGACCTCTCACTGATGGCAGATGGAACCCAGGGAGGGAACGGCTGAGCTGGTGTTTGAATGGGACACAGCCTGATACCTTCAAAACAACGCCCCAGACTGCTGTTCATGAGGGTCTGGGAAACAGTGAAGTAGGGATAACATCCTCTAGGTCACCAAGAGAAGCGCAGCGTGATCAGCTGCCTCTGGGGCAGGCACGGCTGAGGGAAGCCCTGCCAGAATGAACCTGGGGGCCGGGGCCAGGGCAGAGTCAGGGTGGGCGCTGCTAGCACGGCGGCAGGTCTCAGGTGGGACGAGCAAGCTTCCCCCAACAGCAGGGCTCTGGGTCTTACCTGTACTGTTTGTACTGTGTAGATTTTCTTCAGATTTGATGCACACTCAGCTGCTGTGGCTCCAGGGAGGGATCTAGGCAAACAGAAGCCAGAGAGCAAAGAAACAAGGAAAACAAGGAGTCAGTGTTCGTGAAACATTCCACAATGTTAAGTCTGCAGGTCTGCCCACCAGCCGGGTCTGAAACCGCAGAAGCAGACACGTCTGGGATGCTAGTTAGAATTTAAAATGTGGAACTCCCACTTTGTCAAGTCAGGTGCTCACTTCTCCTAAAAACCAGCATATTTACCCTGTGGAAATTTAACCGGAAAAGTGGAAATGTAAGTGAGAAAGGTATTCGAAACCTTACAATCACAGTCTAAAAAAATACTAAAATAACCGTGTGATAACCAAGCCTTTTTTGTCGAGGAGTTTGACCGGGAAACAGGGCCTGTTGTACACACGACAATGACAGTGCGTGGTCCTCATCTGGTTATGTGTTTGAAAAACTTGTTAGTTCCCTGGTGGTAAATATTCATGAACTCTTGAGAAACGGGCTGACCTTTTGCCAATGTTAAGAAAACACGATTACTCAAAGTCACTCCGACTTTTTGTTTCACCTGAATTTGCATGTTTCCAAAATACTTTTCAGTTCTTTTCTCCGGCTGATGTAATTAGCTCTGGTGAACTCTGCAGTCAGAATACATTAATCTTTAGTTTGCCATATGTTCCACTAGATGGCAACACACTACAGGCTTACTCACCAGAAGCGCCATCCACTCCCGGCTTTACCCAGCACTGTGTCATGGGGCAGGGGTAACAGCACACGTGCCCATCTATTTGCAAAAGTGAAGCCTCTTCAACCCGGCCATCTTTCCTTTCTCCCTACACTGAATTAGCAGGCCTTGCTCAGAAAAGTTCAGGTCCAGCTACATCATGCCTAAGATTTAAAAATTCAACTCATGCACCACAGCCCCATGTCTGATTGTTGGTAAGAACTAAGGCTTGTGGTGAGGAGCATGCACTGGTTCCCAGCTGACCCATGAGAATCTGGAACCTATAAAAAGAATGCTCTTTACAGTGCTGACCCTCTGAGAGGGGACTTCAAGATGCTGAACTTCCCAGCTAGAAATGTGCCCCGAACTGACCCAGCTCAGAGGTGCAGGGGATGGCAGAGCAGAGGGTCCCGCCCAGCCATGGGGTGAGCATCAGGCACCAGGGGGCCGAGCTTTGCAGACGACAGTCCAGGAACTATGGGCCAATCATGCGGACCTGGGTGTCAAACCTGATATTAAAAAACGCACTTCTGTACACAGCTCCCTAGCCTGGAGGTCAGAAGGAAGCATGGTTACGGACTAGTGTGGGGGCGAACAAGGGACCCTGGTGAACACATAGAGCCCATTAAATAAATCTTCCCCAAAGCGCCAGGTGTGTGACTCTTTTCCGGTTATCATGAGTGCGTTGGACATTGTGTTTGACAAAAGCAAATCTACAATAACAACCATGATCGCATTTTCTGCCAGAATGGAACCCTAAAATAACCGTGTTGTTACTACACTACACTGCACTACGGAGTGTAGTGAAGACAGAGGACTCGATCAGCACCTGCAGCAATGGTGCCTGGCCCACGATGCCTCCATTGATCTGTGCTGCCCAAGGAACTGAAGGACTGACTCAGATAAACACTGAATTGCTATTTAATACAAGTTTTAGGCTTCCTCAATGTGCTTAGCGATGCAGGAGATGCAGGTTCGATTTCCTGTGTCAGGAAAATCCCCTGGAGAAAGAAATGGCAACCCACTCCAGTATTCTTGCCTGGAAAACCCCATGGAGAGAAGAGCCTGGCGGGTTACAGTCCATGGGGTCATAAAGAGTCAGACACCACTAAAGTGACTTAGCACACACACACGCTGTTTGAGGCTGAAATTTCAAAAGAACTGGGTGAAAACACTTAAAAACAAAACCCAAACTTTAACCTTTTTTGAACAGGTTTTCCCATGAACAATCTACTGCTTTTATAAGAAAATTAACTGGCATTTATTCTAACAATGACTTTTCTTCCTTTGAAGAGTTTAGCTGACGTCTCCACCAACTATTCCCAGCAAATATATCCCTGACTGCCCAAGGCACAGAGCAGATCATATACAGGTTCTTTCCTTAATGGGGTGTCGGGAAAAAGTGAAGGTCCAAAGGTAGGAAAATGTACTAAGCAATTTTTTCATTTTTAAAACTGTGCATTTTGAATTTTTGCTAACTTGTAAAGTTATCATTCAATTTATGATGGTTTAGAATGAGTTATAATTTGAGTTAGAATTCACCTCATACAGCATGATGTCAATTTAAGCAAATACAACGTTAGGATATCACTATTTAACCTAGAAAAAAAAATCAGTGATAAACCTTTGCTTTATCTGTCTCTTTTAAAATGCCTCTGTCTCCACGTTCTGGTCTTTTACTCATATTCTAGTACAGAAGACAATTACACAAAGCTCCACTGCTCAAGTTTTTCGAAGAAATCTAATTTCTAGAGTCTGAGAAGGGCTGCATCATGAGACGACGAAGCAGCATTTCTCAGGGCGTGACGGTGATGTCAGGGGCTGGGGTGTGTGGGCTGAACTCCTGCTTATGTGCTAATAAGCAAGTCACCTTCACTACAGCGCCGAATCCCCACCAGCCAATGTACTCAGAGGTCATTATTACTTGTCACCGTCTTACAGGTCAGCTGCCCAGTGCCTGCAGAGGTTTGGAAATGTGCCCCAAGCCACAAAAACCTCATCTGAATACAGGTAACCTGAGATTTCCTGCTCTCTACACCCTCACTCCTAAACTGTCCAGTTACACCATCTACACACTTATATTCTTAATGGAGTTTCACAAGTGACTCTTGGTATGTTCCCATCAAGGCTGTTTTTGCTGAAAGCTATAATAGTTTTAATACAAGACTGTGTCCATATTACTTTCTTAGAATAGTCTTTGCAATAGAGCAGGGTAGAGAAGGTCCTCGCTAAAAGCAATAGGATCATGTGCAACAAAAGTTCTATTCTGATTAATACCTCAGGGTGCTGATGCATTGGTGCTTGAAAGGAAACGTGTCAGCTTCTATGGAAGCTGAGTTTTCTAATTTCCTAACGGAGGAGGTCAGATTCTCTGATTTTCAACGTTCTTTCCAGCTGCTGGACAGTTTTATGAATACCCAGGTGTCAAAGTAAGAAAACAATGCTTCTGATAGTAGCGAATTGGCTTAGCCAGATAAGAAAAGTCACTCTTCTGTAAGCCAAATTTGATCCGGACAGTCACCAGAAAGCCGACACTTCATGCCTGAACCTCAGCTATCTTTAACAAGCAGTACTGGGTGAAATATCCACAGAATAGATCTTAAAAAGGCCAGCTGGCCAAGATGTGTAAGTGATCTGCCTTGTAAACAGGTTAGTCTGTACTGGACTTGCTGATTCCAAATTGAACTGGAAGCTGTACCATCCAGAGTCACTGTTTCTTTAAGCAGCAGTTTCGGGCGGTTCCTGGCACCGCCTCAGCCCAGCCCGCACCTTCTCTTCCCACTTCCTCTGACAGACAGTTGCAGCAACTGGAAGGGAAGTGTCTATAGTGGATTTCAATGAAACTTTTTTTTCTTTTTTTTTTTTTTTTTACTGCTATCACAGATATAGTACATTCTCACATCTTAAAACAAACCTTTTTGCTTTATTCACGTTACAAAAACCCGAACCTCTCAACAGAACCCTAACCCAAACCCCTCTGTGCAGACCAAGGGTGCTCCTCTAAGGGTGATGTGGCCTCTGGAGAGAAGGTTTTTGGCAACATCCAGAGACATTTCTGGCTCTTCCAATGGGGAGCGTGCTCCTGGCACTGAGGGGTGAGAGCCAGGACTGCTCTGGCCCCTCCCACGGTGGGCAGACCGCCCCCACAGCGAAGACGATCAGGTCCAAACTGTCCAGAGTCCATGCCCAGAAACCCTGCCACAGATGTACAACAAACAGCCTGAGAAGACACGATTTGTTCAATCAACAAAGATTCATCGCACACCTCTTTTAGCTGACGGGGGTACAGCAGTGATCAATCTAGACAAAGTCCTTGTCCTCATGGAGTGTGCGTTCTAGAATTAGGCACCCTTGCCTCTCTCAATTCCCCAGATATCCAAAGGCAAAGAAATAACATTTAGATCCTTTGCGGGGTTGGGGGCGGGCCTGGGAGGCAGGAAGTGGGAGAAAAGGTTGAGAAAGAAATATACACGTTGACTATGTCCATTTCCAGAAGGCCATACAAATAAAGCTGTGGAAAATCACAGAACCGAGGAGTCGGGACTTATTTTCACATTCTTTAAATACTACATCTGCCCCCCACAGTACACAGCCAGAGCTTAGAATGCAGCAATGGAATAATAAATGTCTCCTGGATGGATCAGGTCAAGGAGACTGAACTGTTTCACTAGACGTTTCCCTTATGATTTCATGACAGTCATGTAATAATGGCCTCCTGTTATTGAGCCTGTACTATATGACAGGGCTTTGCACATATAGATCTCTATTCCTTATAGCAATCCTGCCAGGGTACTGGTACCACTGTCTCCGTGTGCAGAGTTCAAAACTGAGTGTGTTGTTAAGTAGCAGATCTGGGTTCCTCTCCTGGTCTTTGTGGCTCTGATGCCCAGGATCTTCCTCTTGGATGAGCCTGCTTCTCAGTAAAAAACAAGCAGTCATTGTCAGCACTGGTAGTCACAGATAACACATCTTAGGGCAGTCCCCTCCCAGCCCTTCTTAGATGACCTGCTCCCGCCTTGGGCCCACCCAGTGCTCTAGCCCGTGCTTCTCCCCTCCATCACCACCTATGGAGCCACGCTGCTGGGAGGGGATCAGACACACATGACAGGGATCGATGTCACCAGGGTCCCTGGCAACAATGGTATCCCAAAATGGGATACAAGGAACATAACTCAGGAGGAACACACCTGCAGGTCATCATTTTAAGATACTTTGCCAAACAAGAGTCACACTGGCCTGCAGCAGGAAGGCAGGAAAGCAGACGGGTTTGCAGTCAGCAGATCTGAGTTCCCAGCTCTGCCGCCCACCAGCTGTGTGATGAGCCTGACTCTTCTGATCCTCGCTTCCCCTTTCTGAGGAACGTGGGCTCAACCCCTCACTGCTTTTCTACCTAGACTACACGAGTGAATGCACATGAAGTATTTCCACAGTGCCTGGTATCTGAGAAGCAATGGTTGCTGTCATTACCACCAGCAGCAGAAGAGGAACAGAGGAGGAAGCAATCAGAGCTAAGAGACACCAAGTGCATTTTCTCATCTGTGGGACAGACAGCAAAAATCCCAAGAACTCTGCGAGAGTTCAAAGAACCTAGAACCTCCTGGACCCATCCTTAGAAAAGAAAGCCCATAGGGTACCAGTCTCTCTGGGCTTAAGGCCACAGCTTCCATGAGCTGCTTCCACTTGGACTTGGTGAATCCAGAAGCTGATGGTCAAGGCAGAAGTGGCAAGGAATGCTTCTAGGTCTGCCAAATAGATGATTAGTAAAAGATGTCAGGGGAACCCTTAAAATTACAAAATGCCCAAATACAGCTTTATATTACTCCTGTGTCTCTTCAACTTAATGACAGAACAGCAACATATGAATCTTTAAGTTTCTCTATTTGCAATCAGTTAAAATCCATTTTCATTTGGGGAGTTAGGACAAGGCAGGAAGTTTGGTAAGGTGGACCAACTATTCTACTTAAGTGGTTTCCAGGCACATCACCATCATTTATATACAAAAATGTAATGTGCTATTTACAAGTCATCTTTATGTCCTCATTAAAGCAGGTCCCTGAGAATCTCCACAAGACAGAACTCATTTAGCTCAACTGAAGTCCGAGACACTTCAAAGCATTTTTATCCTTTCTTATTCCAGATATACTTACTGCACTCCCAGTAGGTAAAAAGACGACACATCATGTGCCATGTGTATGCATCATTAATTAAGCCATATTTAATTATTAATTAAATTCTTAATTAAATAATGGTTGCAACCCCACTTTGCAGATAAGCAAACTAAATCTGACAGCAGTGACTTGCCCAGAGACTCATGGCTGACTAGTGGCAGAATTGATACCAGAACCATGGTCCCTGGCAACCTGGCTCTTTGTCACTAATCTGGCACGACCCCTACTCTGCTTGGTGCTGTGAACACAACTCTGGACCGAATACATTCTCAATTCTCCTGCATGTTGCAACCCTTAACCCCCACCTGCCAACGGTCCAAATGTGCTTTCTCCATTAAACACCACCTGGCTGCTGCAGGCTCAGCTCAGAAATAAAACTGATGCAGACAGATGAACTTACTCCCTTCGTAAGTACTTAAGGAAACGATGTGAACCGTCGCCCAGGTAGCTCTCAGTGGGGCACAGCGCCCCGTGCCAGGGACCTGGATTCCTGGAGATGCTTCCAATAAAGGAGAGAAGCTGGAAAGGTTTTCCCAAACCCTGCCCACATCCATGCCACTTAACTGGAGTCTCTCAACCAGCAGCATCACCCAGGAGCTTGTTAGAGCTTCAGTGTCTCCAGGCCCCACTTGACACCTGCTGAATCCCAGGGGATTTGTCTGTACATTCAAGTTTGAAGTTTCTTGACTTACATCATCTAAAGCAAATCACCACAAGAAATGGGAAATAAAATCTACTGAACTCTGTATATGCGTGGTTCATTCACTTTGCTGTACAGTAACACTATAAAGCTATATCCAAAAAAAAATTTTTTTAACTAAATCAACTATAGACAGCATCATCAGAAAAATGAAAAAAAAAAATCACTGGGAAAAAATTCATCTATGAAAATAAAGATATCTTTTCAATCATCCAAAGAGATGATTAAGACATGTTTATCATTAAAATGTGAAGGACAATCCTATAAAAGCACTTAAATATGAGTTTTAGGTGGGACTCTCTTCTTTTTCTCTGCCAATTTTGAAACAGGGAGTCCTTGGCTTAGGTATCTCCTGTAACACTGGCCCCCAGTTTCCTTATTTGAGAAATCCAGCCCAGCTCCCATATCTAAAGCTATGGACCATGGAAGAACTGTTTGCCATTCATCGTTCACAGTCACAGGGAAGCAGTGTTCAGTGGAGAGAGGGATGCTGGTGCTTGGGGTCACACAGGCCTTACTCCAAATCCTGTTTCTGTTCTATGTTAGCTTTGAGACCTCAGGTAAGTTACTTCTCTGGGCCTAAAGCATCTCATATGCAAAATGTTGCTGTAGGGCCCACTCCAGGATCGTAAGGATTCTGTGAGTAACTACATATAGCTCCAGTCATTTGCCCATTGCACTGAATAAACAGGAGTGAGTATTAACTGGCTAAAGTGAAAAACAAGGTATTTAAAGCTTTACATACGGTACACGACAGCCAAGTTATGGAAACACATGTACAGTGCACACATGTACACAATAAACATTTGGTGAAAAGATGGATGATGACTTCACCTTATTTTTATGAGACATCATTTCATTTCAGCCAGGAGAATAACTTAAGTGGGGAAAATTTTAAAGCCAGGGATATGATTCCTAAAAGCCAGTCTTCTTGCTGAATTTACTAATGTCAGGCTCTGCTGTCACAGAGAAAACCTCCACAAGCCAAGATACACGAGGAAGGACGTCCCTTGGCTATCATTCACTCCATTAAAGATGATTTCATTTTAATCACTTTTAGATAGATCTGTGGCTTGTGGCTACATGAGCTTCCTGTTTGAGAAAGAGTCACTTGCAAAAGTGGGCCAGAGCCTATTAATATCATTTAATA
The DNA here is from genome assembly GCF_033118175.1 of Dama dama. NCBI lineage: Eukaryota > Metazoa > Chordata > Mammalia > Artiodactyla > Cervidae > Dama > Dama dama. The sequence goes on along the minus strand of NC_083704.1, from coordinate 34,770,332 downwards.
GTGCATCTACTGAAACTATCCACATAATCTAAGTGTTTTATCTTTGCATGTTTACTTGAGTTTGATTTTCCCTGCTTCCATCTACTGTCACTCCTGGCCCATGAGCTCCCTGATGGTAGCAACTGCCACTCTTCTGATCTAGATATCTGATGAATCCTTTAGTACCCAGAGGATGGGGGAAAAAGAAGTGTAACAGTGTTAGATCTGACAACGGAAGTGAGAAAGGCCGGGCTCTGAACTGTCATCATGACAGGTCATTGAGGCCTCACCAGCTGCCTTAGGTTTGGAAATAAGGAAATGGCATCTGTTACACTGAAAGCAGGAAAATATATTTTCAAGAAGCTACCATATACCAGGTAAGGACTGGAAAGTTTTCTGAGTGAAGATGTCTAAGGCCCTCAGGCCTGTTTGCAGGAAGCAGCTACTGACCCACAGGTGACAGGCTGTGAGCCCCTAGGTCTGGGCCTTTCCCTGCCTGAAGTACCCAGAAACACTTTGCCTCTTACAGAAAATAAAATCCTGGCAAGTAAGAGAGTTTGTGGGTTCAGAAAGGCAAGAATGGAGAGAAAGAATAGGAGAAGTCGAGATGCCAGTTCCTCTCTCCCTGTCACCTGCCCGCGCCTAGACCCAGCAGGCCACTCTGGGATGAGGAAGGACATTCTGGGGGTCCTCTGTGTCAAGCCTGGTCCCACCCTGCCCGCATCATGCCTGTTACTATGGAGCCACCACCGGAATGCCGTTGGACACATTTCACCCTGGAAGGCGGGTCCCTCACTGAACTCTTCACCGATGCTATCGAAGCAGACAAGAGTTCCTCCTGGAACTCCTAGGAGGCCCAGGCCCATGCTGTCATCTTCGCATTCTCAGCAGCTCCAACAGTAACTGGCAACTGATATGCTTAACTAATTTGATCAGTAAGTACAACAGTAACTGTCAAGTTAGGCACCTAACACATCCAGGAGAAGGGGCAGGCATCTGCTGTTACCAGAAAGAACAGACAGACTGAGCGATATAATGGAATTGGGGAGACATAGGTGATGAGGCTAAAAAGGAGGTAAGACCAATCAGACCTGCTCTGGAAGAACCAGGGGTGGAGATCCACAATTCTACCTGTTTGGAACATACCATCCCACGACAGAGGCACCCTTAGGTGATGAGAGACACAGTCAAAATTGACTCCTGCGGCAGAACAGAAGGGCAGGAAGGATGAGGTCAGGCGTCATCTAGAAGGCTAACCCTGAAGGCGTGGGAGATGCCTGGAGAAGGGACAGACTTGGGAGCAAGAAGCTACTGTGTGACTGAGGCTGGAGAGAAGCAGGGAGTGCAGAGGGAGGGACGTGGAGAGGAGGGGATGGCCTAGGCTTGGAGCAAGTCTTCCCAGAGTAAATGGACAATGTGAAGTACAAAACTGGAGGGCGAAGGGCATCTGAGGAAAAAGGGGATTCCAGGTAGGACGTAGTGGTACTGACCATCACAGGCTTGGTTCTGGGTGTAAGCACTCAGGAGAGAGGTCAGGGTTAGGATACAGGTTTGCAAATGATAATTAGAGTAAAATCTCCTTCTCCTGAAGGGAAAGTCACTGACAGTAGATGGCAACAGCCTCCTAAATGTTTCATTCAGTTCAGTTCAGTTCAGTTACTCAGTCATGTCCGACTCTTTGCAACCCCATGGGTTGCAGCATGCCAGGGTTCCCTGCCCATCACCAATTCCCAGAGCTTGCTCAAACTCATGTTCATCGAGTTGCTGATGTCATCCAACCATCTCATCCTCTGTCATCCCCTTCTCCTCCTGCCTTCAATCATTCCCAGCATCAGGGTCTTTTCAAATGAGTCAGTTCCTCTCATCAGGTGGCCAAAGTATTGGAGCTTCTGCTTCAGCATCAGTCCTTCCAATGAATATTTAGGGCTTATTTCTTTTAGGATGGACTGGTGTGATCTCCTTGCAGTCCAAGGGACTCTCAGGAGTCTTCTCAAACATCACAGTTCAAAAGCGTCAATTCTTCAGCACTCACCTTGCTTTATAGTCCAACTCTCACATCCATACATGTCTACTGGAAAAATCATAGCTTTGACTAGATGGACCTTTGCTGGCAAAGTAATCTCTCTGCTTTTTAATATGCTGTCTAGGTTGGTCATAGCTTTTCTTTCAAGGAACAAGCATCTTTTAATTTCATGGCTGCAGTCACCATCTGCAGTGATTTTGGAGACCCACAAAACAAAATAAAGTCTCTCAATGTTTCCACTGTTTCCCCATCTATTTGCCATGAAGTGATGGGACTGGATGCCATGATCTTCATTTTTTGAATGCTGAATTTTAAGCCAACTTTTTCACTCTCCTCTTTCACTTTCATCAAGGGGTTCTTTAGTTCTTCTTCGCTTTCTGCCATAAGGGTGGTATCATCTGCATATCTGAGGTTGTTGATATTTCTTCCGGCAATCCTGATTCCAGCTTGTGCTTCATCCAGTCCAGCATTTCGCAAGATGTACTCTGCATATAAGTTAAATAAGCAGGGTGACAACATACAACGTTGACTTACTTCCTTCTCAATTTGGAACCAGTCCGTTGTTCCATGTCCGGTTCTAACTGTTGTTCTTGACCTGCATACAGATTTCTCAGTAGGCAGATAAGGTGGTCTGGTATTCCCATCTCTTGAAGAATTTTCCACAGTTTGTTGTGATCCACACAGTCAAAGGTTTTAGCATAGTCAATGAAGCAGAAGTAGATGTTTTTTCTGGAATTCTCTTGCTTTTTCTATGATCCAGTGGATGTTGGCAACTTGATCTGTGGTTCCTCTGCCTTTTCTAAACCCCGATTGAACATCTGGAAGTTCAAGGCTCACGTACTGTTGAAGCCTGGCTTGGAGAATTTTAAGTATTACTTTGCTAGCTTGTAAGATGAGTGCAATTGTGCGGTAGTCTGAACATTCTTTGGCATTGCCTTTCTTTGGGACTGGAATGAAAACTGACCTTTTCCAGTCTCGTGGCCACTGCTGAGTTTTACAAATTTGCAGGCATATTGAGTGCAACACCTAAATGTTTAGTGCTGCCTAACCCAGGCTGTCCTAGGCTCTGAACTAGGAGTCGAGGATAGAGCAGTGGGGAAAGGAACCCTGGGAAGCATACACTCTGGTGAGAGAAGACAGACAAGCAATGCTAATCCTACAGAGACAATAAAGGGGAGGGAGGGGCCTGGGGCGGGAGTCAGGAGGTGTGCATCATCTTCTATCAGTGGTCAAGGCAGGCCTTGCTGAGATGACATTGAAGCAGAGACTAGAGGGAAGCAAAGGGCAGACCTAGCAGATGTGACTGAGGGTAGAGCAGCCCAGCAGGAAGACCCCTCAGTGGCAAAGGCCCAGGCTTGCAATGATGGAGAAAGAGCCAGGAAGCCAGCGAGCTAGAAGGGCACGCGCAGGAGAGAGAGCGGCACAGAGATAGGTGAGAGGTGTCCTAAGCGGGGCAGGAAGTGCTGCAGTCTCAAGGGCTGTGATAAGCGCTCTGGCTTTTGCTTGAGACAACTGAGACAACTGGGGAGCGGTATTTAAAGGAACTGCTTTGGCTGCTATGATGGGAACGAACTGTGGGAGGCCAGAGCAGAAGCAGGAAGAGCAGTGTGGATGCTCTTTGCTTCACCCAAGGGACAGACTGGTGTGGTAGAGGGTCTGGGACGCAGGTGGCGAGAATACAGTGGATTCTAGATATATTTTGAGGGCAGAATCAATAGCACTTGTTGATAATGGATGCGGTGGGGAGGAGGAGGATGTGGAAGGGGCCAGAGAAAGTGGGGAGGTAAGGAGGAAGAGAAGAGAGTCATGGGTGACTCTAAGATTGTAAGGGCGGGGTGAACAACTGAAAGGATGGGTTGCTGTTAACTGCTCTGATTTGAGCTGACTCAGTCCAAGGAGGCAAGATGGGGAGGGCAGCTGAAGAAGAGTTTGGCACCTGTCGAGCTGGGATGTGTATCAGACATCCACATGGGGACGGAGAGGAGGAGTTGAATGCACCAGTGTAGGGTCTTGGGAATCACCAGTGGTCCAGATGGAGCCCAAAGCCTTGTGACTGGATGAGATCACTGGTGTACATGGGAACAAGAAGAGGCCTGAGCACTGAGGACCGCAGATAAAGCTCAGAAGAGTGGGGGAGGGGTCAATATGAGGTGAAAACAAAGCAGTCAGAGGCGCACAGCCGAGAGTGGCCTCCAAGAATCGAGACAAGACAGTTTCACATTCCCAGAAAAGGGGAGGAAAATTCTTCATCCTATATCCCTAGCCAAAATTATCCCCCAAATGTTTGAATCTTTAGCCATACAGTCTAATTAAATAAGAACCTACTGGTGTTTACTACTGGAACTGCAAATAACTCCATGGGGGTAGGGGTGGGGGTGGGGAACTCTCAAATCCATCCATGAGGGGAATAAATTAGGACGCTGGCTTCCTAACACTGAAATCAGACAAGCTGCCCTGAGGATCACTGATGGGGGATGGGTGGTTAATTAGGGAGCACTAGATGATAACGCTGGTGTTTTACACTTATAGCACTCATGTAACCCACCGAACAGCCCTCTCTAATGTATTCTATGATTATTTATCCTCATTTCACAAACAACGCAGGTGAGGCCCTAGGGAGGCCAGGTCATTTGTTCATCACTACACAGCAGGCCGAAAGGTAGGACAGCCAGGAGGTAGGTGCTGAGTAAGTAGACTTGTAAGTAGCAGGAGACCTTTGGATGGTGTGGATCTCGAGACTGATCTCACCAGTGCATGCATCAGCTATCTGGGGAGAAGGGTGCCGTGGGAGGCTCTCCGGAGAGCCTTACCACCCTCTCTATAATCTTGTTTCTCTGGGGGGAAAAGATATGTGGGAACCTCTAGAACATAATGTGTTCACAACCTCAAGGGGAAGAGAGGCACTCTACATCCCCAGAGAAGTAGAGAAAGTTCAATAAAACCTATGGGATGACTGATCAGGCAAAAAGAATTCAGATGTGCAGTGCTGGAACTAAATATAATGTCTAAATGAACATAGCCACTACTATTACAGATTTGGATATGGGGGCAACAACGTACTTCACTTGATTACTGACTTTCAGAGAACACAAATGTGCAAATACACATCAGAAAAGCTGTAGTCTGTCTTCACTGAAATCACCATATTCTCATCTTAAAAGATAACAGATATTCTTTAAAAGTTGGATTAAGCTATAAAGCTACATTGTACAACATAGGAAATAAAGCCACTGTCTTATAATAACTACAAATGGAGTATAACTTATAAAAATTATGATCACTGTATTGTACACTGTAGTAGTATTGTACATTGACTATACTTCATTAAAAAAAAAGGGTAACAGATATTCTTTAAAAGTTGTGTTGCTATGTAGTATTAATGGTCTTAAAAATGTTGTGAATGTTTATAAACAAACTCTCTTGATACTGTTTCCAGCAGTCCACAGTCTCCACTGTAGACCAGAAATCCAGGTTTAACATCTTGAAAACAGATACCAGGTAACAGCAACATAACACACTTTTGAAAACAAAGACTCACATGATTTCACTCTGCTACAGTTTGCCAAAACCATTCTTGTTATGACAGTAAGACGCTCTTTCAGCATCTCATAATGAAAGTGAAAACATTAAAAAAAAAAAACAAACAAAAAAACTGTATCTTCCCCACCCCCTAACTTTTCTGTGTTCCAGAAAGAGACAATGACTTCAAACTGTTAATTCTTATAGAGGGGTGCTAATTCCAACAGGAAGAAAGGAATGAGCCTGTCTTCCTAAGAAAACATGAACATCATTTTTAAAAAGTATTGCACGTCTTTTACGCAAGTCTTTTAGAAACCAGATTTGTGTCTACTGAATAACTTGCGCAGAAAATTGTCACATCGGGGCCTTCCTAATACTTAACCACAGGAGACACAGTGTCATCAAAACTTCCGTAAGCTCTTGGACAATCTTTAAGTGTCAGCCTTGGGCACCGGATGCGTGACAGATACTAAGAAGGGTCTTTGCAATTCATCCATTTATTTCATTTGTCAGAAATTTCTTGTGCTCCTACTAGGCGTCAAGCACCGAGTTCCTGCTCACTGGCCCCGATCAGAGGGGGGAAGTGTTGTGAGGCTGAGACAGTTTGAAAATAAACAGTCTCCTACACCACACAACTCGATAGCATTATAAACATTATGAAGACCACGGAGAGCAGGAGTGACAGGAATGAGAAGGAGTGTTAATTTCGATGTGACAGTCGGGTAGGCACTTCTGAGAAGGCACTTGAGCTGTTGCCCTGAGGACGCTGCAATCGTCTGCACTCTACGAACGAGGTGAGGGAGGGCTCACCGCTGAATCCCCAGCCCCTCGGAGGCGTGTGGATCGGTCCTCAGTAAGTGCTCAAGAAAGAGCTGCCCAGTGAATGAGAAAGAATTCAAAGAAGTGTGCAAGGCAGCAGCGGTGGGCAGCGGGGCAGGCGCCCGCGGTGCCGTAGGAACACCCCCGCCGCACACTTCCCAGGGGCTGGCCACCTCTCCGCGCGCTGTGGCCGGGAGGGTCGCGTCCGGAGCTCCCCAGGAGCCCCGTGGGCGTAGCCAGCACAGCACCAGTCTCCCCACTTTACAGAGCACCCCCGCCAGGCCCGGCATCTCCCACCGCCCAGCCGGGATGCCCGCCCGCCGGCACTGCTTCTTCGGAAGGAAATAAAAGGGGAAAGTGCTACCGAAACTTTTGGGACTGCGTGTTTCTTCTCCTGGCCTAGGACGCCCGACGGCCGCTCGCGCCGGCCCAAACCTGGGCTCCAGAGCTGGGTCTCAGCGAGCTCGCGCAGCGGGGCCGGGCGCCGGGCGCGGGGCGGTCGCGGGGTCGGCGGCCCCGGCGCTCCCGGCCCGGGCGGGCGCCGAGACAAAGCGGCGGCGCAGGCCGGGCGGGCGCGCGGCGCCGGCGGGCCCCGCGCCCCCTCACCTGTCGAGCCAGAAGGTCCAGGGCGAGTGCAGCGGGACCCCGCCCGGCTCGGGCCGCAGCGCCGACAGCTGCTGCAGGCCGAGCGGCGGCGCGGCGGCAGGGGCGGCGGCGCGGGGCCCCGGCGGCTCCCGGGCGCCGGCGGGGGGCGCGGCGGCCGGGGGCATCGCCATTTTCTCCGCCCCGCCTGTGAGGCCGGCGGACGCGCGGACCGCGGGCCGAGCGGCGGCTGAGTCACCCCGGCCCCCGCCCGCCCCGCCGCGGCCGCTCCGCCCCGCCCCGCGCGCGCCCCGCCCCGGCCCGGCCCGGAGCCGCGCCACGGGACCGCCGGGGCCGCCGGACAGCAGCACGGCCCGCGCGAGGCGGAAGCGGATTCCTGCCGGCACCGACTCCGCGTGCGGGGACCGACGGACGCGCGGGCCGGAGGGAGGGCGGGGCGGCGGCGGGCGCCGACCCCAGGCTACGGGGCGGCCGCGGGGAACAGAGGGTCAGTCAGTGAATTCCGCAGCCTGACGGGAGACGGGCGAGACGAAAGATGAAGGAATGGATGGACGGATGGTCCAGTGGATGGAGTCGGACCCATATGGCGGGAGGGGAGGAGGTGAGGACAGACACACCAGCAGTCTGAAGGACGGTGGGAAGGCTGGCAGATGCTTGAAGGAGGGGTGAAGGGATGGAAGGGCAGATGGAAGCACGGTTGGATGTGACAGACAGATGCCTGCGGAACCGCTGGCCAAATGAACAGAGGCTGGAGGGCGCAAGAGTTGAGAAAGAAATTCAGACGGTCAGAACCTGGACCACGAATCCGGCTGTAAAGTGGTCACAGGCCAGTGTCGCCCATTTCCTAACTCAGTGGATTTGAAGGGGTCACCGTGTGCCCAAGCGTGACCAACTGTAAACGAGGGTGCCCAGAATCAGTCCAGGTTCTCCACACTTGCCCCAAAGCACCCACGAGGAATGGAGGAAGAAACGGGGCAGTTTGGAACATAGCCCTCAGCTTTCTGCACCGCTGAATACAGAGGAAGATTCCTGAACCCAAAGAGGGGTCCTGCAAGTGCAACCCCTTACCATCAGTCTCTCTCTCAAAGGAAACGGAAAGGCAGGCGGCCATGTGAACACACGTCCTAACTGGCAGGGCCATGGACGCCCTCCTGGAGTTTGAATTTCTGGACGGTCCCTCTCTGGCCTTGACCAGCTGGGGATGTAGAGCTCCATCTCCTCAAAGATACTCCACATGGCCTAGCCTACATCCTGCTCTTAGCTTGAGCGTCTCTGGATGCACCAGAACAGGAGCTGCAAAAACAGATGAGTTCATGGGCTTCACAGGCATTGCAAACACCTGGTATGAATCCCAGGGTAGGTGCCTTTCCTAAAAGGTATTTAAGTTCATGTAAAATGACAACAATGAAAGAATGTTGCTTTGCTAGCCTCACTTTGAACACAATTTTTATACAAAGTATGATGCTAGAAGCAGCGACATATTTAAAAGTCCTTCCAACTCTAACATACAAGGGCCTCTTGGGTTCAGTTCAGTTCAGTTCAGTCGCTCAGTCGTGTCCGACTCTTTGCGACCCCATGAATCGCAGCATGCCAGGCCTGCCTTTTGGGTTAGATGCACTTTTTTTGTTGCTGTTTCACACCTTCTTTTATTTTTTTTTTCGAAGAAAATGCACATATGGCATTGTTTAAGCTATTCTGTGCACTTTATAGTTATTAACTCATTTAATCCTCACAAAATCCAATGAGGAAGGTACTATTATTAGCACATTCACCGGATGAGAAATTAGAAATTAAATTAACCCCAAGGTCACTGAGCTAAAAAGTGAGAGAGCCAGGATTTGAACATAGGTATTCCGACTCCAGAATCTAGCTCCTGACTGCCAGTGTCTACTGCCTCTCTAACTGGAAAACTAACAGGTCCACATAATAAAAATAAGAGTGAAGAGTAAGCCTCCCTCCCTCCCAAGGCTATCAATACTGTTACCCAGAGGAAGCCACTGTTTATAGTTTCCTTCTGGAAAAATGCAAGAATGCACTAAAAGCATATATCTAGATATATATATTGTACACCTACCTATATCTTTTATAAAGAAATAGATGCATTTTGTACCACTGCTGCATCTCCTGATCTTACTTAACATATTTGAAGACTTTCATATCAAAACATATAAATCTACTCCATTTTAAGCACTGCAAAGTAATCCATTCTAAAGAAGTAATATAATTTAATTCACTAACACTCAAGATTTATTTGGTTTGCAGTCATTTTCTTTGATAAATAATGCTACCACCATAAACATTTTTATACTTAATGTCTTTCCTTATCTCCACCAGTTTATTTCAGAGTAAGTTTGGAGAAGTAGAATTTTTGCCTGCATCTAAAATTTTGATACACATTACTAAATTAATGTGCAAAATGGTTACATACATCTATATATAAGTGATTTGTAAATACTGGCAGATTCCAAACTTTTATATTTCCTTAGTGACACCTTCAAATTTTATATAAAATTCTAAGGTATTGGTTGAAAGACAGTTTTTGCTTGCTGATGATTAGAACTATTCAAACTGTCAAGTTTGGTTTCTTCCTTATGGCCTGTAACAGTACTCTCAGCAAGAAAGAGAGATTTTAAAAGTTTCATCTGCAGTTTCTAAAAAAGAATATACACCACATGATAAATTACTTTCAGAATTTAGAACTAGGAACAGTCTGGCAATTTGTCTTTATTATCAATTATGCACCTTCCTCTTTTTGCTTTGGCTTCCAGGATGCTCAAAATTACATCTGATGTTCAATCAAAACTTCAATAGTAACCAATGAAAAAGCATCACTATTTTTATATTGATATACTCCTATTTTTAATAATTCAGTTGCACACGTGCATCTTGGAAGTAGGTGATCTACAAAAGATATAAAATTTAAAACACCTTAAGATTACTAAAGAAGTCTGGTGATGTGACCAAGGGGAGAAGCAAGCAGAGGACAATGGGCATTGCTTTCACTCCCTGTTAGAAACTTAACCACTGCTAACCATTTCTCTTCAGAGAATGGTTAACCATTTCTTAACCATTTCTCTTCAGAATAATCCTCAGGAGATAATCAGTGAGGAAAATTCCCCCGATCCTTCCCACTTTGCAAATGGACCACAGGAATTCCAGTTTCAAGGTAGAAGGGGAACTTGCAGACTATCTACGCACACCCATCATTTTACAAACGAGGAAACTGAGGCCCAGAGAGGTGAGGGAACTTACCCGAGGCCACAGCTCTAGGAAGGGACAGAGGCAGGACTAGAACGTGAGTAGCTTGAGGTCCAGGCCAACGTGCTCTCCCACTGCGTAGCACGCCACTCAGATGGCTTGGGGTGGCAGGAGGAAGGAAGAGAAGGTGACCCCACAGCCCCTAGCAATGAAAACAACAAAAAGACTTGAGGCACTCATAAATAATTAAGCAATTAGCTGCTGCAGCTATTCCCCTCCCTTCCAGCATCCAGTCACCAAGGCAACTTGGGCAGGGTGCCTGCTGGGTTGCCTAGTAACAGCGTGGTCTGCTCCCCTGACATGTTCCCTAGGCATCAAAGGATATGAGAGCCAGGAAGAGCCCTAGACAGGGACCACTATTCCAACACCTTCATTTCCCAAATAGGGCAGTGGTGGCCCAGAGACGCTGAGGAACCTGCCCAAGGTCACACAGCTACTCAGAGGCCCAGCCAGGCTCCATTTCTAGTTGCTTTCCATTGCACTATGGCTGCCTCAGGGACACTGCAGATGAAGGAAAGGAGATCTCGCCACAGTTCCCAGAAGAATAAGAAAGTAAGATGGAGAGAGCAAGCAGGAAAGAGACAGAGACCTTGAGCTCTCATATGCAATTAACAGGAGCTGGTAATCCCATCAGCCCAACTTTCATCATCACCATGGCAACATGGGTGAGGTGGGTACTGGTTGCCTAGTAACAAGTGGTCCTCTCTCTTCCACTCAATCCAGCTCCCTGGGAGTCACAGGAACAGTAGAATGTTGGAGCTAGAAGGGAAGGCAGGGTTCCAAACTCAGTCTCCTCCTTTTACCAACATGGGAACTGAGGTTTGGGGCAAGGTGACTCAGCCACTGAGCTAGCTAGGGACAGGGACTCACTGTTGGTCAGTCAGCCTTTCCTGAATGCCATTTATCCTTGTCACAGCACCGTGGAAAGGGGAGCTTCACTCAGTAAAGACAAAACATGGCAGGGGGACAGCAAGTGGGCCCTGGATGGTGTCTGATGGTGGCAATGCTGCATATGAGGCCTGGCACAAGGAGGGCAGTCTGCATGGGCCTCTAAAGTAAGAACACCTGAATCAAACGCCAGCTTTCCCCAAACCTGGAAAGCTTCTTATCCCTCAGCACCTCGGGCTCTACATCTGAGGAGTGGGCATACTGATGGTCCCTACCTCTCGAGTTGTCATTAGGATTAAACAAGAAAATGTACACGTCAAGTGCCCGGTATAAAGATGCAGTACATGTTAAGTATTCATTTATTCCACTTTATCAGTAAATATTTGTTGCATGTCTGCCATACAAACACCACTGTTCTAGGCTCTTGAGATTTGTTAGTGAGCAATATAGACAAAAGAAATCCCTGTCTCAGGAAGCACACTTTCCAATGGAATGGATATATTATTATATCTATATATACACATATATCTGTTTAAGTGCTGAATGGATGCAGAAACTCATTGGCAATGTGCTATGTTTATGTTACTAGGCTCCTTCTCTTAAGACTGAGAAGTTTCCTGTTTACAGGGTGTGATGCTATAAATATGCAGGCCTGTCTTGTATGTGGAAACACCCGTCTTCCCTTCTTATAGAAGCACCGAAGAAAAAAAAAGGAGGGCAGTGGCCACTAGATGGCAGACCTCAATCTCTGCAGATAAATGACCGGTAGAGGCTCAGACCCCAAAGGACGCTTCCAGTGAAGGCAAGGGCTGCAGTTGGTCCATCCCAGGGCAAGGCTGGAGAGGGGGAAAAGGCCAGAAACGCCTCCGGGTGTGACACTGGGGTTCTCGGGGGAGGCTGTCGTGTGGTGTAAGAGTGACTCCTTTAATGAGAACGAATCCTGTGTTAACCAGGATCCTGCCCTGTGGAAGCTGTGTGACCCGGGAAGTTTTATTCACCTTGCTGAGCGCCACATTCACAAAGAGGTAACAACAGCGCCCCCTCTGGTTGCTGCTCTGAGGCATACATGAGAAAACACGTCTAAGGCACCTTGCAAGCTGCACGTGGAAAAAGCATTGTTACTCATCTAGAATCGAAAAGATGCCTGAAGGTCTGGTTCAGGGTTGCAAGTGGAAGAGAGAGGGGCAAGGGGAAGAGCACTTATTAAAGCCTCTGCAGTGAGGAGACAGAGGTCCTCCCAGTCCCTGAGCCTGGGAATTGTGGCACTGAGGTTGGGTTGTCTCACCATCCACCTCCCTATCCACTCATCAGCCCCAGAGTCCTTGTTTTGTTCTTCCCACCCTTGTGTGGGTCTTCTCTCTTTATTCCCAGGGGTAGCACCTGCCCTGGGCAAGCCGAGCACACTGTCCTCCCTGCTTCCAGGGTCCTCCAACCCACCGCGGGAAGCACCCTGAGCAACTGTCCTGAAACACCCATCTGACCACGCCTAAATGCTCCACTGCTGGCTCTCCAGGGAAAGCTGGTGGCCACCAGGGCTCGGGAGCTTCAGGATCCTTCCTGCCTGTCCACGCCTGTGCTGCCCCCCTCCCCCGCCCAGAGCCTCTCTGCAGCCAGGAGGCATCGGCCCCTGCTGGTTTCTCTCCTGCACCTCCACTTCAGCCCCTCTGCCCCTTCTTCCCCAGCCTCCCACGCTACAGCAAGTCCTCCTCCCTGATCATTTCCTGCCAGCACGTGTCCCAGCCGCACTGATCTACTGCTTCCCACACTGTAATATCCGGCCCCGGATGGCCAGGCCCCTCGTCTTCACCGCTGTGCCCTACTGCCCAGCCCGGCGTTGGCCACGTGGACAACACGTCATCAACATCCGGTAAGTGCATGAACTGGGTACACAGCAGCTACTGCCTGAAAACAAGAGTCTATGAATTCATCTCCCAGTTTCTAGATGGTCTCTGTCCTCAGTGCATCCTTTGTGTGGATGGCAGGTTAGTCTTCCAAAATAGCACCTTTTTCCTTTTCCTTTCCTCAAAAAGCCGGGCAAATGGCTAAATGGCTGTCTCTAACAAGCTGAGGTCAGAGATCTCCAGGGTAGCATTTGAAATCCTTTCCACCCAACCCACCTTTCCAAATGCATCTGCAACTATATTTCCAAATATATATATGGTTATGTGGTATATATGCCTGTATTTACATATATGTGGAAACAGAGGACTATGTATGAAGTGTGTTTGGAAATATACATAGTTGGACACATGCTCTTCCCCTCGGAGTGTCCTCCCTTCTGCCATGACACGCGCTCCCACGGGCAGGCCTGTGACCCTCGGAGTACGGCACGTGGAAGATTCAAGCTGCGACATCAGTGACCTGTCTGCTCCCCACCCAGTGAACACACTGTGTACACTCACGTCTCTGCACTTTCGCCTGAGATCTTTCCTCTTCCCTGTCCTTCCAAACTGTCTAACCCTCTTTCAAGGGCCAGAGCACTTTTCACTGCAGGGGATCAGCCATCACACACACTCCAGAAAGGGGCAGGAGATCCAGAGTTGCAGAGGCACATCTGAGCAGGTGCCCAAACTCCTTTCCTCAGGAACCCTCTTGCCCTGACAGCGGGAAAACTGGGAAGTAACCATGTTTTTCCTTGGTTAGGAAGAAAGTCTCACTCACTTCAAAAATACCAGTTCTGGGACCACTCTGAGAATTCAGACTAAGGACTTTTGTGGGGGGCCCCACAGTAGTTCACTGATCGCAAGAACCATGATTCAAACCAGCAACTCCTACTGTTGGACATTTCAACTGTTATCAAGGTTTGCCTTCTTTATGTGCCCTCCCCTCCCTACAATAAATATACTCTGCAAATCACTGGCTCCTTATCAAAGAGTAGTTATTAATGCTCTACCAGGCCAATCAATCAACCAGAGAGGTGCGGATGGCTCAGATCAGAAACTGGACCTGAAGAGAAAGTCCAGGAGGCCTCCACTTGGTCTTTGAAAAATATTTTAAATTTATTTTTAATTGGAGGAGAATTGCTTTCCAGTGCAGTGCTGGTTTCTGCTGTATTTTTGGAAGTTTTTAAAGGAGAGAAAAAGGTGGAGAGTAGAGAGGTGATGTGAGCTGAGGAAGATACAGAAGTGTGTGTCTGAGCCCACCCTTCACTGCTGTGTGATTTGGGACAAGCAAGATCTCTGCTTCTTTTTGTTCATGTAAAAAACGACTCCCCGCCAGGACCTGCTTCACAGTGCTGTCTGGAGGTGAGGCCCTGCATGAGTCATAAAACGCTCCACGAGTGCTGGGTGTTATTTCCTTATTCCTGGCGGGGAGAGCGCCCCCGTCCTCTGTGCTGTGTGAACATGGGTATTCTCCTTTGCACTTTAGAGACTTAGAGAAGAGTGTAGAGAGCAAGTGACTGTCTTGGTCTGCCTGAGACTCTCAGGACTGTAATGCTGAAAGTCCTGAAAAATCCCTCCTCAGTCCCGGGCAAACCTGTGAGGTTGGTCGTGCCAAGAGCACATCCACGGAGCACGCATAGTGGCACATGGCTTTCCATGTCCATCCTGGAGGCTTTCACTCCCCAGGGCCAGCTGACAACTGTGGGTAGAGTGGGAGTTTATTGCTGGTCGCATCTTCACAGCTAAGAAGCTACCTGCTTTACGGGTAAGATTCGGTTTTGAGCTTTCAGTTACGGCTCAGGTATCACTAGTGGAACATTTCGGAGTCCAGTATTCTGAGGAAGGGCACCGTGCTTTCCAAAGCTTTATGTTTAAACTTAAATAACTGCATTGTTTCATGGCCTAAGAAATTCTGATATAGAAAACATCAACTTCCTCAGCAAACTATTAGAAGATGATAAGCCATGTTATCAAATGACCACCTGGGAACTTCCTTGGTAGTCCAGTGGCTAAGATACCACACCCTCATTGCAGGAGGCCCAGGCTCAAGCCCTGGTCAGGAAAGTAGATACCACATGCCTCAACTAAGAGTTTGCATGCCACAAGCAAAGATCTGGTGTGCTGGAACTAAAAAGATCCCATGTAGCACAACTAAGACCTAGTGCAGCCAAAGACATAAAATAAATAAATATATATATATATATATATTTTAAAAACAACCCTCCCCCAAAAAATGATCACTGATAACCTCACTTTCTTTATTAACCTAAGTTCCTTGAGGGTGGAAAGTCCCCCTCTGTGGTCTTCACAAAACAGGTGGCTAACGTAGCAGGTCCTTAATAAATAGTGGGATGATGAATCCCTGTATGATTAAAACATTCATGAAATATTTTATGTCATTTACTACTTAAGAGCTGAGTAGTCTAAAATTTGAAAAGCTATTATCAACTAATGGGTGATTAGGAAAGGAAAATAAAGCAATTTCTGAAATGAAACTACATTATTTGTTTTCCTTTTAAAAAAACCTGTAATTGCATCAATTTTTCATAACAATAACTACCATGCAAAGTGCTACATTAGGAATCATGAAGATGCTTTTGAACAACATTTTAGGCTAATGACATCTTGCAGTTACTTAATCTCTTATCATGAGCAGGAATTCCACGCTCCCAAATCAGAAAAATATTGTCAATTTTTTATACTTTATACATATTATGTACCTAACACTAATTTGTATATTGTGGTATTTCTTTAAAATTTTCTTTAGTTTTTATGATAAGATAGCGTCTTTTCCTGGAAACTGAAGAATATGCATATATTATTTACACAAAGTCTGTTACAAAATTTGGTGCCTAGTGGAGTTACAATCAACATGGTACCCCATAGATCACCTTGCATGTATGTCTTGTGTCATAAATGTTCACTATCACTGACAATGATCTTGGAGATCATTAAGAATAAGTTTTCTCCTTTCAAAAACTTCCAGAACCCTCAGAACTAAATTCTGGATTATTCTAACTTTGAGTTGATTCTCTATCATTCTCTATCATCATAAAATGCCCAAGAGTCATCTTTTATACTGCATGAAACATAATCTTGTCAACAAAATACAGTAGCATTTTTTTTCATATTTTGCAAAAGCAGAGTTAATGATGCAAATAATTTCCTATCTTTCTTCTGAAGGAAAACCATTAATAAGACCATACTCCTTGCAAGAATCAAAATTTAGTAGTAAGAGGGCACAAATCACCCATAAGGGCAAGACATACATTAGCAGTGAGGAAACAAGCCTAATGATTATAATGTCCAGATGGAAATGAATAACTGAATCATTCTCTATCAAATCAAATAGCATCTTAATAACTTGTTGCATCATCTGTTTATTTAATTTAACTGAAAGATATGAGAAAATAATTATGATTTGCAAAAATATCTTCATTTCCCATGCTTATTAGCATTTGGCCTGTGAATCCCCTCCTTTTATTTTGAAGGTGATGCTACTCCAAAATGCCTTTTAGGTTTCTTTCACTCAAAAGCAGCCCATGTTCAAAAGAAAAACAGCCCCAAACTGGAATGAAATTATTGGAATTAAAAAAGAAAATGGAACTCCAGTGTTTGGTCAAATCTTTTATCAAAGAAAGGATCCAAACACTTCTTTTGCCAGGCAAGCTGGTAAGTACAAGTTGTCATGGAAACAGGATGTATTCAAATTATACTAGGAATGACGTTCTTCATCTAACTAGGTGTTCATCTCCTCTAAATGGGGAGAAATTGTTGTAGCT
Organism: Dama dama; assembly: GCF_033118175.1. Taxonomy (NCBI): domain Eukaryota; kingdom Metazoa; phylum Chordata; class Mammalia; order Artiodactyla; family Cervidae; genus Dama; species Dama dama. The sequence goes on along the minus strand of NC_083704.1, from coordinate 34,753,578 downwards.
GAAATCCATTCTATTTCTTTCAATTCTGCATTAAAAACAATCATTTCCTTTATTTTATATAGAAGTACACAGGCACAGAGCCTCACTCTCATAAAAGGGAGAATTAAAATTACTTGCAAAAGAACTGGTGCGTAAATAAAAGGCATAAAATGAAAATGAATGCTATGATATAAATCTATTGACGCACAGTGAAGGGGTAAAGAATGGAAATCAGACAATATAAAACCATCTTCACTTACAATGGGATATATTTTTCTCCTATGGCATTAGTGACTATTTTTTACCAAACGATGTAGGCCAGGTCTGGAAGCTGGGGTGATTTGTTAACAGGTGTACTGTCATGACAGCTGATGACAGCACAGGCCCTTGTTAATTCACACACATCTAAGAAAGACACAGAAGAAATTCAAGGCTGTGATGAGCAGGCATTTCCCACTACTTATAAGGCAATCATCAAGAAACACAAGGTATAAGCTAATTTTCTAGGGAAAGATTTACAGCATGGAAGGCCCCTGAAGTCACAGTATATCTAAGAGGCAGCCAGAAATTCTTTTTGAATCAAGGTAATTCTACAGAACATCTTTTACATTTTTTTCAGGTGAATATAATAATTTTCCTCTATTTCCTTCCAAGAAGTAAGAAAAAAGGTTTTTTCTGTCTTGCAGCCTAGAAGGCACTCCACTGCAGTACTCTTGCCTGGAATATCCCATGGACGGAGGAGCCTGGTAGGCTGCAGTCCATGGGGTCAGGAAGAGTCGGACATGAGTGAGCGACTTCACTTTCACTTTTCACTTTCATGCATTGGAGAAGGGAATGGCAACCCACTCCAGTGTTCTTGCCTGGAGAATCCCAGGGATGGGGGAGCGTGGTGGGTTGCCATCTATGGGGTCGCACAGAGTCAGACACGACTGAAGCGACTTAGCAGCAGCAGCAGCAGTCTAGAAGGATGAGTTCTCAATAAAGCCTTTGTTCAGGCACTTAAGACAATGATCATTCAAATTAAAATGCCAATGGTTCCAAAATATATAAAGAACTCTTAAAACTCAACAATAAGAAAAGGATGACTCAGTTTAAAAGTGGGCAAAGACCTGAACAGACATCTCACCAAGGAAAATATAGAGTTGGCAAATAAGCATATGAAAAGATTTTCAACATCACGTGCCATTAAGGAATTGCAAATTAAAACAAGATACCAGTGCACACTGATTATTAGAAGGGCCAAAATCCGAAACCATGGACAATACCAAACGCTGATGAAGATGTGGAGGAACAGGAACTCTCATTCATTGCTGATGGAATGCAAGTGGTACAGCCATTTGGGAAGACAGTGGCAATCTCTCACAAAACTAAACATACTCTTATCATTCAATTCAGCAAATCTACTACTTGATATCTAGCCAAAGTAGTTGAAAACATGTTCACACAAAAATCTGCACATAAATGTTAAGAGCAATTTACTCACAATTGCCAAAACTTGGAAGCACCCAAGATGTCCTTCACCTGGTGAATGGATAAATAAATGGTTGATTGGTTTAGTCGATAAGGTGTGTCCAACTCTTGCAACCCCATGGACTGTAGCCTGCCAGGCTCCTCTGTCCAGGGATTCTCCACACAAGAAGTGAGTTGCCATTTTCTTCTCCAAAATAAACTGTAGTATATAATATTAACTGGAATATTATTCAGGGACAAAAAGAAATGAAATATCAAGCCATGAAAGGATATGAAGAAGTTTAAGTGTATATGACTAAGTGAAAGAAGTCAATCTGAAAAGGCTACATACCATATAATTTCAACTATGTAACACTTTGGAAAAGGCAAAACTATGGAGACAGTATAGAGAAGGAAATGGCAACCCATTCCAGTACTCTTGCCTGGAAAACCCCATGGATGGAGGAGCCTGATAGGCTACAGTCCATGGGGTCGCTACGAGTCGGACACAACTGAGCGACTTCACTTCACTTCATGGAGACAGTAAAAGGATTAGTATTTGTCAGTAGCTAGCAGGAAGTGTTTTTCCAGTGGTCATGTATGGCTGTGAGAGTTGGACTGTGAAGAAAGCTGAGCACCAAAGAATTGATGCTTTTGAACTGTGGTGTTGGAGAAGACTCTTGGGAGTCCCTTGGACTGCAAGGAGATCCAACCAGTCCATCCTAAAGGAGATCAGTCCTGGGTGTTCATTGGAAGGACTGATGCTGAAGCTGAAACTCCAGTACTTTGGCCATCTCATGCGAAGAGTTGACTCATTGGAAAAGACCCTGATGCTGGGAGGGATTGGGGGCAGGAGGAGAAGGGGACGACAGAGGATGAGATAGCTGGATGGCATCACCGACTCAATGGGCATGAGTTTGAGTAAACTCCGGGAGTCAGTGGTGGACAGGGAGGCCTGGCGTGCTGCGATTCATGGGGTCGCAAAGAGTCGGACACGACTGAGCGACTGAACTGAACTGAACTGACTGAGCAGGAAGTGACTGATGAACAGACAATGAAATGAGGATTTTTAGGGCAGTGAAGCTATTCTGTATAATACTATAATGATGCATATGTCATCATGTATTTGTCAAAGCCCATGGAATGTACAACAACAAGACTGAGCCCTAATGTAAACCTTGGGCTTGTTGATAATGATGTGTCAGAGTAGGTTCACTGATTGTAACAAATGTACCACTGTGGTGGGGGATTTTGATAGTGGGGGAGACAGTGCATACATAGAGGTAATAGAAAGGGAAGACTGTGTGTCCTGCTCAGTTTTATTGTGAACCAAAAGCTGCAATAAAAAAAATACAGACTAGTTTAAAAAAAATACCAACAGCAATAATAGCTACCATTTCATGACTGCTTAATACACAGTTAATATGTTCCACATTTACTTATCTCAGTTCTTCCACATATCAACTCTATGAGGTAGATATGACTATCATCCCCATTTTATATACTGGAGACTCAAAATGGTTAAATAACATTTCCACATTATACAGCAAGAAGTACAAAGTTGACACCCAGGTCAGCTTGGTTCCAAGCTTGTGCTGCTAACATCTGCAAACTCTCCTCTTAAGGACATGTTTCACCTCCCTGAAGACACCTCTATGTCATATGAAAAATGAGATTGGCATTTGACTTAGGAAAAGATTAGAATTATGCTCCAAAATGCTAAAAACAGAACACTGTGGAAAAAGTGTACAAAGAATATATACACTTATTAAATAAACAACATGGAACTAGTAAAACAGCAAGAGTTTCAACTACAAATTAACAGCCATTTAGCATTTGCCATAAGACTGGCTGAATCATCTCCCTGTAGAGAGGGACTGTTTAAGAGACATAAACTAATAGATACGAGAACTCCACACACCCAAAACATGAAGAAAATCACACCAAAGCAGAAAATAAGCAAACTGCTCGACACAAGAAAAAAGAAACGTTATGAACAGAGAAACAAAAGTAAGGATTAGAGAAGATATTTCGTGGGAAATAATACAAAAAAGAAGATAGTGAAGTAATCTCTATAAAATGCGGAAATTAAAAAAAAAATGTCAACCTAGAATTCTATATCTAGTGACACATCTTTTCAGAGACAATGGAGAAGAAATGTGCTTCTAGAAAGATGGAGTAGAAATGCTTTTCTCAATTTTTCTCCTTAAGTGCAGTGAAAAATCCTGAACATTATATATGAAATAAATAGAAGGTGTAAAGATAGGGACCCAAGGAATAACACAATGGTGAGATCCCTGGGATTTTTTTTTTTTTTTGCCATATGTATTTCCCAGATTTAGAGTTGGAAAAGCTGGCAATCTGGAAATGACAATGGGTACAGAAAAGAAAAGCCCCAACAAAAGCCCTTCTCCCTAGCTAACGGATATGAAAAGGAGCAGCATAGCAAGATAAAAACTTTTATACAATTACTACTCTACATTGGTTCCCAGATGGCTCAGTGGTAAAGAATCTGCCTGCCAATGCAAGAGACACAGGTTCAATCCCTGGGTTGGGAAGATGTCCTGGAGGAGGAAATGGCAACCCACTCCAGTATTCCTGCTGGGATAATTCCATGGACAGAAGAGCTTGGTGGGCTACAGTCTACAGGGTCACAAAGAGTCGGACACGACTGAGCACGCACACTCTACACCAACCAACAATCACGGGAGAGACTGTCACCCCACCGGTACTCAAGCTAGAAAGGCCAAGAGGGGAGCTTAAGCTTCTACCTTCACCATGCAGAGTAAACAAATGATTACACAAGCAAAGCAACCCATGATCCTACAAAATATCCTAAAAAACTCACTTCAAATACAGCGTGGTTAAATTAAAAGGGAAAAGGATGGAAAAAGATATGCCATGTAAATATTAACCTAAGAACATAAGAGCAGCTCTATTAATATCAGAAAAATAGACTTCAGAGCAAAGTTTACTAAAGACAACAGACAGTACATAATGAAGAAAGGATCAACCCACCAGGAAGACATGACTCCAAATATGTGTGCACCAAACAGAACCGTCTCAAAATATACAAAGCAAATCCTGAAATGGCAGAAAGGAGAAAGTTGATCCACAATTTCAACTAAAGTGAATCAACACTCCACGCTCAGCAACTGACAAAAACTATGAGACAGAAAGTTATCAAAGGTAAAGAAGAAATGAACAACAAAATCAATCAACAACATCTAACTAAAATATACTGCACTTTAGCAGAATATACATATTTTTCAAATGCTCTAGAATGTTCACCAGTATAGATTATATTCTGAACAAAAACCAAACCTTAACAAATTTAAAAAAAAAGAAAAAAGCAACAGGAAAATTTCCAAACACTTGAAAAGTTAACAGTACACATACAATGATCCACAGGCTAAGAGGGGTCTCAACAACACCTAGTTGTGGACGTGATTGGTGATGAAAGTAAAGTCTGATGCTGTAAACAGCAATATTGCATAGGAACCTGGAATGTTAGGTCCATGAATCAAAGCAAATTGGAAGTGGTCAAACAGGAGATGGCAAGAGTGAATGTCAACATTTTAGGAATCAGCGAACTAAAAAGGATTGGGTGAATTTAACTCAGATGACCATTATATCAACTACTGTGGTCAAGAATCCCTTAAAAGAAATGGAGTAGCCATCATAGTCAACAAGAGTCTGAAATGCAGTACTTGGATGCAATCTCAAAAATGATCTGTCTGTTTCCAAAGCAAACCATTCAATATCACAGTAATCCAAGTCTATGCCCCAAACAGTAATGCTGAAGAAGCTGAAGTTGAACAGTTCTCTGAAGACCTACAAGACCTTCTAGAACTAACACCCAAAAAAGATGTCCTTTTTTTTTAAATAGGGAACTGGAATGCAAACATAGAAGTCAAGAAATATCTGGAGTAACAGGCAAATTTGGCCTTGGAGTACAGAATGAAACAGGGCAAAGGCTAATAGAGTTTTGCCAAGAGAAAGCACTGGTCATAGCAAACACCCTCTTCCAACAACACAAGAAGACTCTACACATGGACATCACCAGATAGTCAATACAGAAATCAGACTGATTGTATTCTTGGCAGCCAAAGATGGAGAAGCTCTATATAGTCAGCAAAAACAAGACCGTGAGCTGACTGTGGCTCAGATCATGAACTCATTATTGCAAAATTCAGGCTTAAATTGAAAGTTGGGAAAAACCACTAGATCATTCAGGTATGACCTAAATCAAATCCCTTACGATTATATAGTGGAATTAACAAACAGATCCAAGGGACTAGATCTGATAGACAGAGTGCCTGAAGAACTGTGGACGGAAGTTCATGACACTGTACAGGAGACAGGGATCAAGACCATCCCGAAGAAAAAAATGCAAAAAGGCAAAATGGTTGTCAGAGGAGGTCTTAAAAATAGCTGTGAAAAGAAGAGAAGCAAAAGGCAAAAGTGGAAAGGAAAGATATACCCATTTGAATGCACAGTTCCAAAGAATAGCAAGGAGAGACAAGAAAGCCTTCCTCAGTGATCAGTGCAAAGAAATAGAGGAAAACAACAGAATGGGAAAGACTAGAGATATCGTCAAGAAAATTAGAGATACCAAGGGAATATTTCATGCAAAGATGGGCTCAATAAAGGACAGAAATGATATGGATTGAAAAGAAGTAGAAGATATTAAGAGGTGGCAAGAATACACAGAAGAACTATACAAAAAAGATCTTCACAATCCAGATAATCACAATGGTGTGCTCACTCACCTAGAGCCAGACATCCTGGAATGTGAAGTCAAGTGGGCCTTAGGAAGCATCACTACGAACAAAGCTAGTAGAGATGGAATTCCAGTTGAGCTATTTCAAATCCTAAAAGATGATGCTGTGAAAGTGCTGCACTCAATATGCCAGCAAATTTGGAAAATTCAGCAGTGGCCACAGGACTGGAAAAGGTCAGTTTTCTTTCCAATCCCAAAGAAAGGCAATGCCAAAGAATGCTCAAACTACTGCACAATGCACTCATCTCACATGCTAGCAAAGTAATGCTCAAAATTCTCCAAGCCAGGCTTCAATAGTACATGAACCATGAATTTCCAGAGGTTGAAGCTGGATTTTAAAAAGGCAGAGGAACCACAGATCAAATTTCCAACATCAGCTGGATCGAAAAACTGAGAGAATTCCAGAAAAACATCTACTTCTCCCTTCTTGACTATGCCAAAGCCTTTGACTGTGTGGATCACAACAAACTGTGGAAAATTCTTAAAGAGATGGGAATACCAGACCACCTGACTTGCCTCCTGAGAAATCTATATGCAGGTTAAGAAGCAACAGTTAGAACTGGACATGGAACAACAGAGTGGTTCCAAATAGGAAAAGGAGTACGTCAAGGCTGTATATTGTCACCCTGCTTATTTAACTTACATGCAGAGAACATCATGAGAAATGCTGAACTGGATGAAGCACAAACTGGAATGAAGATTGACGGGAGAAATATCAATAAGCTCAGATATGCAGATAACACCACATTTATGGCAGAAAGCAAAGAAGAATTAAAGAGGCTCTTGATGAAACTGAAAGAAGAAAGTGAAAAAGTTGGCTTAAAACTTAACAGTCAGAAAATTAAGATCATGGCATCTGGTCCCATCAGTTCATGGCAAATAGATGGAGAAACAATGGAAACAGTGGCAGACTTCTTTTTTGGGGGCTCCAAAATCACTGCAGATGGTGACTGCTGATGACTGCAGCCATGAAATTAAAAGACGCTTGCTGCTTGGAAGAACAGTTATGACCAACCTAGACAGCATATTAAAAAGCAGAGACATTACTTTGCTGACAAAGGTCTGTCTAGTCAAAGCTATGGTTTTTCCAGTAGTCATGTACAGATGTGAGAGTTAGACTTTAAAGAAAGCTGAGCACCAAAGAATTGACGTTTTTGAACTGTGGTGTTTTTGAACTGTGATGTTTTTGAACTGTGGTGTTTGAGAAGACTCTCAGAGTCCCTTGGACTGCAAGGAGATCTAACCAGTCCATCCTAAAGGAAATCAGTCCTGAATATTCATTGGAAGGACTGATGCTGAAGGTGAAACTCCAATACTTTGGCCACGAGATGCGAAGAACTGACTCATTTGAAAAGACCCTGATGTTGGGAAAGATTGAAGGTGGGAGGAGAAGGGGATGACAGAGGATGAGATGATTGGATGGCATCACCAACTCAATGGACATGAGTTTGAGTAAATTCCGAGTGTTGGTGACGGACAGGGAAGCCTGGCATGCTGCAGTCCATGGGGTCACAACAAATAGGACACGACTGAGCGACTGAATTGAACTGAACTGAAGAGGGGTCTCAAAGAAAAATTTAAATATACATAAAACTGAATGAAAACAAAAAACACATTAAAATATATCAGATGCAGGTAATGCGCTGCTGAGAAGGAAATTTACAGTACTAAATGCTTACATTAGAAAAGGAGAAAGATCTCAAATAAATAATATAAACTTCGACACTAATAAACTAGAAAGAGCAAAGTACCCAAAGCAATAAGAAGGAGGTGGAACAAGAGAAGATAAAAGCAGAAACCAGTAAAACTGAAAATAGTAAAAAAATAAAATTAATAAAAGTAAAAAATAGGAGAAAGAGACACTTTCCACATGAAAAAGGTGAAAGTATTCATCTCCATCAGACTCATGCTACAAGAGATGTCACATGAAGTCCTTCAAGAAGAAGGAAAATTATATCAGAAGGAAATTTAGATATACAGAAAGGGGTGAAGAGAAGAAATGGCAATCACATGAATAAATATATGAATATATTATATTTAAATGACATGTTTAAATAAAAACAATGTAGTGTGGGATTAATAACATAAATAAAATAAAAATGTGACAAGAATAGCACAATAGAGGGAAAGAAATGAAAGCATACCACTTCAAATTTTTATACTGTATATGAGGAGGCATAATATCACTTGTAAGTTAGAGATTACGCTTGCTATATACCTTAGATGGGCTTCCCAAGTGGCACTACTGACAAAGAACCCTACTGCCAATGCAGGAGACACAGGAGACGCGGGTCTGATCCCTGGGTGGGGAAGATCCCCTGGAGAAGGAAATGGCAACCCACGCCAGTATTCTTGCCCGGGAAACCTCATGGACAGAGGAGTCTGGCGGCTACAGTCCATGGGGTTGCAGAGAGTTGGATGCACGTGAGTGCGCATTTGCGCACACACACCCCCACCCCTTAAATAAAGCACTGAAATAAAGCAAAAATTTATAGTGAATAATGTAACCAAAGAGATAGGAAATCATAAGGAACATTCAGTTAATCCAAAATAAGCATAAAGATAGGGAAAGGAGAAAAAAGAACAGGTAGGACAAGTAAAAAAACAAATAGCAAGATGATAGACTTAAATCTTATAATTAATATTCACATTAAATGTGGACAGTATAAATACCCTCATTGAAAACAGGGATTGTCAGATTGGGGGGAAAAAAAGACCCAACAAAAATGCAGCTAAAAAGAAATGTGCTTTAAATATAGAGACAGAAGCAGGTTAAAAATAAAAGGATGGAAACTCTATTTTTCTTTCTGCAGGTAATACACAAAATCTTTCAGTTTAACAAATATTTACTGAACATCTCCTACAAACCAGGAATATTTAAAAAATCTGTTAAGAGAACAAAACAATTTTAAGAATTCATTCAAAACCACACACCTCTGTACATAGGCAAATACACACACAAGCAGAAACCTTGAAATTTCAGGCGCAAACTGTAAGCAAAATTAGACACTACCTTGCTCCTTAGCTTGATTTTATGAGCATATCCTATCAAAAAATCATTTTTACAATTAAAAAATAACAGCAGATAAAAGATATATTGTACTACTTCTAACGAAAAGAAAACTGTAGTGGCTATATCATTACCACAATAAATTTCAAAGCAGAGTATTACAAGGGATGACAAAGGTCAAATAATAATATAAAGGAGTTACTTCATCAAGAGGACACAGTAATTCTAAACATGTTGCTCCTGATAATAACAGACTCGAAGATACCTGAAGAAAAAACTGTTAGACGTGCAAAAAGAAATATACAAATCCATAATTATAGTCTGAGATTTCAACACCTCGCTCTCAATAATTGATAGAACAAGCAGACAGAAAATCAGTAAGAGCATAAAATATTTCAACAACATTATCGACTGACTTGACCTGATTGACATTTATAGAACATTCTATTTAACAACCACATAATACACATTATTTTCAAGCACACATGGAGCATTTAAGCAAGACAGACCACATTCTGGGTCATAAAACAATTTGCAATAAATTTAATAGAAGTCAAGTCATATGAGTATGTTCACTGATACAATGGAACTGCATTAAAAATTAATAACAGTAATATACCTGGGAATCTCCAAATAAACATATAATAAGCTAAATAACACACTTCTATATAAACCGTGCTTCAAAAGAGCAATCAAAAGGGAAGTTAGAAAGTATTTTCAAGTGAATAAACATGAAAACACACACATCAAATTTGTGGGAGGTTGCTGAAGTAGTACTGGGGGAATTTTGTAATAAGGATGCTTGAGTAGTCTCAAATCAGTGAATTCAGCTTCATTTTAAGAAACTGGGAAAAGAAAATTGGACTCAAATTAAGTAAAAGAAAGGAAATAATAAAGATCAGAGCAAAAACCAATGAAGTAGAAAACAGAAAAACTATAGAAAAAATTAATGAAACAAAAATATACTTCTTAACCTGTAGCGAGACTATTCAGGAAAAAACTGAGAAGAAACAAGTTATCAAAATCAGGAATGAGATAGACAATATCAAGACAGACTCTATAGACAGCAATGGATTTCTAAAGAAAGCAAAGGACTGATTTATCACTCTCTGAAAATGAGTTAAAAACATTTATGAGATGGAAAAATTCCTTGAAAGGCACAAACTACCAAAGCTTAATCAAGAAACAGATAATAACCTAAAAAGCCATATATCTGTAAAAGAAATGGAATATGTGGTTAAATACCTTTCCACAAAGAAAATTCAAGGATCAAATGGTTTTGCTGGTGAATTCTACCAAACATTTAAGGAAAAAACAATACCAACTACACAAATTCCTTTTCTACACAAACTACACAAAAAACTTGAAAAGGAGAGAATACTTTCCAATTTGTGCTATTAGGCCAGCCTCACTCTGAAGGAAAAAACAAGACAAAACTGGTACTAGAAGAAGACTAGAGATTAATAACCATCGTGAATACTGATACATAAATTACAAACAAAATTTTAGTAAGTAGACTATAAGGATAACACATGATGACCAACTAGTATTTCTTTCAGGAATGTAGGTTGGCTTAACATTTGCAAGTCAATTAATATAATTCATCATTTAATAAATTAAAATAGTAAGCCATCTCAATAGATGCAGAAAAGCATTTTGCTAATCCAACATTCATTCCTGATTTTTTCTAAACTTCTCAGTGAAGTAAGAACAGAAGGGAACTTCCTCATTTAGAGGTATCTACAAAAACCTACAGGTAATATCACAGTTAACAGTAAAAAACACGAAGCTTTTTCTTTAATATAAAGGAAGAGACTAATGAGGTCTATTCCTATCACTTCTGTTTTAACATTGTACTGAGATTCTACCCAGTACAATAAGGTAAGAAAAATAAAAAGAGTCTAGACAGGACTTATTGTAAAAAGTAAAACTGTCCTTATTCACAGATAACACAATAACCTACACAAAAAATCTGATGGAATTCACCCTAGAAAACTGCTAGATTAATAAGTGAGCTTAGCAAATTTTCAGGATACAAGATCAACACAATTATCAATGATATATTTACATACTAGGATTGAACAATGAGAAATGGAAGCTTTTTAAAATGCCATTCATAATAGTATCAAAAATATAAAATACTGATGGATAAATCTGATGCAGATGTACAAGAACTGTACACTGATAACAACAGAAGACTGCTGAAAAAAATTTAAGACCTAAATAAACGGGTAAACATACCTTGATCATGTATGTCTAAAAGACGGTATATTGTTAAGATTTTAATTTTCCCCAAATTTATCTCTACACAATCTCAACTGCAGCCTTTTTTATAAAATTTGACAAACTGATTCTAAAACCTACATATACATGCTAATAACTGAGAACAGCCAAAACATTCTGAAAAAGAAGAACAAATTTGGAGAAATAACACTCCCTGACTTTAAAAGTTTATTAAAAAGCTACAATAATCAATACAATGAGGTACCGGTATCAAGATAGGTATAGATAAACTGAACAGAATAGCAAGACTAGAAAGAGACATACACACATATATACATGAACAATTGATTTTTGACAAAAATGCAAAGGCAATTGAGTGAATAACAGTAGGTTTTCAACAGAGAGTAATGGAACGACTGGCTATCACATATACACATACACACACAAAAAGAACTTCAATCGATAATTCCTATACCTCATACCATTTCTAAGAATTAGCTTAATATGAAACATAAAACTAAACATAAAACTCTAAAACAGAAGAAAATCTTTGTGATCATGGTTTAGGCAAGGATTTCTCAGACATGACATCAAAATCAAACTCATAAAATAATTCAAAATGATGAGCATATGAGAAGATGCTCAACATCATGAGTCATTATTTTCAACTGAAGAGGATTCTATTGCCAGCCAAATTAGCAATCAAGTATGAAGGTTAAAGAAGTGCATTTTCAGATAGGTAAAATCTTACTGAGATATATAAATCACTTAAAAAGAAATGAAGAAAGAGAGAACAAGAAAAAGATCTGGGCTATGGGTAACAGGTGCTCTGACAGAGGTAAGTAGGGAAGGCAGGAAGGTAGGGAGGAGACAAACATGATGCTGTAGGGAAATGCCAGGGCCACAGCTGCTCAGATCAGATCGAAGAGAATGTCTCCAAAGACAAAAATACAGCCACCTGGATGGGTTTGGCTGTAGTGAATGAAACTGGATGGTTCTGTCAAAAAGTTTGAGGTCAAATGGGTCCATGCACATATTACTTTAAGGGGGGAAAAAACCTACAATCGTTAGCTCTAAGGGGGGAAAAAAAAAGTTGTACAATTCACATAATGTAGTTAACGATGTACAATTCAGCTGTGAAATACACTACATGGGGTGGAACAACTCCACACCTCACTGATGCCAAGCTGACTGTGACTCACTTGTATTCATACTAGAGTTCTATGCCTGTTAGGAGAGTGGCAGAAAGGTGGCGGCAAGGGGGTCAGAAATGTAGCTGTTAAATCACATCTGTGACACTGAAATCAGATCTTCTTAAAATCATATCGAAGTCTAAGGAGAAATGTGCCAAAGTCAATACTTTTCATGTGGCTTGTTTCACCATCAAAATCTGCCTGCCTTGTCTCTAAGGTAAGCCCACCTTTTATTTTGCTAGATATTCTCCTTAAGAGTGGTAATAATTCTGGCCAGTAAAAGATTCTATACTTCATCTAAATCAAAACACAGTGCAAAGCTTGGGGCCGGGGGAGGAAGAATTTATATGTGTGTAAATGTGTATGTGTAGAGAGGGTGAGTTAAACTTTCATTTTTCATTATAAGAAAGTTATTGACAACTAGTAAAATAGAAAATCAAGAAAGAGTAGGTACATCCCTAAAGGTGTGTTTTTATGGGCTTCTGTCCCACTGCTTAGAGAATTTTATAAGAATGTACTCCAAAAATCTGTGCCTTAAAAATTATAGTCTCTATAATTCTCTAAAATAAAAATAACAAGAATAAATACACTATCAGTTTTCATTCCAATTCCAAAGAAACTGCCAGTCGCTCTGTCATGTCTGACTCTCTGTGACCCCATGAACTGTAGCCCGTACATGGAATTCTCCAGGCAAGAATACTGGAGTGGGTTGCCATTTCCTGCTCTAGGGGATCTTCCGGATCCAGGGACTGAATGCAGATCTCCTGCATGGCAGGCAGATTCTTTACCATCTGAGCCACCGGGGAAGATAATCCCAAAGAAGGGCAATGCCAAAGAACGTTCAAACTACCGTACAATTGCACTCATTTCACATGCTAGCAAGGTAATGCTCAAAATCCTTCAAGCTAGGCTTCAACAGTACATGAATCAAGAACTTTCAGGTGTACGAGCTGGGTTTAGAAAAGGCAGATGAACCAGAGATCAAATTGCCAACATCCGATGGATCACAGAGAAAGCAAGGGAAATCCAGAAAAACATCTATTTCTGCTTCACTGACTATGCTAAAGTCTCTGACTGTGTGGATCACAACAAACTGGAAAATTCTTAAAGAGATGGGAATACCAGATCACTTTACCTGCCTCCTTAGAAATCTGTATGCAGGTCAAGAACAACAGCTAGAACTGGACATGGAACAATAGACTGGTTCCAAATTGGGAAAGGAGTATGTCAAGGCTGTATATTGTCACTCTGCTTATTTAACTTATATGCAGAGTATACCATGTGAAATGCCAGGGTGGATGACTCACAAGATGGAACCAAGATTGCTGAAAGAAATATCAACCTCAGATATGCAGATGACACCATCCTAATGGCAGAAGAGGAATTAAAGAGCCTCTTGATGAACATGAAAGAGGAGACTGAAAAAGCTGGCTTAAAACTGAACATTCAAAAAACTAAGATTATGGTATTCAGTCCCATCACTTCATGGCAAATAGATGGGGAAACAATGGAAACAGTGGCAGATTTTCAGCTCTAAAATCACTGCAGATGGTGACTACAGCCATGAAATTAAAAGACATTTGCTCTTTGGAAGAAAAGCTATGAAAAACCTAGACAGCATATTAAAAGGCAGAGATACTACTTTGCCGACAAAGGTCTGTATAGTCAAAGCTATGGTTTTTCCAGTAGTCATGTACAGATGTGAGAGCTGGACCATAAAAAAGGCTGAGCACCGAAGAATTGATGCCTTTGATCTCCGGTGCTAGAGAACAGGACTCTTGAGAGTCCCTTGGACTGCAAGGAGATCAAATCAGTCAATCCTGAATATTCACTGGAAGGACTGATGCTGAAGCTGAAACTCCAATTCTTTGACCACCTGATGGAAAAGCTGCCTCATTGAAAAAGACCCTGATGCTAGGAAAAAATGAGAGCAGGAGAAAAAGGCAACAGAGAATGAGATGGTTGGATGGCATCACCTATTCAATGGACATGAGTTTGAGCAAACTCCAGGAAATGGTGAAGGACAGGGAAGCCTGACATGCTGCAGTCCATGGGGTCAGAAAGAATTGGGACATGACTTAGCTACTGAACAACAATAATTTGATTTTTGAGTAAATGAGGGGGGAGAGGATTGTAGAAGTAGTAGCTCTGATATGTACTATTCATATCATGAGTCCATACACAGGAAGAGGACATTTAAGGAAAGGGTTTGATTCTATCACCTTTGTCCTGATGATGCAGTCCACCTTTTGAAAAGCAAACTTTAGGATCACAACACGATTTAACCACTAGAGGGAGTTGAAGTGGCTATTAAATAATGGAAAAGAGAAGAGCCACATAAAAAAGCTTTTCTCTCACTTGAAGCCATGATTGTAACTCTTTGAAAAAAATTTTCTGATATTAAAGAAATATCAAAATTGAAATTTTAAGTGGTGACAAATATAGATTTTTGCTTCTTCTAAATGTTAGAAGTGTTCATTTTCAAGCAATTAAAATATTGCCTATAGCATAATGGTGGTGTTCAGTGGCTCAGTCGTGTCTGACTCTTTGAGACCCCATGGACAGCAGCACGCCAGACTTCCCTGTCCTTCACTGTCTCCCAGAGTTTGTTCAAATTCATAGCAGAATGGTTTCTCAATTCTGTACCAAATAATACAACCTTCAGTTTAGTATTTATTTATAAGGTATTGATAGGTTTTTCCCTCATATATTAGTCAATGCAGCTCTGTATGGGTGAAGTGAAGTGAAGTCATTCAGTCGTGTCCGACTCTTTGTGACCCCATGGATACCAGGCTCCTCTGTCCATGGGATTCTCCAGGCAAGAATACTGGAGTGGGTTGCCATTTCCTTCTCCAGGGGATCTTCCCGACCCAGGGATCGAACCCGGGTCTCCCACATTGCAGGCAGACACTTTAACCTCTGAGCCACCAGGGAAGCCCTTACTAACAATTCAGGCTTTCAGGTCAGATAGATCAGATTTTAACCAAACTTTACCACTATAGACTATATAATTAACTTCACTAATTAACATCAGACTCAAGGTTCCTCATCTGTAAAATGGGGGTAGAGAGTTCTATAGAAGTAAATGGGACAGTATATGCAAAATGCCTCTACCCACTCCAGTATTCTGGCCAGCAGAAATCCATGGACAGTACAGTCCATGGGGTCGCAAACAGTCGGACATGACTGAGCGACTTTCACTTTCACTTTGGTGCACTACTGAATCTAAAGGACAACAGCAGCTTTCCCAATGGGGAGACACTACACTGTAAAGCTACTGACTAAATAAGAATTTCTTTTTTTTTTTTTTTTAATTTTTTATTTTTTTATTATTATTATTATTTTTTTCCAGTGGGTTTTGTCATACATTGATATGAATCAGCCATGGATTTACATGTATTCCCAATCCCGATCCCCCCTCCCACCTCCCTCTCCACCCGATTCCTCTGGGTCTTCCCAGTGCACCAGGCCGGAGCACTTGTCTCGTGCATCCCACCTGGGCTGGTGATCTGTTTCACCATAGATAGTATACATGCTGTTCTTTTGAAATATCCCACCCTCACATTCTCCCACAAAGTTCAAAAGTCTGTTCTGTATTTCTGTGTCTCTTTTTCTGTTCTGCATATAGGGTTATCGTTACCATGAATTTCTTAATCCCTCTTCTCAGCAGCAAAATGTGTAACACTGAAGCAAACCAAAGACACAACCCTTGTACACATAACCATATGGCAAGACACTGATTTCTGTGGCCAAACCCAGGGAAGGGCCCAAGAATTCACACCTTAAAGCCTTGCATTCACTTAGAATGCAAGTCGAGACCTGCAGCACCCTTTTAACAAGGATACAAAAGTGACCTGACTTTAATATGAAATGTTTTTCAGATTTATGTATTTTCTTAGGATATTCAGTTATACAACCATCACTACTACCTAAGTTTAGAACAATTTCATCACCCCCAAAACAAATGCTCCAATACTCATTAGCAGTTACTCTTGAAAGCCCTCTACCTCACGTCCATGACAACTACAGATATGCTTTCTGTCTCCGTAGATTTGCCTACTCTGGTCACTTTATGTAAGTGGAATTGTACAATATGTCATCTTTTGTGTGTGACTTCTTCCACTTAGCCTAATGTTTTCAAGGTTCATTCATGTTGCAGTATATGTCAGTACTTGATGCCTTTTTTAGAGTGACGAACACTCCAATATATGGAGAATTCGCATTTTGTTTATCCATCCATTCACTGACAGACAACTGGATTGCTTCCCCACCTTGGCTAGCATGAAAAACGCTGCCATAAACATCTGTGTACAATTTTTCAGCAGACACATTTCTATTTCTCTTGGGTATACACCCAGGAGTGGAATTACTCGGTCATATGTAACTCTATGTTTAACTTATGAGAAACGTCCAAACTGTTTTCCAAAACAGCTGCATCATTTTATATTTCTGCACCAGTACTGCATGAGGGTTCCAATTTCTCCACATCATCATCAACACTTGTTATTCCCTGTCTTTTTGATAACAGCCATCCCACTAGGTGTGAAATGGTATTTTACCATGGTTCTGATCAGCATTTTTCTAATGATTACAGATGGTAAGCACCTTTCCATGTATTTATTGGTCATTTGCATGTCTTTTTAGACAAAGAACTGCCTATTCAAATCCTCTGCCCAATTTTAAACTGAACTGTTTGGCTTTTTATCATTGATTTATGGGAATTCTTTACATATTCTAGATATAATTCCCTCATCAGACATATAACTTGACAATATCTTCCCCCATTCTGTCTTTTCACTTCCTTGAAGGAGTCATTTGAAATACAAACTTTCAAAATGTAATAAAATCCAGATTATTTATTCTTTCTTTTTGCTTATCCTATTATCTAAAGTTGTGAAAATTTACTCTTAGGTTTTCTTCTAAGTTTTATAGCTCTTACATTTATGTCTATGGTCCGTTTTGAGTTAACTTTTGTATATAGTGAGAGGTAAGGGTCCAACCTTATCCGAGGGCTTCCAGATGGCTCAGACAGTAAAGAATCCACCCACAATGCAGGAACCCAGGGTTCGATCCCTGGGTGGGGAAGATCTCCTGGAGAAGGGAACGGCAACCCACTCCAGTATCCTTGCCTGGAGAATTTCATGGACAGAGGGGCCCGGCGGGCTACAAGTCCAAGGGTTCACAAGGAGTTGGACATGACTGAGCAACTAACATACACACACACGCACACACACACAAGGGTCTAACACCATTCTTTGCATGTGATGAAAAACGTCAAAAGAGCTTTCATTAAAATATATTCTGCTTATTAGAAGTGTGACAATCTGCCATGCATATACACATAAATGACATCTTCAGTCATTCATTTAACAAACATATGCAGGCAAGGACAGTATTTTGAGAGATGATCTGATAATTTTTCTTCCTCTCTTTTTTCCTATCCTTCCTCTCACTGAAGCACATACCAGGATCCAGGGCTTCCCTGCCAAGGAGAGGTTTACAGAAGGCAACTTCCTGACGTTTGCTTTCCCAAACACCTAAATTCTGGGGCCACCAATTCCCAGGAGAACCGATCAATTATACTGCCCAGAAAAACAGGAAGGAACAGTACTCTCCAGTGCTGGGGTAGACAGGCAGACTCCAGAGATGAAGGCAGAAGGGAGGAGAGAGAGCATTGGCAGAGGGCACATTTGTATGAGGTTTCCCACATGTAGTGCTGAGAGGCAACTAACACAATACTATTCCAGATTCTCATACCCCAAATCTGACATGAGGCAGCTAAGAGCCACCAAACCAAAATGGCTTATAAGGACAGAAACAAACTGATGAAACATAACTTTCCTCCCACACATATGCACATACTACTCTGAACGACTGTGTGCTGGGCAATCTGGGTGCCAGCCTGGAATTATAGCACATCCTGAAGAAGTATAGGTCCTTGACGAAACCCCAGAAGCAGCAGGGTTCCATTCTTTTTCTTCACTATCAAGGCAAAACGGTAACTCAGTCAGAAATTAAGTTTCTATGAAGCAGATGCATTTCTGGCACCCTTGATTTTATGGACTGACATTCACACCTGCCACACAAATATCAATATATATATATATACAGCATCCTCCTAAGCTAGGTTGAGGTGGAGAATAGAAAAGTCAGTCAAGCCATGGTTAGCCAAGGCATTTATAGTCTGGTAAGAGTAAATAAGGTCTCCCAGGTGATGCAGTGGTAAAGAATTCACCTGCTCCTTCAGGAGACATAGGAGACATGGGTTCTATCCTAGTCGGGAATATCCTCTAGAGGAGGAAATGGAAACCCACTCCAGTATTCTTGCCTAGAACATTCAATGGACAGAGGAGCCTGGCGGGCTACAGTCCATCGGGTTGCAGAGAGTCAGATATGACAGAGTACGCACACACACACGAGCAAAAAATATATTTACCACTTATTGCACACCACCCTGGGTGAATACCTCGTTGTTACACTCTTTTTGTAAATGGATTGAATAGAATGGAATTGTCCCTGAAAAAGGCCTTTGAGGTTCAAAGGAGGTAATGGACTTGGCTAAGGACGTTGTTGTTGTTTAGTCTGTAAGTTGTGTCCAGCTCTTTTGTGACCCCATGGACTATAGCCCACCAAGTTCCTCTGTCCATGGGATTTCCCAGGTGAGAATACTGGAATGGATTGCCATTTCCTCCTCCAGGGGATCTTTCCAACCCAGGGAAAGAACCTGCATCTCCTGCATGGCAAGTGGATTCTTTACCACTGAACGACCACAGAGGCCACTGCAGGCAGAATCTTTACCATCTAAGCCACCAGGGAAGCCCCTAAGGATACATGCTAATAATCAGTGGGACTTGGATATGAACTAAGGTATACTTCACTCCAAGTTCGTTTTTAGTCTTGAAGTCAGAACTGACTCCCGTGAAGAGCCCAAACGGATGGCTATCCTCTGATAACTCAATACCAATTGGGCACAGACTTCGGTTCATGTTTTCTAAGAGTTGGGATGCAATTAAGTCAAACCAACCTTCTCTAACTTGATGTTCAGTGCGCCCTGTCAGAGGACTAGAAGCCAGAAGCCTGAGACTGGACGGGAGATGTCAGCCAAACAGTCTCCCATGATTATGGGAAGTGTGCCCTTGACTGAATCTGTCAAGGCCTGTCAACCAGTTTTCCAAACAGCAGATTTCCATTACCACACACAACATCTACCTGTGCAGCAAAGAAGTAACAGAGCTAATTTGGGGTGGAAATCTCAACTTTTCCATCTATGGACAAAGGAAAAACAATGTTATAAGCAAATTTTTTCTTATAGTGAAAAATCCCACATAGCTACTATGCTTTGAGATGCTGGCATTCAATTCAACTTGGTACCTAAGAAACTATTTTAAATTCTTGTATGAAGCTTCCTAGAAACAATAAAAGGAAAGTAGTTGATTCTAGCAATAAAATGTTAATAGTTCTTCCTTAAGTATTAATCTCCCGAACAAATGGTGACAATGAAAAAAGCAGGCATATAAATGCTTTGAGAGTCACGATTTTTATATTTTCTACTGCTGCTTCTGCTATTTGAAGCTGGGTAGATGACTAAACCAAATCCCAAAGAGAAGTACATTAAGTCACAAACAGAAGTATGAAACACCAGAGAAATCTAAATTATAGGGAACTAATGTCTTTTCTTTCGGGTCCATTTCTGAAGAACAAATCTCTCAGCACTCAGGATTATACAAACACTTAATTTTCATTTTCTCAAATACACACTACACCTCAAAGGTGAGGACCCTCAGAAATCATTTGGTCCAATTTCTCTTTTTATAAATGGGAATATTTGAGATTCCAAGAGGTTTAGTGAAATGTCATGTGTTCACTACATGTGAAGATTTCATTGAAGTGGGAAGGGTACTAACTGAGGAGCAAGAACACCTGGATTGTACTGCCCACTAAGTCATGTATGAGTTTACACAATCCAAATGTTGTATTAGATGGTTTTGAAATCTCTCCCCTCTTTGAAGGGGCTTTAGTTCTGTGTCTATGAACACTGGGCTTCCCTGGTCGCTCAGCAGTAAAGCATCTGCCTGCAATGCAGGAGACCCAGGTTTGAACCCTGGGGTTGGGAAGATCCCCTGGAGAAGGAAATGGCAACCCACTCCAGTATTCTTGCCTGGAGAATTCCATGAACAGAAGAGCCTGGTGGGCTAAAGTCCATAGAGTCGCAAAGAGTCAAACAATACTAAAGCTACTAAGCAAGCACGCACACCTGCACATGAATATCTGTAGGTTGCTTGTTTTTAGAAAGTTAATAACTTTCCCTGCCATTATGATAAAGGGGCAGTACATATGGTGGTTATGAGCATGGGCTCTAGAGTCAAACATTCTCTCTTCCAATCCCAGGTCTTACTCTTACTTTCGGTGAAAGCCTGAACAAGTTATTTATCCACTCTGTCTCATCTACAATACGGTAACCATAGTAGTATCTACCACAAATGGCCCTTATCATAACTATATGAGATAACACACATCAAATATTCAGCATACTGCATAGCGCACAGCATGTGTTCCGTAAACACAGGCTGCCCTTAGCACTGTCATAGAGGAACCGGAGTTGGCGACTTTGTGTGCCTTAAAAGAAGGCATCCATTCCTCTGGGCAGATGCAGCCCGAGTGCAAAGGTCCACGTCAAGGCTGGATCTCATTCTCTGCAGCTATGTGTCTGGCTCAAAAAATTAAAGAGCAAAATCATTCCCCAGTATCCTATGCTGATAGTGATAACCACTGACTTGCTTGTCATCATATAAGCCTTCTAGAAAACTCTTCAGAGGGGGCCCACTTAGACAGCAGGAACACTTTTGGTCTTCTTTGCTTTTCCATCCTTCTGCCCGGAATGCTGAGGGAATGGCTCGGGTGTCAACAGCCTATTGATCACGAGGAAAGGGCTAAAAGGTTTTCAGAGACTTAGTCCTTCAGCCAGTAATTCAATGTCAGCAGCCACTGACCTCCACATTTCTTGTTTCATAAGGAAAATTAACTCCTGTACATTTTTTAGCTACTATTTTCAAAATGCAATTCCTAGCCAAATACCATCAAAATCTACTTCTTTTTTTTTTTTTTTTCAAAATCTACTTCTATTGTCTATAAACAAATCAAATATTTGTAGACCTGCCTGGTCAGCCACGTGTCCCTGGGCATGTAGGGACCCTAAGTCATGCCCTCATTGGCCATCACTTAGATTTTTACAAAAGGTCAAAGGCCCTCAAGGTGCTTGCTATTCCAAGTGTGGTCTGTAGACCAGAAGCATTAGTGTTGCCTAGGAAATTATTAGAAAGGCAGCATCTTTGCCCTATCCAGACCTCCTGAATCAGACAGTATCCCCGGTGATTTCTGTGCTCACTGAAGTCTAAGGATCTGGACTAGACCTACTGACTCTGCTCAGTCATTCCTCCTAAAAACTACTGCCAAAATCATCCTCCTGGTGCACATCGGTAGTTTTCTTATCATGCCACTTTCCTCAAAAACCTCCAAGGGTTCCTGACTGCCTACAGACTAAAGTTTAGACTCTTTAGCCTGACAAGGCTTTCTTTGATCTTGTATCATCCTGGAAATGCCAAGGTGCCAACCATGCCAATAAATCATATTCCGCATAAAAGCAAAAAACAAAACAAAACAAACAAACAAACAAAAAAAAAAACCCATGAGTGTACCTAAGAAAGAACCTGTGTCTTAATTCTGGCTCCTCCATCCCAGGCGTTGGGGATACTGAGTTACAAAAAATCCGACACAGTCCCTTGTCTTCTGGAAGCTTAGGAATTAATTGAAACATTAATGATAAATATTAAGTGCTAAGAAGGAAATGAATGGGCAGTGATACAGGGTAAGCTAGCCTGGACAGAAAAATGGCCCAGAGGATGGGGAACCTGTTGAGGGGCTGGCCCAGGCAGAGGGAAGAGCCCCTGCAAGGACGGGAGTGAATCTGGTGCAGCTGAGGACAGGAACAGGCTGCCTTTCAGGCTAACCCAGAAAACGCATATCCTGGGAGGAAGGCGGCGTGAGATTAACCTTCCAAACCACTTAAGGGAAAATGCTGAATTTCTTATCTCTAGCAGGAGTCTTCACTGGGACCATGAATGAGACAGAGAGCAGGATAGCCTTCAGAGTCGCTCAGTCCAGCCCTGGACATCAGGTTGAGTAAAATCTGAATCTCAGCCCTACCACTTACCAGCTTTCAACTCCCTTGACCTCCAAGCCCCTGCTTCCTCAGATCGAAAGTGGGTTTAAGAATAGAACCAACTTTGTCGTTACTGTGAACACGGAGGGAGCTAATGCTGGTAAAGCTCCCCAGAACACGGGCACCCACACTAGAGCTGACCTGAATACTAGAGGTTACAGTGCTGCGGTGATGATGATGGTGATGACTATTAATCACCATTAGCTTGCGGGTAGAGAGTTCATCCCAGATCCTCCTGCCCACCGCCCCCGCCCCAATCCACGAAGCCTCCCGACCTTAGCATCCCAGGCAAGCTCCCCCCACCACCCCGCGCACGGCCGCCGTGACCCCAGGGCGGGCGCCGGGCGCCGCCGCCGGACCCCGTTACCTGGGGCCAAACGCGACCTGTCGCCACCTCGCGTCCTGGGCCCTGCCTCCCTCCCGGCCGCCTCCCGGCCCCGCAGCTGCGGCGGCGGCGGCGGCGCCCCCAGCCCAGCCCGGCCCCGGCGGCGCAGGATGCCTCGGCGGGGCTGGCGGCGGCGGCGGCCACGCGGCGCGCTCCGGCGGAGGGGAGGGGGCTCCGCGGCGGCGGCGGCGGCGGCGGCGGCGGCGGCGGCGGCGGCGACGGGGGGCAGAACCCAGAGGCGCGGCGGCGGCGGCGGCAGCGGAGGAAGAGGAGGAGGAGGAGAAGGATGCAGGGGGCTGCGGGCGGCGGCGCGGCCCGGTCCGCAGTGAAGCCCGCGGCGCCCGAGGCGCAGGGAGTGGCCGTCGCCTCCTGCGCGCACCATTCCTGAGATGGCGGCGGCGCGGCGGCAGCTCGGGGAGCCGAGGAGGGGTCAGCCGGGCGGGGGCTGAGCCCCGCCGGCCCGGGAGCTCGCCGGGGACCCTCGCAGGTGGCCGAGCCCCGGTCGGCAGGCAGGCCTGCAGAGCGGAGAGGCCGGGGGCGGCCCCGGAGCGGAGCGCGGCGCCCGGCCCGGGGAGGCCGCGATGGCGAACGCAAGCGAACCGGGCGGCGGCGGCGGCGGCGGCGGCGGCGGGGAGGCGGCCGCCCTGGGCCTCAAGCTGGCCACGCTCAGCCTGCTGCTGTGCGTAAGCCTGGCGGGCAACGTGCTGTTCGCGCTGCTCATCGTTCGGGAGCGCAGCCTGCACCGCGCCCCGTACTACCTGCTGCTCGACCTGTGCCTGGCCGACGGGCTGCGCGCGCTCGCCTGCCTCCCGGCCGTCATGCTGGCGGCGCGGCGGGCCGCGGCCGCCGCGGGGGCGCCGCCGGGCGCGCTGGGCTGCAAGCTGCTCGCCTTCCTGGCCGCGCTCTTCTGCTTCCACGCCGCCTTCCTGCTGCTCGGCGTGGGCGTCACCCGCTACCTGGCTATCGCGCACCACCGCTTCTACGCCGAACGCCTGGCCGGCTGGCCGTGCGCCGCCATGCTGGTGTGCGCCGCCTGGGCGCTGGCGCTGGCCGCGGCCTTCCCGCCCGTGCTGGACGGCGGCGGCGGCGGCGGCGGCGGCGACGACGAGGACGCGCCGTGCGCCCTGGAGCAGCGGCCCGACGGCGCCCCGGGCGCGCTGGGCTTCCTGCTGCTGCTGGCCGTGGTGGTGGGCGCCACGCACCTCGTCTACCTCCGCCTGCTCTTCTTCATCCACGACCGCCGCAAGATGCGGCCCGCGCGCCTCGTGCCCGCCGTCAGCCACGACTGGACCTTCCACGGCCCCGGCGCCACCGGCCAGGCGGCCGCCAACTGGACGGCCGGCTTCGGCCGCGGGCCCACGCCGCCGGCCCTCGTGGGCATCCGGCCGGCCGGGCCGGGTCGTGGCGCGCGCCGCCTCCTCGTGCTCGAGGAGTTCAAGACGGAGAAGAGGCTGTGCAAGATGTTCTACGCCGTCACGCTGCTCTTCCTGCTCCTCTGGGGGCCCTACGTCGTGGCCAGCTACCTGCGGGTCCTGGTGCGGCCCGGCGCCGTCCCCCAGGCCTACCTGACGGCCTCCGTGTGGCTGACCTTCGCGCAGGCCGGCATCAACCCCGTCGTGTGCTTCCTCTTCAACAGGGAGCTCAGGGACTGCTTCCGCGCCCAATTCCCCTGCTGCCAGAGCCCGCAGGCCACCCAGGCCACCCTCCCCTGCGACTTGAAAGGCATCGGTTTATAAGTGGCCCTCCCGCCACCTGCACCCCAGCCCGGCCTCTCTCTTTGGCTTGGATGGCGACGTCTTTTCTGCCCTTCGGCCCCCTTTTTAATTTTCTACGCTGCCTTCAAAACGACTCTCGAAGTGCATCATCACTTGGATTGTACAGACTCCAATTGTACAGGGGTAGGGTTTCGAAGTCCCAGCCCCACCCCAGCTCCTGCGATTGTCCTTCTAAATATATTTTCATCCTGACATGGATGTAGGTCCTGGAGTCTTTGTACTTGTACTGATGTCTTTTATTCCATGCGTTACTCTTTTTTTTTTTTTTTAAATAAAGGCTAATTTTCTTCATGCAACCTTTCCTAAAGACCATGGCCAGTTTTCTACAGAAGCTATTTTTGACAACCTCAAGTGGCATTACATTTTGCAGTGAAGTAGAGGAACCCAGAGGGGCTTCACCAGTTCGATTTCTTGAGGGTCTTCTGTTGGAAGCAGGAGACAGAGGGAAAGTTGTCTCGAGTTCCCTCTGAATTGCCGGCCTGGGGTCAGCTGGACTGCTCTGGTTCTTGGAAGGCGTTGAGAACTTTGTTCAGTATTGATAGTGAATTTAAAGAGCAGAGATGGGAGAGAGTAGCAAGGAAGTCATTTTTAATAGGTAACAACACAAGTAAGATTTGTTTCCTACCTTGCTTTATACACTAGGAAATGCCCGTCAGCGACAAACTGCTCTCTGTATTATACCAATCTCGAGTGGAAACATTTCTGTACAATTTTACCTTTCAAAAGAGTAAAAAGTGTTTTGGTTAGTAATGGTGTGGAGAAAATACAGTATTGCATGTTTTTGTATGTACTGATTGTGGTTGATGGATTGGGAGGGCTCTCTGAGACAAGCAGAGTACTACATCAAAACTGTGCAGGTATTTTTGGCCAATAAAAATTAAAAAACTTTATGGAAACAGTTTTTGCTTTGAGGAGCCCAGTTTTATTCTGTCTTATGAAACTGATTTCCACTTTGAAAATTGTTCTTCTTTTGTTCATGGTATAAATGGATGGACTATAATGATACTCTACTTCTGTGAGACAAAGCATTTCCTTAAAATGTTTGCTAGGTTAAGCTGTGCTGTTCTCCTGATGGTTATTTTAAATTAATAATGAGAACTATAATTTTAAATACTATTTATTTGTTAGGCACATTGTAACCTTAAATTGAAAGACTAAATTCTGCAAGTACTGTATAATATTTTTTCGCTTACAATGCTACATTTTTATCAATGTATCTTCCGTTTTGAGGGTTTATATCTGTATTTCTCTTTGCATTATATAAATATACCAGTATTTTCATTCTGGAGTGGGTTTTTGTCGCTGTTGTTGTTTGAGGCTGTGACAGGTGGTAATATACCTCTAAGTAAGGTACTCATGTTCTATTATCCTTTTAGTGCATGCTGTTTAGTTCACTGTGATTTCAAAGACATTTAGAGGCTTGTTTACTTAAAATACAACATAAAAAAATCTGCAGTTCTTCTCTTAAAGGGAAGAAACAGTATATATGTAGTTTTAGAACTTTTTAATGAATCTATAAAACATGAGTATGAGCAGAGTAATCACTTTGATAAAATAATAATTAACAGGTGCAGTAAATATATTGAAATTTCAGTTGGGCACAATATAAACTATTAAATATTCAGTCCAAGATGGATGAAGTCATAAGAAGCGGGTGTGGCCAGCTTATCTCAGGTGAATGGTCAGCATTATTTTATTTTTTCTGTAAATACCAATCAGTCTATGCAGAGAGTCTCATATTTGGAAGACATGAGTAATTATTAGCCTATTTCTCCCCAGATCATAGACCAGGTAGACATTAATTACCCAGGGGCTACTCATCAGATATCTCGGCTTACCTAAAGTCAGGTCCAGGAAGTAAGTATCTCCTCATCCAACCCTCCACCCACCTAAGTGATCCAAGTTCAAAAACTAGAAGTCACTAAGCCCGTGTGATATTCAGAACTTTCAACACCTGCCATGGCACGGGAACCAGTCCATCAGCGCTAACTCCTGTGCGACCCCACAGGCAAGTGGCCCAAGGGCACAGAGACATCCTGTGAGCTTTATATGGCCTTGAGCTCATGGATATTTTTTCATAGGAGAATCTGTAAGTCAGGGATTCTCAAATATTAACATTCATAATAATAACTACCTTAAGTACTTGCAGGGTCCAGAGATGCTTATTAGGAGTTGAGGTGGGGCCAGAAAAAAGCATTTTTAACAAGGTTCCCAGGAGTTGGAGGCAGACTTGCAGGCCTCTGCTCAAACATGGATTTACCATGTGACCAACTTGATCTGGTTTTGTTTTGCTTTGTTCTGGTTGGATGACAGATTTCTAATGAGGACTCAGGTGACAGGTAGTGAGAAATGACAGCCAACTGTCAAGGAAGAAGAAAGAACCAAGAGAGGCAGAGAAACCAGCTGTCCAGGGGAGTACTGTGCAGGAGCAAAAATCCCCTCGCATCTCAAAAGCTATTTTCAACACTGAATTTATTAAGCCTGTACTTTGATTATTGATTCACATTAATAAAAAATCATCAGGAAAAGGTTAGTTGTGTTTCAGAATACTCATTGTACCAGGATAGGTACAATGTATTTGGGGAAGAGTTCCATTAAAATAGGAGCCCCTGGTGGTGCAGATGGTAAAGAGTCTGTCTGCAGCACAGGAGACTTGGGTTCGATCCCTGTGTTGGGAAGATCCCCTGGAGAAGGAAATGGCAACCCGCTCCAGTATTCTTGCCTGGAGAATCCCACGGTCGGAGGAGCCTGCTAGGCTCCTCCATCCATGGGGTCCGCAAAGAGTTGGACACAACTGAGTGATTTCACTTTCACTTACATTAAAATAGTTCATTTCTTTAATTGAAAAATTTATTTAGCATAAACACTCCCACTCCTCCCTGGGTGAAATAAATGAGTTATATCTATACTTGAAGCAAAAGAAAATAGATGACTTGTCTATAAATCTTTCTCTGTGTATCCTGGCATGGAATTCTTGGGTCAAAAGTGAGCATTTTTAGGTTTTTTGATACCATATGGTCAGATCACTTTGCAGAAAGACTTCTATCTACTTAGATTTCCACCTGACCATTCATTTTTTTAAAAAATGAAGTTATCTCAAGTAAAATGCAGAAGCAAATAACAAATTAATAATCATAATAATAAATAGTCATCTCCATTTCCACTATTCAGCCAAGTTTTGCCAAATCTTGTCAGTCTTGCTGCGCTGGTTTCTACCTTTTCATCTTTCCCTTTCCTCTCTTCCCTTTTTCCTCTTCTTGCTTTCCTTCCTCCCTCTCTTATTCCTCCTCTTCCTCCCACCTCTTTATTTTCTTCCTTTCCTTCCCTCTTTTTTCCTTTCTTTCTTCCTCCTTTTGAAAGAAATAAAAAATGACACAAGCACTTCTGCCAAGTCTTTGGTTTCATCAGCAGTCATCTCCATCCTCAAGTCCCCTGCCTGTAAGAGGTTCGAGGTCCCGGGTTCAGGAAGGGATCATTGGGCTGGTAGGATTGCTTCTACTCTTCACTGTCTTTCCACGACCCATAGGCTCAAGTGCAAATTTCTGGTCTGCCACAGGTGGCCTACCATGGTCTGGCCCCTCCACACCCTGGCCTCATCCTCCCCTTGTATTTCCATTTCTCCCTTCTCTGGTTGCCTTTGTATAAACTCTCCCTAGGAAGTCCATCCCCCTTCTCTGTGTGGGGAATCCCTCACCAACTCCTCTAGGGCAGAGGCAATATTCACAATATTTGGTAACTCGGATGGTGTGAGCATAACTAACCTGTACAGCTGTACCCTTGGTCTTGGGTAAACATCAGGGTTATGCTGGACTCAGACCCAAGATTTCTGGAAGGCCTTCTTAGCCCATTCACCACTCTGCCGGGCTCTCGTGGTGCATGGTGTATGCCTCCAGGCATCCTGCTGCGTCCCTAGGCTCCTGACTCCCCTGCTGGTCTCGCCTCCTCCCACTCCCTGCTCAGGCCTGAGATCCGGCCACTCCAAGTCACGGGCAGTGCCCTGAACAGATCACACTGGGTCACACCAACTTGTTTTGCATGCATTGTTTCTTGTTTCCAAAGTCCTTACTCCCTCTTTTCCCAACTCAACTGCTGTTAAGTTTTCAAAGGTATAGGGTGAGCTTTTAGACAAAAAGGGTGAACTAACCTCCATATAGCCAAAGCTATGGTTTTTCCAGTAGTTATATATGGATGTGAGAGCTGAACAATAAAAAAGGCTGAGGGATGAAGAATTGATGCCTTCGAACTATGGTGTTGGAGAAGACTCTTGAGAGTCCCTTGGACTGCAAGGAGATCAAACCAGTCAATCCTAAAGGAAATCAATCTTGAATATTCATTGGAAGGATTGATGCTGAAGCTGAAACTCCAATACTTTGGCCACCTGATGCAAAGAGCCAACTCATTAGGAAAGACCCTGATAGTGGGAAAAATGGAAGGCAGGAGGAGAAAGGGAAGACAGAGAAAAAGATGGCTGGATGGCATCACCAACTCGATGGACGTAAGTGTGAGCAAGATCCACGAGATAGTAAAGGACAGAGGACCTGACATGCTGCAGTTCATGGGGTCACAGAATTGGACATGACTTCATGACTGAACAACAACCTTTACAGAGAGAGAGACGTTGTCCCCACGCGGGTCCTGAAGTTTTTAAGTCTCCAAACACAGTCGTTAGATCTGAGTGCCACAGTGGACCGAGTATAGCAGGCTTCCTGGCTTCCTGGCATTTCAAGATGTCTATGACTTCAGGTGGGTGAAACTATAACATGTGGCAGACCTCATATACCGTTTTTCATGCCCCTGGCAGATGTGTCACTCTGTGTGACCTTCCGAGACCACAGATCTTCAAGACTTTCTCTGGGAGGGGTGAAGGACGTAATGGGAAACTGTCTCTACCCACTCATATTCTAGACCGATAACAATATTTTTTGCATAGTTTATTATCAATAGCTGTTTCTGGAGTAAATAGAATTAAAAGCAAATTTGATCTAAGTCCAAGGGGTTCTTCACACTTTTTCTTCAACTTGGACAAGACTTTTGGGGTCTAATTCATCCCAAGAACAGAGCCCTCTGGCCCTTCCTTTTCCTTCCTTTTGGGATATTTTTGCTGGGGATGTGATGCTTGGAGCCATAGCAGCATTCTTGCAACCATGAGAAGAGATACTGTCAACATGGTGAGAACAGCAGACCAGAGAGATAAAAAGAGCAGATATTTAATTTAACATTGTTGAGCTACTTACCCAAAGAAGCAACCTCATATCTCTAGACTTTAGATTTCTGGTCTTCAAAAAAATTCTGCTATTGCTTCAGTCACTAATATTCTGAAAGTCTGTCATCTGAAGCAACAATTAACTGCAACAATACTTAAAACAACTCTATCCTCTCCACTTCCTTGACAGATATGCTTGATATCCTGGAATTGTATTCACAAATTTTAAAAAATCAGACTCATTTATTCACATTTCCAATTATCAGATCATTCAGCCTGCTGTAAACTGTTAGATTAACCTGGCTCTGGAAAAAATAATAAACTAGATTAGACTATCTCTTAGGTTGAAATAAATCTGGAAGATTTTTTTAAATACCTATTACAAGACTGGTTCTATTTAATTGCATTTTACAAAAACTGTTACCATGATCAGTATATTTTTAAGCTTTTGATATGATAAATTTAGTTATAGCAATCTGGAAAACCACCTGAATGAATCCGTCTAATCCATAGGTACTACAAGCCACTAAGAAGCTGGTTTCTGTTTTGGGCAATGCAGGGAAACATGGAGATAAGAAAGGTCCAATTTTCTTGCTGATGAGGTAGCAAGCTAACTGGAGAAACCTGGCAAATGTGCCTCAAGCCATAAATCAAGGCAGAACATAATTTATACCAGAAGAGAGATCTCGTTAAAAAGCTTGGGCTAACGAGACCTCATAGCCAATTGCCCAGAAAGGGCCCTAGGCACTCTACCTCTGGTTGCTCGATGAGGGAAGTGGGGAAAAAAAATCAGAAGATGGAAAAAAATTTGTCCAGTTTGCATCTTCTCCAACTTTCTGATTCCCACATTCTCCTCACTCTGGGGTCCATTTTCAAAATAAATTTCTCTAAGGGAAATAAAACCACATAGTTCTCTCTTCATAGTTTTCTGTTCCAATTCTATGTGAATGCTCAAGGGCCAGTAAGGGATGTGGTTGTTTTAATGGAGAAAGTTTGTTACATAAACTTTTTTTGCAGGGAGAGTCAGCAGATTAGATTAAAAATATCAGAACTGAATAGAAACCAAACAGGTAGCTCTCAAGAAGACCACTCCTCTCCCCTCCCAAAGGAAGGGGGCGTAGCAGCTCCCACTACACAAAAGGGTATTTTTGTGCTTTTGCTCAAGGGAAAAGGAGAAGAAAAGTCTTAGTATATTCAGTTCACCCTGTTATACTGGTTGCAGGCATTTAAGATAAATAAACAGCTTTCAATTTAAATCTGAAAGCCTGAAGACTCCAAGTCACTTCAAATTATACAAAGAAAATATACACAAATGTTTGAAGTTGCAATGTCAAAGCATAAATGCAATTCTCTTATTTCTCAGTAACATTAAGGAGACAGGTAAACTAAAGCTATTACCACTTGGCTTCTAGGAGGAATAATTTAGTCATTCATAAATTAAGTTTTAAGTGGCTAACCTACTCTCGGTGGAAAACATGTAAACTGAGAGGAGAGAATATATTTAAAAACATCACCCAATACATTACCTGAGTTATGCCAGTCTGTGTCGCTCTCTAGGATGGAAATCTTAACTTTCTGCCAGGATGTGCTCTCTGAGAAGCACACACTGTTTTCCAGTTAGAACCTGTGTTGGAGCCTGGAGGGTGCAATAAACAGTTTCATTTTCTTGAAGATACACAGATGTGCTGTAATTTTGAAAGGCTTTGAAAAATTGCTAAAGTGGCAACACTGACTTAATACATGCCTTATTAAGATATTTTCTAGAGATCATAAAATTTAAAACACACGAGGAGATGAAATTTTCCTTGCCTTTTTCATTTAACAAGTTTATTTTTTCCTTTTATCCCCCCATATATTTTACCCCTATACTTCCTGAATCCCGATCAATTTGCCATGTTCTTAGTAGAAGGAAAAAAAGGAATAACACATAGGAAAGAACCCTTGTCACAGGTATTCATTCCAAAGAGTGGTATACTAAAGAGTTTAACTGTACAATGTGTAATTCTTTTAACCCACAGTCACAATCCATTTCATTTGCATATCTAGCTTGAGGAATTATGGGATATGAGCTATTTCTAGAACCTGATTTGCATAATTGTTCTAATCCTTTATGAGCAGGGTGACATGTGGTCTAACAAAAGATTTTGTTTTTAATTTGTATGTTACTTTATAAACTTTATAAAGATATTTAACACCTTTAGATATACATTTAATACCTGCCTCTATTGAAAGGAACACAATTATACAAAGGCATGATTAGTCTTCTGCTAGTGGCATATGATTTTACTTTTTACTAGTAGGAGGAACAGCTTTGTTCACTGAAAGTTTGTCATTTTAAGTTTTTTTTTTTCCCTAGCACCTCTTGGTGAGATTTAAATTCATTTAAATGTCATAAGAGAATGTACTGTCGTAATGAGCCTCACTGACTCTCCCTGTCTCCCAAATTTCATAATTCATGGGTAGATGACACATTGAGTTTGAAACAGAGGCAGCAAGAAATACTTTTATACATTCTCTTAGAGAGTATGGAATGTGAATGCTCTTGTGACCAAAGAATGTGAGTTTAGCCATTTCTGATTTGAAGATTCTTATTCCATTTGGTTTTCAGTTTCTCATTATGATATTTTTTTCAGGACTGAGATAAAGATGAAAACTCCACTTCGGATGTTTGAACTCTGACCAGTCTCCAGCCTCACACTCTACATTCTGTTTTTCCCCACACCCGGTCTAGCCAGCCCCAGTGGGGAGGGATTTTCACCCAGCCCTGCGTCTTGGTCACAGTGAGAACTAACACCAAGCGAACTGCCTTGCTGTTGCCACTCTGGCCTGACTCACACCTGCTCTGTCCTCGCCGGGCAATCCTGTGATGTGGGTTATAAGTCTTGTCACGTCCTCCTGGTGTGTGTGGCAGCATCGGCTCCAAGACCCAAACCAATCTGCAGGGCAGGGCAACCACTGCACAAGAACGCAGAAACCAAGTGTTTAAGATCACAGAACCAAGTTTCAACTGTAACCAAATGATGCTCTTTTGAAAAGGATGACTCCATTTGTGTTGATTAGGGGAGAAGTGCAAGTGTTTTAGCTGAGTCCCTGAAGCAGAATGGCTGAATTGCTTCTCTGGGCTGCTGGGTGACTTCCTCAGGAGGTTACTCTGCGACCCGCTGGTGGGTTAGCCCTGCCTTCACTCTCTGGTTCCAAAGGAGCCAGATTCAATGCTGCATCTCCCTGATGCAGTGCGATTTACTTTTAAGCCAGTGAGGCAGATAATTTCTGCCCACATTGCATTGCTAAGAACTCAGTCATATGGTCACATCTGGCAAGGGCTGCTGGTAAAAGCAGTCTCTAGATGTCATATTGAGTGGCCAGGTGCCCACTTGGGGGCAAGGCCCCCTTTCTCTTGGGGGAAAGGCAAGGGTAGAGAGAAAAAGGAGAGAAGAGGGGAGAGAGAGGGAAGAGAGAAAAGAAAAAGAGAGAGAATTTGAGAATGAATGAACAGTGGGAGACAGTTGAAGTCTACCAGCCACGACTTCCATTCAGGGATTTTCCCCCTCTCTAACTGAATCCAAGAAAATTAATGAGAGTATTAGTTGTCTCAAAAACTAATGACTATAGACAACATTTAACTTCCCAGAACCCAATCATGACACATAGTTAGCAAATATTTTTCTGAAATTTTTTTTACTTTGAGCAGCAAATATTTTCTTTTAAAATTTATACAAGAATAAATATTTATTCATATACCCATGTCCTGGGTCTGAAAATGTTGTATTCTTCCATTTCAAACTCCAACTTGGGATTTCAAAAATATATCTTCAGTGGAAATGTTTAGGAGGAAAGGTTGATCAGTGAAAGGACCGTGGCAATATCTAAGCAGAGAGCCACCTTAAAGAAAAAGGATTGATGTTCCTGCTGACACAGGAAGGCTGTAGCCATCTTATCCCACCAGGGACCCTGTGGAGAAGGGACCAAACTGACTTGCTTTAAGACAAGACAGGAGAGGTGACAGTTTGAGGGTGTGGTGGGCTGTGGGTAGGGCTGCAGTGACACTGGCATTGAGTTGCTGCTGTTGATAACACACTAGATGATGGAGATGTGGGACTCCCTTAAACAATTTTGTTTAATTTTGTTGATGTTTAAGAAATTCCATAATAAAAAGTGATTGTTTTGCTTGTTTGCTCTGAAGAATGAACCATGTACACTCATGTCAACTTCAACCATAGGGATGGACCTGTTCCAAGTCACACTGAGAAAACTCCACTTGTGGAACTTCTCAAAGGTTATTCAGACCTACCCTTAATAAAACACAATTTTCTCCAATACTCCCTATAAAATTTTTGAGAGTTTCTGTTTGCTAAGTCACTTCAGTTGTATCCGACTCTTTGCGACCCTATGGACTATAGCCTACCAGGCTCCTCTGTCCATGGGATTCTCCAGGCAAGAATACTGGAGTGGGTTGCCATGCCCCACCCCAGGGGTTCTTCCTGATCCAGGTGGGTTCTTTACCAATAGTGCTACCTGGGAAGCCCTGAGTTTCTGCTACAAAAATATTTTTCATAAATTACTTCTCTCAAAAAGAGGAGAAAAAATTGGATTCCAACAATGTGGAAGTTGGTGTATTCTGAAGATGTGAAATGTCACATCTCAAATTATCTTACCTGAGCCCTTCCCCTCAAGCTTTAAAGAGTGACTTAATATAAAAATGTCTTCCTTGAAACCCAGTAAACTAAAGAGCTGACCTAAAACTGGTATTTCTTTAAACAGTATACACACTATTTAAGTGTATGAAATGTTTACCTCTCCATGACTTTGAATGCAAAGTGATAGGCTTTTTCTTAAAACCCCACTGGGAGGCTTAACTTTTTTTTTTTTCATACTGTCATTTCAAATTTTGTACAATACTGAAACAAAATGTTATACAAGCAGATACAAAATATCTTCAGGATAAACCAGTGGTTCTCACAGGTAGACAATTCACCCTAGTCCCTAATCCCTGGGGATATTTGCTGATATCCAGAGACACTTGTGGGTGTCACAAATCAGGGGAACTACCGCCCTCTAGTAGGATAGGAACCAGGAGTGCTTCTAAACATTCTATAATGCACTGAGCAGCTCCAGAACAAAAACTCAATTGACCCAGAAAGTCGCAAGTGTCAAGGTTGAGAAAGTCTGGGTTACAGTTAGAAAATGCCTGGAAATATTCTTCTCAGCCACCACTCCAAAGATCAGGCCGTGGTTTGGCCTGGCTGGCACAATTCACGTTTCGTTAAGGACGAAAATCCCCTGTGGACACAAAGATGAATGCTCTTGATGTATACAATACAGGTAAACCAGTGCATTCTATCATCAGAAGTCATGCTCGTACCCTGATTTTTCACTTTCTTGCTTTCAATCTTTTGTGATATACCTGTGTTTGATTGATAGGCTTACTAGACTAAGCTATTAGTTACAGTTTGCGGCAATATGGGACTCTCTAAAGCATTGTGATGATTTAGGGGCCCAGTAAAATAGAATCCTGGGATGTATGGGAAAGTGGGACAGGTAGAGGGGAGTGTCTGCTTGGGGGTTCAAAAGCTGAGTCAGCTGGGAGGGTGCAGTTAAAGAGTAAGAGAGAGAAGCCGGGGCCCCATGCCCCACTACAGGGTCCGCAGGAAAGACAAGGGACCAGCTAGGCTGGAAGTCAGGCCTGCTTCCCTAATCTTATTCTAAGGAACTTTGAATTGACTCCTCCAATGAGCTATGTAACTGACACTAAAGTGCTCCAGGGGGACCCTTCTGCAAACTTCCCTCTAGAAGTAGTATATGGGTGGGGTGGACAGGAAAAAGAAAATGCATTCGTTTAGGTCTGGAGATCATAACTACTTTTGAGGGTTGCAAGAAAAGACAAAGACACTTCGCTACACATGCGACTTCTAATTAGACAGGCATCTCATAAAGCAGCATTAGTGAAGCAGTAGCTTTTCTACAGAAACATATCCCTTCATGCTTTGTCAGTGGCCCTCAGCCATGGGTGCACCTTAGAAGGAAATGAGTACCTTTAAAAACATAATCCTAACATCCAGACGTCATCCAAGACACGTCAAATCAGAATCTCCAGAGATGGTGGATGATGGAAAATGAGAATGGTACCTTAAGA
This sequence comes from Dama dama, assembly GCF_033118175.1. Lineage (NCBI taxonomy): Eukaryota > Metazoa > Chordata > Mammalia > Artiodactyla > Cervidae > Dama > Dama dama. Next base: position 34,717,226 of record NC_083704.1, on the reverse strand, counting down.
ACAGCACACTAATTAGCGCCTCTAATCTGGGGCAAGGTATACTCTGAAAGTAGGGGGGGTACATAGGGGAAATCACACTTTAAGGATCATGCTGTTAAAGATTATCATCTTGGGGACATGTTAAAAAAATACTAGAACAAAAGCAATTCTTTTTAATGCAGAAGGGAGTTCTGAGGATTAACAAATCAGAAGGGATCAAAGAATGAAAGAAAGATTAATTCTGAGGCTATCACCTGAAATACATGCAACAGGTTGAAACAGAACGCTCATAAAATGTTGCTAGTGAATTTTAGACAGTAACCTTCATTGCATAGCAAAAACATCCTGCTTTTAACATGAAAATGGCCCCTGACTTTATTATCTTCTAAAAAATGAAGTAATAAGAGAGCCAGGGTGAGATTTCTGATGTTAGAACTAAAGAAGAATAAAGTTTGTTTATGTGTTTCATCTATCACTGGGCTGGTTTGCTAAAGTTCCAACCAAAGGCTACACTGAATGCTGGAAAGGAAGAGATCTTCAGCGAGATGAGAGGATTTGTAGGGGAACACTTCTGGCACAAACGTTTCTGCAGTTAGACACGTGCACCCCAATGTTCATCACAGCACTGTTTATAATAGCCAGGACATGGAAGCAACCTAGATGTCCATCGACAGACGAATGGATAAGGAAGCTGTGGTATATATACACCATGGAATATTACTCAGCCATTAAAAAGAATATATTTGAATCAGTTCTAATGAGGTGGATGAAACTGGAGCCTATTATACAGAGTGAAGTAAGTCAGAACGTAAAACACAAATACAGTATAATAACACATATATATGGAATTTAGAAAGATGGTAATGATGACCCTATATGCGAGATAGCAAAAGAGACACAGATGTACAGAGCAGACTTTTGGAGTCTGTGGGAGAAGGCGAGGGTGGGATGATCTGAGAGAACAGCATCGAAACATGTATATTATCAAGTGTGAAACAGATCGCCAGTCCAGGTTGGATGCATGAGACAAGTGCTCGGGGCTGGTGCACTGGGAAGACCCTGAGGGATGGGATGGGATGGAGGTGGGAGGGGGGCTCAGGATGGGGAACACATGTAAATCCATGGCTGATTCATGTCAATGTATGGCAAAAACCACTACAATATTGTAATTAGCGTCCAATTAAATTATTTTAAAAAGTGCTGCTCTTAAGAAAAAGGCTGAACAGTTTTCATGAAAGTCAATGGGTTTCTTTGCCAAGAAATCCAAGGATCCATTTGAGTTTGGTCAGTAGTTTTTGCCGTAAGATCTATTTCTACCTTAGAAAGAATGGAATCCACTCACAACATTTATATCAGACTAGATTGTTGACTTAGGTTCTCTTGCATAAATTCTCACTTTGCCTTACTTTTAGAAATTCTGGCCTATGAAGCTTCAACTTCCATGAAAGCTTGTCCTAGGGACTGGAAGAAACAGCACCACCATACCATCTTTATATCGCAAGGCTTTGTGTGCTTTGCACAGAAATATTTTAAAAACTCTCCATGAAACATGACCACAAGCTTTCTGCAACAACAGTTTGATGAGTGCTGGTAACAAGTTAAAAAGTAATAACCAAATAGAACAGCACACTCCTCAATAAAAATAATAACCGAGAGAGGTAACAAATGACAAAGCTCTGTTTTTCTTTGAATGGTAGTGCGTCAGTAGGTACAGTTCTAAGTTTTCTACACCCAATTCACATAATATTCTCTTGGCTGTGTATACGCAGTCTAAGTTTTTAGGTATTGATTTAAAATATTAAGTTGGTATATATAAAAGCTACATGTCTTTTAACCTGGGGGAAAACAGATGATTGACCCAATCAAGTTTTCACCACTTAATGAAAAAGGATGTGTTGAACATTATGTGAAAACAGCACTGAGCAAAATTGAGCAAAATCACCCATAATTCCACTTGAAGACTATTTTTCTTCCCCAACAAACTCACCGAGGAATGTTTTCTTGAACGCAAACTAAACTGAACCAAAAATAATCCTTCTACGGCCAAGTGTGGTATTAAGAACAGCAAAATTCAATACACTTATAGCACACGTTACCCCAGGGGAAAAGTTATATATAATATGCAACTGTAAGTCCTGGCTGAATAAGTAACTATAAAATGAACAATTACTTCTTGTGGGTTAGTGGGTTGGCATGGCCACTTTAGTCAGTTAAACACACTTCAGAAGTTGTTTATTTGCAAATTTGAATCCATTTACAATACTTGCTGGGTTTTTTCAAGGCCAGGCTACACCGGCATCGCCATAGGCCAGGACCTAGCGCCCTGTCTAACCACTTATGATCAATACCCATTACTATTTGCTGAATCAAGACAGTGAAATGCCATGAGTCCATTTTCATTACAGTTATGCATGTCGTAATTTTCCTTCATTCCCCCAAACCTCACCGATTTACACATTATTTTTGTACTACCACAAAACTCATGCAAGCAGAACTTTCCTGTATGTAAAAGGAAAATGTACACACTGTTAGGGCTATATTATGAACTCTGGAGTCTTTACCCATTTTTTTAATATGGGCTATATAGAAATCCGCTTGTAATAAAAACTGACAACTGTGACAAAAATAAGGATATAATATTAAAAATAAATCAAATGATATACAGTACTGTCATTGTTCTGATACAGAATTTTTACACAGCAATAGTGGTACGTACAAATGACAGGGTGTCAGGCAATCCATTACAACAGACCTTTGGGTTACAGGTAAAGTTTAAATGACAAATTAATACTGATTTTAAAATGGTAACTAGTGTTATGCCAGATTAAAATCAATACCTCCTCTTCAAGTGACATTTTCTGGAACATCTCTAACTAGGAGACTTTTGTTTTTAAAAAAATCTTTATAAAAGGAAAAAGAAATAAATGTAGTATCGTACTGGAAAATGTTTTTTTAAAAAAATTCCAAATCTATAAATCTGGACTAAATTAATTTGACTTCCCATTCTCTCTGACCTTACACTGGTCACCCGCAGACCTGAAACCCACTTACGTAAGCAGGTTCAGTCAAAGTTCAGAAGCAGCCCTGTCTCTACTCCCTATAAGAGAAGTTTAGGGTTTCCACTGTTTAAGTATCAGGCAAGAAAGCTTGATTCTCATCAGTGATTCTGCCAGCAAGCTCAAGGATATGGATCCTCACTTTAAAATGCTAGAGGGTCAGGGAGGGAAATGCCAAACAATAAAATGAGAGTCTTAAAATTCATTGGGGAATGAAGGAAAGCGACCCAAGTGTGCGTGTGTGCTTGTGTGTGATGGGACAGGGCTGGAGGCAGGGTATGTTTAGGGGAAAAAAATTTCTGTAACAAAATAACAAATTTGTATTCTCTGCACTTCTGTGAAAATGGATGAGTTATTGACATTAAAAAAAAAAAAGCCAAATGAAAACACAAACAGGGAAATGAAAACTGTTCCATAGTGTCCTGCGCTTTATGTTTCTATTCAAAATGTAAATCCCCTTTCAATCAAAAAAAAAAAAGTACAACATCATTTAAAAATCAAAGAGGGAAATGTGACTTAGAGAACTGAGGAAGCAATAGCATTTCTTTCTGGCATATTATTTATTTGACACAATCACAGGTGAACAGGCTTTACAGATATCGTGTGGCCGTTCACATTCAAAGCTTCTCCTCTAAAGTGATTACTTCCGGGCTGAACAAGTATATCGTTTAGACGAATTCCGTGAACAGGCTAAGTCGGGCAGGCATGGACATGTGTAATGCTTTCTTTCCCCCATATATGGAACCTAAAATAAAAAAAGAAAACTGAGTTAGAGCAGGAAATGTTAAAAAAAAAAAAAAACTATTCTTAAGGAATTTATTTGATTAATAAGTTACTGTTTATTAAATATTAACTGTTCCTCAAACAATAGCATCTATGTTCATGTATTATCCTTTCGTATCCTTACAACCACTCTGTGAAAATGGCTAATAACTTTAATCACACCCATCTTATAGATGAGAGACAGAGGCACAGAGAGGTTAGGAACTTGCCTGAGGTCACATATCCAGAACTTGAAGTTTGGCTGGCAAATGGACCTGAAGGACCAAGCTTTTAATCAGCTAGCTACACTGTCTTTTACTTTTTCTCATTTAGTTCTTTTTTAGAGTGTCCTGCTACTGAAGCTCCTTGAAGAGAACATAACTTTATGGGCACAACCACATGCATACAATGAGCAAATAAAAATTCACTGATGACGAGAAATGTATAAATTCATACATTTGTGCAAAGATGTGAGGGAGTTCCCTGGCAGTCTAGTGGTTAGGATTTGGTGCTTTCACTGCTGTGGCCTGGGTTCAGTCCCTGGTCAGGGAACTGAGATCCTGCAAGCCAACAAAACCAGGGAAGGAGGCAGCCCAATTTGTAGAAAGGCAACAGAGCAAACCCCAGGCAGGGAGAGCCAGCAGTGAAAGGTCGCTCTCACCCCAAGCACAGTTCAGTTGCTGTTTCTAAGAAACTGCTTGTGCCTTGGGTGAAGCTAGGTTGAGGAGGGTCAGCTAGCAACTGGTGTGGCTGTTCTCTGTGCCCGGGGCAAGTGAAGGACTCAAAAAACATGTATGCTTTCTGGAGGCAAAGAGCAAAACCCACTTTTCTTCCCATAGGAATGGTGCCCTCTCAAGAATCTGCCTGCTTTGCAAGGCATAGGGAAAGTTTAACTCTAGGCCTGCAAGTGGTTGATATTAATGAAATGAGATGGCAAATTACCAGATTGAGGGTAATGTTAGAGAGGAGAGCTATTGCAATCTCATGCCTTCAGGGGATTCTTCCACAGTTCACACATGGCACAGAAATGCATCCTTCCTGCTTCCCAGCTCAAATGCTTCCTTTGGTATCATTCTAGCGCATTTTCTATTCTATTCCACCAAAACAGGCTACCCCACATCAGTGATCTATCCTTACAAAGAAAATCTTGAGATGCATCTTCCAGATGCCTTCTAAATCATTTCTTTCTGCATCAAACAAAAGGCTGAACAAAAGGCTGTCTGCAGACAGTGGCAGATGCAGAGAGTGGCAGAACCATTCTAACCTTATTTCCAGGTTGAATTGATTGGATGGACCCAATTCTATGGGTGTTCAGCAATGGTCAAGGCTAATTATTCTGGGCATCATCTTTGGATGCTACCATGCTCATGTTCTCCTTACCTTTTCTTCTCTTCCTCTTTCTTCTTTCCTACCTTCCATTTCCAAAATGGCTCTGGAAGGGCCAGGGAGATGGTTGAGATCAATAAATTCAAAGGGAAGAGTAGGCGCGTGGGGATGGCACGTGGGGAACAGGCAGGACCATCCCAGTCCCTTTGTCCTTTTGTGAGAGCACTACTTCCAAGGCTCTAAGGGCAGTGTCTACACGGGGGCACGTGGCCACGGGTCCCATGCAGACACAGACTAGAATGGTTCTGTCACTGTGTGTGTCGAAGGGTCCATGGAAGGCTGGCTCATTCATTGCCCCTGAGAATATATCAGAGGAGGTGGGGGCAGCAGGAATGGCTTGGACAATTACAAGTGGATGGCATGCGACATAATAACTCATGACTTTGACCTAGAGATTTTGAGAGATTCCTTTCACTGAGCCCCAAACTACTGCATGAGCCAGTGGTTCTCCATTTGGGGTGAGGCTGCCCCAGGAGATGGCTGGCGACGTCCAGAGCCATTTTTCTGTGTCACAGTGAAGGGAGGGGACATCTAGCAGATAGAGGCCAAGGATGTTGCCAAACATCCTACAACTCAAGGGACCTTCCCCATGGCAAAGAATCATCTGTTCTCAAATGTCAACAGTGCCAAGGTTGAGAGAAACAAACACAGGCAGCAAGGAACGGGAGCCTGGAAAAAGGGAGTGCTACCTGTAACAGGCATGTCACTGCTCCACATGGAGAACACCCACCAGGTGTCTTCTATTCATTCATTCAACAGACACTGCCAGCGTGTCACCAGCATATCAGGCCCTGTTTTAGGTACTGAGGATACAGTGATGAGTCAAACAAGAAAGGTCTCTGCCCAACACGGAGTGTCACATCAATGACAGATACGCAGTAAGACAGTTTCAGCTACTAAGAAATCAAGGCTTCAGACTGATGCTCTGTGTACCTCGACACTGCGGTCACTCCTGGGCCTGCCATGTGGGTTCTCAGCAGCTAAAGCAGCAGGAAAGAGAAAATAACTCTCACTAGCAGCCTGCCACAGGCCAGGCCACAGAAAGGCATGATGTCTGAATGTCATGTTAAAGCTGGATGCCAGATTTCTGTCTCCCTGTGACACAGGCTAAGTGGCTTCCTCATGAGGGGAAGAGACACACCTGACCGAGGTCATCAAGCCACAAAAGGAACATGTCACAGTCAAACCCATCTCCATCTTCTTCCAAATACTACCAGGCCCAGACTCCAGGCCCTGGGAAGAAGAGGGAATCTTTTAGTTCTGAGTGCATAACACTCAGCCTAGTACAAAGGACACACTCAAAAATATATGTGTCAAATGCTTGTCTTCTACCCCAATCCCACCATAGGCTGTGACCTCCCTGAGGGGTAAAGAGGTGACCTTCTCAGGTCCTGGGGCTCCACCTTCATCCTGAATCCCCCTGCCTGGCACCAAACTCAGAAACCAAAGGCTCTTGCTTATGTAGGGTCCCTCCAGGGTCTAGGAGGGGCCCTGGCAATGTGTTCTCAAGGTCATGTGCTTTTGCGAAACCTTCAAAAAGGCCTATTATTCTTTTTCTTACCCAGGGCATCATGACTGTGTAAACATCAACCTAGATTTGTTGCAACTCAATTTAACACAACGATTAGACTGGCAGGTTCCTTTATCCCTGGGTGCCCTTTCCTTATATTTATCCTTTTTCAAGATCCAGCCTGTGTTTTTCCCTCCCTCACCCGAGCTTTTCTACACTGGGCCAGCCTGTAGCAGTTTTCTCCTCCATCTACGTGCTCTCCATCACACAGACTACCATTTCTGACATGGTGAACACCCCGTAGATATCTGCCAATTTCTTGACTGTCCCATTCACTGCTATTTCTACACATGTATGGCAAGCCTAGTAGCTGCTTGACAGTCACACATGCACAAGAAAGTGTTCACAGAATATGCATCTTTAGATGAACAAATATAGCCAAGGAGCTAATCATGTACCAATGCGAGGGTTTACTTTAGAATCAACTATCCACTCAAGTCAATGTTTCTAATACTATAGATTTCCAATCAGCAAATTCTCGGAGTTACCAAGGCAGAACCTTCAGCACTCTTGAGAAGGCATGATGCCCAATACATTTGTAGCATTTTTAAAGAGAAAACAGAGCTGATATGAAACCAAAATATTATTTGCTATCTCTCAAAACAGAGTCGATTGTGTTAAAGAAGGAAACACAATGGGATACTTGAAGAAAAGCTGAGTCACGTGACATAAAAAACACTGGCCCAATAATGTTTTTCCTTAATAAAACTGGTTTTGTTACCACCTTATCAATAGAAGTATATAGTTCAAAAAAATTCAAATGGTATAAAAGTACATAAAATACAACTGACAAATCCCATATTCCCACAGTTTCTGGTTTTAATAGCTATGAGGAGTACCACTGTATGCTTTCTTCTAATATTTTTTTTTCTTTTGGGAATAGGCATATATTCTCATGGCTTCTCAGGTGGCACTACTGGTAAAGAATCTGCCTGCCAATGCAGGAGATGTAAGAGATGTGGGTTCAATCCCTATTCTTGCCTGGGGAATCCCATGAACAAGGAAGCTGGCGGACTACAGTCATAAGGTCGCAAAGAGTCGGCCACAACTGAAGCACCTTAGCACAGCACATATATTCTCTGAACCCTAAAAAGACAATTACTGATCTCTCGCCTTCCCGTGAGCATCACGTTAACCTGGGGCCTGTGCTGACGGAAGTGGGCCTGACACAGACCTGGGCCTTCCCACTGCACGGTGTCCCCAGAAAAAATAAAGAAAAACAGGGAATGGTGGGCCAGCCTCCTCGGTTGTATGGAACTCGACTTGAGTTGGGGAACCTTGAGTCTCTGGGACTAGAGGGGCATAAAAGATATGTAAGAAATAAGAGTGGTAGTTTCTGTGGGTCAAAGGGGCCCCCCGACACACACACGCATCCTGGCAATCGTGTGTGGCAGCCACCAGCACCTGCGTGGATGACGGCAAAAGAAGCTGTGTGCTTGGGGAGCTGATAAGTTCCCTAGAGGGTGAAGATGCTGGATCTCCTATGCTGTGTCTTGGAAGGCTAAGTAAATGAAGTATTAGACAGTGGTGCTCACCTGGGGTGATTCCAGCCCCCTGCAATGCCCAGGGGGACATCTAGAGACCATTCTGGGATGGGGTGCTATGGGATCTAGCCGGTAGAGAGTAGGGATACCAGTAAACATCCAACAATGCCCAGGGCCACCCCACAACAAAGAGTCATCCAGTCTAAAATGTCAAAAGAGCCCAGGCTCAGAAGTCCTGTTGTTAATTGGAAATTATTTTCTTCAGAAAAGGAAAATGTGTTAGTCAAGTTTTAAAGTGCAACTCAAAAACAAAAATAAAAAACCAAAGCAAGTGCTAAAAAATGTTAACATAAAAAATGGAGCAAAATTTAAAAATAAGGTTAATTTTTTGAAGGAAATATAGTTGATTAAATTTAATATTTTAATAAAATAATAAGCAACAAAAGTACTCATCACATAATTTTTAAACTTCTAAAGCCCATGAGTAAACAGTATAGGACGGACATGACTAACCTTTGTAAGCTCTGTTAATAAAAGTGCGGGTACTAATAGAAACTAGTGTTTCTTAAACAGCAAAGTGTTCCCAGTAGATATGTGATTTAATAATGCATTCTTACTTATTCAAAATGACTTGTTAAAAAAATCAATACATGTTATAACTACCATCTGCCTAAAAATGTGTTTAGAAAGCATGCATCCTATCCCTTTCAAGTAGACATATTTTATTTTATTTTTGAATGATCAAATGTGAAGTTAAAAATTTTACAATTATAAAATTATAGCCTAGGAGTGTCTAAACTGTCTAATTAATTGATACATCAGAAACAAAATAGCAAAATGAATTCAATAGTTTCTACCTATAGGTCTTAATTTCATTCATCAAATACTGTTCACTCTATCAAAATAATATCAGTGGCTAATGTCCAAGCGAAACCAGAATAGAAAGTTTAAAATTAGAGCAGGTATAGTCCTCACCTATTCACAGTCTTGTGTTTTTAATACACCAATCCCTGTGACCACAATCAGAGTTAATCTATTTTTTTTTTAGAAGGCAAAAAGAAAATGGAGGGGGGAACATAATGAACACATCACACTTAAAAGAACTCTTATACAGCGTCCATCTATATTTTTACCATCTACTAATGAACTGTAAAACTTTAGAGTGGAGTCTCACCAGGACATATTTATTTAAAAAAATTTTTTTTAGTTGTTTTGAATAGAATATAGCTGAAAGACACTCTGGAAGAACTAGGTTTTCACCAGGATAAGTTAATTTCACTCAGAACAAGTAATAACTCTGGGACAAGAACTATGTTATTGAAATCACCTATGAAAATGTATTTTCAAGGCAGTAAAATAACCAATATGAACAGCTGTAATATTGAGGTCTAAAAACATGGTTCAAGTGGACATCTGAATGGGGGTAAATTCAGATCTGACATTAAAATCTTACTTTTTCAGTACTTTCAGTTCTTTTATCACTTAACTTTACTATGAAAACCATAATCTGTTATGATTGACTTTATCAAAAGTGTGATTAAAATCACAGCACAGAGATGCTCCTGGGTTTATGGCAGGAGAACGATTTTGTTTTCTTTCAAAACTGACTTTGCATTAAATCTGAACTAGAAACTATAGGAACCAGGAAAACAGAATCTGGTTCTCTTGTCAAAATATCTCAATATTTGGAAACCTCATTGGAACTACAGGATGAGACAAATTTCAACCCTGGACTATTATGTGTCAACTCAGGGAGCATCTTCCCTACACAAACCCATCTGGGTTAACTGCCCTGAAAAAGAGTTCAAATTAAACATAACCACAGCTTTCACTGAAGTAGATGCCAATGGAGTGATGGACAGAGCGAAATCCAGAGCCTATTCTCTGACCTATCGCCTTGGGACCTCAGTCACATACTGAGTCCCTGTGAAGCTGAATGTTGTGCAGAGGATGGGAGAAAACCAAACCTTACTTCGCAGACTTGTTGTATTAAATGAGAATCACAACATTTAGTGTCATATCGAGGATCTGGTACACCATGGCATACAAGTGGCAACTAGTACTGCTATTTGTACAAAAATAGTTGCCCAGAATGTGTCATTCTTGACTTGTTTTAGCAAACCAGCTGGGGTATCCGAGGTTATACTAACAATGTACAAAGACAATTAATTCTGAAAGAACAGTGAATTAAGAGTCAACTCTTAAGCGACAGCGACTCCCACGGACAAAAGATGACTCGCGTTGGATAAGGCTGATGAAAAAAACTGAGACCAATGCCAAAGGCAGCTGGGCAGGCTTCACCTCCCCACCCCCTCCCCCACCTAGGGGAATGGGGTTAGCGGCTTGGCACAGAGCCAGACAACTAACGGTTTTGAAACCTTTCCTGTCTCAAAATGGCCAGGAATAAAAGGTGCATATCATGCTTACAAATGACAGCCCCGACTCAAGCGGTCAAACCACGGTGAGGAATGGTACCAATGCAACAGGAAGTGTTTCTCAAGGAAACCACGGGAGAGCCCAAGGTCATCATGAGATGGCTCTAAACAACTAGGGTCCCCACTGCAGCACATTGAGCGAACTCCAGCCTATTTATTTCCATATTTCATTCAGATAGAGTCAAAACCTTAGCTGTTATCTGTAACTGTGGAGTATAGGAAAGATATTTGGCTCCATTTCAATTTTAAACCCTAAGCCACACGTGGCAAAAAGAAGAAGGCAGAATGCAGAATTCAGTTTGCTTTGAGAACATTTAACCTGTTTTTAGAGGATATGACGGCTAGAGAGAGAACACTGCAGAGGACTGAACTTACCTCCAACAAGCCACCAGGCCTGGGACGTGTCCTCCAGCACACACATACCACACCGCACCCACCCCTGCACCCTGGACCCCATGTAACTGCTGGTAAGTGAGGATGTACTGACGGCCCAAGAAGAGCAAGGCACCTGCAGCCTGGCACCCCTGGGGGATTTGGCTGGAACCATACTGGGTTTCAAATGTTTTGTATCTGAAGGACACGGATTCTCCAGGCTCCACAGACTTCTCCGCTCCCTCCTACCTGCCACCCACCCACTTGCAGAAGTCCCACACAGCTCCCTGGCCCCTGCAGACAGGAGGGTCTGCAACGCCTGAGGACACAACCTCTGTAGTCCTGTCCCACCCTCCCGTCACTCTTGCCACTTCCTGTCAATAACTTTCTAAAAATGGTGTTTAGGTCATTGTGATATTGAGCTGTTAGATAGTAGAATAAATTGGGAAGGTTAACATCATGAATCTCCAGGGTTGTGAACATTGCATCCTGTGGAGAGAGTCAAAATGTAGGACTTTCAAATTAAAATACAAGAGTGATTGCATCATGGATCATTTTCCACAAAACCCAAAGCACAAACTTATGTGCTTCTGCCTTTTCAGTAGGTCTGACATTAAAACGTTTTAAAAGGGCTTTCATATTCTGATTTCACCAAAGAAGTATACACAGTATTTTATATATACACATATATATGTATATAATATAAATGGTAATATATATACATAAATGGTCTTTTAGGATATAAAATATATTCATACATCGAAAAGTAATATATATTTATATCCTAAAACTGTTAAGCAAAATTCAGTGTTTCAAATTATTTTCATGAAATGTTTCTAATGCCATGAGAACAAAGATAAGTAAATGATCAATTAAATAAGGATGGTAAGAATACAGTTCTCTCAGATGGAAATGGAGAGGAGAATGGAAGAGGTGTTCTACTTCATCTTCTCTGATTTCCAATTTCTAGCACGTTTCATGTCATAGAGGCCTTGCTTGGAGTTGAGTAACTGAAAGGTAAGAGAACCAACAAGAACACATATATACTAACTTTATGACTCATCGGATGGCAACTGTCTCCCACTTTGCCCATCGGTGTGCAGATCCGTATGCTCTTAACCCAGATACTAACAGCACAGCACATGCCTCCACCACACTGGGGGTCATTTTTGCAGGCCTGAAATGTAATAAACAAACAGATAAATGAAGATAATCAGAACGACTCAGGCTAAAATTAGCAGTTAAAAAAAAAAGCCCTTTTAATATCCCACAGCTATGATTTTAATAATCTGACATGATAAAAAAAAACTGTAATCATTTATTTGAACATATTTACAATAAAATCTGATCAGAGGAGATTTTCCCACTTGGTGGAAAAAAAGAAAAAGCCTAAATAATGGCCCATACATTATGAAAATTTTAAACCCCAACACTTTTCAAAAAACAAAATTAGCTCTCTTTTTCTAGTGCTTTATGGATGAAACAGCTTTGAACTTGAAGGCGTTTATATTGGTCTTTTACCATACATGGCCATTAGGAACTACATAAATCAAATCACAAGATTCTATAACTATTAATTGTAGAATAAAGTGGGCCCAACTGTAAAAGGAGATTTAAATAGTCTCTAAAACTATCATGAAATGCTCCAGATCCACAAAGATACCAATGTAAATTTAAAAGTATAACTCATTTTCTCTTTCAAATATTTGCATTTTGGTTCATGAGATTTGACGTTGCTCACACCTCTGACTTGATTTTCACCATTCCTTTTGAAAGAAAGAAATTTCATAGGCTGAGAATGGGCAGACCAATACTTTTGCCTAATGTTACTCTTTTTTTTTTTTTTTTTGGGTGAGTAACCTGCAAAAAGGAAATTATTGCCTTAGGGTATACATATGTGTATAATATAAGATTAATGAAACTATTCTATGAGATCTATCAGATTCAGAAATGCAAGTGACAGATGCAATTATCAACAGTGATTACTCAAGACACTTGTTCCTAATATAAAAATTGTAAATACATATAATCAAAGAATCAACTATGGAGGAATTTCCTCACTTGACTAAACAGAAGTAAATAATAAAGTGTAAGCTTATTTGCATGAAAATAGATCCAAAGAACTATTGTTCTTTCCTAGAACCATCCATAAGTAGGATGCTTTGTTTGAATGGTTTTCGGTAATCTCTTTTGATAGTGTTAAGGTGAGAACATCCTATACTATATATGTAAGAAGCTAAAAAATCTATAATTTAGACAAATTTAAGCGCAGATTTAATGGAAACAACTAAGACACTTCTTCAGAGTTCTTAGTTTTGGGGACAGCTATAACTTCTCAAAACAAATATATGGGGATACTCTTATTCATTATTTTTTCATTAAAGTAATCAGCTATATTATTTTAGAGTTATTTATTTCCCCCATTAGAATTTTTTCTTGGGCTAATTAAAACAAGTATTGGATTAAAAACTACAATTTTCATCTTGGGGTGTTTGGACATTTATAGGAAAATATACAAACAGTTCCATTTTTCCAGTTTTTGTCTGAACAGCAGAAATCACACATACGTAGCCATTACATTCCATAAATGAGATGTTCACTATATGATCTTTTTCATTACAGTTTTAACAAATCTATGAGGACATATAAATCAATTCAAAAACAACTGTGTTACTACCTCCCCAAAAGTAAATATTTAAGGTGGAGGTTTTAGGCAATATTTCATTTCAACAGATGCTCAAGACCAGGAATTCTAAAGCCCCACTAGCTCTTTTAATAAGACAATCAAAATCCAGCCAAAATCTCTTAAATTTCAATCAATGACTTGGATTTTAAACATCCTAGAGATGACATATCTAGATAAGTTACTAGGTTTTTCATTTGACTCCAGATGGTTTCTGTCATGGAAACATAACTGTATTTCTTTGTTGCCATGCTGTTTTAGAGAAATTTTTAAAGATCCCTTTATTTTCTAGCACTGATTTGCAACAAGAAACAGAACACATATAATCGTATAAGCCCAGTTTAAACTTTAACAGATAAACATTCAATGTGATAAAATTTCACTTTGTAAAAATAAGGTTCAGTCTTTGGAAATACTTATAAAGACTTGCATAGGTTTATATATTTTTAATTAGACAGCTGTTTCTTAATGCCCTTCATCTTTAACCCACTGCAAATCTATTCAAATGGTGTTGTCTTGTGAATGGAACAAAAAGATACTTATATCACAAAGGAATTTGAGGCTCAGAGGATTAGGAGAAATTTAAAGAGCCAGCAGGGGAAGACAGGAAAAACCAATCAGATTTCAATTCTCTTGTATTAGAAAGACCTGTAAAAACTTTTTTTCAACCACAAGGACTAACAAAGCTATTCAAATACATCTATATCTGTAAAAATCTCTACAAACTATACTAATAAATATCACAATACTTATTAATTAAGTATCTCTTGGCCATAACCCAAATATCTATTGGTTGTAACCAAATACTGTTATAATACAAGGACTTTCAATGTGCTATAAGCACATGGAGACAATAGTGCTTAATTTTCTCAAGACAATGACATTTCCCTTAAATTTAAATGATATTTCATTATCTGTGTACTATCATCTCAAACATATAAGTTTTTTCTTTAAACCCTATTATGTGCACTTAGATATTTGAAATAATCTAATGGAGGTGTAAAATACTTTCAGACTTAGAAGAGTTGAACAATCAGGAAATGGTAGCGATTCTGCATTGTTGGCATAAAGTAGACATTTTCATTTTGTGCTGTAACGTTATCCTTCCAATGCACACAAAGAAAACTGTTGGTGGACCTAGGAGAGAACTAAACTAGTTCCTACTTCCACAAATGATGACATCTCTCTAAACTGAAACATCTACTTGGTCACCTACTCCATAATTAAGCCAAAGCACTGTAGGTGCTTTATCAGGAGCAGGAAACAGAAAACTTTTATAAGGAGAATCTCAGGATGTTGGGGGAAAAAATGAAAAACGCTGGAACTCGGAAGAAAGGACCCACGTTGCTTTTTAAAAGTGCACTCATGACCTTGGACCAAGTTATATCAAAGGGTTTTTGCAGAGGATGCTTTGGGGAGCAAACTCCTCAACCGCAGAATTAAGACTCCCAGGATCTGGGGGTCTTGCCCCTTTGCATTTTAAGGCACCTAAATTTTAAGGACAGAGGCTGGAAAAGCCGGGAAAAAGTGCTCGAGAAAACTGCCAAAAGAAACTTCTTCTAACTTAAGAGAAAAAAAGACCAAACACGAGGCCAGAGGGGCAGGCAAGCAGGAGAAGGTGGTGGGGAGCGACTGTAGTCACATCTTCTTCCAGGGAGCGCCTGATGTCCTGGCCGTCCGTTGCTTAGGGATCAGGGCACTTTTCCAGCCGCTCCAAGGGGCGAGTGGGGCAGGTGACCCGGTCCGGGATAACCCTCCCGCGCCCCCACCTCCGGTCGCGGTACTCACCCCGTCTCCCGCTCGGTTCCCGCCCCCACGACCGCGCGGCATGAGGAGGGCGCGCACCCCGGGTGGACAGGTGCGCCCCGGCCGCTTACCCCAGTGATGATCGCGGCGTCGCCGGCGGGAGGCGTGAGCAGCAGCGGCAGCAGCAGCAGCAGAAGCAGCAGGCGGGCGCAGCGCGGGCTTCTCATGGCACCCTCGGGCCTGGGCGGCTGTTGGGGGACCGTTGGGGACGCGCGGGCTGGAGCACCGAACGCGGAGTGCCGGACTGGCCACTCGCGCGATCCTGCCGGCGGTTATAAAGGCGAGCCCCGACGTGACTCACGCAGCCGCCCGGCCGGCCGCACGCGCGGGGGACACGGCGCGGGCACACCCCCGCCCCCACCCGCCTGTCCCGGCTCCACGTGTCGCCGTGGTGCCGGGCGCCCCCACTCCGGGCGCTACGCAGGCAGCGCCCCCCGCGCGGCGCCCGGCTCGCGGCCAGCCCCTTGCCCCGCGCCGCCACTGCCTTCCGCACGCGCCCGCACGTCTTTTGTGGTCGGAGACACCCCCTCTGCTGTCCTGGTTTCCCCAGCTCCACGTACTCAGCGCTGCAAACTTGCAGCTCATTTGCTCTCCAGATGTTTAGGGAGTGCCTACAAAGGTGCTGCATTGGAGAAGGCAATGGCAACCCATTCCAGTGTTCTTGCCTGGAGAATCCCAGGGACGGGGGAGCCTGGTGGGCTGCCGTCTATGGGGTCGCACAGAGTCGGACACGACTGAAGTGACTTAGCAGCAGCAGCACACAGCTGCTGGGCGCTGTGGACACACCGGGGAGCAAGGACGGGAGGTGCCAAAAGCAGCTCAATGGATTAATTTCTGTACGCCACCTACTGCCACTCGGTTTGTCCTTAGGGTCCAGGAACTGAAAAGACAGGCAGCAAACAACCTGGAACCGTAGGAAACATGGGGGTTAGGGAGGGCAAAATTACCCCTCATCCCACATCCCTGACGACACTGAGGGACTTGTCCTTCCAGCTGTGGGAGTCCAATTTATTTCTTTCATTTCAAGGACTGTCCTCCCTTTCTCCTCACATCTGTTCCCTACCCTCTGCTCTCTGATTTTCCTCGCATTCATTTCTTCCCTTCAACGTCGCGCCAGCTTCAGGCAGAGCAGTTCGGGATGATGCCAAAGCGAAATGAGATCGCCAAGCTCCGGATGCCAGCCTGAGGCACCTTACGCTCCAGGTAGGCAGCTCTCTTACTTTCCAGTCCAAGATAATCATCTTTCGGTCTTTATAAGACACGATAGGACGTTACTGGGATTCGTTCATTTGTGTAAACATGACTTGAGTGCCTACTGGTTTCTAGGACCCCAATGAGAGGACCAGTGAGAGCTTCCCCTTCCACTGTGACCTCGAGTCTAGCTTCAAGAATCTCAGCGGGTTTATCCTCAAGGAAATTCTTTCGAGAATACCTAGGTGTGACCATGCCAAACTTGTTTCCACCAAAGTTCTGGGAAGCTCTACTTTATTCCTTGAAGCCTCAGCTTTCCCTGGCCCTGTTGAAAAGCAGATGTGTCTTCCAGTTTCTATAATAAATGCAGTGGGGAGAGCCAGGACAAAGTTACTTTCAGACTGTGGGGCTCCCCCCATGCCAAAGCATTCAGACTAAATGTGGAAAAAAAAAAATTTAAAACAGCAATTATCCGAATGTTAAACAGCTGAGTATTTGGAAAACTAAATCTTTGACTGATTTTTAAAAACTCTTTTCATGAGTGTTTTTATGTTTGAGAAATGTCTTTAAAGAGAAAACAAAAAAGCATCAAACTTTTTTTTAACATTAAAAAATTTTAAAAATTGGATTCACGGTAAAGTCAGTGGAAACAGTAGCAAGTGACAGATTGATGGAAAGTTTCATTTTCCAATCTCCATGCCAATGGTAGCATGGGAATGCTGCCAGGTAAATGTAAAAACCAGTCAACATGGATTTCAACATTCCTACAACTTTTTTTAATGGTCTAATTTATATTTGTTACTGCTGAATGCCAGCTTGGGTATTCCTTGCTTCTCCAGGCATAAAAAACAGTCTATGTCTCTATAGTAAAGTCAGTTTTCAAAAGCAGAAGGCTTCACACACTGCTGTTTGGAAAACAATCCTCATAAAGATGTTTTGAAACAAAGTTGGAAACACTTAAAATTAGGGTTGGTTTGGTTTCATGTTGATTCTTTTGATCCTGCTGTTTCTTCTAATTGTTTTAATGCTTAGAGGAGAAATGAAGGCCTCTGATATGACAGATCTTTGCATCCATGGCCAAGTTAAAAAATTGAAGTCTGAAAGTTGGTTGCATCTTATAAAAGGAAAGATGGAAAGCTGAGTTTAACTAGTTCATAAAAATGAGCTAGGGAAGCCATTGTTGAAATAGAAATTGAAGAGTAGTTTGACTATTCTATTCTCTTTCTAATTGTTAATTTTGCCACATGATCAATGCAACCTTGGGATATAGGAAAAAAAGCAAACTTTGTGTAGTTCAGAATCTAGATTCCTGTTGTCTAGCAGACCATCAAAGGAACAGGTGAATTGAAGGAGCAACACAGAAAAGTCCATAGACCTCACAATTGTAAATTAGACTGAGCTGGATTGGAATTCGCAGTGACCCGTGGGCAAGCTGCTTAAAAACCTCACTAAACCTCTGTCTTCTCACTTGTAAAATGGATAAAAATACCAGTCTCATGGTAAACAACCTCCATGGTGTTTAAAGAGTATAATACCTAAAACATGCTTAGCACAGTCTTTAGAACATACCATGAGCCCTGTTAAGCATAGCCTCCTAGTAAGTGTTATCCTTTGGTATTCTCTGACAACTTCAGCCAACACAGTTTTTTCCTCTCTTGCCCACCAGATTAGATTAAATCCTAAATCCAACAACTGGTGTCCTTATAAGAGAAAGAAGAGGGATACCTGGACACAAAGCGACACAAGGAGAAGGCCAAGTAAAGTTGGAGGCAGAGACTGGAGTAATGCATGTACAAGTCAAGAAATACCAGGGATTACCAACAGCCACCAGGAAGAGTCAACAAAGATTGTCCCCTAGAGCCTTCAGAAGAAGCATAGTCTTATTGACTTCTTGATTTTGGACTTTCAGCCTCCAAAACTGTGAGAGAGTAAGTTTCTATTCCAGGCGAGGGAGGCTGGAGGGGTTCACAATGCGTGTACACTCAGTCGTGTCCAACTGTTTGTGACGCCATGGACTGTAGCCCACCAGGCTCCTCTGTCCGTAGAATTTTCCCAGGCAAGAATCCTGGAGTAGAGTACCATTTCCTACTGTAGGAGATCTTCCCAACCCAGGGATCGAACCTGCTCTTCCTGCATTGGCAGGCAGATTCTTTACCACTGAGCCACCTGAGGGATGCACACCAGCTCTCAAATGCCTCTATCTGGAAAAAAAAAAAAGCCTCTGTCTGAAATTGGCATATATCATTTCTGCTCATGTTTTACTGGCAAAAAAAAAAAAAAAGACTTTGTCTGTCTTCAAGGGACAGACAATGAATGTGAGTCTGTAATACCCTCTGTTTTCTGAGGACCAGAAACTGGTGAGCAGTGCCATATTTTACAGGAAAGGGACCATCTGTGGTTTGTTCTCTTTAATGAGCATGTAACAGGGGAAAACCTTTGCATTCTATTACAAGCTAACCACTAAAGGGATGTCATCTATAAGTTTAGACTATACATAAAGGGCTTCCCTGGTGGCTCAGATGGTAAAGAGTCTGCCCGCAATGCAGGAAACCTAGGTTCGATCCCTGGGTTGGGTAGATCCCCTGGAGAAGGAAATGGCAACCCACTCCAGTATTCTTACCTGGAGAATCCCATGGACTGAGGAGCCTGATGGGCTACAGTTCATGGGGTCACAAAGAATCAAATATGATTCAGGGACTGATACATACACATACTACATGATGGTCCATCTCTGGGAACCCTGCTTCGCAGGTAATGAGTATCAGTTGAAATACCTTTCTTTAGCTCACAGGAAACATCCTGACCAGGCCCACCCATTGATGACTGCAGGGAGAAATTGACTTATCTCCTCTGGAGGCTGATGGGAATCAGGAAATGTTTGAACTTACTTCCTCCCCTTTTAGGATAAAAGAAGCCTAAATTCTAACTCAAGCAAGAGGGTTCTTTGTGACAAAGTCCACCATCTTTTCTGTTTGCTGACTTTCCAAATAAAGTCACTATTCCTTATCCCAACAACTGGTCTCTCAATCTACTGGCCTGTTGTGCACCATACAGTATGAGCTTGAGCTTGGTAATAAACATAATGAACTTTAAATGATATCAATAATTATTATAAGTGATAATGTATTATTTCCTTTGTGTTTTTTCAAGTTCAATATCCCTAAGCTATGCTGCTGCTGCTGCTAAGTCGCTTCAGTCGTGTCCGACTCTGTGCGACCCCATAGACGGCTGCCCACCAGGTTCTGACATCCCTGGGATTCTCCAGGCAAGAACACTAGAGTGGGTTGCCATTTCCTTCTCCAGTGCATGAAAGTGAAAAGTGAAAGTGAAGTCGCTCAGTCGTGTCTGACTCTTCGCGACCCCATGGACTGCAGCCTACCAGGCTCCTCCGCCCATGGGATTTTCCAGGTGAGAGTACTGGAGTGGGGTGCCATTGCCTTCTCCGCCCTATGCTATAATATCCCTAAGACACTCTGGAAAAAATTAACATATAAATTGATATATTCTTTTAGGTGGATGGAAAACTGTAATTCATTCATTCAACAGACTACTAAGTACTTAGTAAATGTAAATATTGTACAAGGCACTGGAGGTACAGTGGTGAGCAAAACATGTGAATCCAGCCCCCTGGGAATGTACAGTCTAGTGGGAAGAAGATATGAATCAAATAATTATACAGTTATATAATTACAGGAAGTAGATGGCAGTGCATTGGGAGAGAGCACATGGGGAGACCTGGAGGTTTTCTTAAAGTAATGGTGTCAAAGCTGAGACCCGAAGCTTGAACAGGATTTAACTGAGATAAATGAAGGCGGCAGGAGGTTTGGGGCAGGAGAACGGCTGGGCATTCCAGGCAGAAGAATTGCTTGTGCTGGAGACCGGAAAGAGTATCCACATTCAGGGAGCTAAAGAGAAGCCCGTGTGGCCCAAAGAATAAGCCTAATGGGAAATCTAGTATAAACGTGAAGTCAGAGAGGGAGTAGGGACCCAATGCAGAGCCTTATGTAGGGAACACTGAGGATCTTACTCTCCATATAAGGAAGGGAAGGGAATAAGGCCAGGGAAGAGGAAAACATAAGGGTGACCAGGCATGACAAGTAGCTTTTGAAAAGAAGGCACTTGTCCAGTACCAACCAATCTCCTTGTGGTCCCCACCCTGAACCTCTTTTATTGATGGCACCTCTGTCCTTCCGAGGATGACCTTGGCGCATACTTGAGCTTCTCCTTCTCCCACACACCATGTCCAGTCCATCTGGAATCTGACCACTTTGCCCTCTGTCATGGCCACCCTTCTCATTTGCAGCCATCATCATCTCCAGCCTGGATGACTAGCATTGCCTTCTGACTAGCCTCCTGGTCTCACTCTTGCCCTCTTCATCCCATCATCCCCCCAGCTGCCTCAACTCTTCTTTTAAGTCAGACTTTTTGCTCAAAACCCTGCAGTGGTTTCTGGTCCCCTTCACCGAAAGTGTAGGTCTTTGCTTCATCACTGCAACGATACGATGACTGAGTGTCTTCCTGCCAGCTCTGCTCCAGCCGCACTGGCCTCCTGGAGGTTCCAAGAACACTAGGTAGGTTCCCACACTGGGAACTTTGTTTGAAACTTCTCTTTGTCAGGACTGCCCTTCCTCGCGGTAGACAGGAACACAACTGACTGAGTCCTTCAAGTGTTTGCTTGATCCTTACCACAAAGAGGCTTCTTCCAACCACCCTGATAAGTGCACAACTGCCCTGGCACAGTAAAGCAGAGACCTCACTTTGCCGATAAAGGTCTATCTATTCAGAGCTATGGTTTTTCCAGGAGTCATGTATGGATGTGAGAGTTGAACCATAAAGAAAGCTGAGTGCTGAAGAATTGATGCTTTTGAACTGTGGTGCTGAAGAAGACTCTCGAGAGTCCCTTGGACTATGAGGAGATCCAACCAGTCAATCCTAAAGGAAATCAGTCCTGAATATTCATTGGAAAGACTGATGCTGAAGCTCCAATACTTTGGCCACCTGATGTGAAGAACTGACTCATTGGAAAAGACCCTGATGCTGGGAAAGATGGAAGACAGGAGGAGAAGGGGACGACAGAGGATGAGAATGTTGGATGGCATCACTGACTTGATGGACCTGTGTTTGAGCAAGCTCCAGGAGTTGGTGATGGACAGGGAAGCCTGGCGTGCTGCAGTCCATGGGGTCACAAAGAATCGGATATGACTGAGTGACTAAATGGAACTGAACTGCCCCAGCACTCCAGACGCCCCTCACTCTACTCCTGGTCTACACATAGACCAGAATAGAAGCTCCACAAAATGAGATTTTTTAAAAAAAACATCTTTTGTTCACCAGTTTAAGTCCAGTGTCTGGAAGTGTGGCTGCTATGTAGAAGGCACTCAGTAAACTTTTGGTGAACAAATTACAGAAAATATGGAGAAGAGATTGGATAGATGAATGAATGGATGGATGGATGGGTAGATGGATGGAAGGATAGACAAATGGGTGGATGAGCATGGACCTGATGGGAGGGTACTGTAGTGGTCTAGGGGACTTCTGCTACTGTTGTTGACAGGAAAGAGGGAGAGAAATGAACTGATTCATTCAAGCAGTGAAACAGGCTCTTTAATTGAGATAAAGAGCAGAAAAGGAAAGGCCAAGATTCATCACAAGGATTCATTATGTATAACTGATTAACACTGGGTATGCTGGAGTGCAGGAATCACCTGGATGTGGGGAACGGCAGTCAGACTGACCTGGGATGCAGAGAAGAGGCTGGACTAGAGATAAAATTCTGGCCATATATATTCCCTTTAAATTATTTTTTATTTGTCCATTTCTATATAATATAGACACTAAGGTAAAAATTTAGATCAGGGATTGGCAAACTGTGGTCTACTACTTGTTTTTATAAATTTTATTAGAATACAGCTACACAACACACTCATATGTTGCCTATGATTGCTTTTTAGAGAGAGATTGTATGGCCCACAAAGCTAAAAACATTTATTATCTGGCCCTTTATAGATTTTGCTGATTCCTGCTTTAGGGAATAAGGAGGAATGTGGAGTTTCTCTATTTCTCCTCAGGGCAAATTTATTTTTCTTTTTTCTTTCATTTTAGGGCAAATTTATTACCACCAAATTTTCTTGAGCTTGTTATGGGCTGTACTTTTGATGCTCTCTCTAGTTTCTCAGTTTAATTCTCTGCTTCCTGAGTTTGGGAATTTGCCCCAGGTGCTAGCTTCCTGATAGACCATTACCATGTTCACCTTGTCAGATGTATTTTCATTTCAATTGCCCATTACATAGTAGGTGCTCAATAAATATTTTTCAGTAGAATTTGAGGCACAGGGCAATAAATGTATGCTTAATCTGCCATCTTGAACTGGGAGTTTAAAACCTTTTCTCATATATATGAAGAGCACTTTCCTGACCCTTGTATATGAAGTTCTAGTTTTAAAAGTGATTCCAGCTTGCTTGATGACTTACTTTTTTGTGTATCATATTCTTAAGACTTCTAAGTATTACAGAATAATTGGTGAGCCTGGTAACTTGATAACTAGGTCCCCTTTGTCTTTGTGTAAATTATTTTCATTGAGACAGATTCAAAAAAGTAAAATAGATGATATTTTGCTTGTTTTTTCATCCTTTATCCTTTGTCACTGTACTATTACACAGTGGCTTTTCTTGTTAATAAACCCATAATATCAGTCTGAAATATCTTTTTTAAACAATAACTGTGCTTCAAATGTGACATATGAAAATGGAATTGCTTTTATAATTCTAAGTAAGACATCTATTTTAATCTATTTCAATGCTGATGATTTCTCTTTATTTTTAAAAATAAATCACCATGCCTCAACTTGAAAGCCAATTGTCTATGGAGGCACTAAAATTATTTGTTCTATTCAAGTGATAATGTACAATAAAGTTTACCTATTTTAAAACAGTTGAAATATTAATCTAGGAGAAAGAGTTTTCCCAAAACAATTAGTACAAAATACATTTGAAATAATATGAGGGGTCAGGATGAACATTGGGTTCTCAAAGATTTAAGTTTTATTCATTATAATGTTGAAAGTCTTTAATATTCATTTTTAGCATTGAAGAAGGGCCTTAAGGCTAAAGCTTATATATCATGTATTTCATTAAAAGGGAGGGATTGTTATGCAAATTTGTAGCATATCTGGTACTTTCCAGAGAGAAAGAGCAAGTCTCATATAGTAAAGAGTTTTTTTTAAGACAGAAAACAGGGCTAGGTAATTACTTCCTTATTATTCTAGATCAACCTTTATCCGCTATCCTGTGCTAAATTTTATTTAGAAATTTCTTTTTTTCCTGTAAATTTGAATATTTATTTTTCTATTGAGGGAAATGATGTGAAATAATAAGGCATCCAGGTAGAGGAATTTTAGGCACAAACCAGTTAACAATCTACATTCCTAAATGTAAAGCTAGCTTATGCTTTGCATATGGTTGGAGCTCAATAAATCTCAACACATCTATCATAGCCCCAGTTACCCTATGGGGCAGCTTTTACAATCCCTATTTTACAGATAAGGAAAGTGAGATTCAGAGAGATTAACCGTGTTACACAGAATTACAATCACCTCTAAGTAGTAGAGCTGAGTTTCAACCCAAGTTGGTTTTATGCCCAAAACTTCAATGTTATTCTTCCCTATTACATGCTTTAATTAAATATTGGCCTAAGTAATTTAGGTACTAACAACCAGAAGAATTAGTCACTATGCTGTGAATTTTTCTCAAACTCATCTTAAAACCTCCTCTCTCTCTGAATTGGGAGATCAAGACTTAAAAAATAAAGTGGCAGAAAACAGGAACAATTCTGGACTTTCTGTTTGAGGGTTCCCTAAAGAGCAGATTCAGATTTTTTTTTTTTTTTTTTTTGTAAAGGAAAGAGGCAATCAGGGACTTCCCTGGTGGTCCAGTGGTTAAGACTCCACACTTCCAATGCAGGGGGCCTGGGTTCAATCCCTGGTCAGGGAACTAGATCCATCATGCCACAACTAAGAGTTTTCATACTGCAGCCAAAAGACCTTGCATGATGCAACGAAGATCAAAGACTTCACTTTCTGCAACTCAGACCGGGTGTAGCCAAATAAATGGATAAATACAAATAAATATTTTTTTAAAAAAGGAAAGAGGCAGTCAACATTTCTGCTTTATAGGTTTATCTGTGAGAATTCTAAGGTAAGACTGGTACCTCTGATCTCACAAGTAGTCTGTCAAAGGCATCCTGCTTGCAATTTTAAGCAGAAAGTTCAGCAGAGTGAGCTTAAGGTTGGAGGCTGAGGGCTCTAGCACAGCATTAACCCGTGAATGTTCTTTCTCAGGAAAATATTGAGTTTTATTATCAAATGATTTTGAAGACATTGTAAGGACTCATTAAAAGCCCTGAGAAGTCCTGCAAGAGGACACCAGCCCCTTGGCTCAACAGAGCATTTACAGAATATTTAGGGTAGAGTACAACTGTGAGTATTCATTGGAAGGACTGATGCTAAACCTGAAGCTCCAATATTTTGGCCCCTGATGTGAATAGCCGACTTATTGGAAAAGATCTGATGCTGGGAAAGACTGAAGGCAATAGGAGAAGGGGACAGCAGAAGAGGAGATGGTTAGATAGCATCACAGACTCAACGGACATGAATTTGAGAAAACTCTGGGAGATTGTAGAGGATGGGAGGGCCTGGTGTGGTACAGTTCATGGTATTGCAGAGAAGTAGATATGACTTAGTGACTGAACAACAACAAGCTTTTGCACGTATCAGATGTAAAATTTTAGGTAAATTTAAACTCCTATCTTGAGTACAAGACACCCTTAACCAAAAATCCACTAATTTGTTAAAGTACCCTGGGTCTCTATCTACCAGGGTCAACTGCCGTTCACACAGTTTGGCAGAGCTGGGGTTTGCTAAGTGTATATAAAAGTATCATCAACATTTGGCTTATGAATTAGCAAAAAGGATAGCATAGGCTGGCGGGGAGGGTTGTTGAAAAACTACTTTTGGTGGGATAAACTCTCACTTGAAGAGTCCTAGGAGGTAAATTGGTAACTCATTTGTTTACTTGTAAAATGTTTTGAACTGATAGATGAAATTCACCATAATGAAAGTATTTCTGAGCCCTAGCCAATGATCCACAGTAATGACACTTTTATGATCTTATTACAGCAACCTTTCTCCCATTTTCTCTTGGGCTGCTGTTTAACAGACCCTCATCCTAATAGGTGGAAATACAGGAGCAGAAAGGGAGTGTGATCAGATGAGTTTGGGATGCTTCATCCAAGCATTGCAGAGGGGATGGGGCTTTAGAACCCCACCTCGCCTGAGGGGCTAACAGTCCTCAAAGCTGATGAAAACTTCCAAATCTAATCTCGGCACCCAGGGATTCCAGCTGTTACATTATTTTTAAATTCATCAATCGCCAGTCTGATTTGTACACTGATCTCGAATACAGAGATTTGTACACTGATTTGGTGTTATATTATTTTGAATTTAATCAGTCGCCAGTCTGATTTGAATACTGATCTCAGACACAGGAAATAGAGGAAAACAATAGAAGGGGAAAGACTAGAGATCTCTTCAAGAAAATTACAGATACCATGGGAACATTTCATTCAAAGATGGGCACAATAAAGGACAGAAAGGGTATGAAACTAACAGAAGCAGAAGACATTAAGAAGAGGTGGCAAGAATACACAGAAGAATTATATAAAAAAGATTGTCATGACCCAGATAATCACAATGGTGTGATCACTCACCTAAAGCCAGACATCTTAGAATGCGAAGTCAAGTGGGCCTTAGGAAGCATCACTGCAAACAAAGCTAGTGGAGGCGACGGAATTCCAGTTGAGCTATTTCAAAGCCTAAAAGATGATGCTGTGAAAGTGCTGCACTCAATATGCCAGCAAATTTAGAAAACTCAACAGTGGCCACAGGACTGGAAAAGGTCAGTTTTCATTCCAGTCCCAAAGAAAGGCAATGCCAAAGAATGTTCAAACTATCGCACAGTTGCATTCATCTCACACACTAACAAAGTAATGCTCAAAATTCTCCAAGCCAGGCTTCAACAGTATGTGAACCGTGAACTTCCAAATGTTCAAGCTGGATTTAGAAAAGGAAGAGGAACCAGAGATCAAATTGCCAACATCCACTGGATTATCAAAAAAACAAGAGTTCAAGAAAAACATCTACTTCTGCTTTATTGATTATGCCGAAGCCTTTGAATGTGTAGATCACAATAAACTGTGGGAAATTCTTAAAGAGATGGGAATAATAGATCACCTTACCTGTCTCCTGAGGAATCTGCATGCAGGTTAAGAAGAAACAGTTAAAACTGGACATGGAACAACAGACTGGTTCCAAATTGGGAAAGGAGTATGTCAAGGCTGTATATTATCATCCAGCTTATTTAACTTATATGCAGAGTACATCATGAGAAATGCTGGGCTGAATGAAGCACAAGCTGGAATGAAGATTGCCAGGAGAAATATCAATAACCTCAGATATGCAGATGACACCACCCTTATGGCAGAAAGTAAAGAGGAACTGAAGAGTCTCTTGATGAAAGTGAAAGAGGAGAATGAAAAAGCTGCCTTAAAACTCAACATTCAAAAAACTAAGATCATGTCATCTGGTCCCATCACTTCATGACAAATAGATGGGGAAACAATAGAAACAGTGAGAGACTTTATTTTGGGGGCTCCAAAATCACTGCAGATGGTGACTGCAGCCATGAAATTAAAAAAGACGCTTATTCCTTGGAAGAAAAGCTATAACAAACCCAGACAGCATATTAAAAAGCAGAGACATTACTTTGCCAACAAAGGTCTGTCTAGTCAAGGCTATGGTTTTTCCAGTGGTCATGTATGGATGTGAGAGTTGGACTATAAAGAAGGCTAAGCACCAAAGAATTGATGCTTTTGAACTGTGGGGCTGGAGAAGACTCTTGAGAGTCCCTTGAACTGCAAGGATATCAAACCAGTCAATCCTAAAAGAAATTAGTCCTGAATATTCTTTGGAAGGACTGATGCTAAAGCTGAAACTCCAATACTTTGGCCACCTGATGCAAAAATCTGACTCATTGGAAAAGACCCTGATGCTGGGAAAGATGAAGGCAGGAGGAGAGGAGGACGAGAGAGGATAAGATGGTTGGATGGCATCACAGACTTGATGGACATGAGTTTGAGCAAGCTCTGGGAGTTGGTGATGGACAGAGTAGCTTGGCGTGCTGCAGTCCATGGGGTCGCAGAGAATCAGAGAGGACTGAGTGACTGAACTGAACTGAACTCAGATACACTGTTGGTGTAAAACAGTAGATTTCAAACTTATTTTTCTAGTGGAACAGCCAAGTTCTGATCAGAACCCTACCATATAAAATTCTTCCTGATTTTCTTACTTTTACATGCAGAGAGGGCAGTGGCAGCTGTGATGGGAAAGAGGAGGCAGCTGTCTTTGCCAGAGCCCCTGCTGTATGCCTGTAGGGAGAAGAGTGCAATGCGAATCAGCCAACACTGCATGTTGCCTCCAGATGGTTCTGTGGAGAGCCACAGTTTTACCATTACCATGTTCAAAGCCCTAAATTGATTTCCGAAATGAAGAGCTCATCTCATTAAGTCCATACTCCTCTGAAAAGTGTGGAAGATTCCGTGTGACTTGAACCCAGCCTTCCTGGTCAGCAGTCTCCCCTTGAAATTCTAACCAGGCAGGTTTCTTTCCTGAGGTTACATAAGTAGCAGCACCCACTAGCATCCCTGCCTCTGCATTTGCTTCAGCAGGCTTGTCCCTCACCTGGCTCACTGCTTACTCACTCTTCAAAGTCAAAGCTGTGTATGCTCCCCCCTCCAAAGGACTGCAGTCCACATTAAATTTTCTCTTCTAAAATCTGAAAGCACGTGGAGTGTAGACCTCAGCCACTTGAGAGACACATCTGCATATGAATCAGGGCTGCAATGAGAACTAAACGGAACAAGAAACACATGTGATCCACTGACTGCATCATTGCAAGAGCTCAATAAATGTAAGCTATGGGCATCCTTATACCTACCTAAAAGGCAGAAAATGACTGGTAGGTAGTAATAACAAGAATTGAAAGTATTAAGTGAGACTATGTAAAGTGTTTAGCAGATTGCAAGGCATACAGTACACACCCAATCTTGGTTTGTTAGCTGCTGCTGCTAAGTCGCTTCAGTCTTGTCTGACTCTGTGCGACCCCATGGACAGCAGCCCACCAGGCTCCTCCATCCCTGGGATTTTCCAGGCAAGAACACTGGAGTGGGTTGCCATTTCCTCCTCCTTGTTAGCTATTAGATTACAAAGATGATAATGATGCTGCTATCATAAAGTAAGAAAAAAAGGAAAGTAATATATCTAAGTATCTATGTGCCTAGCATAGGACAAAGCATATATAAGAATCTTTGGAAATGTCAGCTATTACCATTGCATATTCTTTTGTATTATTATCTACCTACTTCCTAAATGTGTGTTTGTAATTTTTCTGTTTTTTTCCAAAATCAGACCTCTAGTGAGGTTTTTTTTTTTAAACTTTGAATGTTTGCCCCAATTAAAATCAGTCATGATATATCAACTGACAAGCTCTTGAAGTTAAAGAGTCTGAAAAAGACAAGTACCCTGCAGTACACATCATATTTTGAATGCTATTATTTACTTTTATTAAATATTATTATACATTTATTAAAAGTTTGAGCAAATTTGGGGTTTAGTAATTTGTTGTCAAAATTTTGGGGCTCTAACTGAAATGTACAGTTAAATATGGTTAAAATAGAATGTTCTATATTACATGACTTTTACCATAATAAAAAGACATTCTAAAAAACTGAAAAAAAGCCCCAAAAAACTGGGGTCTCTAGTCAACAGCCCCCTCTCCCCCTACTGGGGCAGTGCAGACTGAACAGACACTGAATCAATTCAGAGATGTAGGCTGTGAAAGGCTGAAAGGGCTTCCAGTCTGACCTTTGAGGCCTGCTTGTTAAAGTTTTTTAACATTGATTTATATTTAAAGAGTGTTACTCTGGAGTCAAACTTGATGGAGTCTAGTCCCAGCTCTGCTATTTACGACCTGACTAGCCTTGGGAAACATACTGAAGTTCTCAGAGCTTCAGTTCTCTTATCAATAAAATGGAGCTAATAATAATAATACTTACAGTAGAGGGTTGTTACAAGAAATGAATGACGATATGCCTGATACACTGTAAGGACCCAATAAAACATTTGCTATTATTCAAGGAAAAGGATAATGTGCCAGCATCAATGTCTTGGTCTTGACAATGCACTCTGGATATGTAAGATGCTATTGTTGGGGGAAGTGGGTGAAGGGGACTCAGGAACTCTCTGTATTATTTTTGCAATGTCTTGTGACTGAAATTATTTCAAAATAAGGTGTTAAAAGAAGAAAGAAATAAAGAAGGAAAGAAAGAAAGAAAAGGAACAGCCTCAAAGTACAATTCAGCAATGCTGACCATCATCAGGAGGCCCGAGGGTACCCAGCCTGAGAATGTACCAGTCTGTCTCCAGTGACGGGCAGGTCTCCCTTGAATTGGTGAATAGCACATTCAGTCACACAAGCCACAGTCCTTGCTCTCACTCTGGATCTCTGGAGCCCTCTCCTTAAACAGAGGAGGAGAAGATGTGGGAGCCAGAGGGCCTGAGCGCTAAGTCCTTGGGCAGTGTGGGTTTATATCCAGTATTAACAGACTGGTGTTCTAATTTCAAGACTCACACCAAGGAGGCTTGGTTATCATAAGTGCCCTGCTCTTTCTTTTCAGATGCAGACAGGTCAGGCTCTGAGTCTGCAAGGTTCAGGGAGACTTTGTATGATCATCACTGAATCAAGGTGAGGTGTCCACTTGTGACCTCTTTTGGGACACAGCCAGGAAGCCTTCCTCCCAAAGTGCATTCCCTCTTAGTTCTATAAATGGAGGGTTTTAGACTTTTCCAGTTTTGGTTTTAATCACTCCCCATTTGGCACAGTGCAATTCAATAGAACTTTCCACAATGATGGAAGTATTCCATACCCATGTGGTCCAGGACAGTATGACTAGTCACACATGCTTACAGAGCACTTGAAATGTGACTGGTACAACTGAGGAATGAAATTTTCAATTTAACTTAAATTTACATAACCACACATGGCTAGCAATTACTCTATGGTACAGTACTGACACAAATTTAAAATCTTCTACCCTGCTGTAAAGATCTTTGAAACATAAGGCTGGAAAAGAATTAAAAAGATGATGAAATGGCAATCCACTCCAGTATTCTTGCCCGGGAAATCACACAGTCAAAGGAGCCTGGCAGGCTATACTCCAATGGGCGTGCAAAGAGTTGACATGACCGAGTGACTGAGCATGCATGCATGGACCAGCATCTCTACCATTATCCTTTTTGAGCAAAACGTATCAGGCTACAAGAGCCTGAGTGGTAGGACAAAAACCCTGAGCCTGCAAACACCATGGCTGATGCACTTCTACAGAAGGCATCCCAGTCAAGAAAACATAGGAACTAGTTCTGATGAAAATGATAATAACAAATATTAAAATGAGCACTTAGTAGATGCCAGAAATTGTGCTACGTGTTTAATATGCATTGTCTTCTATAATTCTCCAAACAGCCCCAGTTATTATTAGACCAACATCTAACATCCCTCAAGTATTTTCTACATGTCTGGCATGATCATAAAGCCTTACTTGTTTTGTCTCATTTAATCCTCCCAACCCAATGAACTAAGGACTAATATCACTCCATTTACAAGCCCTGTGGTTTTGCGCAAGTTTCTTAATCTCAGAAAAATGGACACATATAATCTAAAGATGAAAGCATAAAATACATATGTACATTTAAAAATTCTATAAACACAAGTCCCTGTGGCCATCACCCAGCTTCATCATTTGAACACGGCATTGTGCTTCTGAAGCCCTTGTGTGTCCCCCTCCAAAAACACAGTGATTTTTTTTGTTAACCACTTCCTAGCTTGTGTTTTGAAGTTATGGCAGCAATGTACAGATCCTTAAACAAACATGAGTTGCTCTTCCACTTCATTTCACAAGCACCTATGATCCCATAGTCTGTTCCAGGTTCTATAGAACATGACTTCCGAATTCCTCAGGAAACTTTAAGCTGCAAGTACTAATGAAACAAGCTGTGGAAAATTCTTAAAGAGATGGGAATCACCTTACTTGCCTCCTGAGAAGTCAGTATGCAGGTCAAGAAGCAACAGTTAAAACTTGACATGGAACAACAGACTGGTTCCAAATTGGGAAAGGAGTATGTCAAGGCTGTATATTGTCACCCTGCTTATTTAACTTGTATGCAGAGTACACCATGCAAAATGCTGGGCTGGATGAAGCACAAGCTGGAATCAAGATTGCCGGGAGAAATATCAATAACCTCAGATATGCAGATAACACCACCCTTATGGCAGAAAGCAACAGGAACTACAGAGCCTCTTGATGAAAGTGAAAGAGGAGAGTGAAAAAGTTGGCTTAAAACTCAACATTCAGCAAACAAAGATCATGGCATCTGGTCCAATCACTTCTCAGCAAATAGATGGGGAGTCAATGGAAACACTGACAGACTTTATTTTTTTGGGCTCCAAAAATCACTGCATACAGTGACTGCAGCCATGAAATTAAAAGATACTTCCTCTCTGAAAGTAAAGCTACGACCAATCTATACAGCATATTAAAAAGCAAAGACATTGCTTTGCCAACAAAGGTCTGTCTAGTCAAAGCTACGGCTTTCCCAGGAGTCATGTATGGATGTAAGAGTTGGACCATAAAGAAGGCTGAGCACTGAAGAATTGATGCCTTTGAACTGCGGTGCTTGAGAAGACTCTCGAGAGTCCCTTGGACTGCAAGGAGATCAAACCAGTCAATCCTAAAGGAAATCAGTCGTGAATATTCGTTGGAAGGACTGATGCTGAAGGTGAAACTCCAATACTTTGGCCACCTGATACGAACAGCCAGCTCATTACAAAAACCCTGATGCTGGGAAAGATTGAAGGCAGGAGGAGAAAAGAATTACAGAGGATGAGATGGTTGGATGGCATCATCAACTCAATGGACATGAGTTTGAACAAGCTCTGGGAGACAGTGAAGGCCAGGGAAGCCTGCATGCTGCAGTCCATGGGGTCGCAAACGGTTGGACATGACTGAACAACTGAACAGCAATAGCACAGCACTAATGAAAGTAAATTCAAGCTAGCTCAAGCAAAGGGAAAGAATTTATGTACTCTAGAAATTTGAAGGACCAAGGGCAGGTCCTTCTCTCCAATAATTTCATCAGAGATCCCAAGATTGGGTTTCAGTGGACCCTTTGAGGTTATATGTTCATCTCTGAACCCATCACTGTAGCCACAGCAATGGGCTGTGTTGTTGGACAGGCTTGTGATATGGAGGTGTGGTAATGATGATGATACACGTGTGAGGGTAGTCCTACCAGGCCACTTGAACTTAAGGTGAGAAACAGGTGGTTCTCTGAAGGAAGATAAAGGTGATGGTAACAAAGGAAGAGAGGATGGATGTGCACAGGCAAAAGCAAGACATGGGTATCCCACTTCTGAGCCCAGGGGGTTACTTCATTTCTGAGCCAAGAGGATTACTATGTACACATCTCAGCTACCAGTGAGTGATACAATCTTCCCACGACAGAAGATAACTGCAACATAACTGCTCCTAGGAGAACCTTCTTGGGAAACCAGAAGCTATCTTCAAAACTATTCTATTTCTAATGAAAAGCATCACCAAAGTGTTTATCTTTCACTTTTCATTTTTACAGACTTTGACTCTAAAAATGTACTTTATATGTTTAAATTGGATCGTACGTCTCTAACTCCCTACTTGATGACTACATATATTCTCTCTATATCAGAATGAGGTAAATGAAAAAGAAATTAGTGGGTGCTATTTCAGATATGGATGGTACAGAGATCAGCAGAAAAAGCTAGAAACAAACATAAAGCAACCCATGATTACTCATCACAAAGCTAACCACCAAACAATGAGGCTTCATGGGGCTAAAATTATGAAATATTTATAGACCAGTTCATTTTGTTTGCCACTGGAAACTAGTTTTCATTTTTCACGTTTCTCTCTTTGCTTCTCTTAGAAGCCATGGAAACAGCCTCCTCCTTTTTTTCTTCTATGCAAACGGATTCACCTCAGCATTTACTGACCTTTTTTTGGCATATACTCTTTGACTGTGGCCATGTCAACTGTAAAATGAACACAGAGAACTTGATCATGAATGCTTTCAGAAGATAATGATGTCACACCTGACCCTGAATCAATGATGGCACAATCACCTTGTAGAATTTTAAAATACACAGATCAATGACAATTTTCTACCTTAAAATAATTATATTATTCAGTGAGATTTTTGGAAAGAAAAAGAGTATGCTTCATTCTATAGACTTATTTTTCCAAAATTTCATTGCAAATCTCACTTTTGTAAACTGAATCATTGGTTAAGGGGGAGGGTAACTCAAAAGTTTCAGTGAATCATGGATAATTTCTACTTTTAAAAGAAAAAAAAATACTTCTGAGTTATCTTATGTAAGATACCTTACATGTTTTATTTCTTAACTTTCTCCATTTGTAGATGTGGAAACTCAGATATATAGTGAGAAAGAACTTATCTAATGTACACTTAGAGTGAGTTTCTTCTGTGATTTGTACATATACGTGTACACATATACGTGAGTATGTATATGTATATGCATGCGTGTGTGCTAAGTTGCTTCAGCCGTGTCCAACTGTTTGCAACCCTATGGATTATAGCCCTCCAGGCTCCTCTGTCCATGGAATTTTGTAGGCAAGAGAACCGGAGTGGGTTGCCATTTCCTCCTTCAGGGAATCTTCCCGACCCAGGGCTTTTTGAATGAAAAAGGTAACAGCTAAAAGCAGTGCTTTGCAACTGAGGGGAATTTTGTCCTCCAGGAGATATTTGGCAATGTCTGGAGATACTTTTGTTGTATCTTATAACTTGGGGGAGGTATATTAGGCCTCCAGCTGGTAGAGGCTAGGGATGCTGGTAAACACCCTACAACACACAGGACAGCCCCCACAGCAAAGAATGACCCAGCTCCAAATGTCAGTAACACCAAGGTTGAGAAACCCTGCTTTAAATGAACCCAGTACTGCAGGTAACGACTCCTGCAAAGGTAACAAACTCTGTTCTTTGGCTTATTTTGCTGGCACCGTGTCCAAGTGTCACAGGAACCCTGTATCTGAGAAGCCTTCTAACCCCCTTTTGTATTTATCCTGTTTCTTCCTTCCTCTGAAAATGAACTTCTCCTTTCTAAGGTCAACTCTGCACCAAGTCTTGAAAGTCACTTAGGACTAAATTCAGATGCCCAGGATTGGCTCAGTACTATGTCTGAATTTCAGTTAATCTCTTATCTCAAATTTATATTATTCCTCTTAGGGCCATGTAGACATTTTCCTGCCACAATCCACTCTTGACTTTGGAGCCAAACTCCCCATATTCAACTCCCAGCTCTGTCACATTAATGCTTTGTGATCCAGGGAAATTCCCTCCTTTTTGGCTGCAGCCTCCCATTTATAGAATGTGGGGCATTTGAGGGCTGGGGGTTGGTCTTTTTTTTGACTATCATATTCCTAGTGACTAGAGAGTGCCTGAAATATGGTTGGTGTTCAATAATATTTGCTTGATTAAATAGATGAGTGAGGGTAGTTGTGAAGTTTGAAGTAAATTACGAATGTAAAGAATTTAACATAGTGTCTGGCACAAAATAATCTCTCAATCAATTAATTGACTAATAGGGCATCTCCACATTTTCTGACAGCAATAGTACATGTGGTAAACATTGCTGTTGTCCAGTTAGTCTCTATTCCTCTTATTTTTATTCCTAGTAGAAGCCACATTCTGGTCAAGTATTCACCACTGTACATGTCTCCTGACTTAGGGGAATGCGATCCAAGACTGGGCTCTGGGGTGAATCCAGAGTCGATCACAAGTCATCTTTCCCCTGCCCCATGCCCCCATACTCGAGGATTCTGGTGGGTCTCACAAGTAAGATTGATCCAATCTGAATGAAGGAAGGATTTACATTTCATGCTTGGAGGTGTGGTTTTTCCCTCTCACCAGATGGTTGAGAATAAAGCAGCAGGCAGCTCCATCCGGCACTGACAGCCTTGTGGCAATCACAACGTACCCCAGAATCAGGGTTAAATCTTTCCCTAATGGCTCCATGTGTGAAGAATATGCCTGCAGTGCAGGAGACACAGGAAATGCGGGTTCCATCCTTGGGTTGGGAAGATCCCCTGGAGGAGGAAATGGCAACCCACTCGAGTGCTCTTGCCTGAAAAAAAATCCCAAGGACAGGAAAGCCTGGCGGGCGACAGTCCAAAGGGTCAAAAAGAGTCGCACCTGACGGAGTGACTAAGCGCAACACAGCATGAGAAAGATAGAGCAGCGAGATGTGGAGAGTCAGGTGTGCGATAGTGGTAGTGTCTTCGAACTATTGATACTTTCACTCCTTTCTGTTGTGTCATATCACATATTTCCTCACTGTCTAAGTCATTTAGGATGGGCTTCTTTGTACCTTTTAGCCAGAAACATCCTATTTAATGGACTACAAAATTATTTAGGAGGTAACACCAGAAATGTCTTCTTCAAATAATCATACAGTTGATAGCCAATGATTGCTCATCCCTGTGTGTCCAACCATGTACCAATATCTTTCACTATTCTACTTCTTTACTTTTCTTAACAACCTTAGGAGATGGAGACTATTATTAACCTCATTTTTCTGATGAGGAAACCTATGTCCAGGTATCGGTCAAACTGACACACACATACAACACTCCAAACTGGGCCAGTGGGAGAACTGAGATTTAAACACAGGTAGTTTGGCTCTGGAGCCAAAATTATACCTAGCCATAAAACCTAACCATTAAACTATATAGTATTTACTGCTATGAAGTTTCACAATGAAAAGAAGAAAAAAAAATCATCCCTTTTGAAAATGATGTGTTCAATCACTCATCAAATATTTATAAGACCCTATGTGTCAGCCATTGTGCCAGGTGCTGGAGACACAATGGTGAATATCATCCTTTCTGGTAGGAAAATAGACAAGTAAACAGCAATCACCATGTTGAGTGACAAGCACTTTCATAAGGGAAAACACACTGTCCGCCTCATAGGAACATCTAAACGTGGTGCCGATGTACAATGAATAGATGGCCAGAGGAAGAAGAAACTCCAAAGGAAGCTGAGAAAGCGTGATGAGGGATGTTTCCAGGGAGGAGAGCTTTATGAGGAAATGAGGAATGGTGTCAGAGACTGCAGAGCAGTCAACTCAGAAAATAAGCACGCAGTGTTCAATGGATTTAAAAACAAGATTTTTGATGTCTTCATCAGAGCAGCGTCAGTGGAGCAGGTTGGGGTGTGTAGAAGCGACCTGTGGGTAAGCCACCAAACTCTTGTGTGGGGATTACTTACATTCATAAAGTCACTGTTATTAGTGATGATGCAAAGATTAGAAATCACTGGGCAAAAGAAAGTTCAAGTGGGTTTTGAGCCCTTTAGTCTGCTTTGCAAGAATGCATGCTAAGTCGCTTCGGCTGCTGCCAAGTCACTTCAGTCGTGTCCGACTCTGTGTGACCCCATAGACGGTAGCCCACCAGGCTCCCCCGTCCCTGGGATTCTCCAGGCAAGAACACTGGAGTGGGTTGCCATTTCCTTCCCCAGTGCATGAAAGTGAGAAGTGAAAGTGAAGTCACCCAGTCGTGTCCGACTCTTAGCGACCCCATGGACTGCAACCTACCAGGCTTCTCCATCCTTGGGGTTTTCCAGGCAAGAGGACTGGAGTGGGGTGCCATTGCCTTCTCCCTAAGTCGCTTCAGTCATGCCCAACTCTTTGCAACCTCATGGACTGTAGCCCGCCAGGCTCCTCTGTCCATGGGAATTTCCCAGGCAACAATACTGGAGTAGGTTGCCATTGCCTTCTGCATTCCTCTGCTTTACTCATTCTTAACAGGATGTTCTGCAACTTGAAATGATATCATTTGTGTGCTTATTCGTCATCTGTCTCTCCTCCAGAATGAATGCACCATGAAGGCTGAAACTTTGTCTTATTCATTCCTGCATCTTCAGAGATTGGCACAAAATTGCCATTCAAAAAATACTAGTTGAGTAAGGTTTTGAAAGAATCTGCTGAAACTATGTAAAGGAAAAAAAAATTAAATAGGAATAGTAAGTTGAGCTATAGAGACATGAGTCCAGACTGTTTACAAAAATAATTACAGATGAGTGTTCAAATAAAAAGGAAGTTGTGAGGATGACTATAAGACATCTCCTATGGTCAGTCACTCAGACTTGTAATTTAAATGGAAATGAACAATGCCCAGAGACTGATGTATTTCAAAGAGAGTCTTCTCATCTATAAGTCTCCTATAAATTTCTTTAATTTAACTATACTGGGTCTTCATTGCTGAGTGGGCTTTTCTCTAGTTGTGGCGAGCAGGGGCTCCCCTCTAGTTGCTGTGCACGGGCTTCTCATTGCGGTGGCATCTCTGGTTGTGGAGCACCGGCTCTAGGGCATGTGGATTTCAATATTGCTTCATGCAGGCTCACTAGTTGTGATGCAGGAGACCAAACCCACGTTTCCTGCATAGGCAGGCAGATTCTTCACCATTGAGCCACCAGGGAAGTCCCTCCTATAGACTTTAATGAGGAAGTTTTATCACCAATTAGATCCTAGACTACAAAGTAATCAGCCTTGGGGGGGGGGGGGGAAGAAGTGTGTTTGTTTGTAAGTATGGGTACATATATTTCTTTTTTCATGATTTTAATCAAGTAAGAGAGGAAAAGTTATCTAATTTTGAAGCTTGCACATCAGAATCTTGCATTTTTATTGAAGGCAATATCATACATAATATGCAACATCTACACTAAAGAACTGTTTGGCTATATTGTAGGAAGAAAGACCTACTTTCTACTGAATCATTTTTAGGGGAAACAAACACTGAAATGGCAACCCCCCAAAAAACACATTCCTTTGCCTAATTTGCTTTTATCTCTACTTTAACTTTGTTAGCTGTTTTAGCAGAAATCAATTAAATATACAATAATTTTAAATGAAATATTTCATAATTTTTACCAGGCCTAATTCTGCCAGTGGC
The DNA here is from genome assembly GCF_033118175.1 of Dama dama. Taxonomy (NCBI): domain Eukaryota; kingdom Metazoa; phylum Chordata; class Mammalia; order Artiodactyla; family Cervidae; genus Dama; species Dama dama. The sequence continues at coordinate 34,678,335 of NC_083704.1, read as the reverse complement.
ACAGTATGGTAGATATGCATTCAATTTAGGTATTGATTTCTGGTCTCCAAACCCTGTGATAACAGTGGTAGGGATGGAATGTAGAGACGGGGAATAAAGAAGGTTTTTCAAATGTTATGGACATCATTCTTCATGACTGCAGAGGAAATTAAGAAGGAAAGAGTTCCACTTAAAATATCTTAATGGTATAAGTAGAAAGCAAAACTCATAAAGTCAGAATGATTTGGGGAAATTCATTTGTCCTTGAACAGATTTTACAAGCATAAGTGTGAAATGTTTGGTAATATTCCAGATTGCCCTAGCTGGCTAATTAGTCTGTTTAGGGTAACTTAAACTGCAGAAACAAATATACCCTCAAATCTCGATGGCTTTTAATCAGAAAAGCCTATTTCTAATTCTCATTAAACATCGATCTCAGAGTAGACTTTAGAGAATTCTACCTCCAGGAAGGCAAAGTAGGTCCTTAATTGACCACTTTTCTTACAGATAATAAGGTTGATGTCTGAACAAGATACATAAAAAAGCAACTACCTGGAGAGTAAGCAAAAGCAGGCAGATTTCAGTAGGGAGTCAAAATGAGGAAGAAGGATCATCAGAGCACAAGTTTCCCTTTTTTAGGCTTCATCTGACATCAGACTGCAGTCACAGCATGGGTGGCCTAAAATTCCACTAGAAAAATCTGCTGTCTTTCTGGCCTGAAAAACCAAAGGTTCTAGTGCTGGAAAGTGAGGAGGGAATCCCAAAAGAAAGAGAGCCAGTGTATAGGAGCCTCAAATTCTGGGCATACACTTTGCCCAAGTCTCTAAGGTCTGAACAGTGCATGCAGGGAGCAGACTCGAAATAGACTGGAGAAAGGTTAAGAGAAGAAAATTGAAATCTGAGCTACTGTCTTTCATAGGCAAGAGAGTTCAGAGTCTTAGTCTGTTCAAGTTTACTGCCTGCCAAAGCAAAACTGTCAACAGTCTTAGTAAGAATATTAGAGAATCAAGAACTTCCACAACATAACCAGATGAAGACAGGAAAGGGAAACAGATGATCAAAAGGCAGAGGGGAAACAGAAAAACATACTAAAACGCTACAACTAAATGAAATCATGTAGATAACTACATTAAATATTAATGGATAAACAGTCCCTTCAAATGGCAGAGATGATCACATCTGGTTCTGGCTCATCTTTCTATGACCTAAGCTAGAGGAAGAACTTTCTAAAGCAGCTTCTATGATGGTAGATGGAAAGAAGCAATGAGAAAAGTACATGATGACTCAGAGATTCTGCTCAGATGTAACAGACATCATTTTCACTAACATTTTAATGGCTAAGGCAAGCCACAGCACCAAATTTGGCTTCAGTGGGGCAGGAAATTATAATTCACTTACAGGGAGGGGAAGCTAATATTTTAAAATAAATAATAAAATCTACTCATGAAGAACATGTTTACTGTTATAGAAGAGTATCTTAGGGTCAGTGACTCCTCCCTAATGAGAATGTTCTTAGAGAATATAAAATCTCTTGATAAATCTAGCATTACCTATGTGACCACAGATACCTCAGTGGCCAACTTACCTACCTGATCTATACCCCTTTCTCAGAGATTCTTTCTTTTGCTAAGTGGACCACACAAGCCACTTCTGTGTCCACAGCTAATTTGAGAGCATGTGATACCTGGCCAGTGATGGGGCATTCAGACTTTCAAATCTGGTCTGTTTTGTTAGGTACATGAACTGCGAGAACAAAGCCAGGGAGTTTGTAAAGGAGAGAGGAAGTCCAACAGCAATCCAACAGCTCTGCATTCTTGACGTAGCCTTCCTCACATTTGCTAATTTCTATAGCCCAAATTCCTTTTCAATTCAAGTAGGTGGCTCAGTGGTAAAGAATCCACCTGCCAAGCAGGAGATGTGGGGTCAATCCCTGGGTCAGGAAGGTCTCCTGGAGAAAGAAATGGCAACCCACTTCAATATCCTTGCCCTGGGACATGCCATGGACAAAGGAGCCTGGCAGGGTGCAGTCCATGGGGTGGCAAAGAGTCAGACACGACCTAGCAACTGAGCACACACACATAGCTTAAGCTAGTTTGAGGGAATTTGCATCACTCCAAGGACACCATTTACCTGACAGTCTATGAAAACGATGTTAGAGATTCATTTAGACTAAAATGTGAATGTTATCCCTGAAGCTGTATAATGCTGTGGACCTAGTTTTCATTCCAACAGCAAGAGTCTTTTCTTCTCATGGAAGATACAGACAGGGAGAGTCAGAGACATCATTCTGGCAACAACAGTAATTTTGCTGAGCATATTGAAACAAAAGAAGCCTCCAGTTTGTGTTTGAACTGTATAGCACCATATTTGAAAGAGGTTAGTTAGTGGGCTTTCTTGGTAGCTCAGACAGTGAAGAATCTGTCTGCAAGGCAGGAGACTCCGGTTTAATAGCTAGAATTACAGAAATACTATGGATGAAGACTAAAGTGTGAACTTTGATTAATTATAGACAGAAAGAAGTTTTTGTAATTTTGATATAAAATTTGTAACAGTTGATTCTGTCATAGCCATATGTCATTTACAGTTATTTGATAATGTGTTTTTCTTTTTCAAACATCCTAGGTCTCCCACACTGCAGGTGGATTCTTTACCAGCTGAGCCACAAGGGAAGTCCAAAAATACTGGAGTGGTAGCCTATCCCCACTCCAGCAGATCTTCCTGGCCCAGGAATTAAACCAGGGTCTCCTGCATTGCACGCAGACTCTTTACCAACTGAGTTAGCAAGGAAGCCCTTTTCAGGAAAGAGTATAATCCAGTACATGCTTTATGTACACAGGTACCTTTCATTGACTAAATTATCTTTATGTCTTATTCCTGATAGGAAATTACATATCACATAGTCTTAGTTCCTTGATTTACCTTCAAAACATGCATAACCATATCTCTATTAATTTCATTTTGCAGACTTGTATTTTATACAGTGAAATATCTAAATATAAGTTTGAAGTCTCATATATTTGGGGAATTTTTGCCTTCTTCTGTCACATAATTTAGAACTGTGCCATATAATCTTATCTTATACAATTCAAAACACTAGTATAATATGTATAGACAAAGGCTCTCCTGCTGTTTTAAACACCATTTAGCAAGTTTTATAATTGAAGGGTTTGTAGACCTAACTATTACTTATTATGGTGAGTATATGAATATGTTTTATAAGCCAAAGATGCTTCTATAGCCAGGCACAGCATGAAATTTTCAAAAGCTACTTCTAAGCCCCTTGCTTTTAATTCTGTTCTAGTATTTTGGAGAAGCATTAGAGTACAGTAAATTCTCAATTACTTAGATTCACAGAGAGAAATGTACAGCAAACACAGTACCCCAATCATTCCTAGTTGGCTTTGGTTTTCATTTTAATACTTAGAATGTGTTGTAATATTAAAATTTTTTTTACATTATCAAGTATTCTCTATTCCTTTACTTTCATATCTTATGCCAGTGAGGACTAGATAAACTGTTTCAGATATGAACATTTTCTTTAGATCATGTCATCATCACCTGCATTCTGCTTAGAAATAAAAAAGACACTGACAACACTTCTTAGCATGTCCTTTTTCATGATGTGTTAGCCTGCTATCTTGGACTATCAGCTGAAAATTATAGCACAGGACAACAAAGATCAGTTGATAAATGAGCTTGACCAACTTTTAAAGATAAAAGCACCATATCAATGTAAAGTGTTGCTATTGCCAATAATTAAAGAGACCAGAATCACCAGCTAAGGCTAAATTCAATATGTCACCCAGTGGAACACATTGCAAAAATATTCCCTCATAGCTCTTTTGAACTCTGAAGCTTCTTTTTGGAAACAGCTTTGCACATAAAAGGAAATTGTTTGTGAATGCTAGCTAATTTGGTTTTCCCTGATGGTTCTAGAACTGGTTTGAATGCCTTTGGTGTACCCCCTGATAAGCTTCATTCAATAATCAGAGTCCTATGTACTGGAGAGACCTGACTGGATTTGCTTAATCCATAATGTGCCCCACTGATGCGGAGGAGAGGTGCTGAAAGTCCATTATCAAACACCCAATCCCCTAGTCTCTTTCAGAAAAGTATTTCTTCCTCTCAAAAACCACAGTTGGTCTTCTTAAAACCTTGTCTAATTTCACTTAAGATGTTAACCTTTTTCCCCTTTGCTAGGTAGAAAAGTGAAAGTAAAAGTTGCTCACTTGTGTCCGACTCTTTGCGACCCCATGGACTTTAAGAGTCCATGGAATTCTCCAGGCCAGAATACTGGAGTGAGTAGCCTTTCCCTTCTCCAGAGGATCTTCCCAATCCAGGGATCGAACCCAGATCTCCCGCATCGCAGGCAGAATTTTTACCAGCTGAGCCACAAGAGAAGCCCAAGAATATTGCAGTGGGTAGCTTATTCCTTCACCAGCAGATCTTGCTGATGCAGGTGGATTGTTTACCAACTGAGCTATCAGGAAAGCTTGCCAGGTAAGCCTCATACCTTTAAGAGGGTTTGATGGGCTCCATGTTCTTTGAGACCTAGTTGGCTTCTGTCTACAGTGTTGTGAATGTCTTCACGAAATGAGTTCCACAGTTCAACTCAGGCAAGAACTACAATTCAGTTCAGGTCAGTTGCTCAGTCATGTCCTCATGGGAAATAGATGGGGAGAACTACAATTAGTGATGGGCAAAATTCATTTTGTATTTATCATTTAGCATTTCAGTTCAGTTCGGTTCAGTTCAGTCGATCAGTCGTGTCTGACTCTTTGCAACCCCATGAATCACAGCACTCCAGGCCTCCTTGTCCATCATCAACTCCCGGAGTTTATTCAAACTCATGTCCATTGAGTCAGTGATGCCATCCAGCCATCTCATCCTCTGTCGTCCCCCTCTCCTCCTGCCCCCAATCCCTCCCAGCATCAGGGTCTTTTCCAATGAGTCAACTCTTCGCATCAGGTGGCCAAAGTACTGCAGTTTCAGCCTCAGCATCAGTCCTTCCAATGAACACCCAGGACTGATCTCCTTTAGAATGGACTGCTTGGATCTCCTTGCAGTCCAAGGGACTCTCAAGAGCCTTGTCCAACACCACAGTTCAAAAGCATCAATTTTTCGGTGCTCAGCTTTCTTCACAGTCCAACTCTCACATCCATACATGACTACTGGAAAAACCATAGCCTTGACCAGATGGACCTTTGTTGGCAAAGTAATGTCTCTGCTTTTTAATATGCTATCTAGATTGGTCATAACTTTCCTTCCAAGGAGTAAGTGTCTTTTAATTTCATGGCTGTAATCATCATCTGCAGTGATTTTGGAGCCCCCCAAAATAAAGTCTGACACTGTTTCCACTGTCTCCCCATCTAGTTCCCATTAAGTGATGGGACCAGATGCCATGATCTTAGTTTTCTGAATGTTGAGCTTTAAGCCAACTTTTTCACTCTCCTCTTTTCACCTTCTTCAAGAGGCTTTTTAGTTCCTCTTCACTTTCTGCCATAAGGGTAGTGTCATCTGCACATCTGAGGTTATTGATATTTCTCCTGGCAATCTTGATTCCAGCTTGTGCTTCTTCCAGCCCAGCATTTCTCATGATGTACTTAGCATTTGAAAGTGAAAGAAAGTGAAGTCGCTCAGTCCTGTCCGAATCTTTGCGACCCCATGGACTGTAGCCTACCAGGATCCTCAGTCCATGGGATTTTCCAGGCAAGAACACTGGAGTGGGTTGCCATTTCCTTCTCTAGGGGATCTTCCCAACGCAGGGATTGAACCCGGGTCTCCCCCATTATAGGCAGACGCTTAACTGTCTGAGCTACCAGGGAAGCCTTAGCATTTAGTATCTCTCAAAAGTTTGGGAAGGACTGTGAAATAGCCATGTAATTATTTCTATGTCACCCAGCCTTGTGGGTATGCTGAACACAAATCACTCCACTCAGACCAGTCTTTTAACCTTTTAATCTTAAATTACACTATGATGGCATTTACTTGAGGAGAAGGAGTTGGGGAGGGCATTGAATTCTGACTCTGTCATAGATTCACTGGCATGACCTTGGGCAAGACACTTCTCTTTCTTAGGCTCAGTTTTCTTGTTTGTAAAATGAGGGTCATGTGGCTTTTATGAAGAATAAATGAGATCTTATTTGAAGTGTTGAAGAATATGTAGGAAGGGCTTAATATCCTATTATTAATCAGGGTCTCGAGGGAAATAGAGCCAATAGAATGTATGTATATATTGTATGTCTATGTATGTACATATTGCATGTATATGTTGATCATGAGATTGATTTTAGGGAATTGGCTTACATGTTTGCAGAAGCTGGCAAATCCAAAAGTCTATAGAGTAGTATGTGCTCAGTCATGTCCAGCTCTTTGCGACCGCATGAACTGTAGCCTGCCAGGCTCCTCTTTCCATGGGATTTTACAGCAAGAATACTGGAGTGGGTTGCCAGTTCTTTCTCCAGGAGTAGGGTAGAACAGCAGGCGAGAGATCCAGATAAATGTTACAGGTATAGTCCAAAGGCAGTCTGCTGGCAGAATTCCTCCTCCCTGGAGGAGGTCAGTTTTTCTCTATTGAGGCCTTTAAATGTTTAGATGAGACTCCTCCACTTTGTGAATAATCTGCTTTACTCAAGGTCTATTGAATTAAATCTTAATCGCATCAAAAATACCTTCACATCTAGAATAATGTTTGACCAAATAATTTGGGCACCAGGCTTAGACAAGTTGACATATAGAATAAGCCACCACACACAACAATGAGAATATGGTGCCTTGGGGATGCCACTTTGGCAAGTACTTTAAATGTATTAATTTAGTTTTTCCTTCAACACAATCCTTGGAGGTAGGTACTGCTATTACGTCCATTGTACAAATGAGAATACTTGAACACAGAGGCTGTATAACCTGCCCAAGGTCAAAAAGCCAGGAATCCAAGCGCTTATTAATGACTGTGCTAGACTATCAGTCACTTGGGAACAGAGCCACATGAGTGTGGCACCTGCCATACCTAGCACAAGGCTATGTGAATATTTGTTCAATGGATATCCAAATGGCTCACTCATCTAACCTCATGGATTGCTTTAGGCAATCAGATATTTTCTCTGAATTGATCGAAAGTGAAAATGAAAGTCGCTCAGTTGTGTCCGACTCTTTGTGACCCCATGGACTATACAGTCCACAGAATTCTCTAGGCCAGAATACTGGAGTGGGTAGCCTTTCCCTTCTCTAGGGGATCTTCCCAACCCAGGGGTCGAACACAGGTTTCCCACATGGCAGGCAGATTCTTTACCAACTGAGCTATGAGGGAAGCCCCTGAATTGATTAGCTATTTTGCCTTTGGTTCTGTCTTGTGGATAAAACCTCAGAATGATATATTCTTTCATGTCTGAGATAAATTCCAGCAATTAGTGACAATGTGCTGATTAAATGAATTTAAATATGCATAGTAGGTGGACTCATACATACATATAGACTTTTAAGGAGACCATGTAAGTTTTCAGGTTGACTTGCATATGCCAAGAGAAGGGCCCAGGTAGGGAGAAAATCTGGAATTACTGAAAAGTATTTACCCATCAGTATAAAATTTTTGCTCAAGCACTCCTAATATGTGTATATTTATTTATAAATTACATCACATGCTATTGCATTGATGGATAAACACATTATCATCACCACAAAGAATGAACTTTAAAAGAATGATATAAGAAGCAAATGTTAATGAAATTCTATCTTCTTTTTTCTCTTCTCACAACTCATTGGCTCACTATTTTGGTTTCAACTGACTTAAGAATCTCAGGTAATTAGAAATTTATCCATTTATACAACTTAGTAAGTAATGAGTTGGCTCTCCCCACCAACTTCATGTATCCAATGAGATAACAGTGTTCAGCAGAAGAGAACAGAGAGGATTAGGTAGGTACTATGTGAACACCTCCGACACTGTGTGGCACTTGTTTTTGTCACAAGAGATGCAGTATTGCATAGATGTTAAGAGTACAGACTCTAGAAGCAGGCACTTGAGTGCAAATCTCAGTTCAACCTAGCTGTGACAGAATTTACGGAATTGTTTTGTGGAGTAAAGTAATTTAATAAAGAGTAACATCATGGCTTGTAGTAAGCACTATGTGAATGTTACTGGGCTTGATCACAAAGGCCCAATAAGCATTAAGTGTTAACTGTAAAAACCAATATAACGACATATGCTGAGGTCATTAGGTCTCCACCCCTATTACTATGTTCACCCAAAATGCCATACAATAAATGTTTAGGATGATGACCTTGAAATACCGCCCCAGGATTACATTCATCTGTGTACCCATCACAATTTTTTTTTAACCACATCTGAGTAACACCTGTAATATTATTTAGTCAATATTTGTCTTTAAATATAGTTGGACCTAAAACCTAGGACTACTTCATTATTTTTGAGAGCAGTAAAATCACATTTTGTTATAGTCACATTTATTTTCCTAAAAATACATGGCAATACACACACAATCATTAAAACCATTCTCCTTACCGTAAGAAATACTGTTACACAATTTTTAAGTTATGACTGCTTCAGTTATATTAACTCTACTTAATGAGATCGAAGAATAAAAGAACATATGGTAGATATTAAATCAGGTTTCCTTCAAAACATCCTAGTTCTTCAGAAGTTTAACAAATTGAGATTCTAATCTTTTTATTTTTTTGGTACTTGATTATCATTTTCTTTTGGATGAGAACAATTTCAGTTTCTTTCATTCTTCTTCTTTGGGTCACTTCATAATGATTAGATTTTCTTTTAAATAAATAAGACCCATAAAAACTTTGATCACTGTTATCACAGGCATAAAAGTACGAAGTTAAATTAACTAGACTTTCCCATGCATTCATACGAGAGACAGATTAAAACAAAAGCCAAGCCTATTAAAAAAATTCAGCAATAGTGAAATCAAACCTCTCACTATCAAAGGTGTGGAGATTCTACCTTGAAGCTGACCATAAATAATGTCCTAGGCAAACGCATGTTACAGTGAATCAGACCCTTTGATCTTCCTGCAGTTCGCCATCATTTTTTACTCCGGAAATAGACTCTTTTCTAAATCAGAATGACAAGCAGATTTCTTTGAAACACTTGGAACCCAACTGCTAACATGTTGAAAACTATAAGATAATTAGATGCTTTCAGTTCAAAATGGAAAATATATCTGTTGCTTGAAAATAATATAAATGCTGAGCAAATTAAAAGTCATTTCCTTCATCTACATTTACGGGTCCCATTTGAGTCCTCAACTCTGCCATTATTACCATAACTACTAGGAAACAAATCATTTGAGCCAGATTCATGCTTTCAGTTGCTCTTGCTCCCAATCTACAAGACAAGATGGAACGTGATCTCTTTTAAGAAAATGTGGAACTAAATGGGGCATTCTTTAATGAAACACATTGACATAGGTCAGGACTTCTCAGTCTTGACACTATTGCTATTTGGGGCTGGGTAAGTCTTTGTGGTGAGGACTCTCTGTGCATAATGGGATGTTTAACGGAATCCATGGCCTCTATTCACTAGCTGTGATAACCAAAAATGTCTCCAGACACGGCCAACACACTCTAGGGCAGGGGTCCCCCATCTCTGGGATTTACTACTTGATCATCTGAGGCGGAGCTGATGTCAAAATAATAGAAATAAAGTACACAATAAATGTAACATGCTTGAATCCTCCTCAAACCATCCCTACCCCTGTTCCATGGAAACACGGTCTTCTACAGAACTCATCCCTGGTGTCAAAAAGGCTGGGGGCTGCTGTACTGGGGCAATCCTTCCCTTACAAAGTGAAAACCACTAACAGGTCAACAAGAAGGCTTTGCTATCGCTCTTTTGAATGTCAATGCTGTGTTTGAGGGGAGAAGTTGATTTCTTTACATGAGGGGTGTGTGTGTGTGTGTGTCTATATTATAAGACCTAAACTATAAATAACAGAAGTAATTGAGAAGATTGAACATTTATTACTCAAAGCCATATAAATTCAATAATAAATAATGGTTCTCTAAAAACTATGAGCAGTCTTTTTCAAAGTCATTAGTTCTAATCATAAATGAATTTAGCAGCATTTCTTTAAATTTTTGCACCTTTGTAATGAACTCTGATAAATTCATGGAACTGGATGTTAAATAAAGAGATAGAAAGGTCTAATTTGCTGCTTCATTAAGCTAGCTTATTTCAAGACATTCCGCATATTGCTTTGAATTTCATATTTCTGAGTGGTGGAGAAAATGGTTGTATCCATCTTTAATGTAGTGTGGAAGACAATTAGGAGCTCAAATGGATTAAATCTCATTTCATCAGAGATACACACAGTGATTATTATTTTATTGCCAAATACTGTCAGCATTACATTTCTTCAACAGCTACTGTGGCACCTGACTCGCATGCTTAAATTTGCATTAAACACTGTATGGTAACAACAGTAATTTGGTCTGTGTTTTCTTACATAGCATTATTCTATTCTTCACTCTGTGTATTCACCCAACACTAGTTATAAGGGGATAAAGTTTCACATGTGCTTAATATACTAGAAACAGCTGTAGCACAGAGGAACGGGCACAGCAATGGGCTCAAAAACATGCGCACTAGTCCTAAGGCTGCCCCTTTCAATATAGGTGACCTTGGGAAGGTTACTTCCCCTAAACTAGAACTAAAAAAAAGACAATTTTCTTTCATTGTTTTAAATATTCTTTGTTATATTTTTCAAATTCTGAATGTACTGCTTTTTGAAGAAATGAAATTATATAACAAAACAATTATTCATCCCTCCATCTCTTTGACCACCCCTGTTGACAACATGCCACCAAATTTGGAAAACTCAGCAATGGCCACAAGACTGGAAAAGGTCAGTTTTCATTCCAATCCCAAAGAAAGGCAATGCCAAAGAATGCTCGAACTACCACACAATTCCACTCATCTCACACGCTAGTAAAGTAATGCTCAAAATTCTCCAAGCCAGGCTTCAGCAATACGTGAACGGTGAACTTCCAGATGTTCAAGCTGGTTTTAGAAAAGGCAGAAGAACCAGATATCAAATTGCCAACATCTGCTGGATCATAGAAAAAGCAAGAGAGTTCCAGAAAAACATCTATTTCTGCTTTATTGACTACACCAAAGCCTTTGACTGTGTGGATCACAATAAACTGTGGAAAATTCTGAAAGTGATGGGAATACCAGACCATTTGACCTGACTCTTGAGAAACCTATATGCAGGTCAGGAAGCAACAGTTGGAACTGGACATGGAACAACAGACTGGTTCCAAATAGGAAAAGGAGTACATCAAAGCTGTATATTGTCACCCTGTTTATTTAACTTATATGCAGAGTACATCATGAGAAATGCTGGGCTGGAAGAAGCACAAGCTGGAATCAAGAATGCCAGGAGAAATATCAATAACCTCAGATATGCAGACAACACCACCCTTATGGCAGAAAGTGAAGAGGAACTAAAAAGCCTCTTGAAGAAGGTGAAAAGAGGAGAGTGAAAAAGTTGGCTTAAAGCTCAACATTCAGAAAACTAAGATCATGGCATCTGGTCCCATCACTTAATGGGAACTAGATGGGGAGACAGTGGAAACAGTGTCAGACTTTATTTTGGGGGGCTCCAAAATCACTGCAGATGGTGATTACAGCCATGAAATTAAAAGACACTTACTCCTTGGAAGGAAAGTTATGACCAACCTAGATAGCATACTAAAAAGCAGAGACATTACTTTGCCAACAAAGGTCCATCTGGTCAAGGCTATGGTTTTTCCAGTAGTCATGTATGGATGTGAGAGTTGGACTGTGAAGAAAGCTGAGCGCCGAAGAATTGATGCTTTTGAACTGTGGTGTTGGAGAAGACTCTTGAGAGTCCCTTGGACTGCAAGGAGATCCAAGCAGTCCATTCTAAAGATCAGTCCTGGGTGTTCATTGGAAGGACTGATGCTGAAGCTGAAACTCCAGTATTTTGGCCACCTCATGCGAAGAGTTGACTCATTGGAAAAGACCCTGATGCTGGGAGGGATTGGGGGCAGGAGGAGAAGGGGACGACAGAGGATGAGATGGCTGGATGGCATCACCGACTTGATGGGCATGAGTTTGAGTAAACTCCGGGAGTTGGTGATGGACAGGGAGGCCTGGAGTGCTGCAATTCATGGGGTCGCAAAGAGTCGGACACGACTGAGTGGCTGAACTGAACTGAACTGAACTGATAGACCATCTCTCTTCAAATAACTAATATTAATCATTTCCTATATATCTGTCTGTAGTTTTCACCAACCTCCTCTTAACACCTACAAGCAATTTTACCCAAATACAGTATATTTCTTTCTTTTTAAGTTAAAAAATGGGATTATATTATACAAATTTTTCTTCAACTTGCTTTTATGAATAATTTTAAGATACTTAATGTTGTTTAGATTTAAAATAGTTACATAAAAAATGATATACATTAGAATGGATAAACAAAATGTTCCTACTGTATACCACAGGAAACTATATTCAATAACCTGTGGTTAATCATAATGGAAAAGAATATGAAAAAAGAATGCATATATATGTATAACTGAGTCATTCTGTTGTACATTAGTAATTAATACAACATTGTAATTCAACTACACTTTAATAAAAAATGAAAAATATAGTTGCATAATATTTTATAGTATAGATATGAATATCTATTCAACCATTTCCCTCCAGATTGATTCCACCTTGTTTCCAGTCCAAACTCTGATGCAATCAGTGGCATACATCCTGAGGCTACAGATGCTTTCCTGCAATTGGAAATGGGAAAGTACATGTCTCACGCAGATTGACTAACTTTTTTGTGATACAGTTGGCACAACTGAAAATTGAGAATCACAACGTCTATCTTCCTTCCTTCACACATTCCTACAAGGACGGGCTGAACCAGCATATGCAAAGGGCATGGTGGTTCTAGAACCTGGAGGGCCCTCAAGAAAATTTCACCTCAAGTCGAGCTGCAGCCTTTCAAAGGCACTTACTTTATCTGCATGATCTGATATGAAATTTGTATACTTGCAATAGGCTCCCCACCTCTTGAGCAAGTTTTTCAGTAGGTATCACCACTTTTTTAGTAGCTAATTCACTGTTTACAGGGATTGGTATTTAGTTTACAAAGTGCCATAGCAAGTATCACTGCAATGTAGTGCCTAAGAGCTGGGATAGATAGATGTGAGCATGAGAGAGGAACAGAGAAATCATGCACACAGTAAATTCACTTAGTATGAAGGGAAAGTCACCCAGTAATATATTTACTAGAATGCAGGATTTGGAAACTGCTCATATGGTAAAAGAATATTCTATACATTTAACACTTTACCTGGTAGCATAATCATATTTATTCTTTTAAAATATCTCAAACTGTGCAGTGCAACATCTCTCCTGGAAATAGAAGGTCTTAAAAACACATTCATATTTATATCATATTCTTTGCTCAAACCACACTTGTATTTGTGAAGCAGGAAAGTGTCAAAGGACAGTGACTATTTCATACTTACAGGCTGCAAAAGTGCACCAGACATTCTAGTTCAAGGACTTGGGTCTAGACCAGAGGTTTTTAAACTGTAGTATGTGATCCACTGAGTTAAGAAGTGAGGTTGGAGATTAAAATTAGCATTTTAAAATGAAATAGACTAATTAGAAAATGTCAGTTATAATAATAATGATAAAAATGTTACATAAATATGTGTGTGTGTGCATGCATAGCTCAGTGTTGAACATTGTTCTTACCATAGGTCACTATCAAAGACATTTACAAACCCTTGTTCTAGGGACACTTTGCTCATGAGAGCCATGGGCAGCCACCACTGTGTTGTCTGGTATCACTGCCTCTGTCTATGGTGCCCTAAAGATATGACTGGATTAGCTTTCTTGCTTCTTCTCCTATTATTCTCTCCAACATCTGTTCTTAGAAAATGAGGTTTGATTGGGTAAAGGCACAAGAAGTCGATACTAGAATTCAGGAGGCAGTCAATGTTAGTGAGATAAAAGTTTGTTTGCTTGGAGGAGGCTTCGCTCTAAAGAACTGGACCTGAAAGACCTCATTCTGGTTATCCAGGATGGAACAGGAATCCTGGGAGGGAGTCAGGGCATAGGAAAAGACAGTTGGATACCAGATGGTACTAATAAGAAGAAAGAAGGACCTCAAAGAGAGGAGGAACTCCCGGAGTCCATTAGGACATGACTTAATGGATAAAATGATACTTTGCTCCATCTTCTGGGCTCATTGAAAACCTTCCTTTCTGGTTCTTTGAGGATTCAATAAATATTTACTGAGTCTTCTCCCGGGGAAAACAGCAGCAATCAAGACAGACAAAGCCCCTACACTTGTGAAACCAACAGTCTAAGAGGATGGGAGTGGAGAGATAGTTATTCAACAAGTGACTAAAGTATACAGAGTGTCAGATGGTGGTGGAGACCACAGAGGAAAAGGAAGCAGGGAAGGGGATAGGTGTGTGTGGTGTGGGGGCTGGAGATAAGAGGTGCCAGTCGGGAAAGAGAAAGCGACAGTAGATTTAAGATTTAAAAGAAAATGTTGAAGCAAGTCATCCAGATCTCAAGGGAAGACCATTCCAGGCAGTTATATGCCTGATGTGCTTAAGAAACTTAAGGAGGCCTGGGTGACTGAGCAGAGGGTGGCAGGGGAGAGTACAGAAGGCTGAGGCCAGAGGTGTATGTGTGGGGGTGGGGGTGGGGGGGAGGTGGGAGAGGGCAGGGTCTACTTAAAGGCCTTGATTTATAATTACCTGGACATTACAGGCCATTGTGAGACTTAGAGGCCATTGTGGGGACTTTGGGTTGTGCTCCAAAAGAGATGAGATGTTACAAAAGGTGACTGATTCATTGCATTCAATTGCATTCACATGTTAAAAAAGATTACCCTGGCTACTGTGCAGTGGCAATACCTACATGCTCCCTCCAACAACACAGGTATAAAAGGGGTAATACGGAACAATACAGATGTGTGTCAAACAGAAATGCAAGTAGCAAAGAAGATGGCCAGGTAATTACAAATCAAGGTCCACTGTTCCCTTTCTTCTGCTAATTTAATAATGAGCCAGACACAAGAAGTTGGGGTTCTTGGTGACCAACGATAGTAGTCTCAACTAAAAGTGGCCAGTTAGTTAGTGTAGACGGAGGGTCAAGTCAGCTCCTGCATTCACATTCTGGCTGAATTCGGAGTATCTCCTATGAACTCTGGTTGGCACAGCCATGCCCCGAGCCCTCACACTCACACTCTCTGCACTGGGTTCTTTGCTTCTCTTGCTCATTTTCTGAAGCCAGGTCTCAGATCATGTCACTCCAACAGTCCACACTGCTAGACTATGGCCATCATCAACCCACAAGTCAACACTGTGATTTTCTGCTGCCAATTCATCCGACCCACCATGGCCTTTCCCTCTGTGGACATTGGATTCCCTTTCTTGGTTCCTCCCTTCGCAGAAAGGGAGTGAAAACTACCCCCCAAAACACCTACAAACACGTTTCTGAGCAAACTTTGTAGGCTGGGAGGGTTATAGTCTTTCTATTGAGCTACCATGAGCTTCTTTGGACCTTGCCTGCTATAGGGATGAGGAGAGAGTCAGACAAGCACCCCAAATGCGGTACCCCTGACTCCCCTGCCTGATGGGAGAGGGGTACAATCAGCCCCAGATTATTCCAAGAGCATACACTCAGACTGCCTTCCTCCAACTCTGGACTGTGTGCTGACGCTCCCGTTCTGACATCCTGACCGTCCACAGATGGGAGACTGTTCTCTCCAGTTGGGGGCCTGGTCCCAATCTCCTGCAGCATAGGCACATTGTCAGGAACCGTGACTGTGGTTGGCCCAGGTCCAGACCACCGGGTTATGGAATCTATTGTCACTCAATCAATTGCTCACAAAATGAGAAGTATTTTGACCATAAAGTTTGGTACTTATAAATACTGAATTAGCTTCCCTAACATGGAAAATGTAAATAGTATCTTGCCCTCAGAAAGGCCTTTCTTTGTAAAATCCCGCTTTGTAAAACCTGCTGCTTTCAGACACTCAGATCTGTCTGGTCAGCAGATGATCAGTTTCCGGGAGGTAGCTGGTATACATGGAATCCTGGCTCTAGTGAATGGGATTCTGTAGGTGTAATTGCTTACTTGCTCAGTTGCTTCAGTCATGTCTGACTCTTTGCGATACTATGGACCGATGGACTGTAGCCCGCCAGGCTCCTCCATCCACGGGGATTCTCCAGGTAAGAATACTGGAGTGGGTTGCCCCTTCCTTCTCCAGGGTTTTTCCCAACCCAGGGATGGAACCTCTTATGCCTCCTGCATTGGCAGGCAGGTTCTTTGCGACTAGCGCCACCTGGGAAGCTAGATGTCATGGGGAAGGCTAAAATAAATAAACAAAAACTGAACTCTTGTGGCTTTCACACAATCCACAGAGCAGAAATTCAGATGCCCTTCTCTGTGATATTCAATCACCACAACACAACAAAAGTCACTGTGCATGGTAAATGATCAGAGGATTTTTATATTTTCCTCTCTCTCCCCCATGATCACTGTGCCTTCTGACAGAAAGACACTTCCTTCCCAGTAGCAATAAAAGGGTGCTGGGGTGAGGAGTCCCTCAACACCAATTAAATGAATTGGTTTGGTTAGCCTCTAAGCCGTGTCCAACTCTGCGATTCCATGGACTAGCTCACCAGGTTTCTTTGTCCATGGGATTCTCCAGACAAGAATACTGGAGTGGGTTGCCATTTCTTTCTCCAGGAGATCTTCCCAAACCAGGGATTGAACCAAGGTCTCTGCATTTTAGGCTGAAACCTGAACCACCAGGGAAGCCCCAAATAATTGAATACTGATTACTAATTAAAATAATTTTTTTCACTTTATTGTTTGACTTTTCTAATCTTCATTTTTTAAGAAAACTCTTTTTCTAACATACAGGAAAGTATCCACCTGCCCCTAGATATAATAATTCTCGATATTTTGCTAAATTTGCTTCAGATGAAAATTTTCCCAAAGAAACAAAAATTATAGATTCAGTAGAAGTTTCTTTTACCCTCTTCTCCTTCCTTTCTCAGAGGTGCAATGAAGCAAATGTTCTAATTTTTTCCTTTTATTCTTTTTAAATCTTTTACTACATTCAGTGTAAGGAGTATAAAGCATAATTTGAAATGTTATTATGGAACACTTTAAAGAAAATTAGAGGGAATGGTATAGGAACTCTGTTTGGGGTTTTTAAACATCTGAGTAAATGGTATCTTTTCCCCAGGTCCTCTTGCAATTTGGTTTTCCATGCCTCACCACCTTATTGAGGTGTGCATTCAGTTGGACAGACAGAGATCTGTTTCATACATTTTAATTACTCTGGAAAATTCCACTCTAGGAATGGCTAAAACTTACTTATCTTCCCTCTGATGGTGGAACATTAGGTAAAGTTGCGCTTCTTGGATATTAGTGGGGTTGAACATTTTTTTCAGGATTCCTCTTCTGTGATGTACCTAAGCATTTCATTGACTACTTTCAGATTGGGATGCATATCTGTCTCCTGTGGATTCATTTGACAGGACTTTTTCTTTTTATATATAGTACACTGCATCTTTATTTATTTTTTTTTGGCTGCACTGTGTCTTTCTCCAGTTGCAGTGAGCAGAGGCTATTCTCTAGCTGCAGTGTGAGGGCTTCGCATTGCCGTGGCTTCCCCTGTTGTGGAGCACGGGCTCTTTGGGTGCCCAGGCTTCAGAAGTTGTTGTGTATGGGCTCAGAAGTTGCAGCTCACGGGCTCCAGAGTTTGGGTTCAGTAGTTGTGGTGCATGAGCTCAGTTGCCCTGTGGCATGTGGGATCTTCTTGGACCAGAGATTCATTTGGGGTCCCTTGCATAGCAAGGTAGATTCTTAACCACTGGACTGCCAGGGAAGCCTGTTTGACTGGATTCTACTCATGAGTAAGCACTTAGTTCAGAAATGAGGCCAGGGACTGGGAATACAAAACAAATGAGGCACAGTCTGCATCCTGGAGTACTTCTCAGTTTCATGGGGAAGAACAATGCATGTATGAACACATGTCATGCAATAAAGACAAAGTCTGAGGGACATGGGACCACAGAAGGGGGAGGTGTAGTATTCAAGACCCTTTCAGTTGAAAATAGTAGAAACCCAACCCAAATGTTATAAAGGAGATTTATTGACTCATGTCAATTGAAGATATGGCATGGCTGATCCAGGGCTTGTACAGAACTTTCTAGATTTCCTCTTTTCTCATTCACCTCTCATCTTTGCTTCTCTTTGTGTGTTGGGCTGATTCTTTGTACACAAAGAGGCTCTCTCTAAGCCACAGTGTTGGGAAGTTGGGAGTGGTAGTGCGGAGGCCGTGGTAGGAAGCTGACAGCTGAATTCCAAGGACTAATTGTTCACAGTTTGGAGAGAGAGAGAAATTAACTTGCGTTACCCTGGTGTGGAAAATTCATGGAAATGAGGCCAAGTGGAACAATTGGTATTATGAGTAGCCCAGTGTAGTGATGGCATAATCCTGCAAGAGGTAGAACAGGATTATGGGAGTGTGTGTATATTGCAGCACTACAGTTGTTAGCTTCGCCGTAATTACATGGAAAGGGGAGGAACTTTTCATCAGAACACTGAACAGATGGAAACAAGAGAGAAACATATAACAGAAGGATACTGGAAAAAGTCTCTAAGAGAGGTGCATTTTTGGCCCCATTTAGAGTCCACTGAGACGCTGATGTAGAAACACTGGGTTTGGATACAGAAGATTATGATAACAATACCCACACTGACATTTATAAGCTGTGGGATTCTGTTCAGTTCAGTTCAGTCGCTCAGTCATTTCTAAGTCTTTGCAGCCCCATGGACTGCAGCACGCCAGACCTCCCTGTCCATCACCAACTCTCAGAGTTTACTCAAGCTCATGTCCATTGAGTCGGTGATGCCATCCAACCACCACATCCTCTGTCGTCCCCTTCTCCTCCCACCTTCAATCTTTCCCAGAAACAGGGTCTTTTCCAATGAGTCAGTTTTTCGCATCAGGTGGCCAAAGTATTGGAGTTTCAGCTTCAGCATCAGCTCTTCCAATGAATATTCAGTGATCTCCTTTAGGATGGACTGGTTGGATCTCCTTGCAGTCCAAGGGACTCTCAAGAGTCTTCTCCAACACCACAGTTCAAAAGCATCAGTTCTCCGGCACTCAGCTTTCTTTATAGTCCAATTCTCACATCCATACATGACTACTGGAAAAACCATAGCTTTGACTAGATGGACCTTAACTAATCGTTAACCACTCTGATCTGATCCTGTTTCTTTATCTGTAAAATGAGGATGATTCTGTCAACTTTCTACTGCTATGGTGACAATAAATAGTATAACTATCCATATATTTTCAGTGGATGTCTTCAAGTCACCTTCCATAATGAGACATTGGACAATTCTACAGAGATCTTGGTGGTGCTAGGGTTGTAAGTCTTTATCCTTCTGCATTAACATTTAATTGTTTATGTTAAGAATGATACTGACTGAAAATACTCTCAAAATACAATGTATATTTAATTGTTATTTCATTCTTGATACATTCCCACTGATACCTTTGGTAGTGACAGTCAATCTTTTTTAATCTTCAGTTGAGAGCAAGAGTGGATTCATTGGTTTCTAATACTATATTTTTTAAAGGACACATTTTTTAAGCATTAGCAATTTTTTAAAGTCTTTCTCTGAGATCCTGAAACCTTGTTATTTTGAACTGGAATTAGAGAATGTTTCTGACATATTCCAAATCATTTCTCCAAACAAGGATGCAAACAAATGTTTTACATTAAGGAGAAATATAAATGGGAAAGGGCTTTTTGAACAACAGGTAATGATATTTCAAGGACAATGTAGAACTATTCATTTCTGATACTCTCATTAGCATTCCTAGCAACAGGCATATACGTCTCTCAATTTCTGTGTAGTTCTGTTAATCTCTCTACACAATATTCAATTTTCTTACCACGATTCAGCTGATTTATTATTTCCCTCTTGTCTTTTAAACGCTAAAGATGCAATGTAACCCCATAAATTTGTTTCAGTCTCTCAGCTTCCATACTTAAGGTTGTTAATGCCCCCCAAATATCCTTTGCTTACATCACTCCTTTAAATGTGCTCTTTCTTGCCCAATGAGTTGTTACATAATTACATGGGGCCAGTAACAATGTCATCTTGTTTTTATAGTTTTATGATTAAGGATATAAAAATGAACTGAATTGAATAAAATGTTATATTTGCAAAATACAAGGATTGCTGTCACAGTTTTCACATATAAATGATAGAGTGTGTATATATTTAAAATTGAATTTTCCTAGTATATAGATTAAAAATGTGTTGATAAAAAATCATTATATTAATGTGTGACCTGATGATTATCTGTACATGGAGTACACCTTCTTTAGAAAAGGGTTAAAATAATTATGCAAGATTTACTTTTCCACCCTGCCCATTATAACCAAAAGTTTTTTTATTGAATATTTACACTTAAAGTTATAGTGCTTGAGAAAGGAGAAAAACCTTTTAATGGGAACAATTCCCATACCATACAATTCTCAACCTGCTTACAGCTCTGAGAGTACTGGGGAGAAGTCAGGGTGACAACTGTGTCCCAGTTTGCCAGGGACGAGAGGGTTCCTGGGAGGTGGGAGTTTCAGTGCTGAAATCCCAGCCAACTGGGATGAACTGGTTCCCAGCCCCATGAGGAGTCTGGCCTCAGTTCTTTATGCCTACCCCTCTGCATCCATACTTTTGTCATGACTTCACTGTGGACAATATAAACCTTGTATTCCTTGACTTTAGGCTTGGCCAAGTGGCTTGTTTTGGCAAAAAAAATATGGGTCTAAATAACAGGAGGCTTGAGGGGTCTTGTGTGTTTCTGTTTTCTCTCTTACATCTCTGCCACACAAATGCTCTGCACTAGACCTGTCAGCACACTAGCCCAAGGGGGATGTGAGGCAAGCGGTGCAGAGCATCCCGGCTGACACAGAGACCTGCAGAGAGAGAGAAGCAGCAATACCCAGATGAGCCCAGATGAGATCCGCAGAACCCTGGCCAAAGCACAGACGTATGAGTAGAAAATGCTTAATGTTATAATACCACTAAGATTTTGTGCTTATCTATTGTACAGAATTACTGTAACAAAAGCGAATTGATAGAAGTGGTCAACAAGTTTTTATTCAATACAGTAAATATTTATCGGTTGACCACATGCTAGGTCCGGGGGCCACAATAACAAGCAAGACGGACAGAATTGTTATTTTCATAGAATATCTGTTATTGCATGGGTCCTTGTGATCCTTTTGGGAAGGTCTGCAAAGCCAAAATTATCCTCATAATAATACTAAAACATTATTTGCCTTTTCTCCTATTTTAATGTACTGACATTTGCATCGATGATATGGACAACAGTGAGTGTAACTTGTAATTTCCTGATACAAATCAAGGTGGGGATGCTGAACTGCAGGGGGAGTCATTTTATTCACCAGCCTCACTCACTTTCAGTTACAACATGTCAGTTTCACTTATGATAGTCCTTGATGAAGTAATAAAAATTAGAGATTTGATTCAATTTCCACCCTTGGGGTTAATCTTTTTTTTTCTTTTTAATTTATTTTTTTATTGGGGTTAATCTTTTTAATCATCTGTATGACATCCTAAGATATGCCCCTAAAGGACTTCTGCCTACTATAATGGAGTAGTCACTATTTGATTGAAAATTGGTTACTGCTTTAGCTGGCAAAGTCAAATCCCTGTCTCACAACACACTCAAAAAAAGTATATTCAGCTAAGACTAAAGCTGTAAATACAAAAACCTAACAGTATTAGGAGGAAATATACAAGGACGCAATTTTTTACAACCCTGAACTAGGATACTTCTTTCTCAGCATTGCATAAAGACCAGAAAGCCCAAGGGACTTCAGTGTTTTCTTTTACATACTTCAGTATTGTTTTAATTTCTCTGACGTTATTTTTATAATAAAAATAATTAGACTAACCCCACTAAAAAAAAAAGTCTCTGTCAGCATTCTTCACAAATTGCAACACAGGATTCATTGATGTCATATGAAGAACCAGCAAGTTTTAAACAATTATTACACAACCAATCACGGTTTAACGGTAAATCTCATCAGAAAACAAGTCTAGACAATCCAAGACTCTTCAGACCACTCATCATGCAAAATCAGCACTGGATCCCCTTGAGAGTAATGGCCCATTATATAAATTATGTAATTTCCCTGGACGTTCCAGAGAGTGAGGAACTTTAAAAAAAGTTCATGACAGTTTACTAAAACAAAAATCAGAGAGGGTAAACACAATCTTATGATGTTCTGGTTGCAATAGTCAATTGTTAACAGCTTCCCTTAATCTTTTTCAGGCCTAAAGCGTCTTCTTCTTAGGATATGGTGCCAAACCCTATAGCTTCAAATTAATTCTTATTATAGAGCCGTGCAATGATTACTTTTTAAGTGGCAGCCCACAGAAATGGGAAGGATATGAGTCAGGTTCTTAGGTTTTCACAAGGCTTGTGTTAACACATACCATGCCCTTAGAAAAAGACACCCCTCCTCTGAGGGGATAACAAGTTGGAAAAAAACAAATTAGAAAAAGGTTCCTCCTCTGAGTGGAAGAGTTAGAAAGAGACAACCCTTTCTCTGGGTGGATTCAGCAAAGCATTAGCTGGATTTCCACCACCCTTAGCTCCCATGGCTCAAAATCTTTGGAGGGTACAGCCTGGCTAGCTGTGTGCTACTGTACCACATCTTCACAAAGTAAACTCAGCTTCCTCTCTGGTTACAGAATGAAACTTTATTGAAGCAATAATAGGCAATATGCATCCATGCAGTATCATTCCTCCTTGAATTATTTGTGACACAAGGCTTATTTTGACATTGAATCTTTGAGACAGAGGGATAAAGGGATATAATCTTAAAGTTCTATCTTTTATTATGTTAGAGCAGCAATCAGGAAACAACAGCCCAAAAACCAAAGCCACCAGGCTTTATAAAGTTTTATTGGAACACACCCATGCTTGTGCACGTATATACTGTCTATGGATCCTATCAATCCACAAGAGCAGAGTAGTTGCGATAATCACAGCTCACAAAGCTTCAAATATTTATTATCTGGCCCTTGAGAGGAAAAATTTGCCAACTCCTATATTAGATGACCAAATAGCACTACCTCTGTCATTCCAAGTCAGCCTTATCCTACATGTCATTAATGAATTGTAATTTAATGCTAATACTACTGTATATAAGATGAATTATATAATAAACAGTCATGTCCATCAAATTTCTGTATATAAACAACTTTTTAAATGCTGATAATTTCTAACCTCAAATTAAATTCAGCCTCAAGGTTTCCATGAAACTAATTGGATTTCCGCAAAACTAAAGTTTAAGGAAGGCAGTATCCATTGGGCTATTGAGTATCTCTTAATAAAGAACTCAGGTCACAAATTCCTCTGTAAAATCATGAAAAGAAAAACAGAAACAGACTCACAGACATAGAGAACAGATTTGTGGTTGCCAAGTGGCTAGGGGTGGGAGAGGGGTGGATTGGGTGTTTGCAATTAGCAGACGCAAACTATTATATAGAGAATGGATAAACAACAAGGTTCCAAGGTCCCATCGTACATGAAATGATATTCAGTACCCTATGATAAACTGTAATGGAAAAGAATATGAAAAACAAAGTATACATACATATAACTGAATCACTTTGCTATACAGTGGAAATTAACACTACATTGTAAATCAACTATACTTCAATAAAACAAATTTTTAAAAATCATGGAAGAGAAAACATTGTCTTTGCAGATGAGCTCATTCAGTGCCTTTGCAACACAGAAAGGAGTATGCAATTTAACTTCTTTTACTGGACTGCTAGGGCTACCAGATCACCTGACCTGCCTCTTGAGAAATCTGTATGCAGGTCAGGAAGCAACGGTTAGAACTGGACATGGAATAACAGACTGGTTCCAAATTGGGAAAGGAGTACATCGAGGCTGTATATTGTCACCCTGCTTATTTAACTTATATGCAGAGTACATCATGAGAAATGCTGGGCTGGATGAAGCACAAGCTGGAATCAAGAATGCTGGGAGAAATATCAATAACCTCAGATACACAGATGACTCCACCCTTATGGCAGAAAGTGAAGAAGAACTAAAGAGCCTCTTGATGAAAGTGAAAAGAAGAGAGTAAAAAAGTTGGCTTAAAACTCAGCATTCAGAAAACTAAGATCATGGCATCTGGTCCCATCACTTCATGGCAAATAGATGGGGAAACAATGGAAACAGTGACAGACTTCATTTTTGGGGGTTCCAATATCACTGCAGATGGTGATTGCAGCCATGAAATTAAAAGACGCTTGCTCCTTCGAAGAAAAGTTATGACCAACCTAGACAGCACATTAAAAAGCAGAGACATTGCTTTGCCAACAAAGGTCCATCTAGTCAAAGCTATGGTTTTTCCAGTAGTCATGAATGGATGTGAGAGTTGGACTGTGAAGAAAGCTGAGCACCGAAGAATTGATGCTTTTGAACTGTGGTGTTGGAGAAGATTCTTGAGGGTCCCTTTGACCTTAAGGAGATCCAACCAGTTCATCATAAAAGAAATCAGTTCTGAATATTCATTGGAAGGACTGATGCTGAGGCTGAAGCTCCAATACTTTGGCCACCTTATGTGAAGAACTGACTCATTTGAAAAGACTCTAATGCTAGGAAAGATTGAAGGTGGGAGGAGAAGGGGACGACAGAGGATGAGATAGTTGGATGGCATCACCAACTCAATGGACATGAGTTTGAATAAACTTTGAGAGTTGGTGATGGACAGGGAGGCCCGGTGTGCTGCAGTCCACGGGGTTGCAAAGAGTCGGACACGAATGAATGACTGAACTGAACTGAACCTAAAGTAACTTCTCAACTCCAATGTAGCACATCCTAAACTATCTTTTGTTCTGTTTGCTTTGTCTTATTTTTATATTATGTGGTATTACCTTTATTCCTGTTTTGAAAGGAGCAAGTTCTATAAATCATCTTTTATTAAACATCTTGGCCCAGTGTTCCTTTCACCAACAATAGTATGGTGGAGGGACTGCACAGACTCTGAGAGGATAACAGGCAGGAAGGCCAGGGGTCTCCAAACGGAGGAAACAGGCTGCAAGTCTCAGACATTTTTATCTCTCTTAAGTGGCAGGAGGAAACAAACTAGAGATATTTTTTTTCCTTCTCTATACAAATTTAAAAGGAGGTTTCTCTTAAAATGCTCTGTTGCCATGACACCTGGTTTCACCTGAAGCTAACTATGCTCAAACCTTGAGTTAATCAATACATTTTTTCTTATGGAAATGTTTGTCTTAAGCTATGTTAATGTACCCCAGACTCTGTCTTCAAGTTGGTTCCGCCAAATGGCTCAACCTACTTGACAAACCAGTATGTTATACTCAGATATTGTTCCCCTAATCTATGTAAACGAAGCTATTTGAATGGTAATCTGCCCTTCTACAAGATTCAAGTCAATCATTTTATGGCCTGAGATGAATTATCTGGTGCCATTCTGAGTTTTAAGACATTCCTGGAGAAGGAAATGGCAACCCACTCTAGTATTCTTGCCTGGAAAAGTCCATGCACAGAGGAGCCTGGCGGGCTGCAGTCCATGGGGTTACATGACTGAGCATGTGTGCATGAGGGTGGAGGGAGATGGGTTGGTAGCAATAAACTGGTAAAACTAAAAAAAATAAAAAATAAAAAAATAAGACATTCCTTTCTTTTCATTAACAGACTGCTAGTGACTATATAACATCCAGCTGAAGACTAGCAGGGGGTACTCTTTCTGCTCCCTTCTGATGCCTATGTCAGAAGCTTTCTCTATCTCCTTTACACTTTAATAAAACTTTATTACACAAAAGCTCTGAGCGATCCAGCCTCGTCTCTGGCCCTGGATTGAATTCGTCTCCTCCAGAGGCCAAGAATCCTGGCGTCTTATCGTTCAGCAACAACCTTTCAGCTCCATGCCAACCAGACCAGGGTTCACACCTTAGCTCTAGCCCTTACTAGCAGCGTGCCCTTGAACAACTTATTTAACAACTCTGAGCCTCAGTTTCTTCATGGATAAAATGAAACAATAACACTTACCTTGCCAAGTTACCAGGAGATTTAAAATGAATATATGTAAAGTATAAATGAAATCAAATTACACCATATGTTTTTACTGTTAAAGATTAAATCACAGGCCACAAAATGGCATCACTAGTACTAAAGCCCAGGATACCAAACCCTAGATTTAATACCTGGCCTAACTGTAGTTCTGACCATCCCCAGGAGTATAATTTTTCAATTTAATTTTTTATTTTATTATTATGTAAAATAAAATTGAAATAACTACCAGGATAAGTCTACCAATCATCTGTCTCCATATAAAGGCATTACAATATTATTGACCATGTTTCTTATGCTATATTATCATATTCCTGTGACTTATATAACTAGAGTATTTGTACCTCTTAATCCCCTCACCTATTTTACCCATCCTCTCACTGTCTTGAAATTTGGCAATTACTCATCTGCTCCCTGTTATCTATGAGTCTATTTCATTTCATTTACTTGTTTGCTTGACTTTTAGATTCCACATGTGAGATCATACGGTATTTGTCCTTCTCTGTCAGACTTATTTCACTTAGCATAACACCATTTAAAATATCCACATTGTCACAAGCATCAGATGAAAGAGTTTTTGCAGAGCAAAATGAAAAGGACACCTACTGAATGGGAGACAATATTTGCAAATGATATATTTGATAAGGGAATAATATTCAAAACATATAAAGAACTCATACAACTCAATATCAAAACAACAACAAAAACAACCTCATTAAAAAATGGGTAGAGGACTTAGATATTCATCCAAAGAGGACATACAGATGGCCAACAGATACATGAAAAGATGCTCAACATAACTAAACGTCAGGGAAATGCAAATCAAAGCCGTAATGAGATACCACCTTAACAACGGTCACAATGGCCATCATCAAAAGACAACAAATAACCAGTCGGTGAAGATGTGGAGAAAAGGGAACCCTCTTGTACTGGTTGGTAGGAATGTAAAATGACACAGTCACTATTGAAAACAGTATCAGCTCAGTTCAGTTCAGTCACTCAGCCATGTCCTACTCTTTGAGACCCCATGAACCGCAGCACGCCAGGCCTCCCTGTCCATCACCAACTCCTGGAGTCCACCCAAACCCATGTCCAATGAGTCGGTGATGCCATCCAACCATCTCATCCTCTGTCGTCTCTTTCTCCTCTTGCCCTCAATCTTTCCCAGCATCAGGGTCTTTTCCAATGAGTCAGCTCTTCGCATCAGGTGGCCAAAGTATTGGAGTTTCAGCTTCAGCATCAGTCCTTCCAATGAACACCCAGGACTTATCTCCTTTAGGATGGACTGGTTGGATCTCCTTGCAGTCCAAGGGACTCTCAAGAATCTTCTCCAACACCGCAGTTCAAAAGCATCAATTCTTCAGCGCTCAGCTTTCTTCACAGTCCAACTCTCACATCCATACATGACCACTGGAAAAACTATAGCCTTGACTAGATGGACCTTTGTTGGCAAAGTAATGTCTCTGCTTTTTAATATGCTATCTAGATTGGTCATAACTTTCCTTCCAAGGAGTAAACACCTTTTAATTTCATTGCTGTAATCACCATCTGCAGTGATTTTGGAGCCCAGAAAAATAAAGTCAGTCACTGTTTCCACTGTTTCCCCATCTATCTGCCATGAAGTGATGGGACCAGATGCCATGATCTTAGTTTTCTGAATGTTGAGCTTTAAGCCAACTTTTTCACTCTCCTCTTTCACTTTCATCAAGAGGCTTTTTAGTTCCTCTTCACTTTCTGCCATAAGGGTGGTGTCGTCTGCATATCTGAGGTTATTGATATTTCTCCTGGCATTCTTGATTCCAGCTTGTGCTTCTTCCAGCCCAGCATTTCTCATGATGTACTCTGCATATAAGTTAAATAAGCAGGGTGACAATATACAGCCTTGACGTACTCCTTTTCCTATTTGGAACCAGTCTGTTGTTCCATGTCCAGTTCTAACTGTTGCTTCCTGATCTGCATACAGGTTTCTCAAGAGGCAGATCAGGTATGAAGACCACTAAAAATATATAAAAGTAGAAGTGCCATACAATCTAGCATTTTAACTTCTGGGTATTTACCTGGAGAAAATGAAAACACTAATTTGAAAAGATGTATGCATTCCAATGCTCACTGCAGCATTATTTACAATAGCCAAGGTATGAAAGCAACCTGAGAGACTCCAACAGTAGATAAATAGGACAGAAGATAAGGTATTTAGATGAGGGTATAATGAAATATTATTCAGCCATTAAAAAAAGTAGAACCCAGCAATGTAACTTTACCAATGAGATAATGAGTATGATGGATCCTCACTCTCCCACCAAAAGAAGGTGACCTGGTCTGAATCAATCCTTTCTTCTCTTTTGCTCATAGCTTCCTCATCCCACCCTCCTTCTGCCTATAAAAACTGTCTATACTGTACAACTGCTTCCCTGATAGCTCAGTTGGTAAAGAATCCGCTTGCAATGCAGGAGACCCCAGTTCGATTCCTGGGTTGGGAAGATCTGCTGGAGAAGGGACAGGCTACCCACTCCAGTATTCTTGGGCTTCCCTTGTGGCTCAGCTGGTAAATAATCTGCCCACGTTGCGAGAGACCTGGGTTCGATCCCTGGGTTGGAAAGGTCCCCTGGAGAAGGGAAAGGCTACCCACTCCAGTATTCTGGCCTGGAGAATTCCACAGACTGTATAGTCAATGTGGTCACAAAGAGTCAGACACGAATGAGTGATTTTTACTTTCATACTGTACAATCCCTCAGAGCATCCTTATATTTATTAGATGGGATGTACCTGATTTATGAATCAATAATACAATCAATTAGATCTTCAAATTTACTAGGCTAAATTTTTAAACTCCACCTAATATTCTTGTGATATTAAACATAATTTTTAATTTAAAACATCTAAATAGAACTTGAGATAGCTTTGCCATGGATCATATTCAATGACTCTATCATAATGTTATATAAGAACCTTCGCACAGCATCTTTGACAATAAAGTAACATTTTGTTACACCCAAATTTTATTAAAAAATACTATTCCTGATTAACAATAAATAATATTTGTAATTTTCTTTGCAAATGTGCTCTAGAGGTAGCTTTCTTATCTGTCTGATAATCAAAATCACTGAGAGGAGTTGTTGAAATTCTTTCCTTGGCATAGTCATGTTTATGATCCTAAATCAATATTTTGCAAATGGAATAAACTGATAATTTGCTCAAAACACTTTCCCACATAACATTTAATAACTCATCTTTGAAATGGCATTGTTTATAACATTACAGCCTCAATTTATAGCAGAATGTTCAGATTATGTGGAGGCCAAATCAAAATGTATCAGATACAAATCATGATAAAAATAACAACTATTATTTTGACAACAAAGATTTAGGTAGGACTTACCTGAAAAATGAACAGGACAGCATACTCACGAACTATATGGAGCTTATTACTTCTGACCCTAAAAACAGCACAGAATGAAAATCAGAGATTAGTACAGACAGAAAAAAAATAGGAAAATTATGAAAGAAAAACAGAGCCTGTCTTCTGAGAAACCTTCAGGCAGGTCAAGAAGCAATAGTTAGAACCAGACATGGAGAAATGGACTGGTTCAAAATTGGGAAAGGAGTACATCAAGGCTGTATATTGTAACCCTGCTTATTTAACTTATAGCTTATATGTAACTTATACTTAACCCATGCAAAATGCTGGGCTGGATAAAGCACAAGCCGGAATCAAGATTGCCAGGAGAAATATCCACAACCTCGGATATGTAGATGATACCACTCTATTGGCAGAAAGCAAAGAGAAACTAAAGAACCTCTTAATAAAGGTGAAAGAGGAGAGTGAAAAAGCTGACTTAAAACCCAACATTCAAAAAACGAAGATTATGGCATCCAGTCTCATCACTTCACAGGAAATAGATGGAGAAAGAGTGGAAACAGCGACAGATTTTATTTTCCTGGGCTTAAAAATCACTGCAGATGGTGACTGCAGCCACAAAATGAAAAGATGCTTGCTCCTTGGAAGAAAAGCTATGACAAACCTAGGCAGTATTAAAAACCAGAGACATCACTTTGCTGACAAATGTCTATAAAGTAAAAGCTATGCTTTTTCCAATAGTCATGTATGGAGGTGAGAGTTGGACCATAAAGAAGGGTGAGCACCAAAGGATAGATGCTTTTGAACTATGGAGAAGATTCCTGAGAGTTCCTTGGACAGCAAGAAGATCAAACCAGTCCATAATAAATGAAATCAACCCCGAATATTCTTTGGAAGGACTGATGCTAAAGCTGAAGCTCCAGTACTTTGGCCATCTGATGCAAAGAGCTGACTCACTGGAAATGACCCTGATGATGGGAAAGATTGAGGGCAAGAGAAGGGGGCAACAGAGGATGAGATAGTTGGATGGTATCACTGACTAAATGGACATGAGTTTGAGCAAACTCAGGGAGACAGTGAAAGACAGGGAAGTCTGACTTGCTGCAGTTCATGGAGTTGCAAAGAGTTGGACATAACTTAGCTACTGAACAACAACGCTTTAGTATAAGAATTTGAGATGTACTTATGCTAAAAATAATTATTCATTGCTGATCTAAAATTCTAATTTAATTAGGCATTTTGTGTGTGTATGTGCAAAACCTAGAACCCCTTGCAAAAGGGAGAACTTTTAGGTGACAACTTATTGTTCTGGCAGCTGTGGGGCAATCAACCACTAGTCCTAGAGAAAAACCCAAAGACTGAAATCAATGTACAATAGAACTTCTAGAGTCCTAAGAAATTTCATCCAGTATTAACACTCAACAAACATTCAACAAAGTTTGGCCTGATGTCTTTTATTTTAAAAATGACAAAAACTTGATCTGGTTGGTTGCATGCAGGAGGGAAGAGGGGTAAGAAAAATTCATATTGATCTATTTTTTTTTCAGCTTTTGAAACTGTAAAACTTTTATGTAACTATCACAATATAGCAAAGCTAATTAACTCTAGTTTATCTCATTCAGTTTATCCTGTATGTCATATTCCTACCATCTTCAGATGATTGCTAAAGAGTATTTCTCGTATTTGTGTATTAGCAAACTTCCTTTTGCCTTATCCTGCGAAACAAATCACCCGCAGGCTTTCTCTTGGTTGAGTGGCTAAGTAATGACTTGATCACAAGTATTATTTTGAGCTCTGCATTTGTAAAATGCTTTACATACAATAATCTATGGGAACCCTCCTACATTGTTGGTGGGAATGCAAACTGGTGAAGCCACTATGGCGAATACTATGGAGGTTCTTTAAAAAAACTAAAAGTAGAGTTACTCTATGATCATCTAGCAATCCCGCTCCTGGGCATATACCCGGCAAAGACAAAAATTAATTTGAAAAGATACATGCACCTCAATATTCATAGCACCACTATTTACAATAGCCAAGACATGGAAGCCAATCTAAATGTCTATTGACAGATGAATGAATAAAGAAGATGTGCTGTATACACACACACACACACACACACACACACACACACATATATTGTGTGTGTGTGTGTATATATACATACACACAATGGTCCCTTCATGGATTACAGTCTTGCTGTGGCTAAGGGACTTGCATAACTCAATGAAGCTACGAGCTATGCCATGCCGGGCTACCCAAGATGGACAGGTCATAGTGAAGAGTTCTGACAAAATGTGGTCCTCTGGAGGAGGGAAGGGCAAACCACTCCAGTATTCTTGCCATGAGAACCCCATGAACAGTATGAAAAGACAAAAAGATATGACACTGAAAGATGAGGAGTCCCCAGGTCGGAAGATGTGCAGTATGCCACTGGGGAAGAGCAGAGGGCAATTACTAATAGCTTCAGAAAGAATGAAGTGGTTTGGCCAAAGCAGAAATGATGCTCAACTATGGGTGTGTCTGGTGGTGAAAGTAAAGTCTGATGCTGTAAAGAAAAATATTGCATAGGAACCTGAACTGTTAGGTCCATGATGTGGTAAACTGGACGTGGTCAAGCAGGAGATGGCAAGAGTGAACGTCAACATCTCAGGAATCAGTAAACTAAAATGGATGAGAATTGTTGGCGAATTTAATTCAGATGGCCATTTTATCTACTTCTGTGGGCAAGAATTCCTTAGAAGAAATGAAGTTTCCCTCATAGTCAACAAAAGTCCAAAATGCAGTCCTTGGGTACGATCTCAAAAATGACAGAATGGCCTCAGTTAGTTTCCAAGCAAACCATTCAACATCACAGTAATCCAAGTCTATACCAAAACCACTGATGCCAAAAAAGGTGAAGTTGACTGGTTCTATGCATCCCTACAACATCTTCTAGAACTAACACCAAAAAAAGATGTCCTTATCATCATAGGAGATTGGAATGCAAAAGTAGGAAATCAAGAGATACTTGGAGTAACTGTCGGGAGCTGCCAGGACATGCCTGGGTGGTGACAAGGTCACAGGACGAGAAAGGAACCTGCAAGGCAGCTCTTCCCCCTGAGGTTGTCCCGGGGGCCCGGTATGTCCCTCTCCTCCTTCTGTCTTACTGTTGTTGGGCTTTCTATTAATTTTTGAAAATATAAGATATAGTAATAAGGCCTCCCTGGAAAAGCCTAACCCTTTTTGGAGATGCTCATGATTGCTCTGGCTCAGGACACGACCACAAACATCAAGTCAAAAAAGAAAAGGCCACAGGTAGAGTTTGGCTGCTTGCTTAAAAGATTATAATGTTCTAGAATAGTAAAGAGTAGAGGCATTTAGATTTAGAAGTAGATATACTGCTTCAGTTTACTTGCTCCTTGGTTGAGAGGGTTTTCATTATTGCTATTTCCTTGCTGCTACTTGTTCACTGTTTCCCTTTCTTTAAATAACATGGAAGATTATGGGTATTTTTGTAGAGTTAGGAAATGGGGTACATAGGATTTCAATGGAAGATTTATATTAACCAGCTTCACTGCCATTATCTCACTATTAATAGAGAGGTGTTTTGCTGCTTTAGAGGTGTTTTTGCTGTTGAATAGTTAATCATTGTAAACTGAGATTTTGTAGTTTCAGGTAAAGAAAAATATCAGGGTTTTCTCATGGTACCATTCTCAGAAATGTCAAACATGTTACTGTGACCCTTCCCATGTATTGTTTTATTACCCAAAGAATACATACTATATCTGGAATCTATGGAACATTGTTTTTGTTAGAGTGAAAATGTTAGGCCATTGAGGCAAGAAGACTATGTACAGGACATTTAAGAAAAAACTCTGTAATCAGAAAAGTTCCAGATGAAAGCATAGGGGAAAAAAATACTGACGGAAGCACAAAACCAATATCTGATGTAATATGTGGTGACTTAAGGGGGAGGTAACGTTCATTCTATAAAAACTGAGCTATCCTAAAAAAAAAAAAAAAAAAAAAGCTACCTCTTCTATGCAGCCTTCTGTGTGTGTGTGCCTGTCTGTCTTCTTCCTCGCTGATGCCACTCATCCCTTGGGTATTCCTGGTCCTGCCGGGGCTGGACCTCGACAAGTAACAAGCAAGTTTGGCCTTGGAATACAAAATGAAGCAGGGCAAAAACTAACAGAGTTTTGTCAAGAGAACACAGTGGCCATTGCAAACACCCTTCTCCAACAAACTAGGAGAAGACTTTACATATGGACATCAATGGTCAACACCAAAATCAGACTGATTATTTTCTTTGCAGTTGAAGATGGAGAAGCTCTACATAGTCAGCAAAGACAAGACGTGGAGCTGACTGTGGCTCAGCTAATAAGGTCCTTATGGCAAAATTCAGGCTTAAACTGAAAAAAGTACGGAAAACCACGAGGCCATTCAGGTATGACCTAAATAAAATCCCTTATAGTTATACAGTGGAGGTGATATGTAGAGTCAAGGGATGAGATCTGGCAGACAGAGTGCCTGAAGAAGTAGGGATGGAGATCTGTAACACTGCACAGGAGGCACTGACCAAAATCATCCCCAAGAAAAAGAAATACAAGAAGGCAAAGTGGTTATCTGAGGAAGCTTTACAGACAGTTAAGGAAATAAGAAAATTGAGGGGCAAGGGAGAAAGGGAAAGACATATCCAACTGAATGCAGAGTTCCAGAGAATAGCAAGGAGAGATAAGAAGGCCTTACTCAATGAACAATGCAGAGAAATCAAGAAAAACAATAGAATGGGAAAGACTAGAGATCTCTTCAAGGAAACTGGAGATATCAAGGGAACATTTCATGCAAGGATGAGCACAATAAAGAACAGAAGGACCTAATAGAGCAAAAGAGATTAAGAAGAGGTGGAAAGAATACACAGAAGAACTATACAAAAAAGATCTTAAGGACCCAGATAATCGGCCAGACATCCTAGAATGTGAGGTCAAGTAGGCCCTAGGAAGCATTACTATGAACAAAGCTAGTGGAAGTGATAGAATTCCAAATGAACAATATTAAATCCTAAAGCCCAGCAATCCTACTACTGGGTATACACCCTGAGGAAACCAGAATTGAAAGAGACACATGTACCCCAATGTTCACTGAAGCACTATTTACAATAGCTAGGACATGGAAGCAACCTAGATGTCCATTAGCTGAAGGATAGGTAAGAAAGTTGTGGTACATGTACACAATGGAATATTACTCAGCTATGAAAAGGAACACATTTGAATCAGTTCTAATGAGGTTGATGAACCTGAAGCCTATTAAAAGAGTGAAGTAAGTCAGAAGGAGAAAGACAAATACTGTATATTAACTCATACATATCAAATTTAGAAAGACAGTACCAACAATTCTACATGCAGGGCAGCAAAGGAGACACAGATGCAAAGAAGGGACTTTTAGACTTAGCGGGAGGTGAGGGTGGGATGATTTGAGAGAACATGTATATTACTATATGTAAAATAGATAACCAGTGCAAATTTGATGCATGAAGCAGGGCACCCAAAGCCAGTGCTCTGGGACAACCCAGAGGGATAGGGTGGACAGGGAGGTGGGAGGGGGGTTCAGGATGGGCAGCAGGGAACACATGTATGCCTGTGGCCGATTCATGTTGATGTATGGCAAAAACCATCACAATATTGTAAAGTAATTATTCTCCAATTAAAATAAATTAATTAAGTTTTAAATATGAAATTTTAAATGAAAACTAAGTTCTTTGTAAAAGTAACAAATGAAACAAGTGCTTTGACTAAAAAAGTAAATAAAATCCTAAAGGATGATGTTATTAAAGTGTTGCACTCAACATGTCAGCAAATTTGGAAAACTCTGCAGTGACCATAGGACTGGAAAAGGTCAGTTTTCATTCCAATTCCAAAGGAGGGAAATGCCAAAGAATGTTCAAACTACCACACAGTTGTGCTCATTTCACATGTAAGGTTATGCTCAAAATCCTTCAAGCTAGGTTTCAGTAGTACATGAACCGAGAACTTTCAGATGTATAATCTGGGTTTAGAAAAGGCAGAGGAATCAGAGATCAAATTGCCAGCATTCACTGGATTATAGAGAAAGCAAGGGAATTCTGTTTCATTGACTATTCATATACTAAAGCATTTGACTGTGTGGATCACAACAAACTGTGGAATATTCTTAAAGAAATGGGAATGCCAGACCACATTACCTGCCTCCTGAGAAATCTGCATGTAGGTCAAGAAGCAACAGTTAGAATCAGACATGGAACAATTGGCTGGTTGCAAATTGGGAAAGGAGTACATCAAGGCTGCATACTGTCACCTTGCTTATCTAACGTATGCAGAGTATAGCATGCAAAATGCCAGGTTGGGTGATGCACAAGCTGGAATCAAGATTGCCGGAAGAAATATCAACAACCTCAGATATGCAGATGATGCCACTCTAATGGAAAATGAAGAGAAACAAAAGAGCCTCCTGATGAGGGTAAAGAATAGAGTGAAAAAGCTGGCTTGAAATCAACATCAAAAAATTAAGATCATGGTATAAACCACAATACTTCATGGCAAATAGATGTGGAAAAAGTGGAAGCAGTGACAGATTTTATTTTCTTGGGTTCTAAAATCGCCGCGGATGGTGACTACAGCCACTAAATTAAAGATGCTTGCTCCTTGGAAGAAAAGCCATGACAAACCTAGACAGCATATTAAAAAGCACAGACATCACTTTGCTGACAAAGGTCCATATAGACAAAACTATGGTTTTTCCAGAGTCAAGTATGGATGTGAGAGTGGACAATAAAGAAGGCTTAGCACCAAAGAACTGGTGCTTTCAAACTGTGGTGCTGGAGATGACTCTTGAGAGTCCCTTGGCCTACAAGGAGATCAAACCAGTGAATCCTAAAGGAAGTAAACCCTGAATATTCGCTGGAAAGACTGATACTGAAACTGAAGCTCCATAACTGTAGCCTCCTGATGGGAAGAGCTCACTCATTGGAAAAGACCCTGAAGCTGAGAAAAGTTGAAGGCAAAAGGAGAAAGAGGTGGCAGAGGATGAGGCTGTTAGATAGCATCAATTCAGTGGACGTGAGTTTTAGCAAACTCTGAGAGACAGTGAAGAACAGGGAAGCCTGGTATGCTGTAGTCCATGGGCTTCCAAAGAGTTGGACACAACTTAGCAAATGAACTACAACAACAACAGTATATGCAATGGAATATTACTCAGCCACAAACAGGAATGAAATAATGCCATGCAGCAACATGGATGGATCTAGAGATTGTCATACTAAGTGAAGTAGTCAAAGAGAAATATCAAATATTATCATTCATATGTGGAATTTAAAAAATGATACAAATGAACTCATTTACAAAACAGAAAGAGACTCACAGACATAGAAAACAAACTTATGGTTAGCAAAGTGGAAAAAGGGGAGGGATAAATTAGAAATGTGAGATTAACAGGTATATAATACTATATGTAAAACTAAAAAACAATAAGAATCTACTGTATAGCATAGGGAACTATATTCAATATCTTATAAAAAACTATAATCGAAAAGAATCTGAAAAAGGATATATATATGTATATAGTCACTGAATCACTGTACTATATACCAGAAAAACTAAATCAACTATACTTCAATTAAAACAAACAACTCTATAGAGTGGGTACTGATATTTACATCTCACAAATGAGAAAACAAAGACTCAGAGAACGTATGGGCTTGGCCTCATAGGGTTGTGCTAGTCTTTAAATCCTAGAGAAGAATTCTAGTTCTATCGTCCTTTGTGCTACCTCTTTCTTGTCTGAGGCCCTGTAGAGTGATCTGCATGTGCCTAAATTCTGCCCAACACTTGCAGATGGCCACAGGTGAGGTGAAAGTGAGACCTCCAAGAGGAGAGTGAAAATTTAGGGGAAGGATTACTGGGACTCAGGTGCATCCCACTTTTCCCACTCCCTTTCTTTCTCTGTTCTTTCCATTAGTCCTCATTTAATGAGTATTTTCATGTCACATCCAATCAAATTTTATTTTCTCCACAGTTCTTTGTTCTTCCTTTTTAGGATTTTATTTGAGGTGTGCTTCCCTATAAATGAAAAAATGTTCTCAAATACACCATCCATTGAAAAACTGCCCACTGCAATTATGAAACGATTCCATGGTGCCATCATTTGATCCTGTCTAATCCCATATTCACAAGCCATTTAGAAATGGGTTTTCTCATTCATACCTTAAATAGTTAATCTAGCTGCATTGTTTGGTTATTCTTGTTTGATTGGTTCACTCTGTTTTATTATACTGAACTTATGTAAAAGCTTCTGTTTTATAATTGTGTGGGACTTGGGGGCAATTCATTCAAAGGTCTGTACCCTATAAATAAATTACTCTCCTTTTGCTGCTAACATGAACTGGTTCTATTGAAACCAGGGGGAAAAACGCAAAAGAAAGCTGAAGACACAGCTTTTGTTAAAGTGAGGGGGAAAAGTACACCTATTCTGTTTAGAGAAGGCCTTTAAAAACCCACAGTGATTATACAAAAGGGAGCAAAAGCAGTTTAGGAAGAGATGAAATAAATGATAAACAATTGTACCTCCAACATAGAGAATGCGTCATTTCCTCATTTAAAAGAAGGTGTTGGAAGTCAAGAAAACTGGTGTCGGTCTTAAGAAAAAGAACAGAGGTCGGGCTTTTTTTTTTCTGTATTTTGCAGCATATGTAGAGGCCATCCTGTTAATTGGCTATACTTTTAAAAATAACCCCATGAATCAGGTTTTAAAACTCTGGAAACTAACGAAAAAGAGAAATAGTTCAGGTCTGTGTAATTTGCACATCAAGCAACTGTGCTTGAAATTTTACTCCAGAAAATATTTACAGATTGCTTTCTTCTGATATCTGAGACTAAGGACAGATTTCACTGTTGTTTTCACTTGGAAGTTGTTTCTGCTTGTAAACATCTGTGTGGAAGAAGAATGGGGTCAGTACTTTTCATAAACCATGTAATTTGATGGGTGTCCATAATTACGCTGGCATTACGTATATGTTGTGGCAAAGGATGGAGATGATATTTCTGATGAAATTGTATCCAAACACCTCACTGTACCAAATTTATGAGAATTGACAAACAAGTTTGGTGCAATTGGAGAACCGGTATACTTCCATGGAGGGGGTGGGCGCAAGCCGCTACCAAGAGAGGAGAAACGAATAAACTGTGATCATGGTTTTTAGCAATGAGACTCCTTTTAGTTGACTCATCCAATGTGAAAATAAAATGAAATATCTTCTCTTCTGCAGTCAAGAAGATAATTAATGAGCCACTCATTTCTAAATGAAGACCTAAGGGAATACAGCAACTGGTCTTGAATTTAAAAAGAGAAAAGTGCTTACATGTTTCAAAGACTACCAAGTAAAAAAATCACCCCATTAACATTTGAATTTGAGTTCTTATTCGTTTTTAAATGAGCTGTAACCCATGCCGTGTGTCTCCTTGAGTGCTACTCATCAACTGTAATTACCATCTTTGGTAGAGTAAGGAGAAACAGGAATACTTTTCCTTTTAGTTTTCCTGCTATCTGCTTTCTTTTAGATGAAGTCAAATGGACAGAGCATTTAGAGCCCCTCAAATACAGGGCAAGGGCTCAAGGTGAATCTGTAGATCGCTGTTCACTCTTAGATTTCAGACAACGAAAAGCACCTGAAATAAGGAAGGGTTTTAGAAAGAATATCAGCCAAAAAGAGGCAAACATCCATCTTTGGATTTCTTACCTAACATTTTCAGGCAGTGGCTCAGATGATCTTTATTGATGATAACAGTTAACATTTACTGAGTGCCAACTACATGCCAAGTACTTTACATGCATTGTCTTCTTAAATTCTTATCCCAAATTTTGTGTTAGAGATAAGAATATAGGGACAATTATTACTCTCATTTTACAGATGGGTAAACTGAGGTTGAAAGAGTGAAAGCTCCATGCCAAAGATCTTACAGCTGATACAGGTAGAATTCAAATCCATGTCTGTCTAACAGTTCAAGAGTCCTTGTCCAAACACTGCTTCTATCCAACTGCATGTGCCAAACTCATTAGGACTGGAGGGATGTGACACAGCCATCAGCTGGGCTCAGGGATGTCCCCCTGAGTACCGCATGGCTGAATGAGGGTCAGTTCTCAACTCTTTGTGCTTTGGAAGGGGTCTGACCAGAACCCAAGAGGTCAATTTTATCTTTGAGAAAGAGGGAAATTTTCTTTGCAGTTCTGAAAGATCTACAAATGCATACATGTCTTACTGATGCCAAGCAGAGCCCTGCAGGGCTCCTGGGCATGGAGGATTTTTTTGTCCCCCATTTCATGTAGGCAAGACTCCAGCCTCCATGACCTTCTCTGAGTTCCAAAGGTCAAAGTGAAGTGAAGTGAAGTTGCTCAGTTATGTCTGATTCTTTGCGACCCTGTGGACTGTAGCCTACCAGGCTCCTCCATCCATGGGATTTTCCAAGCAAGAGTTCTGGAGTGGGTTGCCATTTCCTTCTCCAGCGGATCTTCCCGACCCAGGGATCGAAGCCAGGTCTCCAGCATTGTAGGCTGACATTTTACCATCTGAGTCACTAGGGAAGTCCTCCAAAGGTCAGAACAGTTGCTAATCAAGAACCCAGCAACCAGGAAACCATCTGAGATAAGATTAAAGAAACCAGAGAGGCTCATCAAGATTAGCTGACTGACCACCTAAGACCCTGCACACACCCTCACCTTGTCAGAAATGCCACTCTTTTGAAACTTTGCAAAAGAAAGAAGAATGCAAGACTGTTACTGCTTTGATCCTTATCACATCCCCCTGCCTGACTATATCAGTTCAGTTCAGTCGCTTATTCGTGTCCAACTCTTTGCGACCCCATGAATCACAGCACGCCAGGCCTCCCTGTCCATCACCAGCTCCCAGAGTTTAATCAAACTCATGCCTATCGAGTCAGTGATGCCGTCCAGCCATCTCATCCTCTGCCGTCCCCTTCTCCTCCTGCCCCCCAATCCCGCCCCCAGCATCAGGATCTTTTCAAATAAGTCAACTCTTTGCATGAGGTGGCCAAAGTACTGGAGTTTCAGCTTCAGTATCAGTCCTTCCAATGAACACCCAGGACTGATCTCCTTTAGGATGGACTGGTTGTATCTCCTTGCAGTCCAAGGGACTCTCAAGAGTCTTCTCCAACACCACAGTTCAAAGCATCAATTCTTCGGTGCTCAGCTTTCTTCACCGTCCAACTCTCACATCCATACATGACCACTGGAAAAACCATAGCCTTGACCAGATGGACCTTTGTTGGCAAAGTAATATCTCTGCTTTTTAGTATGCTATCTTGGTTGGTCATAACTTTCCTTCCAAGGAGCAAGCGTCTTTTAATTTCATGGCTGCAGTCACCATCTGTAGTGATTTTGGAGCCCCCAAAAATAAAGTCTGACACTGTTTCCACTGTCTCCTCATCTATTTCCCATGAGGTGATGGGACCAGATGCCATGATCTTAGTTTTCTGAATGTTGAGCTTTAAGCCAACTTTTTCACTCTCTTCTTTTCACTTTCATCAAGAGGCTCTTTAGTTCCTCTTCACTTTTTGCCATAAGGGTGGTGTCATCTGCATATCTGAGGTTATTGATATTTTTCCCGGCAATCTTGATTCCAGCTTGCGCTTCATCCAGCCCAGCGTTTCTCATGATGTACTCTGCATATAAGTTAAATAAGCAGGGTGACAATATACAGCCTTGACGTACTCCTTTTTCCTATTTGGAACCAGTCTGTTGTTCCATGTCCAGTTCTAACTGTTGCTTTCTGACCTGCATACAGGTTTCCGAAGAGGCAGGTCAGGTGGTCTGGTATTCCCATCCTTTTCAGAATTTTCCACAGTTTATTGTGATCCACACAGTCAAAGGCTTTGGCGTAGTCAATAAAGCAGAAATAGATGTTTTTCTGGAACTCTCTTGCCTTCTCGATGATCCAGCGAATATTGGCAATTTAATCTCTGGCTCCTCTGCCTTTTCTATATAGTTTCTCCTATTCCGACTGTATGATTCAAAGAGCCAACTCATTGGACAAGACTCTGATGCTGGGAAAGATTGAAGGCAGGAGGAGAAGGGGATGACAGAGGATGAAATGGTTGGATGGCATCACCAACTCATTGGACATGAATTTGAGCAAACTTGGGGAGATAGTGAAGGACAGAGAAGCCTGGCGTGCTGCAGTCCATGGGATTGCAAAGAGTCAGACAGGACTTAGCAACTGAACAACAACAACAACTTCAATTCATATGCTGAAGACCTAATTCTGTTACAGAAAAAAAAGAGTCACAATATTTATTTAAGGTGGTGAGGCCAATTTCATGCAGTGAGGGGTTTACAGTGAGGGAAAAAGATCAGCCCAGCAACAAACACAACAAGGACGTGTGGAGATTTACAGACAAGGACTTTGGTTGGGGGGCGGGGGGTGGGGGGAGTGGGTGATGAAGAGGGTTATTAGCAGATGGAAAACTACTAAAAGTCCATAGGGATTTTTGCTAGGCCCACTCAGTAGGATCTTTGCCAAAGACAGGACCAGCAATAAGATAGCCAGAGTTGGGTGGAGGAAATGGATCATCTATCAAGGGTGAGAGATTTTTGCTAAACTGATGTCACAGGATTCTTGCTAAAATTATACTAAGTAGGCCAAGGACAAAACCCAAGGTCAGGGTTTTGAGAACTTAGTGCAGCCTGACCAGAGTTTGGTTAAGGAGTCTTTGTCAATGCCCAATACCTCAGAATATGAGATTAAAACGAGGCCCTTAGGGTGGACCCCAATCCAATCTGACTGATGTTCTTATAAGGAGAGGAAATGTGGACACGCAAAGAGACACCAGAGACACATGTGCACAAGGAAAAGATCATGGGAGGACAAGGCAAGAGCAGGTGGCCATCTACAAGTCAAAGAGAGAGGCTTCAGAATAAAGTCAACCCTGCTTTTGTAACTGATCAAGACAGAAGGGGGCAACAGAGGGTGAGATGGTTGGATGGCATCATCGACTCAATGGAGAAGAATTTGAGCCAACTCTGGGAGACAAAGAAGGACAGAGAAGCCTCGTGTGCTGCAGTCCATGGGGTCCAAAGAGTAGGACACAACTGAGTGACTGAACAATGGCAAAGACCCTAAGGGGCTGTCAACTACAAACTGGCACTTACCAAGAGCATTGCCAGAGACTGAACAACAAGGGCATTTGCCATGTGCCTCTGTGGAGACTGAACCCTCTGCTGCTGCAGCTGTTGACCTTCAACATCCTCTGAGGGAATTCAGGGTGCAGTGAGACACTCTGCACTTCAGGGATTCTGGTGGAACAGGTCTTTAGACAGATATTTTCAGGAGCTGATTCATGCTCCCAAACCTCGCATCTCTTCATATCTTGAAAATCACTAAATCCCTTCCTGGTGACATCAGCCCCTTGTGACTAGCAGAAAACCTCTTGTAAAGTAAATGCTCAGTTGCGCTGAACACTCACCCCCCTTCAACGAAATCTTATATATTGATCTTACC
The DNA here is from genome assembly GCF_033118175.1 of Dama dama. NCBI lineage: Eukaryota > Metazoa > Chordata > Mammalia > Artiodactyla > Cervidae > Dama > Dama dama. Next base: position 34,635,266 of record NC_083704.1, on the reverse strand, counting down.
CAACTGCCTCTTTGGAGCTGTCTGAGGTGCTGCCTCCTGGGCTACAGTCCTCATTTTGTCCCAAAGAAAACTTGTCAACCCTCAAGATGTGCATTTATTTTTGTCAACAGAGTCTTCCCAGGATAGGCCTTCCCCCTTTAAGTTCTGCTTTAGCGCCTCTCTGAAGTACCTAGATAACAGTATTTGAGGCAAATTTCCTGAATTGTTTGCAGATGTGAAAATCAAATGGAAAAACTACTTGATAACCGTGAACACACAGCCCCAGGCCTCCTGGAGCCTAGGGACTGATAAAATTAACCCGTGTGACTCCACCCTGCTGCTTCACGATCAGCCAATCAGACAATCATGCACAAGCTGATCACAGACCCTGCAACCCTTCTCCTCACCTGCTCTTTAAAAATGCTTTCCAGAAACCCTTTGGGGAACTCATCTCCTTGCATGGCCTTGGAGTAAACCTTTCTCTGCTTCATACTCCAACATTTCATTTTGTTTGGCCTCACTGTGCATCAGGCACGTGAACTTGTGTTAACACTCTCACTTTGATCCTGAACTTCCTGCATCCTGAACTGTGAAAAATAAATTTCTGTTCTTGAAGCCACCTAGTCTGTGATACTTTGTTATACAGTAAAAACAAGCAGGACCCTCTGGTACAAAAGCCTCTCTGTGTCTCTCATTTCTTGTTTGCAGAAAAAGGCTTAAGTGTCCTATCCCTGCCTTGAGTTCCAAAGGGCAGATTAAGCAGCTACTGTGGCATCCTATACCAAGGTCAGAGGTGTGGAGCCTCATACCTAGGTCACAGGACAAAAATCTCTGGAGTTGACCAAGCCCCATAGCAACTGTTGCCACAAGCTTCCAGATCTAAATCAGTCAGTTTCCTGACCTCATATTAGGTAAAAATACCCTGCTATTACTCACCCTATAGCATCTGCACCAATCACCTAATAATGGTACCATTTCAGTAGGAACTTTCTCTGTCTTGAGGCTATAAAAATTGGATACTAGCCTAAGAAAGTGTTTGGCTCTTCCTTCAGCCAGCTCAATGTTGTAATAGCGGCTCCCACTCTAATAAACTTCATTCTTCTCTCACTCTGCCTCATGTCTGGAAATTCTTTTCAAACCTTCGCAGGGACCAAGACAGTTACTAGTTAGGGAAGGGGCTTCCCTGGTGGCTCAGTGGTAAAGAATTCACCTTCCAATATGGAACATGTGGGTTAGATCCCTGGGTCAGGAAGATCCCTTGGAGAAAGGCATGGTAACTCACTCCAATATTCTTGCCTGGGAAATTCCATTGACAGAGAAGCCTGGCAGGCTTCAGTCCATGGGGTTGCAAAACAGTCTGACATGACTTAGTGACTAAACAACAACAACAATTAAGGGAGAAAGGGAATGCAGAAAGGAAGGAAAAGCAGCAAAGAAGCAATAATGCAGTGATAAGGTAGAACCCTAATTCCTCAGTTCAGTTCAGTTCAGTCACTCAGTCATGTCTGACGCTTTGCGACCCCATGAACTGCAGCACGCCAGGCCTCCCTGTCCATCACCAACTCCCGGGGTCCACCCAAACCCATGTCCATTGAGTCGGTGATGCCATCCAACCATCTCATCCTCTGTCGTCCCCTTCTCCTCCTGCCCTCAATCTTTCCCAGCATCAGGATCTTTTCCAGTGAGTCAGCTCTTCGCATCAGGTGGCCAAAGTATTGGAGTTTCAGCTTCAACATCAGTCCTACCAATGAACACGTAGGACTTATCTCCTTTAGGATGGACTGCTTGGATCTCCTTGCTGTCCAAGGGACTCTCAAGAGTCTTCTCCAACACCACAGGTTCAAAAGCATCAATTCTTCGGCGCTCAGCCTTCTTTATGGTCCAACTCTCACATCCATACATGACCACTGGAAAAACCATAGCCTTGACTAGACGAACCTTTGTTGACAAAGTGATGTCTCTGCTTTATAATATGCTGTCTAGGTTGGTCATAACTTTCCTTCCAAGGAGCAAGCGTCTTTTAATTTCATGGCTGCAATCACCATCTGCAGTGATTTTGGAGCCCAGAAAAATAAAGTCAGCCACTGTTTCCACTGTTTCCCCGTCTATTTGCCATGAAGTGATGGGACCCGATGCCATGATCTTAGTTTTCTGAAGGTTGAGCTTTAAGCCAACTTTTTCACTCTCCTAATTCCTCAAGGGATATACATAACAATGTTATAACAAACCCAGACAGTGTATTAAAAAGCAGAGACATTACTTTGCCAACGAAGGTCCATATAGTCAAAGCTATGGTTTTTCCAGTAGTCATGTATGCGTGTGAGAGTTGGACCATAAAGAAGGCTGAGCACCGAAGAATTGATGCTTTTAAACTGTAGTGTTGGAGAAGACTCTTGAGAGTCCCTTGGACTGCAAGGAGATCAAACCAATCAATCCTAAAGGAAATCAATCCTGAATATTCATTGGAAGGACTGATGCAGAAGCTGAAGCTCCAATACTTTGGCCACCTGATGCAAAGAGCTGACTCATTGGAAAAGACCCTGATGCTGGCAAAGATTGAAGGCCTGAAGAGAAGGTGACAAAAGAGGACAAGATGATTGGATGGCATCACCAACTCAATGGACATGAGTTTGAGCAAGCTCTGGGAGATGGTGAAGGACAGGGAAGCCTGACGTGCTGCAGTCCTTGGGGTTGCAGAGTCAGACATGACTGAGCAACTGAACAACAACAAATGAAGAATATCTTTGATTTGTTCCATAGGAACCTAGGTGGAGGATGGTGACTTCAGGCTGAGAACAATGACGCAGACCCCAGACTGGCTGGAAGCAGAAGGCTGATGATTGAGATCTGAAATATCACCCTGTTACTTCCCCACCAACCAATTAGAAGGGAGCCATGCATCCTGCAGCCCTTAACCAAATAATGCCTTTAAAAACTCTTCCCTGAAAGTTGTTGGGGAGTTCTGATATTTTGGACATGATATGCCCGTTCTCCTTGCTCAGCCCTTGCAATAAGCCTTCCTCTGCTCTGAACTCTGATGCTTCACTTTGTCTGGTCTTACTATGCACTGAGCACACAAACTCGGGTTCTATAACAGCAGTCCAAGCAAAGAAACACACTCTCTGAATATCAATTTTAATGAGCATCTTTAAGTAGGAGAGAGAAATAACTGCTTAAGAAGAAAAAGAAAAAAATTGGAATATATTCTGCCTTTACATTTAATAATCTAGGCCTTATAAGATCTTTAAAAATAAGAGGAATGAACTCTATTAGACCAAAGTTTCTTAAGAACAGTGTCCCCAGCTGAGCTCCCTGGTCCTGCTGGTTTTGAGGGGTAAGTCCTTTGTCTTATGAGATCTTTCCCTATTGCTGGGCCACACGAACAATAGGAAAAGACAAATCTGTATCATAAGCACACTGAACTATTTTACAGAAATAACTTATGGCGAAAAGAGCAAAACACTCCCTCTTATTACCAAATGATTGCTTCAGGAGCATTTCCTTCATAAACTGTCATCAAATATCCAACCACAAAACAAATCCATTAAATTGCATCAATTTCTAATCAAATTCAGAGAAACACAGGAAGTCAAGTGCTCTGGGTCATAATCTCAGATTCATCATTAATTGTAGAAGTAAACAGTAACTAGTAACAAGGTGAGTCACATTTCTTCTCTATGTCAATTCCAAATCTAGACAATAAGACTAATAACATATTTCCTAAACTAATATTTAGTAAGTTATTAAAGTGATGAAAATAGTTGTGAAATATTTGGATGGGCAATGGGCTAGACAAGGATAAGGCAATATTACATGTAGCATTTTTCTTATAGGTTTAGCTAATTTCCACACACACAAAAAAAAACTTTGAAAATAAATTAAATCCATCTAGACATATCCTCAAAAGAATCTTATAAAATATATATTAGAGGTTTTTTTAACCTATTACATGAAATAAATTGTATGACCTCTTACTGAAATAACATATTACTCTACAAATTAATGACCAAAAAATAACACAAACCCAGAAGTTTTTCATAAATCACTTGTGCTGCTTGTCCACAATTTTCTCAAAGGTGGAAATTCCTTTCCAAATTTCAGAGCAGCTACTCTGAAAATTTTCTATGTTAAAGACTACCAAAAAAAAAAGACTACCAACCCAAACTTTGTCACTCTTACTCATGACAACACCCTTTCCACCACACTGGGTTTATGTTTCCACAACTTCTAACAGCATCTAAGCCTCCTTTTTCTTTTTAAGAAACTCAGCTTCCTGTGGAATTCAATTATCATGTGCCTGCAAATTGTACCCAAAGTTATATGCCAAATTTTGGCATTGTTGAAGCTTTAAAACTCAGTCACCTCTCCCCTGCACTCATACTCAGTTTTCATTCCCTGAGTCAAGAATATGGGGTCAAGAAGTTCATTCAGGAGATGGTTTCAGGAAGGGGGGAAACAGTAGGTGAGATGGAGAAGGGAAGGGAGCTGATAAAAGGTATGCAAAAGCAGGCGACTGGAACTCATCCCAATGGGGACCTCTGGGGAGCAGTCGAGAGCACACCCCCAAAGCTGGATATTTATCCACAGTCTCCCCTCATATATTGGTTAATCAATGCCATCAGCATGAGCCTTTTTTCAGCTCCTCTATCTCCTCCACTCTTCTCATCCATTCTCTTATCAAAACCTGTTTATACTGATTCAGCTTCACATTTCCTTTTATCCTCCCACATCCAAACTCATAAGCCCCTTGGGCAGAGTTCTGTGAATCCTCTGAGCTGAGAGCCCTGTCTCCAGTCCCAACCTGGTGCCATCCTGGCTACGCACTACCGCTCAAACACCAGCGACAGAATGTTACTTTTCTCTCTTGCTCGGGTGGTACAACACTGCATATTATATTAAAGCCAAAAGATTTGACCCAATCTTTCCTTTTTGCCCAACTTTAACCGCAGATAATCAAATCTACTTGATGCCTTTTGTGGGATCTGCACCATCTGGCTGGGCCCTGGCCCTTTCCGGTCATACCATGCCATTCGCCATGTATTTTCTACAAGTCAGCCATATTTGCCCTCTGTGAGTTCTTGAATTTGTCAAGTTCCTTCCAGCTTGGGGGTTTTGCACATGCTATTCCCCCCACCTTTGTCTGCAACATTTCTCTCTCTTCTTCACTTACGCCTCCCTGAGCTGGAGTGGTGTTTAATTAAGCCTTTCTAACTGATTCTCCCTCACCCAGCCTCCATTCCCTGTGCTCTGACAGGTCAAAGGCCTTGTTACATACTTTTATAGCCTGTTTTTCTCCTTCCCACCACTTCTTATGATTGCAGTTAAATTATTGGTTAATTGCATTAACTGATTAACTGCATTTTAAATGTCTGCTTCTCCCAGCAGGCTGTAAGTTTTGTGAGTGCCTGCACTGCTCACCCATGTATCCTTAACACCGAGCATGATGCTTAGCATACCACCAGTGCTCAATACATATGAAAGAATGAGTATTATGCAAATTATACTTTCTAGCTCTGGAGGTTTTGATTTCTCGTCCCCTGATGGCTTCCATCCTCTTCAATTAGATAAAATATTTTGTAAACAACTGTGCTCAACAAATATTGCAGATGGATCTCCCGACAAACAATATGAGAGGGCTCTGTGTAAACATAAAGGTAAAAGGTAAAATGCTACAAAATGATCATCATTCTTTATCTATCATCAAAACATCACATTGTGCATCATTTGCAAATTAGATCTAATGAAACAGTAATATTTTCAGGGACTTGATAACAATGCTGGCAGTAGGGAGACTATAGAAAACAAGATGATTCTGTGAACTTGTTAAAGCTTGTGTTTTCTCCCAAATTTAAGAAGAAATGCAAGCAGCGCTAATAGCAGTTAGATGGTATGGTGGTGACTTAATGCTCTGGAAATTTAGGGGACAGGTGCAAGAGCCTACTGTGTCTCAGAATAAATAATTTCAGTGCAGTCATAAAGCATAAAAATGGGGTGAGAATTTGATTTTACTTAATCTTATTTGCTGGAACTTAACATTGAACAAGTGGCTGAACTTGTGCTGCTGGCTGAACTATAGGAGTTTAAAAATTCCCTTTTCTCTCTCATGGGTCTCAAAGAGAAGTGTATCCATTTGTTCCATCACAAATGTTCAGCTGTAGATTTGAGGGATAATAAAAGCTCTGGCCTTGCTATCTAATTATTCAGTTGACAGATAGATTTAGCTATACAAATGGGCTTATAACTCAGAAATGGGACTATATGTTTATTTTAAATGATAGCCATGTAATTTCAAAACAAACTAGTGTCAATCTAAAATTTTATTATGACAGTGGCAATTTGGCAATTATATAAAAAGCTGTAAAAAACTGGCTGTCATAAACTCTCTTTTTACTTGGTAGTCTTGATTATGCCTTCTGAGACAATACGTTCTTAAAATGTCTACACTAAACACAGAGAATGAATCATTGCAAAAAGGGTGACAATGAGACATTTATAAATATAATATTTTTGTACTGAATTATGTTTCTAAGAAGAGCTTAATGTATATTTTATAGTAGACCTACTTTAAAAATAAGTATACATCACTAAAGGGAAAGCCAAAATAAAAGCAAGCACTGTATTATCAATTTCTGGTAAAACTTTAAAATGCTGTATTAATTATAGATGGAGCACTTTTCCTGCAATATATTCCTATTTGTTTGACACCTGGCAGGGCTGGGACCAATTTATTCACTTGCTCTGTTACACGACATTCAGTCCCTGGGGCCATTATTTTCAAGGAAAACCAAGCAACATAACTAGAAGCCTACATGAATGATTCATAGTAGAACACTCTAGAACATGTCACTCAATGGTATATGCTGATTGTCTAATCCAACTTGACAGTTGAAGCTGCTGTGGCATCATGAGGAAGTGATCCATTTACCAGATCCTCTGGATAAGCTAAGCCCTTTCAGCAGCTGCAGAGCCCAATAGGATTCCCTTGTCTGCAGGAAGTATTTGCAATGTTATCTTGACAAAGCACTTCCTGAAAATACACACACACACACACACACAGAGAGAATATAATGGCTGCTTATCTTTGGCACCTTCAGTTTAGTAGTGAACTTATATTTTTAATAACCCTCTTATTATTTTAGAGGTAGCACCTTAACATTTATTAAAAAAAATTACAAAACACAGTCAAGCAAACAAAACTTCACCTTCCTATCACCCAGAATCACCATGTCTTACATCTTAGTGCATATGTTTCTGGGTCTTCATATGTTTGCATGTCTATTGTATCTATATATCGCTGCTGTTGCTCAGTCACTAAGCCATGTCCAGCTCTTTGTGACCCCATGAACTGCAGCACAGCAGACTCCTCCATCCTCTACTATCTCCCAGAGATTACTCAAATTCATGTCCACTGAGTCAGTGATGCTATCTAACCATCTTATCCTTTGCCATCCCCTTCTTCTTTTGCCTTCAATCTTTCCCAGCATCAGAGTCCTTCCCAATGAGTCGGCTCTTTGAACCAGGTGGCAAAGTATTGGAACTTCAACTTCAGCATCAGTCCTTCCGATGAATATTTAGAGTTGATTTCCTCTAGGATTAACTGGTTTGATGTCCTCACCATCCAAGGGACTCTCAAGAGTCTTCTCCAGCACCGCAATTCAAAAGCATCAATTCTTTGGTGCTTAGCCTTCTTTATGGTCTAACACTCACATCTGTACATGACTACTAGAAAGACCATAGCTTTGACTAGATGCACCTTTGTCAGCAAAGTGATGCCTCTGCTTTTAAACACACTGCCTAGGTTTGTCATAGCTTTTCTCCCAAGGAGCAAGCACCTTTTAATTTCATGGCTGGAGTCACCATCTACAGTAATTTTGGAGCCCAAGAAAATAAAATCTGTCACTGCTTCTACTCTTTCTCCTTCTATTTGCCATGAAGTGATGAGACTGGATTCCATGATCTTAGTTTTTTGAATGTTGAGTTTCAAGCAAACTTTTTCACTCTCCTCTTTCACCCTCATCAAGAGGCTCTTTAGTTCCTCTTCACTTTCTGTATTCGAGTGGCATCATCTGCATATATGTGATCATTGATATTTCTCCTGGCAATCTTGATTCATCCAGCCCAGCATTTCATATGATATACTCTGCAGAGAAGTTAAATAAGCAGAGTTACAATATACAGCCTTGACGTACTCCTTTCCCAATTTTGATCCAGTCAATTGTTCCATGTCTGGTTCTAATTTTTGCTTCTTCATCTGCATACAGATTTCTCAGGAGACAGGGAAAGTGGTCTGGTATTACCATTTCCTTAAGAATTCTCCACAGTTTGTTGTGATTCAGACAGTCAAAGTCTTTAGCATAGTCAATGAAGCAGAAGGAGATGTTTTTCTAGAATTTCCTTGCTTTCTCCATGACCCAATGAATGTTGACAATTTCATCTCTTGTTTCTCTGACTTTTCTAAATCTAGCTTGTACATCTGGAATTTTTCAGTTCACGTATTGCTGAAGTCTAACTTAAAGGATTCTGAGCATAACCTCGCTAGCATGTGACATGAGCACAATTGTACAGTAGTTTGAACATTCTATGGCATTGCCTTTCTTTGGGATTGGAATGAAAACTGACTTTTTCCACTCCTGTGGCCACTGCTGAGCTTTTTAAATTTGTTGACATATGGAGTGCAGTACTTTAATAGCATCATCCTTTAGGATTTTAAATAGCTCAGCTGGAATTCCATCACCTTCAGTAGCTTTGTTTACAGTAATGGTTTCTAAGGCCCACATGACTTCACACTCCAGGATGTCTGGCTCTAGGTGAGTGACCATACCATCAAGGTTATTCGGGTCCTTAAGACCTTTTTTGTATTGCTCCTCTGTGTATTCTTGCCACCTCTTCTTAATTTCCTCTGTTTCTATTAGTTCCTTACTGTTTCTGTCCTTTATTGTGCACATCCTTGCATGAAATTTCCCTTGATATTTTCAATTTCTTTGAAGCGATCTCTAGTGTTTCCCATCTTATTGTTTTCCCCTATTTCTTTGCATTGTTCATTTAAGAAGGCCTTCTTATCTCTCCTTTCTGTTCTCTGGAACTCTGCATTCAGCTGAGTATATATTTTTCTTTCTCCCTTGCCTTTCTCTTCTCTTCTTTCATCAGCTATTTGTAAGACCTCCTTAGACAAACATTCTGTCTTTTGGCATTTCTTTTTCTTTGGGATGGCTTTAGTCACTGTCTTCTGTACAATGTTACAAATCTCCAGCCATAGTTCTTTAGGTACTCTCTCTAACAGACCTAATCCCTTGAATCTATCTGTCACCTTCACTGTATAATCATAAGGGATTTGATTTAGGTCATACCTGAATGGCCTGGTGGTTTTCCCGACTTTCTTCAATTTAAGCTTGAATTTTGCCATAAGGAGCTAATGATCTGAGGCACAGTCAGCTCCAGGTCTTGTTCTTGCTGGCCATATAGAGTTTCTCCATCTTCAGCTGCAAAAAACATAATCTGATTTTGTTATTGACCATCTGGTGGTGTCCATGTGTATCTATATATACACATATTTATGCATATTTTTCTTTTCCAATTTGAGATTATACTCTACATACTATTGTAACACTTAGCCTTCTTGGGTCAATGATCTTAACCTTTCTGCTTCAGTACGTTTTCTTTGTCACTGAAGTGCTTATAAGTATTTTAGTCCTATCCAGGAATCCTGTGAATAAAGCTCTCTGACTGTTATAGCAGCTCTTATTTCTCTGCAGCCTGTCAGGATCCCCTTTTCATGACTTTGGCTTATTGAAGACATGGGGTCAGTTTTCCTGTGCAAAATCTCACCTACTAGATTTGTCTATTTGTTCCTTATTGTACCATGAAGCTGGTTCCTATACCCCTCTTATCTTGTACAGACTGAAAGGTAGATCTAAAGTACTGGTGTATTCGTATTTTTGACTAGAAATCACCAGAGGTGATCCTGTGTCTATAACTGCACTGTCCAGTGTGGGAGCTGCCAGCCATATGTAGTCATTTATGTTTCAGCATAAGTTAACTAAAACTGAAAATAAAGTTCCTCACTTGCACCAGTCCCATTTCAAGTGCTCTAAAGCCCCATGTGGCTGGTAGCTGTCATTTGGACAAGGCATATATGGAACACTTCCTTCATCACAGGAAGTTTGACCAGACTTGCTACCTAGAGATTGAGCTTATTTCTTCATTGCTTAAGTCTAGGCTTGGGTCAATCAGATACTAGTGTAAATGTGATGCAACAGAGGCTTGGAGAATGTTTGTGCTTCAGCAGTTGCCCCTCTTTGGCTGCTGAACCCCTGAGACTGCCATGTAAAGAAGCCAGGACTAGCCTACGGGAGGATGAGCTACCCCATGGAGAGTGCCCCCAGTTACTCCTGCTGAGGCCATCTTGAGAAGGAGATGAGTTACAGAGAAGGAGACCTCAGGTACTCAGCCATCTCTGTCGACTTCCTGACAGATGAGTAAGGCCATCTGAGGCCCAGCAGCCCAGGTGAGGGAGCCATCAGCTGAAAACAGAGATGAGTGAAGCTGGTCTAGACAGAAGAACCAACCAACTGACTCACAGAGTGACGAGGAATAATAAATGATTATTCTTTTTACCAACAGATTTTTTTGAATGGGTTATTACTCAGCAATAGATAACTAACACATGATCAGAAAGGAATTGCTATAGTGTTACTTTGGCCCTATGCAATGTATTGTTCTCCATTAAGCACTCACCGAATATATAAATCTTGCCTAAATCCATAATTTCATAGATTTTATAAAATTATATTTTTTGACTTTCATCATTCATGTAATGTATGAACTTTACATGTAATATACTAACATTCCTTCTACATGTACTAACTGGTATTTTTTGTAAAGGATAGTTCCTCTTCATCAAGTGGGCTAGTTGGATATCTTATCATACAATTCCTCCTGGAAAGGTAGGATAAATCTTTAGTTTTTTTCCTTTATTTATCAATTAAAAAGTCAGAAGTTCTTTAGTGGCCATCTCATACTACACTTTTCTGGCTTTGTCTTGAGTGACTTAATGAAGTCATGAATTTTATACATTAAATACATTTTATCAGTATCTGTAATCATTATTCTTTCTGATGCCCAAATTTTCCCAACTTTGGCCACTGGAAGCCCCTTCTGACCACCTTCTATGTCATTTTGATACAAGTCTATTAATCTTAGAAAACTTCCTATCCTTCTGGTCAGAAGAAGTTACCTCAAATTCACCTTGTATCTTCCCTGCCCCAGACCTAGGACCAGCCATTTATCTTAGGAGTGTTGGGGGTTGTATTGTAGTACATAATTGGATGACTCAATTGTGCCTGAGATGAGGAAATGTGACTTGAGCATGTCAGTTCTTCTTCCTTTCTTGGGCTCCTACTTAACATTCTTTGTTCTCAAATCTTTTCACAGCAGTTCTCACTCAAGATGCAACCCTCCTCTGTGTTTGGCCATTTGGTGGGTTTGCAGCTTATAAAGTTTCAGAATCTCCCTTCCTTCCTGTTGTGTCAGTGTTGATTTCATACAAGTTCTGCTACCTCTCTGGGTTTGGGGTTTTCTCTGTCTCCTAATATTGCTGCAGATGTTGTAAATGAGTTTTGATTTTTGCTACTCCTGATGCTGTCACTGCTTTTCAGAAACTGATGTAGAAAGATTACAAGTTGGGTTGCCTTCAATCCCTATGCTCCTGCTGCTGTTCAGTTGCTAAGTTGTATCTGACTTTTTGAGACCCCCCATGGACTGTAGCCTGCCAGGTTCCAGGGTCCACAGGGTTCTCCAGGCAAGAATACTGGAGTGAGTTGCCATTTCCTTCTCCATCAATCTCTATACTGTCGGGAGCTGCCAGGATGTGCCCGGGCCGTGACAAGGTCACGGGACGAGAAAGGAACCTCCAAGGCAGCTCTTCCCCTCAAGGTTGTCCCGGGGACAAGGTCACGAGACAAGAAAGGAATCTGCAAGGTAGCTCTTCCCCTCGAGGTTGTCCCAGGGGCCCGGTATGTCCCTCTCCTCCTTCTGTCTTACTGTTGTTGGGCTTTCTATTAATTTTTGGAAATATAAAATATAATAATAAGGCCTCCCTGGAAAAGTCTAAGCCTTTTTGGAGATGCTCATGATTGCTCTGGCTCAGGACATGACCATAAACATCAAGTCAGAAAAGAAAAGGCCACAGGTATAGTTTGGCTGCTTGCTTAAAAGAATATAATGTTCTAGAATAGAAAAGAGTAGAGGCATTTAGATTTAGAAGTAGATATACTGCTTCAGTTTACTTGCTCCTTGGTTGAGAGGGTTTTCATTATTGCTATTTCCTTGCTGCTACTTCTTCACTGTTTCCCTTTCTTTAAACAACATGGTAGATTATGGGTATTTTTGTAGAGTTAGGAAATGGGGTACATAGGATTTCAATGGAAGATTTATATTAACCAGCTTCACTGCCATTATCTCACTATTAATAGAGGTGTTTTGCTGCTTTAGAGGTGTTTTTGCTGTTGAATAGTTAATCATTGTAAATTGAGATTTTGTAGTTTCAGGTAAAGAAAAATATCAGGGTTTTCTCATAGTACTATTCTTAGAAATGTCAAACATGTTACTGTGACCCTTCCCATGTTTTATTACCCAAAGATTTCATTCTATATCTGGAATCTATGGAACATTGTTTTTGATAGAGTGAAAATGTTAGGCCATTGAGGCAAGAAGACTATGTACAGGACATTTAAAAAAAAAACTCTGTAATTGGGAACGTTCTAGATGAATGCATAGGGGAAAAACATGGGGAAAAAAATATTGACGGAAGCATAAACCAATATCTGATGTAATATGTGGTGACTTAAGGGGGAGGTAACGTTCATTCTATAAAAACTGAGCTATCCTAAAAATTAAAAAAAAGCTACCTCTTCTAGGCAGCCTTCTGTGTGTGTGTCTGTCTGTCTGTCTTCTTCCTCGCCGACGCCACTCATCCCTTGGGTATTCCTGGTCCTGCCGGGGCTGGACCGCGGCACTATACTCAATCCTCAATCCAAACGAGAGTTGGGCAAGTGACCCAGGTAAGGTTAATCAGAAGGTTCATCTTCTTGATCATGGTTTTATGCCAAGAAAGGGCACTGACCTACCTCTATCTAATCAAAAGCCATCTGGGACTTACACTGAAATGACTGGATGAGAGGAGCAGAATGAATGAAAGCCTGGAACTGCTAGAAGCTCTCTGACCTCTCATGGAGACAATCTCACTAAGACTGATGCCAACATGGAGCAGAGCATTGAGAAGTAAAAAGAGACAGATTTCTAAGGGCCTCATTTGAGCTCCTGGGTCCAGCCTTACCTGCCAGACCAAACCCATGTTTTTTCACTTACATAATTTTTTAAAACCCTTTGAATTAAATCAAATAATGAAGACGAAGTGGTCATACCAGTGAATGGCACACAGGAAGTCCCCAATATATGCTATCATTATTATTTTTGAAAACTAATTTGAGTTAGGTTTCTATTTGTAAGTACAATATTAACAACAAAAAAAATACCAAAGATTTTTGAGAATTGTGTTAGGCACTTTACACATTACATCATTAAATCCTTACTTCAAGCCATGAAGTAAGTATTTTTACTCCCATTTTAAAGACTTAAAATGGAGCTGAGGCTTCAAGAAGTTTAAGTAAGCTGGTCACGGAGCTGGTGAATGGAAGAGTTGGGATTTCAACCTTAGTAGATTGAGTCCAGAATCCAAGCTTCAAATGGCTTACAAATTGTTGGCGATTTAAAAATAATTAAAAAAACAGACACTTAATTGAAAGCAGCCAGAAAATCACCTGTAACATTGTGCTTAGTCAAGAAATATGTCTCTGTGTTTAAAATCTATGCTTCGTTAACAGCTCATGAAGTTAGAGGTTCCGCTGATATTCTCACAATAGTGCACCGAAATGACTTCACACCAGATTTTATAACCGAATGCTCAATTTCACTTTGCAGAATTCTTCATGTTAATTTCTTTGAAAACTGCCAGTTGAAACAATTAGCAGAGTAGCTGAACAATCAAACCTATGGGAAAAGGCAGACCAGATTTCCAGGACAATGCCTTGTTAGTTGACAGGGAATTCTGTTCAGTTTTCTTCTCACTCTCCAAGCAATGAAATTTCCCCTCCTAGCCAAATACGAACAGCATGTTTTAATATATACACTCTTTACCATTTAATTAAAGTTAAAGTGTTATAAATTGAATTCAATTACTACACATTTTTCTTTTTAAATGTGCTTAATAATAAATAAGCTTAACCAAAGTAATGTTATCGTTATGGATTCATTTTCACCCTATTTCTTCACAGCACCTTTGTCATGATCATCTCATTAACAGGCACTAATGTGCTTTTCTACATCCTCACTAAAGAAAGAAAAAGAAAAAAAAATGAAAATATTCTATCCCATCAACATCTAATTAGAACTTCTCTGGGGAAAGGCATTTTGAAACAAAATATAACTATGCTACTTTGAATATATAATGATAATTCTTTTTAATTTATAGCCAGCCTGCCTCTGGGAAACGAGTCATAGAGACACTAATACGTCAGTAAGATTCTAATTTGCTTCTATACATTTTCAGCCAATATGCAATAATACCATGGGTTAGCAACCATTTTTACCCATTTTACAAATAAGGAATCACAGGCTTAGAGAAGTTAAGTAAGCTGAAAAGCACACAACTAGGAAGTGAAAGGATACAGACCTAGACGATGCCAAAATTTACACTTGGAACTTCTACTTTTTCTCTTCTAATAAGAATTCACTGAAAATTTGGGAATTACAGAAATAGTCCACAGAGGATAAGACACATCTGCTCCAAGGGTAGTTTCTTCCAGAGTCTGCAGTCCTGAAATCATCCTGAGGATGAGTTAAGTGGTTGAGAACTCATGTTAAATGCTTCCCAGGAGACCCTCCATAAGTTAGGGATCAACTGAAGTCCCCCACTGAGGAATCAAGGTCTCCTAGAGGGGGAGAAAAGTCCTCCCTAGCCGGGGATAGTTCCCAGGGTACCTGTGAGTTCCCAAGGATGACCAACAGTGGTAACATTCATTAACTTAAAGGGAAGCCACCACCCCACCTTGGCCTTCACAGTGAGACCAGCAACTATAGTGTAGTGTGTTCATGACTATGAGGAGGGAAGAACAGGCAGCTTGGGAAGTGCACAACAGGGGTGACTGAACCTAATTTGGGGGATGACCTGAGCTGAGACCTAAAAGATGAATAAGGATTCTCAGGGAAGAGGGAGGCTCTGTGTCATATGGTTGGAAGGGTGGGATCTAGGATCTGATGGCCTGGGTTCAAATGCTAGCTAGGCAAGTTGATTAATCCATATCAGCCTCAGTTTTCACATTTAAAAATGGGAATAGGAATAATAATTCATACCTCTTAAGCAACTGTCCTCACAAGGAAAGATTAAGTAGGATGTGTGTGTGTGTGTGTGTGTTGTTCTTCAACCATCAGGTAGTATCTGACTCTTTTGTGACCCCATGGACTGTAGCCCACCAGGCTCCTCTGTCCATGGGATTTCTCAAGCAAGAATACTGGAGTGGGTAGCCATTTCCTTCTCCAACTATGTATGTGTCTCTCTGGAGCTCCTCCCTTCACAGATCTGCTGCTCAGATCCACCATATTTCTAGCTTCCCTAGATGACCCTGGACTCTGGCAACACTGCTTTCCCCGTGGTCTCCTAGCTATAAGTAAAGTAGAGATTTCCTGCTCTTGTTAACCTCTGGGCAGCCTCACCATCTCATTTGAATTCTCAGCCCTTTCATTAACTGCATAACTGTTCCATGGTATACAGTTCACTCTCTGAAATACCTGGAGTAGTTACTATTGTGCCAACTAGATTCTGACTATACAGTTTCCAAGGAAATCCCAAGATAGGGCATGGATGTCTGGTGCACAATACCTATAGATGTCCTCTACAGACTAAATTCTGGCTTGTTTATGAAGTTTCTCTACCAGCAACTAAAATTTTGTCCCTTAATCTCAGACTGTACCTACCTTACTGCTACTTGCTAACATAACTCTTCAGATAGCACCCTTCAAGAGGCCTGTAATAAAAGAAGCAGCAGCAGTAACAAGTACAAACAGGCCATCTACCAGGCCAGGCACTGTTCTAAGTGCTTTACATATGTACCTCACTTGGTACCCACGGTGATGCCATGAAGTGGTGCTACCGTATCGCCGTTTTACAGATGAGGAAACCAAGGCAAATAGAAGAGAATTCCTGAAATCAAAGGACTGGTAAGAGGTCAGACTGAGATTTGAACTTCTCTGGCTTCAGAGCCTACCTCCCAAACAGGACACTTGACATTCTCCAGGAAAGGGAGGAATTGGCTAAGGTTTGCAAAAATCCATTTTGTACACCATCTGACTAAAGTGGAAATCTCTCTATTGAGAGGTGACAGGAGCACCTGATCTGAAGCAGCTGATGTCCAGTGTCCACTAGGGGTCCTCTGGGTGAGGGGAGTCAGTACAAGGTAGAGATGCCCTGACCTTGTGTTTGGGGTTTTCCTCCTAGCAGTTGCCAGGTGTGGAGGATAACTCGACTAACTCCAGTAAACCCTGGATTACACAAGAGGATTAAAGATCTATCTGCGAAAACCATTTGTGGCATGAAAGAATCACCCTGATCTCAAGAAATGTGGTGCAGAATTCTGTGAAAACAGCATGAACGTCGTGCCAAACCGCACTCAGCATTCCAGTGAGTAGAATCCAAATGAAATGAGGAAATAATCACAGGGCTAAGATGCTGCCTAATTAAAGCTAAATTTAGCCAACTCTGGTTTTCAGAGTTGTCGTGAAATCCATTTCAACTTAGACAATAATCATGATAAGCCAGGAGAATGAGCAAAGGGACTGAATTTGAAAGGTGGAGTGTCATCAATATAATAATTAAGTTAAAAAACACTTCACCCACTCACACATACACAAGGGCAGTTTGAGGTTGACATTTTCAGTGATTTTACTGTGACTTTGTGGCTTTCTAACTTGAAAGAAAGAATGAATACCAGGTGATATGGTGATTCTCTTGCCATTTCCAGGGGCCCTGAGAGAACCTGGTGTCTCAGGGCAACATGGTAGGGGTGTTGGTGGAGGACCAGGACTTTAATTAAAAGGCAGGGCAGATGTGGGCTCTGTTCTTCCTGACAGCTCTATCGCTGGACCTGCAGTGACATCGTAGACCTGGCTCTAAAGCAGATTGCAAGGAAAGGGGAAAGAGGCTGCTCAGGAAATGGGGGTCCGAGCCAAGTGAGTGCTTTGGACTTGAGCTGCTTTCCCCCCGTGAGCCTTTGCCTTCTCCTCAGTTGATACATATCACTGAGAAATAATCAGGAAATGTCTCTGAAGCTTCCACTCCCACAAAATGGAAACAGGGAGAAGATAAAGGTGAGGGAGGGAGGAAATGGTTGATAAAAAAATATTCTTTACAGTCAAGATTCTGACCCACATATGTGTACATGCACACACATATGTAGTAAGAAGGCTCTAGCTGTTTTATGCCTTTTTCCTGCCTTTAGGGAAATTATGTAAAGACTAATGATGTGGCTACTGACCTGCCATCTAATTTCAGACAGAACTGAGTGAGCATGTGATTCAATTTCTCTTAGATCCCCCCTCAATATTCCATTTATTATCTCCTAGGTATCAGATACTTTGTCTTATTTTATCTATGTTGCAACACAAAAAAGTAGGCAACATTATCCCTAATCCAGAGGTTAAGAAACCAAGACTCTGACAATTTGAGTCAGTTGCCCCCATATCACAGAAGCGTAGGTGACACGTTTGGGATTCAGTGTCTAAACTGCTAGACTACAGTGCAACACTGCCTCCTAGCTCCTGCCTGCAGTAAAGTGCCAGAGCGTCTCCATGTCCGCCCAGTCTGATTATGAGCTATCTGTTGTAAACATTTTTTTAAAATATGGCTTTAAAAATGCAAACGATAGATCTTCCTTCACTTACGATGTGGTTACATCTCCATAAACCCATCATAAGTTGAAAATACCTCAAGTCAAAATGCATTTAATGCATTTAATACACTTAATTTACCAGATATCACAGCTTAGCCTAGCCAACCTGAAACATGCTCAGAAAGCTTACAATAGCCTACAGTTGGACAAAATCACCTATCACAAAGCTTATTTTATACTAAAGTGCTGAATATCTCATGTAATATTTGAATGCTGTACTGAAAGTGAAAAACAGAACGGTTGTCTGGGCACAGAATGGCGGTAGGTGCAGTGATTGTTTGTCTTGCTGGTCGCATGGCTGAGAGGGTGCTGTGGCACCAGAGAGTACTGTACCACACGCCTCCAGCCCAAGGAGAGAACAAATTAAAAATTCAAAGTACAGTTTCTACTGCATGCATGCCACCATCAAGCTGAAAAGTCCTAAGTCAAACCATCAAATCAGGGACCATCTATATTAAGTTTCAGTTTTAAAGACAAAATCCAAGCAATGGACAAAAGAGACTTTCTCAACTGGCCCTGCGTCTTTTTATAATTATTTCAAAAGTAGCATAAATTAGAATGTTATTTTGGAGGCAATAAAACCACACACTAAGTGAATCCAATGCTTTTAAATACACCTAAAAATTAGATTCACTGAGAAAATATACTGGAATATATATGCTTGTTTATAATCAACTTTAATATTAAGATAAGAATTTCACAGTCTTTGCCTTTGTTTGACCTCTAAAGAGAATCTGCTCTGCTAGTTCTAACACCCTCCTGCCCAACTCTGCCCAGGCTCTATGGCATTGCTTCTCAAAGTGTGGGTCAGGGAGAAGGACTGTGACAAATGCATCAAATAATATATCTCTCTCATCATATCTTTATCACTCAATCTGACAGTCAATTTAAGTAATTTAAAATGATATCTATCATAAAATAATACAGCCCAGGAAAGATATTACTAAATACAAAATGGACAAGATGATTTATCATTTCAATGCTGTGCTCAATGGTATTTTCTAAAACTGGCTGCAACAACATCTGTCTTACCGCTCGTAATATGACTCTGACACTCTCCCCTCTGATAGGTGGGCTTAAGTTTCTGCCCCTTGAGTTTGGGCAGGCTTGTGATCATCGTGAAGGTGACTTCCAGGGCTTGGCCATAAAGGGCAACATAGCTTCTACCTGGCTGCTATGGAGCACTCGGTCTTGGAAGCCAGGCACTATGCTGTGAGGACGCCCAAGCAGTTATGTGACAAGGCCAAGTGTAGACGTACTGGTCCTCAATCATCCCAAAGCCTCTGCAAACGTCGGCATTGACTGCCAGACAAGCAAGTGAGTGAACCTTCAGACAATGCCACACCCGAGTCACACAGTCACCTCTAGGCTTTGTCTTCCTAGGTGGGTTCAAGTTTCTGCCCCTTGAGTTTGGGCAGGCTTGTGATCATCGTGAAGGTGACTTCCAGGGCTTGGCCATAAAGGGCAACATAGCTTCTACCTGGCTGCTATGGAGCACTCGGTCTTGGAAGCCAGGCACTATGCTGTGAGGCGCCCAAGCAGTTATGTGACAAGGCCAAGTGTAGACGTACTGGTCCTCAATCATCCCAAAGCCTCTGCAAACGTCGGCATTGACTGCCAGACAAGCAAGTGAGTGAACCTTCAGACGATGCCACACCCGAGTCACACAGTCACCTCTAGGCTTTGTCTTCCTAGGTGGGTTCCTGATATCATGGCCTAGAGATGAGCTGATGCCTCTGTGCTCCCTTTCAAATTCCTGACCCACACAATTATAACCGTAATAAAATGGTTGCTGTTTTATGCCATAATTTTGTGAAAAGTTGCTATGCAATAATAAGAAGAATAAATGCCCTTCTTCCTTCCCATCTTTCTTCCCTTCTTTCCTTCTCATCTTTTAAGACATAAATACTATCTTCTTTATAACTCTACCTCTGCCTTCTAATAACAGTTCATATCCACTGCTATTAAAGCAAGCATCATTTTATTCCACCAGTAATTACACTTCTGTCTGCCCGACACAAGCTTTTGGGCTTCGTAAGGACAGGGACTATGGCTTATTGATTTCCATTCCCCTAAAGCATGTGTTGTATGCATGAATAAATGAATGAATGATATAAATTGCCTAGAAACCATCATACTTTTTACCTCAATCTCATCTTTCCAAACATGGAGAAGCTTGATAAGTTTTAAAGCTATTGTGTTTGTGAACAGCCATCACTTATCAATCGATACACATGCAATCAATACACTTCCTTATTCTGTGTAAAGAGGCTAAGCTGAAAGTCTAGGGACAAAACACAAGAATATTCATAGGTCTGGGGGCAAATGCTGGCTATGCCCCTCCGATGTCCCTCTGAACTCTTAGTAGGGGGAGTCCCCAGGCACATGCCTACCATGTCCAGTTATAGGTTCTACAATTTCCTCTAAAGTCTTGCTCTCAGCTCCTGAGAAGCACAGGTGAGAAGTGCCAGGGAATTAAAATTCTAGAAACAGTACTCAGCAATCATGGATGTGAGTTGGAAGATGAATGAACCTCACTCATCACAATTTCTCACTTGCTGACTGAGTTAATTCTGGGGCTCATTCTACACTGTCCTCCAGAACCCCATAGCAGGATTGGGACCCAGTGGTACTATGTGGGAAACTTCTCAATAACTCATCTTTATTTTCCCACTTTTATTCCCACAATCTCTTGCTAATACTCTTGGGATCACCTTTGAAATAAACCACTGGTACTCAAATTCTCAAAGTTATGGTTTTTCCAGTAGTCATATATGGATGTAAAAGTTGGACCATAAAGAAGGCTGATGCTGAAGAATTGATGCTTTTGAATTCTGGTGCTAGAGAAGACTTCTTTGGACTGCAAGGAGATCAAACCATCCAATCCTAAAGGAAATCAACCCTGAAAATTCATTATAAGGACTGATGCTGAAGCTAAAGCTCTAATACTTTGGCCACCTGATGCGAAGAGCCAACTCATCAAAAAAGACTCTGATGCTGGGAAAGATTGAAGGCAGGAGGAGAAGGGGATGAGATGGTTGAATGGCATTACTGACTCAATGGACATGAATTTGAGTAAGTTCTGAGAGATTGTGAAGGATAGGGAAGCCTGGCATGCTGCAGTCCATGGGGTCACAAAAAGTCAGACACTACTGAGCAACTGAACAACAACTCAAATTCTCTACGCAGGGTCTACTTCTGGAGAAAACACAAAATGAGCAGTACCCTAAAAACACAGAATGGCTATTTACTGACAAAAGAATAACAACAAGAAAGTACAGGCAGATAAAATTCGCCCAGCAAGTTACAATTCCTTCCAGTGGGTTTCAACAAATGACTCCAATACAAATCTCCATGTGCTATTGATTAAAGATAATCAGCTCAAGATTCAGGCCATAATAAAGGAAAACAGACAAAAGGCTCATTTACGCATTAGTGGGGACACTTTTGGCTGCCAAGGGACAGAAAACTAACAGAGTAGCTTGAGCAAAGTAGAAATTGCCTAGCTTGTGCAACTGAAGTGCTGCAAGAAGAGGAAGGTCTGCAGGCATCTTATCGGTATTACCAAAAATCTGTTACCTCCACTGATCAACTGTGCTTTTTTCTTGACTTTTTACTATTCAGTAAGCTCTTTGAAAGCAATGGGAAGATGCAGCTTCAGATTCACATCTCCCTCACTCAGTAACCCCAGCAGAACAAGAGACACTGTTTCCCAAGGTTCCATGTAAAATCTTGCTCTTGGTTTTCATTCCTGAAGTGACAACTGCACTCAGGGCACGCAGAATATGCACGTTGTACAGCCTGGCAGAGGGTCAGCAGTGGCTCCCTGAAGGAATTTCAGGGTTAGAAGGGCAAGGGCTATCACCGAAAGAAGCCCAACAGATGCCCACTACATTACAACAGAAACTTTACTTTAAATGTAAGAAAGGACACACAAGCAAAAACAAAGCCTTCAGTTACTCAAGATGTAAAAATCCTATCTTTTGGGAAAGCCAGATTCTCTTGGTTTGTAATGAAAAAGCTAGGGCTGCTAAGTGTATTGTATATAAGTAAACAAACAACAAGGGTCCTTTATTCCCTCTGGGACCGAGTGGTCTGAACTCAATGCAGCTTGAAACTGTTGAGTGGCATCGGTGAGGACAGGGGAGCTCAGGAGGAGCTCTCTCTCTATCTCCGGCTCGAGGAGAGGAGATGAGGTTTCCTAGCACTAAGAAAGGATGAGAAAACACCCTGCTTTGCTTTGCTGTTGTTCTTTCTTCTTTTTTCCATCCTTCCGCACCTCAGCCCACAAGTAGTCTTGAGGTGCAAATGGTGGTGGTGTCAGAGGAGAGACAGCAGTGCAGACCCACGGGAGCTTAGCACTTGGAAGGGAACTTGCCTCCAAAAAGAAGACTTGTGGTCTCTCCAAAAGGTAAGGCAAACCGTCATTGCTTTTCAACCCTCTAAGTCCTAAAACATGGCTCTGGATCTAAGCACACCTGTGGGCTGTGTGTGGCAGAGTGAGATTGATAAAGCTCCAGTTTTCTGCCCAGGTGAGCAAAAAGTGGAGTTCAGGGAACTGAAAAGTGTCAGGGACATTCAAGAGAGGAGAAAGCTCCTGGGCTCACTCACTCACATCTGGAATTGTCTCTAAACAACACACATAGCCCTTAGAACTGAGCTACAGAATAGTCTATGCCCAAGTTCCTGGCTGGACCCTGGGTGGTGAACATATGGCACAAATCTAAATAGTACCACACAAGATTTAAAAGCTGAACTGACTTTGAAACCACAACCCATAGAAAGCTGATTAGAAACTGAGGACTGAGCCCCACTGGGCTAATTAACTGCTAAAACAAAAATATCAACACTCTCCATAGGATTTCAGAAATACTCAGAATCTTATAATGTAACATTTTAAATATCCAGTATAGAAACCAAAATTTCTCAGCATATAAAGAAATGGGAATCTCAGCTCACATGCAAAAGGACACCAGTGCTGAGATAATACAGATATCAGAATTATCTGACAAAGCTTTAAAGCAGCTGTTAAAGAAATGCTCTAACAAGGAATCTGGAAGACCCTGGACATAAATGGGAAAACAAAAAGTCTCAAAAAGAAGATAAAAAGAACCAAATAAACATCGTATTTTCTTTTTCAAGTAAACATTTTAGAGCTGAAAAATACAATCACTGAAATGAAAAACTCACTGGATGGACTCATCAGCAGAATAGAGATGGTAGAGAAGAGTCAGTGAACTTGAAGATAGAATAATAGGAAGAAAACAACCTGAGCACTGCAGAAAACAAAGATTAAAAAGTAAACAGATCCTGAAGGACCTGGGAGAGAATACCAGAAGGTTTAACATTCCTATCTGGGGGACTTCCCTGTTGGTCCAGTGGTTAAGACTCTGCACTCCCAAGGCAGGGGGTTCAGATTTGAATCCTGGTCAGGAACTAGATCCCGCATTTGCAACTAAGAGCCCACATGCTGTGAAGCCCACATGCTGAAACTAAAGATCCCATGTGCCAAAACTAAGACCCAGTGTAGCAAAGTTAAAAAACAAAAACACATTCCTAATCTTGGAGTTTGAGAAGAGGTAGAGAAAAACACAGAAAATACATTAGAAGAAATAACAATTTAAGAACCTCCCAAATTTGGCAAAAGTTGTCAAAGTGCAGAGTTAGGAACCTTAGCAAGTCCCAATAATAAAAGCCTAAAGAAATCTACACACATAATAATAAAACTGATGAAAATTAAAGTAAAAGGGAAAAAAACTCTTGAAAGCACCTAGGAACAACCAACACGTACTTACTGGAGGAGAACAACTGAAGTGACTAGAGATTTCTTACGAAAAACCATGGAGTCTGGTATGGAGTACAACTACATACTTCAAGTGCAGGAAGATAACTATGTCAGGTCAGAATTCTAGTCTGGGGAAAATATCCTTTAGGAATGAGTTGAAATAAGAATATTTTAGGTGAATGAAAATCAAGAGAATTACCATAAGACTTGCTCTAAAAGAATTTCCAAAGATGTTCTTCAGGTAGAGGAAAATGATACCAGAAAGAAATTTATAATGTCAAGTATGATGACACAAAAATGGCAAATTTCTAAGTAAATACAATAGACTACTCTTCTGTGTGTGCGTGCATGCTCAATCATGTCCAGCTCTTTGCAACCCCATGTATTGCAAGCTGCCAGGCTCCTCTGTCCATGAGATTCTCCTGCCAGTCATCTCTGTCCATGGGATTCTCTAGGCAAGAATACTAGAGTCGGTAGAATTTCCTCCTCCAGGGAATCTTCCCAACCCAGGGACTGAACTCACATCTCCTACATTTTGGGCATTGGCAGGCAGATTCTTTACCACTAAGCCACCTGGGAAGCCACTCTTCTACTGAGTTTCTTAAAATACGATAGATGGTTGAAAGCAAAAATTATAACATTATCTGGAGTTTTCATTGTCTGTTGAATGTACAAAAAACTTGGTACATTTACTGGTAAGGTTTCAATATTCAATCTGAAATGCTAAAATATTTAAAAGTGAAAAGTGAAAAATTATGTAAATTGTAATCCCTATAGCAATTGCTAAAAATACTATACAAGGAGATCTAGTCACACAAACAGAATACATACATACAAAATATGCTCTCGGGCCACAAGGGAATCAAACTGGAAATCAATAGTAGAGAGATGACTGAAAAATCACAGAACAGAACAGGTAAATAAAAATGGGACTACTAAAAAATATATTCTAATAATCCCCACAAAAGGCAGGAAAGGGGAAACCACAATAAAAACAGAGGAAACAGAAAGCAGATAAAAGGGTTGACTAAATTCAAACATATCAAAAATTGCATTAAAATGTACATGAGTCAAACACATCAATTTTCAAAGACAGAGATTATCAAAATGGATTTAAAAACATGACCAACTATATGCTACTTCTATGAAACTCATCTTAAATGTAGTGATCCAATTAAGTTAAAAAAGATGAAAAAGATATACCATGTAAAAACTAAGGAAAATTAAACTTGAATTGCTTCATTAATGTCAGATAAAGTAGACACTGAAGCAAAGGAAATTATCAAGGATAAAAAGGATTGCATAATGATAAAAAGATTAATATGGCAAGAAGAAATAACAATGATAAATGTGTATACACCTAACAATAGTTTTAAAACATACAAAGCAGAAACGGAGAGAACCAAAAGTAAAAACAGAGGGCGGTCCTAAGATGGTGGAGGAATAGGATGGGGAGATCACTTTCTCCCCCACGAATTCATCAAAAGATCAATTGAACGCTGAGCAAATTTCACAAAACAACTTCTGAATACTGGCAGAGGACACCAGGAACCCATAAAGGCATCCCATTCTCTTCGAAAGGAGGTAGGACAAAATATAAAAGACAAAAGAGAGATGAAAGAGTTAGGGATGGAAACCTGTCCTGGGGAGGGAGTCGTGAAGGAGAAGTTTCCAAACACCAGGAAAACCTCTCACCGGCAGGTCTGTGGGGAGTTTTGGAATCTCAGAGTTTCACAAAACAACTTCTGAATACTGGCAGAGGACACCAGGAACCCATAAAGGCATCCCATTCTCTTCGAAAGGAGGTAGGACAAAATATAAAAGACAAAAGAGAGATGAAAGAGTTAGGGATGGAAACCTGTCCTGGGGAGGGAGTCGTGAAGGAGAAGTTTCCAAACACCAGGAAAACCTCTCACCGGCAGGTCTGTGGGGAGTTTTGGAATCTCAGAGTTTCACAAAACAACTTCTGAATACTGGCAGAGGACACCAGGAACCCATAAAGGCATCCCATTCTCTTCGAAAGGAGGTAGGACAAAATATAAAAGACAAAAGAGAGATGAAAGAGTTAGGGATGGAAACCTGTCCTGGGGAGGGAGTCGTGAAGGAGAAGTTTCCAAACACCAGGAAAACCTCTCACCGGCAGGTCTGTGGGGAGTTTTGGAATCTCAGAGGGCAACATAACTGGGAGAAAAACAAAACAAAACCCCACAGATTCCGTGCCTAACTGCAATTCCCAGCAGAGAAGTAGCCCAGACACTCGCGTCCGCCAGCAGCAAGTGGGGGCTGAACAGGGAGGCACAGGCTGCATGCCTAGTGTAAGGACTGGGCCTGAAGGCCCTGAGGACAATCTGAGGGAGCTAACGTGAGACAGTCACCCAAACTGTGGAATAGCCAGAGAGAGGAAAAAAAAAGAGAGAGAGAGAGAGGACTTTCCTGCCGGGCCTGCTCACAAAACAAAGGACTGAGCGAGTACCAGAGGAGAGCTAGCTGGCTGCAGACTGGCCCCTCCCCCACCGGAGGCAGGGAGGCAGGCGGGCAACAGCCAGAGCCGGCAAGGGGCAATCTCGGCCCCAGAGATGGCACCCTCTACCAAACTGCAAGCAGGCTCCCAGTGCAGGCTGGTGCACTAGGATGAGGGATGGTGCACTAGTGCAGAGGGATGGGATGGGGAGGGAGGTGGGAGGGGAGTTCAGGATGGGGAACACGTGTAAATCCATGGCTGATTCATATCAATGTATGGCAAAAACCACTACAATATTGTAAAGTAATTAGCCTCTAACTAATATAAATTAAAAAAAAAAACAACAACTTGAAGAACAAGACCAGAACACACACACACACACACACACACACACACACACACACACACACACAAAAGAAACAGATCTACACAGACATGGCCAACTGATGTTGTTTTAAGTTAAGTGTAGTTCACATACAGCAAAATGCACAGACCAGAAGTGTGCAAAATGAGTGGTATGACAAATCTATGTCCACATGTAACTCACACACTATTTCCATTACTTCAGAAAGTTCCCCAGTTCTTCCTTCCAATAAACACTAAGTCCCATACAAAACTCTTTTACCAATTGAATTTTTGATAAAAATAGAGGTAAATCAATAAAGAAAAAGAGAGATTTCTCAATAAGTGGTGTTAAAACATTCATACTTCCGTATGAAAGAAAATGAACTCTGACCTAAATCTTATATTTTATACTACAATTAACTCTAATTAAATCATAGATTTAATTGTAAAATATAAAATTATAAAACTTTTAGAAGAAAACATAAGGAAAAATCTTCATGATCCATAACAGAAGAAAACCGGTAAGTTGGACTTCAACAGAATCAGTAACTTACTTTAAGAAAAACACTGCTAATGAAAAGACAAGCTATGTCTGGGAGAAAATATTTATAGACCATCAATCCAACAAAAGTCTTGTATCCAAAATACATTAAGAATGCTCACTGTTATAAACTATAATGGAAAAGAATTAAACATACATGAATATTTGAATCATTTTGCTGAAACTAACATACCTGAAGCTAACATAATATTGTAACTATGTAACTACACTTCAATTAAAAAAAAAATCCTCAAAACTCAACAGCAAGAGAATGAACAATACAACTTTTTTTTAAATACAGCAAAACTTAAATGAGCAAGAACTTGAATACTTCCTCAAAGAAATTATGTGGATGGCAAATAAGCACATACCAAGATGATCAATGTCATCAGCCATCAGGGAAACGCATATTAAAACCACGGGGAGATACTACAACGTTACCATTGGAATAACTGAAATTTTAAAATGCTGACTATCCCAAGTATTGGTGAGGATACAAAGCAACTGGAACTCTCTCACACTGCTGGCAGCGGGGGGACACAATATGGTCCAGCCTATCTGCAAACAGAGTGGCTGTTTCTGATAACCTTAAGATATACCTACCAGTTGACTCAGCAACCCAACTCAGGTATTACCCTAGATAAATTATCTAGGGTAATGTATCTAAGATAAAGAAAATTTATCTTGACCCCAAAACGTATACATAAATGTTTATAGCAGTTCTACTCATCACTACCCAGAACCGGAAATGGCCAAATATTCTTCAATGGGTGAATAAACAAAACCGGGTTCCATCTATACCATGGAATTATGCTCAGCAATAAAAAGAAACGGAATGTGGATACAGGTGACAACTTGTATGAATCTCAAAGATATTATGCTGAGTAAAAGAAGCCAGTCACAAAATGTGAAACACTGTGTGAATTCATTTATGAAATCCTCCAGGAAAGACAAAACTTTTGGGGATAGATAATAGATCTGTGGGTCCCCCTGGTGGCTCAGTGGTAAAGAATCCATCTGCCAATGTAGGAGACACGGGTTTGATCCCTGGGTCACAAAGATCCCCTGGAGAAGGAAATGGCAACCCACTCTGGTATTCTTACCTGGGAAATCCCATGGACAGAGGAACCTGGTGGGCTACATGGGGTCACAAAGAGTAGGACGTGACTTAGCAACTAAACAACAAGAACAATAGATCTGTGGTTGCCAAAGATTGGGGTTGGTGGGGTAGAGTTGCAGGTGGGAGGGTAACATTCTGATGGGTGGTTGTGGTAACGTGAATCTATACAAGTGTTAAAATTCATCAAAATGTATATATATGCAAAAGGTCAGTTTTACTGTGTATTCATTCAAAAAGTAAAAGTTTAAGAAATTCTAAAAAAAGAGTTAAAATGTTTTCAATGAGCCAACCAAACACAATATGAAGAAACGATTTATTCAGGTACACTATTTTGTAGGTGAAGATGAAAAGGAGGGGGAAAAAATACCTAAAAAGGAAAAGTAAGCTGTGCCTTGAGCAGTGATTCTCAAACTTAAGTCTCTATAAGAAACATTTGGAGAACTGATCAACATTATTTATTCTGGACCTCACCCTGTCCCCACTCTCTGAGAAATACTTAGCGGGACCAGAAAAGGTATGAGTTGTGAACTTACCTCCGCCTGCTTTAAAACGTCAGATGAAGAGCAGACTGGACTTGTTCCAGGAAATCAAAGCAGATGTTTCTGGATTCAGTTAAGTAATTAGGACAAAATTTTCCTTCCGAGAGTTTACATTTGCAATGCTTAGGCTTGTAAATTGAGACACATAAATAAACCCTCCTCCTACCAGCATAACTAAAGTTTTTTTCTCTTCCTGGATTAAAGCTGTTCACATGAAATTCTTTGAGTTTTCCTACACAGTCACCAGAGAGTATGAGCCTTAAAAAACAAACCTGCCATGAAACAACTTGCTGCAAGTTTTTGGTGAAGATTTTTGTTTGTTTGTCTTTGGCAAGAAGAGGAGATATAAATAAAATGCATTAAAGCAACCAAACTGGGCATTTTGGATTCTGGGAAATAATATCAAAGACACAATTAAAAAGGTCCTTCTATCTTTCCTTCAGCTACAGTTTGATGTTAGCTTTAAAAAGTTTTGGAAGTAACTTTAAATGGTCCTATCTAACTTTTCATAAGATTTTTGAAAAGAGAGGAAAAAAATGTGGGAAAACCACCCCCCCCCAAAACCCTCCTAGCTTGCTTATCCATAGTACCACTATCTCTAGAACATGTGTCTGGGGATGATGCAAATTAAGGTGCTATCTATATCTTCAACACTTTACAAGGACAGAATGTGAACAGGAGCTGGGTGTCCTGATCCCAGTGGCGTCAGTTTCAAGAGGGATTCGCAGATGCGGGACTGACGGCTCCACACACCAGAACAGCAGCAGTTTTTTTCCAGCCTGTGTACCCAAGCCCAGGCCAAGAATTCTGAACCACAAGGCACAGGTTAACCTTTCATGGTGGTGGGCCCATTTCTCCTACCCAAGGCGGTGACTTGGGGATTTCAAATGACCAGAGTTGCCTCAGCCCCATGCTTTGTTTAAGATGGGTCCCTTTTTGTGTGGGAAGAAAAGATCCTCTGTTTTCATCCTTTCAGCAGGGCCAGTGGGTTTGGCTCATCAAGGGAGTCAGATGCAGACAGGAAGGAAGGAATCGTAGGCCTGTCATCTCCTGGCACTGTCAACCTAGAGAACAGGTCCAGGCCAGCAGGAGTGTTATTAAAAGTGATGTTAAAAAAAAAAAAAAAAAGTGATGCTCAGAAGAACAAAAAAGAAACAGACACTTTGGAAGGCAAAGTTTGGTCAGTTTTTATAAAACTTACTGTGCGATATGACAATTGGATTCCTTGGAATTTACCCAGCAAGTTGAAAACATGTCCATAAAAAACATGCACATGAATGTTTATAGTAGCTTTACTGACAATTGCCAAAGTGCCCTTCAATTGGTGAATAGATAAATAAACTATGGCACATCCATTCAATATAACATTATTCAGTGATAAAAGGGAATGAGCTATCAAGCATTGAGAAGACACAGAGGAACCTTAAATGCTTACTGCTAAGGAAAGAAGCCAATCTGAAAAGGCTACATAGTCTATGATTCCAACTATATGACATTCTGGTAAAAGCAAAACTAGTGAAGTGAAAGTCGCTCAATCGTGTCGGACTCTTGTGACCCTATGGACTGCACAGTCCATGGAATTCTCCAGGCCAGAATACTGGAGCAGGTAGCCTTTCCCTTCTCCAGTGGATCTTTCCAACCCAGGGATCGAACCTCAGGTCTCCCCCATTGCAGGCAGATTCTTTACCAGCTGAGCCACAAGAGAAGCCTAAAGGCAAAACTATGAAGATAGTAAAAAGATGCATGATTGCCAGGGGTTCAGGGAGTCAGGGGGAGGTGAGGGAGGGAATAGCCGGTGGAATACCAAGGATTTTTAGGGCAGTGAAACTATTCTGTATGCTTCTATAATGCTGGATACAAGTCATTCCACATTTCTCCAAACGCTTAAAACATATCACACCAAGAGAAAACTGTAATGGAATCTATGGACTTTTTTTGGATAGGTTTTGATTGGTTTATCAATAAATTACTGATTTGTTAATATCAGCAATTCATCAATATCAGCCCATCATTGTAACAAATGTACCACACTAACACAATATTAATAACAGGGAGGGAGGAGGGAGTATGGGAGCAAAAGGGAACTCTCTGTGATTTCCATTCAACTGTTCTGCAAAAACAGTTGAAATTGCTCAAAAATTGCTCAAAAAATCATTTTAGTAATAATAATAATAATTTTTAAAGCACCAATTATATATCAATGGCCTCTAACCCTGGCCAGAACCCTGAACACTCCTTGAATTCTCAGGACCCCATTGCAATATTTTGTTGATTTGGTTTATTTCCCTAATGGTTTGAGTGTTCTGAGCTCCAGAGAACACTGACTGCTGGAGGTGTTCATTCCTACATGTTACCTGACTTTGTCAGCATCAAAACCACCCAAAGTAATATACAAACTGCCTATGGCCAGAATCTTTCCCGCTTCCCTCACAAGTTTACCCACAATGCCAGAGCCACAATGTCTCTGGGCAACAACTTTCTCATCCATAACACCAGGGTGATGACAGAATCCATCTTTATAGTTGTTCTCAAGCAATCCCTATCCACCAAGTCCCTACTCTGTGCCTGGTACTGTCCTAGGCACTGGAGATGCTGTCATGAAGAATAGAGATAAAAATCCCGGCTCACATAGGCTTCCTCTCCTGAATGGATTTAGGGAGACAATTCATTGAAGTACTAAGCATAGTGTTGGCCCTTAGTAGGTGCTCAATAAATACTAGTAATTGCAGCAGTGAAAAACACTATATCCATCAGGACAAGAGCTGAAATTCAGGCTTGGAGTTTGCAAATGCCTTCAATGCCACTCACAGGCGGGTAGGCTGCAGACTGCGGCGCTCCAGCAGATGGCAGCAGCGGCAGACACATCCCACAGTGGCCCAGGTGCGTGGCTGAGGGGAGTAGGGATGGGCTGAAGGATGCAGAGGCTTAGATTCTTATCCTCTGGATCACAGTGGAAAGCCTGTTCTTTCTGAGAAGTGTCTCAGAAAACAGAGCTCCTTATCTTATCACGGCATCTCTTGCTTTGTCTTTTCAAAAGCAGTCACTTAACCCCCTGAGGCAGGGAGACAAACCTTCTGGCCCTGCAAGACAAACCTGAGGTTTCAGCTGCTGAATTGTAGTGCTAGAAGAGACAAGAGAATTCACGGCTCCCAAGTTTGCACAATCCAAGGCAGCCCAGGCCGGGTGGTAGGACACCTTCCACAGTTCTTCCTGACGCCCAGAGATCAGTGGCACACTCACCCCAACTCTGGGACAAGCCAGCTATCCTGACCCTGAGGTGACACCACCTACTTTTCAAAGTTCAGTGCTGCCTGTTAGGGAAATTAAATAAATAGCCTCGTTTAGGATTCAGAGACAAAGCAGAGCAGGCCACTGACCTTGCTTCTAACCTGCCTGGACACTGCCCTGACTGGGAGTGACTGAGTGACTGCCTGCTGTGAGCACAAGACTTGAAGCACCTTAGATGAGACGGTGCTTAGAACGCACCGGTCACAGCAAACACCCTCTTCCAACAACACAAGAGAAGACGCTACACATGGACATCACCAGATGGTCAACACCGAAATCAGATTGATTATATTCTTTGCAGCCAAAGATGGAGAAGCTCTATAGAGTCAGCAAAAGCAAGACCGGGAGCTGACTGTGGCTCAGATCATGAACTCCTTATTGCCAAATTCAGACTTAAATTGCAGAAAGTAGGGAAAACTACTAGACGATTAAGGTATGACCTAAATCAAATGCCTTATGATTATACAGTGGAATTGAGAAATAGATTCAAGGGAGTAGCTCTGATAGAGTGCCTGAAGAACTACGGACGGAGGTACGTAACATGGTAACAGGAGGCAGTGATCAAAACCACCCCCAAGGAAAAGAAATGCAAACAGCAAAATGGTTGTCGGAGGAGGCCCTACAAATAGCAGAGAAAAAGAAGAGAAGTGAAAGGCAAAGGAGAAAAGGAAAGATAAATCCATCTGAATGCAGACTTCCAAAGAAGACCAAGGAGAGATAAGAAAGCCTTCCTCAGTGATCGATGCAAATAAATAGAGGAAAACAATAGAATGGGAAAGATTAGAGATGTCTTCAAAGAAATTAGAGATACCAAGGGAACATTTCATGCAAAGATGGGCACAATAAAGGACAGAAATGGTATGGACCTAACAGAAACAGAAGATATTAAGAAGTGGCGAGAATACAGAGAAGAAATATAAAAAAAGATCTTCCTGACCCAGATAACCATGATGGCTCACCTAAAGCCAGACACCCTGGAATGTGAAGTCAAATGGGCCTTAGTAAGTAATGCTACGAACAAAGCTAGCAGAGGCGATGGAATTCCAGTTGAGCTATTTCAAATCCTAAAAGATGATGCTGTGAAAGTGCTGCACTCAATATGCCAGCAAATTTGGAAAACTCAGCAGTGGCCACTGGACTGGAAAAGGTCAGTCTTCATTCCAGTCCCAAAGAAAGGCAATGCCAAAGAATGCTCAAACTACCACACAACTGCACTCATCTCACACACTCGCAAAGTAATGCTCAAAATTTTCCAAGCAAGGCTTCAACAGTACATGAACCATGAAATCGCAGATGTTCAAACTGGATTTAGAAAATGCAGAGGATCCAGAGATCAAATTGCCAACATCTGTTGGATCATCAAAAAAGCAAGAGAATTCCAGAAAAACATCTACTTCTGCTCTTTTGACTACGCCAAAGCCTTTGACTGTGTAAATCACAACAAACTGTGGAAAATTCTTAAAGAGATGGGAATACCAGATCACCTGATCTGCCTCCTAAGAAACTGTATGCAGGTCAAGAAGCAACAGTTAGACCTGGACATGAAACAACAGACTAGTTCTAAATCCGAAAGGAGTATGTCAAGGCTGTATATTGTCACCTGCTTATTTAACTTATACACAGAGTACATCATGCAAAATGCCAGGCTGGAGCACAGGCTGGAATCAAGATTGCCGGGAGAAATATCAAAATCTCAGATTTGCAGATGACATGGCAGAAAGCGAAGAAGAACTAAAGAGCCTCTTGATGAAAGTGAAAGAGGAGAGTGAAGAAGTTGGCTTAAAACTCAACATTCAGAGAACTAAGATCATGGCATCCAGTCCCATCACTTCATGGCAAATAGAAGGGATGGAAACAGTGGCACACTTTATTTTTGGGGGCTCCAATGTCACTGCAGATGGTGACTGCAGCCATGAAATTAAAAGATGCTTGCTCCTGGAAAGAAAAGCTATGACCAACATAGCATATTAAAAAGCAGAGACATTACTTTGCCAACAAAGGTCCATCTAGTCAAAGCTATGGTTTTTCCAGTAGTCATGTATGGATGTGAGAGTTGGACTATAAAGAAAGCTGAGTACTGAAGAATTGATGCTTTTGAACTGTGGTGTTGGAAAAGACTCTTGAGAGTCCCTTGGACTACAAGGAGATCAAAGCAGCCAATCCTAAAGGAAATCAGTCCTGAATATTCATTGGAAGGACTGATGCTGAAACGCCAACACTTTGGTCACCTGATGTAAAGAACTGACTCATTTGAAAAGACCTTGATGCTGGGAAAGATTAAAGGCAGGAGGAGAAGGGGACAATAGAGGATGAGATGGTTGAATGGCATCACTGACTCGATGGATGTGAGTTTGAGTAAGCTCTGGGTGTTGGTGATGGACCAGGAAGCCTGGTGTGCTGCAGTCCATGGGGTCACAAAGAGTTGGACACGACTGAGTGACTGAACTGAACTGAGATAAAATGGAGGAGGAATCTTGATATTGTTGAACCTCTGGAGGGGGCCTGGCCAAGTCCCAGGTTTAGCAACATTCCAAGTTTTACAAGACAAAACACACATCATTAACATGAAATCAGGCTTGCAAGTTGGTCACAGATTGATGATGATATCAGTTTGCCTTACCAGGGATTACAAGAGGGAATCCCTGAACTGTAATCTTTAAAGTCTCACCTGTGGTTCGGACACACTGCCTGGGACCCTTTCCCAATTGGGACTCCAGATGTGCTGTGACATGGGACTTTCCATCTCTGTTTAAGTCTGGATGTTGGTCAAAACCAAATTTGTTGTGTTCTCTGCTCTTTCTATCTCTCTTTTCTTTTAATGTTAGTATATTGAAAGTAAGCTCGATAATTCTCTGATAAATATTTGTATTATTTATTTGTATATAACAAGTGGCTTATTTTGTTAACAAATTCTTTGAACCTGAGATGAAAGTGAAAACTTTTGGCAAAACACTGCCCCAAGAACTCATCTGCCACCTCGATTGTGCCCCCAGGTCTTGACTCCTGACAGTTCACATCAGCAATTTCCACTTAAATTTCAAGTCCACCCCAGAACCAGGTGAGGAGCATGAGGGACTTGCCCAGGACTGCCCCAGGGAGCTGGGCACAGCCCAGAGCTGAACAGAGCTCCCACCTGCTGGCTCTGGCTGTGTACCTACGCCCACAGACATGATGTGTGTGTGTGTGTGTGTGTGTGTGTGTGTGTGTGCATGTAGAAGAGCAAAATGGCCAAAATGCAGAGTGCAGCCCAAGACTACTGTGACTGGTATTACTCCTCCTTTATGGATAAATAACACCCCCACCAAGAGCAGAGAACACCGATGGGTATTTATTACCTGCCAGGCCCTGGGCTCAGCAGTGTCTGTGGAGTAACTCAATCTTCACAGCCACCTACCCAGACAATTACCCTTATCACCCCATTTCACACATGGGGAAACTGAGGGCTCTGAGCAATTTCCTCTGCGTCACTGAGCTGTCAGGGGCAGAATTTCAACCATTCATTTGCTTTGAGAAGGAAGGTGATCAAGGGGGAGCTCGTCTTGTCCAAGGGCCACTTCTTGGTGGGGGAGGCTGGAGAGATGGCTCTCTTGAGATGGCAAGGAGCCAAGATCATGCCTGCTAGGGTTTAGAGACGTTGCCCCTCCCCACCTGGCCTGGTGCCAACCTTCCATCTGCCTGCATGCTCAGGTGACGACAGAAGGAAGGCGACACAATGACACTGAAAGACACATAGGCCTCGACCAACAGAGCTGTGGGGACCAGGGTCAGAGACTGGCCCTGGCCTTCCGGGAGGCATCGACCCCAGAGAGCCAGGGGGACTCTGTTGAGGTGTGTGTGTGTGGTGGGGTCTCTAGGGCAGCTGCACAGCCAGTTAGAACCGGAGTGGACACCTGCCGGCTATTCCAGGCCCCCGAGGGACAGAGTGTGGGCTCAGAGTTGGAAGGAAAGGGTGGCCAGAGCACCTGTCCTTCCTGCCCGGCCCTGATTATATTTCTTTGCACATCCTCCCCTCACAGTAACTCACCTTCATCTCTCCTTCCTCATACTCACACATACACACTAAATGTGCAGTGTTTTTCTGGTGTTTCCAGCTTGCCAGGGTGCTCAGAGCTGTCATGCTGTGTCTGGGCTTTCCCTTCGTGGCACTTAACCTCGCCTGAACCTCAGTTTTCCCACCTGTAAAATGGGAGACAATGATATTCACCTTGAAGAGTATGGCTTTGTGAACTTTAGCGATCACAGCACAGTGCCTGGCGTGGGGTTTGCGCTCAGTGAATGGAACTAGTTATGGTCACGCTTCCTTAGGACAGAGCATCATGCCTGGCCCTTCCCATTCCTCCAAAATCACCACCACTACCACCACCAACCACAGAAAACCCTTACTTCTGTACCCTGGGTGGGCTTTTTCAATGACTCAAAAACCAATCAAGAAAATGAATTCACAAAAAAAAAAAGCTGAAATGGAAAATATTGGTTCAATGTGTTTCCCTCTCCGGGGTAAGATTTGCATTTTAACAAAATGTTTCAACACCTTCAGTTGAAGGAGTGATGAATGAAGCGGGCTTCAAGCTGAAATCAGGCTGCTGGTGCAAATGTACAGCAAAGGGAAATTGTGGTTCTGATTCTAAGCAAACTGAGAAAGAGAATATGATACATTGTGATCTGGAATCCCTCACTCCTCTCCTGTGCCTTTTATACACACACCAAATATCTAGAGACACCTGAAGTCAGAGCTATGGTTTCTTCCTCTACACTTTTATCTCCCTAAGGTGTAAAATGGCATAGCAATAATAAGTGCTATATCTTAGGGCTATTATTGTGAAGATTAAGTGAATTAATACACATAAAACCCTTCAAATGTGCCCAACATCTAGGAAGTGCTACACTGTATTAATTAAAGGTTGGCTTTAATCCTCAGCTTCTGCAACTGTGCCATACTACTGAATGGTATTCCTTCTACTCAAACTTGCATCTGAAGGTATGCACACCACATTTCCTAAAATCTTGAAGGCCTCTCAAAGGTCATTCCCATTTGCTTTCAGGGAGAACCATCCCTAATCTATAGCCTGCAGTTAATATAAAGCTGCTTGATATATTAAGAAGGACACAGAGACAGAAGATGATTCACTGCTTGGACAAAGTCAGACTTCTCTGAGGCAGGAAACACTTACCAGAGCCCCTTAAGGAACAAATGGCATCATGGATGTGAAAGATTTTAAGTGGGAAGCTATTATTACTAACCTACTAAGTGGAGTCCTGGGAAGTGGGGTCACGAATTCTGTGGCCATTGAACTAATTTTCTCCCTCCTTCCTGCTCCAGCCTCCAGACTCAGCATCTCACCCACATCTCTCTGCTCAGGCTGCTCTAACAGAACACTATAGATTGTATGGCTTAAGCAATGGAAATCTGTGTCTCATACTTCTTGAGGCTGCGAAGTCCCAGATCAAGATTGTAGCAAGAGATGCTGAATTCTGAGGCTTCTTCTCTTAACTTGTACACAGCCACCATCTTGCCATGTGATCAGGTGACCTCCTCTTTATGCATACACAGAGCAAGTGAATTTTCTGATGTCTTTTCTCAGAAAGGCACTAAACCCGTCATGACAGTCCCACCCTCATGACATCATCTATTCCTAATGATTTCCCAAAATCTCACCCTCAAATACCATCACATTGGGGGTTGGGATTTCAAGGTACTGATTTTGTGGGAACACAAACATTGAATCCATAACACCACGCATCAGCAAATGCTGGTGGGGTGACTGGGCTGATGGCTTGAATGCTACCTAAACCTGGCTCATGGGGATGTTTTGGCTCAAGGATCAGAGCAGGGAAGGGCTGTCACTATTGTTGAAAAAGAAGACCACCAGTCTTGTTTTCTTTTCTTTTTTTTTTCACTTTTCTTCTTCTTTTTTGTTTCTTTTGTTTGTTTGTTTCTTAAGCCTTGTTTTCTTGTACCTGACCATG
This sequence comes from Dama dama, assembly GCF_033118175.1. Taxonomy (NCBI): domain Eukaryota; kingdom Metazoa; phylum Chordata; class Mammalia; order Artiodactyla; family Cervidae; genus Dama; species Dama dama. Next base: position 34,597,242 of record NC_083704.1, on the reverse strand, counting down.
GTATAGAGCAGTATGGCACCAAATTCTCTACATGCGAGCAAGGTATCTCGTAGCAAACCATGCCTCTGCTGCATTTGGTAGAACTACCTAACATCTTTGCACCCTAATTTTTTCGTCTTTAAATGGGGATAATAAAATTAGACATCTCACAGGGCATTGGAAGCATCAGGTGGGATGATGCTTATACTTGTTTAACAGAGTACTCACCATGGCACATGGTGAGAAAATGGCAGTTTTGAATCTAGAACATATTTGAAAGGAGGAGAAACATTAGACTTTTTGCTATAGAACTGAGGTTCAGAAGAGTTTAATTTGCATTTCAGTTCAGTTCAGTCGGTCAGTCGTGTCCAACTCTTTGTGACCCCATGAACTGCAGCACGCCAGGCCTCCCTGGCCATCACCAACTCCCTGAGTCCACCCAAACCCATGTCCATCGAGTTGGTGATGCCATCCAACCATCTCATCCTCTGTCGTCCCCTTCTCCTCCTGCCCCCAATCCCTCCCAGCATCAGGGTCTTTTCAAATGAGTCAGATTTCCGCATCAGGTGGCCAAAGTATTGGAGTTTCAGCTTCAACATCAGTCCTTTCAATGAACACCTAGGACTGATCTCCTTTAGGATGGACTGCTTGGATCTCCTTGCAGTCCATGGGACTCTCAAGAGTCTTCTCCAACACCACAGTTCAAAAGCATCAATTCTTCTTCGGCACTCAGCTTTCTTTATAGTCCAACTCTCACATCCATACATGACCACTGGAAAAACCATAGCCTTGACTAGACGGACCTTTGTTGGCAAAGTAATGTCTCTGCTTTTTAATATGCTGTCTAGGTTGGCCATCACTTTCCTTCCAAGAAGCAAGTGTCTTTTAATTTCATGGCTGCAATCATTTAGATCTGTGTTTATGGGCAAGACACTTAGCTTCTTGGTCTCCCTACTTATAAAATAACTAAACCAGAATTTCCTAACATGTGTTCAGTAAGTATTCATCCTTTTAGATGACCGATGAAAAGGGTGCAGTAGCCATGAAGTTTTGGGCAAAGCTTCATTCTCTTTGCCTCTGAGAGTCCTAACAGAGCTGTACTGAAGCTGGCTTGGCAGCTGATGGTTAAATACTCAGGAATTCTGTGAATCAGTGACACGATGTTGATAACTTCACACCAGCCAGAGCAGGAACATTTGTACTCCAGAAATTGACAAATGTTCAAAATCAGAGCTATATTTTTTCTCAGAGAGCTAGTTATTAAAGTTATCAGCACATGTTGGTCCTAATACATATAAACTTATTAAAGTCTCCAAACAGTTCAGCAATCAACTCATTTAATTGGGCACTTCCCAAACATTTTAGACCCAGGATCACCTCACTGACAGTGTTCAGAAAACATTTCAGAAACAGCACTGGATGATTCTATGGCCCTTTTATTCTACCGTTTTCCCATTAGAAGATACAGCCACTGAGTTCCCAAGTTGGGAGGGACTCCTGGTTGTCTGAAGTTTGAGTTCAGTGCTCTCTTTACCATACTTATTGACCAAGCAGTATCCTTTCACAATTCCATGACATTTCCAGACTTGTCCCTTTGTAAATGAAGGCCTTCTTGCATTCTTCACGTTGATGGAATGTATTACCTGCCACAGGTCTTTACACATGATGATCCTGCTGTTTAAACACTATCCTCCTTCTAGTTAATGTCTCTTCATTCTTGAGATCTCACTTTAGACATTGGTTTTGGTGGATAGTGCTGAGCCTTCAGCCATGTGAGATTCTGCTGATCTCTTTGACACTTTCATAGAACCCTGCTCCTTGTCTTCAGAATACATAGTGTGTGGTAGCTGAAACAGGTCCAAAAAGTCTCTGAAGCTCTTCCTATCAAATCAACTTCTTTACCTTCTGAATTTGGGCTGGCCTTGTAACACGCTCTGATCCACAGAACCTGAAGGCCTTAGTCCCCTGGAATGCAACCCTGAGGCCTCGATGCTAGTCAGCTTAGCACAGACAGAGAAGGACTGCAGGAATGCTGGTCTCTAATATGAAAAATCAGATTATGAAGGGATAAACAGCCTTGGAAGTCAGATTATCCTTGTGAGAGATTTCCTAGATTCTGTCCAAAAGCATCTGATGTTCCCCTTTGGTTCAAAAGCATCTGATCCTAGAGGGTACAGATTTGAGTTTTTTGCTAATGCCAGCTCTTTGTTATAGACAGGGTAAGGGGATGTTTCAAGACTTTAGCACAAACAGTGAGATAAACTATGTGTTGCCTTAAGCTACATGCTAAGGAAGATTTTCGCCAAAATGAAGAATCTATAACCAGGGGCACTCAGCTTCCTTTAAATTATAAAGGCCTGATTCCAGAAGCATTGACAATCCTTAGTGGAAGAGTCTTTGATAAATAATAAAAATAACATAAGAAAAGTATTTTCGTTGGTAAAATTAGGGGTATTAAATTAACATATTAGATACAAAAAGTGGGTTCTCATTAAGTAAATCAGTGGTGTTCAAGATATATGGCCAGACCCTGGAGAGACAGTCTGCCCTTCTGTGAATAAAGTCTGGTGAGCCTTGTAGTATCTACACTTAGGTTGTAACAGGGGCTTGGTCTCCTGTTGCTGCCTCTAGATCAGCATCACACCTGCTTCTTGTGAATCTTATAGAAAGGTGAGGTTTAAAGGGCGGAGATTAATGACGTCCAACTTGCAAAATAATTTTGTGTAAACCCTTTCACGTCTCCTTTGTATCGAAGGTTTAAGTAATATGTCTAATGTGCGTGACACTACTTGGTTGGAATCTTGGTTAAATTATACTTTGTCCTTCAAATGCAGGAGGTGATTGATCCCTCTCGTTGCCCAGGATTTTTGCTCTGAAGCTCTTTTCAGATCATGGTAGAGGGAGGGAAAACCGAAGAAGAGAATGTCAGTTTCACCAAGCAGATTGGAATTAGGGTTGGTAACATAACCAGAACTTACAGGGCAGAGTTGTGGAGAGATGGAAGTAATACAAGGAGCCTCAGAAATCTGCACGAGGATCTCCTACAACCTTTGGGTGAACACCAAGTGGCGTGTATGCAGGATAAGCATCCCTAAGAATAGGCAAAGAATAAATACTGTGTAACTATGAGTTGAACTGAGATTCTAGAATGTGAACAGAACTGAGAGAAAGTTTTTAAGAGTAATTGGAGAGACCACTGAAAATTCTGGGGGCTCGGTTAACACAAAAGAAAGACCATGCATAGGGGAAGAGCTGCTACCATTCAGACTTGAGACTATACTAAACCTTCCCTAAGAAATAGTAAAAACAAGATTGAAAGGATCAAGCTAATCCATAAGGAAGTTAACTGCCTTCTAGACAAAATGCAACATTATTTAAAGGAAAACAACAAAACACAGATATTCAACAGTGTATCATTCACAATGCCCATGACACATGAAGAAACAAGAAAGTGTGAAGTAAGAAAGATCAGTCAATAATTGAAACAGACTAGAAAAGACAGAGGTGATAGAATCAGGAGACAAGGCTTTAAAAAAATACATGATTATAAATCATGGACATTAAAAGAAAATAAAAACATTATGATGGAATAGATAGTTTCAATGCAGAAATGGAAATAATAAGAACGAACTACACTGATATCTAAAACTGAAAAACTCAGCATTCAACATGAAACAGAAGATGAGACACTATGGAAGAAAACATCAGGGAATTTGAAGAAACTAATAAAACTGAAGCATACAGAGAAAGAAGCTGAAAAAAGTAACTGAACAGAGTTTTAATGACCTGTAGGATAATACCAAGCCTAAAATTTATTTCTTAGTTCCTGAAGGAGAAGATAGTGATAGACAGGCAGGAAAAATATTTTAAGCAATATAAGCCAAAATCTTTACAAATTAGATGAGAGATAGAAACTCATAGATTCAAGAAGCCCAACAAATCTCAGATGAGATAAACAAAAAGAAACATACACGAATGCACATTATGAGAAATCTGATGTAAAATAATGATGAAAATAAAATTTTAGAAATAGTCAAATAAACAAAACAAGTTAAATACAGAAAAATGATCATATAAATTGTGGCTGACTTCTCAAAAAAACCCTTCAAAACCAAAAAACCACAGATGTGAGCCATAATGCAGTAGAATAGCATCTTTAAAGTACTGAAAGAAAGAAAAAGCTATCCCTCTAGAAATCGATGTCAGTGAAAATATTCTTCAAAAATAGAGAAACAAACTCATTATCAGACTAACCAAACAAAATTCATCACCAGCAGAACTTCATAAGAAATATTAACATAAGTCCTTTAAGAGAAGAAAAATGACAACAAACGAAAATCTAAATCTACACAAAGAAATGAAGAACCTTTTAAATGATATCATTAAATAAAGCTCCTGCCTTCATTTGTAACTTCTTTAAAACCTAATCGACCATTTGAAGAAAAAATAGCAAAATGTTATGGACAGTATAACATATGTGTAAGTAAAATGCATGACAACAGTACAAGGGGTAGGAGGGGAACTGGATGTATAATGCTCTAAGGCTTTTACACTGTATGAGACATGGTATAATGTTATGTGACGGTAAACCGGGATAAGTCAGCTATGCACATTTTAAACCTTGGAGCTACCACTGAACCAAACTATTTGTTGAATGAATGGAAAATTTATTCTAGGCATTAAAAACCTATCTTTTATGGGACTGTGGACTGAATTAGATGTGACATTGGTCTTCTCCTAAACATTTTGCTTCAGTGGGATAAGACAGTGGGAAATTTTTCACAAGGGCAGAGGAAGGAGGAACGGGGACCAGAACAGGGTGAATTTTCTGCTTCACTGTGCCTAATACAATGCTCCAATTGTGAGAATGTCAAATGAGATTCAACAAGACAGTACTGTAAATTCCAAGGGAAATAAAATATTCCAGGAAAGTCTTACAGCCAAGACCTGAGCTGGCCTCCTGTGGTGACATTCCATTAAGAAATAGTCCAACTTACATTTTATGAGAGGATTAGCACTGACAAAGTATCTTGCTTGTTAATGTCAATACTCAAAAGAAAATTAAAATTTTTTAGACTATGGCTTGTCCTTTACTTTCAGCAGCTGTTTGAAAGTTTGAACACCTCATATTTTTCTCTTTTGACTTATGTCTTGATATTTATTTTGCATGTTTTCTAAGTGCTGTCCAGGAGGGTTAGGAGAATTACATTTTGGTTACTAGATATGGATACTGCTGGGCCAGTGGAAACCAAGCTTTTTTGACTATAGAAAACATAAAGTCTGTTATGAGAAGTTTCTATTCATGGTGTAACCCCCAAAGGGTATAAAATCAATGAACTGATGGAGTTCCACAGATCATTATCTACTCCTCTTTTTCACTGGAAGATAGAGTAGCTGGGTCACAGAAAGGACTAGAAATGGGGGTGGATCCCTACTAGAATGGCTTTGAAAGGTTTGGAGCTGAGTGACATTCTCCCTCTCCCTTCTTTCTTGGAGTTTCTCCACCCTTTAGTCTTCTGAATAGGACTTCGTGGTGGGCTGTTTGGAATCAGTATACAGTGTGTGTAATTACAATAATCAATTTTTGGGCATGTAGCTCTTTTCTTCCAAAAAAACACAAAAAACAAAAACCAAGTGCAATGTTGAAAGAAAAACATGACTCTCAGAACCTTGGTTAGCATTTAAATCAGAATTCCCTAATTTGGAGTTTGAGTTCAACCTTGGCTTTCAGGATATTGGTGAGTTGCCTGAAATGGTTGGGAAAACAAGAAGAAGGTCCTTAGAATTATGTGTGCTTGTTCTCAGAGAGAAGGGAGAATAAGGTCCAAAGAAAGAGTAAAATCCATTGTCATCAAAGAGGCTTTTCTCCTTTAATAATAAAGAAGCAACAAAAAATATTTAATAGTTGAATTGGATCATTCAATCACTGAAGCTAAGAGTGAGAAGGAAAATGAAAATATTGAATGTATGTGTTTCCCGTCTCCCAATCTATGGGGTAAATACAATGCACCTCATTCACAGTAATGATTCCAGCTTGGAGAATGCATGTGCTTTCCTGAAAGCAAACAGTTTTAAAGGTTTAAAAGAGGATTTGAAGCAAAATATTTCAGTCACCAAAGCCCTATTTTTTAATTTCCCTTTCCTGCTATTGTAGATGAACAGTCTGTGCTCCAGTGTAAACCAATCCTTCCATAGACACACTGGGTTACAGCTCCTCAACCCCATTCGAGAACATTCCTCCAGCAGCCCTCTCCTCCACCTCCTGCACCAGAGGAGGGTGACCTGTGGCATCTAGACCAAATCCAGCTGACTTCTGTTTATCCACAGACAAATAAGAATGGTTTCTACATTTTCTATATCAGTGGGGAACAAGCTTTAAAAAAAAAAGAATATTTGTGATATACAAAAATAAGAAATTCAAATTTAAGTGCCCCAAACCCTTGGCTGTCACAGCAAGTCAAACTGCTCTGCAAATTTCTCATGTTTACTCTGTTTCTTTCATACCCCGAGGCCCTGCTTCCCGCACTACACGGGGAGCTCTGCTTTGGAGCACCCTGCCTTGTCTGGCTGCGCTCCTCGCCTTGGAGTGAGCAGGCTGCAGGGCAAGCGAGTGCCCGCCCACCTGGAAGGGAGAACCCTGGAGATCATGTGCTGGGTAGCTTGGACTCCGGGGTCGCCACTGGAAGACTCCAAGCTCACGTCCAGGGCCTTTGTGAAGCTCTCCCCCGGCTCCAGCCCGGCCCCCAGGTGAGCCTCTAGGCCACAAAGGGCAGTTGTTTGCGCTGAGCCTTGGGTAGGAAGAGAAGCAGAGAGAGCTGTGGGCCTGGGCCTGGTCTGCTTGTAGGATCATGTTCTGGTCAGAATTCTGAGTAGTCGGGAATGTCTTTTGGTCATAAGGAAAGTAAATTTTATTTTATTTTATTTATTTATTTTTTTTTTTAGGAAAGTAAATTTTAAAGGAGGAAGATAAAACCTTGCTTAGTGAACAGATTATTGGCTTGATTTAAAACTCTGAAGTATTTGGATATAAAGCATGTGGACCTCCATTTGAACCCTTGCCTCAGATCCCATAAATTCTAGGAGCAGGTGGGTCTACACTGCTCACTCAGTTTCTTATGGCGGCCATAACAAAGTACAAGCTGGGTGGCTTCAGTTCAGTTCAGTTCAGTCACTCAGTCGTGTCCGACTCTTTGCGACCCCATGAATTGCAGCATGCCAGGCCTCCCTGTCCATCACAAACTCCCGGAGTCTACTCAAACTCATGCCCATCGAGTCAGTGATGCTATCCAGCCATCTCATCCTCTGTCGTCCCCTTCTCCTCCTGCCCCCAATCCCTCCCAGCATCAGGGTCTTTTCCAATGAGTCAACTCTTTGCATGAGATGGCCAAAGTATTGGAGTTTCAGCTTCAGCATCAGTCCGTCCAATGAACACCCAGGACTGATCTCCTTTAGGATGGACTGGTTGAATCTCCTTGCAGTCCAAGGGACTCTCAAGAGTCTTCTCCAACACCACAGTTCAAAAGCATCAATTTTTTGGCGCTCAGCTTTCTTTATAGTCCAACTCTCACATCCATACATGACCACTGGAAAAACCATGGCCTTAGAACAATACAAATGTGTTGTCTCACAGCTCTGGAGGCCAGAAGTTCAAAATGAAGGTATTGGCAGGGCCAGCCTCCCTTGGAAGATGCTAGGCAGCTATCTGTTTCAGCTCTGTCTCTTACATTCTGGTGGCCTCAGGCATCCTCTGGCTTGTAGATGGCCATCTTCTCCCTGTGTCTCTCTTCATTTAATCTCCCATCTGTGTGATCTCTGTCCAAGCTTCTCCTTTTTATAAGGGCACCAGTCCTACTGATTAAAGCTCACCCTAATGATCTCATTTTAACTTGATGACCTCTGTAAAGACCCTGCCTACTAATAAGGTCACAGTCTGAGGAACTGGTGATGAGGACTTCAACATCTCTCTTTTGGGGGTGGGAGTGGGGTGGTGCAATTCAACCCAGAATGCCTTGTCACTGAGAACTCCCCAGAGGACTCTATTCAATATTACATCTTGCTCTCTTTCTAACTCTCACACTCCGAAACTCTCTTAGCATGATTTATCTTTTTCCCATTGTGATCATCACCTTCTACCATGGTTTATAATTAACTTGTGCATTCAATATCTTGTTTATTGACTATCTCTTCCTATGAGAATATGAGGTCCCTGAAGGCAGGGGTCTGTCTAGAACAGAACTTGACTCATAAAAGGTGCTCAGTAAAACATATGTGGGATGAACAATTAGGTCCATGTCATCTTCGTGGGAAAGAAAAATGACCCTTCTTGTCTGGTAGGAATGACAAAGTAGTCACTACACCGCAAGAGTGATGGCGAGAGAGAGAAATTAAGCAGGAGACCAAGGCTGTGCCTGACCCTCTGAGATGCCTACAGTTCTGTTTGGGAGAATTCTACCAGCACAGAACAGTACACGCACCTCAAATCTTTAAATTACGCTGAGTTTACGCAAATGAGTCTACATCTAGATGAAGCCTTGCCATTAAAGGAAGAAAGTAAGGAGAAAAAGTTGGAAGCAAAAAGGAAGAGAAAAGAGCATAGTTCTGTCATACAAATATCAAAGAACGTAAGGGGAGAATCAAGCTAACAGTCATTTCAGACTTTTACTTATCTTTGTAAAAAAAAGCTAAAATTAAATATTTACACAGGATTCCCACAATGACTATGAATGCAACCATATGGCTTTAAAGCTGTAGTAAAATATAAATGATGAGTATCATTTTTCAACCACTAGACTGACTAAAATTCAAAGGCTTGATAATAAGTGCTGATGAGGTTTGGAGAAACAGGAATGCTTTGATGGGAATGGAACTTCCAGGGCTGTTTGGCCTTCTCCAGGAGACAAAATACACATCCTGCTCCTTGAAATAATTCCACTTGGTATGGGTATGCATGGAGGTATGTGACATAGAAAACAATATGAATGGCTGTCAATAGAGGTTTTAAACAAAAGGATAAATAAACTGTAGTATATCAGTACCAGGAGCTCTTGATCTTGACTGTACCCTTAAAGACTTGGGGAGCTATTAAGAAGATTTATGGTTACTCCTAGCCTACTACAGAATAGAATCCCTATGGCCAGATGTGGAATCTGCAGTATGTGCATCAGTATTGTTGAAAAAAAAAAAACCAACAACTAAAATTAGGGTTAAGTAACAGTGATCTATCCCATGAACACTACACTATATTTAAATCGAGTTAGGACACATGTGTCAACATAGGCAGATCTCCAAGACATCATTGACTGAAAGAGGAGAGGTACAGAAAGTCAAGGACAGTATATTTTATTTAAACATACAGTGGTAGGTGGCCTTGAAAATGGGTCCCAGCGATTTCTGGCTTCTGACAATCTCCTCCCCTCAGGGAGAACCTCCTACCGTTGGATTTACTGATTTGCTTAATGAAGAGAAGGTGGCAGGATGTACTCTTGGAAATTAGGTTACAAAAGACTGGGCTTCCATCTTGGGTGCTCTTTGGATTTCTCGCCCTGGGGAACCGTGCTCCCATGTCATAAGGCAGCGCTGTGAGGAAGCCTTGGTGGAAAGGCACCTGACAACAACCATGTGAGCGGGCTTGCATGTCGGTCTTCGGTCTGGGCCTGGCCTTCCAGGGAGCCCAGCTTGAAGCCAACAAGCTTGACTGCCACTTAATGAGACACTCTGGGTCAGAAATACCCAGCTAAGCTCCTCCCTGTCTTTCTGACCCAGAAACTTGGAGGTAATAACATTTGTTGTTTTGACTGCTAAGCTTGGGGTAATTGGTTGCATAGCAATAGATAAATAACAGACACAGGAAAATTTATTTTCAGTGTCTCCAGACATAGGTATAGAAAGACACAGAAAGGCATATTAAAGATGGAGACAAAGATGATGGTGGTAACCTCAGGGGTGATATGGGTCTGGTTGATTTGTTGTTTTTACAAGGATTGGTCACAGAGATAGTTGCTTTATCTGGAAAGTTTCATTTTTATTTACTGGGAGAATACACACATGTATTGGTGGTCTAATTAAAAGTTAGTAAGAAAAGATGTTGTGAGTTGTGGTTGGGAAAGGCAGCTTTTAGCTGCTGGGTTTAGGAGCTGAGAATGAGTGTTTGTGGTGCCTCCAGAAAGATCTCAAGAGACTTCCACTTGTTCCTCTTTCCCTGCTGAAACATTTATGAGTGAGGTGTATCTCTGGTTCATAGCCAGTTTTGTCACCAAACTCTCCGGCACAGGTCAGAGCCATTTGGGAAATTGGGTTGAAAAACGAAAGGAGAGGTCAAATGAACGGGTAGACAAAGTACTCTCAGGGAATGAGAATACAGCAGCAGAAGTGACCCTGAGACTTCAAGAGTGTGTGTGATTTCTTCTCTCATTTCAGTTTTGACAACCCAGACAAATAAAAAGCAAGCCACACTTCCTAGAATCCCTAGGTGCCAGCCAGGGAGGGGCGACCACTTTAGCTAGTTCTGTACTCAGCTGATTGGGGAAGAGTCAGAAGTCCACAAAAAAAGTTTGTGGTTTCCAACAGTTTCTAGTTACCAACGTTATGATGCCAGCTAGCATTCATACTGTGCATCAGGGCCTGTGTGCTGTACACAACTCCCACAGTGCAACATTATGAGGCAGAGACTAGCACATCCATGCTGAATGAGAGGCAGGTCTTTCTAACAGCTCAACCAACAATAGGACATTTTGGATCCCTTCTAACCTGGAAGCCAAAAAAAGCAACAGTCAAGATAGAAGGGTGCCTTAGACAGAGGGTTTCCCGAATAGGACCTCTCTTTGATTAAAAGAAGAGAAAAAGGGAGGCTAGCATTTCCCAATGGAAGAAGGGCAATGAAAGAGTAAAACACAGCTATGCTCTTGCCAACAGCAGCAGGCCATCCCTGGGCACCCACTGCCACCATTGCTGTGATGGCTCTGTGTAGAATAGCCAGGTTTGTGGCTTTGGTCAACCCACCGTGGCATCAGTGCCCATGTCAAGGAGCAAAGGCAGGTGGCCTCGATCTCCATCCACCCCTTGCTCGTTGGGGCTCACACACTCTGGCTCTCCTGGCCGCCTCCCTTTCCCAGGCCTGGCCAATCCAGGCAGCGGCTTCCACTCACCTCGGAAACAGCAACACTGGCCTCTTCTGTTCCTCTTTCTGCAGGGTCTAGCTGTCAACCTGCAAAGAAAAGAGCTGTGGAGTCAGGTGGTCCTACACTCAAATCTCAGCTGGGCCACTTCCTAAGCTCTGAGACTTTTAGGCAAGTCATTTTACCTCACTGGGTGTCAGTTTCACCCTGTCAGCTGGGGACAAGGACAGGCTGGTAATAAGGGACATGATCTATGAAAAACCTCATAGGCAGGACTCAATGTGGTTTGCGTTTCCTGGCTCTAAGGATTTCATTACTAATCAAAACATGCTTTTCCTCTCTTCAAATATTTGCATTTTAAAAAAGAGTTCACAAAGATCTTTATAGGTTAGGCATTTGGAGGCAGTAGATAATCTAACTTGGAACTTTCAACACTGGAGGAGATGGGATCATATGGAAAGAATGGCGCCCTCTGGAGGCCGTCATGTCAACTACGTGGCTGGTGCGCTGATGGTGGACAAGCCTTTTCAGAATCACCCAAAGAGCTCAGTGGAGGAGGCAGGAAAGCTGAATTGCATCCCAACTCCTGCAGGGATTTAGATGCCAAATATGTTGAGAACATCCCCTATGCTTCCCAGACATAAGAGAGGTCCTGCTGAGGGGGATTTCTGTTTGAACCTCTCTTTCCTTCATGAATGCACTTGGCAAAACAAAAAGAATAGCAATTCCCCAAGTTTTTCACATGTATAAAGCTTTTCTTGATGTCAGCCCAATTCTTGCCAAAAAAAAAAAAAAAAAAAGAGCCTGTTTCTCACACCCCAAGTAACCTTTCAGAGCCACGTGCCTCATTTTGAATGGAGAGGATGAGAAATCACTTTCAGAGAATTTTCCTATGCATCATGCCTCCAAAAATAGCCCTTTATTTCCTTCTTATCCAATGACGAAAAAGGTTAACAGCAGTCTAAGAGCAAATGGGGGAGAAACTCACACTTTAAAAATAAGGATACGTATATGAAAAAAAAAAAAAGCTTTATCTGCTTCTGATTGTCTTCTCTCCTGTCTGTGGTATTTCAGTGAGTTCTCAGAAATCAGGCTTACATTTTCTGGGCCCGTCTTGTCTATGTCTGGGGCATTAATAGTTTCTATGGCTGAAGTCTCGTGTCGCCATGAGCCTATGTTGATGGGGAGATATTTGGTTTGATGCAGGGGGATTCTGGGGTTCCTGACTCATTTACACAGGTTCCTCTTTTTTTTTTTTTTTTTTTTCTGAGGAAGTCCAGAAAGAGGAATGGGCAGCTGTTGCCAAGTCTCATGGAGGCCTGCGTTTGAACTCTCCTGAAAGACGTCACTATTGGACAGCCTCTGGGAAGGCCACGCTGAGGAAAGCAGCAGTCAGGACTTCCCGTGTAAGCAGCTGAACCCTCACTCAAACTGCTATAAGCAAAGAGGAAGGGCGCCGGCTCAGGCTGCAGGGAAGGAACCAGCGGTGGTCCCCCAGGTCTAAGTGTGAGGTGAGTCGCAGGCAGGACTCAGGGTTAGAGCTGTTGTGTCCTGCCCCCAAGCCCTGCTTTCTCACTGGCCACCTCTGTTTTCTGCATTCTCTCAGGCTGCCGTCTGACAAGCCCTCCTCATTAAAAGGGAGACAAGACGACACAGCTGCCGTGTGTGGTCTTAGAATCTGTCATTCTTCTCAGGGGAGGATTCTGATTGGACCTCCAAGTTCCTGTCACTAGTTCTTGGACCAATCGCCATTGCTGGTTGGTTGCCGGACCAGGATGGGCCAGGCCTGACTCACATGCCCACCTCTGGCCCAGGCAGTTGTGCTGAGCTCCAGAAAGGCATTGCCAATACTCGCAGGACAGGAAAGAAGGAAAAGTTATGACTGTCCACTTACAGGGGCAGGAAAGCTTCTCCAAAGCCACCAGGACTGGCCAGAGGGCACAGAAGGGGAAAGTGGAGAGCAATGAAGTGAATTTGCTTCTACAACTGTGCTGGGTTTGCAGAAGGTTTCTTCATAGAAATGCCAGTGACATGATTGCCATGTAGGGCTTGAGGGACTGAAAAAAAGAGGGCAAGCTGGGAGATCTGTGACTGAGTTCTGTGGTCTATTTTTAATGGGGAAAATATCAATACTTTGGATATGTTAAGTATCCAACAATATAAAATATTGGATATTTTAAACATCCAACAATGGAGAAATAGTTAGGTAAATAATAGTAGCTACTCACAGTAGATCATCATCAAGAAGTTTTTATGATGGAGTAAAATGAGTGCATGATAATGTTAAAGGCAAGAGGCAGGACACGAAAATCTGTATACTATACGGGCTTAATCATGTACCCCCATCCCTCCAAAAAACAGTAAACAGAAACATACATCTATTTACTATGGTTGTTGATGGACTGTAGGATTGTGTGTCCTCCATCTCCTTATTTCTGTATCTTTTGGTTTTGTTTATTTACTTATCTCCTCAACAGTGAGCCTGTCTTCCTCTGCTAATTAGAAACGAACGATAAATGTAATAAGATCATCAAGTTGAACTTTAGAGGTTTGAGAATCACTAGAGGAGATTAAAAAATTCCCAGAGTTCTAGGAGACCAACTCCTGGGATCTGGTGTGGGGAGACAGAGGAGAGAGGCAAAAAGGAGAGGATCCCGAGAAACGGAAATCCTCTTTTTTCCTCTGAAAGCAATATTTTCTGAGCAGCTTTACAAAGATTATCTCCTTTAAATGTTTCCAATAACTCTTAAGATGTTGGTACAATTATGTACCCCATCTTTCAGATGAGGAAAGAGAGGTTCTGTGAGGTTAGCTGACATTCCAAATCACACCGCTGACAAAACAGCAGAGCTGGGCCTGGAGCCTCGCTCTTTTCCCGGCACTGCAGCAGAAGGAAGTGTGGGCAGGGGCTTTAGTTCTTAGCTATCACACTGAGATCTTAAAGGGAAGGAGAGAGAATGACAATTTTCCCCCTGTAAACATTCCCAGAGAAAGGTCTGACCCAAGGCAGAAAAAAACATCACAGTCACGCAGAATTTATTTTAGATCAGAGAGATCTAAAGATCTCTAAGAGTGTGGCATCAGTTTATGGCTTTCAAAGATGAGACCATTGAGGCCCAGAGAGGGTAAGTGACATGTCCAAGGTCACACCACAAGTGAGTATTGTTGCTAAAGCCAGTCAAGGCTTGTCATTAGCAGTGGAGGGCTCTTTGGGGGTCATCACATGGCAGTCATCATTTGCTATAAAAAGAAGCAGGCACCTCAGCTGGAAGGGAGCATCCTTGCCTGTCTCCTAGAAACACACATCCCCCAAACGGATCTAGAGCGGCAAGGGACGGATGTGGTAAGGACTTCTTGATAACGGCACTGGAAACTCCATTATGTTTAATTAGTGTTCAAAAGTCAAATATAAATTAAAGGCATTTTTATGAAAAAGGTAAGAAAGAGCCTTTACCTATGTCTTCAAACCCATATATATTTTTTCAACGTATTTCATTTCTGTTACACTGGGCTGTAGGTTGCCAAGGAGACTGTTATTGGCAGAACTAAGTGGTTGGTGAATAATTAACTGTCTGTCCTCAGCAAGGCTTGGAGAAAGAATTTCTCAGGGCATCTCTGTAGACTGGGGAGAGTCAGCTTCTGTCCACAGCCAAGAAAGGAGCGAGGGGCCAATGGCCACAAGAGAGGTGGGTGAGCAAGATGGAGGCTCACTCCTCCCCGCAACAGTAGACTCAGAAGCGGTAATTGCTATTGCTGCCGTGTCCCTCACATTGACCAATGCAGGAAGCCCTGCAGGCCATCCACTGCCACCCTTTGCATTTTCTTGCCTGAGAGGCTTCCTGGAACCCAAGGTCCTGATTCTGCCAGTGACAGGCTATAAGTTCCAAAAAAACTGGGAGCAGCCCTCAACCAATGAATGATGGAGGGAAACGGGGTGCTCTCCCCTGGCACCCACGTCCCAGGGGAATTCAGTTCCCTGGTCCACATGATTGCGTGCTAACACATTCTTTCTTGGCTTCCTTCCTTTCCCTGGCTTACTCCTCTGCTCTAGTTGGTGCTTCCTGAAACCATCTCCTAAATCAACTCCCTGTGTTCAGATCATCATTCCAAGTCTGCTCCTGGAGCAACAGCAACTGAGAGGATCACAACAGAGAAGCAAAACCTGGGAGGGGCGCAGGAGCTGGGAGCAGTAGCTTCTCATCTACTGTTCTGTTCTGCTTTCATGTGTAAAAGGATGTTTGGTAATATGGGATTTCTTGAGTTCCCCTCATCCTTTTTGGTTTTTAGATTAGCCTAAACTCAAATAACTGCCTGCTCCCAATGACAAATCCCCTCCAGTAAACACCCTCCAGTAAAAAAAAAAAAAAAAAAAAAAAAGGATTTGAGGGGCTCTGAAGCCACGGTGAGAGTGTGAACCAGCTAAACAGTGCTTGAGCTATATAGCTCAGAGTTTATATTCCCAGAGAAGATTATGATCCAAGACAGGAAAACACCATGGTCATGCAGAATTTGTTTTAGATAACCGGACACCTATAAAAGTGTGGCATCATTTTATTGCTCAGATAGCTGCCACTCAGCCTCAGCCCAGGGCTGTCTGGCTTCTCCAGCTAAAAGTGCAGAGGAGAACTGAGTAGAAATGGAAAAGTCTCCTACCCTTCTAGCACTTTCTGCCTGGACCTTTCTAGTTCAACTTCCTTTGGTGTGAAAGTTGCAAATTCCAGCTGAGAAGACATATAGTCAGACATTTATTTGGTGCATTAAATAATCCTGAACATCTTTCAGGTGCCCAATTAATATTTCTAGTTATGTAAAAAAGCACTTTGGGTTATAAGCATCTTTCCCCTTTTGTTATGCAAAGGGGCAGGATCTTAAGTTTCCTAGAGAGGACTGGAACCTTCAGTGGCACAGAGAAGCAGAAACTACCCTCCACCTTTCCTCAAACTCACAGACTCCCCACATTCCCCCTGAGCTCTTACTCAATTCTACTCCACAGAATACACACAGTTAGAACCTAAACCTTTGTTACTCTCCAGTTCATCTCAAAATCTGCTAATGAAATAGTCTGAAAGCTTTCTCCATTGTTACCAAAAGTTGCATATCCTAAACACTTAATAACACAGTGATGTTGCAACTGCATTCAGATAGTGGCAATTTTCTTTGCCAACATCTAAAAAATTCCCAACCTTTCTGGGTTGTTAAAATGAAGACTCTTCCCTCTGCCTACACCCACCCCCCAAAAGTTTCTAACACTCGAGTTGTCTTGCCAAACACTGCTGAGAATTACACGGCAGCAAACCAACTATTTCCCACTGGCAGTATCGTTTACTTCTGCAGCCTGGGAGAAAGAAACAGTTGTTTTGTTTTTGGTTATCTTTGTTTGTTTGTTTTCCTTTTTCAGCTGGCTGGTTGTTTTTTTTACAAAATCACCAAGGTTAGGCAAATACAACAGAGAGAGAATGTGTTCATTGTTAACCACAGCACAATTTCTGGGTATAGGGGCAGGACACTGAAATAAACTAACAGCACAGGCAGACAGAGCTGAGTTCAAGTTCGAGCCCCTGGACTCCTCAGCTGGGGAATTTGGGCAGGTTGTTGTACCTCCCTGAGCTTCGGTTTCCTCGTAGAGTTAATGTGGGGATGAAAAGGAGATAATATATAGGAAGCGCTAAGCTCAGTGCTGGGCAAAGTAACCACTGCTTTTCAGTTAACTGTATCTTATTTCTTCTTCTCCAAGTGAACACACCACCACCCAAAACAAGAAGGCAGGAAGGGTGTTATGGGCATGTGCTTTTGCCTGCCTGTCACGCTTTCCTCCTCCTTCCAAGGACCCAGTTCTTTTTTCCCTGATGATAATCTTCTGTGTGTGTTGGGTGAAATCTACTGCCTTCTTTTCTTTTCAGCCACAAAGGTGGGAATCAGTCTCAGGCTTTGGTGAACCTCTTGCCCCTTCCTGAACCACAACGGTAGATGCAGGAATGAATCCATGAGTCAAAATGCCTCTATTCTGAGTCCTCCCTGGATTTTTTTTTTTTTTTTTCTGGCTGGAGATACCATAATAGTTCGCTCAGTGCTAAGTCTGTATGGGTGAGGACTTTGTGCATATGATGGCTGGCTTTCCTGCTGTGTCAGAGTTTGCTCAGAAAAGCAGAACCTATAGAAGATACATATTTGGGGGTGATTTGCTACAATGGTTTGGCCTCTTGTAGTTGTAAGAGTGGTTCAATAGTCTATAGGAAAGTGTTCTTTCTGGGTCAAGGGCAGGAAGCCGAGGTCTGTGGGGCAGGTTGTTGAGAAGGTAAGATGGGCATAAAGTAGGGGAAGCAAAGATAAACTGAATTCTGTGAGGATGGGCAGAAATTCATGCAGCGAGACTAGGACCCACATTGGTCTCACCCGACCTCCAAGTCATCCACTTCGATGATGGAAGTAAGCTGGAGGAGAAGCTGGCTCCTCATGGAGCTAAAATAGCACTTGGCCTAGGAGTTAGGAAAGTGAAGCTGCAGCAGAAGTTGAAGACGTACAAGCCCAGCCCCAGAAGGTGAGCAAATAGGCAAGTGGCAGCATAAGCAAGCCACAGCAGTGCCTCATGGCCTGCACTGGCCTTCCAAGCATAAAAAGAAATGTGAATGACACTCTAGTTCCAATTCCAAATCTCATACAAAAAGTCTGTGGTTCATACTAACCTGGAACTATGGACAGAAAAGAACTATGGAAAATATAGTTTCAGTTTAGCTAAGCAGACAGAACAAATTTACTATACTGGCTATGTGATGAGAAGCATTCAAGAGAAGGGCAGAGGGGAAAAGCCCTGATGATGCCTTTTGAGTCTCTGGATGCAGCCGGGCCTGAAGCCATAACCATCTATCCCTAGAATTTCCACTTGTGTGAACCACTGAGCTTAAGCTGCCTTAAACTGTGATTCTGTCTCTTGCAAAGAAAGTGGCCTGACCAATATAAATACCTAGCCCAGCTTCCAATAGTAATTTAGTTCAAAAGTTGTAACAGAATCCCAGCAAAGATCCTAACTTGGTATAACAATTAGGAACAAACTAAAAATCCTGGGGTAATAGGGAATAACTGATACATAGCATTTTCACTGTGCATGGGTAAAAAATTTGTTCAGAACTGGCATAAAGGCTTATGTACAAAACATGGTCAATGTCTGCCATTAAGATACCAAGGGGCAGGTGTAGTCTTTGTAGAAGGTAAGCTGACACACCATGGGAAGCCAAAGAAACCCCCAGACAGAAACTCAAAGGTGGGGAGTCTCCATGCTTCAAAATTTCAAGCGATTTAAGAGCTCTGTGTCAAGACCCAAGGGGAAAATATATTTCTTATTATATCACAAAATCATATGTTCCAAGCTTTTTAGGTACCAGGTAGTATGCACCTATGAACGGGGGACAAACACATGGATAAGACAGTCATCCCCTCAAGGTGCGCAAAGAATCACCCTGCTCATCCTAGATACCATTTTTCTAATTACGCAATCAAAAATTTCATTACTTTCTGCAAAAGCCATCTCCCACTCCACATTGATCTTATGATCTACCAAAGTTCCTATGTGTTTTTCTTCTTCTATATATATTAAAGTCAACTGCTCCCTTACCAAGTTCTTTCCTTCAGTAGATGTTTTAAATTTTTAAAAATGTTCTTCCAATTGCAAAAGTAGTAAATGCATATAGAAACTTTAGGACACTATGCCAAAAAGTTCTTTTTTTTTTTTAAACTACTTTTATTCTTGGGTAGTGACTGTCTCAAGCCCTGGGAGGCCCCTTGCCCTGTCCCACTAACTGCAGTATGAGTAGGTAGATGGAATGGACCTCAGACCCAACACCATTCTTTGTTTCTGGTCCTCCCACAAAGATGGTACAAGCCATCTTCATCTGCTACTGGGCAGTTACTTTGTAACCAGTCTTACTATCTCTGCTTTCTTGTATCCCCTTCACAGAAATCAGAGTGTCACTCAGACTGTCAATCAGGTCTATGGCCATACCACCCTGAACATGCCCGATCTTGTCTGATCTCGGAAGCTAAGCAGGATCGGTCCTGGTTACTACTTGGATGGGAGAATGTCAATTAGATCACTCCACTCCCTTGCCTAAATCTTCTCATTTATGATTTGTCACAGCTAGAACATAACCCAGGGCATCTGAGAGTCTAGAAGGCTTTGTCTCACTCTTGACCTCATTCATCACTTTCTAGCTTCTCGGGGCTTCTCTCTGACCCTCAAGCCTGCCCAGCTGGTCCCCCTCAGGTTCTTGGCAGCAGATATGCTTTGCCCTCCTCTGGCTGGCTTCTTCTGACTGCAGTCTCAGATTACACATCACCATTCCTGAGCTGCTTTCGCTATCCACTTTGCTCACGAAGTCTCTCCCCACCTTTCCACCACTAGTTTAGAACTCCTTTCCTGCCTTATTTTTCATCATTTCACTTATCAATACCTGAAACTATATTGTATGTTTCTGAGTTTACTGACCTTTGACTCCAGGCATGAAGATCCCTTAGGGGTAGGTTGTTGAGAGACCCCATAGTAGAGTAGTTCTAGTAGCTTTCTTCAGATCTAGAGGTGGGGAAAGGGCCCCATAGTGATTTGCCATGTTTTGCTGATTGCCTTTAACCCTGCCCTCATCTTTGTAAACAGCGTCTTCTTTATTAAACTCTCCATCATTACCCCAGCAAATCAGCCTTGTCCTCCTTCCCAGGTGCTTAACTTAGGTTTTAACTTGACTTTGGGGACAAGGGAAGAGGTATGTGTCCTGATGAGAGATGCTGAATTGTCAAGGCTAGTCCTCTGCCCTTTGACCCAAGTATTAGAACTGTCACCTTCCTTCTGATCTCACCGTGTTCTTTCATTTTCTTCCATTGCTCGGCATCATGGAGGCACAGGAATTAAGAGTTAATGTATCTCTAAAAATTAAGCACTGAATCAGGCCCTTTATTTATAGCTCATTTTATAAATGTGAATTAAAGTGGGCCAGTCTTATGACACACTCAAATTTATTATCCCCACTTGATGGCTTGGATAGTTAAATACTTCAGTGAATAAACTTAGAATTCATTAAGTCTCATTTGGTCATATTTCATATATTTGCAATCCACTCTCTTCCCTGGCAGTTTTCAAACAAGAAAATTAAGGCTGGCTCTGAAATTTATGGATGTACTCTTCTAATACTCCTTTAATTGGAAACTCCTATGTGGTTTCCTAAGCAAACCACCCATGGAGAAAACTTATAAGACTGGGGCTCCTATTGTTTGACTATCTCCTAATTCCTTTTTTTTTTTCTTAAACTCTCATTAGCTCAGAAACACCTGTAGGTACAGTTCTGTAGAAACACAGCTAGGAGGGCCAACTTTTCACCTTCAGGTTGGCATTAAGCAGGTTTGGTAACAGTTAATTGGCTTAGTTTTCACTATTGAATATTAATGGAGTGGAATTAAGTCACAAAGTTCCTGGTCGATGGGGAGCTTTCTGAGAGAGTTTAAACACCACAGTTAATTGTATTTGAGGAGAAGGAGGCTACCCTGCCCTGCTTTCATTTCTAGATGCAAAGATCTCCCCAAAACCATTCTGTCAAGGCTTGTGCTGTGTATGACTGCCATTTTGGGTACTGTGGGAAAGGGGAGTGGGGTGAAGAGGGCACGTATCCAGGTGTGGCATTTGAGCAGAGTTTGGGTTGCCCAAGTAGCCCTATTAAGTGTGCCTGAAATGAGATATAACTCCAGGACTCTGGGCTCAGCTGCTTATGGGAGGAATCACGTACGAGGATGAGGGAGTTAGATGTGTCCTAAGATTTTTAGCGCTAAACATCTTTGGCCTGAAACATGACAAAGAGCACTAGAGGGAGTCAAGTCAGTCAACAAACACGTATTCAGCTCCTATTATGTGTGCTCCTAGTTCCAGACACTGGATATAGAGCCCTGACCAGGCAGTTTAATGCTTAGCACAGTGCTTATTGTGGGCTAGGCATCATTCTCAGTGTTTTATATGTATGGTGGTGGTGGTTTAGTCACTAAGTTGTGTCCGACTGTTTGCAACCCCATGGACTGTAGCCCTCCAGGCTGCTCTGTGCATGGAATTCTCCAGGCAAGAATATTGAAGTGGGCTGCCATTTCCAGGTGTGTGTGTGTGTGTGTGTGTGTGTGTGTGTGTGTGTGTGTGTGTGTGTGTGTGTGTGTGTATACAAGCAAGAAGGAATTCTGCCGGCAGATTACTTTTAGACTTGGACCACAGCCCTTCCCTGTGTTTCTAGCCTGCTAGTCTACCTTTCAGGTTTCAGATTTGTACCTCCACAGTCACATGGACCAATTCCATTAAATCAGTCTGTCTCCATATGTATATACACATCCTATTGGTTCTGTTTCTCTGGAGAATCTTGACAAATACAATGGTTGGGAACTTGAATTCTGGAGTCATACTGTTGGAAGTCAAAACTCTTTTCTCCAATTTACTGTCTGTATAACCTTGGGCACATTAACTTCTCAGAGCTTCAGTTTCTTCATCTTTAGGTTGGGACTCCACTTAATTCCCACATTACCCCAGGAAGTATGTTCTAATACTGTCCCAAGTGCCCATCAACAGACAATTGGATTAAGAAGATGTGGCAGATATATACTACAGAATACTACTCAGCCAAAAAAAAGTATGAAATACTGCTATTTGCAGTAATGTGGATGGACCAAGAGAATAGTATGCTTAGTGAAATAAGTCAAATACTTTAACATACTACTTATATGTGAAATCTTAAAAAAAAAAAAACAAAAACAAATGAATGTATATCCAAAACAGAAACAGACTCATAGATATAGAAAACAAGCTTGTGATTACCAAAAGGGAAGAGGAAAAGGGGAAAGGGAAAAACTAAGGGTATGAGATTAAGAGATACAAGCTACTACATATAGCACAGATAAGCAACAAGGACATACTTACTGTACAGTACAGGGAATAATACCCATCATCTTATAATAACCTATAAAGGAATATAATCTGCAAAAATACTGGCTCACTACACTGTACATCTATGTAGCTAACACAATATTGTAAATAAGCTATGTGTGTATGCGTGCTCGGTCACTTCAGTTGTGTCTGACTTTGCGACTCGGTGGATTATATAGCCCCTCATGCTCCTCTGTCCATGGGATTCTCCAGGCAAGAATACTGAAGTGGGTTGCCATTCCCTTCTCCAGGGGATCTTCCCGACCCAGTGATCGAACCCGGGTCTCCTGTATTGCAGGTGGATTCTTTACCACTGAGCCACCAGGGAAGCCCCAAATAAGTTATACTTAATTTTTTTAAAAATTAAGACACAATCTTGGTCCTTGAGGGATTTGTAGATTCATTATCAACAATTCTATAACACAGTCTATACACAGTAATAAAGCACAGTGGCTAAGCACCTAGGATTGGCAGTCAGAATATCTGGGTTTAAATCCTGGCTTTACTTCCTACTGGTCATGTGACTGGGCAGTTTAATGACTTTTTCTAGACCTCACCTGTAAATGACAGACAATGATGACAGCAAAACAGAGCTAATGTTCATCATGTCCTTACTGGGTGCTAGGTCCCAGACTCTCACATGGACTGCCTCCTTGAATCCTCACCAAGTCCCTGAAAACTAGTTAACTTTTATCAACTCCATTTGACACATAAGGAACTCAGGTTTAAGAGGCTAAATGACTTATTAGGAGAGGGGAATGGTGGTAGTGAGGAACTGCTGAGGGCCCCTACGTACTGGTCCTGAGTAGCCCTGGGCCCACATGGCCATGCCCATCGGGGTGGCGCCCATCTGATCCTCTGAACCCTGGAAGGCACAGAAGAGCCAGTGCGAACTTCAAAACCTGACGGCCAGGGTGTATAAATTAAACACGTGCCTCCCGCCTGGGGGAATGACAAGCTGCCTGTGATTACTGCACTGTGAAAAATGTTAGCCTTCAAAAGGTTTCCTCCCTTCCTATTCTGTTAGCACTCACACAGAGTGTGAGTTAGCAGTGCTCCCAGCCTGCTGGGGATGCTGGCAAGGCCACGAAAAGAACCCACTCCCCCAGAAGATCTGGCTGTGTTTTTAGCTCCAGGCTGCTGGCACGTGCCACCTGCCCAGGTACCCAGACACAGGATTTATTGTGCTCTGCTGTGTTGGCTCTCAGGCCTGCCCTGGGATCTCATACTGACAGACACGTGTTTCATGGAGAAAAATTTAGGCCACTACACAATGGGGAAGGAGAGAGAGAGCACAGGAAGAGAGAGGGAAGCGGAGGAAGAGCAGATCAGAAGGCCAAGGCTGTTAAAAAAAAAAAAAAAGGTTCTGTCCCATCCCTGAGCTTCTAGAAGTAGGAAGCACTGTGCTGACCTAGAGTTTCCAGCTCAGAGTTTCAGGTGGCTATCTTCTCTGCAGTCAAAGGAGGGCAGTTAGCTTGCAGACACAGCTTACTCCTGCAGCGGCTGTGATGAGGACAGAAAGAAGTGGAGCCGGTAGGGCAGGAACAAGCTAGAATCCCATGCGACAAGGATGACCCTTTCCTTCCCACCTTTGGCTACAGAAACAATTCCTACAGGGCTACGTCTCAGGAGGAGATGTTCCAGGTCCACGGGAGCAGTGCCACGCAAGTGTGGGCCACTGGCTGGAGCAGGTCTGAGAATCCTTGGGTACCAGTTGGTGAAAGGCAAGTACAGAACTGAGGAGCCATGATGAGAAACTTTTAGCACGATCTAAGGCTACCAAGATATTTCAGCATGTGATCACTGACTTGTCTCATTGATCATGACACAGACCAGTTTGGGTGTTGAATTTGAGCCTGTGGGGTGTGTTTCCCATGGCCTGAGCTGTATGTTACGCATGCACAGTCACAGAACACCTTGGGTAGTGAGTTTGACAAGCACTGTTGAAGAGGTTATTGGTATGCCTCTATAGTCACTAAGTTGCTGTGCCTTTATGAGTCTCAGTTTCCCTGTTTGTAAACTGGTGATAAATCATGTATGTCCTCAGGACTTTTGGAAGATGAAATGAGATGTGGTGTGCCAAGAGGTTAGCAAGGTAGCAGACAAAGGCTGTGCACTCAGTACAAGTGAGCTCTTGTCACTCGGTCATGGTGAACAGACAGAGATTTCAATCTGGCTTAGAACGAGGTGTCTCCACACCACAGATGTCTGGGGAAGTGAGCACAGTCTCCAAGACTTGACCCACAGCAAGCCAAGTATATCTCCAAGAGCAAGATAGAGGGGCTGGTCACCCGCCAGGGAATGAAGATGGTAAAGCTTATTCCCTTGGCTGTGAACAAGCGAATCGATGGTGAAGGAAAGCCTCGGGTCCTCGAGTGCTCTAAAAGCCGATAATAAAATTTAAAATCAATGGCGAAGCTGACAGCAAACCGATGGCAGGGCCAGAGGCCAGGAATGAAGTGTCTCTGTGCAGGAAGCAGGCAGATAGCCTGGGTGGCGATCCTCAGAACAGCACGCTGAGCATCCAGGTGAAAACATCTGGGCGCCTAGATTTCACAGAGATCCTGCCTCCTGGGCTAGTGCCACCGTCCCCACCCACCCCCCACCCCCATGGATGCAGGAGGTGCGTGTGGGAAATGAGCTGTCGAAGGAGTAAGACCTGGACCCCAGTACTGTGCTGCCCTATTCACTCAGCTTTTGGAGGTATGGAGCCAGAGCCTGGGAAATTCTATCTTACCCTATTAATTTCACTTACATTAAAAAAAAAATGAACAGACAATGCAGTCCAGCCACATTGTTATGGGCCAAATGCATCCCCTTCAAATTCATAGGCTGAAACTCTGATCCCTAACATGATGGTGCTAGGAGGTAGGACTTTTGGGAGGTAACTGAGTTATGAGGTCATGAAGGTGGGTCATGACAGGATTAATGTCTTATAAAAACAGGAAGAGACTAGGGCTCTCTCTCTCTCTCTGCCATGTGAGGACACAGCAAGCAGGTGGCCATCTGCAAACCATGAAAAGCACTTTTATCACGAACTGCAGCAACCAGCACCTTGATCTTGAACCTCCAATCCTCCAGACCTGTGAGAAGCAATTATTTGTTGTCAAAGTCACTCAGTCTCTGACATTTTGTTACAGAGTCCTGAATCAACCAAGACAGTATTTCTCAGGTGAGGAGCTATACAGATTCATCTATCTGTGCAAGTGTTTCTTGATTCCCCTCGATGTTGGGGACTAATGGTGAAATAGTATATTTGGAAAGTAGAGAGTTTGGGACTGGCAGGGAAGAGAGATAGGTGAGCAAACACTTAGCATCCAGGGTACTAGGAACAACAATGACTTTATGAGACCAGAGGGGAGTGCAGAGGCAACACTACCTGGCAGGGAGGGGAGTGGGGTGAGTAGAGAGATGATGCTGAAGACATGCCAAGCCTTGTTGAATCTGGTGGGTTCATGGTGGGCAGTGGACTGGATGGCTGCTCTCGTGATGTGTGGTGAAGGGGAAAGTGGGCCAATCAGAGTATCTCAGGAATTTCATTAGTAAGTGTAGGAATGAAATCTGTAATGGGTTATGAAAGCTGAAGAATGGAAGTGTGTAGAAGAGAGGCTCAAAGTGAAGCAGAGAGAGGTGGGAGGGAGAGAGGGAAGAAGAGGCAGAGGAAAGGAGAGCGAGAGAGCACGAGACAGGGAAGGAGAGAGGGACAGCATGACCTAACTGAATTTTGAAAACTTGACACAGTTCTATATTCCCCTTT
Source organism: Dama dama (assembly GCF_033118175.1). NCBI lineage: Eukaryota > Metazoa > Chordata > Mammalia > Artiodactyla > Cervidae > Dama > Dama dama. Next base: position 34,571,456 of record NC_083704.1, on the reverse strand, counting down.
CCCTGCAACATGGCTATATTTGGCTGTTTTTGAAATGTTTCCATAAATTAGGATGGGTAATGTTTACTACAAGTAGTTTCTGTTCTTAACAAGCCAAAGAGTCCTAACAGAACTCTAGGAGTGATCTGGGAGAGCAATACTGACTCAAAGAAATATAACTGCACAGTCTCAGCCAAACACAAACAGAGAAATTAAACACTGGTGCGGACATCACCTTTGCACACGGGCGCATATGCCCTGGCCTGAGTGCACAGGGCAGCCATGACCTTGCCCACTGTCCCTGGGTGGGCCGATGAACTTCGCTAGTTGTGAGCACCTCACAGAGCTGAGTGTGCCTGCTGGGTTGATTATACGTTTCGAAGCAAGAGGGAGAGGAGAGGAGAGAGTAATTAGCAAGCAAGGGAATGAGCATCTTGTTTGCATTTCTGTTGTGAAGGCTCATCATTTACATCAACAGAGGTGCTTAGTGAATTAAAGCCACATGTGAGTTAAGTGTGTTGATCTCATGATCTAACTTAAGAGCAAAACCACTCAGATTCAGCCTATGGTTTGAAGAACCGAAGCCAGTAATTAACTCTTAAGTCTTAAACAGCTTCCTTTACAAGCTAAGTGCCAACTGAACTTTGATTCATGAAGTCACCAATTAGTCTTCTTGGTTTCATGTTCCGTCTAGAGCCATCAGATTGATAAATAGGTTACATCATCTCCCTACACTGCCTCTTTGTCAAAGATAAATGGCAAAAGAGCAGATTAAAACTAAAACCCAAGACAGGATACCTATCTGAAATCTGAGGGATCTTAGGGTTTCCAAATGAATTAGCCCACTGGAATTAGCAACTTTTCCTCTACGCTGTATATGGAGAGGGGACAGCCAGGTGGCCTAGGGCATTTCTTTGTCCATTTTAAACTCGCTAAATGAAAACCACGTGAATGGTTGGTTTGTGAGCCAGACAATGTCCACAATTTAACAGCTGGAAGAGGTGTGAGCTCGGCCCTAGTGCAGACAATCTTCTCCCTAGTGTGCCTACCTGGGTCAAGCGCCTGCAGAGGCTTCACTCAAACAGCTGGACACTGACGAGGCCCTGACCGAGGTTGAGCAGCCTGTGAGAAAGAACTCCAGAAACTCCACCCTCAGCAGAGAAAAGCGATGTACACATTTATCTCACACTTACAGATTTAAATCAAGTCTGACTCTGATTATTCTAATGTTAAATTAACAGTTAAGCAGTAGATATTCATTTTCCTGCTAAAGGGGCTTCCCTCACAGCTCAATTGGTAAAGAATCTGCCTGCAATTGCAGGATACCCCGGTTCGATTCCAGGATTAGGAAGGTCCTCTGGAGAAGGGACAGGCCACCCACTTCAGTATTCTTGGGCTTTCCTGGTGGGTCAGCTGGTAAAGAATCTGCCTGCAATGTGGGAGACCTAGGTTTGATTCCTGGGTTGGGAAGATCCCCTGGAGAAAGGAAAGTCTACCCACTCTAGGATTGTGGCCTGGAGAATTCTGGGTTGCAAAGAGTCGGACACAACTGAACAACTTTCACTTTTCTTGCTAAAGGGGTTCAGAAGATGCCATGTCAAAATATGTCATTTTGGCACAGAGGTTACTTTGAGCCAAAGGCAGTTGAGAGGTAACAGATGCAAGAAGAGAATTTCTCTGCACTACCCCTATCTGCCTAAAAGCAAGGCAGAGGTGCTTGGTCCATGAAGGTGCCTTCCCAGTACCAAAAAGGGAAGGACAAATTGTCATCAGAGACTAGGAGTTGACACTGAGATGAGTTGGCATAAACAGACCTTCCGAAAATAACTCTCATAGGGAGAACTAATGGAAGATATTTTGCAGTCACTGGCCCACAATATATCATCCTTTGAAACCTGAATCTGTTTCCTTTGTTAAAATGGCATATGAGACCCCAGACTCCAATCACTTTTTTCAGTTTCTCTTTTCTGTGAATTCCTGTGCATGTTAATATTCATAAAATTTGTGTGCTTTTTCTCCTGTTAATCTGTTTCCTGTTTAATTCACAGGCCCCCAGGCATTGAATAAAATAAAGCAGAAGAAAACTTTTTTCTCCTTGACAGTGACACAGTGCTAACCTCAAAACTTAAGGGAGACTTACAGTGGTAAGGGGAAAGGAATCCCTACCCACCAAGGATTGTGAAAGCAAGAATGTCCTAAAGAAAATATCAGTATGCTTATAAGAATGACAAACATTTTTAAAGACCAATAATATCAAGTAAATACCTCTGATAGCCCAGTGGGTAAAGAATCCACCTGCAGTGCTAGAGACATAGGAGATGTGGGTTTAATCGCTGGGTCAGGAAGATCCCCTGGAGGAAGAAATGGCAACCCATTCCAGTATTGTTGCTTGAAAAGTCCTACGGACAGAAGAGTCTGGCAGGTTATGGTCCAAAGGGTCGCAAAGGGTTGGACATGACTGAGCAGTTAAGCATGCAGGCAATATTAAGTAATGGCATAGATGTGGCACAATGGGCACTTTTCTACCTCTTGGTAAGCACATAAATTTGGTGAAGACTTTTTTGGAAGACAATTTGGTAGGCTCTGTCAAAAATTAAAATGTACAAACTTTTGATCCAGCAATTTCATTTCTAAGAAGTTAATTAAAGACATCCTTGCATACATGCACAAACTCAGCTGGTGAGAAAATTTTTATTTCAACATTGTTTTTAATAGCAACACACTGAAAAATCATCCAGTATCCAGCAATGGAGAAGTGGCTACAAGGAGTCAGTAGAAAGAAAGAAGTAAGCCTCCACCAATATCCCAATGTGGGAAGATATCTAGGACAATGAAGGGGTTTAAATAGTAAGTCACAGAAGAGGACAAGGATTTCTTAAGTAGATTATAATGAAGCACCGTCCATTAAAAAATGAACTTCATTAAAATTAAGAACTTCTATTCATCAAAAATCTATTAAAAGAATCCACAGGTTCAACAACTGATGAGTGGATCAATAAAAGTGGTATATGCATAGAGTGGAAAATTATTCAGCAATTAAAAAATGAATGTCATTCTGATACATGCTAAAACCTGGATGTACCTTGAAAACATTATGCTAAGTAAAAGAAGCCAGTCACAAAAGACAACATAATGTATGGTTCTATTTAAATGAAATGCCTGGAATAGGCAAATCTATTAAGACAAAAGTAGATCAGTGGTTGTTAGGGCCTGAGGGGAAGGAAGAAGAAGGAGTAATAGATATGGCATTTCATCTTGAGGTGATGAAAATATTCTAGAATTAAACAGTGTTGATGGTTGCAAAACTTTGTGAATGTGGTAGAAAGCACTGCATTAAATACTTTCAACAGATGAATTTTGCTATGTGAATTATATCTCAATTTAGCAAAGTACATTTAAAAAACAGTAAGAGAGAGAAAAGGCAAACCATAGACTGTGAGAAAATATCTACAGTATGTACACCTGACAAAACTATCAAGAATATAAGGATATATAAAGAGTTCCTACAAACCAAAAAGAAAAAGACAAACTGATATAAAACAATTAGCAACCAGTTTTACCAGGCACTTCCCAAAGGTGTTTACACAAATGGCCAAAGCTTATTAAAAGATTAGATTCCGAACATCTTTAGTTACCAGCAAAATGCAAACTGTAATCACAGTGAGAAAACACCACCCATGGTCCAGAATGTCAAGAATTAATAGCAAGTACTGGTCAAGCTGTAGGCGATTGGTACTCTCTTACACTGCCAGTGGGAATGTAAACTGGCACCGTCACTTTGAAAATCTGTTTACTTTATCTTCCAAGGCAAAACACACATCTGCCTATGACTCAGAAATTTCTTTCCTAGATATATGCCTAACAGAATTGAGTGCATATGTCCACTCAGTGATATGCTCAAGAATGTTCATAGCAGCTTTATTTATAAGTCCCCTGATGGAAGCAAACCAACAGTCTTCCAACTGGAGAATGAATAAACATGTATGAAATACAATAGAATACTACTTAGCAATAAAAATGAAAACAACAAAAACAAAAAAATAAAGAGACAAACAAGGGCGTGGATAAACCATCCAGGAAATTTTAAGTGAAAGAAGTCACCCATTAACCAGTATATACTAAATGATTCCACTTATTAGAAGTTTAAGAAAAGACAAATTAAACTGAACAACAGTAATAGATTCAGAATAGTGGCTACTTTTATAGAAAAGTGGACTTCCCTGGTGGCTGAGATGGTAAAGCGTCTGCCTACAATGAGGGAGACCTGGGTTTGATCCCTGGGTCAGGAAGATCCTGTGGAGAAGGAAATGGCAACCCACTCCAGTATTCTTGCCTGGAAAATCCCATGGACGGAGGAGCCTGGTAGGCTGCAGTCCATGGGGTCGCAAAGAGTCAGACATGACTGAGCTACTTCACTTTTATAGAAAAGTAGGGATGAGAAAGATATATTACAGAGCCTTCTAACTCTAGGTAACTACCTGAGAAAGAATGGAGTTGGACCTTTTCATTACACCATACACAAAAATTAACCATGGAGGGATTACAGACCTAAATGTAACAGCCAAAGCTACAAACTAAGAAGAAAATTTTGGAGGAAATCTTCATGACATTGCGTTAGGCAAAACCTCCTTAGATATGACACTAAAAGCGTAAGTGACAAAAGAAAAAGATTAAGTGGACTTCACCAAAATTAAGAATCTTTAATTTTCTTCAAAGAACACCACCACATAAATAAAAAGGTAATTCACAAAATTGAAGAAAGTATTTGCCATTTGATAAGCCTTCCCAGGTGACTCAGTGGTAAAGAATCCGCTTGACAGTGCAGGAGACAAAGTTCAATCTCTGGGTCGGGAAGATCCCTTGAAGGAGGAAGTGGCAATCCACTCCAGTATTCTTGCCAGGAAAATCCCATAGACAGAGGATCCTGATGGGCCGCAGTCCATAGAGTCACAAAGACTCGGACCCAACTGAGCACACACATACACAAGGCATTTGAATCCATACCATTTAAGGAATTCTTATAACCCAGTAATAAAAAGACAAATAACCCAATTTAAAAATGGAGAAAGAATCCAAAGAAAATATATAAATGACCAAAAAGCACATGAAAGGATGTTCATATGAATGGCCATTGTTGTCATTGCTGTTCAGTTGTCCACTCAGGTCTGATTCCTTGTGACCATTAGGAAAATGCAAATCAAAACCACAATGAGATATCACATCACACCCCTTAAGATGGCTACAATCGAAAAGATAGATAATAACAAGTGTTGACAAGGATGTGAAATATCCTCACAAGAGTTTTTAAAAATGGATGGCACATGATTATATTTCAAGGAGACTGTTAAAGTATATAAAAGGATGATTTCACATACATATGAACAACCCATCTATACATACGTAGATAGATATGCATGAATTTGGGTGTAAATCCCTAGAAGAAATCTTGGGAAGATACTTTCAGAGCTCTGAAGTTGTTTGTTCTAGGAGTGAACAGAGGTCACTCTATGGCCTATGAGTGACCCCCTTAAGGGGTCTATGGCCATTTTTGCTTTTTTCCTTCTGGAATGTTTCATTTTTATCCAGCAAGGATGTTTTCCTGTATTACTTGTGTAATAAAACAAAGTTTTAGAGTAAAAATTGCCAACTGGGAGTGCACAAGGGATTGTTTGAAGGTGGCATGAATATCCAGAGGAGCAAATCATCATCATGGTGTGACAAAACAAGGGCAGAAAGTTCTTTGATGTGGAGCTGGAAGTTGGCTGTGACATGCCTGGGCAAGGTGATGTGGAAATTCAGAGAATGGGGCAGCATTTTGACAAGTCTAGTATTGCCTTAGCAGCAGCAGCAGCAGCAGTATTGCCTTGGTTTCAGCTTTTAAAAGTATGTTCATTATGCAACGTGCATTTATTTTGGCTCTATTCCTATGAGAAAATTATAGACAGATACAAGTATCAGAGAAGATTTATTTCACACACACACACAAAAAAAAAAATGAAGGAAGGAAAAGAGGATGCAAGGAGGAAAGTTGGGAAAGGAAGGAAGGCAGAAAGGAGGGAGGAGTAATAAAAATAAACAAAGCCAAAAGGTGAAACCCCACTGCCATTTTAACTGACCAGACCTGTTAAGAAATAATGAAAAGTGTTGAAAGTTCTAGAATCCCCAGGATACTATGCAATTCAATTTTTTCTCCTGAAAGAAAGTCTCAGACCAACCTTAAGAGTATAGCTGAACCTTGAACAATGGAGGTTTAGGGACACTGATCCCCGCACAGTCGAAAATCCAAGTATAACTTACAGTCAACCCTCCATAACCACAGTTCCTCACCTGCAGATTCAGCCAACCATGGGCCATGTACTGCTGTGGTATTTACTATTGAAAAAAATTCACATGTAAGTGGACCTATGCAATTCAAACCAATGTTCAAGGGTCAACTGTGTTGTCTTTTCTGTGCTAATTCTGCTCTTTGCCTCATCATTCAATTACACTTTATCATCAGGTAAAAGCATGCTGAGCGCCAAAGAATTGATGCTTTTGAACTGTAGTGTTGGAGAAGACTCTTGAGAGTCCCTTGGACTGCAAGGAGATCCAACCAGTCCATCCTAAAGAGATCAGTCCTGAGTGTTCATTGGAAGGAACTGATGCTGAAGCTGAAACTCCAATACTTTGGGCACCTCATGCGAAGAGTTGACTCATTGGAAAAGACCCTGATGCTGGGAGGGATTGGGGGCAGGAGGAGAAGGGGATAACAGAGGATGAGATGGCTGGATGGCATCACCGACTCGATGGACATGAGTTTCAGTATCCGGGAGTTGGTGATGGACAGGGAGGCCTGGCATGCTGTGATTCATGGGGTCACAAAGAGTCGGACACGACTGAGTGAGTGAACTGAACTGAACTGAAAAGCATCTCTCTGGAGAAGGAAATGGCAACCCACTCCAGTACTCTTGCCTGGAAAATCCCATGGATAGAGGAGCCTGGTAGGCTGCAGTCCATGGGGTCGCTAAGAGTCGGACATGCCTGAGCGACTTCACTTTCACTTTTCACTTTTCAAGCATTGGAGAAGGAAATGGCAACCCACTCCAGTGTTACTGCCTGGAGAATCCCAGGGAAGGGGGAGCCTGGTAGGCTGCCGTCTATGGGGTCGCACAGAGTTGGACATGACTGAAGTGACTTAGCAGCAGCAGCAGCAGCAAAAGCATCTCTCAGAACATTCTGCAGGCTGGCATCGTGTCATCCTCTACAAAGAGCTGCTGAATAAAGACGGTAGCTCATGCTTGGCTTCATCATCTGGGCCACCCTTAGCTTGATCTTTGGGGTGGTTCAGGGTAAATTTTTTGGTTAGTTTGGCCTTCCACGGCTCACAAAAGATTCAACTTTGCCTCCAAAGTGTGTGCAGGCAAGAATAGAGTGGAGTAAGCTGGTTGTGCATAAATATATTTGGCCAAACTAGAGGAGGTACTACTCAAGTCATAAAAATTCCTGTCTGAGGTTACTGGCAGTTTTTGATCATGTTACTTGTCCCCGGCAGGAGTGAAATGCAATTACAAATTCACAGAGCCCTTGGGTAGAGGAATAGGATTGAAATTATCCCTTCAAGTACTCCATTTTAAAGCAGGAAAACATACATAAAAAGAAAGTCAGGCCAGTGGTACCAAAACATTTTTTAAAAACTTGGTCTACCTTCCAGTATGGACTTACTGGAGTCACAATATTATCTAAACTAACTGCTGAGACCCCAAAGTCTGCCAAGCTAGGAATTCAGCCAGTAGGATTGTCCATCCATTCCAGTTTAAAATTAAATTAAATCTTTGGTTGCTTGCCTGAATTAATCGTTCAATTTGCAAAAAAACAATCAAATCTACGTTGTAAGTGATTCCAGCTGTGGGGTGTGTTTTTTTTCAGCAGCGGAGAAAAATTACTTAAGCATTTCATAAACAGAACTGAGAGATGCTTTGGTTTTCTTTCAGAGATGAAGGGATTTCTCAATGGTTGTTGTCCTTGGACCTGGATTATATTTCTTCCTCTTTGGAACCCAACAGTTGACGTTGATGAAGACAATATAAATAGGTCGCCTTCAAGTCCAAGGACATTGCTACCAACCTTGAATATATTTTAAGGGCCTTTGATTGAAGGCAAAGAAAGCAAGCTAATTAGTCAATGTCACACCCACTGTTGGTTTTCTCCTGGAGGCTGACCACAGGAAGCCACACTCTGACACTCTAAACATACCTTTACTGCATTGGCACCTGACGAGCTCAAATTAAGTCAACCTGATTGCTAAAATTCATTTTTTCAGTTCTTGGCTATTGTCACTTTTCCCTCTCATGTAAATTAATAAAAAGAAATTCCAGCTCACATTCCTTTCAAGTTGTTAGTATGAGATACATCTCAACTTTTATGACTGAAGGTCTTCCTGTCGTATCTTTATGAATAATGCTAAAACTTCAATATTGGGAGGTTTTGAGTGAGAACAGCTATCTTTCATAAATATAACCTGAACAAGATTGTTAAGCCATCAGTTAATCTTTATATTTAAGGGAAATGAAAGGAAAAGACTTGCCGATAAATTACTTTTTCCATAGCCAGAAGGAAAGTGTGTACAATAAAGCACATATTCCCTAAATAACAAGAATAAATATATCTCATTTTTCTCCTTGTATATTGTGCTTATCAAACTAGAGCCTTATTTGACAAGTACTTTATTCTAATATTATAAATAGTCCAAAGATGAATACAATTCTTTTGTTCATAACTAATATATTGGGGAAATCAACTCTGAATCATTTAGGCAAATCACTTCAGTATATTCATGGAAAGAACAAATTTTTACCCTCTGAACTGAATTATAAACAGTTTTTCACTTTCTTTACTCTAAATAACTAGAGACTTTTGCCTCAAAGTTACTCCTAACGAGAAAATTGCACAATGAAATGTGTTTATCTTTTTAATCCCTAAAGGCAGAAGATACAAAATATACATGTGGGATGCTAACATGACATAGAAAATCTATCACTGAACCCATGGAAAGTAATATAGGCCTCTCAGCCCAAGACTGCTGGGGTCTTGGAGTATGCATTCATGTGTGAGTGTTAGGAGCTGAATAATCGATGAGTAAAGCTTATACTTGGCATGTAGCTGAGTTCCCATTCATAATATGAGGGGTCAGAGACTAGGTTTGGCTATGGATCTTTACTCGCTGTGAAGGAAGGACTTGTCAAGCAAAAGATCATATAAAAAGGAAATAAAAATATTTTCCTGCATTAGAGAACAAGCTGGAGCCTGGGTCTATTAAGCTAGCAGCATGCTAGCCTGAACTTCTAGGTTGTAGCTGTGGGCTCCATGCATAGGAATAGCAACCATCTGTAGAGCACTTTACAGTAGGAAAGAGCCTCCTCCTAAGGGATCTTTGATTTATCACCCCATGTCAACCTTGGGAGAAAAGATTTTTTTAAAAAAGAAGTATTAACTTTACAGATGAGGAAACAGCCTGTATACAATGTCTCTAGGACAGAAACCCACATCTTTGAACCCCAAATCTACTCTACCAAATTTTTGTTCCTAAGCAATCAATAGCAGTTCAGCTGTCTTCTCTGTGTTTTTCCATTTGTAAAATGGGAATAAAAGCATCTTATAGCAGGGTTGTCATGGTGATCTGATGAGATAAGTTATGGGGATCAATTAAGACTCTGTGCTATGAAGTAAAAGACAAATCCAATTTACCATGGCTTTAAAATAAAGCAATTTATTGGCTCTTGGACCTGAAAGGTCTACAGGAGGGGGATTTCAGGAGTGAACTGATGGAGAGGTAGGTGGAGAGACAGCGCAGGGCTTCATTTCTCAGGGATTCTCTCTTGGCCCTGCCCTCCTCTGTGTGCTGGTCTCCTGCCCAGGCTGGCTGCCTTCAGAGTACTGGGATGACACCCTGCAGTTCCAGGGCTGCCTGGTTTCCCTTCTGCAGTGTGGAGAACAAGACAGTTTCCTTTTCCCCAAACATCCAGCTGAGTTTTGAGCTTCACTCTGATTGGCCATTTCTCTAAAAGGATTTTATAATTTACACTTTTCATTCCCCCCATCCACCCTTGGCCAGTTTAGAATATTACATCATGGCATCCCAGGTCATAACATTAGTGTTGTACTTCCAAATGATATACTCCAGTGGAATGCTGGTCTTAAGAATCATACCAAATAATCATAAGGAGAAAGGGCAGAGGAGGAGGAGAGAGAGGAGGGGAGGAGGAGAGGTAGTTTCCTGCCGATGACATGAGTTTGGAAGACACAATACATCTCTATAACAGTTAGGCCTTGTCATCTGAACTCTGGTTATCCAAACTCACAGGCTATGTAGATATGAAGAGGGAAGGCTCCTCTGTTGAAGTTGGGCTTGACCCTAGGCTAGTCCCCATCACTTCTCTTCCCTCAGCTATAGTTCCCTCCTTTATTTCCTTCAGGTCTCTGCTCAAAACAACCCCTCATTAAGGAGAAAAGTCCTAGTCCCTCTCTTTATAAGGTAGTACTGCCTTCTACCCCCTACACTGCATTAGTCTTTTGTGGGTTTGTGTGTGTGTGTGTGTTATATGATTTAACACCATCTAACATATTACTTATCTTTGTTGACTGATTCTCTCACTAGGATGCAAACACTTTGGCAAAGGGACTTAGGTCTTTTGTTCTCTGCTATGCCCCCAGTACCTGGAACAGTGCCTGGCATAGGCTCTAAGCTTAATAGTGTAGATCAAATGAATAAATAAATGTATATTATATACCACTTCTTGGTGATTCACAATGCCTGCTACCACAGCTCTGAGAGTCTTGCTTAAGTTGTTTAAAACAAGTATTGCCCAAATATGATCACTTAAACACTTTTGTTTAAAACAAAAACTAACATACCCAAGAACCAAAGTTTGCTAGAAATCACTTTGGGAAACACTGAACTATTATCTCCCCATTTTACAGGCAAAGAGCAGTCCAGGAGTATTACCAGGCCACATAGAGAGCCAGTGGCCATCAGGACTGAACCTGGCCCTACATTCTTCCAGGATACATAGGCTTCATCACCACCCTGTTCTGTATTGATTGAGGATCTTTGGGGCTAATTATACTGGACACACCAATCAATAAACTCATCAATGAGTATTAATGGGCCATCCATTCTGTGCCCAGTCATCGGCACCTGCATTGTGACACTGTAAAAGCTCCACTGACACTTTTACAGGACATACAATTTTTCAAGAGCTGCTGATTGATTCCTTCAAGACTCACATTCACCAGCAGATACATTTTCACAGAGGGTTCTGGTTTCTTTGATCTTTGCTGTGTCAATCTTCTCATCATTTTATTATTATTATTTTTTAATTTCACTTCCTCTCTTTTTGAGTTCTATCAGTTATTGGTCCAGTGGGACACAACCCTCTCTCTGGGCCAAAGATGCTCTACAGCCTCTACAGGGAAAAAAGTTGCTGTGTGGAGAGAATGCCAGGTGACGTGGGGCCCTCCCAGCCCAGTCACTGTTTTCACTGGAAGGGAGTCACCTCCCTGACACTACCTCCTCACTTCCTGCTCCCTTCATTGGACTTTGCTTGCTCTCCTCTGAAGCTACTCTCAAGGACATAATGCCCCCTTCGCCACCCAATCTCACTTAATTCAGCCTTAATCTTACTGAGTCCTCCAGAAGCTTCGGACACAACTGACCACTCTCTCCTCCAGGACACAGATCCTTTCCTCCACATATACAACACCATGCTGCCTGGGATTCCCTCCTCCTGAACTGACCGTCCCTCCAAAGTTCCCATGGCTGGTCCCCGCCAATCTATATTCTCATGTCTAAATGGGGAGTCTAGACCCTTTCCCTCAATCCCTATCCTTTTTCCCAAGAATATTATCTAGACCAATGACTCCAAATAGCCTCCCTCCCTACCCCCATGCCTCTACCACCATCATTGTACAGAAAGAAAAACTCCAGGATTACACAACCAAATAGCAACTTGCCTTTTATTACTTACACTACCTTGAGCACATTTCATCTTTCTGTGCCTCAGTTCCTTTAAATTTGAAAAGGAGTGAGAAGCAGCGGCCCAGGAAGATAAGCTGGTGAATATCTCAGTTGATTTTCAAATCTTCTTGCCCAGAAAGAAGGTTCAATGATTAAGGGCTCAAGAAGAAAACCTGTTTGAGGAGGATTGATCAGGCAGGGCTCCTGCAGGCCTTGGGTATCCTTGCGGGCGTAGAACTTCCTTGCCACCTCCCAGGGTCCCAGAGAAAGCCTCAAGGGTGTAGATGGCTGGGAGAATGCTTTTCACCTGCCAGGACTTGAAGACTCCACAGCCCTCTCCAGGAGAGCAGAAGGAAAAGTCTAAAACCCTGATAGAGCCACCAATCCCACGTGACATACTCTCTTCCTAAGCACTCCTGGCTGGTGAGGTTGAAGCGTACCTGAAGGAACTGGATGTGGTTCATGCTCCCCTGCCTTTCACTCCCCACGACAGCCCTGGGCACACCTTTGGCAGCGACCTCACCCTGCCTTCACTGCAGCCTCCCTCTCTGATCTCCACACCTCCTGTGGCCCCTGTATCTCTCAGAGTCACCCATCCCAGTACCTCTGAGCAGCCTGTCCTCCCAGATGGCAACACAGCTCTGGGAGTTCCTGACGACAATCACCGCCCTTCTGGCATGCATTCAGAGGCCGCGGCATGGCAGTCACCATGCTAAGTATCGTAGGTCGTCGGCATTTCTGCACACACATTTGATGACCTTAAGGTGCTCATATCTGGAGCACTGGTTTCCAAGCCCAGCTGCACCCTGGAATCGGCTGGAGAATTTGAAAAAGTCCTGCTGCAGGAGTTCCACCCTCAGAGAGTGATTTAACTGGTCAGAGCTTGAAGCCAGGCACTGGGACTTTAGAGATTTCCGTTGATTTTAAGGAGCAGGGAAGTATCAGACCCTGCTATAGAGCAGTTACTATGTAAAGTGAGAGTGCCAAGAGAGGAATTCCAGGGTTACATAGGAGGTCCCTCCCCCAGCCCAGGTGAACAGGGAGGTCAAGGTCAAAGAAGGCAACCTTTGGATGGTTTTTATGGATAAGTAGGAGTGGGTCAAATAACCCAGAAGAGAAAAGGCCTGGGGTGGGGTGGAGTGAGGATTGCAGGCAGAGAGAAGGGAAAAGGTGGGACAGAGTTAAGGAGTTTGGAAACCACACTAGAATATTCAATTTCAGAAGTTCTGACTGATGAGATAAGGAGGTGGGAAGAGGCAAAAGCATGAAGGACGTTGTAGGATTTTAAATTCAGGCAATAGAACTGTAAGATGGGTGGAACAGGATGAGATTTGATTTGGGGAGCCATCTCAGGGAGCTGTGTGAAGGATGGATTGATGGGTGGGTAGAGGGCGGGCAATGGAGGCTCTACTAAGGTATTCATCAACAAATCCTCTGTCAACTTGATCTTCTTTGCCAACACCCAATAACAAGGAGAACAGACAGCGTTTTCCCAGGTCATCACCTGGGATACAGACACAGCTGATGGCTTGACATGCATCATTTTCCAAAAAAAAAATACTGATTCCATCCTGATGAGATTGTTATTATTATCCCCACTTTACAGATAAACAATCCAAGTTAAATAACACGCCTGAGCATCTCACAGATAGTTACGCTGCAGAGCCAAGACTCCAACTCAGCAACGCCAGCATCCCTAACCACCACATGTTGGCCCCTCCCCGTTTCTGACTGCATCCTGGGGGCTACTGGCATCACTAATGACTCAGCTAATGTTTGCATTTTAATGGGGGCCTTCTGTTACCTTAAAGTGAAGCACTTTTCCTAATTGATCCAGATGTCTGATGCCTTGATGGCACAATCTAAGGGTATAAAACCAACTTCCGCCTTGTAAATCATTTTGACTTGCCCAGCAAATTCAAATTCTTCTAGTTGTAGACACATGCCTCACTTCTAAACACAAGGCAAATCACCAGGAGAGGATGGAAGGCCTCAACCTGGTTTCCTGCCACTGCTGGTCACAAGGCAGAAGGGCTTATTAAAAATGCAGATTCTCTAGGCTCTTCCAGGCCTCCAGGAAATCTAGGTGTGATGTCTGGTATCCACACTGTAAAAGCTCCCCGTACCATCAGCCTGGAGGAGGCAGCTGGCTCAGTCCCTCCCTCTGTAGGAGGGGGACTCCAGAAACAACTGTTGTTACACATCCTGTGCACATCATCTGAAATGAAGAAGATCCCATGTGCACAGGTTTGAAGTACAAGATCTCTCACAGAACTGCAGGTCTTGGCACAAAGCCTTCCTGTTTCCAAGTCTGCTACTGTTCATCAACTCAAACAACCTGTGGCACCCCAGGTAGAAGCAATGGGAGGCCTCAAAACTGCTGATCAAGAACTAAGAGAACAAATAAGCAACAAGGTCCTACCATATAGCACGGAGAACTATATTCAATATCCCATGAGAAATCATATTGGAAAAGAATATGAAACAAAAATGTATATATATGTATAACTGAATCACTCTATCATACAACAGAAATTAACACAACATTGTAAATCAACTATACTTCAATAAAAAAAAATTAAAACTGAAAAAAAAGAACTAATAGGAAGGGGAAGGCAACAGTCAGGTGGGCTTTTAGATGACAGGTGATCCTTTCTCCTTCCACCAAAATGCTCTGTACAGTTTGAGTTCTGCCTGATTTCCTTGCTCAAGTGCTCACATGCTGAAATCTGTATTGATGTACATCTCAGGTTGCTTATGGTGGGGCAGATTGGTGACCAGAGACACCTCTGAAGGTCAGTTAGATTTTAGCAGCCTGGTCACTGAAGGACTTGCTTTGAAAATTAGAATAAATCACCTGCCTCAGTGGAAAGTTCTTTCACGTAGAAGCCAACATGGAAATCATTACCTGGCACCAACCTACCAAATACCCTGTTGGATGCCCCAGGCAACTGTTTTTAAAAAAATGAAGAACTTTGATCCCCAGCCAACTTCTGTGGCTCTGAATTTGAATGGAGTTTTTCTGGCCAAGCCTTTCATTCAGGATTGGAATTTAGTATGATGAGGATGAAATGCTTTCTTAAAACTCACTGAGACTGAAGTCCCAAGAATCAGGGCAGAGGTGCAGCTCCGTCCCAGAGACAGGTAGAAACCTGCTCACACACCAGCCACGTACGTATAGAGCTGGGTTCAGATGTCCCACCTTGCCAACCCGTTGCCTTTCCAACTTGCCAGGTTCTACAACTGCTGCTTTCTGGGAGAGGCTGCTTTCTGGATGTTTTTGATCTGCAACCTGAAAAAGCCAATCAAATGTTCTAAGACTAAAATGTGTAATTACAAGTTTGGTCTAAGGTAAGACGCAAGAAAGGGGAATGATTACCTAAGATGAAGTATTGGGAGAGATTTCTTTTAAGAGACCTGGAAGAGGGCATACTCTCAGGGTCTGTAATAATGACTTGTCTTTTTGGACCTATGGGCGGCCATCCCATCCCTGGAGGAAAGAAGATACGTACTTGGGTAGATTCTTTGGTTCAGCATCCACCTGATTTTTCTGCCAGACTATTGGTAGAGCCACATCTAGGTGCACAAACCACATCCTAAATGTTCTAAGGCAGTTTCCATGGCAACTTCACCTCACTGAGGACCAGGTTCTAATTTACCAGCTCACAGTTCAGGCAAGCTTTCCTGCCACCAGGTGGAGACTGACTCAAATCTATAAACTGGAATATTCTTTGCATATTCAAGGGGCATATTATTTGAGTTGGAAAGACTCTTCCAAAGTGAGCTACTTCAGTGATTTCCAAACCTAACTGATGAGAGACACCAATGGGGCACTTGATGTTGTCTAATATATGCTTGCTAGTAGACGATATCAGGGAGTTATCATTTCACTGACTATGATAGTGGTGTTTGAGATGCATAGTGATTTGCTTGAGAATATTCAGGCATGAATAAAAAGAGGAGTTAGTACTTATCAGGCCAGGTCTGCAAAGTAAATAGTAGCACAGGCAATGAAGGTCACTTTATAAGGATGTGGGCAAGATCTAGGGGAATCAGTGTGGATGGAGCAAGCAAGAGGGGGGTAACTTCCTGATCTGAAATGGCAAGGGACAGGAATGCTTAAGGCCCTAACTGTAGACAGAGGTGTGGGGTCAGAGAAGGCGGGCTGCCACGAGCTATATCTGGGAAGGAGGAGCCAGTGTCAATCTGCCAGGAGGGAGCCAGGGAAATACACAGCCAGTCTTGCTCTCCTCTGATTTTCCTGTCCCTGCTAGAAGATGCTCAGAGCTGAAGGGAAAGGGAACCCCGTGAACACAGCTGTTGAGTTTACCTTTTCTGAGGCCCGGAGGGGTGAATGGAGTAGATGTTGCTTGAAAAGAGGGAAAATAAATACAAGAAAATGTTGAAGGTGTGGGAGGCAGGAGGGAGGGCCATTGTCCTACTTACTTGTGACTGGATATTGTCATTACTAAGTTTAAACAACCGATTCCCAAGTGTGGCTCCTGATCTACCAAATCAGGGTTCCACAGGGAATGTTTTTAAAAAAGATCCCTGGGTTTTTCACCTCTCACCTAATCCATATTCCTTATGAAATCTAGAATCAGTCTCAAAATCTGCAACTGCCTGTCTTCAGCTACAAACACTGAGCTAGACTAGGCTTGTGAGATGACATCCATTGGGCTGGCTTGTAGTAGAGGACAGATCTTTTTTCTTTTTTAGGTTATCACCCTTCAGCTAAGAATGTTATTGCTCATTGAATTTAAGACCACAGATCTCAGAATCACAAGGACCTAGTCTGGGTCCTGCGTGTAAATGTTGCCTGAATGACCTTGAAAGAGTCACCCACCTCCTCCGAGCTTGGGGTCCTTGGCTATAGACCAGGAAATGCAATATATCCATCCATCCATCATAATTATTACAAGAATGAAAGGAGAAAGCATTTCCAAAAACTTGGTACATTTCAAGTGCTTATACATATAAATTATTATTAGTAGTAAGAATAATGCCACTGGTCTTGTGGAAGTAGATGCTAGATGTTCACTATGACATTAACTTCATATAATTAATGGATCTGTCCTAGGTAACCCCAAGCCTTCTTCATTAACCTCCTATTGATTTATCATCCATAAAGGTAGGAAAATTCTCTTTGAGCCTATTTAGTTTATAGTTTCTATGGCTCAATGAAATACAGGTTCCATAAATTTACTGTCTGCTGCATCCAGTAGATTTTCCTTTTATCCACTAAAATAATCTCTAAGTGCAACCTTCTACTTAGAGCAAATTTTCCTGCAGTGTTCAGATCTTCCTGATCATGCACAGGGGTTACAGTCCCTTATCTAAAACTCTTGGGCTGGATATATGATAGAATTTAGAATTTTTTTTGATATTAGAAATATATACCATCTATTATTTAACACCTGTCAAAGTCATTAATAATTCTACATGGCAAAACATAAATATTCACACTAAGTGGGATAAATAGACCATTAATCACCTCATACCAGATGAGGTCAACTCAGGAAGTTTAGGTCCGTTTTAAGTCTGGCCACCAAATGAATTACCAAGAAAAGAAGTTCAGGTTTCAGAGTTTTCTGAATTTTGGTAAGTCAGATACAGGACTATAGATGGTACTATTTCACAGGGGTGAGCAGGAGCAGAGTAGATGCCTGCCTACTATGATAAAACTAGTCAAGGTCCCAATAGGCAGAAGTTCAAGTGCATAAAAAGGAGTTTCCGCCTTAAGAAACTATGCCATCTGTGCTGTGCTCCTCCATGCTACTGCCCAGACTGAAGCTCTAGACCTCAGTCCATGAACTGTCATTCCCTGACAGAACACCTTTCCATGATCCCCCAACATTCAGCTCCTTAGGCAGATACACAAGACCATTAGTGATCTGACCCCTGCCTGACCTCAAGTGTCACCTGCAGTCTTGCCTCTAGGAATGATCCTGATTGGCAGATCCTCCACGCTGGACACTCCAGTCTTTGTCCCAACTCTACCTGGAATGTTCTTGGCCTTTCTTTTATCTTGTGGAAACTATACTCAACCCTCAAGAGTCATTTCTGCTATTAACCCTTCCCTGACACCCATATTTTCCTGCATTTAGCTGGGTACATGGATCTGTATGTTCTAATCTGGGATGAGGCTGCCCTCCTGGAAAACCATCCTCTGCCGACACAATGATGCCATAGCTCTGGGTCACCAGCTTCTGGAACCACGAACAACGTAATGTGCTCAAAACACAAGTATTTGATCAGGCTACCCCATCCCCTGCTGAAAACCCTTTAGAAGCTCCAGGATTCTAGGATAGAGGTCTAAAACTTTAACAAGCCTCTCCATCATTAGGCCTCTGCCTGTTTCTCCTCTTCTGTCTGAAAGAACTTGACCCTCCCATCTGTGGAGTCCCAAATTCCCTCTGCATTTCACAAGGTTAATCCCCCCCACTGACCCCGCTCAACTGCGCATCTCTCTCAACATCAGCATCACTTTCTCATAGATTGATGTTTCTTTGCTTGATAGCCCATGTGGTAGTGGCAACTGGCTTGCCCATCTAATATCCATTCTGCCCTTTTCCTTGGTTCTAGAAGTGTGACTTTATTTCAGGGTGACAATGCCTCCAACTCCAAGTCTATAATTCCTGCCTTTCTTGTAGCTAGGTGTGCCCACGTGACTGGGTTCCAATGGATGGTATATAAACAGATTTTGGATCCATGTCTCCAGAAATGTGAAAGAACACATTTCTGGATTGTTGTTGTTTTTTTTTTTTTTTAAAGCCAGCTAGTTTATAGTAATTTGTTGTGGTAGTCCTATGAGAGAATGAATACAAAAGGACAATTACCAGACTATTATATTCAAGTAGAACTCTGACCTACAGCCTGAAGCAACCAGTCCTGGAAACCATCCTACCAACTGCAGTAACTAGCCCAGAAGGTCTGACAATTATCTGTAGCAATTGAGTCCAGAAAGCCAAAAAATAACTCCTGTAACAACTGGCTTCAAATAAGCAGGACCAGATTAATAACCAGCAGGGTCCCTATTTTGTGCCCTGCCTCCAACTTAGAAAAGCGAGCTGGACAAAGTCAAATATGCACCCTAGCCAATCACAAAGCATACTCCATTTCTAGTTAATCCATCAATAGGTGCCTTATGCCACTATCCTTCAATCAGGAATATACATGAAACCTCTTTTTTCCACTAGAGAGCTCTCCTTCTCCTCTGCCCATCTTTGAGTCTCTGCAAGTGACAGGAGCTGACTCTCTGGCTAGAGCACACTCTGCTTGTTCCCATTTAAACAGTCTTCTCTAATTTTTATGCCTAGGAAACGAATACAACAAGCATCTTCCAATAATGGCTACCCTAGCTCTGGCTCCTTCTCTTCCACACCTTTCTCTGACTTCATTGCTGGTACTTTTAGATAGGTGAATTTATTTTTAACATATTTTCTGACTAATTAAAACATCTCATTTTCACCATAACCAACACATAGCTTAATGCCTGGCATGTAGCAAGCGCTCAGTGAATAATGGGTTGAATGCAATTAATAGTCCTCTTTTACCTGCCTGGTTTGATGTCACCTGGCTGTAGCCTTGTACTTCATGAGGAACATGGTTGTACAGAGCAGGCATGGGCTCATGGTTATTTAATACTCTAATAAAGGGGCTTTCACACTAGATAATGTGACGTGGAGTGGACAGTTTAATCACAGCTGGTCAATATTTATGAGGGCAGAGACCCAGCTGGGCTGTATGACTTATTTACAAGCTGATGTTGGAGCCCATAATCCTCCTTGTGAGGTCCACCTGTTCCAAGGCACCGCACTAGCAGGCAGCCAAAGCAAGCAGAAAGGAACCTGTCCTCATCCCAGCAACTTAAACAATTCAGGCGCCCTCCTGCTGTCTTCCTGGAACAGGATGCAGTTCCCTTTTAATAGAAAAGTCAGCTTAGCTTTTCTTCGAAGCAAACTTCAGATCTCCCCCTGCCAACCCCCTTAGGGTCACTGCCATCAAAACAGAAAAATCTGCCAGGTACCACATTCCCTAGGGCACTGGTTCAACCTATGGGCTGTGCATCAAAATCACCTAGGGGCGCTTGTTGAAAGGGCAGGCATTGGAGCCTCACCCACCCCAAATGAGTCAAATCCCTGGGAATAGGACTGGCCCTTTGGGCTGCTGACATGCTCCCTAGGTGCCTGAATACTCTAGAAGGATTGATGCTGAAGCTCCAATACTTTTCCCACCTGATTTGAATAGCTGACTCATTGGAAAAGACCCTGATTCTGGAAAGATTGAAGGCAGAAGGAGAAGGGGACTACAGAGGATGAGATGGTTGGATGGCATCACCGACTCAATGGACATAAACTTGGGCAAACTCTGAGAGAAAAGGGGTTCATCATGAAATTAAAAGATGCTTGCTCCTTGGAAGAAAAGCTATTGCAAACCTAGAGACTGTGTTAAAAAGCAAAGACATTACTTTGCCAACGAAAATCCATATAGTCAAAGCTACAGTTTTTCCAGTAGTCATGTATGAGTGTGAGAGCTGGACAATAAAAAAGACTAAGTACTGAAGATTTGATGCCTTCCAACTGTGGTGCTGGAGAAGACTCTTGAGAATCCCTTGGACTGCAAGGAGATCAAACCAGTCAATCCTAAAGAAAATCAACCCTGAATATTTATTGGAAGGACTGATGCTGAAGTTGAAGCTCCAATACTTCAGCCAGCTGATGCCAAGAGCTGACTCATTGGAAAAGACCCTGATGCTGGGAAAGATTGAAGGCAGGAGGAGAAGGGGATGACAGAGGATGACATGGTTGGATGGCATCACGGACAAAATGGGCATGAGTTTGAGCAAACTTTGGGAAATAATGAAAGACAGGGAAGCCTGGTGTGCTGCAGCCCAAGGGGTCACAAAGAGTCAGACAGGACTGAGTGACTCAACAACAACAACAACAAAAGTTGCCTGAGTGTGGGGTGGCAGGAACCAATCTCCAGGTTAGGAGACTGACCCTGAGGACCTTCACTCTGAGTGACTGAACAAGAACAACTGGGAGATGGTGAGGGACAGGGAAGTCTGGACAGGGAAGCTGGGATCCATGGGGTCACAAAGAATTGGACACGACTTGGTGACTGAATGGCAGCAACAAAAAGTTTGGGGTGCCGGGAACCAGTCTGTAGGTTAGGAGTCTGACCCTGAGGACCTTCGCTCCTAAGGTCCTTAGAATCCTGAGCATAAAGGCCACAGGAGTATGTGGACATCCTGAGCATTTGTGGGGATTTGAATCTTGATATGTGGTGTCGCAGGTCTATTCCAAGAGGCGGCCCAGGGGACTGAAAGGGTGCTGGCTTCCATGTCTGACAGACACACTGCCTGACCCTGCAGCTTCCCAGCTGTGTGGCTTCTGGCTTGTCACTTGCAGACTCTGAGCCTGCATCTTTACGGGAAAGATGAAGACACTAAAGATGAAGGCTATTTGGAGGATTTATGAATGCAACACAACAACAACCAAAATACATTGCAAGCTCCTACCTATTCCGGGCAATCTGATGGACAGCAGAGACAAAGTGGTGAATAAGAAGACACAACCCTTGCCTTTGCAGAGCTAGGTTTAGTCAACAGGACAGACATTAAATAAGTTCACAAAGGAATCAGCCATTCCATTTGCCATGAACTCCATGAAGGAAAAGCATAGACTATCACCAGAGGGTGACACTGATGAGTGTGGGTAAGCTAGCCGAGAGTCCGTGAAGACTTTCCTGAGGATATGACACTGAGATCTGAAGACAAAGAGGGAAACCTGGCCAAAAAGGACAGGGAAGGGCTAAAAGAGGCTTTCCAGGCAGAGGGGGTAGAATTTTCTCAAAGCCCTAAGGCAGGATTTAACTTGGCACAATTAGGGAACTAAAAGAGGTTCTAGAAAACTTGCAAATGGTAAAGTACTTCACAAACTTAAGCAGCAAGGAGTCAGATGTAAATGGCAAAAGATAAAGAGTTTGCTCATTACTGTAGATAAGTCTTGAGAGTCTGGCCACTTCAACTACATCCTCTCTGAGAAGTGGCCTCCTTCAGTCTCAGGAGAAGGAAGATCTTGTGGTTACAGTGGACCTATGCAAGCTCACCCCTGATTAGACTGGTAGTGACCATTTCCTGGCTTCGTACCATTCAAATATTTCTCTCTCTTTGAACCAGGAAAAAGAGAAAGTTGGAAGTTTAGTGGCAAAATTTAAGACTCTGTAAACTTTTGTTCTGAGAGGTGCCTGCTTCCCAACTCCTCATAAGTCTGGTGGTTTCATATCGCCATACAAGCCGCCAAACGTGAGCAGGTTTTCATCATTTGTAACTAAACATTTTCTAGACCCCTCCACTTCCACCTATGGAGCCTGACAGAGCCTTGTGAACTAGGAAATGCTTGGCATTCATTGTACTAAATCCCCCCAAAGGCCGGGCTTTTCTCCTCCTGATCAGATCATTTACGTTTCTGACTTCCTTGCAGGATGACTTTCTGTGAATGGTTTCGCTCTCATGGCGCTGGAGGCAGTTCACATCAGATGGTGGGTATCAGGTTTGACAGAGCTCTGTGGAACTGCACACAGGTTTCCTGAAGCTCTGCTGGCAGTGTCCTGACCTGCTGGTATGTAACCCAGGGCCTGACACAGCTGCCTTCCGCATCTTGTTTTTGTTCGGTCACTTAGTCGTGTCCAACTCCTTGCCGCCCCAGGGACCACAGCATGCTAGGCTTCCCTGTCTCAGTTTGCTCAAACTCCTGTCCGTTGCATCAGTGATACCTTCCAACCTCTGCTGCCCCGCCCTTCTCCCCTTGCCCTCAATCTTTCCCAGCATCAGGTGGCCAAAGTATTTCCAACGAGTTGGCTCTTTGCATCAGGTGGCTTTAGTATCGGAGCTTCAGCATCAGTCCTCCCAATGAATATTCAGGGTTGATCTTCTTTAGGATTGATTGGTTTGATTTCCCTGCTGTCCAAGGGACTCTCGAGAGTCGTTTCCAACACCACAGTTTGAAAGCATCAGTTCTTCAGTGCTCAGCCTTCCTTAAGGTCCAACTCTCAAATCCTCACATGACTACTGGAAAAGCCATAGCTGTGACTATACGGACCTTTGTCGGCAAGGTGATGGTGCACCTTAGCTCATGTGTAACGCAACATGCAGAGCCAGGTTATAAATCAGTAGCAAACACCACTTCCTCCTGGTACCCCACCCAGAATGGTGATGCTCTACTAACCCCTGGGAAGAGCTGAGGACCCCCTGGGAGGTGGGGGGGATGGGATTCAATACACACTGGGCAGCTCCTCCGCACCAGGCACTGTATTAGGGTTTGTTTTTTTTTTTTTCCAGTTGACTCTCACTGTCACCTTGTGAAGTAAATACTTTTTCCCGTTTTATAGTGAGGGAACTGAAGCTTTGAGGAGTTTAGAAACACACCCCTTTACAAGTGGGGTAGCTCAAATTGCAAGCCACACATGTTCTGTCACCTCTCAGTACCCAGTGAGTCACCATTTAAATAAAAGTTACAGGGAGGTAAGAGTTGGCCTTGGAACCACTGCAAGGACAGGCCAAGGGTCCACATGATAATGGACTTCCAGGGCCATGATGGGCATATTTCTACCCAGACCCTACAAGAAGGGAAATGTTTCTACCGGGACCCTACAAGAACTTAAGGGCTGACTTTTGCTGTGGATTTTCAGAGGATAGTGAAAAAGAAAGAAAATAAATATCTATATCTTTTTAGTCTTAGAAATCTAAATTCCCCTCTGTTCAAGAGTGCTTTGGTTTCTTTGCATTACACTGGAAGAGTAGGGGACAGTGGTACAGTTATCAAGAACTCCAGACTATTCTGATCTTGATTTTTTCTAGCTGTGTGACCTTGAGCAACTTTCTCAGCCTCTCTGATCCTTAACTTCCACCCTTATGAAATTGTGATAATTATGAAACCTATGTTAGAAGCTTTTTAGGAAAGTTATTACCTTTAGTTTGGAAGTAAGGGATGTGAACTCCAAAACATTTATTCTTTCTTTCCACAAACATTTGTTGAGAATGACATAATGGGAAGGCCAAGGAGGAGATGCATGTAAAGCAGTTTTAACAATTATAATGGACATCATGTCTTTTAAAATGGTTGAGAAACACTGTCCTAATGAAACCATGAATAAGCCCCTGTGCCCCTGTCCTGTGAAGTTAAACGCTTTCGCTTTAGTCTCCCAGGTCTCCCAGGCTGACTCAAGAGTTAATGATTAGGAAATGTGAAGATGTAGAAACAAAGAATAGCTGTTGGGCTGGGAAACTGGTAACAATTTAGACTATAAATCTGCCACATAGCAGAATCACCAAACTCAGAGTTCCCTGAAAGATATAGATAAAGGCCTGACTCACATTCCTAAGTTGCTTTTACAGAGAAAAGCAGAGAAAAGTCTGGACAGGTGAGTTTCAGGGACCTCAGTGTCCATCTCCAAGAACCAGAATATACAGATACTCTCTGGTTCCTGGTCTTTCAGGAGTCTGGCGAGAACCTGGTTGAAGTCATTTCGTCTCTGGAAAAAAGAAAGGGATGTACAAGTAACACTAGTGGAAGTACTTACTGAGTGAGGGATCTGGCAGAAAAAAAAATTAAGAGGAATGATTAGGGAGACTTTTGTGAAATTACAAAGGAAGGTTGAAGGTAAGCCAGAGGGCAACAATGAAACACACTGCAACTAACAGCGGAGGGAAGCTACTTCCCCAGGCCTGAACAGGGAAGCCGAAGGAGTTACTGGAACTAATGAGAACCAAGAGAGAAGGCTGATAAGAGCTGTGACCTTAGATAAAGGAACAGAGGCACTGCCCTTGGATATAGCAACTGAGAAGAGGAAGCACCCTAACATCTCTCTGCAGCCCCATTCTACCATTCTCTTCCTGGTGCCTCCCATGGACTAAGCCAAATGGAAGCTATTAATAGATGACAACAGTGCCCATTGGAGCAGTCCATGGAGGTCCAAAACAGCAAAGTTGGAGAAAACCCAGCACAACTACCTACCAAGAAGAGGACATTCTTCCCTTTCAGAGGGAAGAAAAATCCTAAGAATCCCTTTGCCAGTTGAAAGTGGGAAGTGGCTCCATCGATAGTCATGATCTAGCATTCCCCAATGACCATACCTCAAGGTGAGGCTTTGATTTGGAGTCTCTCTGTGAATTTGCCTATTCAGCATTGAAGGTCAGTTCCAAAAGGCAAGATATTAATCACCTCCCCAAATCTATAAAGGGTCAGTGATGGGATTACCAACTGATATTCTAAATGGGGTCAGGCATGGAACAGTAATCTCCTTGAACCTTGTGGAATGTTATTGAATGGGTGCGATGATGTGCCACCCAAGGCCCCCTTTAGGAATGAAGAATTTGCTCTCCCTACTGCTGGTAGCCCAATGCAGGAATTGCCATGTCACCTTCCAGAGGAGCATGTATCCAGTGACCAATCAGTGTGGGGATGTAAAGTTCTCCTTTTGCTTACCCCAATTAAGGTCAACTCTGAATGGCCAGCCCACCTCCAGCATGCCCTTTGGGGTTGACTTAAACCATCACTGAGATGCATCATAGCCCAACTTCTCCCTCTGCTCAATCCTGTTTCCTTCTCTTTTCCTCAGGTGTTGATCCCAACAGCACCCCCTAATACACATCAGGCATATCTTGGATCTCCGTGCTTACTTTCTGGTACTCAAACTGCCTGTTAGAGGCTCCATTATTAGTAATCCTCATAAATAAAACTACAATTGAGAGTTTACAAGCAGTAGTAATAACAGACATCTATGATACTTCAGACTCTACCTATGTTCACTTAATCTTCTTGGCAATCTGGAAAAGTCAACAGATACTTGGAAAACAATGGCCTTGTCTATTTTATTATCTCACAAACTTAAAATGCCCAGCATGAACGGGGATCAGGAAAATCCCCTTGTAGGCAGTCATTGTAGGATTTAGGATAATGACTGTTAAACTATTTCATGGAACATCAGTGCTTAACCAGTTATTAACAGGTATTCTCTTTTAAAAAGTGGGGGCTAACGTGCAGTTACACATTTTGGGAAAACACTGGGTTAAAATTCTTGACCACAGGACATATCAGAGCCTCTACTATACAAATGTGCATTGTTAATCTTTAAGAAGAGATTTCATGTGTAGCGGTTCTTCTTTGACTATAAAACACCTATTACCATGTCTCCAGGCACTAGGGGCCTGTGGAAGATGGTACTAGCGATCCTAACGTAGATGACAGGCCCATTAGACAGACTCATCTTCTGTTGTGAATTTCCTTTCTACTCACTTCTTTCTACTTTTAAGCAAAAGGGAAAGACATTCCTGGGGAAGCTCTGGAAGTGGCATCAGGAGGATGGACAGGAAGATGGTGTTCCACTGTGTCTCAGCAGCAGGGAGAGAAGCAGGCAGAGATGTAGTAACTCTGAGAGGAGACTGCTCGTAAAATAAAGGGGAGGCCTGAACTCAGCTGGGGGAAATGGGTGGGCAGGAGGACAGAGGGCTCGAGGGCTGGGGGCTCTGGGGAGAGGAGGATGCAAAGCTTAGGGATTTCTTCAGAACCAGGTGGATCCTTTTCAGAGCCTCTGGCTTTCTGGTCAACCCCGCTGAGGCTGCCAAAGGCACTGATGCTTTCAAAAGAGCAAATGAGAAGGAGAAAAATGAGTCCAGGCAGTTCTGTTCCAGCTGACTGGTGTGGCAACTGCTCATCGCTGCTCTCCAGGGCTTCGGGCTGCTCCAGCTCACCACCCTCTAAGACGGGAGGAATCTCTGACTGACACTCAGAGGCATGAACTCTACTCTGAGCTAACTCCATCCCTTTGGCCCTGAAAACATGAAGCCAGAGTTCAACTACAAACCTGACTATCTGAAATTACAGAGTAAAACACAAACCAACACTGAATAATAATCCCCTGCCTCATATTTACTGAGTGAATTCTCAATTTACATGAATGAAGAGATCACAAATGTGGCTACTCCCAAACAGCAGATAATTCTACTCTTATTAGGTGTTGGGTCTATTTGCATTTGAAAATCAGAATCTCTGACACTGAGAAGTTTGACTTGTGTGAGTCTCAGTGGTGTCACAGTTCAGACAGCTAGCTTGGGAACCAGCACTGCTACTTCCTAGCTGTCTTCTGGGTCCTTCCAGAAGCTGATCCTGAGACAAGGATCTGAATGCAAGTAGTTAATTTGAGAAGTGATCAAGAGTACTGTTGGGGAGTGAAACAGGGAAGAGAAGGTGACAGATAAAAGGTGTGTTATCAATCAAATTCCCACTATGGGCAACTGAGGCTCTATCCCATTAGGGAATCTGGGAAACCTTGAAAAACATGACTAAGAGCAATCAGAATGGCCATCATTAAAAAATCTACAAACAATAAATGCAAGAGAGAGTTTCGAGAAAAGGGAACCCTCTTACACTGTTGCTGGGAATGTATATTGATACAGCCACCATGGAGAACAGTATGGAGATTCCTTGAAAAACTAAAAATGGAGCTGCCATATGACCCAGCAATGCTACTCCTGGGCACATACCCACAGAAAACTGTAATTCAAAAAGATACATGCATCGCAAAGTTCTTTGCAGCATTATTTACAATAGACAGGACATGGAAGCAACCTAAATGTCCATCAACAGAGGAATGAATAAAGATGATGTGGTACATATCTACAAAGAACTATTATTACTCAGCCATAAAAAGGAACACAACTGTGCCATTTACGGAGACGTGGATGGATCTAGAGAGTGTTAAGCAGAGTGAAATAAGTCAGAAAAACAAACATCACATGTTAATGCATATATGTGGAATCTAGAAAAATGGTATAGATGATCTTATTTGCAAAGCAGAAATAAAGACACAGACATTGAGAAGAGATACATGGATACCAAGGGGGAAAGGAGGGGATTGAACTGGGAGACTGGAATTGACATATAGACACTACTCATGCTATGTGACAGGCACATAAGTAGTGATAGGCACATAAGCTCAGTAATGTGAGCTACTTTTTTTCCTATTTTATAAGATTTATTGTAAGGGTTAGATGAGTCAATATTTGTCCAGCACTCAAAATTATTAGATATCATTATTACTGTCATCAATGAGAATTTACAAAACAGCTACTGTATGTAAAGAGCATAGTTGGGTGACCAGCACATGATAACAACAATCATCTTCCTTCTCTTCCTGGTGACCTACTATTTTTATTCTAAGAACAAAGTAAATCCACAGGCAATAAATTTTGGAGAGGGTGTGGAGAGAAGAGAACCCTCCTACACTGTTGCTGGGATTGTAAATTGGTGTAGCCACTATGGAGAACAGTATGGACATGCCTTAAAAAACCAAAAGTAGAACTACCATATGACCCAGAAATCCCACTCCGGGCACACGTTCAGAGTAAAACATGGTCTGAAAGGATACATGCACCCTCATGTTCAGAGAAGCACTAATTACAACAACCAAAACATGGAAGCAGTCTAAATGTCCATCAACAGAGTAATGGATAAAGAAGCTGTGGTACATATATACAATGGAACATTGCTCAGCCATTAAAAAGAATGAAATAATGCCACTTGCAGCAACATGGACAGACCTAGAGATTGTCATACCGCGTGAAATAAGTCAGACAGAGAAAAAGAAATATCTTATAAGATTTCTTTATATGCGGAATCTAAAAAGAAATGATACAAATGAACTTACTTAGAAAACAGACTCACAGACTTAGAGGAGGAACTTACGGTTTCCAGGGAGGAAGGATGGGAGTGATGGATGTATTGAGAATTTGAGATGGACATGTACACACTGCTGTACATATAACGGATCACCAACAGGACCTACTGTACAGCACAGGGAACTCTGCTCAATATTATGCGGCAGCCTGGATGGGAGGAGAGCTGGGGAGAATGGATACATGTACATGTATGGCTGAGCTGCTTTGCTGTGCGCTTCAAACTATCACAACCTTGTTAATCAGCTATACTCCAACATAAAATAAAAAGTTTTTAAAAAAAAGAAGAGAGAGAGAAAAAAAAAGAACAAAAGAAAGCTCCTTGTTAAAGACCTAACTCTGGAGAGGCAGGGAACAAACAGCCGGTTTTCCCACCTGGTGCTTACCCGGCTTGTCTCCTCCCAGTCACTTGTCCCTGGGGGTAGAGGCTTATTCTCTGCTTGATGAAAGGTCTCATGGCTAACCTTCCTTGGAGCCAGGCAGGTGATACTTGGCTCTCAGCAAGCGTCTCAGCAGGTAGAGTTAAACACAGGGTATAGATATCCATAACACCATAATTAAGCAAAGAAAGGCGCTAACTACAAATCCAGAGCCCCAAATGTCCTCCAAGGGGTTGTTAGGGCTGTGTTGAATCTGTTAACTGGCAATACCTTTGAAAGGAGGGTGTGCCAGAGAGAAGCCAGAGTCGTCATAGATCACCTGCAGACAACCAGGGGCTGAGTGTACATCCAAGCTCATTTCTTTTAAGCTGAAAGCTCTGAGCCAAAGAATCCAGCCTGGTTCTGAATTAATGATGAGAATGAACAAGGTTTGGCATCGCTTCCCTCACAGAGAGGCGGGCACTTAATGAATCTTTCATGGCTCGCTCTTGATGCCACTTTCAATGCCAGATTCTCAAGACCACAGAAGTTTCAAAAGTGAGTGCCCCGCACCATTGGCTGTGAAGGGAAGTGGGGGGGAGGGTGGGACACCTTCTGAGGGTCTGCCCAGTTGACAACCATCTTCCCTTAGCAGATATATACTTCCTTAGCTCAGTGTCATTTGGTAACATGTGGGAATGTGCAGTCTTGACTATGGCTCTCGGTGACTGGTCTGCCTTGGGTGCCTGATTCACTGGGCCCATCAAAGTCCTTTCCTTGGGAACTGTGAAGTGGAACCCAGTGAAAGTGAGTCATTCTCCTGGGGTGCCTGGATCTTTAAGATGCACTCCTGGCAGTTGTGAGGGGTATCTTTCACAGAGAAGCAGGAGAGAATCCTCCGGAGAGAGAAAGAAAGAAAGAAGCAGAGATGAGAGGCAGAAAGAGACAGTCCAGACTTTAAAGCCAGTCAGTGATGGTTCCTTCCTGAGACCCATAGGCATTTTCACTTCTCAGTTCTCAGAGATACCCCTATATCCTCATAAATTCACATTTTCTGCCTAAACTAGTATAAATTGGTTTTTCTGTTACTTTCATAATAAAAATATTTCACATAATAAAGTGAAAGTGTTAGTCGCTCAATGATGTCTGACTCTTTGCAACATCACAGGCTGTATCCTCTGTCCACGGGATTCTCCAGGTAAGAATACTACAGTGGGTTGCCATTCCCTTCTCTAGGGGATCTTCCCAACCCAGGGATCAAACTTGGGTCTCCTTCATTGCATGGAAGCAATCTTAATCTTAAGGTCTACTAACAGATGAATGGACAAAGATGTCGTATATATATATATATATATATATATATATATATATATATATATACACACACACACATACATGCACACATATACACATACATACATACATAATGGAATATTACTCAGTCATAAAAAGAATGAAGTAATGCCATTTGCAACAATATGGATTGACCTAGAGATTAACATACTAAATGAAATAAGCCAGACAGAGAATGGCAGATTATCATATGACATCACTCATAAGTGGAATCTAAAAAATGATGATACAAGTAAATGAAGTTATTTATAAAACAGAAATACACCCACAGACATAGAAAACAAATTTATGATTACCAAAGGAAAGGTAGGGGGAGATAAATTAGGAGTTTTGGATTAACAGATACATACTATTATATATAAAATAGGTAACCAACAAGGGCCTGCTGTAGAGAAGGGGGAAACTTGTAACTCAGTATCTTGTAATAACCTGTAATGGAAAAGAATCTGAAAAAGAATATATATATGTGTGTAAATGTGTATACGTATGTGTGTGCTTAGTCGCTCAGTTGTGCCCGACTCTTTGTGACCCTATGGACTGTAGCTCACCAGGCTCCTCTGTCCTTGGGGATTTTCCAGGCAAAAATACTGGAGTGGGTTGCCATGCCCTCCTCCAGGGGTTCTTCCTGACCCAGCAATCTAACTGGGGTCTCCCACATTGCAGGTGGATTCTTTACCAGATGAGCTACCCAGGAAACCCCAAATGTATATGTATTTGTGTGTATATATATGTGTTGTGTATGTGTGTGTGTGTGCACATGTGTATCACTGAATCACTTTGCTATACACTTGAAACTAATGTAATATTGTAAACTAAGTATATTTCAGTTAAAAAAAAAAAAAGACACTGCACTAAAACCTTCCCACTAGACTGTCCCAATCAGAGTTCCACTTTAGGTATTTCCAACTGAGGCAGTTTATTATGAGGACTTGATTTGCAGGAAAAGGAAAAGGACAAGAGAGAAATCAGGACTCAGTGAGGCAATCCCAGAGAGGAGTCAGCACAGGAAGCCCTCAGAGGCTGGAGGGACAACATGGGGAGAGGGACTGATGGGGCCCAGGTACGGGGATCACCTAATTTAAGTTGAAATCAGGCAGATCTGCTGGTGGGAGCTGAAGCCACAGAGGGAGTTGGGTGAGATGCAACAAGGTATTACCAGAACAGAGTAGCAAGCCTCCATTGCATCTCCTGGCCTTTCCCTTTCCTCTGCTCAGTCGTGTCCAACTCTTTGCGATCCCATGGGCTGTAGTCTGCCAGGCTCCTCTGTCCATGGAATTCTCCAGGCAAAAATACTGGAATGGATTGTCATTTCCTTCTCCAGGGGATCTTCGCAACCCAGAGACTGAACCTGGGTCTTCCACATTGCAGTTTACCATCTGAGTCACCAGGGAAGCCCCTTCATATGTTCAAAGCACAGTTGAAATGTCATGTCCTTTTGTGCCAGCTTCCTCAACCAAGGCAGATAGGAAAATGAAATACTAAACTCCATGGGAAAGCTCAGAGAGGATTAGAGAAGCAGTATGGACAATGAAGTGCTTCCCTGATGGCTCAGGAGGTAAAAAACAGCCCACAGTACAGGAGACCTGGGTTTGATCCCTGGTTTAGGATGATCCCTGGAGAAGGGAATGGCAACCCACTCCAGTATTCTTGCCTGGAGAGTAGCTATAGAGCCAGACACAACTGAGAGACTAACAAATGAAGGGAAGAGAAGCAAAAGATAGCCACTCATGGCCACTATAGAATCATTACTTGTATGATGGCAACAATCGTAGGTGCCATACACTGCTACCTCATTTAGGGTAAGGATTTGTTTCTCCATTTCACAGGCAAATTGAGGAACAACAATGGGTGACACTGAAGCATGCAATTTGGGGCACCAAACCACAGAATTTACTCACTGGGAAGATCAGCTTCTTGGTTTTCTTGGCAATTTGCTTTCTCTAAGACCTAAACTGATCTTCAAATGCTTTTTATTTTGTCAGTTAAGGTCCTAACCAATGTATCTAACCTTATCACCGATTTTTATATCATAGCAATTTTATATGACAAAGGACAAGGCTGCTAGTATCAGTGGTATATTACATGGCCAGAGGCTGGTTAGGGTTTGTAAAACCAATCATACAAACAAACATACGTCATACATTCCCTCCTTACTTCCCTCCTCCCCACCTCCCCACACTCTCCCACAGAGCCTGAAACATTAGATGAATAGTGGTTGATGGTTTTAATTACAGGATGTCTTTTATGGCTATTGGCTTCTCCAAGTTCTTAGAACTGAAGAACACTGATGGTTGTTCATGTCATCAGTTGTGGTTGGAGTCCCTGGGGAACAGTGATGCATTGGTTTTGTGGCCTTCACTTCAAATTCCTCACGTAAACAGAGGTCTGGGTTAATTTCATATGGTAGAGCTGGATGTGGGATT
Organism: Dama dama; assembly: GCF_033118175.1. NCBI lineage: Eukaryota > Metazoa > Chordata > Mammalia > Artiodactyla > Cervidae > Dama > Dama dama. Next base: position 34,538,612 of record NC_083704.1, on the reverse strand, counting down.
GGGATTAATTTCAGCCCATCTTATTTCTAAGCACCCCCCCGACATGCATCCTCTCTCTTATTTGGGCTGATCTTACTGTTACTTCTAAACCCATCATGCCCATCCATCACTTTTGTCCAGGTCATTCCTTCAACTTGGTGTACCCTTTCCGTTTTTTTCTGGAAATCTTAATCTTTGAGAATCAGTCAGAATCCACATCCTCCATGGAACTGTCAAAAGTGAACCTCATGATATTACAGCACAAATGTGGCTAGTTCTTAAAATACACAATCATCCTCATCACTAATGAGACATCTTTATTAAGTCTTATATATAAAATAAGGGCTTCCCAGGTGGCTCAGTGGTAGAGAATCTGCCTGCCAATGCAAAAGATGCTGGAGACGCAGGTTCAATTCCTGGGTTGGAAAGTCAGACACAACTGAGCATGCACCACACATACACACACACACCCATCTATCTATCTATCTATCTATCTATAATGCTCAGTGCCAGGCACTGGGGTGTCAAAGTGATACAAACCACAGTCCCTTCCCGTCATGTGTTTACGAGCTATTCAAGGAAACAGAACATTGATTCATTTATTCTGTAAGCACTGAGTAGCTACTAAGTATAGGTATTATAATACCAGGTAGGCTCTAAGAAGAGATAATCATAACTATATACACATATACATTATATATGTATGTGTATATGTTACATACACATAAACATTAAACATTAAGCAATAGCACAGAGACACACAAATGATAAGAGACAAGTGAGATCATCTAGCAACATAGTATAGCTGTTAAAAAATGAGGGTAAAACTGGGTCTGGAACCTAGCCCTACCACTTAGAACTGTGTGACCTTAGGTCACTAAGGCTGCAGAGCACCTTTGTGTAGGTTTTGTCCTAACATTTATGCCTGACCTGGAGGGTGTGTGGGGGTTGAAATCAGCCCAGGTCCTGCTCACCAAGCTGAGCTCTCTGGTTCTGGGCTCGAGCAGCCCAGAGGAAGGCACGCCCTTTTATAACTCATCTGCTGAGTGAGTGACATTTTGAAACCTGTCCTCCTGGATGAGGCTCTTTACTAACACACACAAGGTATCATAAGGACCCGTGGAGCCCTTCACTTAACCTCTCTGAGCCTCAGTTTCCTTATTTACAAAATGGGACTAACAGTGCCTTCTGTATGAAATGCCTTCCCTTGGAACACCATGGGAATTCTCCAGCCCACCAGCTGCCACTAGCAATCTTTTGGAGGCTTCTCAATGGTAAAGCGGAGACATGGAGGTTGCATGATTGCACCTGCATTCTTACCTCAGGGCCTCTCCAGGGAGTGGAAGAACATCACCTCATCACCACCCAGCTTGACCAGTGTCCCCACACCTTGAAGGCACCCCCAAACCTGAAGGAACACTAGAGGCAGAGCCTCTAACAATGGGAAGTCGAGGATGAAGTGAGAGTCCTGGTTGTTGGTAGGGCAGGAATCAGCAGCAAACAACAATGAAGAGCTCATGCAGGACAATCAGATTGAATCTCGGTCAAGTCTCGGCTCCACTGTTTTATAACAACTTGACCTTAAGTAACTTATTTAAAACCTTAGTGAACTCCCCATTAAGCTGTGGGTGGCCACTGGGGCTGCTGAGGGGCTGCCAAGAGATCACATCAGGGGCAAGCTGGCAAGAAGCATATCCATGCGCCAGGGAACCTGCTGCACAATAAATGCTCTCTACACAGTGGTGGTGATTATGAGATCTCTTGTAGAGCACCTAGCCTTGCTTTAGAGTAGCACTAAGCACCCAGTATACCTAGATCCCAGTGGCATGGCTTCCCAGCCCACCATCTACAGCAGTGGTCTGGCCACAGCCTAACCTGGAAGGTTTATTTGGGTGGATGATAAAGGCCAACTTGTCTGTTTTGCTGTTGTTCCAGCATATGGGATCTTAGTTCCCTGAGCAGGGATGGAACCCTAGCCCCATGCAGTGGGAGCACAGAGTCCTAACCCCTGGACTGCCAGGGAAGTCCCTAACCTGCCTGTTATACTGTGAGAGGCAGAGAGACAGACAGACAGACAGACAGAAAAAGAGACAGGAATAGACAAACCCAGACCATCTCTTTCCTGCTGGCAATTACTACCTAACCTCTTAGGAGTATCTCAGACAGTCTGGCTGCTAAATCACCACCACTGCAGTAATTGAAACAGAAAATCATGCTCCGAAGAACAACCTAGCAACACCACCATTAGCATCTGTGGTTTTTCATTGCAAACTGGGGAGATAATATGCCTCTTAATGTGTTCACGGGCACATTCAGATATATATCTTTACCAATATTTCAACAGGGACTGGGTCCTTCCTGCTCTTTCCTTTCACAGATGATATGTGGGGCTATTCATTCAGGGAGCCCAAGAGGAACCGTAAACTTTTCCACGTTAGCGGAGGCAGCTCAGCTCTGTGGCTACTGCAAGAGTTTCATTTGCTTCCCTCATCCCTCCCCTCCTTCCTCTTTCCTTCTTGAGTGTGCATTTGTACCGGGAAAACAGAAATGCAACACATAATCACACAAATCCGTAACTAAAATCTGTAGGACATGCTCAAATTGAGCAAATAATGCCTCCAGGGAAATCACATATCTTTGGAGGAAAAAAGGGAAATGGATTTGAAGAAATGCTGAGAATGGGGTGAAGAGGGGTGGGTAAAAGAAGAGAAAAATGTTCTAGAAAAGAAGAACAGTAGGTACAAAGGCCCTGAGGCACAAGGGAATTTAGCATGTCTGATGAGCTGAAAGGAGGCTAATGTGAATGGAGGGCAGAGGCTAAGGGGAGGGCAGCAGAGAAGCTGGGCTGGTGGAGTGGCAGAGCATGACTCACACAGCTTAAAAGCAATGGGGAGGTTTTTCTGCACATTCTGTTAGAACCCTCCATTGCCAGAACCCTTTAATGTCAGGATCTGACCATGTGGCTTCCTTGCTCCATACTTTCTGTTGCTCTCTGTTACCCATGATAGTGGTTCTCAAGGTAAGGGAATTATGGAAATGCAGGGGATATGTTTGGTTGACACAGCAATAGAGAAATGCGACAGCCATTTGGTGGAGTAAGGGTGGAGTGACAAGGTGTCAGACATACTTTAAGGTGTAGAATTATTTTATATAAGGGATTTTTAGACTACACATCACACAATTTTTGAGGGGACTTCATGTAGGTGAAAAATCAGTTTTTAGTTATCTGAGATGCAGTAGTTTTAATGCGTGTGTGCTCAGTCATTCAGTCATGTCCACATCTTTATGACCCCATGGACTGTAGCACTCCAGGCTCCTCTGTCTGTAGAATTTTCCAGGCAAGAGGGGGTTTTCCTGACCCAGGGATTGAACCTGCGTCTCTTGCATCTCTTTCATTGGCAGGCAGACTCTTTACCACTGTGCCACCTGGGAAGCACCAGTGGTTTTAACACATATCTGCAAAAGTATTGCCACTCCCCCTTCAAAGCATGGAGCCTAATTCCCCTTCCTTTTAACATGGCCAGACTTAGTGACTGTCCTCTATAGAAAATAATGTGGCAGAAGGGATGCTATGTGGCTTCTGAGGGTGAGTTATTACAAACAGAGCTTCAGTCTTTCCTTCTGTCCCTTGGATCACTCACTGGGGCGGGGCGGGGCAGGGGGCGGAGAGGGAAGCCAGGTGCCTGCTGTAAGGACACTCAACCAGCCCTGCGTACAGAAATTTGCACAGGGATGAACTAATGCCTCCTGCCCTCACATAGCACCGCCTTGCCAGTCTTGTGGGTGAGCCACCTAGGAAGTGGACCTTGCGGTGCCAGTCAAGCCTCCAGATGACTCCAGACGTCCGCCTTCAAGTCTGCCAACTGAGGCCCCAGACATCCTGGAGGAGAGACAAGGTGCCCTTCTATACCCTGTCTGAACTCCTGGCCCTCAGAAGTTGTGAAAGATAAAGAATGATTATTATTGTCTTCCGCTACTAAGTATTGGTGATAATGTCATGTAGCAGGAGATAACTAATATATGAGCCAATAACTTAACTCCACCTTTTTTAGACCAGCAAAAAAATTTTTGCACAGTTTTAACATATATTAAGGTTTCCAGGAATGCAACTAATGTGTAACTCAAGAGACAGTTGCACTTTGCTTCACTTGCCTTTATCAACAGTTGTTCTCCATCTAGTCAAAAGAGTCTTCTCACTGTTCTTCGAATAGACTGCACTCTTCTGTTTTCTCTGATGAATTTATCCCGAATTCCCTTCCTTTTCCCACCTGTATTGTAAAATCCTACTCCTCTGACTTACACATTCAGTCAACACACGGCGACAGTGCACCTTTACAGGCCAGACCTGTGTGCGCAGCGCGGCCTGGCAATGAATGACACGCCTGGAGCCTGCCGTGGAACTTGTGCAATTACAGGAACATGATGATAGAAGAAGGCTGGTTGCCCACAGAGAGGTAGCATCAGGGGGAATTCATCTAGGCAGCTGAGCCCTCCAAGCTGTAGTGGTTTTAGAACGCATTGCAAAGGGCAGAGTGATCCCCACCTTGTCCTGCAGGGAGTGACGGGAGGGCCGGGATTCCACACTATGCCCGAGTCCTTCCCTGTCCAGCCTGATTAGCTCCCTGGTGTTGAATCTTTGCTCTGTATGTACTTGTCTGCTCTCCGCAAACTGGATTGTATGGGCTCTCCAGCTGGGCACACCCCCATCCCTTAACTCTTAAAGCTTCTTTCCTGGAGAGACCTGGAAAACTCTAGAACTGGATCTGCTTTCTCTCTGGCAGCTGGCAAGTGCTAAAACTGGTGTCTGGAGAAAGAACACAGAGTCCGTGGGATCTGGCTGCACCTCAAGAAGTGAACAGGGACTCTGATGAGCAGAGCAGCCCCTGCCTGGGTCCCAGCCTTTCCCTGCAGCCCTGCTGGTCCTGACAGCCTGACAGGGGCCTGGTGACCTCCACCAGCACCCCAGCTGATTTATGCACCCTTTCCTCCAAGCTTCTTAACTCCATCTGCCTTTCCTCTTTATTGACCGGACTGTGAAAAAACACACACCCGAGAACACACACAATGCAAATCACAGGATACATCTTTCAAGGATGCACCACCAAACAAGCTCCAAGTTGACGTGGCCTGGAGATGACGCTGCTGAATTTTTAGAACAAAATCGTGAGAAAGTGGATTTTCTTAGAGAAGAAACCAGCAAAGGGAAAGTCCTCATCTTTCCCACCCTACCATACCACAGTTCTTTCCAGAGAGGCTTGTAATTTGTACGGGAGCCAGAGGGACTGGCTGCTTCTTGCCACTGGAGGGCAGTCTGGAATCCTGAGACCAAGAGGGATCCAATTTGTTGGGCTTTTTTTTTTTTTCACCCAGAAACAGGATCCCAGTTAGCATCAGTAGACCATCTGGAAATCCATCCTCGAGAAGACAGTGATGACAAATAGGTTTTAGCATGAGTGCTCGGGACGAGGCAGGGCAGAGGGCAGAAGGGAACCAAAAGGCTTTAAGTTCTCCTGCAGGTGGAAAGAGGGAGCCTGGCTTTTGCTTGCCAGTGTTCAGAAGAAAAGGGGTTTAGTTAGCCCAGTAGTTTACAACTGGGGGTGATTTTTGTCTCTGCTCACAAGGACATTTAATGGTGTCTAAAGACACAGTTGATTGTTGCAACTGGGGTGGTGGTGGTGAGTGGAGACCAGGAAATCTGCTCATTATAATCATCCTATCATGCACAGAATGTTCCCCTAACCCTAATCCTAACCCTAACACCAACCCAGGCAAAGGCTGAGGACTCCCGAGTTGACCCAATAGTGATTTTTAGCACTACCCACTCAGTGGGCAGGAGGCCTACATTCCAGTTTTGTTCACAGCTTCGATTCTGCCTGGAATGGAGCTGTTCCTCAGGAAATGGTCTGGTTTTGCAGATGCTGTCATGGTTCCCAGAGGAAGAAATATCAGCCCTGCATCTTCACTGCAACCCCTTTATTCCCGTGTTATGCTGGAATTCCCCTGTAGCAGACTCTGTGACAAGCACTGGAGCACAAGTAGTTGATCTGGAGAGGAACCCCAGGAAACTGCTAGGGGGGTGGGGGACAGTTAGGGAAGGGGGAGACTCCAGTGTAAGCAGTGCGGTCAAATAAACTACCACAGTGGGCAGAGAGAACATGATCCCTTTGGGGAGTCCAGACCTCAGGGAAAAGGTGAGGGGGTCTGGCACCTCCCCGGCTCATCAGACACTGGTGGAGAGATGCTGACTGGGGAGATGCTGGGCCTTCACTCTCTGGCAATGTAGCCCGCCTTGCTAGCAGAGAGGTTCCAGCTGCAGAGAAAGTCCTCAGAGGTAGGCGTGTGCTGGCCAGCGGGCTACAGAGCCCGAGGGCACCTGGCACCTCACCCCGCAGCCCCGAGGATGTCAGAAGTCCTGTGTGAGGACCTCAGTTCCCTTTCTGACCATGCTGGGGTGCACCATGGTCCCTCAATGGGTGTCAAGCAGACATGAACACTGCCTCAGCCAGGACTCCGGTTTCTTGGTCCCTCGGATGCCACTGCAGTGTTAGCCAGCAACAAGCCTGACCACAAAGGCCAGGGAGCAGAGAAGGACTCACCCAAAAGCTAAGAAATTGTCAGCCTTGGGGCTCCTGGGTTCCTGGGCCCTGTGAGCGCCCTGGAGTTGATGATGCTCCATAGAGCTCTAAATCAGTGTCAGTCCACCCTTCATGTCCATATAAACCAATCTCCTAGGGCCTTGTGAAAAGGCAGACTCCGATTCAGTGGGTCTAAGGGGAGGTGGGCAATGCTGCACTTCCATTAGGCTCCCAGGTGATGCCCTTGCTGCTAGTTCACTGAACTCGGAGTGTTAGGTTGCAACCAGTAGACACATGTATGTAAACACCTCCATGTAAGCGTTCCTGGGAAATTGCCCAATGAGATCTGAGAAGAAGGGGTCTGTAGCTCTAAGGCTCCTTTTCACATTCTATATAAACTTTTACAAACCTAGTTTTCTCATTTTTTTCTTAAAGGACCCTACTTCCACCACCTCTTAATAAGCCTCTGTTCTCATAAAACTTGGATCTTCCTTTTCTAACAGCATTTTAAAGGGCTAGGATCTAGCTTGGACAGTCTGGTCCCCATGCATTTTGATCTGTATATCAGAAGTTCTGGAACTTTCTGCTTCCATTTCCTGCTCCATGATCTCAGACAGCTTCCAAAATTAGAGGCTCAGTAAAGCAAAGGAGGATGTGAGATAAGTGAGGAAAGGCATTTAGTAGATTAGGTAGCTGGTGGTGTGAATCCTGGAACTTAGGCCAATGAATCAGAAGGGGGGTCTGGCCCTTTCATCATCTTTCATGAGCTACTTTAAAACTCTGTACATTGTAGGTGTGAAATCAAATTTATGGTAAGACAAGGAAAAATTTAACATAAAATTTTTTCTCTGCCCTTTGGCCTCCTCTCTCACCTTTACTGCACACTGTGAATCTGCATTATGCATCAACCCAATCTACCCCCATCAGCAGAAACACCAGCTCAGTTACAAAAAGCAACATTCTCCGAGCATCAACAAAACAACCCTGTAAAGGATAACATTCCTTCTTGATCATGTAAAGGCCACAATGACCCAGGACCCACTTCTTACTAGACTGTATAAACTGTCAATAATATGTTATTTAATGTACAGCCCTCAGTCTCAAAAACTTAAATGACCTCTGATAGGTGGAACAGTTCTTGGAGCTTTCTGAGAGGTTGTTTATTTGGCACAGATAAATGTTTCCATTTCTTTTTTAGATCGATTGATTAATTTTTGTCAACACAGGAAACTGACCATATAAAGCAAATAAATTTTGCCTAGGGTAGATGCAACTGATCTCCACCTACCTCTGGAAGAGGAATATTTCATCCATTAGTAAGCCCATTTTGACATTTCTGACTACCTATGTATGGACCTGCTTTTTTTCATTCTTCTTTGAGGTAGTTGAAATAACTGATTTGTTTTTCACTGCTTAATGGGTTAAAGAAAATCCTGGATCTGTGGTCTGTTTATGTATATAAGGATCATTATTTTACCTTTCAAAAATATTTCCCTTTAACATGGTCCCCCTGCATGTACCCCCACCCTACCCACCCTGCAATCGACTGACAGTCTCTCCCTTCAGGATTCCTGAGAATAGAGAGAAAGATAATGACTCCCAGTTTCTTCTCCTCCTGGGAACTGGTGTTAGATCTCAGAGTACTGGTTCTCAGAGTGCCATGTCCTAGGATTCCCTGCTGAGCCCAGGACTCCCCATTTCCCTACGTTACCTGATGTCTCTTAGACCTGGTTTCATCGTTTGCCCTCTGGGCAGTATTCCCAGAAACTGTACTGAAAAGGTCCTGAGGATTAAATCTGCAACGACAGGTAAAATGCTGAGCATGAGATCTGGAATTAAATGAGTATCTGTTTGGCCACCATTGTTGAGGCTATATCTTATGTATGCTAGATATTTTCCACTTTCTGCCCTTATTCACTCTCCACCACACTTCCCTCTGCTGTGTGCCCCAGGAGACTGACCTTCTTCTTTTGCCTCTTATCAGTTTCTACCACTGGACCCTCCCTTCCCTTTCTGTAGTGGTCTTAGGTGGGCAGCATCCCTCAAATGCCACAGGTCCTGCCAGGCAGCCACTGCGGCCCCCAGGTCCCATAACTGCCCTTCCCCTGTCCCTCAGGCCTTCAGCGTGGTTCTAGGTCCATGTTCCTAGCCTTGTATGACTGCATCTCCACAGCCAGAAGTGTCCCTACACCTGCCCACTCCTTTAAAAATATTCCCTTTACTCCTCCAGTCACCCAGGCCAACAGTGCCATCTGTCACGACCCCAACACAGTGAATGCCATTTTTAATACTCCTGTGTATTCTTCTCTAAGTGAGCAATGCTCCTCTGAACTTGGTGGAAACAGAGTCAGAACCTTCGTACCTGTTTCATCTTAACTGTGAGTGCTTTGTGGGCAGGCCACCAATGTCCTACCCTGGAAGGCAACATTCCTATTCGCAGGTAACCGAAACATAGGCAAGGTCCAGAGAACGTTGCAAAATAGAATGCCTTTTTCTCTTCCTCCAGGCACTCTGCCTCAGGTGTCCAAGAGTCCCATTAGTTTCTCCCTCTCCTCTGATTCCCCCACTGTCCTTGTTTCTCTTGACTCTGACCTCCCTCTCGTCCCTGCTCCATCTCAGAGCAAGAATGGTGGGCCCTTGTGGCGGATCCCACACTTCTTGCAGAAAAGAGCCTCTTCAACTCTTATACACCTGTCTCTTGTGAGCTGCCTAACATCCATATGTTATGAGGCAGATGTCACTGGTTTATTGAAAAGCCTGGGTTCTATAAGGCTACAAGCGACTGTTACATTTTCTCCACTTACTACCTTCAAGTGTGCTGCCTAATCTCTCTTAGTGAAACAAATTCCCAAACTTTCCATTCGTTTGAGGGATTTAAAAGTCCAGTCCAAGTTCGTTTCAAGTTGCGACTGCCTATCCTGGTAAACTCTCACATCTTACCTCCCAGAAAATGCCTGGCTTTGACCCTCAGGGTCATGTAGCAAAGGGGTATGGTCCCACCTCAGCTTGTCCCCCTCCATCTCAGCCTTCCTCCTTTCTGCAGTGGGGCTTGAGAGGCAGGCTGGGGAAGAAGAGATAACTGTTTCTAAACTGGTGCTGTCCTTCCTATGTGAGGCTCTCTAGACTTCTCTGGCAATGCCTTCTGCTGGGCTGGCAGCCAGCACAGGCTTGCTTCCGGGGCAGATAACTAAGTTGTACCGGAAGCCCAGAAAGAGGGGACTCCCACCCCCATTTCCCTGACCTGAGCCATACCTCCTGGCTAGACACCTGCCAGATGCTTCCAGGGTAGATAAAGATGGCTATGGAGTTTCTGCTACAGCTTCCAGCAAAGGAGGAATCTCTTTGTTCTCCCCTTGAACCTGGGCTGATGGGATGCAATGGAAGGGGCATGGGTATGTGCTCAGTCACTTCAGTTTGTGACCTTATAGACTGCAGCCTGCTAGGCTCTTCTGTCCATGAGATTCTCCAGGCAAGAGTACTGGAGTGGGTTGCTGTGCCCTCCTCCAGAGGATCTTCCCCACCCAGGGATCAAACCCACGTCTCCTGCATTGGCAGGCAGATGCTTTACTGCTGAGCCACCAGAGAAGCTGTAGTAGAAGGGATATTCTGGGACTTCTCAGGCTAGGTCATAAGAAACCTTGCAGCTGCCACGAGGATCTCTTGGGACAGTCTCTGAGAGACCCAGCCCACCAGGTCTGACAATTCTGAGATCACTGTGCAGTCAAGGCGGAGTGCAGGCGCGCTGATCAACAGTCCCCACTGAGCTCAGCCTTCCAGTCATTCCCCCGAGTCAACAATCCAGTCCATCTACCAGCAGCTGCACACAACCAAGGGCCTTGGGCGACACCACAAGGGACGGAGGAATTCTCAGCAGAGCCCTGTCCAAATTCCTGACTCCTAAACTCATGACATATAATAAAATGGCTGTTGTTTTTAGCTGTTGCAATTTGGGGTGGCTTTTTCGCAGCAATAGGTAACCAAAACACCTCCCTCAGCTCCTGTCTTTGCTGCTGGAATAAAGCCTTGAGTGGGTCAGTGGCAAGATGGTCAAATCAAACCACATCTCTTGGTGTCTACATGACCCACTGCTGCTCTGTGGTTTTCTTTCTCTTTCCATCTCTCTCTCTGATTCTTCTCTCTCTGCTCAATTTTGGGGTGACCCTTCTGGAACTCATTTCATTGGCTTTGGGGATGAAGTACTAACCTTTCCATCCTCCATGGGGAGCGATGAGAGAGGCAGCCACGTTACCCCTCGGTTCCCATCAGTAAGAAATAACTCCAAATACATCTGGCTGATGACTGGGTGGAGGATGGGAGGTGTTGCCTGGTGGCAAACCAGTTCATCTGCTTCTTAATGATCTCCGAAGACAAGTTAGTTTAGTATCTCTTTGATACTTCTTTGCCTTCAATTTTGGGTCCCTGTTGATTAACTTTGAGGTTAAATAAATATAGCTTCTTTCTTTTCCACTTTAGGCTGGAAGTTGAGCAATGACAAAGGTGTAAGGCAGGCAGAGATCAAAATACCAGTTGTATTTCTGATAAAACTAGAGCAGATGACACATTGAGATCTCGCCAAAGGTCTTGCTAATACTGCAACCCAGAATTTGATGTATTTACCTAGCCAATCTCAGACAACCCTGGAAACGCATAGGTCCTTCTCCTCAGAGGCAGGGATTTATTGCTAAGAAACCCTCATAACCAAGAGAGCACGGGAATGCACACTTTGTGTAGATAGGCAGGTCCCCAAGGGGGGACAGACAGGGAAAGGGCGGGGCTACCATGCCTGGTCTGTCCCAAGCTTGTCACTCAATAAATTCTTCCTCTTCTAAATGAAGGAGCAGAAGGAAGTCAAGATTCTCCTCATTAAAAACAACAACGAAGTATTTTCTCCAACAGCTAGCTCTAAGGAAGCAAGTCATTCCCACTTGGTGTCCTGCTGTACATGTCTCTATTTCATTGCTCTGTGCTGTTGGATAGCTTGGCCTCCTGCTTGAGACCGGCCTCCATCCTGGCCCACATGCTCTGTGTTGGGGAGGTTGCCCCAGAAATGCACCCTGTGAGCAGGCCTCCTGTGCCCTTTGGGTTTTGGTTGGCTTTGGCCAATGGCAGGCAGTGGCAGGAGAATGAAAGATGGGAGGGGACTGAGGCTAGGGGTTTATCCCCTGGTTTCCCCATGCTGGTTCAATGAAGCTTGTCTGTCTAAGAAAGGCCACAACTCCCACCAGGCAGCCATCTCAAGGGTCACCTTCTCTGGGGACCTGAAACCATAGGTCATCTTTCCCTTCACAGCTACATGAGGTAAACAGCTCTGATTTGTGCCTGACTCATTATTTTCTCCCACCTCTTCCTGGCTTACTCAAACTATGCCCTCAGCTTTGTAGAGTCCCTTCATTAAACAATCCCCAGATTACCTTGTTTGAGTCAGTCATCTGTTTATTGTTAGAACGATGACTCTTACATCTCTTCCTGAAGACCGTCCTTGTCAGGGAAAAAGAGATCACCATTCTACCACACCAGCTGTTAGAATGCTGTGTCCTCTCATAATTCTTACGTAGAAATCCTGACCCCTGAAGTTATGGAATTGGGAGTTGAGGCCCTTGGGGGATGATGAGGTCATGAGGGCAGAACTCTCATGAGTGGGATAAGTGCCTTTATAAAAGAGACCCCTCTTAACCTGTGCCATGCTAGGACACAGGGAGAAGATGGCCGTCTAGTAACCAGGAAGTGTGATCTCACCAGAGAGTGAATCTGCTGGCACCCTGATCTTGAACTCCCAGCCCCCGGAACTGTGAGAAACAAATGCGTACTGTTTTGTTAGAGCAGTCTGAATGGACTATGACAGAAGCCTCATCTCGAAGCCCTCAGTGGGTCCATGCAGTTTAACATGCACTCTATTCCATACTTCCAAGACAGCAGCAGGCAAAATGATAATTAAGAATTCATTCCTAGGGGAACATACTTCATAACAGGTATTGACAGGAGTAGCCTCCAAATTTTGAAAAGTGAATGAAAGAAAGGTAACATAGTGGTTAGAACCTTGAGCTCCGGAGTCAAACAGTTTGACCTTGATTTCCAATAATCTGTGTGGCCTTGGACTTTTCCTCTCTCAACCTCCTCTCCCTCATCTTTACGGGGAACAATAGTTATAAAGATGAAATGAAGCAAAGCTTGGGTGCATAGCAAATACTCACCAAACACTAGCAAGAACCAGTTCATACAACTGAGCAGACACCAGGGGGTGAGTAAGGTTAAAATGTCACCCCAGCCCTATTCACCAAGCCAAGGGGTACCAAGCACCCTGTCCCAGGTACCTGGAAACTCCCAGTAAATAGTGGCTGCACTGGCTCAAAATGTCCTTTTGCAATAAATATGCCCTTTGTGAGTTGACACCAGAAGGCTTACAGATAAAAGGATTCTCCTTTCTATCAACCAAGGCTCTCAAAGTTCTTACCTGACCCCAACCCAGATCAAAGATAAGACAGAAGAAAATCAGTCAATGACAGAGGTATAACTGCTCCTTGGTGTCTTTTGCATGCATGTGTTAGAATGCGAAGAGATATTTGATCACAAGAGTTCCAATTTAGTGGTTTCTGAGAACTGGGCACCCCAGAAGCCCAGCTACAAGCATGGAAAAGGTTCTGAAACCAAGACTGATGGGTGAGCAGCTTTAATTACCCAAGGACTGTGTTAATGGCCCTTGGGGTATCTTATTGCAATTCTGACACTTGGGAACATGGCATTTTCCCATTAAAATGCCAATTATCCTTGAGCACTTCTGCAAATCCATCAACTGGAGGCTGCTGGGTTGTCGAGCGATGCGGTTTGATGGTTTGAAGCAAACCTATCAGATCAAGGGCATTTTATCTGGTAGTTCATGACTGCTCAGAGTGCTGTCCCACCCCTGCCTGCCCCCTCTCCCAATGAAACACACATATACACACACACACTCCACTAAGCAGAAAGATCAGAATCTCTATTTCCAAGTAGCCAGTGAAGAGGAAGTGTTCAGGAGCTGGGAATCAGCGAGAAAATCAAGATCTGGCAAAGAGCCCCCAAATGAAATTTTTTTTCATCTGGATAATTGAAAGCACGAGCTCAAACAGAAAACATATCTCACTGGGGAAATCAGTTGATTTATCTCATCTGACTACCAGGACAGAGCATCAGCTTGCAAAATACCTACTTCCCTACACGGCTTCCCTGCTGCAGATCGGTTACAACTAAAGGGTTTGCTAAAGCTGGAACGTGGGGCCTCAGTCGGAGGTGCTCTCCCAGGATACCTCCACCTTGTTCTGTACAGCGCTGGGTTTGCCTTGCTTCTGGAAGAATTGCTTATGCAGGGGTCATGCCCCAGTACACGGACCTTCTCGGGAAGGTGGTTATAGATTGATTTGGTCCTTAACTTCTTGAAACTATGTTTAAACTCAACTATAAATCTAAATGATTTATGTAGTAGAAGATTGAGTTTTGTTTTGTTTTCACCAGTTCGATTAAAGAATAGCAGTATGGTAGTCACTGGGGAGGCCTGGCTCTTGTGAGGCTGCTCTTCCCCAGGGCTTGCCCAAGGATCTCTGGCCACACTGACCCTCAGGAGGGGAACTGCACACATCAAATTCCTCAGGACCTCTTGCTGTCACCCTTGCCTTCAACACTTGGCTCTGGCTCTTTGAGTTGCTGCATTTTAAAATATATCCACAAAGTCTTCTATACTTTTCTTTTCAAAAGGTGGAGCCTAATGATCCTCCTTCTGAATGTGTTCCTAATGCAGTGACCTACTGTAATAAACTGCATATGGCGGATCTGACAGTATGTGCTAAGACTATGCCAGAAAAGAGGTTGTGGCTTGCTCCTCATTCTCTCTCTGGATAACTCACTGTGGGGGTAGCCAGCTGCCATGACATGAAGACGCACAAGCATCCCTAGAGAGAGGCCCACACAGTGAGGAACTAAGGCCACCTGTCCAAGGCCAGCGTGGTCTTCCAACAGTCTCAGGAGTGATTGGGATGGTGTGATGGTTTTGCCGTGTGTCAACTTGACTAGGGTGAACCACAGAATCTCCCTTTTTGTATGTTTCCAGGTAGGGTGGGCCACAAGGGAAATTCTCTGAGGCTTGGAGGGTAGAAGGGAGGCAGCAGCAGTTTTGAACCACACATGCTTTGTTGTTGGTGTGCTAATTCACCCTGTCAATGTGATGCAAGGGGCTAGGTCAGGTGTGTGTGTTTAGATGTGTCTCAGAAGGCCCTGGTTTCTACAGGATGTCCTCATCATCAGGATGAAGACAAGTTTCAGTCTGTCATTGTAGGGTTCTAGTTTGTGCCTGTGACTTTTTAGCCTGCTAGTGATCTTTCCACCTTGACTGCTGCTCTCTGGATTACAGACTCTGGCACCAGATGTGGAGAGAGCCTGATAACCAGCTGCTACAGCTCCCAGATAGATCTCTCTCCTGATGGCTCTGCTTGTCTGGTTGAGCACTGTCATATATACTGCACTGTCTCAGAAACTGCTCTGCCAGTCCCAATCAAGCCTTTAGATAACTGCAGCCCCAGCCAACAACTCAACTGATACCTCTTGAGAAGCTGAGCCAGAATCACCCAGGTATGCCACTTCCTAATTCCTAACCCAAAGAAACTGTTGGACAATAAATAAATGTTTATTATTTTAAGTACTAATATAGAGGTAATTTTTATGCAGTGATAGATGAACTAGGCACATCATCATAGATGCCCTGTTGGATCACACCCCTATGATGTTGCTTTTTTTTTAATTTCAATATCCTATTTATTCCTTTTAAAGCATTGATCACAACCTGAAATTATTTTGTGGACTTACATGCTTGCTTATTTCTCATCTGGCTTTCCCACTAGAATGTCACCCTCATAGCGACAGGCACCTTCTCTTTCTTGTCCACCTATATCCCCAGTACTTAGTTAGTCTAACTCCATTTCTTACTAGCCATGAAACTTAGGGGAAATTGCTCTCAGGGTCTCAAATTCTTCAGCTATCAAATGGGATGATGATAACTGTATCTACCTTGTTGGGCTATTGTGACTCTAAAATGAATGAATGCTTATAAAGAGTTTCAAACATTACCTTACACATGGTAAGTATGCAGGAAATATAAGCTGCTAGTATTTTAATATGATGGTAGAAATTCAATAACTATCAACTGAGGGACTAAATGAAGGAATTTATTGATCTCTTTGACCCATAATCTTAAGCATCCAAGACATACTGAGAAAGTCCCAAAGGCCTCTGGACAGTTAAAACAGATGTCCCAAAGGCTAGTAGCAAAGCCCATCTAATTAACTTATAGGCAAGCTTTTAGGCCATTACTCAGAACCTAATTACTTAATAGTCTTAGCAGATATTTATTAATCACCTAACATATGCACACATTGTGCTAGATGTTGGGGAAAGGGGACAGGAAGACACAGAGGTGAATTAAGCTCATTACCTTCTCTTAAAAGACCATGCTGTCTCGAAGGGAGACAGACACAAGAGCCACCTATCACACAACTACAAGGCAGTAAGCAAGGCGAGTAGGGGTGGAAGAGAGCAAGGCTGACTATCAAGGTGGCCAGACTCAATTAGTCACAATTAGAACATGCATAACAAGCTTAATTATCTGGTTTCCTAGCCCATAATGAATTAGAGATAGCATATTAGAAGAGAAAAAAGGAGGGGTTATGGCTAGAGGCAGGTAACGGCGAAAAGTGATAACTAACAGGAATAAAGAATCATAATTTTAAAAACACTGAAAGCAGAAAGTAGATAAAGCACATTAGTTTAAGTCCATTTAGTTAGGGGTAACTGCTGCCTAAGAGATGAGAGGCAGTATAGCACTGTAGTTAATGGATTCTGGAGCCAGACTGCCTGGGTTGGAACTACAGCCCTATCACTTCCTATCACGTGGGCAAGCTGCTCAACTTTTCTGTGACTCACTTTCCTCATCTATAAAATGAACATAATAAGGCAGAGCTTCTTCATAAAGTTGTAAGAATTAAATGCGCTATTATTTGAAAAGTGCTTTAAAGAGTTTCTGGTACATGACAATTCTGAGAACCTGTAACAGTCAAGATTGGCTGGCTTGTTGCAGTAACAATCTCCCAAATCTGAGCAACTTAAAATAATGAAGGCTTATTGTTCACTCATATGTCCATCATTGGTAGGCAGAAGATTCTACTCTGAATCACAATTACCTTCATTCTAGGATCCAGGCTCACATAGGAGCCACCATCTGTTACAATGTCTGTTGCCACAGCAAAAGGAAATGAGCACCTTCCTGGATGTTTTACTGAACACCGATTATTTAACCTAGAAGTGACATGCTATCTGGCTCACAGCTCATTGGCCAGTACTGGTCTCATTCCCCTGTCCTTCCATGTGCCCAGAATGGGGATGGTCGAAATGCTTGTCTAACAGCATAAATCATTACCAAAGGGTCTGTCTGTTTTAAGACATCTCACAGTCAGGGCTGGGCCACAGAGTTTAAAAACTGTAATAAACCCAAGAGCTTGTTTTGAGAAAGTGAAATCAAGATTCACAGGGATTTCATGTTTCTCAGTAAGAGCATCACTGGAGTTTGGTGGCTTGAGGACAAGAGTGGTATTATATGAGACCATTTGCTCATTTGTGGGACTCCTGGGTGCACTGGAAGGCCCCTAATGCCTGCTCACTAAATGCCATCAGTGTCCCCCGTCCAACTCTCTGTGACAATCAATACTCCCCTAATTTATTTCCTAGCACTCTTGTGAGGTAGAGGGGAGCTATACCCTTCCTTGCTTAAGAATCGCTAGCGAATGCTTGACTTTGCGGTATTAGTTACAGCCAGAGCTGGTTCCCAACCTTAGCTTCTTACTCCTCGGTGAGTAATCAGGACCCTGAATCCTGTCCATTATAGTTTGTTATTGAGAATTAGAGATCAGTGGATGCGTGGTCCTTGACACTGTGAGCTGGGCCAGTGACTGAACTATGATTTGCCTGTCCCTCAGGAAATCTCAGTCAGTTTTGCCCTTAGATTCCAGGAGATACCACTGTACTGTTCCATTAATTCCCCATTTTGCTTAAGGTAGTCTGTGCAGGTTTCTGTCACTTACTACCAAATTATTTCTGACTTGGACACATACCTCTTAGAAACATTTCTTTCAAATATGATTAAACATTTTAAACGTGTTGCTTGCAAGGATAAGATTCATTTAGTTGAACAATTTACTTTTGGGGAGTCCTTCCTTTTTCTACTGAGTGGATCACTGAACTATGGATGTGTGGTTATGTATGCAAAAACCAGTCAGGGGTGTGTGATGTGTATGCTGCTAAGGAACAGCAAGGAAATAGCCTCAGGGGGGTTTTGAGAAGGGGCGGGGCAGAGGGTCAGCTGCGGGATTAGTGTCTTCATGTCCCACCCCAAATGAGCACATAAAACAAACGTGAGATAGTGCATCTCGCTGTGCTGCGACAGGGTGAGTCATTTAACGATTTTCCCTTCTGCTAATGGATAGCGTTTCTTTCAAGCTCCAGAGAGAAACTGACATGATTCATAAAACAGAAAAATAAGATGATATTAAACCTAATACAAGTGTGCAAACCAAATCTATAAGATATTTTGAAAGTCAGAGATCTGGCTGAAGCATTATAATCATCCAGTACAAGGATGAGGTTTCCTGCAAAGGTTTATTTGATCCCCATGAATGATCAGCAATTATCCAAACAGCTCTGCTCTGTCCCTCTGGTGTGTCGGCTCACTCAATTTGGATTTCACAGAAAGTAAATGGGGGTCACTGCGTGTTCAGTCACTAATCGCTCCAACACTCTGTAGCTATGGGCACTGCACACTTTGGCCAGGTAGAGGTGATCAAAATTAAAACTTGAAAGAAGCTAAGTGTGATTCTTTGTGGCAAAAAAACCCAAAGTGTATTCTATTCAATGAGCAATGTTTTAGGTAAAATGAAATCACTTAAAAGTTGTTTGATAATAATAACACACAAAATGGAGTGTGTGTGTTTATTTGGAGCTGGACACTAAGATGAAAACTCTCTGATGTATTTCACAATGTTTGTTCTCATAAAATGCCAAGGAATGCTCACATGCATCGTACAGATGAGCAAACAGGGCCCCAGGGACGGCCTCCCTTGTTCTAGGTCCCATGGCTGACAAGGGATGGAGTCAGCATACACTTCTGTATATTGTAATGGTATTCTGTGTAAAAGGAAAATGGCTAAGGAAGCATCCTATGGAACTAGTCTACCCGGGTTCAGAGTTGGGCTCTGAAAGTTACTAGCTGAGTGATCTTAACTTAGTTGATCAGAACTCATGGTGTTCACATTTCATTTTCTGAAAAATAGATTAAAAAATGGTACCAGATTACAGCTAGCTAGTGGGCAGCTGCGGTATAGCGCTAGGAGCTCAGTTTGATGTTCTGTGATGACCTAGGTGGGTGGGATAGAAGTGGGTAGGAGGGAGGTCCAAGAGTGAAGGGATATGTGTACACATAGAGCTAATTCACTCTGTTGTACAGCAGAAATTAACACAAGACTATAAAGAACTTACAAGAGTGTTGAGTGCCAAGTAAATGCTCAAAAAATTTAATTCTTATCCAGAGTCCCTTCTTTCCTACAGAAATTGCATATCAAGCACCCTGTACAGATTTTGAACTCACAGGAACAGATCATCTCATTGTGACCTGGCCACTATTAAAGAAAAAAATTATTCTGGTACTTGTTAAAAGTGCTAAGAAAGACACTATTTAGGGGAAATACCATACTGGGGCTTTGCAGTAAGGGAGGGAGGTTGGTTCCACTCTGAACACAGCAAGAAAAAGTAGGGATTTATAACCAAGGAGGAAGGTGAAAGATGTCAGCAGATGGAAAATGACTAAGAGGATGGGGCCACTCTTTGCTAAACTGACACAACAGGATTCTTCCTGAAGGCAGGCACCCACCTTGGGGGTGGAAGTGGGTAAGAGAGTCTACCAAAATTGACTTAACAGGATTGTGGCTAAATTTGAGCTTGTGAGGACATGCTCAAGGACGGGGTCTACTTGAAACAATACTCAGAACAGCCTGACTAGACTTTGGTCAAAGAGCATCTTTGTCCCCACCCACCAGAGTATGACCTGACAGCCCTCACTCATGACCACATGGCTCTCCTGCCCCCTCCCACCCTAGAGCATCCCTCTTGCTGCTGAGACGTGAGATGCTTCTGTACCACAATATATGCAACACCCCTGAAAGTGTGTACTGGGGAAGGTTAACACCCTATGGAAAAACCGTTTGATGAGTGGGGGACAGGCGCTCAAAGATAAATTCTTCTCCCATCCTCTTGACCAGCACTTTGGCCTGAGAAGTTAACACGGTCTCTCTGAGGACGGTGACCAGAGGTGAAGCAATTGGTTGTTCTTTGTGCCAACCTGGTTTATACATTTCCTATTTGCTGTCATTCATTCCCAGCCTCAGTCCCCTTTCCTCTCCCACCAGAATTCCTGGGCTTGCACTTCCCAATAAAATATTAGCATGTAATTATTTGCCTCAGGCTCCATTTTCTAGAGAATTTGGGCTAAGACAGTTAGCATCATGATTCCCACAGGAGACTGGGGTTCAAAGGATATTATGTTTGAAGACCTTCTTCCTCAGTAAAAACATTAGGTGAAGCAGGATTAAGTAAGGATTGATAGGCAGACCATGCCTGAGGCTGGCTGTATGTTAGAAGCCTTGTACATGGAGTCCCACTCTTGGGCTCTTAATATTTAGACGGTTGGGAAGGTAGAGTCCATTTCCTGGACAATCTGGCTTCTAGGTTAACACACCTGGCTATGGCCAACCACACCATGAAAGGCCACAGGATGACGCAAGCTGTCTCCATGGTAACCACCAGTCCATGGATGGACTATATTGATGTCCACAAGGAATGATCTCCTCTGTAGTTTCCCTCTTTTTCATTCTCATTGGTCTCTGAACCCCTGTGACTAGCTGAATACCTCCCAACTTTGTCCTAGATTGCTGTGGACCAGGACCCTGAAAGGGAAGGAGTTACGCATGCATCCTTTTTGGTACTATGATGTAATAAGAAACAAATATTTTGGTTTTCATCCCTGGCTCCTGGTCCGAGCTCTTTAAACCTATGCAATTTCCTAAGTGATAAAGATGCTAGGAACATCTTTTGTTCTAATACTCGGTCTTTGTCTCTAGTTTCTGATACAGAGTACCCAAATCCCTTGGAATTTCCCGGGCGCATCTTTTGTTTTCACAAGGCAACCCTTGATGTTCTCTTAGATAGCTTCTGGATGGGGACTGATTAACTGGAAACTCCAAGTCATGCTTAGAGGCTTGGAACTTTCAGCTCCATCCCCCATCCTCTGGAGAGGGAAGTGGGGCTGAAGATGGAGTTAATAATCAGTCATGCCTATGTGATAAAGCCTCCGGAAAAATCCCTAAAGGATGGAGTTTGAAGAGCTTCTGTGTTGGTGAACATTTCACATGCCCAGAGGATGCATAACCTCAACTCAATGGGAACAAAAGCTCCTGTGCTTGGGACCCCTCCCAGCCCTTGTCCTGTGTGCCTCTTCATCTAGCTGTTCATCTTCATCCTTTATCATATCCTTTGTTTATAATAAACTGGTAAATATAAGGCTTTCCCTGAATCCTCTGGGCCATTACAACAACTTATTGAATATGAGGAAGAGATCATGGAACCCATGATGTGAAGCCAAGTCAGATGGAAACATGGATACCCTGGGGGCCTATTACTTGCAACTGGCATCTGAGGTGGAAGACAGTCTTATGAGATGGAGCCCTCAATCTATGGGATTTTATGCCATTTTCAAGGAGACAGTGTCAAACTGAATTGAACCATAAGACACTCAGATGATGATGGAGAATTGGTTGGTGTGGTCCACACATTTGATGTCAGAAGTGTTCAGTAGGCAGAAGAATAGAGTTTTTCTTTTCACCCCCAATTGTATGCTAACATATGCAGCTCTATTCCAGGACTCACTTAAATCATGAAGTATCAAAATGAGTGCAGCACTTCATGTCTTTCCGCAGATTCTCCGGGACTTCAAAGTTCACTCAGATGGTATCTATAGTGTCAGTGCTGTGCTTCCCCTACACAAGGCATGCATATAACCTTTCACAAAAGTGTTTCATTTTGAATCAAACCTTGTTAAATAATTATTACACTCAATTTACAAAGGAGGAAAATGAGGTTGAGAGAGAGAACAAACTTGCCGGAATCTCACAGTTAGCTGAATCAGGCTTTGGATCCAGGACTTTGTAACTGCAAAGCCCACAGTCACGGGCACTGAGCCCACCTAAATACTGTTGGTTCTTAGACCGTTCATGCCTGAGGCGTCTTCTGTGAGTACCTGTGATTCTGCTTAAGGGACTTGTCTCCCAGAACATGGCTTAGACTGTAAGCGCTAGGGGAGGAGATAGTCCTAAGAGCAGCCGTCAGCTAATGATGACTTAGAGGATAAACACCCAGCTCCTCGCCCCTTGGGGGGCTTAACTCTGAAGTGTGTTCTACACAGTCCTCTCAAGTCCCAGCAGGACTGAGACCCAGTTGGCCACAGTGATAGGGTGATCAGTAACAAATGTGATAGCTTCCTTTGTTCTCTGTCTCATTTCCCCGTTTCCCCAGTGGGATCCTCTCCCAAAGAAACACCTTGTACTTAAATCCTTCTCTCAGAGTCTCTTCCAGGGGGTGGTGTGTGTGTGTGTAGGATGCGTAAGACAGCCCCTGCGGGAATGTGGTTCCTCCTTCAAGAAGAAATCATAATATTCTTAAAGAGAACACACATGAAAAAGAGAGAAAAAACCAAGACTATCTCCTGAAGACAGAACTGTGCTGAACTGTGTATGAAAGTATCAGGGAGAAAAAACATCTCTCTGCCCTCTTAGGTTTTGTCCTTGGGGGCTTACAAATTAAATAGACAAACGACAGATTAGCAAGAGAAAAGACAGAGCTAATCACGGACAGAGAAATTCATAGACAAATGTGATTCAGTGGTGTGGTTAGAGTTTGAGGCTTATATACTATCTTAATAGGGAAAGAGGAGGCAGAGCAGGGCACTAACTGGAAAACAAATGGCTTTGCAAAAGGGCAAACTGGCCATTAGGAGAATAGATGGGACTAGAATAGATTGTTGTTTTGTGACAATCTCTTTTCCATGTGGTGTGGAAACTTCTGTCTCCAGTAATAAGAATTAAACTTCCCTGGTAGCTCCTGGCGAGGGGACTTTCAACAACTTTCATGTATTTGGGGGAGACTCTGCTTTTAAGGAAGAAGGAAATTCAGGAACTCAAATGCTTTCTGCTCAAAATAATTTTTATGTCACAGTGGTATACTGTGGACTCCAAATGATAGGATGGGCCCTGATGGTACAGAGTTAAAGGTGGCTACATCTTATTTTGCCTGACCTTTTTGGATGATCTTGGATCCTTTCTCTTCTGCCACCAACTAGGAGGGTACAAGCAAAACCAGTTCCTGGACTCTGCACCATTCCTTTCCCCTCTCTGAGGTTTCTCCAGAAAAATCATAATCTTACAGCACATAGGGCTAGCTTTGCACAAAAGCAGAGTTTATTTCCCTATGGGAGGGCTTGTGGTCACTGACGTTTTACCACTGAGATCATCTCAGAAGTTTCAGCTTCAAATCCTTCAGTCATCTTAGTTCAGGGGGGGAAAACCTTCAATCACCAGGTGTTAATATAGCTGATAGCTCAGGTCTTAAGGCAGGAAACAGTATGTTTTGGGAATGATCTGTCATGTCTCTGTGTTTATTCCTCTAAGGTGTTTCTCACATGAGCTCCAAAAACACCCCTCAGGACTCAGATCAAAACAATATTGGCGGCATAGGTTCATGTGCCTGACTCACACAAGCTGAATGACTCATTATGTAAGGCACACCCTCTCCAAATTCCCGTGTCCACAACAGAGAAATAAATAAAGGGTCTCCTGGCTTGGCTATCCAGCATTCTACCCCTTTCTCAATTTGGGGGGTGGGTGTGTGTGTGTGTGGAAATAAAGAGTTACGTGGTGGGTTGAATGGTGACCCTCTAGAAAAATGTCCACCCAGAACCCGGCAATCGTGACTTTCTTTGGAGAACAGGTCCCTGTGAATATAATTCAGTTTGAAGATCAAAATCAGATCACCCTGAGTTTTCTGGGTGAGCCCTAAACTGAATGACAACTGAAGAAAAGAAGACAGAAGAGGAGATCATGAGAAAAATAAAAGGTTGAAGTAATGTGGCCGCCACACAAGGAATGGCAGGATCTATAGGAAGCTGGGAGAGGCAGGAAACAGAATCCCCCACAGGGAGTGCAGCGCTGCTGACACCTAGATCTCAAACTTCTGGCTGCCAGGCAGTGAGTTGATAGATTTCTGTTGTTTCAAGCCACTTTCACTTTTGTGGTCATCAGTTACCGCAGCCACTGGAAATGAATACAAGTTGCTAAATAACTTCTGGCACTAGAAATGAGGGCTCTAACCATAGTTCATTTTCATAACAGTACATTATTAAACTAAAGCTTAATGATGCCCTATTTCACAGATAAGGAAACTGAGAAACAAGAATGTAAGTGACTTTCCCAAGTACACTTAAGGAAATGGCAGGGTTGGGATTCAAATCCGGGTCATCTGATCCCAGGGCTCGCTGTTTAAATGTGTTCTCCAGTTCCAAGTGGAATTACAGGCAAAATCTGCAAACTCCCCTGCCCCACACAGCATTAGCTGGAGCAGGGTTCCTCCCCTGCCAGGACGACTACGTGCCTGATGTGGCTGGGCTAGTTGGACTCCAGCTTAGCAGGGTGTGAGGCAGAGTCACAGGTGGCTGGTTCATCCATGGCAGTGAGTGGTAGTGTCCCAGACAGATGCTTCCTGTTAAAATCCATTGTACGTCTTCCTGTTGACTGACCTACTGGAACTGCCTTGGTGTCTGCCCATTTTGTAATGTCCAAACCTCCAGTCCCCCATATCCTTCTGGATTCCTTTTCACTGAAGTGAGCCAGGGTTCATTTCTGTTGCCTGAAATCAAGAATCTGAGCGGCTCAGGAGAAGTGCAGGCACCTGGTGAAACCCATGAAGACCAGACATATCTGTGCAATGCCAGCTGGCCCTGTGCCCACTTGGAGCCTAGACTCAGCACTTAGGCAAATGCCTCTGCCCTAAATAAGTCCATTTTACAGCATATTATGTAGACGTTGCTGAGGGTCTCAAAGAAAGTGGGGAAGAACGTTTATAGCTCAGCGCAGACAAAACTTCATAAAACTCCTGGAAAAGCTTATCTATTTTCCCCCTGGGAATCTCATAAGAAGATGGCTATCCTGTCTCTCTGTGACCCCCCTACCACTCTGCACAGGTCCACCTGGCCCTCAGCTCACATTCCCTACTTAATAGACTAGTGCACTGGATCTAGCCTTTTAAAAACCAGTTCAATGAACATGTGTTTTTTCCTAACATAGTTGGATATTCAAGCTGTGTGGGACCCAGTTTATGGGCCTTCTCACATATACTCAGCTCCACCACTCTAACCTTCATTCTTCAGGCAACCTGAGCCAAAACATCTCCCAATAAAACAGGTATTTCTTGGATGATCAGGCATATGTTACACTAGAGAAAATAAAACTTTCCTCTCAATATTCGGTCAGGGAAGGGCCCACCTCCATGTGCCAGGCCCCCTGATCTTCATCCCCACAGCAGTCCCAGTTTCTCTTGGACAAAAAGCAAAGCTTTCACATGGTCTCCATCACACCTGCTCTGGGGTCCAGGACTGCCTTGACCCATGGAGACTCTGGCTCCTCGCACCATGTCTGAGCCCACAAGAAGTAGCACACTTTATGGTGTGGAATTTGACTTCCTCAGCAGCTACCTGGATGGGACAACACAACCCAGAAACACAGTAAGTCAATACCCTACAGGGCTATCCCTGACCAATGAGAGACATGGATGTGAAGGGGCCAGCATTCAAACTCCTGTACATGGCTCTCCTGATGGACTGCTCCAAAGACCAAGGATCCTACATCACCTATCGGCAGTGCCACCACGTGACCACCATGCTAGCTTTCCTTGTGACCCTGTGGCTGGCTCAGCCCTGCAGACCTGTATTTACTTTCCTTCCTTCTCTGTTTTATTTTTTTCCCCTCACTCTTGTGACCAGGGATTGCATTCCCCGTTAAGTACTGTCAGATACACATGGTCTCAGGCTCTATTTTCTATGGAATGAGAACTAAAATATCTCCTAAGAAAAACAGGTCTGTCTTTCTTGGGTACCAGGAAAGATTATGCTCTGAAGAAAATAATAAATTTCCCACCGTATTATACCAAGAAAGGGGCCCATATCTATATGGAGAACTTGAAGAACTTCTGAAAAATGCAATAATACAAGAGTAGATTCAAAGACTGACTTGATCCAAAAGCAAAGAAATAATGGAGTTGGAAAGAAAGGCAAAGAGTCTGTATGAATGAAGTCTGATCATGATCACCACTGTCAACATTGTCGTCATCATCACATCATCACCATCATCATCATCACCACCATGACCACCACTATTCCCATCATCATGGCTAATGCTTTATCAGAGCTTACCCTGTACTAGGCACTTTTCTGAGCACCATGTGTCAAGGCTCAAGACATACCCCGGAGGCCAGTATTATTATTCCCATCTAATAGGAGAAAAAACTGAGGTTTGGAGCTGTTAGTGAATCACCCATAATTACACAAGTAGGGAGTGGCAGAGTTGGGACCTGAAGGCAGGCAGTTAGCATCAGAGTCCAGCCTGCTAACACTACTGCCCCACATTCTCTTTCCCCTCCATCTCCTGTCAGTGACTTAGACATGAACAAACACAACCTCTGGAAGAACCCACCCTGACTCCTAATAATTCAAAGAGAGAACTATTCACTATTTTTAAAAAAAGAACAAAAAGAAATTAATATCTGTGGCAGTGGAAAGAGGACCTATCTGAAAAAATAAGCAACCGTCTTCTTATGGAAGATGAACATTTCGAAAACTAGGAAATTTTTATTAGTACTTTGAACACAACTCAGGATACATTATATCTATAAAGTAAAAGCAGATAGTCATAAAGGAAAAGCATAATTCAGTATCTTATAAAGATTGAATGGAGATGAAAATTATGGTTATCACATTCAAAAAACAGTATGTCAAAGATATTTCAATAAAGCTGTTACACAGACACACACCAGAAGCAGTGTCTTTCCTGGGATACTACAGAACACTGAAATCAGATAAATATGCTTAACAACTTCTTTAAACATTCTGCAGACCAGGTTTAAAAGGTTCAGTGACAGAGAAAAGAAGTATAAACAGTAAATCCATAATATCCAACATGCATATAATAGAACCCCAAGAAGGGACGAACAGGTCAGATCGTCTGGAAGTCAAGCTGAGGACCTGAGTTGTGCTCTAATCTATACACTACAACTCAGAGTGGACACTGTTCTACACCACAGAGTAGGATCCCAGTGAGGTTAGTGCATTGTAAAGGATGAGTCCCAAGGCTGCACCTCTTAAACTGACCTCCTGGCAGTGAAACTGAGGTCAATCTAGCAGTCTGTGAACCTTCTGTCTCTGTTCCATTGTAGAAGCAACTTGATTCTCTGGGAGGTGTGAGGACCTCGCAGGACACTCTGTTCCTGCTCTCAAAAAAGTTCCAATATACTGAGGGACTTGGTATACTCCTAGGATACGCAAGATGCTATATAAGGAAGATGGTCCTCACAGACCCAGGATTACACATTTCTGGCTTCTCTTTTCCCTGCCTGTCTTTCGGCAAACTGCTAAAATAGACTCTTTTCTCCACTTCCAAGTTTCCCTCAATGACATCAGTGCTAAATCTCTTAGATACTGTTCTGAATTAGCCAGATCACTTTAAATATGCTATTATGAAAACGAGAACTCATGGTTTGTTTACAATTATACTTAAACCTGTAAAGAATATAGCCTTGGGATCAGTCAGACCTGGGTTTGAGTCCTGGCTCTGTGTGACCTCTGCTAAGTGGCTTGACATCTCTGAAGGTCAGGTTTCCTCATCACGATAAGGAAACAGTAGTACAGTAGCATAGTGTTTCTCTAACTTCACTGTGCCGGGGACACAGACAGTGATTTAGTGCTGAGGGGGTGTCTGCAGTTCTGACAAGCTCCCAGGTCCTGCTACTGCTGCTCTGGAGCACAGGGGTTGGCAGTCTGTGGCCTTCACCCCAAGGTTGGTCAACTCACAGGCTAAGGATGCTTTTCACATTTTTAAAGTTTCATCAAACAAATAAAAAAGAACATGTGACAAAGATGTACATGGCATGCAAAGACAGTAAAACATCTATTATCTGGTCCTTTATTTTTAAAAAAGTGGGCTGGCTCCTTCTGCTGTAAATGCTGTTCCTGGTGCTGCCCCATCCCTTGTACCTTTGCCCATCTGAGTTCACCAACAGCTGCAAGCAAAGGATTTTCCCAGCATGCTGACATCTTCCCACCTCAAGTACCTGAGCTCACCCTTCTCTGCCTGAAGGCCTTTGAAGGTGTCATGAGAGTTTTATTAAGGGTATGGATGTCTAACTGGAGGTAGAGGAGGATTAATGCCTAGGAGTGACCACAGTCAATAGACAAGGGAGTCTGACAGGTGTTTGGATTTGACATTCGTGGATTCCCAGAACAACCCCATGTGACTGAGTGTCCATGGTCCACAGCAGGGACCTGCTTCTTAAGGCATCCTTCATTGGTTTTAACCTTTATCTCCCTTTTGACTCTCTGGAGCCAGATTGCACTGATTTATGAGAGGCACGGGTGCATCTCCTCCCAGCTCTGTGTTTTGTGATGTCATCACGGCAACCTGAAATTGGCCCTGGTGGCATATTTACACCACGGTGATCACCCAGTGCTACAAATCAAGTGGTGGTTGTTTTTGTTGGAGAGCTGGTTGATAAACACTTACTAACCTACCACTTCCTCACTTGTTCTTCCTGGAATCTCTGCACAAATAAATAAATCCCTGTCTCCAAGTTCTGACTGCAGGTCAGCTTTAAACAGAACCCAAAGAGAAGTACCTACCCATTTCATCATTTTGGCATAAGAGAAAAACATTTGCGATCACATTTGAGAAGCACAAGTCTTGGTACATGATAGTCAATAAATGTCAGTTTCTTCCTCTCCCCTCCCTCTCCCTTAGCAAAGGGGAGCCCTGCCAGTGTTTCCCAGGACACCTGCACTATAAGCTTTCTTGTCAATGGCAGCTCCAGCTCACAGTACCATCTGGAGGTTCTGGGATGACTTCCTTGGCATGTATACACACACACACACACACACACACACACACACACACAACCACACACAATGGGTAACAGGAGATGGCCTGAAACTTTAATTGGCATCAAGAAGGAAGCATATCCATTGCAACCACATGAAACTGAAAACACGTGTGCAAGGCAAGAATGATGGCACCGGCATGCTTGGCCACTGTGACTAACATGATGGAAACGATGTCCCTTGTGTGGAATCTGGGATGTACACCAGGGCTGGGACGCTGTGGCTCTTTCAGGTGCTGTGCACTAGAGTTGCAACTCCGAGCAGAGAGAGGAAAAGATGAGAGCCAGAGAGGCACAAAGGAGAGGGAGACAGACAGACAGACAGAGAGGAAAATGTATGTACAGAAAAAGACTGGCTTGGAAGAAAGTGTAGGTACCACCCAAAAGCCATTTCCCCTTCCTGCTTAGCAACAGACCCAAGTTTTAGTATAGTCGATGGATCACATTAACAAACTTCCCTTGTAGTTGGGTGTGGCCCTCATTCTGGTAAAAGAACTAAAGAGTGGCAGTTTTCAGTGTGACTTTCAGGAGGGTCCCTTAAAGGATGCTGACTTATTTGAGGCTATTTTGTCCTCCCCTGTTTTTTCCTGGAATTTGGTTGTGACAGCTGAAGCTCCAGCAGCCCTCTAGGATGGTGAGTTGACCTATAGGACGGAAGCCCGTGCTGAGGACGATGGAGCAGAAAGATAGAAGGAACCTGGTTTCCCGATGACAATGTCGCTGACCCTGGAATGCTACCTCAGCATTTCTCAGCAGAAGAGAGAAAATGATTTCTTTCTTGTTTTTGCCCCTGATATTTTGAGGGTTTTGTTGGTTACATGTGACTTACCTAAACCAAACTAATTCAGGAGATGGGATGATAAAAGGAGGTGACAGAAATAGGAAAGTAGAAAGAGAAGAGGAAGATAAGACATATGGAGTAAGGCTCAGACTGCAAAACCAGGTCAAAGAAATAAACCTCCCTTTGTTTTGAATTAGCTCCTTAAGCCTTCGGGAGCTCCTATCCCACAATGGGACAGAAACTTAATTTCTGTCACTTCAGAGTCTGCGCCTTCTTGTGCGGAACTGCCTCTGAGTTTCCCAGAATGAGGTCTGTGTGCAGAATGAGATGCTGTCCTCTCTCCACCTCCACCCTGCCATCTGCTGACTCGCCCCGACATACCTGGCGGAGGGGCTGCCGGCCGCTCTATCTCCTCCTCAGAGACTGTCGGGCCCCTGTTCTCCAGCCGTGGAATTACGCAGGCCCGTGGCATCCTTGGGTCCTTGCCATGGCCCTGGATTCTCCCCAGAGGGAGGTACAATCCTCTTTTCAGGTTCTCTGAATCAACACAGGGATCCTGCCATTTCCCCACCCCTCTCTGGTGGGGAGGTCAGGAATACCCACCACCTGAGCCTCCTTCTCTTTCTCTCTGGTTCTGACACGTCCAGGCTACAGGAACTTTAGAAGCAGCAGTGGGACAAAACAAACAAGACAATCTCTCTCTTTTACTTTATATAATGCCAAATTTTAAAATATGTATGGCTTTTGAAACACAAACGCCTCAGAATTACCTGCCTTGTCCTCCACATAACCTATCTTCTTTCCTTGTCTCGGGACAAGGGGAAAAATAAAAGACAAGAGGTGGCTGTGCTGTCCAAAGTGGGGAAAAGGGTGGGAAGTCTCAGGAAAGACTACAGAGCGGCAGTATTAGTTTATCTCTCAAAATGCCTTACCGCCTAGAGAAGATGGGAAAGAGAGGCCAGGAGGAAAGTGGAACAGCCCGAGAGTCTCTCTTGCAGCAGGTCTGTGTGGCCAATGGCAGCAGGATGTGGTGAAGAACCCAGGGTGGTACTGTCAGTAACCAACTCCAGATGGGGGGCCCATGGGTCTGCTCTGCCTTCCCTTGATGCCAAAACCCACAGCAGAGACTTCATCACTCTACATGCGAGGAGGCTGATCCCGAGCTCTCCTTCAGGCACTGCGGAAAGGAGCACACTTTCAAGGATGCCCAGAGAACAAAGGGAATCTGGGCTCCCAGAAAAAGCGGGTCACGGCCAGATGTTCTAGACCCTTTAACCAGGCAAGGGGTCCCATCTGGGAACTTGGCTCACTCAGGAGAGGAGCACTCCTTGGGGGTGGAGTAACTTTCTCCTGATACTCCGGAGTCAAGGAAGCCAGCGTTTGGGCAACATCAAAGTAAGTGATGTCTGATGACTTCAGGAACCATCAGCCCCTGCTGAAACAACTAGGTAAAAGTTTGCTGGTGAAGAGCTATTCACCTCATCTCATATTATGATTTTCATGTGGTCTCCAAGGCTCTTTCCACAGAACTTGTATTATCAGTACATATAAAGAGGAAAATGGTCATTTAAGGTAAAGAAATCGGGCACACTGCCCCTTAATCAAGGCTGGCAAACTTAATGTCACCAATTATGGGACAAAAGGACACTGTGTGCCTTCTGATGGGATGCATTGAGAAAAACCACATCACTTTTGTGACATTTGTGCCAAAAATATATAACCTGAACCTAATTGTGAGGCAACATCGGACAATGCCAAATGGAGGGATTTTCTATAAACATAGCATGAGCCTTTCCCCCTGAGAAACGTCAAGATCTTGAGAGTTAAGGGAACACTAAGGAACTGCTCCCAACAGATGAGGACTGAAGGCATGACATTCAAAAGCAATGGGGGATCTTGGATTTGATCTGAGACCAGCGAGGAATGGAGGTTTATAAAGGACAATATAGAGGGGGTCTGGATGCCATGGGGCAGACATCTCCATGTTAATTTTCTGATTTTGGAAATTGTATCTACTTATAAGGAGACAGTTCTTAGGAAATAAACACTAAATATTTAGTGATAAAGGAATACTCATTCCTTTTCTGTCTTTCCCCTATTCCTCCTTTTCCTTCTCCTCCTCTCTTCCCTCTATTCCCCTCCCCTTTTCCCTCTCTCCTCCCTCCCCCCTTCTCCTCTCTCCATCGCTCACCCATCTCCCTTCCTCCTCCCTCTCTCCCTTCCTTCTTCACAGCCCACCAACCTCTGAAGCAAATGTAGTAAAATGCTCATCAGTGGGAAATCTGGGTGAAGGATATATATATGTATATATACACATAGATACATATATATGCATATAAATATGTGTATTGTGTATATATATATGCATTATTCCTATAGGTTTTCTATAAATCTGAATTCATTTCAAAATAAAAAGTTAACACCTCAGCCCCCACCCAAAAAAGATCTGAGGAGCAAGCGGACCACCAAGGGAGGAGCCCTGAGTGCTTCCTACAGGTCAAAGGCCAGACCTGAAAGGGGTTTTAAGGACATGAAGCCTGACCCTTTTCTTTCTCCTCTAAAACCCTGAGATGCCACAGATGGGCAGCTACTTAGCTTTGTAGAATCCCCAGCCCAGGTCTCAGCCCTGTGCCCCTTGCCTTCCTACATTGAATCCCAACCTTGCCACTTCATGGCTGAGAGAACTTGAGCTCCTTACCCTTTCAAGCCTCCAGTTTTCTCACCTGGCAAGTGAAAGGCTAGGAAGACCGCGTGGGGAGAAAAATAGTATGCACAGGACTTAGCATGGGACTGGCTTGCTAAGCACTCCATCAATGTCAACTGTTACTACTGGTTTTGTTGTTATTATTTGACTCACTGGCCTGGATTTACAAAGAAGGAAGTGGACCTAGGTTAGCTGTCAGAAGCTGCCAGCTTCCAGAGAAAGAAAACATAAGGGAAAGGTTTTTTTAAGCAAAGTAAAGATATAATCTCCTGTAACAGGAAGTCTGGTTGTGAGATAGCTCCCGGGAGCCGGGGTTCATCAAATGACTGGATGATGTCATCAGGATACAGATCTTTTCCCACTAGCTACTCTGCCAGTCTCCGCTCAGCCTTGGGATGGGTCCTCTCAGTATCTCAGGATCCCTTTCACATAATATATAAATAAAATGCATCATATGTAAACAAGAAGACAGGAAAAGAAAGGGCCTCTTTTTGTCTCATTTTTTAAGTTTGAGAGAGAAATTCCTAGAGTCTCATGAGATATCCTCTCATATCTCTGTTCAGAATAAACAGATAAACTCTATTCACATGTAAAATCAACCTTATCAGAGGAGTATCAAATTAGCATGTATGTAAGTAAGAATTACACTTGATTGAAAGTAATGGAAAATCTCATATAACTGTGACTACATTATATAGAAGTTAACTTTCACATTTGGAGTCTGGCTACTCTGCCCAGAACTCTCTGGCACCTCTAGCCTCAGGAACCCGGGCTTTTTCTCATCTTATGCTTCTCTGTGCATGTTTCAATTCCAGTTGCTTCATACCCCAAGATGGCTGCACCAGCTCCAGTCCTCTAGTCCTCATTCCAGCACAGAAGAAGGCAAAAAGGGAGCAGAAAAACAAAATCCCTTTCTATAAAGGATGCTTACTTCTAGAAACTGTACACATCACATCAACTTAATTCCATTGGGCAAAACTCAGTCACATGGCCTTATTTAGCTGTAACAGAGTCTGAGAAACATCTTAGCTCTGCACTGCTATGGGCCAAGCTAAAAATTTAGCAGAGATGTCTACTACTATAGAAAAGGATGGGGTGGGGAAACCTTGATGAATATTGGCCACCAATTTATGCCACACTATGACTCCAACACAGGACTAAGGAGGACCCAGCCCCCTTGAAGCTATGGGTGCCTCAAACCTGTACAAAATCAGGGTGCTGCTAACAGGGCAAGGTGGAGAATGGGGTTGGCTAGGAAACAGCAGGTTCCTGAGACTAGGAAATGCCTATCACTCCTTAGCAGGTTACCCATCAACAGAAACGAGCAAGCCCAGCTTTAAAAAGAGAGCAAGGATTCCTTTTGACCTTTTCAAGGTACCACAGCTTCCTCCTACCTTCTTCCTTTCCTTTCCCCTCTAGAATAAAATCTGCAAACCATGCTGTAGGCATTTGCCTTGCTCATGAGTCAGGCACATGGTTTTTGTGTTCAGTGAGTGCCTGAATCACTTGCAAGACTTGGAGCACAGAACATTCCATCTCCATCAGAGCTCCTTGGGGGAGGAGGTGATATTATCCTAAAAGTCATTTGTATTGTACTCATCCACCCTCCTTTGCCAAAATGATTCATTCTTAATCCTCACAATCATTCTTACAAGAATAGCACTGCATGTGTGTGGGAGGGGGATTCTTTACCTCTCTCAAAGCTTGACAACTGTGGATCTGTTTATATTATTTCTAGAATTCGGAATGAACTGAATCACTGGGATAATAGAAACTGAGATTCCACGATGACAGACATCTGGAGGAGAGGGACACTGACTCAGTCAACCAGATGCTTTACCTGTGTAGTATTTATGTGTGGTTTATCGTGGGTTTTTCTTGAAGGATGCTCTGTCTGGCTGTTCCATCTTTAGAGAAGGCATTTATGATTTTTTCCCTCTGTTCAGTGTCCAATTTCTCAAGTTTTGTTTACAGAAACCATATTTCCCTTGGGAAAGCAATCCTCCTATGGATTCAGGCTATGCTGAGACTAACACCACCTTTGTCTTTAGGGAATACGTGTCACTCAGGCTGGTATCCTGAGCACAGTATCCCTTGTCCACTATGACTGGGTTCATAGTTGGTAGGATGACCAAAATTATCCAATGTAGTTCATTACCAGGGTTTTCTCAGAACAGCAGCAAAGACAGAGGCTCTGTTTTCTGCTTGACTTGGGTTTGAGAGGATGCAAATCTAGAACTGCTGGCACCCTTGATATGAAGAGAAGATACATCAAAGTAGGGGGGCTTCCTAGGCTTTGTGACCTGTTGGCATCTAGTACAACAACCATTCCCCAGCCATTTGCCATGTTAGCAAAACTCTGATTTTGTACAGAGGGAAGTAGAGCCAAGAGGTGTAGGGAGCTCTAGCCCTCAAGGCATATGTTGAGACCCTGGGTCTACCATACTTGAAGAGATGCTATTGGGATATTCCATTATGTAAGTGAATGAACTATTTTTGGTGTACTTGGGTTTCTGTTACTTGTAACAAAAATAGCTAAGAATTAATATAGTCATCTCAGTCATTGACAACCTCCTAGATTTGACATCTTGACACAGTCTGCTCTTCCTCAAATTCTTTCTTTCTCTTAACTTGAGTATCCTGCACTGAACTTAACCATGGGCATTATTCAAGGCTTGACTTTGGTTTTCTCATTTCATCTTTCTACAATCCCTTCTAAATGACCCATATCTTTTCATTACTTCAGATTTTACATCTAAACTGCTAGGCACTAAATAATACCGGCTACAATTTTTTAAAATTGTGAGGTGAGTAGATACCCACCCAGTAGGACAAATAAATGCCAAAAACAAAGAATGTCTTGATGTATGAAACTCAATGTTCCAAACAAATGAAACTTATGACAAGATAATTTGACATGGATCTGATGAAATACAAATGCATCATAGCATTGTATGGTATTAAAAAATTTATCCTGACACTTGTCAAAAATTATTCAGGACTGTTGCCATAGGTATCAAGACTATTGCAGTAGGGGAGAAATAGGACTGGGTGTGGATGGGAAATTATTAAGAGGAGACATCAACAGTAAGGTGATTTTTGCTGAACTGAATCAACATAATTCTTCCTGAAGGCAGGCTGAGATGAGCAGATATCAAGGGTTTATCTCTGTAAACTGAGTTAATAAGTTTCTTCCTAAAACTGGACTTGGAAGCTCAAACACAGGGCTCACAGACAAGGTCTAGTCTAAAAGAGGGCTCAGAAGAGCCTAACTCAAGTTTGGCCAAGGACGAAACTTTTGTCAATGGTACGCCAGATCACACGTAAATGGGGAGTCTTCAGAAAGGTGAAAGAATATAGCGGGAATTACCTTTACCAAACCATTTCTCTTTATTCATTTCTCCTTTATTACACTGCTTGTATCTCTGGTTTCATTTTACCCTCTTGTTATTCTTCTACATTGCCACTCACACACTATACCAGGCCACTGGATAACCTGTTCCCCTGGCCTCCTTTCCATCCCTTGGATTCTTCCCCACCTGAGACCTGTGTGTGTGGCCTCTTTCTGCCTGGAACTCCATCTCAGACATTTCACTTCTAATCATCCTTTGGTCTCTCCTTATATGAGAACTGGGGGTAAGGGAAGGAGGGCTTCCCCGACATATCTGCCTAGTGTACATCTCACAATCACATCATTTGGGAGAATCATATAAACTCTCCATCATCCTACTCACCATAGCTGCAATTTGCATTATTTGTGGCGATATTTGAATAATATGTCTCTTCCATTACATTTTAGGTTCTAGAAGGGCAGAGACAGTGTCTGTTTCTGCTTACCCTTGAATTTCACTGTCTGGCAGAGTCTCTGGCCCACATTGGACACTTCATATTCAGTTAATATTTACAAAATTAAATAGAACTGGGAGGAGAAAGGAGCTGGACAGAAGGAGGTAAAATGGTCATTGCCCCAAACCAAGTGCCTGGACCATCTCTGAATACCCCTGATTCAGAGAGTAGGGTTGAAGAAAGAACTAACCTAACTGAGTTTCCCAAGAAAGACTTCATGAGAGTTGGACCCCAGCAGAGCTGCCATAGGCCCCAGTGACCCCAGGGATGCAGACACAATGACAGCCTTGGCCAACCTCACTGGGGGACCTGGAGCTGGAATGGCATTTCAGAATCATCCAGCACTGGGCCAGGAAGGTCAGGCCCTTGGACTCCCATGTCCATCAGTCATTGAATACAGGCTGCACCAGGAAGGAACACGACCGTGGCAGCACGGCACAGCCAGCAGCTGGGTAGTTGGTCCTTTACTGAACGAGATCTGGGAGGTGTATATCACAGTGGTCCCATGTAAGGCGACCCCTTCTGCCTTCAGGTTCTGAAACATGCCCACTCACTGCCTGGCCCTTTCATCGCCTAGAGGCAATGACACCTCTTTGGTTACCAGCTCAACCACCCCCACCTCCATCCTGTACCACACCTGCTGTGCCCCTCCCGCCCATATCTTTACAAAGAGGCCCTTGATTAAACTTTCCTCCAACTGCCACTTTGTGGGTGCTTTCTGCTTCCTGCTGCAGCCTCCTCCTCTGATGTGACCCTTGGAGTCCCTGAGCAGAGGGTGGGAAAGGTCATACAACCTATGTGGACAAGGGCCATCTTTTCAGGACTACTGTGATAGATGTCAAGGCTGGTACAATAGGTGAGAGAGATCGGACTCAAGTCCACTCCAAATACAATGAGACAGCTAGGGATTTAGAGCCTAGGAGCAGAGGCAACAAAACTGTACACTGGGAAGTTCCACTCCCCAGCTTTCTTTGTGCCAGGAAACTTCCTAGTCCTGGAATGATGTCACCCTCTGTTTCAGCCAGTGAATGCCCACCCCTCCTTTAAGGTCCATCCAGATCCTGCCTCTGGGAACAACTCTGACCATCAATCCCACCTTCAGTCACTGACCTTACCTTCCTATGAACTCCCATAGAATTTACTGCCTAAAATTCTAGAAGAGACTTATCTTGCTTTGTATTATAACTTTATTTGACCCTTGCTCTTTTTCCTATTTCTTCATGGGTGTGCACATCACAGCCTGAGTTATTAATAGGATGCAACACAAGAGTGTATCTGTGTATTTATCCTTCGCTGTTCCTAACACAGAGACTTCCACATCTGTTTGTTTCGACAAACAGACGAATGAATGAGTATAAAATTTGGAAGCTAAAACATCTCTCTGGATAACTGTCTGATTTCTCTATCCCTCAACCTTTTGGCTCTTTTGAGCTTAGTTCAACTCAGAAGTCAGAAACAAATTAGCATTCATCATCAATATATACCATGCTCTATCTGTGAATCTGTCCCCTGTGTAGGAAGTGATACATGGTACCTCTCTCTTGCATTCTAACTCAGAGAGCCTGTAACATGAGCTGGAAATATGATGCAATTAACCATGTAATTCAGACAAAATCGCCTGGAAATGTACTTCGTGAGTAGGTACACAGCCCAGTAATGGAAGACTTGAAAAATTCATTCATGACAGATACGGAACCATTTATTAGCGGAAGCGTGGGATGTGCCGGGAACATTTCTAATCTGTTAAAGTCAGAATCTTAGAGGGAAGCAGGCTTGATGACACAGTCTCCTGTGCTGCTACCACTAGAGACAGAATCTGGAGCTGAGAGGAGAGGACTCTGGCTTGCGCAGGGTCTCATTTTGTATTTTCTGCTGGTTAGGGTTCAGGGGTGGTCAGTGACAGAGACTGAGTCAAAATCAAGCCAAATTACAGAATTGACCAGAAGCTACATTGTAGTCCTCAGAACTGAAAGAAGAGCCAAAAATGGGGCTGTGGGAAAAACTAGAACCAAGGAAGTCCTAACACGTGGCCATTTTCACGTGGACATTCCAATGGGAACTACTGTGTTCCGTCCTCACCCAGCAGGTGCTACTGTTAGGATGAGTCAGTTCCGGCCGTTTTCTCCATGTCGCTTGCTCACTGCATGGGCCTGACAATAGGCTTCTAATATATACAGATTTACACTTGATTTTGATGGACCCTATCAGTATTCATTCATTCATTTAACAAGTATTTCTTGAAAACCTTGCAAATAGGTGCTACGGAAGACTCAAGAATAAACTCATTATGGGGTCTACCCTCTAAGGGGGATACAGGGAGATATGTGTTCAAATACTTGTGAGATGGGACAAAAATCTATGCATCAGTTAGGATCTGTTCAGGACAAGGCACAGAAATTCATTCCAAATAATCTTTGAGAAGGAGGAGAGATACTGATCCATAGAAAGGAAAGTGCAGGAACAGGGCTAGCAAGATATGGCTGTATGCAAGGGTCACAGTGGGGTCAGAACGTGGTCCCTCTCTGCATCTGCCCTGCTTGACAGGTGCTGGCTTGGTTCTCAGGGAAGCTTACTGCCGCAGATCCTATGAGTGCGGTCTGCACTGAGTGTTCTTGTATACATGTCGCTGGCACACAGAGGCGGCTCCTGTGATGCTCAGCCCTGGGGCCGTCTCCAGCCACAGGAACAGATTCAGGCTGTGGCAGGCAGGCAGTGCCAGGGAGTCAACAGCCCTGGGAGCAGGCATCAGCCAATGAAGGTCAGATAGTGGATTGAGAATCAATGAGTTCTCTGGGTGGGACAACTCCAGAATATACTTTTCTTCAGATGCTTCCAACAGGGCTGAGCCTTAGGTGCTCTCTACTTTGGCTCATAACCTGCTCACAAATGCTCTCTACTTTGGCTTCCTTCACTTCCTGTCTCACTTCTTTACACTCCTACCTGTGCCTTCTAGGATCACCTCTAAAATAAACCTCTTGCACACAAACCTTTGCTTCAGGGCTTTTCTCTTGGAGTCCCCACCTAAGATACCCCAGCTATCTGGTAGCTATATGGTGGCAACAGCTGGAGGCTTGCGTCCTCCAGTGTCTGACTCAGTGGAGAGAGAACTTCCAAACATTTTCATTTAGGTGACTTCCCTGGTGGTCTAGTGGCTAAGGCTCTATGCTCCCAATGCAGGGGGCCCAGATTCCACCCTTGGTCACAGAGCAAGATCCCACATGCCGGAACTAAGAGTTTGTACACCACAATTAAAGATTCCACGTGCCACAACTAAAAAAAAAATTCCTCAAGCCGCAACTAAAGAAAAGATCCCACAAGCTGCAACCAAGATCTGGTGCAGCTAAATAAATAAATAGGTAAATAAAATATATATTTTAAAAAATTCCATTTAAAATACTGAGCCCGACTCTCACGGTACAGGATTGGTCACATTTCCATTCCTGGTTTGAAATATACCCATCGATCAGCTCTGGCCACCTACACCATAAAATTGAGAAGCTACGGCTAATTTCATTCAATCTCATGGTCTGGAGGAGGAAGAGGGATGGATTCTGAATGAATAATCATGATGCTGCTATAGAGACAATGCTGAAGGGATCATCAGCAGGTCAGATCACTAAGAATCCACAGCATGTGGGGCACTAAACAAGGACAAAGTTCAGAGAAGATTGACACAAATTCTAACTTGGTGGGGAGGGTCACGTGAGATTAACGCTGAAGTGAAAGTTGCTCAGTTGTGTGATTCTTTGTGACCCCATGGACTATACAGTCCATGGAATTCTCCAGGCCAGAGTACTGGAGTAGGTAGCCTTTCCCTTCTCCAGGGCTTTTCCCAACCCAGGGATTGAACATAGGTATCCCGCATTACAGGCAGATTCTTTACCAGCTGAGCCACAGGGACGCCCATTAAGGCTGAAGGAACCTGAAACATCACCTTCTGGGTTCCCCAAACTGGCACCATCTCCTTGATAATTTTCATCCTTGATAACTGTCTTCTTCATAATAACCCTGTGTTTTGTGTTTTGAAATACCATGTCCTCAAAACAAAACAGCATGCATTCATATAATTAATTCATCCTTACATTTTAAAAAGTAATAAATGGCATTATTGAGTTCATGTTCTTAATTACAGGAAAACATAGCACTTGCAATTTTTCTTGGAAATATTTTAAAAAGTTTCCACTCCTTTCTGTCCTTTTCAGTCCTTAGGAGCTGGGGAATCCCTTCATTTGATGTCCTTAGGAGCTGGGGAATCCCTTCATTTGATGTCTGAGGTCTACTGCATTTATGATATTCCAAAAGGAGACTGGATAACAAATTGGACCATTTCATTTACATTAAATAGTTTTCATAGCTTGGTGAATTATACTTCAGGTCACATTTTGCAAGAAAATCCCCATGCTTCATTATAACAGACTTTGTATTAGAAGGAATCTGGGAGATTATGTAATTCAACTTCTAGCTAAAAAACTTGACATTAAGTGATGAACCTAGGTTCCCACATTCATTTATAAGCCCAGAATATTATGCATCTTTATGTGCAAGGCTGTGTTCCAAGATCTTGAGAAAACACAGTGAAATAATGGAGAAGGTTTCTAACAAAGTAGGGGAGGCAGATCCCTCCCCCAAAATTTATTGGTTGTTGGTATAACACAGAAATAACTTGGAAGCTGTCATTTTCATCAACACAACAAGACAAAGTCTAAACAAAACAAAAGTAAGCAAGACTAAGATCCATAGAAGAATTGAGATCAGGGGGCAAACTGCTGCCTGGAAAACTGGAGAGACAGACAGGTAGATACAGAGCACCACAGCTTCCTGACAGCAGAAATCCCAGGACAGGAACCAGTATGGGCAGCGATACCTTATTCTGTAATTGATGAATTGTTGGGGCTCAGCATGGACTAGTTTGAGAATTAGAAATTCCACTGGGCTCCTCACACTTGTGTGAGCTTTACTTCCAGGAGCCCCACCAGCTCCTCAGGATGAAAGTACAAGAAAAATCTCCTCATTCTTCCGGCAGCAGAAAGGGAAAGGAACCATTTCGGAAAAGACTGTACTTAGCACTATGGAGGAGATAAAATAAATGCCGAAGGAGTGGTGAATGAAGAGCCAGATAAAGGGAGTGGCAGGCACAAAGGCTGTGGGTGAGAAAGAACTCAGCCTGTCCTAGCAACTGAGAGGAGACCAATGGCTGGAACTAGCCCAGGGAGGGATGACTAAGCTGATGTGGTTGTAGGAAGGCAGGGTCAGATCCCTCAGGGACATAGAAGGGCATTTGTTCCTCATTCTTCTAATAAGTTAAATCCTTTTTATACAAGCTTGATAGTAGACAAGCTGGGACATGAGTTCAGGCCTCTCTGCTTTCCATCTAGTGTCCTACTGCCCAACACATAAATGACTAATCCTAGAACCTATGGTCCAAAACAAATCTATTTAGGAGCAGGCAAGCTTTTCAGAAGCTTCAAAATAGGGCATCTCCTACAGGGGGAGAGAAGTAGTGAAACAACCTTGTACAGTGTGTAGCCTGGGTAGAGACTAACTATATGCAGACCTCATTCTACTGCAATTTGCAGATAGCACATTTTTAAAAAGTTGAAGGTCTGTGGCAACCTTGCATCAGTCAAGTCTATCAGAGCCATCTCTCCAACAGTGTTTAATCACTTTGTGTCTCTATGCAACATTTTGATTATTCTCACAGTATTTCAAACTTTTCATTATTATTGTACTTGTTATGGCGAGCTGTGATCTTTGTGACTATGGCAAAAAGATGACAACTCACTGAAGGCTCAGATGGTGGTTAGTATTTTTCTTTTTAGTGCTGAAGTATTTTAAATTAAGATATGGACATTCTTTTTAGACATAATGCTATTGCACACTTAATATAAAGTATAGG
The DNA here is from genome assembly GCF_033118175.1 of Dama dama. Lineage (NCBI taxonomy): Eukaryota > Metazoa > Chordata > Mammalia > Artiodactyla > Cervidae > Dama > Dama dama. The sequence continues at coordinate 34,496,520 of NC_083704.1, read as the reverse complement.
AGGAACATAACTTTTATATGCATTCAGAAAAAAAAACCTCATGCAATTTACTGTATTGCGATATTCACTTTATTGAGGTGATCTGGAAACAAACCCAATATATCACTGAGCTCTGCCTGTATATTCAAATTCTGGGTCTGCCACTGATCAGTGTTGTGGTCAGGGACAAGTTACTCTACTTTTCTGGGTCCCTGTTTCCTCTTCTAAGAAAAGGAGATAATAAAGTACCTCTAGATAGGGTTGTGGAGACCATTGCATTAAATGAGATAAAGATTGATTTTTGCCCAAGTCTGTTTATTTCCTAGTTTTCCATCTCTGGAAATGGTACTACCTCCCATCTAGGTTAGTGGCTCAAGACAAAAACTCTTAGAGTTACCCCTGATTTTTCTCCTTTCCTTGGATGCCAGATCCATCAATAAACCTAGATGATTCTATTTCTGAAATACATCCTAAACATGTACACTTAGGTTTCTTTCAATTGCCAGTACCTTAGACCAAGACAACATCTTATCTTCCCCAGTCTTCTGAAATGGCACCCTCCCAAGACTCCCCACTTTCCTCTTTCTTCCTACAATCCATTCTTCACAAAACAGTCATTTATCATTGCTCAACGTAATTTGATTATGTATAACTCCTCAGAGTAAACTCATCCAGTAGCTTCTCAGGACACTTAGAATAACGCCCCCAGTCCATGGCTCTCTGATCTTGCCCCAATCTATTTCACAGTCCCACTCCCATCTCTACCATGCTCAGGGAGATGGAGAGGAGCAAGGTACTCTATTCTCAGCCTTTCTGTAATAGCCCAGCCATGGATTGAAATGGCAATGTGAACTCGCCCATACTTGGACTAAGGGCGTGGGTATTAGCTTTGGCCAGCGGCATGGGTCACATACATTCAGCATAAACAAAACCAGGATCTGACTGTGGCTCACATCATAAACTCCTTATTGCAAGGTTCAGACTTAAACTGAAGAAAGTAGGGAAAACCACTACACCATTCAGGTATGAACTAAATCAAATCCCTTATGGTTATACACTGGAAGTGACAAATAGATTCAAGAGATTAGATTTGATAGAGTGCCTGAAGAACCAGGGATGGAGGTTTGTGACACTGTATAGGAGGCAGTGATCAAAACCATCCCCAAGAAAAAGAAATGCAAAAAGGCAAAATGGTTGTCTGAGGAGGACTTACAAATAGCTGAGAAAAGAAGAGAAGTGAAAGGCAAAGGAGAAAAGGAAAGATATACCCACCTGAATGCAGAGTTCCAAAGAATAGCAAGGAGAGATAAGGAAGCCTTCCTCAGTGATCAATGGAAAGAAATGGAGGAAAACAATAGAATGGAAAAGACTAGAGATCTCTTCAAGAAAATTCAAGATATGAAGGGAACATTTCACACAAAGATGGGCACAGTAAAAGACAGAAATGTTATGGACATAACAGATATGATATGGATATGATATGGATATGGATATGTGAACTCACCCATACTTGGATTAGGGGCTTGGGTATTAGCTTTGGCCAGTGGCATGGGTCACACACATTCAGCATGAACAAAACCAGGATCTGACTGTGGCTCAGATCATGAACTCAGATGATGGATATGGATATGATATGATATGATAAATAATATGGGCCTTCATAAGCAGAGGAGATTAAGAAAAGGTGGCAAGAAAACACAGAAGAACTAAAAAAAAAAAAAGGTCTTAATGACCCAGATAATCACGATGGTGTGGTCACTCACCTAGAGCCAGACATCCTGGAATGCGAAGTCAAGTGGGTCTTAGGAATCATCACTATGAACAAAGCTAGTGGAGGTGATAGAATTCCAGCCAAGTTATTTCAAATCCTAAAAGATGATGCTGTGAAAGTGCTGCACTCAATATGCCAGCAAATTTGGAAAACTCAGCAGTGGCTACAGGACTGGGAAAGGTCAGTCTTCATTCCAGTCCCAAAGAAGGGCAATGCCAAAGAATGCTCAAACTACTGCACAATTGCACTCATCTCACACGCTAGCAATGTAATGCTCAAAATTCTCCAAGCAAGGCTTCAGCAATACGTGAACCAAGAACTTCCAGATGTTTAAGCTGGATTTAGAAAAGGCAGAGGAACCAGAGATCAAATTGCCAACATCCATCGGATCATTGAGAAAACAAAAGAGTTCCAGAAAAACATCTACTTCTGCTTTATTGACTATGCCAAAGCCTTTGACTGTGTGGATCACAATAAACTGTGGAAAATTCTGAAAGAGATGAGAATACCAGACCACCTTACCTGCCTCCTGAGAAACCTGTATGCAGGTTAGGAAGCAATAGTTAGAACCGAACATGGAACAATGGACTGGTTCCAAATTGGCAAAGGAGTACGTCAAGGCTGTATATTGTCACCCTGCTTATTTAACTTACATACAGAGTACATTATGCGAAATGCCAGGCTGGATGAAACACAGGTTGGAATCAAGATTGCTGGGAGAAATATCAATAACCTCAGATATGCAGATGACACCACACTTATGGCAGAAAGCAAAGAGGAACTAAAGAGCCTCGTGATGAAAGTGAAAGAGGAGAATGAAAAAACTGACTTAAAATTCAACATTCAAAAAACTAAGATCATGGCATCTGGTCCCATCACCTCATGGCAAATAGATGGGGCAACAATGGAAACAGTTACGGACTTTATTTTCTTGGGCTCCAAAATCACTGCAGGTTGGTGACTGCAGCCATGAAATTAAGAGACGCTTGCTCCTTGGAAGAAAAGCTATGACCAACCTGGATAGCATATTAAAAAGTGGACATTACTTTGCCTACAAAGGTCCATCTAATCAAAGCTATGGTTTTTCCAGTAGTCATGTATGGGTGTGAGAGTTGGACCATGAAGAATGCTGAGTGCCGAACAACTGATGCTTTCAAACTGTGGTGTTGGAGAAGACTCTTGAGAGTTGCTTGGACTGCAAGGAGATCCAACCAGCCAATCCTAAAGGAAATCAGTCCTGAATAATCATTGGAAGTACTAATGGTGAAGCTGAAGCTCCAATACTTTTCCACCTGATGGGAAGAACTGACTCATTGGAAAAGACCCTGATGCTGAGAAAGATTGAAGGCAGGAGGGGAAGGGGATGACAGAGGATGAGATGGTTGGATGGTGTCACCAACTCGATGGACGTGAGTTTGAGCAAGCTCTGGGTTTTGGCGATGGACAGGAAGTGACTGAATTGAACTGAGTGGCATGGGAGTGGTTACGATGTGGACAGGGCCCTGAAATATATTTTTTAAATAATTTTATTTATCTTGGCTGTGCTGGGTCTTCATTGTTGCACAAGCTTTTCTCTAGCTGTGGCAAGCAGGGGCTACTCTTTAGTTTCACTGGGCAGGCTTCTCATTGCAGTGGTTTCTCTAGTCGCAGAGCATAGGCTCTAGGCACATGACCTTCAGTAGTTGCTTCTCCTGGGCCCTAGGGCACAGGCTCAGTAGTCGTGGCACTCAGGCTTAGTTGCTGCATGGCACGTGGGATCTTCCAGAAATAGGGATCAAACCCATGTCCCCTGCATTGGCATGCTGACTCTTTGCCAGTGAACCACCAGGGAAGCCCAGACCCCTGAAATCCTGTGTACAGTCCGGTGTAGCCTTTTATGCTTCCATGATCTGCCAGGAAAAGAATGTGCCTCAGGTAACTGCCTGTCCAAGGAGAGAAAGGGAAATGTGCAGCACATCTGAGTCCAGCCCATAGTCTGGAACCATGCCTGAGTTAGCAGTGGTTTTGTTGCCACAGCTCTGGAAGACAACAAAAATTAGTGCCTGCTGCTATAAGCCACCAAGTTTAATGTCTGCATTGTAGCATTACTGCAGCAAGAGTTCATTAATATACCCAGGCCCTCACTTTTCTTTCCGTTACCTGCAATTTTCTTGATGTTCCCTCTGTGTGAAGCTATTCTCCTCATTGGGAACAGAGTTTCTCAATTTGGCAGTACTGACGTTTGGAGCTGGATATTTGCTCTGGGGGCTGGCCTGTGCATTATAGGATGTTGAGCACTATCCCCGACCTCTCCCGAACCAGAGGCCAGTAGCTACTCCTCCTGGTCCCCAGTTGTGACAGCCAAGAATGTCTCCAGACATTGCCCAATGTCCCTTGGGAACAGAATTACCCCTGGTTGAAAACCAGTATTCTGGAACATATGCCCCATCTTCCTAAACAGATCTCCTTCCAACCATTTAGATTCCCCCTCTAATATCCACAATTGATAATCCACCCTCTTAACTCATTTCTTTCTGTACCTGTTTTCCTGCCTGTCCCTCTTGCCACCCCATAGAACGTGGAACATGACAGGCATCAAATAAGCCTATTCTAACAAATCAAAGGCTGGAAAACACCCTGTCGACTGTTTTGACTGTAAAGCATTACGCAAATTAATTATCAGAATAATAAAAGATAGGAAAGTCATCAGAAGCAGACCCACACACAGTTTAGCAGCTGTGAAGTTTCTGATACTGTAATTTTCCCTTCTGCCACTGCTGCCCTGTGAGTTTCAGACAGAACTCTGGAGCCTGAGCTGTGTTTGATTGACTAAGACAGAAAGAACCCTCACTGGTCTTAGGATATCTTTAGAATGGATTTAAACACCGAAATAGTTCCGTGGATATGATTTAATTTGTTTCCCCCAAACAGCTGTGCCCCCTACTGATAACTCTAGCTCTGTTGCACATGTAACCTTCAAATAGCCACAAGTTAATAGATGGGGGGAGGCATGTCAAAGCAGGTGAAGAGTGGTGCCAACCTGTTTCTTAATAACTAATTATGCACAAAATTTATCATCACCCTCACACATCCTCTTTCTTAATAACAGTTGACAACGCCAGTTTTCCCAGTGGTGTCAGCCCATCACTGAGTTGTTGTTGTTTGTTTGTTAGTCTTTTCAAATAAAGACATCATTTAAACACAGAAGCAGCAACATCAAAGGGTACAAAAGGGGTTTCGGTGGTTTAACAGGCAAAGACCAGGCGAAGGCAGGTGGGCTGGTGCCCGGTGCCCAGATCAAACTTTGATCTGCAAGCTGAAGAGATAAGAAACAGCCCTTGCTGTCCGGGGGGATGACAGTGAATAGGATTTGGGCACTGGGGAAAGGAGGTAGAGACGAAGATGAATGGTTGACAAGGTCTTCCTGGAGCCCAGAAATGATTGATCTGTTTTAACTCAATCTCATAGGACCAGATACCACACGGTAGACTCTCAGAACTTTACAACTCCCCTTGGAAGTTTTTACAAATGCCTGATTTAAATTCCTTGTGTTTCAGTTTGAGTTCACTTCATCTCAATCTTTCTTTTCGGAAGGTGTGGAAAGTTGCTCCCCCTGATGATCCAAGTCCCACTGACACTGAAAAGCCATCAACAGCTCTACCTTGCCCCTTCCCCTGCAGAAGGGTTCACAGCTTCTGCTTAGACCCTCCTCTTCAGGGACTACCCTCTCCGTTTCTCTACTTACCAGGAGCCATTGAGTTATCCTTCTCAAGAATATCTGGCTCCAGCTCAGCCAATCGGATCCTGACCCTTTAGAACCAAGACATACAGAAGGCAGCTGAGTCACATTACAAGAAAGTACTAAAGCAAGAATCATAAATGGGACAGATTCAGCTGGCAGATGTTTATTTTGGCCTGCACAGCTTCTTTTCTTTTTTTTTTTAATTTACCAAACTCCCTGCCCCACTAGATTTTTACTTCTCTTAGAAAGTGGACTATCTGGCTATTCTGGGCCTCTGTTGCTAGAATGCATGCCATCAGCTGGAACTGAGTAGTGCCCTCTTTAGACAGGGCTTCTGCTCTCCACTTGTCCACTTCCCTGCCCTGCCATGATTATGACTGTCCTCGTTTATGCTACCTCCTAGGGCTCGGAAGCATTATAGTTTGAGGTTTCTGCTCTAGAAGGAAAAATCCCAAACACCAGTTGGAGCAGTCCTGGCATCCACTCTGCTACAGCCATCATCATATTGATGGAGTCTATGAGATAGCCTCTAACTGTTATGGGCTGAATTATGCCCCCTCAAATTCACACATTGAAGTCCTAACCCCTAATACCTCAGAATGTGACTGTACTCAGAGATAGGGTCTTTAAAGAGGTCCTGAAGGTTAAATAAGGCCATGAGAGTGTGTCCTAATCCAACATGACTGTATCCTTAAAGGAAGAATGAGACACCAGGAATGCACCTGCGCAGAGGAAAGGCCATGTGAGGACACAGCAAGGACACACCCTCTGGTGGCCGTCTACTTGCCAAGGAGAGAGGCCTCAGAGGAAACCAACCCTGGTGACACCTTGATCTTGGATGGACCTAAAAGCCTCCAGAACTATGAGACAGTAAATTTCTATTGATGAAGCCACCCAGCCTGGGGTACTTTGTTATACCATCCAAAATAAACTGAGAAAATATCTCATCAGTGACCGCCACCTCAAAGAAACTCTTTCTGTTACTTGAAAATAAAGAGTCCCAATGAATAACTATGCTCTCTCTACTCTTCTTCATTTTACCCAGGCCCTTGTCTTGAACTTGTCATTGTATTTTATGCGAAGCTCCACATGTGAAGGCTTATAAACTAAGGTAAATGAGTCAGTCTTGGTGAAAACAGACATGGAAAGTCAGAAATGGAGGCAAATATTCATGCCCTCTTTAGGAATAGGATGACACATCTGAATATTGTTCTTGTTGTTCAGTTGCTAACGTGTATCTGACTCTTTGTGACCCTATGGCCTGCAGCATGCCAGGCTTCCCTGTCACTGACTATCTTCCAGAGTTTGCTCAGATTCATGTCCACTGAGTTGGTGATGCTATCTAACCATCTCATCTTTTGCCGTTCGCTTCTCCTTTTGCCTTCAACCTTTCCCAGCATCAGAGTCTTTTCCAATGAGTCGCTTTTTGTAAAGTAGTGGCTAAAGTAGTGGAGCTTCAGTTTCAGCATCAGTCCTTCCAAAGAATATTCAGGGTTGATTACCTTTAGGAATGACTGGTTTGATCTCTTTGCAGTCCAAGTGACTCTCAAGAGTCTTCTCCAGCATCACAATTCAAAAGCGTCAATTCTTTGGCGCTCAACCTTCTTTATGGTCAAACTCTCACAACTGTACACAACCACTGGAAAAACCATAGCTTTGACTATACCAACCACTGTCAGCGAAGTGATATCCCTGCTTTTTACTACACTGTCTAGGTTTGTCATAGCTTTCCTTCCAAGGAGCCAGTGTCTTCTAATTTCCTGGCTGAAATCACTGTCCATAGTGATTTTGGAGCCTAAGAAAATAAAGTCTGTCACTTCTACTTTTTCCCCTTCTACTTGCCATGAAGTGATAGGACTAGATGCCATGATCTTAGTTTTTTGAATACTGAGTTTTAAGTCAGCTTTTTTCACTCTCCTCTTTCACCCTCACCAAGAAGCTCTTTACTTCCTCTTCAATTTCTATCATCAGAATGGTTATCATCTGCATATCTGAGGTTGTTGATATTTCTCCCAGCAGCTATGATTCCAGCTTGTGATTCATCCAGCCCATCATTTCACATGATGTACTCTACATAAAAGCTAAATAAGCAGGGTGACAATATACAGCCTTGTCGTACTTCTTTCCCAATTTGTAACCAATCCATTGTTCCATGTAAAGTTCTAATCGTTGCTTCTTGACTTGCATACAGGTTTCTCAGGAGGCAGGTCAGGTGCTCTGGTATTCACATCTCTTGAAGAATTTTCCACAGTTTGTTGTGGTCCACACAGTCAAAGGCTTTAGCATAGCCAATGAAGCAGAAATAGATGTTTTTCTGGAATTCCTTTGCTTTCTGTATGATCCAATGAACATTGGCAATTTAATCTCTGGCTCCTGTGCCTTTTCTAAACGTAGCTTGTACATCTGCAAGTTCTTGGTTCAAGTCCTGCTAGAGCTTAGCTTGAAGGATTCTGAGCATTACCTTGCTAGCACATGAACAGAGCACAATTGTACAGTAGTTTGAATATTCTTTGGCACTGGAATGAAGACTGACCTTTTCCAGGCCTGTGGCCAATGCCGAGTTTTCCAAATTTGCTGGCATATTGAGTGCAGCGCTTTAACAGCATCATCTTTTAGGATTTGAAATGGTTCAACTGGAATTTCATCACCTCCACAACCTTTGTTCATGGTAATTCTTCCCAACACCACTTGACTTCACACTCCAGGAGGTCTGGTTCTAGGTGAGTGACCACACCATTGTGGTTATCTGAATCATTAAGACCTTTTTTTTTTTAAGTTCTTCTGTGTATTCTTGCCACCTCTTCTTAATCTCCTCTGCTTCTGTTAGGTCCTTACCATTTCTGTCCTTTACTGTGCCCATCCTTTCATGAAATATTCCCTTGGTATCTCCACTTTTCTTGAAGAGATCTCTAGTCTTTCCCATTCTATTGCTTTCTTCTACTTCTTTGCATTGTTCATTGAAGAAGGCCTTCTTATCTCTCCTTGCTATTCTCTGGAACTCTGCATTCAGTTGGATATATCTTTTCCTTTCTCCCTTGCCTTTCACTTCTCTTCTTCCCTCAGCTATTTGTAAAGCTCCTCAGACAATCACTTTACCTTCTTGCATTTCTTTTTCTTTGGGATGGTTTTGGTCACTACCTCCTATACTATGCTAGAAACCTCTGTCCATAGTTCTTCTTTCATTCTGTCTACCAGATCTAATCTCTTGAACCTATGTGCCACCTCCACTGTGTAACAATTAGGGATTTGATTTAGGTCATACCTGAATGGTCTAGTGGTTTTCCCTACTTCCTTTAGTTTAAGCCTGAATTTTGCAATAAGGAGGTCATAATCTGAGCCAGAGTCAGCTCCAAGTTTTATTTTTGCTGACTGTATAGCATTTCTCCATCTTTGGCTTCAACAAATACAATCAATCTGATTTCAGTATTGACCATCTGGTGAAGTCCAGGCCTAGAGTTGTCTCTTGTGTTGTTGGAAGATGGTGTTTGCACTGACCAGTGAGTCCTCTTGACAAAACTCTGTTAGTTTTGCCCTGCTTCATTTTGTACTCCAAGGTCAAACTTGCCTGTTGCTTCAGGTATCTCTTGACTCCCTACTTATGCATTCTAATCCCCTATGATGAAAAGGACATCTTTTTTGGTGTTAGTTCCAGAAGGCCTTCTAGGTCTTCATAGAAATGGTTAACTTTGGCTTCTTCAGCATTAGTGGTTTTGGTATAGGCTTGGATTACTGTGATGTTGAATGGTTTGCCTTGGAAATGAACCAAGATTGTTTTGTTGTTTTTGAGATTGCATTCAAGTACCACATTTCAGACTCTTTTGTTGACCATGAGGGATACTCCATTTCTTCTAAGGGACTCTTGTCCACAGTAGTAGATATAAATGTCATCTGAATTAAATTCACCCTTTCCCTTTCATTTTAGTTCACTGGTTCCTAAGATATGTATGTTCACTCTTAATATCTCCTGCTTGACCATGTCCAGTTTACCTTAATTCATGGACCTAATATGCTAGGTTCCTATGCAATATTGTTCTTTACAACATTCTTCTTTCACCACCAGACACATCCACAACTGGACAGAGGTTTTCATTTTGGCCCAGCCACTTTTCTGGATCTATTTGTAACTGCCCTCCACTCATCCTCAGTAGCATATCAGACACCTTCCAACCTGGGGGGACTGTCTTCCAGGGTCGTATCTTTTTGCCTTTTCACACTGTTCATGTGGTTCTTGGGGCAAGAATACTGGAGTGACTTGCTATTCTCTCCTCCAGTGGACCACATTTTGTCCGAACTCTCCACTGTGACCCATCTGTCTTGTGTGGCCCTGTATGGCATGGCTCATAGTTTCATTGTTACACAAGCCCCTTTGCCATGGCAGGGCTGTGATCCATGAAGGGGACCTGAATATTATGCTTGGACAAATAATGATATCCACCTCTTTGGAAAATATGAGTATCTTTCTCTTATATGTGAAAGAGCTCAGAAAGGGATCTAGATCTTGCTTTCTCAACGAAGACTATCTCAGAGTCAAGGAGGGGAAAATTGAGTCTTGGGTGTAAAAAAACCAAACTTTCCTCTTTCTATGTGTAAATTACAGATATACATATGGCACACAAACAGACACACATTTGTGGTTTTAAAATTTCATGAGAGCTTGACCAGGAAAAAACGTCTAATCTAAAAAGGCTTTTTGGAGGGGATGGTAAAAATGGTGAGAAACCATAATCTGTATATTTGGTTTAGTATTAACACTCCTTTCTTAGAGGGCACTGTGCTGTAAGGACCATTTGCTTTCAGGGTCTTTACATAGTGATGCTAATCTGGGCAAATTTTAGGGATTTCCAAGTAGAAAAGAGATTTCTCAACTCATTGTGTAATTCAAACATAGACAAAACTATTCAGCTTTGCTGACTGAAGTACAAGGTTAGAAACAAGGAACTGCAAAGGGGACATCAGACACAGTTGAATGCCTGCCTGCGAGTGTCACCTACGCTCTTTTTCTTGCTGGCAAAGTTACCTCCCAAAATGGAGGTTGCAATCTGGTAACTTGTTTTCCTAGCCTCCTTTGCACCTAGAGCATATGCATGTGTGATCCAGTCCTAGGGATGGGGAATGGGGTTCCAACAAATAAAAAGAGTCTTAAGACAAGACCCCGTCTCTCCTTCAGCAGTATATAGTCTTACCCTGTGTGTTACTTGGCACTGTAGCAGCTATTTTGTGCCCATGAGGCCATGAGGCTAAGGAACTAAGGAGCTAAGAATAGTGAAAAGGAAGGAGCCAGAAATCGAGTCATGGATGACACTGATCACCATGGATGGAAATGACAGGAGAAAAGAGCAATCAATAAAATTGACTATGTTTTATATTAGAAACAAAGCTAGATTTAGGAAGAAGGGATCAAGTACTATGGAAAAAGAACTAAGTAGAAGTCCTGCATCTTAGTTCTGTTTCCAGTACCAGCCGGATGGATGACTTTGCACAAGCTTCCTTAAATTTGGGGGGAAATGCTTATCCTGCTTTTTTAAGAGGATTTGTAGACCTCACTATGCTGAAACTACATTTCCCAGACTCTTCTTCCCTGTGTATAAAAATTGTTTTTTCATGAAGCTTGAGAGGCAGAAGTGAAGCAGTAGCCTTTAAGTGCTGAAGGTCATTATGCTTGATGCAGTGAGGAACATATGGGAAGTAAGTACCAGTTGTTTCAGCTTGTTTCTACTTTCTCTCACCCCACTTTCAGCTATTCTTCCTGACTGCCAGCCCAGCTCACCAACATAGACCCCAGCACCCCGCCTCAGATGCTGGTAGACTTCATCCCAGGCTCTCCTTTTGCTGAGCCACCATGGCAGTGGAAAGTTCTTGCCCACCCATACTCCCTTGTAAGCTCTTACTCTCTACCTATATCAGAGTTTCTGGAGGAGAGGTTGTGGACTGGTTACTGACTTTACTCTGATCCTCCAACTACCTCTTTTGGACCCTTAACTTCTCCCACAGTTGTTTAGGGTCTTCTTCTTAAAATAAATCCCTTATTGCATAATATTCATAAGTGCTTCTGCTTTCCTGATTAAATTCCAAGAGAGACGTGAATCAAATGAAATCGTGGATCTGAAACAATGAACACAGCATGGGCACATGGCAAGAACTTAATAAATCATCATCTTCGTCATCACTATCATCAATGTTCCCAGTGCTATTAATGCAAAAGAACTTAGAGAGTCTACTTTCTAATTTCCTACTATGCAGAAGATTAAACTAAGACGCTATCAGGTTAAATGATTTCTCTGGGGTCATATAGTTTCATCATGACCCAGCAAGAATCAGAATTCAGGGCTTCTGATTCCTAATTCTACCCTTTTACACAAACTTTGGCCTTTGCCCAAACAAACCTAGCATTCTGGTTATCACCTAATAGTTAGGATGCCATTGGTTGCAAACAACATAAAACCCAACACAAATTAGCTTAAACAATATGGAGGGTGTCTTGGTTCATGTAACCAGAAAGTTGAGAGAGAGGGGGCTAACCTCAGACATATTATCATGCCAGCAAGCTAAGCCCTGTTTTTTTGTCAGACTCTCATCTCTCCTTTCTGCTGTGTCTCTGCCACAGCTCTCCTCATGGAAGAGAACCACTGTTGTCCTGAGAAAGACAGAAAATTTTTTTAAGCTAAGGTTCTGCGATTCAATATGATTGGACTGGTTAAATCACCTGTCCACCTTCATCCAGTCTCTGTTGTGGTGGCAGGGATGGTATGCAATGATTGGCTTAGTCTTGGTCATGGGCTGCCAACCTAGAACTGGCAGGAACAAACATGAGGGAGGGGGAGGGTTAGCTTGCCTAGAACTACGTGTATGCTAAGTTGCTCATTCATGTCCAGCTCTTTGCAACACCATGGACTGTAGCCCACCAGGCTCCTTGGTCCATGGAATTCCCCAGGCAAGAAAGCTGGAGTGAGTTGCTATTTCCTCCTCCAGGGTATCTTCCCTAGAACTACGTGGACCCCTAAATGCAAACTGGGAGTGGGGATTGGGGAAATAGGAAATAAATGCTGGGGAAGCAACGTTTGTAGAGTAGTTATTCCATTTCTTGCCTTAGTATCTTTTCCCAGGGACCCGTATTGGCTATCTGGATGAAGCCAAATGAGCACCATTTCCAAAAGGAATGTGCAGTCCTGGGTGATGTATTTAAAAACAGTGGTCATATGATTAAATATTTATGATCACTTAGTTTAATGTAAAACACCCATCAACCTGATGTCCATGAGTCATGTGGTTGGCAGGGGCATTAGAGCTGCCTATTGCATTTAATTAGTCCAAGAAAACAAGTGCCCTTGACCTACTCTTGGGTTATATCCCACAAAATGAAAATAAAGAATAAGGAAGCTGCCAGGACATAATAATTCTGTTCTTCTTGATGGTACAGACCCATACAGAAAAGCATGAAATTTGTTCTTTACCTTCAAAACGGGTTCTTTGTGGTTTTTTTCACTTTTACAACTAATTTGACATATAAATAACAAATGAGATTCACCAGTCTCAGGTTTTCAGCTTAACAAGGCTTGATACCCATAACAAGATAAAGGACATTTTCATCACACCAGAAAGTGCCCTCTTGTACCTTCCAAGTCAATTTCCATCCCCACAACCACTATCTGATTTCCATCACCACAGATTAGATTTTTGTCTTTTCTTGGATTCACATAAATGGAATGAGTTAGTATATGCCTGGCGTCTGCACTTATATTGCTTTGAGATACATTCACATGTTTGAGTGTGGCAGTTAGGTATTCATTTTATCACTGAGTAGTGTTCTACTACCTGACTCTATCATAATTGTGTTCATTTATTTTTCTGCAGTGTACATTGATGTCACTCCCAATTTTTGACTATTAGGAAAATAATGTTACAAACATTCTTGTATAATTCTCTTCATGCAGTACTTTTACAGCTCTTGAGTAAGTCTCTAAGAGCAGAATTGTTGGGTGATAGGGTAAATATATGCCTAATTTATCAGAAACTGCTAAACAGTCCTCGAATGTGGCTGTTCCACCATTATACCCTTAACAGCAGCATATGAGTTTTAGAACCTGATCCCCATTGCTGACACACTTGGTGATGACATCTTTGGGTCCCAAAGGTCCATTTCTTCCCAGGTGTGAAAGGGAGTGTTGCATGTGGGAACCCAGAAATGGTAGCTTCTGGATGACTCGGGTATGCAAGTCTTGGGTCTGGTGGCTCTCTGATCCATTCTCCCCAACTCTGGTTTTGCTATCTATCACAGGTGGCTGGACCACTTCAGGCTGCCTTCCAGGGCCAGTGGCTCAAGGCTTTCCATTGGGTGTGACCACTGGGGGGTGCTGAGTTGGGTGTGGCCAATGGAGGGACTGGATTGGCAACATTCTCTGGGTTATAGAAAAAGCAACGGAATGTCAGAAAAACGTCTATCTCTGTTTCAACTATGCTAAAGACTTTGACTGTGTAGATCATGACAAACTGTGGAAAGTTCTTAGAGAAATGGGAATACCAGATCATCTTACCTATCTCCTGAGAAATCTGTATGCAGGTCAAGAAGCAACAGTTAGAACCCTGTATGGAACAACTGATTGGTTCAAGATGGAAAAAGGAGTGCGACAGGGCTGTCTGCTGTCCCCTGTTTGTTTAACCTATACACTGAGCACATCATGAGAAATGCTGGGTTGGATGAGTTACAAGCCAGAATCAAGGTAGGCGGGAGAAATGTCAACAAGCTCAGATATGTGGGTGATACCATTCTAATGGCAGAAAGTGAAGAGGAGCTAAAGAACCTCTTGATGAGGGTGAAGGAGGAGTGTGAAAGAGCTGGCTTAAGACTAAATATTTAAAAAACTAAGCTCATGGCATCCGGCCCCATTACCACATGGCAAATAAAAGGGGAAAAGGTGGAAGTAGTGACAGATGTCTTCTTCTTAGGCTCCAAAATCACTGCAGATGGTGACTGCAGCCATGAAATCAGAAGACGATTGCTTCTTGGCAAGAAAGTGGTAACAAACCTAGACAGTGTATTGAAAAGCAGAGACATTACTCTGCTGACAAAGGTCTGTAAAGTCAAGGCTTTGGTCTTCCCAGTGGTCATGTACGATTGTGATAGCTAGACCATAAAGAAGGCAGGACACCAAAGAACTGATGCCTTTGAACTGTGGTGTTGGAGAAGACTCCTGAAAGTCCCATGGACAGGAAGGAGATCAAACCAGTCAGTCTTAAGGCAGATTAACCCTGAATATTCACTGGAAGAAGTGATGCCCAAGCTGAAGCACCGATATGTTGGTTATCTGATGTGAATAGATGACTTATTGGAAAAGTCCCTAATGCTGGGAAAGATCGAGGACAGGAGAAGAGGGAGTCAGAGGATGAGATGGCTGGATGGCATCACTGATGCATTGAACACGAACTTCGGCAAACTCTGGGAGATAGTGAGGGACGGGGAGGCCTGGTGTGCTGCAGTTCATGGGGTCACAAAGAGTTGGACACGAGTGGGTGACTGAACAACAGCAAGAGGGACTGGGTTGACCATGGCCAACAGGAGACAGCTGCTGTGAGTCTGGAAGGCATGAAGAAGGAAAAGGTAGGGTTTTTCTCCTCCTCTGGTCTCTGGTGGCTTCTGTCACATAGACCATATGTCCTTCTTGGCACTGGCTTCCACTCACCACAGCTCTAGCCTCCACTGGGTGACACCAGCCCTGGACCTAGGTACCACCACCTGCTCCTTTTGTCTCTCTAGCCTCATCATAGTGGTGTCCTCAGGCCCTTGGAAATCCCTAGGTTGCCTCCTAGTTCCTTGTTGCTTGCTTTTCAGCCCCTTCCTTCATCTGTGTAATCAGTTCCTTGTGTTAGATTCCCTTTGTTCACATACTGAGAGTGGGCTCTGTTTTCCTGCTTGGATCTTGACAGATACACACAGCATCAAGGATTAACAGAGATAATTTTGAGGCCAAATCACATCTGAGGCCTGCCAGGCTGATTTATTGTCAAATCCTAAAACTGAAAAAATAGGACAACCTTCTTCAGAAACACCATCTGGTACCACAATATTCCCCCTAATGTCTAGCCTAAATCCCTGCTGTGACAAAGTTTGCATCTGATAACCAGACACAACCAAGTCACTTGGCCTCAGGAGTGAATATGAGCATGGATGTTAGCAGGTATGGGGCCATGCCTTAGTACTGGCATGAGCCACAGTTGCATAGTAGGAGACGGAAAGAGGGGGACTGAGAGGAAAAGGGATATTTCCAAGTAGCCACCATAATTGATGGATTGACCCAGATTCTAGGTCGTCAGGCCACAGGCTTGGCTTTCAAGGGAAGCAGTTGTTTCTGCTGCTCCTCTGCTTCTTCCTTTGGATCTTAAAATAGCACCTGCCACATAGTACATGATAAATATTTATTTGCATCATGGCATTTGTTTGTGCATTCATTTGTTGAATATCTACAAGTACGTGGATGATTTAGGAGTCTTGATTGCAAGCAATAGAAAGCCAAAACGAAGTGGCATCAGGGAAAAAAGTCACCAGAGTAATCCACATGGTTGAGGAGTTGAAGGATGTACTGGGTTCAGGCAAGTCTAGATCCAGATTCTCAAATGATGCATTAGGAGCTGCTGTCTTGCCATGTCTCATCTCTGCTTTCTACTGTGTTGGCTTCATTTTAGACAATCTCTTCCAAAGAAAGGTAACAAGAAGGCTCCCAATAGCTCTCGGCTGATATTCTATCAAAACAATCACCATGGAGGAAAGAAAGAACCCGTCTTTTAAAACATTTTCCATGAAAATCTAGGGCTCATCACTCATCAACTCTGATTGCCCTGGCTTGGGTCTCCTGCCTCCCTTTTTGCCACAGTAGGAATTAGGACAATGAGCAAACTCCAGGAGATAGTGAAGGACAGGGAAGCCTTACATGCTGCAGTCCATGGGGTCACATGACTGAGCAACTGAGTGACAACAATAACCCACAAGACTATCTGTAATGAGCGATGCATGGTTACCCAAAGGAAAAACAAGATTCTCCTGTCAAAAGGACATTTGGAGGCTGGACAGGCAGAAATCACAAATGGCCACTACAAGGACATCTGTATGACAGGAACTGTGGGCCAGGGAGACAGGAGCAACATGCCACCATCTGCTTGTCCTCACGGTGCTGACACTCTAGCAGGGAAGCTGCGTGGGGAAGTAGGCAGTTAGACTCGAGGACATGAATCTTCCCAAGGGGGCAGTAAAGGCGGCAAAAGGAGCAGTCTTCCTCACACGTGATTTCATAGACTGCTGTTTGAAAATGCAAGTGTCCTCAGATTTGGCCAGTCCTGAGTCTGGTAAACTGGTTTTGTGTCTACAAGGGACACTAAGAGCTGCCGTGAGGTCTTCCAGAAAGTGGGGAGGTCGGGCAGAAAGGAGGGCTTCCCTGGTGGCTCAGATGGTAAAGAATCTGCCTGAAATGTGGGAGGCCCAGGTTCTATCCCTGGGTCAGGAAAATCCACTGGCAAAGGGAATGGCAACCCACTCCAGTATTCTTGCCTGGAGAATCCCATGGACGGAGAAGCCTGGCAGGTTACAGTCCATGGGGTCGCAAAGAGTTGGACACGACTGAGCAACTAACACACACTTCCAGAAAGCTCGGCTAGAGCTACAGTCTGTAACAGATTGTGTAGTTTATGCGACATGCCAGGAGTCTCCAGAAAAATCATCCTGTTATGGGGTGAGGGAGGGATTGCGGGGGTGGAAAATGGCAAGGAATGCACCTCAGGTCATCTTCCAACTTTTAACCAAGCTGGAAGACATGAAAGTTGTTTTTTCTGATTAACTTTTTTTCTGACAATTGGTTTCATATGAAATTGTAAGACATAATACAGAGAGATCCACTGTAAGCTTTTCTGCAATGGTAACATTTTGCAAAACTCTAGTGGATTACCACAATCAGGCTCTTGACATTGATGCAGTCCACAGTCTTTATTGCAATTGTCCCAGTTTTACGTGTATTCAGCTCTATACAATTTTATCACATGTGTAGAGTAGCATGTGCACCATCACAACGAAGGTCAAGAAGAATCCCATCACATCCACAAGGATCCATTCAGTTGCTTTTTTTATAATGACTACACCCATATCCCTTCCAAGTAACTCATTCTCCCTCTTCCCTAACTCTGCCAGCCACGAACCTGTTCTCGAGTTCTAGAATTTTGTCATTTCAAGAGTCTCATGCTCCTTTTGGACTGGTCTTTTCCCTCAGCATAAATTTCTGGGGATTCATCCAGTTGTTACCTGCATAAATAGTTTGTTTCTTCTGATTATTGAATAGTATTCAACAGTACGGATGGACCAGTTTATTAACTATTTACCTGGTGAAGAACATCAGGATTGTTTCCAGGTTTTGCTACTATGAGTAAAGCTATTATAAACATGTATGTATAGGTTTTTGTGTGAGATGGGGGCCCTGAAACCTGTGTTTAATTTGTACTGTAGCTCATCCACATATTACCTTCATTGACATGACCTCCTCTCTGTTGGCCCTTCTAACATTGAATTACTGCCCCTGATACTCATAAAGTATCTTCAGCCATTCAGAGCAAGCTGACATTGGTCATGTCATTATATCTTTAACACAGACTCAGTGAAGGGCATTTTCCCCCTTGTGGTCCCATTGCACTTTGCTTTCTTTTCAGGGGTCAAGTTTTATTCCTCCTCCTACGCTGGTCTTATCTCCTTATCTGAATGTTGCTCTCTGCCAAGTGGCACTGTGTCTTCTGGACCTTATACAGTGCTGCACGCTGAGCTCTGGGTGGCTAGCCCCTGATGCCTCCACTCATGCCTTCAATACTTGCTCAGTGAGACTTCCTTTGTGCCAAGTGCTAGGGAGACAGTGGTACACCAGCTCTTCCTAAAGCGGTGCAGTGTGCAACCTGCCCAACCGTAGGTGAGAGTCAGCGAATGCTAGTCTTGGTCCAGTTCCCATGTCACTGCTTCTCACTGCATTAAGAACGTCCCCCTGCTAGCACCGGTACCAAATGTAATTTACAAAGTTGATTAATATCTCTTTGAAGTGAAGAGTTAATTGCTTAGTCATGTCTGACTCTTTGTGTCGCCATGGACTGTAGCCCATCAGACTCCTCCATCGAAGAGGAGAGATCCTCCAGGCAAGAATACTGCAGTGGGTTGCCATTTCCTTCTCCAGGGGATCTTCCCAACCCAGGGATGGAACCCTTAACAGGGTATAAATCAAGAATCTATCTCGTTTTCTTTATGCTTGAATCTCAAGGATCTAGGATTACGCTTGGCTCACAATAGACATTTAGTTAATGGCTGAGAGCAGCTTTCACCCCTACACAGTTCTTAAGTCCATCCATAAGAGCTCTTTCCCTGTGTGTCTTTCCTGACATAGAGTGTTTCCCCATAGCATCCTGTTATAACACATAACACATAGTGCTGCCACTTCCTGGCTTTCTGTCTCTATTCAACCCACCCACTCCCTAACACACCAAGAAACTCAAAGCTCTGTCAAAGCTAGAGTCATGCATCTTTTGTTCATCTTTTGTCTCCCTGTGACTTGCCTGGTACCCAGCTGGTGGTTAAGAAGTAGGTGCTGAATGAAGGGGAGGAGAGAGTTCTGCTGGTCTGCCCCAAGACTAGGAGATGAGAAGGAGGATGTCATGGCATAGGGGCTTCTCACCCAGAGACCTTCACGCTAAGCAGGCCGGCTCCCAGCTCACTCCACAGGGCAGAAGCCCCTGTTGTGTCAGCAATTACTGTAAGTTACCAAGCCACTTCTCACTCAAATCCCATTGACTGATCAGAGAATGAATTTAGGGCATTGTCTTTCAAAGAATATCTTTATTCAGTCCCTGGAAATTTCCTACAATGTGTGCCCCTAACAAGCTGGAGGCAGGCTGGTGCCCGGAATGGATCGAACTTGCAATCCTGGGGCAGCCCTTGAACCCACGCTCCCAGCCTTGCAGTCAGATCCCTGCAGAATAATAAGACTCACAAATCTTTTGTCTGCAAAATTATCTTCTTGTAACACTGGAAGCTGTTACCATGGAAATAAAATAGCCTATTAGCCCAAATCTACCAAAATATGGGAGAGGCCCAGCTGCCTTTCTGAGGCCCTTCATTAATAAGGAGAAGAGCAGATTAACCTTTAAGAGAATTGACAAGAATGGCCATGACTTGCTGGATTATGATTTTCATGTTGAGTTTATCTGGGCTAATATCTCAGCCTGGAGCAGCCATGCTGGGTGAATAAAGACAAGGCTCAGTGTGAAGATTCAGATGCCTGCCTGGTCTGGTCTGTCGATCTTGGCCACCCTGGATGGCTTCTGGCCCATGGACTCCTGGAGAAGGCTCCCTCCCTGACTGATCCACTGGAAGAAGAGCAATTTTCCTGTCCCCTGTTGAGCAGCTGCCGAGAAAGGCAGGGAACTGCAGAGGGCTCCTAGCTCACAGTCAAGATGCCAAACAGGAGCCAGAGACAGATGGAGCTGAAGCCAGTCTATCCTGGTTTGCCTCCTCTCCTCAAGGGTGCCCAGTGCTGAATCCCAGACACATAGGTTTCTGGGAAAGTCCTGCCACATGGATTCTGCCCCTTCCTGTGACCAGGCACGGAACTTGTGAGTGCCCAGTAAGGGGACTTGGCAGCCAAAGCAGTCCCGGGCATCCCAGTGTCCGGCATACAACAGAGACCTGATCCTTCTACAACTCTCTGCTCCCACACTTGGCCAACAAGAGCTGTCAGCATCTTAACCACAGGCAGGTGGGAAGGGCCAGTGTCTTGACAGGTGTCAAGAGGGACTCGCTTTATCCTCAGGAAACTGACAAGAGACAAAAGAAACTTGGGTTGCTTGACAATAGCTCACAGATTTCCGGGGATTTTTTTTTTCTTTTTTGGTCATCCTGTTTTTGGTTCCAAATTAAAGGAAGAAAGGGAGGGAGAGGGTCCTGGTAAACATCAGCCCTCATTATTAAAGGCTCTGCTGCCTGAGGGACAGCATTACATTCTTTCCTTGCCTCTAGTTACTGACACCAGGAAACACAAGGCACCTGTTAACCTCAGCGGTGGCCTATGGTCAGGGACAGGAGGTGTGAAAAAGGAGAGGTCAGCTCTCCATCCCCATTCAGACTATCAGCTGATCAGGCAGTTCTCTCTGAATGACCCCTGTTTGTCAGGGCTCAGTGTCTAGGCTCAGTGCTGTAACAACTGAGCCCCAAGTCTCAGCAGCTTCAGACAATTGTGGGTTAACTTCTCACTCCTCTCCAGGCCACACGGCTTTTAGAAGCCTGGATCCTTTCCACCTGGTGGCCCTACCATTTCCTAGGACTTTGAGGTGCCTCACTGGATCCTAGCATCTGGCTGGGAGTTGAGGGGGAAAGAGGGTGGAGGACCTGGAGATGGTTTAGAGACATCCTGCCTCTTGCTCTCACTCTGGTGACCAGAACAAGACACAGGCCCTGACACTAGAAATAAGAGAGGTGAAATAAAGTGACAAGGAAGGAGAGAGACCTCAGGTATGGGAGAGCAGCAAGCATGTAAATACAAATGCTGAGTCTACAGTTGAGAATAACTGATGCTCACTACCCTGTATTCACCACAGAGATTCTGAATGTAAGGGTTTCAGGGGGAGGCAGTGGCTAGTTATGATACAGCCCAACATTACCCAAGGCATATGTTGAGGGACTCAAGTCCTACAATGTGCTTCTCAGAAACTAGTTTCCTTGAATAGATATGTTTGGAAGATAATGAAAAAGACATATTCCTTCTGGGCATTCACACCGGACAGTAGCCTATGAAAGGCTCTGATAAGTTCTGCATTAAAAAAAAAAAATCTTAATTTAAAGCATTTCCCACATATATTTGACTAGAGACCCTCCATTTTGGGGGGACAAAAATCTAGTAATATTTCTTGGCAATGTTTTAAGGGGCATAATTTGAGGGGGAAAAAAAGACCTAACGCAATCTTTTCTTTTTTCAAAAAACAAAATCATGCACTTGAAGCTCAGAATGAGAACTTGACTTACTCAAGATCAAAGAGCTTGTGAGAAACTTACAGGCCTGCAGCAGATCCTATGTAATGTGCACATTTCTCTAAACATCTCAGCTGGGGTCATCATCCCCTGGAGCATGTGGTAAGTAACTATATGCCAAGTTATAGCATAGCACAGCTTGGGCAGGGGGGTGACTTTCTTTATTCATTTAGAAAATAAGTGAATAAGCTGTTCCTCATTTTTCTCACCTGTAAAATGGGGATAATGAGAATAACAAGAAAGGGTGAATTTCTTTAGATGGGATGGAAGACTCTCTGAGAAGGTGATACGTGAGCTAAGACCAGAAAAATGAGAGGATCATACTATAGCAAAACAAAAGAAGAGCCCCAGAATGAGTCTAAGAGGATAGGGTAGGGGGTTCCTGCAGAAAGAGAACCAAGCATGTC
This sequence comes from Dama dama, assembly GCF_033118175.1. Lineage (NCBI taxonomy): Eukaryota > Metazoa > Chordata > Mammalia > Artiodactyla > Cervidae > Dama > Dama dama. Next base: position 34,474,609 of record NC_083704.1, on the reverse strand, counting down.
TTTCTTGACATAAGAGAAGCCATTTTTGGCCTTAACCATTTTGTGATCTAAGCCTGCTTGCCCTTGAAGAGGTCACGGTAATAAATGGTCGTAAGGGAAGCGAGGAAATGGAGGAACAAAGGAAAAGCAGTCAAGAAACAACATTTCAGCAATAAAACAGTCCTCAAAGGATATATATAACAATATGACACATATTCTTGAGTTCTGCAGGAACTAAGGTCCATACCCAGGTGGAAGATGGAATATTGACCTTCTCTAAATCTCATGGCTTCAATCAACTAAAGCTTGGACTCTGTCAACCTTTGCCCCAATTCTATGCTGGATTCTCTTTTGCTGAGGCTCCTTCATGAATATGCATGTACCCATAGCTTAAAGGTCCCCAATTTTGCTGTTCAGGGAGACACTGCATCAAGAAAAATCCTATGTCTGACTTGCTATAAGTAAAAAATCCTTCCTTCTCCTGATCTTTGGTTTGGTTGTATCTTCTGGCTCAACACTCATCAAGAGTTGAACTCAATTTTCGTGTAACACAGGCATGGCACATAGGCACGGAGCAAAAATATTCAGTAAAGCTTAGTTAAATGAATGAAAAGATAAATGAATGAGTTGTGGATTAGCATATAATGTAATTAGGATTCTTACAACAAGTTCAATTTGTGGGTTTTCCCAACACCACCAAACAATTCTCTGGGGTTCTACAATTCAACTCTTGACACTATCTGGAAAGAGCATCAGATCCCACAGGTTAAGGGTTCAGTTCCATGGGACTGCCCCCTCTGCCCCCACTTCAGAGGCCAATTGCAAATCCAGGTTGTCATCTGTGGGCTTTTGACCAACCAGCTAAAGGTGAGAGGTCCAACCATCCTCTCCTTCTACAGACTGGAGATCCCAATGACCATGGGTTTCATTAATTTGCTAAGGTAGCTCAGAGAAACATTTTATCTGCTGGGTCATGCATTTATTATAAAAGGATATGACTCAAAAACAGCCAGATGGGCAAAGCACACCACCCTCCCAGCACCTCCATGTATTCATCAACCCAGAAGCTCTGCAAACCTAGCCCTTTCTCGGGTTTTATGGTGCCTTCATTACACAGACAAGTTTGGTTAAATCACTGACCATTGGTGACTGAACTCAGTCTCCAGCCCCTCTCACCTTCCTGAGGCTCTAGTCCTCTAATCACCGGCTGACTCCCCTGGCAACCAACTCCCCACACACCCATTCTGAGGCACCTCCGCAAAGTCACCTAATTAAAATAACAAAAGACATCTTTCTAGATCTCAGCATAGGAAATTCCAAGAATTTTAGGAGCTCTCTGATAAGAAAAGGGATGAAGACCAAATATAAATTTCTTATTATAAATCACAATGTCAGAGTAATACTCTGCAATTTTCAGATAAAACACTTCAAAGATACGTCACCTTGGCACCCTGAAAACACAGTATATATTTTCTGTTTCTACTGCTCTCTGATGGTAGGATTAATTTGGGAAGAATATTCAAGATACTTTGGCACTACTGACATTTGATCAGATGATTTGTCCTGTGCATGAAGGATGTCCAGCCTCTGTCTACTAAATTGTCCATCCCCATGCCCCAGGGGGCAAAGTCAGTTTCAGGGAAGAACCACTGCTGGGGATAGTCAAGCTCTTACACTGGAAAGATAGGAAATGTGGACCATAACATTAGCAAACCTTTTCTGTTGTCCCTCTTCAAACCTGTGGGCTCCCTAACAAATATTGTGCAAAAGACATGTCCACACAGCATCAGTTAGCATGGAACCAGCTTTACAATCAGAGCAGGCCCTGATGAACCATTTCTGTACTTCTGTCTCCTCCTTCCCATGCCCCAGAAAATTCCAAGTTAATTTCCAGCCATCTTGTTACAACCTCCCAAGAGAAGGAAGCAAAGTTTCCTGATTTTGCATTCCAGCAGCAGTGCAACCTGAACCCTTTGTGTTTTTGACATTCTGTTTCTGATTTCCGTGCTGAGCTGAGAGTAGGGAATAAATACTTCCTTGAAAGCCCTGTGTTTTCCCCTGAAAATCAGCCAACAGGCTTTGAAGAAGAGAGCAGGGGTCCAGGGACTTGCTGGGAGAAGGTACTAGACTGGTCACTGGACAGGGGAAGAGAGAGAGAGAGAGGGCAAGCTATATGCAGGTCCCGACACGCGGCTCCTCACTCACTGGGTGTCTCTGCCAAGTCACTTGAACTGAGGCTTAGTTTCCTCACATGTGGCTACTGTTTACCTACTGCCCTGAGCACTGCAGCCTAATAACTCTTGTCCAGATCACAGAGTCATGGTGAGAGGTACATCAAAGAGATTTAAGGGCTTTATCAGCTGTAAAGTGCTTTACAAATTCCAGGTCCAATTAGAATTGCCACCTACTTCAGATATTTATACCTGCAACTGAACAAACTTCTAGGAGACAAAAGAGAAGAGCAGGTAAGAATCCAAGTTTCAGAGGTAACCAACCCTGACATCAAATCCCTAATGGACCACACTAGCTGTGTGACACTGGGCCTCTTATTCAACCTGTCTGTGCGTTTAGTGTTCTCATCTGAACAAACGAAGCTAAATGGGATTTTAAACAGAATTTAATTTGATCCTCATTTAGAGCACTTAGGCCTGCTGCTTAGTCAGTCTAGACCATGACTGCAGAGAACCTGTGTACTGAGGAGGGATCTTTACAGAGAAGAGCAGAAAGATGGGGTACAGAGGGAATGGAGTTGGAGGGATTAGGGAGCCTCAATCTGTGAGTGGAGGGGAAAAAAGCCCAGGTCACGGCATTGATTCTGACATATTCTGACTCAGAAGGAAAGGCATAGTAAGACTGGGGCTTTGAATATGTTATGCCAAGCGTGAACAAGTGGGAGAATCTTGCCAGTAACTCTTGTTGAACTCTGCATCTGTCTCTGCTGCCAGGATGGGCGACTTGCCCATGTTACCCCATTTGTGCCCCTCCCAGGGGAGGCTGAGGCTAATCCTTGGACTTTTTCTTGTGTTAAGTCAGCCCCCAGGCCTGTGCACACGCACAACACATACCAGCTATGTATACGGGGATCTCAACTTTAGCCCAGCTGGGCTTCCTGGCATGTTGCCCACCCACCAGAAAAGGCCGAGCAGGATGAAGGCAGATGGCGGGTGCACTTCTGAGAAGGGTCTTCAAGCCTCTGACAGTATGAGAACAGAGATATTCCTCCTGGCAGACACCGAGCCTCTGAATCAAGGCCTCCTCTGGCTTTGTGCTTCTGGGTGGGTCTTTCCTGAACCTTCCCCTCTAATGTTATTGTGGTTACTCTCTGCTAGGTTTCTGACTCTTGCTTTTCAATTTGGATTTCCCCAGACTCCTCTCTGCCATGAAGCCCTTTTCCTATATGCAGTCCCTGAGGCAAAGAATAGAGTACAGAGTTTTTGGGAGGAAGCACCAGGGTTGTGGGGAGACAGTGAGGAGGGAAAGGGAAGGGAGCAAGTAGGGGGCATTATCAAGAAGCTTCCTTTTGGGGGCTCATTCCTTGGGTGAGCCCTGGGAGATGATGGAGATAACGCCTCAATTTCTCTCATCAGAGTGTGCAAAGCTGGGTGTGGTCTATCCATTCATATTGGTGGAGGGTGTGTCTTAGTCCATCCAGGTTGCTATTATAAAAAATACCATAGAATGGGTGGTTGATAAACAATGGAAAATTATTCCTCAGGATTTTGGAGGCTGGGAGGTCCAAGATCAAGGTATTAGAAGTTTCAGTATATGGTGAGAGCCTACTTAATGGGCCATAGATGGCTGTTTCTCACTGTGTCCTCCTGTGATGGAAGGGATGAGGGAGCTCTCTAAGGCCTCTTTCCTAAGGGCACTAATCCCATCCATGAGGGCTGTGCTCTCTCTTACGGTCTAATCACCTCCCAGAGGCTTCTACCTCCTAATACCATCACTGTGGGGGTTAGGATTTCAACATATGAATGTTAGGGAGGCACATTCAGCCCACAGCAGCCTTCCAAAGACTTCACTGTCTGTCCTGCCCAGAATCTCTGTCCTAAAAGGACAGTGCACATGAGCAGAGCCCCAGCTGGTAGCCCCAGCTGGTAGCTGCCTTCACAGATAGAGATGAGTGCTGATGGCATCTGGTGGGACCCCAGTGCTGTCTCCTAATTCCCCCCACCCCCACCAATTCCTGACCCTTTGGGCCCTTGACAGCATTGGCCATGTGGGGAAAGGGAGAGGTCGGGGATCCCAACCTTCACCACAGCCTCCCAGAGGGGCAACCACATTGAAGCTGTCAAAATATGGATGGGACTCTTAAAAAAAAAAAGCAAAAAAACATGAAATCCACTAGGGAAACTGGAAAACATCAGTCACAGTTCTGTTTATTCGGTGCCTCTCTAACCATGGCAAATTTTTCATCAGGAGAGAAAATTAAAACAAAGTAAAACCATGAGCACTCTCTCCCGGGAGAGGTTCAGGGCTCATTTCTCTGTTCCCAGCTAGCCCCCTAAAATGCTAATATTGAAAGTGTTTTTAAAGTCTTATTTATTTGTTTGTTTGTTTCAGTATTAAAGATTCCCCTCCTGTTCCCCTGAGACTGGAAGGGTGGGCTGCAAAGGAGAGGAACTCTGCTCCTCAGTATGTGGATGATCTCTCCCAGCTGATAGAAAGCCATGTTCCCAGAGGGTCTTAGGAAGTCTTGACTCTCTGCCACCTGGGCACAGAGGCTTGCTATCTATATTTCCCTGGGCAGATGCCTAATTCCTTTGAACCTTAGTATCTTGTCTTTAAAGTGCTGGTATTCATAGGACCCACCTCTGGGGTGACAGTGAGGATTCAGTAAGATGATACAGGCCTACCCAGGGCACCATACATGCAAACAGCCCCGTCTTGGAGGCTTGGGGATGTACTTCCACCCTCCACTCTTTTCCTTCTTCCAGTTTTAGTCCTCTGAGCCTCACTCAGTGCTGGTGATCAGCTCTCCTAACAGGACCATGAAATCTCTGTGCAAATAAAACTGTGGTGGTCTGCCTATGATCCCTAGCATGCTGGACTCAAAAGCGGGACCCTGCAGGGAGACTGGCCCCATTTTCCAAGGAGTCAAGAGAAAAGAGATGATTCTCAGTCAAGTGCAACTGTCCCTTGGGATCTGGCTTTATCCTCACAATGATCCCAACACTGGGGACTCAGTGTTAAGAGGAACATAGAGAAAGGAAAGACAGGTGATTCCAAAAGAGAAGATGATTGCTTAGACCACATCTGCCCTATTCTGTTTCCTCCTGGATGTTACACTTGGAGGGATGTTGGCATGTGACATATTTTTTAAATATACAGATGTATTTCTGGGCCATATAAAATGTGACATGGAGGCAGAATGTGTACACAGAAAGGTAGGAGGATGTCGGGCGAGGTAATGACTTAAATTCCTAAAACATCTAATGCAAGGAGTTCAGTAAATACTAATGAAATCAAACTAATGAGAATATTAAACCACAAGGCTGTGCATATTGGATCAGACCATTTGGCTGTGCATAATCATATTTTAGAAGCAGGTAACAGCTCAAGATCTCAGGAATATTAAGCCCGAAATGCAGGGAGAAATTCCTTACTGATATCTCAAACCACAGGGCTCACAGAAACTGGCAGTTGGGGAACTACCCCATCTCTTCCTGCTCTCCCAGTGCCACTAGCATCTGGTGTCCTGCTCCTGGGATTTCAGTTTTCCTGTCTAGAGCAGCCGTCTCACGGGACTGGGAATTCAGCAGGCTCTTGCTCATTCGTAATTCTATTTGCTTTGGCCAAGACATCAGAACAGAGGTGTTAGATGTGGTCCCTGTTTAAATGTGGCTCACATGGAAGACTGATTAGGGAATCTGAGCTGTTTGTGGTCATGAATATTCAGGACAGGGAGTAAAAACAAACAGGGTTTGTGGGGCATGAAATTGAAGACAAACAAATATTCCAGCAAGTAACAGGACTGGAGCCCAGGGATGGTGACCGCCACTTCACCAAGGGGACTCCCATGGATGCCCTAGTGACATGGAATCTGGGAGTTCAAGGGTGAGGTCGTCTTGTGTTGTTTGCTGCTGTATTCCCAGGGCACAGCATAGTGCTAGCACTCAATGAGCAATCAGTTGTTGGATAAAGAAAGAAAGGACCAAAGGTTAGAAGCCCCCAACCCCTTTCCTTAGATGTTTTGTTTGCCATAAACAAGATTTTTAACACTTTTTAAAGTGCTATGGTAAGCAGAAACCTAAATGTGGCCCTACCCCCAAGAGGCCCATCCCCTGTTATTCAATCAAACAGGAATCTGAAAATATTTTGTACATGGAATTAACTTTAATTCCCAAGTCAGTGGCCTAATTAAGGCAAGTATCTGGGTGGACCCAACCCAAACAAGTGAGTTCTTTAAAAGCTAAGAGCTTTCCCTGGCTGTAGCAGAAGGGAAGTAGAGAGATTCACAGCACAAGAAGGATTTGACAGGCTGTTTTTCACTTTGAAGATGGACTGGGTTATGTTTAACCACCCAAGAGCAGCTTCAAGAGGCTAAGATACCCCCAGGCCTATAGCCAGCAGGGAAAGGGGCATCCAGCTCTACACCCACAAGGAACCAAGTTCTGCCAACAATGTGAATGAGCTTAGAAGCTGATTCTTCCCTGGAGCCTTGAAATAAGAACCCAGCCAACTTGTCACCTTAGTTCTGACCCTAAGCAAAGAGCTCAATTAAACCGACATCAACTCCTGATCTATACAATGGTGAAATAATAAAAAGCTGCAATTTTAAGCCCCTAAATTTGCAGTTAACTTGTTATACATCAATAGAAAACTAATACAAGTACGAACCTGCAGAATCTAATAGTTTCTTTTCTGACCAGCCATAGAGCATGGTGGTTAGGAACGTGGATTATGACTTGGAGCCACATTGCCTATTTCAAATCTTCGCTCTGCCATTTTCCCAGGTGACAGATCTGAGCAAGTTGTTTAATCTCCCTGGGCTTCAGTTTCTTCATGTGTAGAATGCGGGTGATGATAATAATACCTTTGTCCTGGTGCCATGGAGAACCAAATAATGTAAAATATGTAAAGTTCTGAGACCAATGTGTGGCACATTGTACATATTTTATCAATCCTGTGATTAGTACTATTAAAAAAAAAAAAATAAAGGTTTCTAGAATCTCCCCCCAAGGCCCAGGACCTGGAAAAGCTAAGCTACAGACCCACATGACAACCATTGGCTGAACCTGCCCCCTTCTTCTGGTTTTCTCATATGCATTCCTCTTGGCACCTTTATGCTTCCTGCTGGCCCCTGTAGGCATTTGGGTTTGCAATCTCTGACCCAGGATTGATTAGCTGGAGAGTCAAGCAAAACCTCAATTCTGACCTTCACCTATGAAAACAAGCCAAGATCTTCATTCATTAGCTGAGCGGATATAGTCTTCTCTGAAGCCCTCCTTAATTTTTCTTTGGAAGGATTTAGAAGCTGGCTGGAGTATGGCTTGAAGAGAAATGTGCAAGGACTCTTGTGGGTCTTTGAACTGAAGATCCCAATGGGCGGAGAAGTGGCTCAGAAGGGCTCTTGAGCATCTAATCCATTTGTGGCTGTCACTGCCTCCTGGCTTCATAAAATAAAGGACAATATGAAGTCTGTGAAAAATGCCATCCATCCTTCTGGTGGCCCCGAAGTCCAAGCCCACTAGACTCTTTGAACTGTGAGTGCTGGCCACTCAAGAGCCCTCACACCTCTCTCTTCTGTTGTCCTAAATGATCCCTTGGCTCTGGATCCTTGCCAAGAACCAGGAGCACAATGCCACTTCAAGCCCAAAGTCATCTCCCTGTCTCAGCTCCAATTAACTCAGAGCTTTTGGGAAGCTGTGTGTGAGAGCAGCAGGGCAAGCAAAGTGCTGTCCAGCTGGCGGGCAGATGGACAGGAAGAGGGCCAACTCTTGTTTTTAATCTATAAAAGAGCCCAGGGTAGGGAACTCAGGCAGCTCCCATCCTGTCTCTGAATGGTAATCTCTTGGGGCCATGAGAAAATGCTTCACTGCAACAGTACCTGTGTTTTCCTCTTTAGACCCTATGACCTTCCCAGGCTGTGCAAACGGACTATTGACAACAATTCTTCACTGTCTGGTATTCAGTTCCCCTTGAAGCAAAAACAGAGGATTTGACCAGATGGCTACACACAATTCTCTCTCTCTCTTTACCAAACTTGTTCCTAGAACTCAAGTCTGTGTGAGGTACAAGAATGTCTTGAAATATTAGAATCATCTAATATTCTATTATTGTATGATGTATCTAATCTTCCTTGCTCATCCCTCTTAGGATTTCACTTTTTTTCCCACTTGCTATTTGAAGTGACCATCTTGGACCTTACTTATTGGTATCACTCTTGACGTTTGTTAGAAAGGTTGTCTCAGACCTGCCACAGACCTACTGAATCAGAAACTGTAGTTGAACAAGATCCCCAGGGGACTGACATGCACATTCAAGTTTGAAAAGCAATCCTTAGCCTAGCCATTTTTCTCCCTAGTATGGGCAGATACACTGAATCACCCACTGCTCTGGGAAGAAGCAATGCTATGGAATCAGAAAATAAAGTGGGGGAAGGGAGGTTCCTGACTATCGAGTTAAAAACATCTATGGGTTTAAATTTAAAGTAGTATTTCCATGTATACTTACAGCACACATTTTTGTCCCAAGTGCCATAAAAGTTAAAAGATTCCACCCCTGGAGGAAAGAGGGAGAAGAAGAACCACGGAGACAGCAGCTAAGTGAGATCAAGAAAGTCTGGGTCTCTGGGAGTTCTGCCATCCATTCCAACGCCAGGGAGCCGCATGGCAGCCCCGTCAGTCATGGCCACCTGCTGGGGAACGCTCATGGACAGGCTGCCAGACAATCATACAGGAGGAAGACAGCTCTTCTTTGACCAGAGAGTTTGCTTCAATCCCTGAGACCCTTGGTGAGCCCCAGCACCTTGGGAATGGAGTGGGGGCCATAGATACATAAGAGGCAATGTGACCTGGAAGAAAAGCTCCACTAAGACCAAGATGGCACTAGTAGATCCAGCTCTCAATCCCTCATTAAGTCAGGGACAGTAAACCAACTCACCCTACACTTCTGATCTGTTTTCCTCCTGCAGGTCCATCAGGAAGAGGAGGCCCTGAAGCTTCCAACTTTATCCTTCAAGGGAAGAAGTAGAAACGATGAAGTGGACTTATAGCATAACAGACTGTCAGAGCTGGGGAAGAACTCAGAGTTCACAAAAGAGAACCATCTCTTCCTTCCACCTGTCCATTTATCCATCCACCCTTCCATTGATTTGACAAACATTTATTGTCTCCCACAAGTCAGGGATCATGCTAGGCACTGGGAGATTCAACACTATGCAAAACCAGACCCAGACCTTGTCCTCAGGGAGCTGACCTCTAGTAAAAAGAATGTCACTAAACACCTAAGAGAAACTATTAGATGTGGTTTATTCAAGGTCATGCAGATGGTGATGGAGTGTGAGTTCTCAGAGGGAGTTTAGAGAAGACCTTCTCAGGAAAATGGAGTGAAATCAGCTTCTGAGAAGGGACAGGTAAGCCTAGATAGAAGCCATGTCACTGCCTTCCAGCTTCTCTTAGAAGCTGGGCCCAAGCTGAATCTGTAACAGGAGTAATGCTTTGCCAGCACGAAAGTCTGGGTGTGGCTAAGTCATCCACTTTCTTATTTATGTTGGTGGAACCCTGCCCACTGGTTTGTTTTACTCAGCCATTCACTAGGTCCTGTGAAGAAAGGAAATGGAGGATCCCTGAGCCTTGGAAAAGTGTGAAGAACTCTTTCTTCAAGAGATAAATGGGGAAAAGAATGCCTCCCTTTCAAAGTTACTTTGTGAGCAACATCTAACAGTTTTTAAGGCTTTGTTTTATGCCAGTCACCAAGCTAAACCCTATTTGCAACATCTATAATCTTTGCAACAACTCTGTGAGTTGGGTTCTATCGTTTATCCCATTTTATGGATGCATACACTGAGGCTTGGACAGGTTAAAGGACTTGCCCAAGGTCACAGAACTAGTGACAGGTAGAGGTGGGATCTGATTGCCAGGCTCTACCTGTGATAGGAAACATGATGTCAAATTACTACGTGACATCTAACTCATCCAGAACTGGCTTCAAGGGCATTCAAGCACTGCAGTCACACAATGCCACCCTGAGAGGTGCCCTGCCCTGAGCCATATAATGCTTAATAGTCACCATCTTGAGAGTGCTGATAATTACATGTGTGATTTGGGGTTGTGTGTGTGTGTGTGTGTGTGTGTGTGAGTTGCTCAGTTGTGTCTGGCTCTTTGCAACCCCATGGATTGCAGCCTACCATGCTCCTGTGTTCGTGGAATTCTCCAGGCAAGAATACTGAAGTGAGTAGCCATTCCCTTCTTCAGGGGATCTTCCCAACACAGGGGTCAAAACCGAGTCTCCTGCACTACAGGCAGATTCTTTACCAGCTGAGCCACCAGAGAAACCCTGGGAGTTTTATACGTCAGTTCCAATAGGACTGTGGGGCACCTGTGGTCCTGCCTCTTGCAGCGTCTCCACCTCTCTGTCTCCCTAGGACAAGTACTCTGCTGCCTGGCTCTTTGCTCTGTGATACCCCAGATCTGCTTGGCCTCCCCCTCCCCACCACTGCCCAGTGATTACAGCCTCCCCACCACCTGGCTCCCTGACCCCACTCCCCCAAGAAATCCATGCTGCCCTCTTTCCTGACAGAGGCTTAGAGGAGTGCATGGGAATGTAAGGAGATAGGATAGGTGGTCCCCAGAGAAAGAGAACCAGTCACAGCTTTCTTGACATAAGAGAAGCCATTTCTGACCTAAGCCATTTTGTGAAATAACCCTGTAAGCAGTGCTCATCCTTGTCTCATAATTAATTGTCTTAAGGGAACATCCAGTGCAGAAACATTGTCTGCAAGAGAAGTAACAATAGCAAAGATAATATATCGATTGTGAAGACTCCCAGTTCTGAGTCAAGGGTAAAGATTAGCCTGAAGTACTCAACGACCAGATCACCTAGAACGGAAGGGATGATGTATTGACTTTTTCTGACTCTCAGGACTTCAGTCATCTAAGACTTGGACTATGTCTACTGCCCAAGCCCCTTCATGAATATGCATGCACCCTTAGCTTGAAACTTCCCCAATTTTGTTGGGGAGACAACTACTTTGAGAAAGTTCCCCGGTATTCTCCTTACTTGCGGCAAGTAATAAATCCTTTCTTCTCCAGATCTTTGGCTTCGTTGTGTCCTTTGGCTCGAAACACACCAAGAGGAGAGCTCAGTTTCCTGGTTACAGGAAAAGTCAAGACTGGGGAGCGCTTCAGGGCAGGGCCACACGCAGCAGGGCCATGGCATGTCTGACAGAGGCATCTTGGCAGGGCCCAGTCTCCTACCCACCCACATTCACACTGTAAGTGTCCCAGCATGTGACTGCCTATCTTCTGGAGGCTGAGAACTGACCTCTTCGTCCCTGGCTGGGGCATAGGGCACAGGTCTGGTGGCTGCTGCGAGAGGAAACCTGAGATAGAGGGAGGGGGTGTGGGAGTGAATGCTTGCATGTGCTGAGTGTACATCCCAGGTACCTGAGATGGTCTGCACTGGTCAGGTGAGTACCTCCCTGCCCAAAGGAGTGGGACATTAAATAGGAAATAGAAACATAGGGGAAGATAGTCAGAGAGAGATACAAAGGTAGAGATAAACCATGGAAGAATGAAAAAAGTTTTCTATGTTAGTACCTTCAATAGCACCTTTTTCTTGAATTTTGAACAAGGGACCCTGCATTTTCATGTTGCACCAGACCTCACAGATAATGTAGTGTGGACAGACTTTCAAGGTGACTGGGTGTTAAAAGGAGCCCCTGCCATTAAACCTCACTTCTCCAGTTTGGAACATTCCAGTTTGGAACACCTACACGCATTCCATCTGTCTTGCTTCTTTGAGTTTATTCCCTATTATTGCATTTAGTTTTACCGCTCATGTTCACATGCTTGCCATGCTGAACCATCACACAGAATGTTGCATTCATCTCCATAATGCCCCTGTAACTACACCCATTTTTCTTATGAGAAGACTGAGGCTTGAGAAGCTAAAATATTAGTGCAGTGACCAGGAAGATCTTTCTGCTGACTCTTTGCAGACTGGCTTTGCCTGTAGTCCCCAACTTGATAAAATAGCCTTTCTTCTCATTTCCTTCTCACTTCATGGAAGCTAAGATTAATGGATTTTCAAGCATCCTTCTTAATGTATTTCTGAGGTGCCCAGGATCTGCCCTGGACAAGCTTCCTGGAGCTGAAAAGACTGGTGGTCGGTTCTGAGAAATGCTTTACTGAAAGAAGAGTTACTGGGAACATGCAAAAGCAACTGTCTGAGGAATAGATGGCTTGGGCGTGACATTTCAAATACCGCCTCCCCATGCTGCCAACAGGCAGTGACTTATGCCCAACTGCCCGGTTATTTACCAAGGGAAGCCTGTGGCAGGTCTGCACACTGGGGACTTTCTTCTGTAGGCCTTTCATTGCCAAGAGACACCCTGAGAATGTAGAGGTTACCAGCCCCATCACCCAGAGCCAACTTGCAGAGGGAGTGCTGAATAGAGCTCTCTTTAGGAGACCAAGCCAGGATTACAGTAATTGCAGGCCGGCTGCCGGCTCTCTGGCGACAGTGCCTGATGGAGCTTGCCAGCTGGCCCTGCTAATTACCTGTCGCCCAGGATGGGGAGGAAAACTTGCAAAAGGACTGGAGAGGCCCAGACATAAGGCACTGGAGCATGGCAGGCTGGCATCTCTGGGATCCAGGCCGCCCTGCTGGCCCCACGGCAATAGCTCTGCTGTTGCAGAGAATGACTTGGCATGTTTCTGCCTTGTTCCTCCCAAACAGCTCCCTTTTGTGGGCTTGCCCGTCTCCCCTTCAGAGCAACGAGCCTCTCTACTCTGGAGTTTTCCCCAAGGCACTTCGGGAATTGTTAAGGATGGATTCTTGGGCAGCAGAGCAGAGAGAGGGGGAGAAAAAGGCTCTTTCTAGACCAGTGATGGCCAACAAGAATTTAACACAAGCCACAAATGTAACTCAAAATTTTCTAGTAGCAATACTAAAAAAAAAAAAAAAAAAAAAAAGGTAAAAAGAAATAGGTGAAATTTAAATAAGTAAATATTATATTTAACATAATATATCCCAAATATTATCATTAAAACATGCACTGGTATTTTTTAAAGTATTGAGTTATTTTACATTCTCTCCTTTGTACCTAAATTCCAGTGGGTATGCTACATGCCCAGCTCATCCCAATCAGGATGAAGTGCCAATAGCCACATGGGGCTGGTGGCCACCATACTAGACAGCACAGCTCCAGATAAGTGATAGAAAATATAATGCAAATATACTATTGGCTGGCCTTGATCATACTTGGGTTTTGGACTCTAACTTCCAATCCTTCTTTTCTCCTGGCTTTGGCATTTGCTCTCCAAACCTTAGTTCCTTGTAACTTCACATGTGGGCTGAAGATCAGCAGCACTGACATCACCCAGGAGCTTGTTAGAAACGCAGAAGCTCAGGCTGACGCCCTGACCCACTGGATCAGAATCTGCATTTCAACAATTTTCCCAAGTGATTTGCATGCAGAGTGAAGCCTGTGAAGTGCTGCCCCTGGCTCCCCTCCTTGCCCTGCCCCTCAATGGCACGTGGCTTTTACTTTAATCTTGGGCTTCCTTGTTGCCTGGATTCCCTTGTCCAACTCCTGAACCTTTGGCTGCCGCCCAGTGTAGATGACACCTGCACTCTCTGCTACCGTTGCCAAGTGGCAGTAAGCCAAGAGAGTGGAAATTTAACAACAAATGAAACAAAATTTGATTACCATTTATTGAGCACTCACTAAGAGCCAGGCTCTATGCTTAGCACATCTCTTGCATAATTTCACTGAATCCTCTTCCACTTTAGGAGTCTGATGCATTATTATCCTAATCTGACAGATGACATTCTGAGATGACTGTCCACACACAGCTCATTTCTGGTGGAGTGAGAATTAAACCCTGGGTCTACGTGATTGGAAAGTCCATACTTTATGGCTCTGTTCAAAGTCAACTTGTTTTAGTGTGTGTGTGGTGGTAGTAAGTACTTCCTCCACAAGACAGGATTATTCAAATGCAGGTAGTTTATTTGAGAAGGATGGAAACACCATAGCCAAGCAGGAAACATGAGAGGGAAGGGAGAGCAGTCAATAAAGGGTGTATTTTCAAGCCAGCTACCCATGTGGGAATCTAGAGCTGAGTCCCACTGAAGAAACTCGAAGAGCTAGTAGTTGAGGGAGTTGGGATTTTACACACCAAGTCCCATCAGGAATTAGTTGAGGCGTGCTCCCAGAGGGTCCCAACAGCAAGAGAAAGTTCCAAGGCAAAGAAATAGAGGTGCTGGCAGTTGGAAGTCAGCAGGTGAGAGAGGAGGTCTAGTCTAGGTGAGGCTTGGCAGTGTCTGCCGTGATAGACTAGACCCATGGATTCCTCAGCATTACCAACCCAAGAGGGAATGAAATACCTCCTATCAGACACTGACCCACTGATGCTTTCCAATGGCTCCCAGGAAATGCAGGGCCCCCAATCCCTCTCGGCTTTTGATGACTGGTTAGGAAGCACAGCAGTGAAGTCAGGCTCTGTGAGAATTGTGGGATCCTGTCCATCTCCTATCCTGTATTTTCCAGGTAGATAGGCCTGGCTGGGCAGACACATACACCAGCTTAAACACCCCAGCTTCAACCAGTTTCTTGGTATCTCTGTTTTGGAGCAGATATTACTTTAGGAGAAAATACAAGGGGAAAAAATGGAAGCAGTGACAGATTTTACTTTCTTGGACTCTAAAATCACTGCAGACAGTGACTGTAGCCATCAAATCAAAAGATGCTTGCTCCCTGGAAGGAAAGCTATGATGAATATAGACAGCATATTAAAAAGCAGAGACATCACTTTGCTGACAAAGGTCCATACAGTCAAAGCTATGATGTTTCCAGTAGTCATGTACGGATGTGAAGATTGGACCATAAAGACGGTCAAGCACAAAAGAATTGGTGCCTTCAAACTGTGGTGTTGGAGAAGACTCTTGAGAGTCCCTTGGACTGCAAGGAGATCAAAGCAGTCCATCCTAAAGGAGATCAACCCTGACTATTCATTGGAAGGACTGAAGCTCCAGTACTTTGGCTACTTGATATGAAGAGCTGACTCATTGGAAAAGACCCTGTTGCTGAGAAAGATTGAAGGCAAAAGGAGAAGGGGGCCGCAGAGGATGGGATGGTTAGGTTATAACATCACTGACTCAGTGGACATGAATTTGAGCAAACTCTGGAAGATAGTGGAGGACAGAGGAGCCTGGCGAGCTGTAGTCCATGGGGTCAGATTGCAAAGAGTCAGACTCGACTTAGTGACTGAACAACAAATCCACCCCAGGAGAAGTAGGGAGGGAAGAGTTTCTATCATTTATCTATGCATCTACCCACCTTTCTATATATCTAAGTATTTACAGATATACTCTCTCTCTCTCTCTCTCTCTCTATATATATATATATATATATATATATATATGGTTTTAGAAGGGACACCTGGCACAAGAGAAACATGTGCCTTGGAAATGAGAGAGAAGCCCAGCATGAGGAAAAAGTATAAAAGTTTGGAAAGGATAAGCCTCATTTTGCCAAAGTCAACAAAGATGGGTCTAAATTGGGTCAGCTTTCTTTCTAGATTCTTTCTATTAATATTACTCTGTGAAAATACTCTATGCCTACGACACTTTAAAATTTTCAGACTGCTATGGATTCATAAGAAGTGAGGAGGGGGTGAAGAGAAAAGGAAGAGAAAGAGGGAAAAAGAGTGGGAGGGAAAGACAAGAGAAAGAGAAGATAAAATTGACCTGAAGACTGAACAGCAAATGTGGTGCATCCCTCTAAAGGGAATGAGGCGGGGCTTCAACCTGTAACTTTGGGTGGGAGAACATAATTCGGCACTGATGGAGAGCAATGTATGGATTCCAGATTTAAAAAAAAGAAAAGCTTTGCTAGAATAGATGTATTTGCCATGGACTGCAAGTAGTAAAGAGAGGAAAAGAGGAAGCAGAGATGATTCTGAGATTTGTCCTGACCATCTGGACAGTGAGGATTCATCCACTTGGGCCCTCTTGTCTCCAACATTGTATATGGCTACACTCAAAGCTTGGCTCTTCCAAAGGGAACCCAAGAGAGCCCCAAACCAGAAATGAACCCCAAAGATCCAAAGCCAGGATCCCTACTGGAAACACCTTCTTGCTCCCAACAACAGACACAAGCTCTGAACAGACAGGGTCGGATGAGTCTGTATCCCTACAAAAAGATATACTTAAGTCCTAACTCCCAGTACCGTGGAATGTGATCTTATTTAGAAACAGGTTTTGTGCAGAAGTAACAAAATGAGATTATTAGGGTGGGCGCTAACCTCATATGGCTGATTCTTTTTAAAAGCGGACATTTAGACAGAGACAGAAGCACATGGAGGGAAGACAACACAACGATGGAAGGGAAGGGGGCCACTTGAGGATAGGACTGGAGTGATACATCTGCAAGCATGTGCAATGTGTCTGAGGCGACCAAAGGTAAAGAGATGCCTGGAACAGACCCTTTCCTAACCGTTCTAGAGGGAGCCTGACCCTGTCAACACCTCAATTTCAGACTTCAGACTCAATTTCAGACGCCTCGGCCTTCAGAGCTGTGAGACAACACTTTCCTGTTGCTTTCAGCCGCTCGATTCATGGTACTTTGTTACACAGATCTAGCAACTTCTTACAGAAATAGTCAGGTGCAGCTCTCTGTCAAAGTCTGATGGGAGGCTGTAGATCAAATAACCCAGCCTTCTTGTTGCTCTTAGCTTGCGAAACTTGGAGATGTGGGTTTTACACCATTTCTCAGAGTTTCACCAGTAGAATTAAGCTCTAGTCACCTAGAAAGTAAACAGCTTGATAACTCATTCCTTCCCATCCCACTTCTCCACTTCCTACCCATGTTTTCAGGATCTACTAAATAAACAACCCTGCACACAGATCTTACCCCAGCTCTACTTCTAGGAGAACCCAGCCTGAGGGAGAAGTCACCCAGGGCAGTGAATATCTGGCATCCCAGCCACACACACTCTGGTTAGATAAGCTGGCAACCTCTTGAGAAGAATATCCTCTACCAAGTTTGGTTCTAGAATATTTCTGCACAACTTTTCATGGGATGCAATTGTGCATGAATGGCTCAATCTTCTAAGGGGGTTGAAGGAAAAACAAAACAAAACAAAACACTTTCTTGTTTTACCCTTCACTGGTAGCTCAGATGGTAAAAGAGTCTGCCTGCAATTCAGGACACTCAGGTTCAATCCCTGAGTTGGAGAGATTCCCTGAAGAAGGAAATGGCAAGCCACTCCAACATTCTTGCCTAGAGAACTCCATGGACAGAGGAGCCTGGCGGGCTACAGTCCATTGGGTTGCAAAGAGTCGGACACGACTGGGCAAATATCACTTCACTTCACTTCCCTTCTCTCTGTCCCCAAGCAAGGGACAGCTCAAAGGTTGGGGGAGGGAAGACTTGCTAATTATTGCCTTGATAGTTAATCAATACTTGAAAACAGCAAAGCAGCCATCTTTGTAATGTGCAAGCTTTCTGAATCCAGGTCACACTGTGCTTGTCATAAGTTACAGAAGACAGAAGGATAGGTAAGTTATAGGCTATTTACTTTTTAATTACTAGTGGGGTATGATTGGAGAGATAGAGTTGGAAGAATAATATCATCAAGATCTCAGGGGAAAAAAAAAAAAGATCTCAGGGAGTAAAATTCCTCTAGCATAGACACACACACACAAGATACAACTAGGTTAGTTAAAACATGTCTACAAATTTTGACACTCTTTCCTTGAAAGCTAGAACCTAATTCACCTCCCCTTCATTATGGGTCTAGACATAGTGACTCAGTTGTAAAAACTAGCTACGGTGGGTTTGATGATGTATGACTTCCAAGACTAGGTCTTGAAAGGTATTACAGTTTCCTTGTTTCTTTCTAGGGACACTCATTCTGGGGGGAGCCAGCTGCTCTGTTGTGAGGTTGCATGAAGCAGTCGGTGGAGAGGCCCACATGGTGAGGGGCTGAGGCCTCCACCATCAGCCGTGGGCTCTCCCAGCCCTAGCTGAACAACTAGGTGCTGACGGCCCCTGAGGACATCGCAGCTCTGAGACCCGCAACCACAGTCCAGCTAAGTCACTCCCAATTCTCAACCCACGAAAATCGTGAGACAGTCAATGTTTGTTGTTTTATACAATATTGTTGTTTATACAATAATGAATACAACTACATACTATTTGATGGTTAGCTGGGATGCGGAGATAGAACAGGAAAGATTCATCATCAAGATCTTGAGGGAGTGAAACAGCTCTAGTACATGATGCACAACAGAGATCAACATCTCCTGCGTATACTGCCTCCCAAATCAAGACACCACAGTGAGACAGTTTACAATTCAGAGAATTCTCACGGAACAAGAATGTTTGGGCTGAACAACACTTCAGAGCTGAACTCCTCATGCAAAAAAAAAAATAGATAAGGAAACCCAGGTCTAGAGAGAATAGGTGATTTTCCCAAAGTTATTATATCTGTTTTGGAGGGTTCCTGGTGTGACTTGGAGGCAATAGGCAAATTGTGGGAAGTTATAGATGCCAGGAATCTCCACCTTGTTCAGGGAGCAATTTTTCCTACAACAGCATTGGGGATTCACAAATAGATTTACAAGTTCTAGGAGACAAAGCTGCCTATGGAATTCTAATATAGGATCAACATGTAAAACTGATTTGTTTTTTGTTTAATGAAATTTGTTGGAATCTTGTCTTCAACAAACCAGGAATCCGTAAGCACAGACAGAGATTAGGTGTTGATTCATATTCAGCTATTTATTGCAAACAATTGGCTTACCATCTGACAATACCAGCCTTTAAAGGAAGGTTACCGAATGCAAAGACTGAGGAAAAAACTCTCAACCGGAGATGCCTCACAGTGGCTGCCCATCTATTGAGCATCCCCTTTAGCTCTCGAAAAGATTCCTTTTCAGAAACAATGAGAATTTTACTGTGTGGAGCCCTAATCATTTCAACTTGGTAGAGCCCCGTGCTTAAATGACCCACAGCAATTATTTTTGAGTCTGCAAACAGCTTAAGAACCAACCAGATACCCAGAAATACTTTAGGAAAAAGCCTTTTTAAAGAGTTCACTCTCTTTTCCCTACCTATTAACATCCTTTTACAAATAGTCCTGGAGTTTTAAAAAAAATTTTCATTTATTAATTTTTATTGGAGTATGGTGGTAAAGAATCTGCCTATCAATGCAGGAGGTGCAGGAGACTCGGGTTCCATCCCTGGGTTGGAATAATCCCCTGAAGGAGGAAATGGCAACCCACTCCAGTATTGTTGCCTGGAAAATTCCATGGACCCTGGTGGGCTACAGCTCTTGGGGTTGCAAAGAATTAGTCCTGGAGTTTCATGTACTTAACTTTCGTACTTCTGTATGACCCAGTCACTGTCTCTTCTTCCACCCAACTACATACCACTCTCCCCTTAATGAGCACTCCACCTACAGCCATGTTGACTTTTTCGGGGGTTCTAAAAACAAGATATGTTCCTTCCTACCCCAGGGTCTTTTTTTTTTTTTTTTTTTAACGTGGTATGTTTTAATCTCCTGGTTCTTAAAATGCAGTCTACTAATCAATGTCTCAGTGTTCAAGTCGCAACTCAAATGTCCCCTCCACACACTTTCCCTGCTGCTGTGAACACCCGTCCCCTTCCTATCTGTGATGGTCAGTTTTATGTGTTGACTTGGGTAGGCTATATTCTCCAGTTATTTAATAAAACACTAATCTAGGTGTTGATGGGAAGATATTTGGTAGATTAGGGTCTATGATCAGTTTACTTTAAGTAAGAAAGGTTATCTTCCATAATTTGCAGGGGGTAGGGGTGCTGATCCAATCAGTTGAAGGCCTTCAGAGCAGAGGTGAGTTTTCTCTGAAGAACAAGAAGAAATTCTGCCTATGGACAGCAGCTTCATCTTGTGCCCAAGATTTCAAGCCTGCCCTTCCTGATAGCCGGCCCTGTGGATTTTGGAATTTCTTATCCATCACTCATAATTTCTTAAGCCAATTCCTTGCAAAAATCTCTAAAAATAGGTAGCCTACTGGTTCTCTTCCTCTAGCAGAACCCTGAATGATACACTATCCCAGTTAATTCATTTATTTTCTTAAGACTAGTGTTGCCTGACTTAAGAAATAAAAGTACAGAATGCAATTTTGGAAAATACATTCACTAAAAAAAGCGGTCTTTATCCAAAATTTATGTTAACTGGGCATATTATATTTGACCTGGCAGTCCTACTTGTTGTTATTTGAATTTACCTTATTTATAAATTTGCTCACTTACTTATGGTCCATCTCCCTCATCTGGTCTGGAAGCTCCACAAAGGCAGAAACCTGATAGGCAGTTTGAGGCTTCATCCCCAGTCCCTGAAACAGAGCCTGGCATAGAGTGGATATCTAATAAATATTTATGGAATGAATGAATGAATAAATGAATGTACATCATCTGCATATCCATGCTTTCTGCTTCCAGAGCCCCCAAATCATCCTTCACACACAGAAATCAGGTTTATGTTCATGAGCAGTTGAACGGATGGTCCAAGTGATGAGGGCATAGGGTCTTCTCATCCATGGTTCTATTTTCCACATCGCTTAGTGTGTTAGTGAGTGTTATGTGAGTGACTGTTAGGGTGATTATTTGACTATTTAAGAGCTCTTAGCTCTGATTATTTAGGGAAAATGAGCAGAAAACGGGGAAACAAAAGTGCTGATAGCAGTGATAAGCGGCTTGTCTCATAAACTTAGTTTAATCAGGATGATGACGGAAACCACAAGGCATGCCAAATACGGCAAATCTTCAGGCCTGAACAGAAGCTTAGAGAACTTGGTTGCTCAGTTGTGCAATTACGAAAGGGAAAAAAAAAAAAGAGCAATAATCAGAACATGTGTGAAATCCCAGAGCTCTGTCATGGAGGACTGGCTGAAAGTTGAATGAGGAACTTTTAAAAAAAATCATCTGGAGCCAGAAACCACTTTTAACAAGTGGATCTACTGTTTGGTTTGGGGCACTGGCCTTTTGTTCTGCCTGAAATTTAAGTTTCAGCTCAAGTACCACCTCTTCCCTGAAGCCTTTCCACATGTCCCTCGGTCCCACCTTCCAGAACATTTCTCTCTCTCTCTCTCCCCTACAATCCCAAGAGTGTGAGGTTTGCACCTGTTAGAAGCACACATTTGCACTTATAGTTTAGTCACCTGTTTATAACTGCATCTCCTCCTCTAGGTCATAAATTGCTTGAAAGCAAGAAACATTTTATATACTCTACCACACACACCCCAATACCCCAATCAGAGCTGGATGCATAGTGGGTTCAGTTCTATTGGGGAAATTAATGTGGACTTTAAGTTGAAGGGCCTGGGTTCATATCCCAGCTCCACCCTTTGCAACCTGTGTGCCCTTTGACAAGCCACTGTATTCCTTTCAGAGGTGCAGTCTCCTCATCTGTCAAATGGGGACATGAGTACAGGTTAAGGGGTCTTAATGATACAGGTCTCAGCAGAAAACAGTGACCAGAGATGTTGCTTGATTGACTGTCCATGTTAGCCTGAAATGTTCTCAGGAGTTGGAAGAGAATACAATACAATACAAAAGCTTAAGTTTATATTTAGGCAAGAATGTCTCTGGATTCTGGTGGAAGATATCTATCAACCTAACTCTAAACCCTACCAAGTGGGATTGAAATGATCTCTTCTGAAAGAATTCCAGTTCCCCTTCGCCAGCTACATGGCCTGAAATCTCCACCATTATGATCCCTTCTTTGGGCTAAAGCATACTGGCTCTTGACTCCAGGCTGATATCAATGGCCCTCGAGACAGGATAGATAGGTGAAGTTGGGAGAAGAAAAAGGAATGAATTTGGGGCCTGAAATTAAAGATTTCTGCCCAAATTCTGCAATATATCACCTATGTAATCTCCTACCCTTCTGGAATTCAGCCTCTCTTGGTTTGCTTTCTCATTTATGAGTCATGCATGATCCCTCAAACACATACACACACACACGGAATTGCTAGAGTATGGTTTCTCAACCTCAGTATCACTGAAGTCCTGGTCCTATAATTCTTCATTGTGGGGAGCTGTCCTATGCATTGCAGAATGTTTAGTGGCATCTCTGGCCCCTACCTTCTCAATGCCAGGAGCTCGCTCTACAAGCTGTGATAGCCAAAAATATCGCTATATATCCACCAGAGGAGAAAATCATCTAGAGCTGAGAATCATGCAGTAATGACCAAATTCAATAATTTCTATGCAAGCTCATAAATTTGAGAGCCCAGTAGAAGTGTTAGTTATAATTATTTTTCCCTGATTCTGGAGAAAATTAAATTACCCTCTTCTGCAATTCCTTAGCACTTAAAAATAATAACAGCTAAGAATAATTGAATACTTGTTATACTGTGGGCTCTGCTATTGTCTCACTCTACATATGAGAAGATTCAAGCTCTCAGTGCATACACAGCTTGCCCAGGATAATAGGAGTGCACAGTGGAGGCAAGAGACTTGAACACATGAAAAACTCATGTTTCAACCCATATTGGTTATTTGTAGCTGTGTAACAAATGATCACAACTTAGCCACTTAAAATGGCATACATCTGTCATCTCACACTTTCTGCCATAAGGAGTGTGGAAATGCCTTAGTGGGGTTCTCTGTAAGATTGCAATTAAGGTTTTGGCCATGACAAGTGTCTCAACTAAATGCTTGACTGGGAAAAGATCCACTTTCAAACTCACATGGTTGATGATGGGACCCAGTTCCTGGAAGGCTTTCAGAGACCTCAGTTCCCTGCTTGCTGCCAGCTAGAGGCCACCGTCAGTTACCTGCCATGTGGGCCTCGCTGTAGCATTGTTCACCACATGAGACATGCTTTGTCAAAGCCAGCAAAGGAGATGATCTGTTAGCAAGATGGACATTGTGACCTTACATGATATAAGCATGGAGACTGGATCATCACCTTTGTTCTATTCTATTGGTTAGAAGGAAGCTGCTAGGTGCACTCATACCCCAAGAGCAGGGATTACATAGGTACACAAACCCTAGAAGGCAAGGATCACCAATGCCATCAGCTATGAGCCCAAGGGCTGTTTTGGGGGGTGGCAGTTTTGTTTTCTTTTGCTTTGAAGGTTGTCTTAGTCTGCTCAGGCTGCTATAACAGAATGTCAGACACTTGGTGGATTGCAGAAGAGACATACATTTGTCACAGTCCTGGCGGCTGGGAATTCTAAGATCAAGGCACCAGGTGATACAGTTCTGGTGACAGCCCTTCTCCTGGATTGCAGACGGTTGCCTTCTCACTATGTCCTCATGAAGCAGAAAAAGAGACGTGGAGAAAGAACTTTCTAGTGTCTCTTTTTATAAGAACAATAACCTTCTCTTGGGCACTCCACCCTGCTGACCTCACCTAAATGAAATTATCTACCACAGGCCAAGTACCGTCACCAAGTACCATCAAATTAGGGGTGAGGGCTTCAACATATCCATTTGGACAGCACAAATTCACTCCATGGTATAGCTGAAGCAGTGTATTTTCTGAAAGAAGATGACTGATGTTTCTTAGACACATGATGATTCTTCTGGAGTGGAGATATGCACTGCTGATGACTACTTTGATGACACAATTACAGACTGGAGCAGTTGCAACAGAGACAGCATGGCCCGCAAAGCTGAAACTATTTACTGTGGTCCTTTACAGAACAAAGTTTGCTGACCACTGGCACAGAGTAGGAAATAATTAGAAACTGAAAAAAAAAAAAAAAAAGACAGGCTTGCGTGGATTACAAAAGGAGTGCCATGTGGGGGTGGTTAATGTTTTAGAGGTTTTGTGGGAGCGGTGAAGAGGAAAGGAAGAAGAGGTGAGGAATGAAAGAAGGAAATGTGATAGACTTCAAAAATAAACTTGATCTCCCTGGCATGCTGCCTCAGAAGACTGAGGCTGGGGTAATTAAGTAGTGAAATTACAATGAAGGAAAATGGTCCACCAAAAGAAACTAAGGCAAGAAATCCAAAGTGGGTCTAATGAAGACAGAAAAATCACACTGAGAGTTGCGCATCAAGTGCCTTAATTTGCAGAAACCATGTTGCTTCCTCGTCATCCTCCCTCTGAAAAGAATTCTCCTGTGCACACAAGGCACACAGCATTTGCTAAGTTCTATGCGCCAACATCAGGCTCCCAACAAGCCTTTTCTCTTTCGCTTTTTCCTCAGTGGAAATGAGTACATGCCAAGGGTGAGGCTTGTGTGTGGGTTTGGAACTTGCACAAAAACACAGCTAGATGAACCTTATTTATATTATGATCACTTCTTCCATCACTGTGCATACATCATATCAGGTGACGGTGCCTGTTGCAGGTCCCTAGTTACCGGCTCTACGTGTTCTGTGGCCTAAACAAAAAAGCAGGACAAATAAGAAGCAAAGACCCACTCAGGGTCCGGGACACGAATAGAAACTGATGTCCCCTTCAAAAACAGCTCACTTTGTAAATAGGAAGAAATAAACCATTCAAAAGACGCTTGGAAACCATGGACTGGAGTCTGGCTATTGGAGTGGAACCTGTTTGGGGTTTGGGATTTGGGGTTTGGGTGGGGATGTCAAGTCAAATGTTGTGGTGACTCCCTAAACACAGAGAGACTGTTTTGATATCAGATTTGAATATCCTGCACCTTGCCTCACTTCCAGCTGTGTCTCATCCCCAAACCGCTGAGCCAAGAACCCTGGACAGTTTGCTCTCTGTCCTGACAGACTTTTTGTAGTTAGCTGGCAATGGATTCTATTTCAGGAAGTCAGACCAAATAAAAATCATTCCAATTAAAAAGCGCCGCTGGGCAAGTAGAACAGCAAGTGCCCACCACACACAAAACAGACCAACCACCAAGTTTAGCCTTCCCTATGTGTTGTTGATGGCAGAGTTACTGCCTTGGAGTCTAGAGTGATTCAATGGTGTGAAAGTTGTCTGGAAAATTCTGCTGAGAGGATTTTACCCACATATCACAAGACATTTTGCTGGACTTATCATTCACAACAGACCAGAGCAGTAAAGGAGTCTAAAAGTGATTTCAAATACTATGGAACCCAGTTATCTGTGGCTTATGAACAGTGAGACTCATGTGATCACCAGATATATTTTGAGAGCCACCCCCTACTCAAGCCCTCTGAACATTATTGGGTAAGAGTTTTAATTTGGGGGCTTCTGGTGGTGGATGCCTCATCTTATTCAGGGAGCTGGGTTCTAAATTTTCACAAAGATGAAAAGGCTGTACAATTAAAATAGCTCTTGGAAAATCCCTCCTAATGCCTACAAATGCAGCGAGATGTGAGTAGGAAGTCACACTGTCATAGCCCGCTGGGTGGGGTGGATGGACGGAACAGCTGCACTGTGGAAATTGTTCCTCCCTTCTCTGTTCTTTGTGAAGAGGGTGTGGAGGTGAATTCACTTTAGTCAAATGTGTAGGTTATGTAACTTCAGCTCCACTGGAAGAGTTGGCACACCCTACAAACACCAGGTGGTAGTTGTTGTTTAGTCACTAAATCACGACCAGTTCTTCATGATCCCATGGACTGTAGTCAACCAGGCTCCTCTGTCCATGGGATTCTCCAAGGCAACAATATTGGAGTGGGTTGCCATTTCCTTCTCCAGGGGATCTTTCTGACCCAGGGATGGAGCCCATGTCTCCTGCATTGGCAGGTGGGTTCTTTACCATTGAGCCACACAGAAAATGCCAGGCACTAGTGGGCTTTGTGGAGGAAAAGTTCCTGACCACCAGGAACCATTAAGTTTTTCACTGCTTGATAACAGAGACCCTGCCTTTTCTCATCCACTATAAACAGGACCAGTGTCTTCTACCACTTTTCCTTCCTTTTTTTCCTCCTAAATAGACTGATTCAAGCTTTTCTCTCTCTCTTTGCCTCTTTCTGTTTAGCTTTTCCAAACCAAATGTGTATACTCAATGTTTCCTATAGGGACAATGTCCTGAAATTTTAGACATCTCCAAAGAACTCCTGCAGCACTGATGGAGGCATCTGAGTATGGGATTAACAGTTTCCCCAGGCAGCAGCCAATTTCTAGAAGTTAGAAGGTTACAGGTGGCTAAATGGACTTGATTGTTCAGATTCTTATAGCTAAAATTGCCAGAAACAAGCTCCAAGCTTAAGTTAAAAAGGGAATTTTTTTTGACGCATGCAAATGAAACAACTGCATGTGGTATTGACTTTGGGATTCTAGTGGTACAAGTAAGAAGGATCTCTCTCTCTCCAAAATTCAGCTTCTCTTTTCCTTTATGAGTAGGGCTCATTCTCTTCCATGACAAGAGGGCTTCATTCATGTCTGGGGGTTGGACGAGCTGCATGCTTCACTCATATCCTCACATCTTTGCATCTTCAGAGGAAAAAGAGTTCTCTCTTCTGAGACCAAGAGGAGGACTCAGATAGGCTGTGCCCAGGTCACATGACTCCTTAGCCCAATGACTAGGGATGCAGGGAGGGGACACTGTTAATTGGCCAGACCTCAATCCCATGCCTGCCCCTGAGGCCAAAAGAGAGGACCTAAGGAGACTGTCAGCCTGACAAGTATTATATGAAACTCTATGAAGACAAGCAATTTCCCAAAGAAGATGACAGGAGAGTGCAGGTACAAATACGAAGGAGGAAAGACTTCTGTGTAGAAGAAACAACAAACGTTCACCTTGGAGTCCTAAGAAAAATACATGGAAGACAGACTGTCTTACTCCTACCATCCTAGACTCAATTCAACATTTAATGAACCTGTGGGTTCAAATGGTTTTACCAGCATTATTTATGGTACAATCTTGCAACTCATCTGTGCCATTTTAGCCCCTGGCCTCAAGTAGTTATTAGTGAACAGAAATCCTCAACTTGGACAAAGCAGGAAAGCTTATTCTCCAATTCCATTATCTACTCGCTTTGTAAGCCAAGGTTTTGCGAGTTTTCTAATGACAGAGGTTTACCCTGAAAAGAAACACAGGCACCCAATGCCATAATTGCTTGCCACTCTTGTAGCTATTTCTTTTGGCAGCTCCTTGCACTACCTGCATTATCCATCATTTACCACAGTGCGCACAGACAGTCTGTTGTCTATCTGGCACTTAGTCATCAGCCAAAGGTCACGCTAGTCTTTCTTCTCTTTCTTCCTCCCTCCCAGGAAGTATGGCCCCTGGACTAGCAGCCTCTGCGTCACCTAGGAATGTATTTTGAAATTCAAATTCTTGGACTCTATCCCAGACCTACTGAGTCCAAAAGAGAAAGAGTGGGGGCTGCAGTAACCTGTATTTTACCATGCTTTCCAGGTGATTCTGATGTTTAAGGTTGCTGAATTCTACAACCTATAATATATAGGTAACATAATACTCTGTTGTCATACTGATCTCATAACTCTCCAACATATGCTTCTTTTTGATTCCTGCCTCAAACTCCCCATTGTCTACATAATAAACTAAACACCCAGTTTAGTCATCCAAGGACCTGAGGAATCTCATTTCCCAAACTTACTGCCTATTCACATATTTCTTGTTACAAATCTCATTTACTTATTTATTGAGCACTTATCATGAACCAGTCTTCCAGGCACCTTAGAAGTGGATCCTCCAGCCTCAGTTGAGCCTTCGGGTGACTGCAGCCCTGGGTGATATGAGATGGAAACCTTGTGAGAGATGCTGAGTCAGAATCTCCAAACCAAGCCACTCCACAGAAACATCACAAATAAGGAGTGATTATTCTTATTGTTTGAAGCACCTGTACTTTGGAGTGACTTGTTATGCAGCAATACATAACTAATATATTAGAGTGTAAGCCTTCTCCCTCACAAATACAGTATACATGGAATTTACTGGTAAGGGTATTTGGTAGGAAAGGGTGGCTTTATAAGTATGGAATGACAAACCAGAGGTTTAGAAGCTTTGCCAAGGTATGTTGCCATCAATGTTAAAGAGTCTATAAAAGAAGCAGTGAGAGAAATCAACTGCCACCATTTGAATTGCACAGGGCTTTGTCGGTGTCCTTCTCTGAGTATGGCACTGTGTCACAGACTTAACGTAGTAGTTTCCCAGGGTTGCCACAACAGCACCACAAACTGGGCATCTTAAAATAACAGAAATGTATGCTCTCATAGCTCTAGAGGCTGGACATCTGAAATCAAGGTGTTGGCAGGACCATGCTAGGAAAGGATCTGCTCCATGCTTCTCTCCTAGATTCTGGCATTGCCAGGGATCCTTACCCTGACTTGGTTGGCATGCACATCATCAGTCTCTGCCTGTGTTGTCAGGCAGCATTCTCCCTCTGTCTTCATGTCACCTTCCTTCTGTGCAAGTCTGTCTCTGTGTCTCTACTCCTCTTCTTACAAGGACACCGGTTACACTGGATTAGGGTCTGCCCTAAAAACCTCACCTTAACTTGTTATATCTGAGAAGACCCCATTTCCAAATAAGGTCAAAGTCACAGTACTGAGGATTAAGACTTCAACAGCTTTTAGTGGGGGCAAGATTCAACCTAGAACGCTTAGAGACAGCTAAGGTGAATCAGATTCATTTCCCACCATGATGACTAGAGATCCATTCATATCTAACCATCACCCACACGGCAAAGGCAAGCATCATTTGGGACTACCTCACGGGCTAAGAGGCAAAGTCATTGGCCTTCAAAGGATGAGTAGCATTCCAGGCACATGAACCACTGTGAGCAAAAGTAAGAAGTCCAAAAGGCAGAGCAATATTCCTCCATATTGAGGAATGTGGAGTTGCTCTGTGCTTGACCAGGAGCAAAGGTTTGTAGCCAGGTGGCTACAGCCTTTACAGCTTGGTGGCTCAGTCGGTAAAGAAGCCACTTGCAATGCAGGAGACCTGGGTTCGATCTCTGGGTTCGGAAGATCCCCTGGAGAAGAGAATGGCCATCCACTCCAGTATTCTTGCCTGAGAATCCCCACGGACAAACGAGCCTGGCAGACTGCAGTTCATGGGGTCACAAAGAGTCAGACAAGACTGAGCTACTAAGAACAGCACAGGGAGGGTAGTGCGGGCTTCCCAGGCGGCACTAGTGGTAAAGAACCCACTGCCAATGCAGGAGACGTAAGAGATGTGGATCCAATCCCTGGATCAGGAAGATCCCCTGGCAAAGGGCATGGCAACCCACACCAGTATTTTTGCCTGGAGAATCCCATGGACAGAGGAGCCTGGCAGTTCATAGAGTTGCAAAGATTTGGACACAACTAAAGCAACTTAGCATGCACACAGGAAGGTACTGATTGCTAATCTAAGGAATGTGCATGAGATTCATGGAACAGACACCACCAATGCCCTGCCCATAACCCCTCAAATCTCTACCGTGTCTATGCCTGAGGTCAAGTGAAGGTGGGGCTTATGGGACCTGCAGGCAACCCACAGTGAGGCAGCCCCTGCTGCCCAAGGGCAAGTTTCTGGGGGAGGTTGCAGGTGAGAGCCTTCAGCTGCAACAGTGCAGGCAGCAGCTGAGAAATGGGGGTGAAAAACGACCCAGTGGGATCTGGGTGAATACCCCAGCCTTTTCTATACTAGGGAGAATCCAGGTGTTGAGGTCCTGGCAGCAGGTGGAACTAAAGCAATGGAGACTTGAAGCCAAGTCTGGGCTGAAGATGTGGGTTTGGGATTCATCCAAATATGGGGATATTAACACCCAGGAGTGAGTGAGATCAGATAGACAGAGCAGGAATTGTTCAAAGACGGCCAGAAGACAGAAATTTAGAGAAATCTAAGTTAAAGGGATCAGTGTGCATGTATTTACTTAATCGGGCAGCTCCAGGCACTAGATATGGAGAAGGCAATGGCACCCCACTCCAGTCCTCTTGTCTGGAAAATCGCATGGATGGAGGAGCCTGGTAGGCTGCAGTCCATGGGGTCGTGAAGAGTCAGACATGACTGAGCAACTTCACTTTCACTTTTCACTTTCATGCATTGGAGAAGGAAATGGCAACCCACTTCAGTGTTCTTGCCTGGGACTGAATAAAAAGAGTCATGCCTGTCCTATACAACTGAGGTTCATTTTCATAGGGGACATTTGAGAGACACAGGTCTTTGCTCAAAAAATGTGACCCACATTAGAGCAGAGCCCAGGCTCCTGGATTTGGATTTTGACTTAACCACTTATTTAACTGAAACACTCTGAACAAATTATTATTTGTTTTTTTTGAGTTCCAATTTCCTAATCTATTAAATGGCAAGAATAAGAGTACCCACCTAAAAGAGCTGTTAAGAACATGCAGTGAGACAGTACATGTAAAGAGGTACTATGGTCAATGAGGGGTGGGGTGTGGGTGGTATTTGTGATCAGGTGAGACCTTAGGGGTCTCTTGGGTTATCCGTATGGTACCAAAAAGCACAGGCTCTCAGAGTTCAAATCCTGGCTGTGCCACCTACTAACTCTAAGATCTTGTGTTCAGTTTCCTTTTGGGTAAAATGGGGACGTACATAATACCTATCCACCCTATGCGGCTGTTATGCGGATTAAATAACTTAATACACGTAATATGCTTAGAACGGTACCTGACATGTAGTGAGCAACTTTCTCCCAGGAAAATTCTCATCACTCTCCACTGCTGGATGCTCTGTTATCATGGTTCTGCTCAGCACTAGCTGCACTATACATCATGCTTTCAGCCACCAGTCTTCCAGGAGAAACATCACTGGCCATTCCCCGCGAAAGGAAGGATTTTGCTAAACAGACTGAATTTCCTTCTGCAACAAAAACTCCTCAAAGAAAAACAAGCTAAGCCCCCAGCCATGTCACATTGTAACTTGGCTATCTGTTAGCTGACAGAATGCCTGCTTTTCATATTGGCACAATCAGTCACATCTAGTTTCCAAGTGTGTTCCTGCTGCCCTGGCGGTGACCAGCAGGGGAGGATGGGGACCAGGGCTTACTGCCCTGCATTCTGCTCTACATTTAAAACCAATCTTGCTTCTCACATTTCTCCTCTCTCCCTTACTCCTATGTTCCCCACCCCCACAAACTGTTCTCACCCAAGGCTTGGGAAGATGAAGTTTTGTTCTTGCTTTATTTAAAATGAACAGAAACTAAATCATCTAGATTTACAGGTTTCCCCCACTATCTGAAAGTAGAATGAAGCTTTCCTAAGCTGAACTGGCCATAAAGTAAAGAAGCAATTACCTCAGGACACATCTTGATAATGGATGCACAAGATAAGTTGAGATAAAGCACAGATGCTCATGAATGTAGTTCAAAGTTATGGTGGCCTGATGCTGAGATGCTGAGTGTGGCTCCTGAAAGAGCTGGGTGGTGTCCCTCATGCTGCCTCTAAGACAACTCACTTCAAAACCAACCCTGAACTCTATTCTGACTTTTAGTCTTTTCTGGTTAAAGCAAAAATCCTCTCTGGATTTCATTCAGTTACCAAAAACAAGTACTAATGTAGGTGTTTTGTAAAGAGCAGTGTAAAACGAGCTTTTGAAAAGAGGAAGATACCTGGGTCCCCTCTAGTGCCCAGTTGAGTGTATCCCAGTTTTGTTCCTTTCAAAGGGCAAGCACTCTTTGTTTATTGGTATGCCTATAGCATCCAAAGGAAAAAGACTGACTGATTACCACCTCTTTCCAGAATATTCTTGCATAGTGCAGTCCAACAGAACTTTCTGCAATGATTCAATGATTTTTATTTGTGCTGTTCAATATGGTGGTCACTAGCTGCAAATGAGCACTTGAAATATGGCTGTTAGTGTCTGAGAAGCTGAATTCTTACTTCATTTAAGTCTAAATAACCACTCGTGGTTAGTGGCCACAATATTAGTGTGATTCTAGAGCTGTGATTTTCAAATCTTAATGCAGACAGAAATCAGCCTTATGAAAATGCAGATTCTGAATCAGCAGGTTTGGGGTGGGGCCTGAGGTTCTGCGTTTCTAACAGCCTCCTGAGAGGCTGATGCTGTGGGTCCCTGGTCTACTCTTTGCATAACGAGGGGCTGTGATTCTCAAATTCAACAGCTGCTTGGGCTCCCCTGGGGAGCTTTAAAAATTACTAACGCCTGGGTCTGACCTCTAGAGATTCTGACACAATTGGTCAACTTGTGGCCTGGAGACGGAGACATTTAAAAACCTCCCGGGGTTGATTTTAGTGGACAGCCAAGGTTGGAGGCACCACATGGCACCGCCAATGACCTACTTAAGGTTTTTTAAAATAACCGTCATCCCAGAGAACAGAATGCTAGCTTCAGAATAATCTCTGAAGGGATCTTCTTGGTACGCGGCCAAACCTTAGAGAGTTTAGACTGATTTTGCCCATCCAGACTAGAAATGTTGGAAATGTTTTTCACAGTCAATCCAATCCAAGCTGGTGCGGCTGTAGAGAGCCAAGTGGGGTGGGAAGTACAGAGCTGGGAGACCTGTGGGAATCACCCCAGGAGATGCGCAGCCTATATCTGTCTGTTCTCCCAGGTCCTCAGTGGGCTATATCACTCCACATCCCCACAGGTGCTGACCTATCCTACAAGAGACTGAAGACCACAAAAATTTAGGTCATGGACTCTGCAGTCAGAATACTGAGGTTTAATTCTAATTCTGATGTTTATTAGGTCTGTGATTTGAGCAAGTACCCACAAGTACCTAGGCCTTGATTTTTTCACCTATAAAATGGGAATAAGTACAGTACCTTCCTCCCAAAGTTGTGTGAAGCTTGGTAAATTTCTCAGAACTTTGTGAACTGTTCAGCTGTTATTATTACTTCATCACATCTTTGTCTCATCCCCTGTGTTTGAATCTCACTGAACATCTTCTATTTCATTAAACCCACCATACTCTAATTCACCACAGGGCCTTTGCACATGCTAGTGTTTCCTGCATGGAATTATTTGCTTTCCCTTTAGACCTAGTTAATGCCTTCGGATCTTTCTTAGATCAGTCCAACTCTCACGTCTCCTGGGAAATGTCTCATCTTTCTTAGCCCCATATGTCTAATCTTTCTCAGCCCCCTTATGAGAACTTGGTTTGGCTCATTCATTCAATAAACATTATTTGAGTACCTATTATGTACTATGTACCGTTTCAGCTCTGATAATACTGCAGAGAACAAAAAAGACAAAAAAAGACAATCCTTATTCTCTTAAAGCTCACATTCTGGGATAGATGGACCATAAAAAATGAAACAAAATAAAAAAAAGAAAAGAGGTATGGATGGCCACTGAAGTCCTCCAAGAATAGTGATGACTGCAAAAACAGAAAACCTGGAGGAGGTAGGGAGCAAGTCATGTAGACAGTTGAGGGAAAAGCATTCCAGCCAGAATGAATGGCAGATGACAAGGAAAAATTGCAATGTCACATTTTGTGACTCACCAATTAATCTCTAATGCTCAACATAGATTATAAACTCAGTGGCTCGGGGTGGGAATCACATGTTTTTGTTTTCAGCACTCAGCTACTTGGCATGCAGTGGGTACTCACTTAATATGTTGAATGAATGCACTCATCAGGTTTTCCAGAATTTCTGGATAATGTGTGTGTTAGGAGGTGGGAGTGGAGAAGTGAAGTAGTTGTCTGTTCCCTGAAAAGTCTGCTGCCAACCTCACTCGTTCTCACCTGTTGAAAATAACTGTTGGGAGAAAAATCTCTTGAAACGGAGTATTATTCCCTTCGACTTCATATTTCCTTTCAGTGATCTTCCTTCTGCCCAGTCAGAGGGATCCATCACCCTGGAAAGGATTAGGACTGTGTGGCAGGAATGCAGAGAGGGGAAAAGAACTGATGTTCCAAATTTAACTCCTGAAACAGGCACTTGAAGCCCATTTCTAAGAATTCAAAGGTCATGAAAGGCAAGGCTTCTGATGTATAAAACTGGTGTTTTGTGAAAGGAAAACATTTAATAAATTCACAGAATAGTTTTTTTTTTCTTCCTCCAAATCAAAAGGCAAAGCTGTGAAGGAGGAGGACATGAATTTATATATAAGAAATGCATTCAAAAGCAAGCTGTAGGGGACCCAGAGTGGCTGGGAGGGAGGAGGGGCCAATGGGGAAGGTAAAGCTTTCAGCATCAGAGTTGGTCTGGCCCATTGTGTCAATCAGAATCCCCGCAGAGTGTTCAACCAAAGACTGTTCAGCTAGGAGACCATTATCAGAGGGGTGACAGGGTGAAAAGAATTACTAAGGGAGGTGGAGACACCCTGAGACAAGCAACACCGGGAGGCCTAACAAGCCTCAGCCTGAAGGGGTAGGAGGCAGTGTTTGATCCCAGGTAGAGCTGGTACCCAGGAGGAGCTGCCTGAAGCTGAAGCCACTGCCTGAGCCCCAGAGCGGAGGCAGGAAGAAGCAGAGCAAAAACAATCCCACTTTCTCTCCTCCCACCCTCCCAGCTCCTGCTGGTGCCTCTGCTTGGCCCGAGTACCTATTGTCTACAGGTGTTTCGGGGTGTCCTACACCATGCCTCCAGGCTCTCTGCTGAGTTCTGTGTGGTATTTGACTCTTTGCCACACCATGGACTGTAGACCACCAGGCTTCTCTGTCCATGGAATTTTCCAGGCAAGAATACTAGAGTGGGTTGTCATTTCCTCCTCCAGGGGATCTTCCCAACCCATGGATCAAACCTGCGTCTTTTACATCCCCTGCACTGGCCGGTGGATTCTTTACCACTAGGGCCACCTGGGAAGCCCTGTGCTGAGTTCAACCACAGTGAAAACTCCTCATAAGCTCAGACTCCCACTGACAGCATCCCTCCTTCAGCACAACTACTTTCCTCTCTGAGCATCTTTAAAGGTGGGGAACCCGTTCAGCCATTGTGTAAGTTCACCCCAGAAGTGAGGGCAGTTTGAGACTTCATAAGCAGCTCTGGGAGCTGCAGTGGGACCAAAGGCTCCCACTGGGCCATTCCTAGGAGGGGCATCTGGGACCCTTCTCAGAGGTCCCAGCAGGATCTTTGGCTTTGACTCTCCCTCTTTTCTGGCCCCCTTACTCCAGAGCTCTGCTACTGGTTGAGTTCTCTGAAAGCAGTCTCTGAGACAGAATTTGGGGTACGCAGTTTTATCAAGGAATCAACACCTATAATAGGAATACAACAGAAGCAGGCTTGGACTGAAGGAGAATCTAAGATATGATGCAAAATCAACAAAGCCCTGGGCTGCCTGGGAGGAGCTCGGAGCAAGTCCTGGGTGTCCCCTGTGGAGCTGAGTGGTCCCCCAGTCTCACTCAGGCTCTGAGACGGGTGTACAGGAGGATGCCAGCATCCCCAGGAACGGCAGGCATGACCTCGGACGGCCCAGTGGTGCTCTCTCTGCAGCTGGAGCGGACCCTGGAGGCTCTGGCAGTGGGGCAATCAGTCCTTCTTTGAAGGGGGATCTGAATGGGCATCTCCATGTCCCCTACAACCTTTGAGAAACCAACAGTGCTCAAGTCCTGACATGAGGCTCTGCTCCTGGGGAAGCCAAAACAAAGACAGTGGGTGAGGCACAGCCAGGATCCGGGTCCAAGGGCACTGAGCCAGGGGTAGCAGGGAGGAGGGGAGAGAAGGGCAGAGACTAGTGTGTCCATCCCACATGGATGGATCACAGCCAGTCTGGGGAACCGCAGACAAGTTCAGCGAGATTAAGGCTGCCCTCCTCTTGGACTGAGTTCTCCCACACGAACACTGCCTTCCTGTGTCAAGGCAAACCTCTGTAGATGCTCAGAGGACCCTGCAAGGTGCAGTCTTCTGGCCCTTCCTCGGGAGGATCAAAGCAAAACATTCAGAAATCACCTTTTAATTGCCACCTAGGTGAAATCTACTTTCACTTGGAAATGGTTAAATTTAAAGCTTTTACAACATTACAGCAAAGAAAGCATCATCCAGTGAAAGCTTGCTATGACTTCTGGCATTATCCCTTGCATTTACGATGATTACTTCATTTAACAGATGAGGAAAATGTGACTCAGAGAGTTTAAGTAACCTACCCCAAGTCACACAGCCAAAAAGTGACAGAGCCAAGATTAAGAGACATACCAACTGAAGCAAATGCCACATGTTTGGCACTGAAAGGCACATTCCCAGTAAGTTCTCTGTACATACATTCCCCCCATCACACGCCCTGAGGCAGAGCAGTAGGCTGGGCTGGTGGTTTTTCCATCCATCTGGGATGCCCAAATCAAGCTGGATTTCCAGCAGCTTCTCATGTACTACCTGTCTGTCTTCAATCACTCTGTAACAACCCCTGCCTTGTTCATCACTGCTTTTCCTTCTCTGCCTTCTCTAATTTCTCTCCATATCCTTTATGATGAGCCATGGTATACAGGGTGATTTACAGCCTCTGCTCTCATCTGCCTAGGGTTTTGAAAAAAAAGGAGAAGAATTAAATTGGATGGAGCACTCCAGGAATCTGTCTCCAGCTTTCAGACCCTCTCTTTACCCAGTGATGCATCATGCTGCGTTCTAATGGCTTCGTAATGGGCACCTTAATCTGCCATTAAACTGACTCTGGAAGTGCCCCTCGCTGGTCACCTTGGCCATTGGTCTGCTTGCTGACTCAGGGCATCAGAAGGTGGGGCCCATTCCGAGATTGGTGAGGTCCTAGGAGGGAGGGTTTCCTATCTTCTGGGGTCACAACCGCAAATGCTGATGAGGACCAAAAAGGTAATCCAGGTGAGTGAAGCTGGGGGGGCAAGGGCTCTGGTGACCTGTATAAACGAGCAGTCTCAGCTCAGCCCCCTATCCCCCACCCCCACCCTGGAACTGTTGACTTGCAGGGATCCTGGCCCAGATCTTCCCATGTCTCAACACAAGCCAGGAATGCAGAATTTTATGTATCATCTCCCCCTTTTTAAAATGTCAGCATCTATTTTAAAACATTTTTAAACACTGGCCAGGCCAAATAAAACATGTCAGCTGGCAGCTTTAGTCCCAACTGTGAACTCTGTCTCAGAGAGACCCAGAGACTCCTGCTGAGTCCTTCCTGGCCCCAGAGATTCCCTACAGCTCTGCTCAGCATGAATAAGAAAATAAGAAATCAGTCACTCCAACTAACCAATTAGCAGCCGCTGCACATTCCTTTCCTCTCCCCACTGGAGGGAAGGGGAAAAAAAAAAAAAAACAAAAAACCCCAAACAGGAAAATCCAACCCTGTTTTGATTTGGATCAAACTGGGGATGTTACCACCTATTGAGGCGCTCTGGGGCTTATGTTCTGGAGGCCAGTGCTGGCCCCTGTCTCAGTCTGAGCTCCTCTTACAGCTGGGTCCTGAGTGCCAAACCACAGCCACCACAAGCCAGGGAGACTTCCCCCGCAGGCCCTGCAGGGAAAGGGGCCCTGTGCAGGGGTTGGAAACCAGTGAGACCGAGCCTGGAGGATGGCTGGGCTCAGGATTGTGTTGTCATGGTGACCTGCAACTACCAGAACCAATGCTCCAGTTGGAGACCACTTTTATGGGGTGTGGGGGAGGTTCTTTCTCCCGTTGAGTCTTGTCCACATCATGGCTACCTATTCCCCTTAAGTTCAGCAAAAGTACCATTTTTGCAGTGGGTACCCTGAAGGCAAATGGCCTGTGTTTCTACATCAGCCTCCACACAGTACCTGAGTGAGTTTGGGCAGGATGTTCAACCCCTCTGTGCCTCAGTTTTCTTATCTATAAAATGGAGGCACTAGTTGAACTGAACTTGAAGGTAAGCATTCAATAAGTTAACTTATGTCGTAGATCTCCAGTAGCTCCTGGCATATAGTAAGTACTATGTGCAAGGTATAATAATCTACTATTTATTACTATTATATAAATATTTTTTGGAGAATCTGCTGTCCCCTTTACTCATCTATTGGGTCTCTCAATAAGACCACTTGCACTTTTGATTGCACTTCTCTCTTCCATCTCCTCTGCTGAAATTCCACCCAATGTTCAAAACCCACCCCCGGTACCTCTTCCTCCTCCACCCTAGATACAATTATCTTCACCCTCTGTTCAACTCACTTCCTACATTTCTGGCATGTGGAGGCAGACCTCAGCGATATTGCAGGTTTGGTTACAGAGAACTGAGATTAAGCAAATATGGCAACAGAGTAAGTCACATGAATTTTTTGGTTTCCCAGTGCATATAAAAGCTGTGTTTACACTATACTATAGCTTATTAAGTGCACAATTAATGTCTAAAAACATTCATACCTTAATTTTTTAAAGTTTCATTGCAAAAAAAGCTAATCATCATCTTATAATACAGGGTTGCCACAAATCTTCAATTTGTAAAGCAAAACCCAAAAATGCAGTATCTGTGAAGTGCAATAAAGCAAAGCAGAACAAAACAAGGTCTGCCTATAGAGTAGCACACTTATCACAATTTGCCTTAGACCATAGCTATGTGCGATTATGTCTTATCTCCTTGGAGATAGTGACCTCAGCTTATTCTTTATATCTACCATAGCACCAAGTCTTCAATATAATAGGTGTTAAGTCAATATTTGCTAAAGATACATTAAATGAATAAAGGAATTAGATTTCCTGAAATAACCAGGGAGATTCAGCCAGGGGAAGTCTAAGGTTTTAGAGCAAAGAGCTCTCAGATTAGATTTAGACTCAAGACTCTTTGCGACCCCATGGACTGTAGCCCACCAGGCTCCTCCATCCATGGGATTCTCCAGGCAAGAATACTGGAGTGGGTTGCCATTTCCTTCTCCAAGGGATCTTCCTAACCCAGGGATCGAACCCAGGTCTCCTGCATTGCAGGAAGACGCTTTAACCTCTGAGCCACCAGGGAAGCCCCAAAGAAATTTTAGGAGCTATCAATTGGTATTTTTTAAATTATCATTTACTAATGCCTGCTGTATGCCAGGTACTGTTCTTAACCATTTACTCAAACTATTCTGGAACCTTCCTGATTCTCTTGTGAGATTTGCTTTACTTATATTATCTCACTCTTCCTGGGGAGGATGCTGAGATTCCAGTGATCACAGTGATGTGCCCGAGCACCCACGGCTGCTCTGAGGCAGAGCAGTGATATGAGTCAGGGAACTTTTGCCCATGGAAGGAGACCCTGAAAGAAATATTTGAGTGCAAACCGTCCAGGCAGGAGGGGTTCCCGGGGAGCACAGTAGGGAATAGGGAAGAGAATCAGAAGGAAGGGAAACCAATACAGTGAATAAGAGTAGTTATCTCTATAGGTAACTGAGGTTTTGGTGGGGGCTGCTCTCCGGGGGGCCCACCTCCCCTGCACATGCATCCTGGCCTGTGCACGGGCTGAATGCACCCTTGTGGGCAAAGAAAGCCCCAGAGAGGTGTGTGCACCCAGCAGTGGTGCGTGCCACAGAGATGCGTGGGACTGAAACCCTTGCCACCAGGAATGGGCAGATTCCAGAGTTGTTCATCTTTCCACCAGGCTACAGCAGGGATCTTCAATCTCCAGGATCTAATGCCTCATGATCTGAGGTGGGGCTGATGTAATAATAATTGAAATAAAGTGCACAATACATGTACTGTGCTTGAATCATCTTGAAACCATTCCCCACCCCCTCCCATCCCATCCATGGAAAAGTGGTCTTCCATGAAACCGGTTCCTGGTATCAAAAGGCTGGGGACCAGTGAGCCATAGGCCAGCTCTGCCTACTCTTCCTGATGCTCTTGTCTGGGTCTGGGCAGCAGACCCCTCCTCTGGAGGCATTTCAACCCATTTCAGGGGATGAATTCCATCACCTTGATGTCTTATTTTACTCTTCTTGAAACACACACATCACAAACATAAATCTGTAGAAGGAAAGATTTCCGTTTGGACAATGAAGCAAAGCTTAAAGGGGTTTGAGAATCTGGCAGGACCAAGCAGCAGCCAGAGGTAAGTCTTCACATCCAGAGAATCAGAAGAGAGCTTTGTTTTATTTTTGTTTACTGAGTTGAAAACATTAGCCTGTTGAATTGCCTGATGAATAGTAGAAATGAGCTCTCATTGGTGAAGTGAAGTGAAATTTGGGTGAAATTCAGGACTCAGGGCCTGGCTGAGATCTTCTAGGGATGTACCACATAAATGTAAAAGTATAGCTACTTTCCTGGCTGTATTTTAGACTGTGGTGCCTGTGGGAACAAGGAACCACCAGCCAAGAAGCAGTGGGCCCATTTTATCTCCTCTCCTTCCTTCCCAGGAAGCTATGTGGCAAGTCACATGGGCCACCAGCAAAGAATGCAGGTTTGCGAAACATACAGGCCTGGGTCCAAATTCTGGCTTAGTTGGCTGTGAGAATCTCAAAGTGAATTAGTAAGTCACTCTGGGGTTGGTTTATTTCACTAATATGATATAAACAATGGTACCTACCCCCTAGTGGTGCTCTGGGCATTAAATGAAGCATGTGCGTGCACTGGCTGGCACAACGCCTGGATGCAAATGGACAGGAGACAATCTGGTTGGGGGGATTGCTGCTAGATTCTCTATAGAGTATATGGAGCTGCCAGTGAAGAAGTCTGAGATGTTAAGGGTCAATCCTGCCCCGCACAAGTTTGCTTACAAGTCTTAAAGGGGCTCTTGAACACATAAAAGAAGGTTTATCAACTTTTAAATCATTAACAAGTGAGCAGCCAAGCAATCCATATGACCTATTTTTGTTGCCACCACCCCTCGGGGTAAGAGGGTTCATTCACGGGAGCATTTAGTCATTTTTGCCTAGTGATTTTTCTTAGGGTAAAGTCTACAAGCCCTATTCATGAAACAAAAGGCCCATCTCTAAAAGATTTAAGCCAATCCATATAGAGTGAATCTTTTTAATTTCATCAAGAGGAAAACATTCCTGAAATTTAAGAGACTGGTCAAAGGTCAGTATTTACACACACACACACACACACACACACACACACACACACACACACAAGACATACACTTCTGACATTATGGAAGCTAATTAGCAAAGCTTTGGTTGTTATTCAAGACATGGGAAACTAGAGAACTGGCAACAGGCCCCCTAGAATGGACCTCTCTGGCCTCCCCTGGACCAGGCATCCTCGACTGGGCTGCTCTCAGCAATATTAAGCTATAAATTCAACAAACTCATAATATTGCATTAGATAAGCTGAAGGACTTTTAAGGAAAATTGGAGACATTATAAACCTGGAATATAGTTAGCATTCAGTAACAGATAGCAACTGATAGCTTTTAGCTTGTGTCTCCACCTCTACCTGACTTCTTGGTCAGCTCTGAAACTCCAGCATGATCTGTTTTCAAGAGGAAAAGGTCAAATTCGTGGAAAACTAAGAGACTGTATCATCTCCACCCAGTTGGCACTTGCAAAGGCTAAGATCAAGGAGGTTTGCATTTCCTAAGTAGCAGGGTTAGGAATGAGGAGGAGCCGGGGTGTATTTCTCTCCCAGCAATCCAGCGCTTAGGCCTCTGGCAGCTGGGACAGCTGCCCACAGAGAGTCTACAGCCATCAGTCTCCTAAGGAGGCTGCCTGGGCTGAAGAGAGACATCTCCTCAACAAGGCCTCACCCACTTCCATAGGGGCGGCATCCAATGACTGGTTGACACGGGGGTATGAAGTCCTGACCTTCCACCCCTATTCCAGCTCAGATGACTCCAAAGGTTGCTCCCAACAGAGAATTCACGGAGAGGCAGCTGAGGAACACCCCAACTGTGACTACAGTGACTGCACTGTAGCCCTACATTTCCCCCTGCCCAGTTTATTTCCTTCCCCTTCTACAGATGTTGTCTCCTGCTCACCAAGATTTATCTCAGTCTGCTTCTTGAGAAACCCAACATGCAGGAGGAAAACAGGGAAACACCAAGCTGCAGCACAACTTGTATCAATCAGATTTCAGGTCTGGGGCCCACGGAGAGCCAGGGATGCTGATGGTCTTCATGAGAATGCCAGGGAAACCCTGAGGCCAGGCACCCAAGGATCAGCACACAGAGGGAGGGACTTTCATATTTCAAGCTTCTTCCAATTAAGAGGTAGGAGGATGCCGGACCCAAACCTCAAGCCAACTTGCTCCTGAAGCTTCTCCTGTTCCAGACTTCCCTTCAAATGTCTTTCAAGAAACCTAGTGCACAGGAACAAATGGTCAGGCCTGAATCATAAATGGATTCTGTGATGCTAGGAGGAAAGCAGGGCATTGTAGAGCCTTCTAGATCACTGGTTCCAGCCTATTACTGTCAGATGAAGAAACCAAGGCCTAGAAGGGGTAGAGACAAGTCCAAGGTCTAAATGACTTGGTGGTAGATTTAGGACAGAACACCAGATCTCCTCTCCCAGAGCCATCCTAAATTCCCTAATTTACCCAACTCCATTGCGGGGCAGGTGGACAGAGAAGAGAAGGGAATAGGGGATAGAGCCAAGACTTCAAGTCCTACTGGCCTGAGCCAAAGGCCTCCTTTATCCTCACTCCTAACTCCACGGGTGAGGACTTATTGGAATAGAAGGGCCAATAGAGTAATAATGCAATCTTTCATTGAGTACCTACTAAGAGGCAGAAGTCCTGTGAAGCACTGTGACTCATTGAAACCATCATCTCTCTGAATTCTCACAACAACCCAATAACTGTGGATATTACCATAATATCTCCTGTATAGGAGAGGAATCAGACTCAGAGAGGCGAGGTCATTTTCTCAAGGATACCCAGCCAAAGGGCAGTTGAATCCACCGGGTCGATTTCACTTTAGTGCTCCCTCTCTTCCTCAGTGTAATTTATAGTCCCCTGGTCTCTTTCCAGATCCCTGGAGACTTTCATTTCTTTCCTTTTTTTTTTTTTTTTTTAGATTCTTACATGAATGTTTTATTTTATTTTATTTTATTTTTTTGGGGTTTTGTCATACATTGATATGAATCAGCCATGGATTTACACGTCTTCCCCATCCCAATCCCCGCTCCCACCTCCCTCTCCACCCGATTCCTCTCGAAACATCCCACCCTCGCCTTCTCCCACAGAGTTCAAAAGTCTGTTCTGTATTTCTGTGTCTCTTTTTCTGTTTTGCATATAGGGTTATCGTTACCATCTTTCTAAATTCCATATATATGTGTTAGTATGCTGTAATGTTCTTTATCTTTCTGGCTTACTTCACTCTGTATAAGGGGCTCTTTCCATGTTTTTTAACTCCTCCTCTCCATTTCAAACTACAAGAAGAGGAAAGTTACCCATCCTATAAAAGAGTATTTACAACCATGGCAGCCTGGAAAGAAGAGAAGCATTTGAGATTGGAGGTTGCTGGACTCAAATTTTGACTCTGTTACTTGGTAGCTCTGTCCCCCATCTGAGCCCCTAGTTCCTCACTGGCAAAAAGATAAGTACAAAACCCATGATTATAAACCCTCTATCTTGCTGGAGCAAAATTCTTGGCCCCTTCTTAGAGATCCTGAGTGAGCGAGTGAGTGAAATCGCTCAGTCGTGTCTGACTCTTTGCAACCCCGTGGACTGTAGCCTACCAGGCTCCTCTGTCCATGGGATTCTCCAGGCAAGAATACTGGAGTGGGCTACCATTTCCTTCTCCAGGGGATCTTCCCAACCCAGGGATCGAACCCGGGTCTCCCGCATTGGAGGCAGACGCTTTAACCTCTGAGCCACCAGGGAAGCCCTTAGAGATCCTAGAGGCCCTTCTATTCCAATAAGTCCCCACCCATGGAGTTAGGAGCAAGGATGT
This sequence comes from Dama dama, assembly GCF_033118175.1. Taxonomy (NCBI): domain Eukaryota; kingdom Metazoa; phylum Chordata; class Mammalia; order Artiodactyla; family Cervidae; genus Dama; species Dama dama. The sequence goes on along the minus strand of NC_083704.1, from coordinate 34,430,922 downwards.
TCTCAGGGCTGATAATTACTGGCGTAGGAAGAAGGGTGAAGAAGGAGGCAGGTGGTTGATATTCAAAATACTCAACCTACCAATGGCTTTTGGCCTTGGTGCTGAGTTTCCTCATCTGCACAATGGGAATGAAGGTAGCAGCATCCTTTCCTGGGCTTGCTATGAGACTTTAATGACAAAAACGCATGAGAAGTGCAAGATCAGTGCCTGGAACATCACAAATGATCGATGATTGGTATTATTATTACCATCACTTCAGGGCCAGTGGCTTGTAAGTCCCAAGAGTCATTCCCGGACCATGCCAAGAGTGAAAAGACCACCTATAACCCAGACTAGTCATTCTCAAACTTCAGCAGTCACAAGAGTCGCTGCAGGCAGAGTCAGGCTCGTGGGTGTATGTACTGCGTCACACAGGACTGCTTGCTTAGAAGACTCTAGCTGTGGTTCAGTGCTGCGCTGTCACCATCTCGACATTCTTAATCATTTCTGAAAAAGAGCCTTGTGTTTTCATTTCACAGTGGGCCCCATGAATTACATAGCCCAGTCTCATCTGAAGAACTTATTAAAACACATAACTGGGCTCACTTCAAGGAAGGCAGGCCCCTCATTTGTATTTATCACAAGGTCCCAGGTTGAGCTGTTCCTACTGGTCTATGGACCACGTTTTGAGAGCCACGACTGAGACAGTGGCTGCAAGCCCCTGATTGTACATTAGAATTGCCAGCAAAGTACCTGGGCTTCACTTTTACCTAGTTGAATGGAATTATTATGAGTGTATTCCTAGTTTCCAGTACTGAAAACCACTCAGGGCAGAGAACTCTGAAATTTCCTCGGGAAAAAAAAAACCCTTGTAGGCAGGAGTTACCCACACAAACACCCAGGCCTCACCCTAAAACCAATGTTGTGTGGAATCTCCAGAGAGGAGTCAAAAGAAGTTTATGTTCAACAAGAACTTGAGATGATTTTTAGCCTGTGCATAGGAAACACTTGAGATCTTGTTAGGCAGCAGATTCTAGACAATTCCAGGTAAACTAGTTGACCTGGGATGGGCCCAAGGATTTACATTTCTCCCCTGCTCCCTGGGAATGCCAATGCTGCTGATCTAAATACCACACTTGGAGTATCCCAGGTCTAAGCTAAAGAAACAAGAAGGGGATGGTGGGGCTTAAAATTTGGTGACGCAATCTCCAGTCGTCCAGGCCAATAAGAAGATGCAAAAAAGGCAATGCGTCCCAGCTTCAGCTGGTACATAAAATCTTTATTGCATATGATAAATCATATGTTAGAGACCATTCTCAAAGTGGGGTCAGAAAGCCCCCTAAGGATGCTCTGCTTAGTTGACAGATGAGGACCACACAGTTAGGGCTTAAGAAATCCTTAGAGGAGTTCTTCAGTTTAACCCATCAGAACCTGGGCCAGCTCGCTCTAAGCCTTCATCCTCTCAGTGGTGAGGTTGGCAACATGCCTAGTAATCTATTTTATGGCTACTCTGGACATCAGGACACCAAAGACCTTTTGAGGGCAAAATTTCATACCAACTAGTGTTCCTCTTATTTCTGTAGAGTGACAGGTTCTTATAGAGTATCTGCTCAACTTTTCAACATCTTCCAGGAGAAACAGATCACAGTGTGGCACACTTCCTGTCCTGCAAGTCCTTTACCCTCAGTCAATTCCCATATCTTTATTGAACTCCTTAGGAACTTATCAGCTGCTGGAGCTGAAAATATAGCTAGGAAAGAGGCAGTGAGGATGAACTGTGAGTGGGCAGTATGGAGGCTGGGTTCTTAAGAAAACTCTCCAGGATGTAGAGACCGAGAAGGGTTTCCCATGAGTGGGTGGAGAGGACAGCATCCAGGTAAAGGGTATGAGCACATGAACAGGTATACTGCATGTAAGGGTCAGCAAAGATCCAGGTTGCTAGGATGCAGTATTGGACCAGATCATCTTAGGCTCTCTTGGAGCTAAAAGGCCCCTAGCCCAGCTTACTCCTATTGGGAAACTACGACTCCGAATGAGGAAATGTGTTGATTAAGCATCTTTCAGCTCCAGATAACAGACAGAACAGTCCCAAGGAAGGTTGACACATAGCCTAAGCTGGGGATGATTCTTTGGCAACTAAAATGACAAGCGCCCAGCCCACCTGTAGGCAGAACAGTTACCAACAAACCTCCCTCACCAGAGCACTGTCATAAATTAATCTTTAATTTCCACCGCTGGGTCTGTGGCGCAGCTAATCACAACCACTAATTGCTACGACAAGCTTCTCCCTTCTCTTTTTTATGTTTCCATATTAGCCTGTTTAGTATGCTTTGTGTCTGTTTATTTTATAGCCGGAAATACTTTTAATAGCCTAGTAAATTGAAAACGGACTTTACTACCATCTGACTTTACCGGAATTTTACAACCATTCAATTAATGGTATCAGTAATCTTCCTTCATAATTAGGCGGTTAGTAGCTTTGTCAGGCACTGCTGTTCATGAAATTAGTACTCAGCATCCACCTAATCGTATTTTGGGGGGCTCCAAAAGGAAAACTCGCAAGCATGGGGGCTACCAGGGTGGAATGCCACAATGAGCTGGCTGTAAATATCGCCTGCAAATATATGGTTTATTATGGTGATAACGGGCATTTGTAGCTTACATAAATCTGAGCATTCCTGCTGACAGAGGAGAAATGGTTTTCCTTGGTTGCTAGGAAATAGAGTTTGTTCCTGGGTTTCACACGCTTCACTGCCTTCTCCAGGCAGCTGATGGATTCTCTACATGAGGGAATGGCAGCCGTTAGCCACCCCAGTGCAAAGGTGGGGAGCATCAAATCCAGTTCCCCAGGCGCACACACCCAAATGAGTCTACTTCATGCAAGATGATGCTGGGGAGCTACAGCTATGTTTAAAAGGCAAGCGGAGGCTGAAGCTAGACCACTCGGCAAGAATGATCTGAAGCCTGATTTTTAATGTCTGAAAACAATCACAATTTCATATGCCCAAGAATTTCTGCCAACTGTCACATTTGAAAGGAGACAGATTGTTTAAGTGCATGAGAAACTGGCAACTGGGAACGAATCACGTATCACCCAAGTGGCCCTATTTCCATATCTACAGCAATTAAATTCCCAGATAGATTGCAATATTTAATAAAAAATTAAGCTCCTTTAAAAAAAAAATAGTGTTCTCTGGTAGAAACAATTCAACAATGCAAATAATTTCTTATGATTGAAAAATTTCATAATACAGGCACGTTTGAATAAAACTTCAGCAAATTACCCAGTTAGATTTCTGACACTCTCCTGAATGTCCAGACAGTGGATTGCAAATACTGACAAACACTGTAATTTCACTTTTAAAATCTGCGTAACTGCCAGGTTTCCCAAACTTCTGAATTCTGACAATACTTGAAATGTGACTGAGTCATAGTTTCTTGAGCTATCAAGAGGCCCTCACTAGGGATTGGAAGAAATAGGGTCCTGTGGGAACAGGGAAAAGCACAAAGATCTATTTGAGCTAAAGCTGAGAGATTTAACCAGATTTAACGAGGACTGTCATTTTGTAGAATGAGAATGAGCCCTGAATTATGACACCGCCATTGTTGACTACCAGCTGTGTGACCCTGGGCAATGCGCTTAACCTCTCTGGGTCTGTTTCCTCCCTCATAAAATGGGAACAATAATATTTCTTCATAAAATTATTGTGAGGATTAGAGGATATAATGTAATGTAAAGCATTTGCTGCAGGGTAGTCTGCAATAAATCATAGCATTTTGTCCTCCTCTTCTCATCCTTGAAAATATCCTAGGCAGACTCCACCCTTTCCCCATTCAGTTCAACAGATGGCAAATCCTGCAGAAGAACCCAAACTAAGGCCCTACTCTCAAGGCATTTTCAATCTACTGGACTTTTCACCTCCCAAAAAATGTCACTGGGGGAGGAGAGTTCTCTCAAATCTGCCTGAGCCTATCACATGGACCTCCTTAGACACTTTCTCTGAAAGGCATACATGCAATGTGACTAAGCATAAAAGCAGAAAAGGTTCATGATTTAAGTTGTAAGCAGTTTGCTGGCATTCATCTACTTCTCACAAAGTAAGAATTATACTGGTGGACACAACTGTTTGTATCACTAGAAGACGGTTCCTTAACAGTTCAGGAAAAAAAGGACTCTCCAGTCCTAGGACAACAAAATATCCTGCTCCTTTGTAAGTAACTAAGGAAGGACAGGGAGGTGCCAGTGGGAAGGGAGCAGCCTGGGAGCTATCCTGGAGAGGTGGGTGGGAGCCAGAGTGTAAAGGACTTGTAACTCACTTGAAGGGGGTTCCACTTTACCCTGGGTGGAACAGAAAAGTGTTCAGGATGGTGAGGTGTGTGATTCACACTGTTAGGAGGTGTGAGAACATGACAGAGTTCACTGTCACGTCAACTTATTGCCCGAGCACTAAGTTGGGCACAGAGTTCAGACCGAAGACTGTGGGCGGGAAGGAGATGTGCCAGAGTCTCTTTATAAGGTGCCTGCTGTGTGGGGTGGAGGTGGCAGCTGAAGGCATCGCAACAAGGGCTGATGGCTTAGGACTGGGAGCAGCCAGCCTGGAAAACCCTGATGGGTACTCAGCTGTGTCAAGCTGAACTGAGGAATGAGGCTGTATACGTGTAATTTATGTACCTGCTTGAACTCTGAGCTTACAAATAAATTTAGCTCCTGGCCAACAGCCGGAGCACGTGTGCTGGGCTGGAGGGCTGCCATGGAGGACAACCAGAATGGAAATTGAGAACAGATGACGTCCTGTGTGATCGCTTGTTGGAGAAAAGCCACCACCCACCACCACCATCACCATCACTCTTTTTTACTCCAGATCCAGTTCACCCGACCCTGGGGAGCTGAGAGCAGGCAGAGCTTGGTTTCCAAAACTCTCAAGTTACTTTGTCTTTTTCCAAGGTCACATCGACAAACCGTGTGAACTTGGGCAAATTAATCTCTCTGAAGCCTTCGTTTCCTCACTGTAAAATGGAAATGATAAAACTATCTACCTTATAAGGATTAAATAACTTAATATATATGTAAAACACTTAGAATAGAGCCTGTCACTTAGGAAGCACTTGTTCACAGTTAGCTATTATTATGATTACTGTCACAGTGACCTAATACAGGCAGACCTTGGAGACACTGCAGACTTGGTTCCAGACCACCCCAACAAAGCAACTGTTGTAATATAGCAAAGCACACGAATTTTTTGCTTTCCTCATGCAGGTAAAAGTTATATTTATACTATACAGTAGTCTACTCAATGTGCAATAGAATTATGTCTAAAAATGCACATATATTAATTTAAAAGACTTTATTGCTAAAAAAAAAAAAAAAGCCATCATTTGAGCCTTCATAGAGCCATAATCTTTTTGCAATAGTCACATCAAAGATCACTGACCACAGATCACCATAACAAATAGAATAATCATGAAAAAGTGTGAACTATTGCAAGAATTACCAATACTTGACACACAGACACAAAGTGAACAGATGCACCAGGGGAAAAATGGTGCCGATACACTTGTTTGATGAAGGGTTGCCACAAACCATGATTAGTTAAAATAAAAAAATAAAAAAAACAGTATCTGTGAAGGTCCATAAAGCAAACTGCAATAAAATGAGGTCTGCTATATAGCCTTTGGACATGTTCAACTACGATCATCCGGGGCGAGGGATAAATTACCTTAGGATTAACATATACACAGTAATTTATAAAAAATAATCAATAAGGTCCTACCACATAGCATAAGGAACTCTCCTAAATATTTGTAATAACCTCTAAGGGAAAAGAATCGAAAAAAGAACACACACACACGTACATATATATATGTGTGTGTGTGTATATATATCTCACTGAATCACTGTTGCACACCTGAAACACGTATGATATTGTAAATCAAACTATAATTCAATAAAAACGAACAAAACCTCATCATTCAATGTTCACTTTCTGTGGGTTAGTTGAGAGGACTATGAAGGGTAAATAACACCCAAACTCTATACTCCAACGAGCTCCTCAATATTTACATTTTAACTGACACTTTAACTAATCCAACCCCCTAAAACGGCAGAGAAACTTGAGAATTTCCTTGGTAAAGCCACGGAGTGTTATCTGTCAGGAAACTTTCAGACAGGCAATTGTTCCTGTCTTGCCCCCTGAATGTCAGGAATTTCACTTATCCTCCCAACAACCCAAGGAAGTAGGGAAAATTACTGCTGCCCATCTTTTATAGACCGAAAACAAGAATGTTGTTCTTAGTTGTACAACTAACAGTTATACAACTGATCAGGACCGTGGTAGGATTTGAACCACTTATCTCACTCCAGAACTCAGTCTCTAAACCACCATGTGTTATATGGTCTCTTAGGGTACAAGGTGTCGAGACAAGAAGAAGCTGGTATAAAATGCAGCAAGGCTAATTAAAGAAGGGATTTTTGAGAGCAGGGACTAAGACAAATAGCTGAGGGTCGGCCAGGGAAAATGGTGACACTCGCCATAAGTTTAATATATTCTGTCTGGAGGCAAGAAGTCAATTAAATAATTTCTCAACATGCAATACTGACTGAACACCCATTGGACACATGCCATCCTGCTTCCCCAGGGCCTGGAGCTCAGATGATACTTAACAACCAACCTTGGATTAGTCCTGGAAACCCTACAGCACAAAGAAACTGTCTCACCAAACACCAAGGAATGAAATCTTCTCCAACTCCCTGGGCTCTGACCACTGGACAAGCTCTTACCTGCCAATGATGAGCCTAGTAGTGAAGCGAGATGATTAAAAGCTTAGACACTAGAGATGCCAGTTGACTGTACTTGGAAGCAGTACCATCTTGCCCCAAGGAGTGTTTGGAAATATGTGGGGGTGGTTCTGGTTGCCCCAGGGACTGAGAGGCCCCACTGATATTTAATGGGCAGGGACTAGGGGTGCTAAATACCCTGGAACACATGTGACAGTCTTGCCCAGAGAATTATCCCATTCCAAATAATGTTAGCAACCCTGTTAAGACACCATCACAGACATTTCCAGGTCTCAAACCTTCTGCAGCCACTATCCATGGCCATGTGGCTATGTTTAGCAGATAGAGCCGAGCTCTGGCTGTACAGGTGGGGACAAAAAGAAAGAGTGACATCAACTTTCCCTCTGTCTTCCTCTGCTCAAGCTGTCATAACAAAATACTGAAGACTGGGAGATTTGCACAAGCAATTATTTTCTCATACATCGAGAAGCTATAAAGTCCAAGATCAAGGTTCTGACTGATTGGGTTCCTGGTGAAGTCTCTCCTCCTATGTCATGTATATATATATGAAAGTTGCTCAGTCGTGTCTGACTCTTTGTGACCCCATGGACTATGCATATACAGTCCCTGGAATTCTCCAGGCCAGAATACTGGAGTGAGTAGCCTTTTCCTTCTCCAGGGGATCTTCCCAACCCAGGGATCGAACCCAGGTCTCCTGCATTGCAGGCAGATTCTTTACCAACTGCACCACAAGGGAAGCCCAAGAATACTGGAGTGGGTAGCCTATCCCTTCTCCAGACGATCTTCCCAATGCAGGCATTGAACTGGGGTCTCCTGTATTGCAGGCAGAATCTTTACCAACTGAGCTATCAGGGAAGCCCTCTCATGGGTGGCTGTCATCTATCTGCGTGCTTACATGACCTCTTCTTTGTGCACGTGCTGAGGGAGGGCAAGCAAGCTGTGTGTCTTCTTATAAGGACACTAATCCTACTGCAAGACTCCTACTCTCATTCCCAGGTTGCGCTAGTGGTAAAGAACCTGCCTGCCAATTCAGAAGACATAAGAGATGCGGGTTCAATCCCTGGGTCGGGAAGATCCCTTGAAGGACAGCATGGCAATCCACTCCAGTATTCTTGCCTAGAGAGTCTCATGGACAGAGCCTGGGAGGTAACGGTCCATATAGTCACAAAGAGTCAAACACGACCTAAGTGCTTTAGCACCCACTCTCATGACCTCTTCTAAATCTAATTATTGCCCAAAGGTTGCATCTCCAAATATCATTATATTGAGGGTTAGAACTTCCACATATAAAAGGAGACAGGAGAAAAATTCAGTCTTGCCATCATAGAGAGGTACTTCCTACTCAAGTGTGAGAGATCCATAGACATATTTTTAAAGTATATATTGTATTAGTCTAGGTTCTCTGAGGAACAGATGCCAAGATGGCATTAAAATATGCTGGGTCTTATTACGAAAAACAGGCAAGGAGGTGGGAAAGGCTGGGAGAGCCATCAGACCATAATGTCAGACTGACCCCAAGTGAAGAACAGAGGGATGAAGGATAGAAAAAAGCAACCCAGAATGTGTGCTGACCAAGGACATTTCAGCAGGACTTCACGTCACAGTCACCATAGGAGTCTGTATCTCTCAGGAATGGGTCTGCCCCGATGTCTTCCCTGGGTCACGGGCTGGGAGCAGACTAGGAGATGTGTGGCTTTGGTACAAATGCAAGGATAGAGTTCAAAACTCAGGAATCACTGGCTAGTTACCATCCCTAATTCCAGGGGCATGCTCATGACCACCACATATATTAAGAAAGAATTCTCACATAGTCAAAGAATTAAGATGCGTTGCCACACTTTTCTGAGGCTCAGACTCAGAAAACCTGTCTGGAGCTCAAATAAGAGCACATCGATGAAAGCCAGGTTTCCAAAAAAAAAAAAGGCACAACAAGAGCCAGTGGGATTCAGGTACCAGGGGCATTTGTGGCATTACTGTTCCTGTAGCAGAGGATTCTGCCCTGGGAGGGAAGAGGGGCAGTGATAAATGTTGTGTTTGGATGCGATGGTTTCCCGTTCCCTGCAAGTGACAAAGCATATCACATTCTAGGTGTGGCAAGAATCCCAGCCCGCTATATTTTTGTTGTATTTTAACTAGCACTTCTTAGACTAGTGTACATTTGAAAGTAAATCTGATCAGTTTAATCCCAGCATGATTAAAAGTGATTAAAGGCTCATCTTCTGGAAATCATTTCAGAAATCCCTGCAGCCTTTTTGTGCATTTCCTTAGAAAGAGAGTTCACATCATTTGCTAAAGATAAGTAGAGGGTGTTAAAGAAAGGACAGGAATGAACCCATCTATGAAACAGAAACACGGACAAAAAGAGGACAGACTGGTAGTTGTCAGTGAGGAGGGGGTTGGGCATGGGATGGAGTGTGAGGTTGGGCTTAGCAGATGTGGGCTTTTACATATGCAATGGCTAAGTAGCAAGGTCCTACTGTATGGCACAGAGAATTATGTTCAATATCCTATGATAGGCCACAATGGAAAAAATACATAATATTAAAAAATAATATATATATATATGGAGGTGGTTTAATCACTGAGTTGTGTCCGACTCTTGTGACCCCATGGACTGTAGCCTGCCAGGCTCCTCTGTCCATGGGATTCTCCAAGCAAGAATATTGGAGTGAATTGCCATTTTCTTCTTCAGAGAATCTTCCCAACCCAAGAATCGAACCCAGCTCTCCTGCATTGCAGGCAGATTCTTTACCAACTGAGCTACAAGGGAAGCCCACAAATATATATATAATATCAATATAATATATTATATAATCATATATAGAAATATATATGATTATATAATATATATATAATAGAATCACTTTGCCATATAGCAGTTAATTAACACAACATTGTCAATCACCTATACTTTTATTAAAATTTTTTTTAATTAAAAAAGGAGAAAAGAGTGCTTTGGAATTGACCCCCTATTAGGAAGTTGGGGTTGCCTGCTAAAAAAGCATGTCTCATCCTCAAACCTGCCAAGGCATTGACATAGCTGCTAGAGTCTAGACCAGGAGCTGGCAAACAACATCCCCTGACCAAAACCAAATGCTGCCAATTTTATAAGTAAAGTTTTATTGGAATGCCACCACACCCACTTGTTAATTCTTGTCTGTGACTGTTTTCACTCAACAACAGCAGAGGAGGGTAATTGGTAAGGAGGCTGTGTGATAAACACAAAGCCTCAAATGTTTCCTATCTGGCTCTTTAAAAAGTCTAGATTATTTCCAAAAGGCAACTGGAGTGGGAGAAGAGACCATAGGAGAGGCTGGCTGGGGGAAAAAGTTTACATTTGAAAGATTACATAGCCTCCACTGCAATCCAATGAGGCTGGCATGAAATATGAAGAAACAGGTATAGAGACCTTGATGACTTGCTCACAGTCACAGAGTGAGTAAATCGCAGAACTGGGATTTGAACTCAGGCCTTTATGACTCCAAAGGCCAAGTTTTTCAACATTTTCTCACTTGTAGAAGCCACATGTCATCAAGGGGCTATCTCAACCTAATTTCACACCCAATCAAAGAAAAATACTCTTTAACATGGAAGTTTTCTAAAGACTATGTGTGCTGTGAATGAAGGCACCGTGAGCCCCAAGAAAAGCCGTGTGCTTGCTGTATAAACAAGGCTCTCAGACGAGTCCATCAGTGCTGCGATGATTATATCCACACCATGTTTGTCTTGTGGGAAATGGTGGAACCACAACTAGCCAAGTCTGGGTTCCCTGTAATGGGGCCATTTGTAAAAAAAGAAACAAAGAAAGGCACTGTGAAACAAATGTTAAGTTTGCCTTAAAGGTTCCCATCTTTTCCTTGGACAATTCCCACAAATGACTTCACATTCCTGGGCCTCAGTTGCTTCATCTTTAAAATGGGGATAATTAAATTCCATTTGGTTGTTCTGTTCTGCAGATCAAACAAGATCAAGATCATCAACATACACCCTTGCTTAGTGCCTGGGGCACAGTAAGTATCCAATAAATACTACTTCCTTCAGTTCTGAGCTTCCCCAGACAATGCCTGCCTAATAAACTTGCTTTTTATTGAAAAGTTCCCCAATTTAATGTTTTATCCTCTGAAGTCAAACTTACTGGTCTTATGCTCCATTCCCTCAAAGCTTGGATCTGTTTTAAATAAATTATTTCCAGAGGGTGTGGGGAGGGAGATGAATGTAGTTATTGTTTCTGAACACATTTAATAATATATATGTGGCTTCAAGTTCCACCAGTTCTTCTGGATTCCAAAATGTGCCAAAGATTATTCATCCTCCTCCCTCTCAACACTCCCATTCCAGCTGCCTAGTGATACCACCACTGGCCCAGACTTTAATCTGGAGGTGGCCCTTAGCTTTGCCCCCTCACTGGAGCACCGCGTCAACTCACTCCCCAAGGCCTGCCTCTGCTTCACCTGTGACCTCTACCCCAGTCCCCATAACCAGGACTTTCGTGGTCCATTTTCTAATTAGTCTGCTGCCTCCAATGTCCTCCTCTCTTCAAATCAGCTGACCCAGAGCTGTCAGAACCAACTCTGACCAGGTCAGTGACAACAGAACACTTTCCGTGACCCTCCAGCATCAAAGGTCACACACCTGGACTTGGCACCCAGAGTCACCCAACTTCCCTGACCAGTCTTGACTTTATTACCTTTACTGTGGTCAAGAGCAGCATTTAAATATTTGACCATCAGCCAGAGACACTGACAGGCATTGACCCTTTCATTTCTGGTTCAAGGGAAGTTCTGGTGGAAAACCCCTAGGGGAGCAACAGTTCTCTCTCGACTAGTACGGTGTATTTCAACACTTGATGATTATCTGACCTCCCTATAGCCAAACGGTTTTTCCTATTCTCCTGACATGCCCTTTACATTCCTCTCTGTTCCTTCTCTATTGACCATCTTAACTGCTAGTTTTCCCACACAGTGTCATACAGCAGTCAGTTTTCTCTGTTTCTCTGAATTCCCACAGCATTTTCCTAATGTACCTCTGACGGGACACAGCACATTCTCATCACATTACAGGTACTAGCACACGTGTGTTATCCCCCGCTAATAGTAACTTCAGTTTGCAGACTGACAACCTGAGGACTCTACTCAGCTTGTGGAAACTTGCTAAACCTGAAAGTCGTTTGCTTGTTTTAGTGAGAGATTTCAGACTTCAAAACTGTCTTTTTGGCTTCTCTTAGAGCATGGGCAGGCCTGGTCATATGGGGCTTGTCTGCTGTAGCAGCTATGATTGGCTGGATCCTCCCCCTGCAAGGGGAGGGTAATTCTCCATTTCCCCACAATGGCTGCCTGGCCTATTCCACTCCTGTTCATTTCCTGCCTGGTCCCTGCCAGCATGTGAGTTTGCAGTCCTGCTGTAGCTGTAACAATTTTAAGAGCAGAAAAAAATCCCTTTTCATTTTCATACAATGTAATGGTTAAAAGCATGGACTTAGGACCCAGTCCACTTACAGTCCTGCTTAATGTTGATACTCAGTAGCTGTGTGACTTTGGGCAAGTTACTTAACCTCCCTGGGATTCAGTTTCCTTTTCTGTAAAATGTGAGTAGTAATACTGTAGTACCTGCTTTATGGGATTCTTATGATGATTTAATGAGTTACTGTGGAATACTTAAGACAATGCTTGGTATGTAGGAAGCAATCCAGCATCAGCTTTATATATGAGTATTAGTTGCAATAGAGGGGATAAGACATTCCTCACAGAACCTTGCACTTAGAACTAGAACTTAGTATATATACAAGCATACTTGGATAATGAATGAAGAAATCAAGTAATATTTACAGTTTTGCTGAAACTCTGGGCTAGCCCAGATGAAGGCCTGATATAACAATGCTCATCAACATGGGTAGCTTGGATGAAATATTTGAGGAGCTACTGGAAATTAAAGGGATCCTTCAGTTTTGGCTTGTGAAAAGACATCTAGGCACGTATAAAGAAAAAAAGTCATTTGTTTCAATGTTGAAGATTATACACTAATAATCCAAGTAGCAAATAATGTATCAATAAAATTGTCTGAATTCCAACCAGTGTCTCTGTACAGTTTCTATCCAGGGTTTCTTGGGGACAACAGCGCAGAAGGAAAGGTGATGGCTTGGAGTTTTAGCATAGAAGTGTGTCTGCAGAGAAGCTCATTGTTTCTAATCAGATTGTGTGTTCACTTGGAATAGCTGGAGGAGGGTTTAGTTGATGGAAATATGGAAGAATTAAAATTTCCTCCCTCCAGTGAAACCTTTCCAGGTGTAATTTTCAGTCTACATCAATAGTCATATACTTGTCCAAAGCACTAAATAGTAATGAAAATAATACCTACATTCAAATACAGGGAAAGCAGACATCCAGCTTCTAGAAACATCCAGCTCTCTGCAATGTCTCTCAAAGGAAGATGTAATGGAGCATACAAGGGTGTTCTTGGCCCTATCCCTGAACCCACGGTTAGGGATTCTGATTAAAAAGTGATTTGTATCCCAATAATGGATTCTTTATGGATGAGGTTTGGCTAAGCTCAAACCAGAGGAGGGGTACTCAATAAAGAAACTTTATCGTCCTTACAAAACTTCAACAGCTGGAAGAGATTTTATACCATTTCTCATTAAGGTAGTTGCATTTGTTTCCCTCCTCCTGGACTTCCTTCAGGGAGAATGACGTCAGTGGATCATCATCCCCAGGTCAAAAGTCCTTCCTTCCAACAACCAGACCCCAGCAGCCCATCGAGAACAGATCAGCCAAAAACTGGGGGCACAGCCTACAACTCAACCTTGACCTAGAGGAAAGGTGAGCGCTGATGATTTTGAAAGCCAAAGCCTGGCATGATCTGAAATTCAAGTGATAACAAATTATCAGCCCTGAATTTGGAAGATCTCCAAGGAAACTTCTCTCCAGAGCATCAAAGGAAGCCAAGAGAGATTACAACATCTGGGACTGCAGCTGAGCATTTGAAGGTGATGATTGTTTAGGCAAGTGATTTACTGCTGACCTGTGGAGAAAACAAAGTCGAGCAGGGGTTGGGTGGATTGACAGGGCAGGGGGAGCAGCCAGTGAAGGCTGAGCATGTGAATCACAACTGGCCCCGGGCCAGGTCCAAGTACCTGACAGTGAAGTAAAAGAAAATGGGCAGAGAGAGCAGGAAGCCTGGGTTCCGGGTTCAGCTCTGCCACCTATTTTCTACCTGACCTCCACAGATGCTTCTCTGGACCTTGCTTTCTTCCTCTCTATTACAGGAAGGCAGAGCTTAGGTCAGCATGTAAGTATCAAAAGCCTTCAGGGACGCGGCTGGGAATGTTGATGTGAGGAGGAGCTTAGGTGAGGCAATAAGGAAGACAGGGAATGGTGGTGAGTGTGGTTAATTAGAGTGCACACACTCCTGACTAAAGGCTTCCAGTGCCTTGTTGTTAGAACACTGTTCTCGCTGACACACCTCTGACCCAGGGTGACCTTCCAACTATTATCTTTGCACCGGATGATGACCACATTCTACTCTAATTCTCTGGGCATCTGAGATTGTAAAATGGGTCCAGTGTATACACATATCATACGCTTGGCTCAAATACAAAGGAAATAGAATCTGGGGCTATTTGAATTAAGAACTTAGGCTTTGCAGTAAACTAGAGTTGAGTCTCTGGTTCAGTCACTAACAAGTTGTCCATGCTCCCTTGCTTACACTTCTGAAACTCAGCATCATTGAAAACCACAAGATTTTCTATAGGTTTCTGGAAAATTTGTTTGGTGGCAAACTAAGCGAAGCTATTTAGAGATATTATTTATAGCAGGGGTCAGAATTTTTTTTCTGTAAAAGGCCAGATAGTAAGCATTTTAGGTTCTGCAAATCCCAACTTACTCCTCTGCCCTTGTATCATGAAAGCAGCCACAACAAGTGGGCATGACTATGTTCCAATAAAATCTGATTTACAAAAACAAGTGGATGTGACCCATCAACTGCAGTTTACTAACCACTGATGTGTATAATTTAGCATGAATCTTCATACATTTTGCCACAGAAATATTAATAATTGTGGGTGGTCTCCTGAACACCTGTAGCATTATGGTAGACAGAATATTAGCCTCCAAAGATGTGTGTCTCCTAATCTCTGAATCTTGCAAATGTTACCTGACATGGATAAATGCACTCTGCAGATCTGATTAAGTTAGCGAGCTTGAGCTGGGGGAGGTGACCCCTGCATTAATGAGGTGAGGTCAGTATAATCCCATGGGTCCTAACAGGAGGGAGGCAGAAAACTTGGAGATACCAAGATACCAGAGACATGATGATGGTAAGCAGAGGTCAAAGAAAGAGAAACTTGGAGATGCTAAGCTACTGGCTTGAAGATGGAGGAAGGACATGAACCATGGCATTCCAGTGGCCTTGAGCACTGAAAAAGGCAAAGAAACAGATTCTCCTCTAGGGCCTCCAGAAGGAACACAGCCCTGCAGCGCTGTGATTATAGGCCTTTGACCTACAGAACTGCACCATAATAAGTGTGTTGTTTCAAGCCACTGAGTTGGTGGTTATTCGTTACAGTCACAGTAGAAGCTTAGTACACAGACACAGTGTAATATATGGTATGGATATTCAATTTTTTTCTAACATAGAAAATGTATGAATATAAAGCTCTCATCCTAAGAGTTTCAGACTGTGGCTTGTGAATATATAGTTGTAGGATCTGCACAATCCCAGGTGAAATCTTGGGCTCTCTGGGCACAGGGTGGGTATAACATTGCATCTTCCCTCAAGGTCATCATAAAGGACACAGGGAATCTCCTCCTAGAGGCCCCTTCAAGGAAGGCCTTGATACCCAAACAATAAGAAGTGCTGTCAACAGTCGGCTGAAAAGCCCTTGGCCCCAAAGGGATTGTCTCAGGCACAAAGGCCCTTGAGGACAGGGGCACATTTATGTCTATGCGAGGTGAGGGTGCTAAAGACCTGGCCATTTCCACAAAGTTAAGAATCAGATTTTTCAACTGTCAGCAAACATTTCACTCTAAACCTTTGAGATTAGGCAATCAATGTGGATATTTCAAAATAGTTTGCTTAAGACATACCTAGTCTTCCAATATATGGGTGGAGTTTAGGATTATAGTAAATTTTTTTAATGAAGTTTTAAAAAATTAATTTATATAAATTAATTATATAAATTCAAAATAGGACTATCTTAGATTATTATAAATAAACCAATATTTATTCAAATGGAGGAGTTTTAAGAAACAAGGAAATCCAATTAAATCTTAAAAGCACCAGGATACACAAAAGGAGGGGAAATTTTCTCAAGTAGGTAAGCCACACCCACAAACTGTCAGCCAACCTTCACTCATCTCACACGCTAGTAAAGTAATGCTCAAAATTCTCCAAGTCAGGCTTCAACAGTACGTGAACCGTGAACTTCCAGATGTTCAAGCTGGATTTAGAAAAGGCAGTGGAACCAGAGATCAAATTGCCAACATCCACTGGATCATCAAAAAAGCAAGAGTTCCAGAAAAACATCTATTTCTGCTTCATTGACTATGCCAAAGCCTTTGACTGTGTGGATCACAATAAACTGTGGAAAATTCTGAAAGAGATAGGAATACCAGACCACCTGACCTGCCTCCTGAGAAATCTGTATGCAGGTCAAGAAGCAACAGTTAGAACTGGACATGGAACAACAGACTGGTTCCAAATCAGGAAAGGAGTACGTCAAGGCTGTATATTGTTACCCTGCTTATTTAACTTATTATGCAGAGTACATCATGAGAAATGCTGGGCTGGATGAAGTACAAGCTGGAATCAAGATTGCCAAGAGAAATATCAGTAATTTCAGATATGCAGATGACACCATCCTTATGGTAGAAAGCGAAGAAGAACTAAAGAGCCTCTTGATGAAAGTGAAAGAGGAGAGTGAAGAATTTGGCTTAAAGCTCAACATTCAGAAAACTAAGATCATGACATCCGATCCCATCACTTTATGGCAAATAGATGGCAAAACAGTGGAAACAGTGGCAAACTTTATTTTGGGGGGCTCCAAAATCACTGCAGATGATGAAAGCAGCCATGAAATTAAAAGATGCTTACTCTTTGGAAGAAAAGTTATGACCAAACTAGACAGCATATTAAAAAGCAGAGACATTACTTTGCCAACAAAGATCTGTCTAGTCAAGGCTATGGTTCTTCTAGTAGCCATGTATGGATGTGAGAGTTGAACTATAAAGAAAGCTGAGTGCCAAAGAATTGATCTTTTGAACTGTGCTGTTGGAGAAGACTTTTGAGAGTCCCTTGGACTGCAAGGAGATCCAATCAGTCCATCCTAAAGGAGATCAGTCCTGAATAGTCATTGGAAGGGCTGATGCTGAAGCTGAAACTCCAATACTTTGGCCACCTTATGCAAACAGCTGACTCATTTGAAAAGACCCTGATGCTGGGAAAGATTGAAGGTGGGAGGAGAAGGGGACAACAGAGGATGAAATGGTTGGATGGCATCACCGATTCAATGGACATGAGTTTGAGTAATCTCCAGGAGATGGTGATGGACAGGGAGGCCTTGTGTGCTGCAGTCCATGGGGTTGCAAAGAGTCAGACATGACTGGGTGACTGAACTGAACTGAACTGAACCTTCAAAAGCAAAACCGGCTGCCAACAGCCCAGCTGAGATGTAATTGTGTGTCCAAGGTCTAGCTTCCACACTTCCACCTCATGTAGCTTAAGCTAGGAGAGAATGTATTGACACTCCAGCCATTATAATGGAATGGGCATCCAGGGTCTCAGTGGGAAGCTGGCAGTAGGAACTGAGCCAGGATTTAGAAACTTTTGGTAATACCTGAGCAAAGAGAGGGAGAGGTTGCTTCAACCAAGCAAGTCTTCTTCTAAAACAAGCTGGGAAGATGGAAAAAGGGGAACCCCTTTGTCAAATCAATGACAGCTTAACACAGAAAAGCTTTAGGTGACAGAGACTTTCCAGAAGAAGACAATTCCATGGCCATGCAACCCACATACTCACTGGTACCCCAGACCCTGCAGCACTACTCATAGCCTGGGAACATCTTGTCCGGAGCCGCTCTGTACCGCTGCCACCTTGCTCTGTGCCCATCAGTCCTGCCCTGTCCCAATCTCCTCCCCACTTCTCTTGTGCTCTAAGTCCATGGTGGGTCAATCAGTGGGGACCACCAACAAGAGGATCCTAAGGTTAGGGAAGGGGTGAAGGCCAAGAGGGTTACTTCCTCACCTTCCTCCCTGATGGTCATCATGGGCAGGCAGCATTTCTTGCTACAGTTTTGTCAGGTGGCCTCTCTATACATCAGGGTACAGAGGATGCCACTCTCTATACAACTCTCTCAACATCAGGGTCCCACTGAGCTTCTCTCTCTTCACCCCTTCCCTGCCTAGGGGTGGTAACCACCCTCAGTAACTACATTCTCCCTTTTGGTGTCCCCATGCCCTCCTTATACTTTGTAATCAGTCCCTTTATTAACCTCCCTCCAAGTTACCCAATTTTATCTAGAATTTGCTTTCTGCTATGATTCCCCACTGATACAAATAATAAGAACCATATTAAACACTAACTAAAAGCTCTGCAAGCACTGTGCTATGTAATCCTCCCAAGAATTCCATGAAGTGAGAGTTGTTAATCCACTTTACAGATGATGAATCTGAGACCTAGGGAACTGACGACGATGCGACTGAAAAATAGGAAGCCAGGAATTGAACCCAGGCCATCTGAATAAAAACTCTGATTTTAACCACTATGCTGTACTGCTGTGATGATGGTTAAGCTGAACCATGTCCATGACATTCAGCAGGAAAATAAAGTATCTTAAGAGACTGTTCTTCCCCACTGATACAAATAGCTCAGTAGCTGGTCTACAGTTGATGAAAATGATTAGCATTATTGCTGATGATTCTTAGGTTCAAGCAGCCTTTCTTCATCCCTTTCCAATCAGCTAGTAAAAGTTGTGAATCAGTGATGTTGATGGGTGCTGGAGTAGGAGTGGGAGCAAAAGAAAGCAAGAGAGAGAATGAAAAAGATCTAGACAGGCAGGTCATACTTAAATATCAAGTCATTCCTCGCAAGTCTTTGGTCTTTAATAAGAGGGCGGCAGATGTACAATTCGAGTGTTGACCTTTGAAACGAGAGCAAGCGTTTATAGACAGGATCTCAGCTCTCGTCCAACAGAGGGAGAGGCTTCTGTGCCCCAGAAATGAAATTTTTGTCTGCCAAATTAGACCAGCCAGTGACCGTTTATCTTTAAACCAGTGGTTCTATAAACTGTAGTTCCCACTTAATTCTGTCACAGATCTTTGTAGCCTCACATTTCTTTTTCAAAGCCTTCTTGAATATCTTGCACATAAAGATGACCTTTAGACTCCATTTAGCAAGTTCTTAAATCTATCCAATCCCGCTGGGATTTGGGTTGGAAAAGTGTGAACTTTACTATTAATTTCAGTGAGATCCATCGTCTCAGTTAAGCTTTCTTTGTTAAGGGCAGCAGAACTCAGTTCTGCCAACGTAAGCGAAGAGAAACTTAATGAAAGGATGTCAAGGGCTCATGGGCTTGACAGAAGCCTTGCATGATGCATAGGGACTAGGCTTGGGATGAACAGGAACCAAAGGAGATTCACAATGCCAAGGAAGCAGTGGGGAGAGCTACAGTCTGGATACTGGAATAGTCTGGCCCCAAAGCCTCTGAGTCCAGGAGAGATTTCTAAGCTGTGACACTGCTTGAGATTCGGAGTGTACAGAAAAGTACCTGGTGAAGTCAGCTGAGCTTTATCCTCTTTCTCCCCCCTCTCCCTATCCCTTTCCACCATCTAGAGTAGAGTGAAGGAGAATCTGACTCCCAGTGGAAAATGTTCACTGGGAACTGCCCTCTATAGAAGCTGCTACGAATGCCCACCTCTACCCTTTTGGCCTAAAGGAGAAGTTACCTACAGGTTCACCTATATACAGAACTACCTTTCTCCCTGGCTACTGGACCACCATCAACCAAGACAGGACAGGATATCAAGAACGCAACTTCCTCACCCATCAGAAAGAAATTCTGAAGTGTATTCTTTCTCAGAAGGTCAACGTGACCGAGTCCAGGTACCCACAGTGATAAGCTCAGCTTTAATGCCATGAAGGATGGCTGCCTCTTTTCCATGCCTCATGTCCAAATTCTCTCAGTGCATCCTGGAATCTTCTCCCAATTAAACCACGTGCACTCAAGTTCAGCTTTAAGGGAACCCAAACTAAGAGATTTTAACCAGGGTTTCTACATAAAGGGGAGAAACAAATCCCTAATAGAAACTTGAATTGCAGTGAGGTAAAAGAAATTGATGATGGGCAACCATAAAAGACAAATTCACCACAACCGTTAACAATGATAGCCAAAAAATAAAAAGTTTTTAAGGTTATTAGAATAAAAAGGGGAAAATTACAGAAGAGGTTCCCTGTTAGAGGGTTTTATTTTGCTGCTTTATTTCAGCAGTGATGTGTTGAGTAAGATTTTCAAGCTGTATCATCGTGTCTTTTAGAAGTATATCTGTAATAGTTACCTACTGCTGTGTAAAATATTACCCAAACCTTGGTGGCTTCAAACAATAAGCATTTACTATCTCCTGGTTTTTAGGAGTCAGCAGCTTAGCTGAGCGGTTCTGGCTTGGGTTCTCTCATGAGGTTGCCATCAGGATGTCAACAGGGGCATCTGTCATTTGAAGGCTTGAGTGGGGGTTCCAAGATGACTCACTCACATGTCTGTTGGCGGGAGGCTTCAGTTCCTCACCCCACGGACTTCCCCATAGGATTGCTTGAGTGCTCCTATAGCTGTATGTCCAAATGAATGATCAAAGTGGAATCTGCAATGTCTTTTATGGCCCAGGTTCAGAAGTTACATTACTCACATCTGTAGAATCCCACTAGTTATACAATTAGCTCTATGAAAGTAGAAGAGGTCTATATAAAGATGTGATTATTAGGAGGTGGAAAAAACTGTGGGTCACTTTCACGGCTGGTTACACAGGACCATTTTCTTCTAAAGCAATGATTTTCAAAGTTTTTTTGAAACTGCCTGATGGATAAACAATTCTACAGAGGAGCAGAGTCAAGGGATTCCCATCCCTTACCCAGTTGGTCCACAACTGGATGCCTGAGGGTAACAGTTTACTGTGAAGCCAAATTGCGTTGTGAAAATAAGGACCTCAGTACAGTTCATTTCCCTTGTGATTATGATTCTGGCCTGGAGTCTGAGGATAACCAGATCTCCAGGGTTGGAACCAAAACAGGACTTGTACTGGATAGACTTATGTTTGGATAGATGATCTCTCCCCTGCCAATTCTTCCCCTCCTCCTCCATGAGGATCAGATCCTAAACTCCAGCATGAAGTAAACAAAAGAGAAAAAAATTCTTTTGTAAGCCCACCAGAATCTAGTAAAAACAGAGCCATATGCTGCAGAACCCAATCCGGAAATTCCAGCTTAACATAAAAAATATAAAATACCATCCTCAATATGCCAAGCTTTTATAAAGAAGATGAGTGACTCTGCCAACCCAAATAAAAGGAAAGGCCAAATGAGTGAAAGCGCCAAGCACATTTCAGAACTACCCCTCCCTTCACCAAATCATAAATCCCGTGTAAGTAAGGTCTATGGATAAGGGCTTGGGAGACTATCTTAACTATGAACCTCTCATTCACCCAGAGACTAGGGTTCAAAGTGTATGTATGTCATAGAGCAGGGGTCTCCAACCCCCAGGCCAAGGACCAGTACCAGTTTGCACTCTGTTAGGAAGCAGGCCCCACAGCAGGAGGTAGGCAGTGAGTGAGCAAAACTTCATCTGCCTCTCCCCATTGCTCCCCATCACTCACATTACTGCCTGAACCATCCCTCCACACCCCAGTCCATAGAAAATTTGTGTTCCACAAAACCAGTCCCTGGTGCCAAAAAGGTTGGGGACAGCTGTCATAGAGTATAACGACCCAGAGCTCAAAGGAAAAATAACATCGTTAACTAAGAATTAGCCCCTAAAAATAGATTCTACCCAGAGCCTTTCTCTTCGTGAGAAATGCAAATTACAGAGATATGTGGAAAAACATAAATTCATACAGTAGCAATATAGTGCATTGTTTGAAACAGTGGGTCATTTCTCTGCAAATTTGTGACACAACTACACTGCTTCAAAAAACAGAATGCCAGCCACGAACAGCACAACAAAACTCTTTCACAGAAATGTTCATTATGGATACTTCATTAAAGGATACTTCCCAGAACCGTACATATAAACCTTGATGTTGCATTATCCATAACTTTGTCATGTAAACCATACCTGGTGTCAAGAAGAGACTGGGAAACTTCGTCTTTATTCTAGTCATGAGCCCAATACAAATAAGAGCTGTTATTACTAAAATTAAGAAGAGAATAGAGCATGTTGGCAATTTCCGATCAGGAACTTGATTTTCCCTTTATACAGAGAGCCTGGTTAAGACGTCTTAGTTCATGTTCCCCTAAAGCAGACTTTGAGACAGTCTCTGTTCTTCCCCTTTCATGTCACCTCAGCTAGCACATGCTTTTTATATGCCTGCCCTGTGCAGACACGCTCATGAAGGTCAGCTGGCCACAGTAAGGAGTTTAGTTTGATCATACAACAGGAAGCCACCACAGAATTGTAAGCATGAGAATAGTATAATAAAATACATGATTTCCGCAGGTCACCTTGGTCACTCTGCAGAACAGCACACAGTAAGGCAAGCATAAAGCAGGGAGCCCACATGGGAGGAAACTGCAGTACATGAAGGGGTCCTAATGGCATCTAGACAGAGGTGGTAGCAATAAAGATGCTGAGATGTGATTGAACCCAAGTCACAACGTGGGGCTAGAGCCAACAGTACTACCTGGTATGGGTGTGATGAAATGAGGAGTGCTCAAGGGCCCAGAATTGAGAATGCAGATGCCACTGAGAGGGACTGGATGGGGGGAGGAGCAAACCAGGGGAGAGGAAAATCCAAAGGCCTTTTCTGGATGAGCCAGCAGTACCCAGCAGGCCCCCAGCAGTGCCCAGCAGGTAGGCAGTTGATACAAGAGTCTGGTGTGCAAGAGTCCGGGCGGGGAGGGGGGGGAGTGGGGTGGGGGGGGGGGGTGGCTAGAAATATATTCTTAGGATTCCTGAGTACATGACAGCATTTAAAACCATGGAACTGGATGAGATCACCCATGGAAGGTGTAAATCAAAGAAGAAGAAGAAACAGAAAAGAAAGGTGAGGTGGGGGTGAGGAGGCTACAGACAAAGCTTTCAGGTACTCCAACATTTGCTGACATAAAAACAAGGACATGGCTCCTTGGAAAACTCAGTGCCCTCATCTGCAAAATGGGAACATGTCTGGAAAAGTGCATGGGCCACCACGCAGCACTTTATAAATGGAAAAATACAGTCCTTATTTCTGCATCAAAAGGTAAATAATTTGAAACAACCAATTACCTTTATCCAGTCATAAAATTAAGTTATAAAATTAAGTTTTGGTTCGGTTGTGTTTAACATAACTCTGTTTAGTCCTAGCTTTGTTTTTTATATCGCATTTAGGCATAGCCCATGAAACATAATATAAACGTAAAAATTGTTATTAAAAGTGTTCATAAAACTTCCTTCATACTTCTCCTTTTACATAACAAGTGACATCCCTACACACTACAAGGGAAAAGAATTTGGGAGGTAAACATCTTAAAGAAGAGCAATGTATTTTTTTTTACATTGAATGCAAACTATAACATTAAAAAAATTATTTTCCTGCATATCATGATGAAAAAAGATTAAAAGGAAAATGGCTAGCATTTCTTGAGCATTTATCACATATAAGGCACTGTGATGACTACTGCACACATCATCTCATTCAACTTTTTTCAACTCTAATACAAGGTGGGCTTTAGTGAATGCACGTCACAGTGGGAGAAACTGAGGCCCAGAGAGCTTGAGTAATTTGTCGAGTTGGACAGTGGGAGAGCTGGTTTGTAAACCTGGATTAAGTTGGCTCTGAAGCCCACACACTTAACCTTTCATTCTACTATTTCATAATTGTACTCTAGGTTGCTTCAACACTGTGCTGGTTTCCTATTGCTGCTGTAACAAATCGCCACAAACTTAGAGACTTAACACTAATCTATTATCTTACAGTTTTATAGGTCAGAGGGCTTCCCTTGTGGCTCAGATGATAAAGAATCCACCTGCAGTGTGGGAGACCTGGGTTTGATCCCTGGGTTGGGAAGATCCCCTGGAGAAGGAAAACGCTACCCACTCCAGTATCCTGGCCTGGAGAATTTCATGGGTTGTATAGTGCACGGGGTCGCAGAGTCAGACTCGACTCAGTGACTTTCACTTTATAGGTTCAGAGGTCAAAAAATGGGTCTTATGGGCTAAAATTAAAGTGTCAACAGGGCTGCATTCTTTCTGAAGGCTGTAGGAGAGAATCCATCCCCTGCCTTTTCCTGCTTCTAGAATCTGTCTGCATTCCTTGGCTCATGGTCCTGTCCAGTCATTAAATCACTCTGGCCTCTGCTTCCATCATCACATCTTTTTCCCTGACTCTGACACTCCTGCCTCACTCTTACAGTGATGCTTATGATTACATTGTGTCCACTGGGATAATCCAGAATTATCTCTCCATCTCAAGAAGAAAGAGAAGAGAAGTCGCTCAGTTGTGTCCGACTCTTGCCACACCATGGACTATAGCTGACCAGGCTCCTCCATCCATGGGATTTTCCAAACAAGAATACTGGAGTGGGTTGCCATTTCCTTCTCCAGGGAATCTTCCCAATCCATCTCAAGATCCTTAGTTTATCTAAGGATAAACTTCATCATCTTCATCATCTGTGTGTGCTCAGTTGGTCAGTCATGTCTGACTCTTTGTGACTGCTTGGACTGTAGCCCACAATACTCCTCTGCCGATGGAATCTCCCAGACAGGAACACTGGGGTGGGTTGCAATTTCCAGGAGATCTTCCCAACCCAGGGACTGAACCTTTGTCCCCTGTGTCTCTTGCATTGGCAGGTGGGTTCTTGAATACTACAGTCATCATGTAGGGGTAACACATCTATGGGTTCCAGAGATCAACATGGACATGTTTAGAGGTCCTTATTCTGTTGATCCCACCATCTAACTACACTTTCATGGTTACATCCTGCCATTTTTAGAGGAAATTGTGATGAAGCATTTTGAGATCTTTGCCTAGTGGCAGGTTCCTTTTCTGGGCCTTTGCTTACTTGGATCTGCTATTATTTAGACATAGGAAACCTGGTCTCTGTGCAAAATGGGGTCCTCTGCCTCTCCATGAACTGGTCCCTCCCATTCATTTCCCTTTCTCAGGGTGGGCGCTGAAACACAGGAGAAATGTGGGAGAATGGGCACCCCTTCATTGTACAATCTGGAGACTGGATTGGTCTCATACTTAAACGACTCCCTTATTCCATTCCTTCTTCCTGAGGAGGGCAAGGGAAGGAAGAAAGCAGAGGAGCCTGATTTTGTCATGGCATCCAACGCTTTGTGGTATGACTCTAATTTTTTAACCACCACCTCCTTCATCCCTCATAAAATGACCCTGCCAGCTCCTCACAGGCCCTGCCCTTTCACACCTCACTGCCACTGCACGCATACCCATCCCTTAAATGCCCCCCGGCTTCTTGGCTGGATGAGAACTGACTTATCTTTGAAGATAGCCCATGTATCACATCCTTCAGGAAACCTAAATTGATTCGTCTCATCAGGATTAATGCGACTGCCCTCTGGGCTCCCTAAAAGTGTGTTTATAACCTTTTATAGGCACGGATCCTTCAGCTGCAAATGTCTAAGCTCAGCTTAATTTAGGGAGATTTGGGGAACTTACTGACTCATGTATCTGACATTTAGGAGTGGGATGAGCTTCAAGCATGGCTGGATCCAGGGTCTTAGACTAACACTGTCAGTTTCATTAGTTTCCTCTATCCTTCTTTCTACATCTCCCCATGTCTTAGTTCTGTCCTTTTCTGCACTGCCTCTTCTATGTACCTTGGACAGTGACTGCCATCTATACATAATCCCAGTGGGAAACAGGACCTTGTCTCTCAATACACAAATGTCACTCCCAGGAAGGCATCACTGTCCCTGCTGCTCCCCTGCCCACCACTGGGGAGGATGGAGTTCTCTGTCCTTCACCAGACACCCTGGATCAGGCACCTGACCCAGCACTGAGGAGGCAGGGCACTTCAGGTCAGCTTCAGGAGGACCCACAGGATGGGGGAGGAGACCCCCAAAGAACCAAGCTCAACAGCCCAACCTGACACTTGCCACAGCCCTCCGCAACCTGGGGTGGTGCTCCCTCTCGCTGTTTTTCCTTTATCTGTTGATACTCTTAGCTATTACTAATTACCTCTTTGATTCTATTACTTGAGCACATACCTTTCCCTCACTGAACAGATATTGACCAAATGCCCAACGTGTGTCCCACGCTGTGCTGGGTGTGTTATCAGACTCCTTGCCTCACAACTGCCCTGCAGGCTGAGAGCTCTTATCACCCCAGCTCCACAGCTGGAGGAAGTGAGACTCAGAGACTCCATGTGACACAAGGCTGGGGTAAATTAAAGGGAGAATGTGAACCAAAGACTATTTGACAACAAAGACCAGAGTCTCCATGCTCCCCTGGGTAAGCATGGTGAAGGCCGGGGTTGACTGAGTTACTCACCTTTGTACCTCCTTCAGCACTGAGCCCGTGGCCAGGCACCCAGCAGGGTCCAGTAAATGTTAGAAAATAAGAGGCTGTCACTCCCCAGGGAGACAGGATGCTTCTTTCCTGAGATGTTCAGAAAGGAGCTGGAGGTAACTTGGTGAAACCCCCGCTCCCCAAGACCAACTTACAGAGTGACAAGCGACAGGGAAAGAAGAGGGTGTAAAGGCTATGTCTCGATTTCGCTGAGACTGTCTCACTTATTTGGAGGAACATAATGGTAAGGATTGGGGCAGACTCCACTCATCCATAGGTTGAAATCCTAGCCCCAGGTACCTCAGAATGTGGCCGTATTTGCAGAGGCAGTCCAGTTAAACTGAGGTCATGTGGGTGGGACTAATCCATGTGACCAGTGTTCTTATAGAAAGTGAAAATGTGGACACAGAGATGTCTTTAGAGGGAAGAAGATGTAAAGCGGCATAGGGAGGGACTTCCCTAGTGGTCCACTGGTTAAGATTCCACTTTCCGATGCAGGAGGCGCCGGTTGGATCTCTGGTCAGGAACTAAGATTCTACATGCCACGGGTGTGACAGAAAGAAAAAAAAGAAACATAGGGAGAAGATGGCAATCTGTAAGTCAAGGAGAGGCCTGGGGCAGATTATCCCTCAAAGCCAACCCTGTAGATACCTTGATCTTGAACTTCCAGCCTCCAGACCAATAAATTTCTATCATTTAAGGCACCCAATCTGTGGTCCTTTGTTATGGCAAAGTGACCTAGGAAACTACATACATAGACTGATGACATGTGTGCCTAAACACACACACACACTTTTTTCATTTAAAAGAAAAAGCCCCTAGTGAAACAATGAAACAATAATGGACACTTAACAAGTAAATCAAATTTAATTTATCGTCATCACACTCTCCCCCCGCATCATTAGAACAAATGGGCCCCGTTTAAAGGAAGTAAAAAATAAAACAAAAACTTTCTAGTCTCCTAGCTTCTACATAAAAGGTTCACTCAGGGGAAACCACCATATGAAATCCAATTTTATCTGGGTTTTACTTGGAAACAGCCTCGCCGGAATGAAGCAGTAGAGCACGAAAGAAAGAAAGATCGTCTGGAACCCATTTGCATGCAGCTGCCCAGGAGGGAGCCCAGGCAGGAGGCCAGGATTTGCAGAGGCAGAGAAAGCCCACAAAGGCCACCAACCACTCCAGTTTGCTCAGGATAAGGGTTTTCCTGGAAGTGGCACTTTCGGTGCTAAAACCGGGCCTGTCTCAGGCAAAGGGGAGGGTTAGTCACCTCCCAGTTCTTTGCAGGACAGTGTGGCAGCTCTCAGAAGAGGCTCTGGAGTCAGCTGGCCTGTGCTGGGACCCCAAGCCCTTGTTTCACAGCAGGGCAAACTCTCCAACAGGTCTGAGCCTCCGTTTTCCTTAGCTGTAAGGTGGAGATGGTAACAGTTGCCTAATAGAGGTAGTCAGAGACAAGGCAGTAGCCTCTGGCTGCGCCCATGATGAGCAGATCTGTCTGAGCTTGTGCCCACCTTCAGGGCCTGCACCCCTTTCATCCAAAGCCAAGCATCCTTCTGCTTTAGACCCCAGGCTTTGCATGCTGCAGCAACCTGCTGAGCCAGGACTGAAGCACAGGCCAGAACGGCAGAGGGCTCAAAGTCCCAGGGTGCAACCAACCAGGTTCAAAAGCAGTGAATGAGTGCTCCAGGTCCCATGCCTCTCAGGGGCTATGTTCTGGAAATACTTCTGTGCTGCTCAGAGTCCCCATTGTAATTTGGCCCCGGGGCTTAGGGCAACATACTTGAGAAACCCCTTTGTCCTGGCCTGGTCTCCTCCAAGTTACTCTCCAACACGCTGCCCTTACTTGCTGTTGGAGATCACCTCTCAACAACAACAACAACAAAAATCCCCTGCACCCAAATCCTTGCCTTAGGTTCTTCTTTCAAGGGACCCCAAACTTAGAATGATGAAAAATCAAGAGAAGGCTTAGCAAATGCAAGTAGGCCTTTTAAAACACTCATGGATATTATTATTCATCTGAGGTCTACAGCTGATGAGTGCTGGGCAATCTTGCTTTGAAGGTGGGCTCTCTCAGGGGCCTGGCTGTTTTCCACAGGTATTCTTCCAGTGACAGGCTTAAATACAGACTGAGTGCTCCCGTAGACTGTTGTCACTCCAGTAAGACAAAATGTGTTCCAAATGGAAATGCCTGGTAGAGCTTGAGGTATTTTATCAGGTCAGATGAGAAACGTCTTCCCTTCCAACTGTACAGAGTTGTAAGCATGTAAAATACAAACCTGCCCCATTGGTTTTTATATCCTCGGTGTGAAGCTGAGGGAAGGAAAAAAATAAAGTCTATATAACAGCTGGACACAAGAGTGTCCAGTGGACAGAAGGATTTTTACTGTACCTTTCCAATGCTTGTTGAGCTTTTTATACAAACAGCTATAGGCAAGCAACCTTAAAACAGAAAACGTTCCTGAAATTTGCAATGAGACAAGCCTTTTGACGTTAACTAAAGACTGAAACACGCAAGTTGGAAATGACTGCAGGGTGTTTGGAAATCTTGCTACTGTAGCTCTGAAATCAGACAGAATTCAAAGGATGGTTTTCCACAAAAGGCAATTTGAATATCAACCAGTTACCATAAGTACTTCCATCCAATGTGTCTCCAGATGCAGAGTCAAGAGTGTTTTAAGTTCAAGCACTTGAACCGAGGCTTGATTTCTCTTAGCTATTGAATGGTGACGTCTGCCTAGGCTCTCCAGCCATCGGTGAAGAGCCAGCTTGAAAGGGGGCTGCCAGGGACTCAAGGGGTCAGAAACCAAGGGGCTTCACCTCTGAGAACCTCCTACTTCCAGATGTCATGAAACAGATGGAGGGAAAATCTGTAGAAAGCCAAGGGCCTAGGACCCTTACAATAGTACTTTTCAAACTTTTGTGTAGATTTGAATACCGTAGGGAATCTTTAAGAATGCAGGTTCTGATCCCAGGGGGCTGGGACAGGACCTGGGAGTCTGCATTCCTAAGCAGCTCCTGAGGTGATACAGATGGCTGTCTGACTGCACTTTGAGTGCACGTTCAAGACAAAAGACTGTATAACTGACTCCCTGCAGTCAAGATGTTGAGGCCGGTGGAAGTTTGGTTCCCCTGCTGGAAGCTTGTTAAAGCTGTCAAATTGCCACTCAAGGTGTGTATGAGAGGGAGGGGTTGGAGAGAGAGAAAGAGAGAGAGGGAGAGAGACTGTATGTAACTATTTTTCCTTTAGCAAAATCAGAGAACAGAGCTAATTTCTCCTGCTACTGTTATGGTTTCTCTACTGAGAGGTGCTTTCATAAGATAAACACATTCTTAGTGACCATTTCCTAAGTAAACTGTCAGTACCCAGCCCCTGTTAGCAAGAGAGGCAGGGAGTGTTGGTTCTGGAAGGACCCTTAGAGATTAATTTCTTCAATTCCCCCAATTTCTCCCAAATATAGGGCCTAAAAAGCAAACTTCAGGACAATCAGATGACTGAGGAAAGCCTTTCAAAGGAAATCATTCATTACGAGAGGAATCTCAGCCTACACATCTCGGAGAATAAATACAGACCATTTTTACTTTTGCAATTGCTGCTCCCGCCAGTGCTCCATCACCCCTGCCCCCAGCTGACCCTACTGCCCCAAGTGGTTAAAGATTCCTTAAATAACTTTTAATCTCATTCTGTAACTTTGCCATCACTTCTGATCATTACATCAGTCTCACTTTGCATCTTAAGGTTTTTCCTACTCACTGTAAAGCTTGATCTGGCATTTGACTTAGAGACTTGTCTGTTCTTCCCCAGAGGGCACAAGGAGTGGTCTGGCAGGAAGAGGGAGTCTCTGTGCATGGCCAGGGAGGTTTTTCTACCCTTTCACATGGCGCATGGGTGATGGGGAGGGAGGAGGAAACAGATTTCCTTTGCCTTCCCAGCCTGGCAGAGGTTGTGGTCCTTTACTTCACTGCTGTTTCTGGGTTTTCTGTAGGGCGATTCTGAAAGCTCATTCTTGGGGAAGTGTCTTGGTGGAGGTTTTAAAACATGCCCACATGTTTGACAGCTTATACAGTCGTGATACTTTTGTTAGCTTATGTGTGTGTGTTAGTCATTCCATCGTGTCTGACTGTTTGTGTGCCATCCCATGAACTATAGCCTGCCAGGCTCCTCTGTCCATGGACTTCTCCAGGCAAGAATACTGGAGTGGGTAGCCATTCCCTTTTCCAGGGGAATCTTCCTGACCCAGGGATGAAACATGAGTTCCCGCATTGCAGGCAAATTCTTTACCATCCGAGCCACCAGGGAAGCCCTGTGTGCTTATTCTTTAGTCTATATTTTTAAACATGGGCCAGTGTGAGTGACTTGTTTCTCATGAACAGAATGCTGCAGAAATAGTGCCAAGTAACTTCTGGGCTAGGGTAGAAAAGGGCTCTAAATTCCCTCTGGCTCTGTTTCGGGGCACTGGCCCAGGAACTCATCACTATACTAAAGGAAGGCCTGCAGCTGCTGGAAAAGCCACGTGCAGGTGGACCAGATGGCAGCCCCTGTGAAACCCCCCCCACCGGCAGCCAGTGCCCACAGTCAGACAAGACAGCCGGGACCCCCCGGGGATGCCTGCCCCAGCCTTGGAGCCCTCTTTGTTGAGAATGAGTGGATCAGAGATGAGCTATCCTTGTTGAGAACTGCACAAACCATAGATTCATGAGCAAAATAAATTCTGTTGTTTTGTTAAGGCCCCCAGTGCTGTTTATACAACACTAGAAAACCACAGCAAATTCCACATCTTTGGAATGCCCAGTGGAAACCTCTCTGTTCTGCAGACGTCCGGCACAGGCAATCTGGTTCGGGCTCAATTTCCTCCTTTAGCGTATTTGCTTCAGAGCTTCTTGCTGGGAGATCCCGGTGCCCAGAGGGTGACCCTCCTGGTGAGACCAGGCCAGCTACTGTCACTGATATCACTGGTCCATGAGTCTTAGAAGGTATGGGCTGCTTTAACAAAGTCCTATAGACTTGATAACTTAAAACAACAGAAATTTATTTCTTACAGTTCTGGGGGCTGGAAGTCCCAAGATCAGAATGTCAGCATGGTCTAGTGGTGACCCTCCTCCAGGTCACAGACATCTCATGGTACCCTCACATAGCAGAAGGGACGAGGAAGGTCTTGGAGTCTCTTCTACAAGGACATTAATCTCATTCAAGAAGGCTCCACTCTCATGATCTATCACTCCAGAGGCCACCACTTCCTAATACCATTCTCATCTTGATGGATAGAATTTCAATGTATAAATTCGTGAGAGATACAAACATTCTGGCCATAGCACAAGAGACTGACATTTCCTTGCTAAAGCCCCAAAGTGGAGCCAGCAGGGACTCCATAATTCTCCTAACAGTCACTGTCTCTCCTCTTTCATCTTCTTCCTGCCCATTTCTTCATGTCCAGAAGCTCCTGGGCTGGAACGTGACAATTCCTGGCCAAAGAGACCATCAGCAGCCCCCAGCATTTCCATCCTACTAATCTCATAAGAGGTGGAGGAAGCAAAACGAACGTGGTTGCTGTCGCCCACTCTGCTTTGGTTCCCACAACTTTCTATCTTCTTTTCTCTTCTTTTCTATCCACAGTAGGAGTGGAGAGAGAGTACTGAGGATGATGGGGATTCTGCCAAAATGTCACTGTCTATAAGCTCTGCAGGGAAGTGGCTGGTCCCAGCAGCTGATGGTTTTAGAATTTGGACAGAGGTACACTTAACACCATGGCTGTCATGTACGACTATGCAGGTTGAGCACTTCTAGAGCAGAGTCTATAAGATTTCACTGACTTGAACTAAGTAATAAATATTTTAGGTTGTGCAGACCACACAGTCTCAGATACACAACACTACTGTTGTAGTACAAAAGTAGCTACAAACAATGCATAAATGAATGGGTGTAGCTATGTTTCAATAAAATTCTATTTATTAAAAGAGATAATGGGCAGATTTGGCCCAAGGCCACAGTTTACCTCCTTCCCTCTAGAAGATTCAATTCATAAAATTTAACAAACATAGTCCTAACCAAGCCAGCTTTTCCACTCTACTCTTTCGCCCTCATTGGGAGGCTAATTTCTCTTCACTTGCTGCCAGTAGAGTGGTATCATCTGAATATCTAAGGTTGTTGATATTTCTCCCAACAATTTTGATTCCAGCTTATGCATCATCCAGCCTGGCATTTTGCATGATGTACTCTGCATATAAGTTAAATAAGCAAAGTGACAATGTACAACCTTGAGGTACTCCTTTCCCAAGTTGGAACCAGTCTGTTGTTCCATATCCAGTTCTAACTGTTGCTTCTTGACCTGTGTACAGGTTTTTCAGGAGACAGGTAAGGTAGTCTGGTGCTCCCATTTCTTTAAGAATTTTCCACAGTTTGTTGTGATCCATACAGTCAAAGACTTTAGCGTAGTCAATGAAGCAGATGTTTCTCTGAAACTCCTTTGCTTTCTCCATGATCCATGGCAAATGTCTAGTTCTGTCTCTTCAAAACCCAGCTTGTATTAATACATCTGGAAATTCTCAGTTCACATACTGCTGAATCCTAGCTTGAATGATTTTGAGCATAATCTTGCTAGCATATAAAATGAGAGCAATTGTACAGTAGTTTGAACATTCTTTGGCATTGCCCTTCTTTGGGATTAGAATGAAAACTGACTTTTTTCAGTCCTATGACCACTGCTGAGTTTTCCAAATTTTCTGGGGTATTGAGTGCAGCACTTTAACAGCATCATCTTTTAGGATTTGAAATAGCTCAACTGGAATTCCATTACCTCCGCTAGCTTTGTCCGTAGTAAGGCTTCCTAAGGCCCATTTGACTTCACACTCCGTAATGTCTGGCTCTAGCTAAGTGACCATGTCATTGCAGTTATCTAGGTCATTAAGACCTTTTTTGCATAGTTCTTCTGTGTATTCTTGCCACCTCTTCTTAATCCCTTCTGCTTATGTTACATTCTTACCATTTCTGTCTTTTATTGTGCCCATCCTTGCATGAAATGTTCCCTTGATAGCTCCAATTTTCTTGAAGAGATTGCCAGTCTCTCCCATTCTATTGTTTTCTTCTACTTCTTTGCCTTGTTAATTGAAGAAGTCCTTCTTATGTTTCCTTGCTAGTCTCTTGAACTCTGCAAGTCAGTTGGGTACATCTTCCCAGCTATTTGTAAAGCCTACTCAGACAATCACTTTGCCTTCTTTAATTTCTTTTTCTTTGTGTTGGTTTTGGTCACTTCTAGCTTCTTCAGCATCAGTGGTTGGGGCATAGACTTGGATTACTGTGATGTTGAATGGTTTGCCTTAAAAATGACCTGAGATCATTCTGTCACAATTTTAGGATAACAGGAACAATTCCAACAAGGACTTAAAAAAATCCTGGTAGAGTGGTATTCAAGGAGGCAGGAGAATTGTCTGTGATGAGTCTGGAATCTTCTCCATAGGGAAACTTCTTGGGCACTTTCCTTTTTATTTCATTGAAAAGAAGCCTTTTGTACACCCATTGTGCGTCAGGCATTGCGCCGGGGGCTGAGAATGTAACAGAAAACAGGCAGACACAGCCCTGGTTTCTAAGGAACTTGCAGAACTGTGGGGAAGACAGACTTTGAACAAGTCATTATAAGTGGGACAAGTCTGACAAACAGGGAAGCTCAGAACAATGAGAACTTTCTCAGGGGAAAGGCAAGGCCATCTGATGCATCAGCAGGAAACCGGGGTCCAAAGGATGAGGAATTAGTCAGGCAGAGCTGGGGGACAAATGTTGCAGGCAGAGGGACCAGCCTTCATTCCATGAGTGAGGGTGAGAGAGCCCATAGCGCCCTTAATCCATGGCTATGTTTCTCTCTATGACTTTCCCAGTAGTCATGTATGAATGTGAGAGTTGAACCATAAAGAAAGCTGAGCATTGAAGAATCAATGCTTTTGAAATGTGGAGTTAGAAAAGACTCTTGAGAGTCCCTTGGACAGCAAGAAGATCAAACCAGTCAATCCTAAAGGAAATCAACCCTGAATATTCATTGGAAGGACTGATGCTGAAGCTGAAGCTCCAATACTTTGGCCACCTGATTTGAAGTGCCGACTCATTGGAAAAGACCCGGATGCTGGGAAAAATTGAAGACAGGAGAAGAAGGGGACAACAGAAGATGAAATACTTGGATGGCATCACTGACTCAATGGGCATGAGTTTGCACAGACTCCAGGAGAAAGTAAAGGACAGGTAAGCCTGGCATGCTGCAGTCCCTGGGGTCACAAAGAATCAGACATGACTGAGCAACTGAACAATGATGATGTCTCTCTCTGGTCTTTGACCTGCTGGAGACAATCAAGGCGAATATTGTGGGACTTCCCTGGTGGTTCAGTAGCTAAGACTCTATGCTCCCAATGCAAGGCCGCTTGGTTGGGGAAGTAGATTCCTTGTGCTGCAATGAAGAGTTCACATGCCACAACTAAAGATCCTGAATGCCACAACTAAGACCTGGCACAGGCAAGTAAATAAATACATTTTTTTTTAAATATCAATATTGTAACCTAGCATATCTCACTAGTCTATATATCTGTACTACTCCGTGACAGTTTTCCAATGTTGGAACTATTTTGATGACTGGAAAATCAAGAGATTTCAAATAAAATCTGGGTTTCTGGCTCCTCAAAATAAAATCCTGGCTGGATCTGACTCCTGCACAGTTGTAACTAGCTTGGAGCCACTGGTAGCTGTCCTCCTAGATAGGACACTTGCTCCCCATTTTGTCCCACTCACCATTACTCCCAATTGCCTCACACCAGGTCAGATGAACTCATTTATATTATCTGCCCAACTGAGGCAGACATTTGAGTTTGTGGTTATCTAAGCCAGGCAAGTCTTATGCCACAAAGAGATGTGGATTCAAAATGGTAAGAAAGGAGTTATTTATGGGGATCCCAGTCTCCAAAAATAAATGTGCACTGTGATAGAGATTAATCCAATCACCATTGCCCAATCTGCTGTATGCCCCAGGTTACACCAAGAGAGGAAATCACTTCTCAGACCCCTTGCAGAAGCCCTGCTGGACAGCAAGGAAAATCTTTGGAGAGAGGTGTTGAGCTGGAGACAAGCTTCAAAGGATGCTTTTTTCCCCAGTCAAATCAGGGCTCTTCCTCTCCAGAAGATCAATGCAATGTTTGGAGGCTATTCTCCAGGGAGGAGTTTGTCAAAGTCAGGGCCAAAGGACAATTCAAGATCTAAACCAGGCTGATAAGTATTTCAGGAACAAACAACCTGAATGTTAGAGAAATGAGTTGTCTTAGGTACATTTTCCCAGAGGTGGACCCTGAGTGGAGGGACTTGATCAGGGGTGTGCTTGCTCCCAGGATGCCATGAGGGCTCGGCAGGTGGAGAATTAGGGAAGTGCATGAGTCTGCAAGTTGTGGTACAATCTCCTGGCAGCAGCTTCGGGTAGGTCCTGCAGGGAAGTTCTAAGCTCTAAAATAGCCTTGAGCTCTCCTAACTAGGTCCACATACAGATCACTGGTCCAGGGCTGCCCTGGGAAAAATAAAATTGCAAGGCCCTTTCTGCTCTGTTTGTGGACAGATTAGGTCCTGTAGCTGGACAGGAGTCCTCTGTAGAAGAGCCACAGGTGCCATTAGAAACCAGGGCTGGGTCAGAAACAAGAATTAGGGCTGTCAGGGGATCTAGGTCGAGTCTGCCATCATCTGCTACTTGCAATGTCAAATGGTTTACAGAGTGAAAAATTTTTTTTGTCTGCAGAACTTTTCAATGCCTTAATCTGCTCACTATCATCTGTGTGGAAAAGAACACACACACACACACACACACGCATATGGGCTTCCCTGGTGGCTCAGTGGTAAAGAATCCGGCTGCAATGCAAAAGACATGGGTTCAATTCCTGGGTTGGTAAGATCCCCTGGAGAAAGAAATGACAACCCACTCCGGTATGTTTGCCTAGGAAATCCCATGAACAGATGAGCTTGGTGGGCTACAGTCCACGGGGTCACAAAAGAGTCAGACCTGACTTAGCAACTAAACAACAATTCAATTCCTGAACCCATCTGACTATGCGACTCTTTGTTTTTTTTTCTCTTTCTTTCTTTCTGGGATTCCTGTATGTCTCAGCTGGAGGAAATACTACTCTTCGGGACTTACACGGTACAGAAAGGAAGGCAGGAAAGGGTTTCTCTTGGCCTCAACTGAACACTGTGTTACAGTCTTTGGAAAACCAAGGGAGCATTCTCCACCCACCTCGACCTCTCAGTCCCAGCCTGGATGCTGAGTGTCAGCTGTCCACAGAAGTGTCAGGCCTACAGAGTCAGTTTCCTCCAGGGCCTCCTGAGGGCCTTCCAAGGACAGCCCTTTCAAACTTCTTCCCATTCTTGGAGACCACAGCACGCTTCCCTGACTTCTAGAGTCAACATTCTTGACCAACCTTTCACGTGAACATCAATTCAACTTTCCACCTTCATCTGTCACTACTGCATTCTGAGCCTCCAAAGGCCCCACAAGATTCTCTCTTCTGAAGTAATGACATTTGTGAACTAAATCTGTCACAACAAGTAGGAACCTGGTGCTCTTGTTTTGATTCTGCAGTATTCCTAATTTCTTATGTGATCGGATTTGAAACTGCCAGACCAGGCTGGGAGCTCTACCACCTTTATTCTAGGACCTCTGCCACCTTTATTCTAACCAATCCACAAGTTATTCAGACCAGCAAAGAAACAGGGGAGAGGAATCAGTGAGGACCCAGATGTGAACAGTCCTTTTCTTTATGAACTGGATGGAGGCACTCTGTCTTGTTTTTATCTAGGGATGAGCTGTATTCCTCCTTGCTTATGCAAGATGGCAAATGGCATTCAGGAAATAACCCTGAGTCTTCTTATCAAGGAAATAACTTCAAAGGGCCAGATCGCCAAGATCCTATAAAATGAAATGAAATAGTAGAAATTTGTCTCAGAAGCAGAACTATATATCTACTTCCCTGGGTACTTCAGAGATTCTCCTTTATCAAATGTGACCACTAGAAGACCAAACGAAGGTCTAGGTTAACTTAAAATCTTGGATTTCTTTCTTGGAGTTGTATTAAATTCATTTCTTCCTTACTCTAAAAACGTTGAGGCCAGGAGGCTCAGAGATAAATAAATGTACAGTCTAAAGTGGTAACTTTACTAATATACAATCTTTTAACAGGTTTATCATCTATATTTTCCTTGTTTTCAACTGCCAATTACTCACCCATGGATTTTGAAAAAAATAATACACACTTTTTTATAAAGAGATGGAATATAATAAATAAAAGTTGAATTTCTCTTAAAAAAGAAAAGAAATAACCCTGAGTCTTAAACCCACCCAGAGGAAATGCTGCTCTAGCAGGGAGTAACTTCTGGGTAAGTCCCTACATTATATTCACTGAGGCCCTCCTGTGTGCTGGCCACAAGGCTGGAGTGAGACCAGCACTTCTGTTGTCAGCTCACTGCTGTAGTTTGGTTTCTGCCTCTAACTCTTACTAGGTGTGGACCTGGGGCAAGGCAGTTCAGCCTGAGCCTCAGACCCCTGGCCTGTAAAATGGGTACAATAAACAGTTTTTTTCATTAAGGTGAATTATAGATGAAACGCACTTAAGGCATGTAGTTCTACACTTGAGCCATAGTAAGTGCTCCACGGATGTCTCCCTCTGTACAATAATAATAAAAGTCAGAAGATACTGAAATTCAGAATTCAGCCTTTATATACTTTACGATTGTCCTGCAATGGGTGCTGGGAAAATTCTCCCTGGAACCCCTTATTTTCCCTGTTTGCTTTCCCTCCTCATCTCCTTCCCTCTCTTATTCCTTTCCAGTCTCCCCCTGTTTACCGTAAATTTATAAATCCTTTGGAGTGCTCTGAAAACACAGATCCTTGACCCCAACCTAGAAATCCACTGGGTCTAGAGATGGGCTCTGGGATCTGTATCTGTATCATCCTGTTGCGGGTGGCATAGGAGTGGCCATGTTCACTGTGTAACAAGAGCTCGGGGCCTGGGAGAAGGCTGGTTTGTTGTGTGCGCTGCAAACACTCCCACCGTGGCCAGTGTCAGCCATCCATGGGATGCAGCTGAACGCAGAGTTGAGGAAAGATGTTTGGGAACACACCACTACATAATACTGCAGATACGAGAGCGGTACAGCCCCACGCACAAGAAGAGCCACAAGAAGTAAAGTAATTAGGAAGCAATGAGTACTGAGTATTTATCACCTTGGTTTTTAACATAACTCATTTGGTCATAAGTTTACATCATTTAATATTGAATGTCTATGTTTAACAACCAGCTCACAAAGTCTCTGAAAATTTACCAGTTGATCCTTGCAAGTGGGGATAAGCCAACCCAGCACAGCGACAGATGGACCAGAGTTGAAGAGCCCCACCTGCAAGAATTGAAGAACTTCACCTGCAGAACATTCTGGTCCCACTCTCCCTAACAAAATGTGTACACTTGCAAATTCCACCCCACTCCCCAAATTCTTGTAGAATTTAAAGACATCCCAAAGCCTAGCACGGATTTTAAAGGGATCCTTGTTCCCCATCCTTGATTCCTCCTGTGCTCTGAGCATCTTGAGGGCTGGTGGGAGGAGGGAAGGTAGGA
Organism: Dama dama; assembly: GCF_033118175.1. Taxonomy (NCBI): domain Eukaryota; kingdom Metazoa; phylum Chordata; class Mammalia; order Artiodactyla; family Cervidae; genus Dama; species Dama dama. The sequence continues at coordinate 34,391,825 of NC_083704.1, read as the reverse complement.
CCAATATTGTTTGGGAAAAAGAATTTCACAGCTCTGTCCCTTTTCCCATCTTCAGCTTCGGTCACCCTTGCCTCATGTCTCAAAGTGACAAAGGGAGCCACCTTGACAGGCTTCGAGAAGCTCTGTGTCCCTGTCAACTTCAAGCTCCTAATCTCCCTCTGGAGCTATTGGGGCCCACCCAGCTGGTACTATCTTATCAGACACCAGTGACAGCCACAGCAAGTCAAGAGAGGAAACAGAGGTGTCTTATCTCCAGTCCTTGCATCCGGCAGGAAGGCGAGCTATTCTGGCTCTGAGGGTGGAGGGCACAGCCTCATGTCACTGCATGGGCAACAAGAGAGATCAAGTAACCACCCTCAGCAGACTTGAAGCCTTAGAGCGTCACAGGTACGTAAAGGCACAGGAACTATGAGAAGCAAACAGGTAACGACGCTCCATGCTTTAGAACTATTAGCGTGCTACATCTGGGTAAGATGGATGCAGCTGTCACCCTCTTCATGTAGAAGAGGAACCAGAGGCTCAGAAAATTGACCAGCCTCTGGTCACACACACAGCGGTAGAGCCAGGATGCAAAGGCGTATCTGTTTGATTTCAGGATCAGGCTTTTCTGCCATGGCCCTGATGTTTAATCCTTCCCAGAGCTGTCATCCCCATTTTACAGATGGGGAGAGGGTACCATCACTTAACCACTCAGAGCCTCAGGAGAGGCAGTCAAGACTCTGTAAGCCTCTCTCCAACCCTAATGACTTTCTAGTGTGGAGTTTGCAGCCTTTATAAGACTGTACTTCCAGGAGGCCAGAAGGAATAGGAAGAGGAAGGGAGAGATGTAGGCAATGCACTGGGGCTGGAGAAAAATCACATAAAAGAGCAGCAAGGGTGTAAGCAGTGGCAGGCACACTTGGCAGGCAGGCTCTTGCTCACATGCTGGTTGGGAAAAATTTGAGGAGGAGGGAAGAGAGCAGAGCAATAAGAACTCCCAGGCGCTGGGGCAAAGTTCACTGGATTTCTAAAGATGAGGTCATGAGAGCTGCTTCCCTTCGTTCTCATGGCAACAAGACCAACCCCCACCCCCACCCCACTCCCTAGCTCCAATGAAACTGGATGAATTGAGGGGTGGGGAGAATGTCAAACAGATGGGTGACAGTAGCTGCAGTTACCATCGCAGTCCTCCATTATTCAGATGGTTACCCAGTGGTAACCATGGCAACTGCCTGGGATCAGTCATTGAAGATGTTTATCCCACCCAGTGGGCAGGGCTGAGAGATGCCAGGTCACATCAGGGCATCCCCCCAGGGAGATGATTCCGGGCCCACGCCTGTCTTGCACGTGTGGGTCTCCACCTCTCTACTCCAGGCTTCTTTCGATCAAATCTCACATGGACAAAACTCGGAAAAGTCACTAACTGCCCTGAGCCATGGACTCCTCAGCTGTTCACAGCAAGCATTCGGTCGTCATCATCACCAGCATCATCCTAATCACCATCCACTGTAGAACGGGCAGTGAGACTCATGGAGGAACGTGTCAGACAGATCTAGAGCCCTTATCACTGGACTATCTTCTCTGGGTCACTGTTTTCTCACCTGTGAAATGTGAGCCCACAGTGCTTTCATAGTTGTTGCAGTATCTGAACCACTGAATATGTGTTTCAGCTTTGTCTCCCCGAGAGCAGAGTCTGACAGAGGATCTGGGTGCAAGGAGTTTATTTAGGAGGTGATCCTGGAAGCACAAGTGGGGGACTGAGAAAGTGACAGGGGCACAGAATGGGGAAGCCAGTAGCAAGTAGGTAACTGCCAAGGTACCTGGGAGAAGCGTGGAGACTGTTCCTCTGAATCATCCCATGGAAGGACGAGCAAGTTGCAATATTTACCTAACAGCTGCCAACCCACTATAGGGAGCTGTCTGAGGCAGAGATGCTGGTTTCAGGTGGGAGGCACAGGTGATTGCCTCTGGATCCTGCCCATTCAGAGGTGGGCAAGAGGGGACTGTGAACGAATCAAGAGCTACCAAAGAAAGCTGCCAGCCTGTGCTGACACACAGTAGGTGTTCAAGGAATGTATGTGTCTGGCCCTTCCCACGGAACAATGATCTGTTCCCACTCTGACTTCTGCTCATGCAGACACTTTTACTTTCTAGAACCTTTTCTATTTCCACGAGACTAGCATAGAGCAGAGAATCTGGGTATTGGTCTCCCTGGCCTCAGTCAATCTGAGCATGAGGACGAGCTCTGCCTCTTTTATAAGCTGTGAGGCCTTGAGCAAGTGCTGTGGTCTCTAAACCTTTGTTCCCTCATCTGTAAAAGGGGACAATAACAGGACTCACACCTCATGGGGCAATTTGATGAGAATTAAATAAGATAATGTGCGGAGAACTGGAAAAATGTTTCTATAAAGCGTCAGATGTTAAATATTTTAAGCTCTGCACACCTTCGGTCTCTGTTACAACTATTAAGCTCTGTCATTGCACCATGAAGGCAGCTGTGACAATATGTAAACAAGTAGGTGTGGCTGGATTCCAATAATACTTTATTTACCAAAACAGGAAGTAGCCAAATTTGGCCCAGCTGCCACAACTTGCCAATCCCTGATAAAAAGTACAGAACTCAATGCCCGGCATGTAGTAAGTCTCAATAGGAGTGAGCTGCAATTATTACCACAGTTTACAGGGAACTGAAGCCAACAGCTCTCCATGGCTTAGGCAAACTTCAACTTCATCCCCTTCCTTTTTGGGGATGGCTTGTCAGCCATTCAAAGCATGGATCCTTACTACTCAGCGTTGTCCACACACCAGCAACATCATCATGCCTTGGCATTCTTTAGAAATGCAAATTCAATGGAGAACAGTATGGAGGCTCTTGAAAAAACTAAAAGTGGAGTTACCATATGATCCAGGAATTTCACTCCTGGACAAATATCTGAAGAAAGCTCTAATTTGAAAAGACACATGTACCTCAATGTTCACAAAAGTATTGTTTATAATGGTCAGACATGGAAGCAACTTAAATGTCCATCAACAGAAGAAGGGATAAAGAAGATGTGGTACATAACACAAAGGAATATTACTCAGCCATAAAAAGGACTGGAACAATGTAATTTGCGGAAACATGGATGGATGTTCCTAGGTGATCATACTAGGTGAAGTAAGCCAGACAGAGGAAGACAAATGTCATATATTATCGCTTATATGTGGAATACGGAAAAAAAAAAATGAAGTTATTTGCAAAACAAATAGACTCACAGACACAGAAAACAAACTTATGGCTACCAAAGTTTAAAAAATTAGAGATAAATTAGGAGTCTTGGATTAAAGATACACACTATTATATATAAAATAGATAACCAACAAGGACCTACTGTATAGCACAGTGAAATATACTCGATATTTTAAAACAACCTGTAAGGAAAAAAGAATCTGAAAAACTGAATCATTTTGCTGTACACCTTAAACTAATACAATGTTGTAAACCAACTATACTTTAATCAGAAAAAAAAAAAAAAAAGGAATGCCAGCTCTCAGGCTTCATCCCAAAACCACCACGTCAGAATCTGTATTTGAACAGGATCCCAGTTGCTACCAGTGCAAATTATAGCCAAAGAGCCACTGTCTTCATTAATCGCCAGTCTGCTCTGCCCATCCACCCAAAGCCTGCTCTGTCCCAGCCTCAGAGCCAGTTCTCACTTTTAATCTAAACCATTTTCTTCAGCCTTCATTCTAGGCACAGTCCCCAGCCACGGGCCCACACCCCATACCCCCATGGCCAGCAGATCCCTGACACGTGGTCCCCACCTGTGGATTCTGCCCTGCCTTTCTTCTCCTCTCTCCTCCCCACTCAGTGTCCCCACCGTCCCAGGCTCTCCCACGAGCAGATCTTCCGAGTCAAGTGTCCTGGCCCTCCACTGGAGCCACTCTGTGGTGACTGAGCCTTTGGAATGTGCTCATCCAAACTGAGATGTGCCTGATGTGCTCGACATGTGAAATACACACTGGGTATCGAAGACCTAGTGGACAAGAGACCATGAAATATCCCACTCATCCTTTTTTACTGTCTGCTGCCTGTTGCGATGCTATTTCAGATATACTCTGTAAGAAAAATATTTTTAAAAATTCACGTCACCCGTTTTGTTTTCCTTTTTAGTGGGGCTACCAGCAAATTTGAAGTGATTTATGTGACTCGCATTACAGTGGATGCCGCTGGTCTGGCAGGACAGGGGAGAGAAGCAAAAAGCAGGAGGCAACTAGGAGACAACTGCCTATTTTCTGCTAAAGAGAACGATATTCTGACACTTGTTAAAATTGGTAAGGAAGGGTTTATTCAAGATGATTGCAAAGAGGACAGCAACAGGAAGAGAAATTGGGCTTACATGGAATACACCTAGCACTAGCTTGGTTTTGCAGCCAGTGAACAAAGTGAGTGAGTTTGTGGGTAGAAAATTATTACGATGAGACACTAAGGATAGGGGAGATTCTTCGTCAGCAGACATCACAGGATTCCTGCTAAAGGCAGATCAAGCACTTAATGAACATGGAACTTGATCACATATTAAGGGTGATCAGTTGTCAATAGGTGGAGGGGAGCGGTTCTCTCTAAATGGACTCAGCCAGATTCTTTGCCAAGACTGGGCTGGACAGACTCAAGAAGTCTGGTCAAGGGGAGAGGCTGTTAGTTCATATCCCAGCCCGACCACTACCACTGTCCAGCTGCGTGGCCTTGCTGAAACTGGAAAACCGCTCTGTACTTTGTCTAGCAAATGGTGATTGTGCAAACATGCACCTCTGTGGTTGCTGTCAGGGGTCCATGAGATGATATGTATTAAACATTTGGCACTTTGCCTGGCACCTAACAAGCTCTCAAATCAGAACTTTTGTTATTGTCCTTGCCTCTATGACTTAACATGCCGCAGACCACAGATATTTGGGAGGGCCAATTCCAAGACCTCCAGGAAGCCTGGATTGTGAGCACTGGAAATGATGACAACGATTCCTGGCTGCACCCTGAGTCACATGTCTCCCAGTCTTGAGCACCCTTTCCCATTCTCTTCCCGAAAGTTGATAGACACTTCCACATTCTCTGACATTCTCTCTCCAACCACATGGCCACGTTCACCAGGAAATGAAACTTCCACCGTGTCCTGGGTTCCACGAAGCTAGGATGCTGGTGGTCATCTCCACCCCTGCCCAGCTATGAGACCCCTTCGCCTTCACAGCCTTGAGACATGCACTGTTCAAATTTGTGCCTCATCAAAATGACTAATGACTGGAGGTTGGCAGGTGGGGGTGGGGGGGTTGTCACAGAACTTTGGATCCTTACAGAGTTAGTATGCGAATGCCAAGGTATAGTAGTAAACAGTCCTCTCTCTCTGTCTCCCTTCCTTCCTCCCTCCCTTTCTTTCTTTTTTACTCTCTCTTTCTGTCTCCTTCCCTCTCCACACCCTCCACCCAATTTGAAATCCTTGGAAACCCCAGAGTGAGCAGATTAAAACGGAACATTTGTCATGGGCAGACACCGAAGGCCAGGACCAGTGGCCAAAGCTGGGCCATTAAACATTCGTCATTGCTGGGACGGCCAGCCTAAATCTCCAGTGAGGAGATTTAGAATTCTCCAGAGAGAAGAGAAATCCATTTCTTGGCCAGCAATCTAGCCCATCCTATTAGAGAGGCCTTAAAAACACATCAAAACAAAGGCAGCTGAGTATGACACCGAGGCTCTCCTGGGTAAAGTCAGCTTCGTGTATTGGACTCAGATGGAAATCTTGTTCAAAGGTCATGCTCTTATCTTACGGGGAAGGTTTCTCTCAGAGATCCTGTACCCAGCAGGGACTCAAGCAAACCAAAAATGAAGAAGAACCATGCCTTTTCTTCTCTTCCTAGCATCTCTAAACTCCTGCCTTGAAGCTAGACCCTTCAAGCAGGTGGTTCCCTGATTATCATGCAGATTAGAATCATCCAGAATGTCTGCTTAAAATGCAGGTTCCAGGGTCCTACCTACAGGTTCAGAATGGTGAAATAGCACCCAAGGAATCCTCGTTTGAATAAAAATTACCTGGAAGAGGCAGTAATTCTAGCAGACCTTCTCCTCGGTCCCTGCAAATCAGTAGAAATCCAGGTGTCTGGGGCTTGGCATCTGGTGGGGACACCCTCCTCTCTGGGCACCCAGGGGGAGGCAGGTCTGAAGACTGCAAACAGAGATCCTCCTCCAGCAAATGCCTGCTCAGGTCAGCAGAAAAGACAGTCTGAGTGTACAGTTGTTTCTGGCATCAGAAAGAGAAATTTGTCTTGACCACACTTCACAAAACCACTTTCCACTGTCGTGACGTGCTTTATGTTGTCATTGACTCTGGGGACCTGAATGATCTGGCCTGATCCTGGCTCCTCTTACCCCTTAATCTTTCCTAAGATCTGCCCTCCCAGGTCCCTTTCCACTTGGCCAGCAGGTCTGCACCCCGGTGGCACTGAGAATCACCAGCAGGCTTTTACATCACTCTAAATCAGGAAGTCAGAATCTCCAGGGAGGGGTGGGGCCCAGCAGTGGTGTCTTTTCCCCACTGTCTGGGTAATTATAATAGTATTCAGGGTTGACAAAGTTTGTATGTGGCTTTCTGCCACGCCTGCATACTGGACTTTCCAGGGGAGCTTAGAAAACACTGATGGTGCCCGAATTTTGCCCCAGAGAGCCTAAAGTAATTGGTTAAGCATTTGTGTCAGACTGTGGGGTGTTTGATAAATGTCACTCGGCTGAGAACACTGACTAGGCCCTGAATTTCTGCAAGCAAAGTCCCAGAACAAACTCTTCCTGGAGCTATTATTAACTCAAGTCACCTCTTCAGGTTCCTGTGGGGGCCTAGGAGTGAAGGTTTGGCCCTTAGACTCCACGATGCCCAAAGACACGGAGGTTCAGCTCTCAGTTGCGGCTCCACATGTGTTTGTTGATAGAGGAGACTTTTCTCAGCCTGAGCACAAACTTGATAGTTCAGTGGTTTGCAATCTTTAATGCCCTGCTACTCAAAGTATGGTCCCTATACCAGCAGCAGCAGCAGCATCTGGGAAACTTGTTAGAAACCAAGTCTGCAGTTGCCACCGCCACAGACCTACTGAATCTGGCGTGGTTGCTGAGGTGGGGCCCTGCTGTCTGTGTTTCTCAAGCTGTCTGGGTGATTCTGATGCAAGTTCAAGGTTGGGAACCACTGCTTTGGCTTGGTGTGCATAGGACTCTCTCAAGAATCTGTATTAAAATGCAAGAGTCCAACACTCTCTCTCCAAAAATTAAATCCTGGAAGTCTCAAGTTCAGGACCCAGCAATCCACATGATTTGCCAGGACTCTAAGATAAAAATGGCTCCAGGATTCAACTTTGAGAAACCCTATAGGAGCTGGTTAGCCACAGAGGCCTGCACTCCATCTGGTCATATTTCCCATAGGTCTGCAAAGACTCCTGTCTTCTCTCCCAGGCTCAAGCTCCCCCTCAAAAGCTTCTAGAATCTTAAGCCCCCGCCACTCCCAGGCCTTCCCCAGAAAATGGGCTGAACCAATCCACAGGCAGGGAATTGCAGACTCAGCGTGCCTGCAGCAGGGGAGCGTCTGCTGTGGCTTTCGGGACCTGTGTTTGTATGAGGAGCTTTTCCACAGGTTCCAGAAGGATGAAAACATCCAATTACTCCCAGACGTTGCTGGGCTGGACATATTTATTTGTAATAATGCTCCTGGCCACACACTTCCAGATGGACAGTCCCAAGGAGAATGATTTGTTTCCTCCCATCTTCCTCTACCACGCATTTTACGATCGCAGAGGATCATGCTTGCCATGTGTTTCCCTCTCATCTGTAAGTGTTTTTCCACGGCTCGGCTCTTGGCAGCTGCCTTATTTACCGAGGAGCGCGCTCGCCGTCAGCGCTGGCTCCCTCCCAGCCTCCTCCAGAGTTCGACGCCGGCAGCCCAGGAAGAAGCACAGCCCCTGTCACCGGCTCCAACTCCCAGGGCGTTTTGCCCCTCGCGCTAGATTTCTGTTATCTTGGAGGGGCTCGCCTTCTCATTTGTTTCTCTGGCTGCCGTGCTAACAAATGAGACCCCGCTCAAGAGCTGTCTGGGCAACAATAGCTGCTCAGCCAATCTGTCTGGAGCACCGTTTGTTATGAATCCTCCGAGCCCATTAACCCCTGAACCTGGGAGATGGTATCTCCCCAGGGATAAATTACCTTTATTTCCAGACATGTGTTTGCTCATTTAGCTCTCTATTCATAAAAGCAGCCTGATTTCAGCAATGTTTTCCAGAAAGGGAGGGGCAGAGTCTCCACACTCAACAGGAAGGACACTCAGTTCTGGAGGAGCAGCTGGCTGTGCCTAAGAGTGACAGCTGACACATGTCAGGCAGAATGCCAAGTGCTTTTTCATATGCTGTTGTTTAATCCTTACCACAACCCTGGGTGCAATCCTGCGCCCCATTTTGCACAGGGGCCGTGTGAAGCACAGAGAGATTAGCTGCCTGCCTAAGAGCACTCAACTTCTAAGTGGTTGAGCTGGGATTTGAACTCAGGCACTTGCTTATTTTCAACCCACTCTCTTAGCAGCTAGCAGAGCTCCTACCTTGATCTTGTCTCACATGGGATGGGGACAAGGAAAAGCATTTGGAGCACAGTAAGCAAGAGTTCATTGGCTTCCAATGATCACTGGTGATCATTTCACTCTCAGGAAAAAAAAAAAAATGTAATGACAAAAGTACCTCATTTGACTATTTTTTTAATTTGAATACTTAGTTTAATCCTGAAATTTATTTTTAGTTGTACACATTGTTTTGTTCATGTGGACAAAGGGACAGAAAATTGTGGTTAATATTTCACATCTCGTCACCATTCAGCCTGAACTGAGCTGTACCTACATATGCTCTTGAACAAGATAGGATATGAGCAGGGTTCCTGCTGGCTTTGGTTAGTTCTTGCTCTGGAAATCTTAGAAGATGGAAGTGATTCATCTTCTGAAATTAGATTTCTGATTGTTAGGAGTTGTGTTAGTCTCATATAACAAAACTAAAATACCATAGTTTAAAATATAGTTGATCCTCTTATGCAAGTGTTTATTCTTCAGCACAGTGTTCTCAACCTTTAACACATCAGAATCACCAGAGGAGCTTTAAAAAAACCTCATGATGCATAGACTACACCCTAAAAGACCAATTACATCAGCATCTCTGGGGATGCCATCCAAGTACCAGTATTTTTCAAAGCTACCCAGATTATTTCAATGGGCTGCAATTAGGAACCAGTGATCCAACATAAAGCAAAGTCTAACATTATTCCAGTGATGAGAGAGAGGCTCTACAAAGTCAACCCTGGCCCTTCCCCTCATTCTATACTTCTATTCCTAAGCCACTGGGCACTTATGCTCAAGTATACCACACGGTCCAATATAGCTGCTGAAGCTCCAGACATCATATCTGCATTCCAGTTGGGAGGAAGGTAGAAGGAAGGGAAGGACAAAATGATGTAAAATCTAGCTTCTATGGACTGAATTATGTCCCCTCAAAAATTCATATGTTAAAAAAATGGTTTATGTTAAACACCATTAAAAATTTTTTATGGAGGGAGGGGACGTATGTATACCTATGGCTGATTCATGTTGATGTTTGACAGAAAACAACAAAATTCTGTAAGGCAATTATCCTTCAATTAAAAATTTTAAAAAATCTTATGTTGATGTGTTCATCTCCAGTGTGACTGTACTTGGATATAGGGTTTTTAGGAGGTAATTAAGCTTAAATGAGTGAATAAAGGTGGAGGTCCTAATCTGAGGATGACAGCCATCTTTCTCTACCATGTGAAGACACATTGAGAAGGTAGCTGACTGCAAGCCACGAAAAGAGTTGTCACCAGAATATGCAATCGACTGGCTCCCTGCACTTTGACTTCCAGTCTCTAGAACTGAAGGACATAAATGTCTGTGGTTTAAGTCATCCAGCCTATGTTATTTTGCTACAGCAGTCTGAGCAGACTGAGACACGAGCTGAGTCAGCACCCTTTCATTACCCTTCCCAGAAGTTCCCTCAGTGCCTCTGCTTATCTGTCATTAGCCAGGACACAGTCACATGGCCACCCCTAACTACAAGAGAGACTGGCAAATGTAGGCTTTCTGTTGCCTTCATTGTCACCTCAAATAAAATCGGGGTCCCATGACCAAGGAAGAAAGGATATTTGGTGGCAACAAGCAATCTCTTGCCCCAGGATTATAGTAAAAAGGGGAGTAAGTGAAGGGGGTGGGAGGATGAGAAGGAGGGAAGGAGAGGCCTTAAGAGAGAAAATAGGAGAAACAAGGAAATGAAGCTTGAGTAAATCTTTATCATGTGTCAGGGAGCACCAGGAGCAGAAGGCAGGATTCCTGGATCAGAGCTTCCAGAAAGCATCCCCACCATCCCTCAACAACATCACAGCTGTCTAAAGAGGGCCCCGTGTGGAGGCCAGCTGTTGAATAGCAGCCCTGCTCCAGGCTTGGTCTTAGGATGACACATAAGTTTGTACAGACGTCCCTGGACAAGCCTAAGGATTCAGACAAGCAGTGTTTTTGTTTGTTTATTTTTTTTCTGGCTTTCTCACATGCACTAGGGGAGCTATTGGTCAAGGCTTTCCTGGGCTAGCATAAGAAGGGCTTGGTAAAAGCTGAGGAAATCAGAGGTGAATAGATTATCAGAACAGGCATTACTTGGAAATACAGATGAGTAGCCTCTATTCATTCACTCACATTGGAGCTGATATTAGTACTAACCAGACAAACAAGGTCCCTGCTCACGGAGCTTCCATGTCATATTGGGAAGACAAAGAGTCAACAAGTCAACACATAAGACAATCATTTTCAAATGGGATCATGAGAAAGAGGCAGGCAGCATTAGACAGATATCAGAAGGAGTCTCTTCATGGAGGAGGTGTTGAATCAGGAGCTGAATGATGAAAAGGATGCAGACACAAGTTAGAGGAAGAATGTTCCAGCAAAGAGTGAAGGCAGCAGAGAATAAAGGGAACCATTGAATGTGGAGCACTGCAGACAAGGAGAGAGGCAGGAGGGGAGACCAGAGAGAAGGCAGGAGCTGGGTCATGCTGGGTGAAGAGAGAGTAGGGCAGTGGGAAACTACCAGACCATTAAGCCAGGGAGACACATCGTCTGATTACTTTTTTAAAGGTAACTGGCCACCAGGTTGATCATGCATGGCTGAGGTGGCCAGAGTGGAAGCAGGAAGGCCAGTTTGAAGTTTTTGCACTGGTCCAGATAAGAAACAGTGGTGAATGTGGTGAAAGCGTGTGTTAGTCACTCAGGCATGTCTGGCTGTTTGCAACCGCATGGACTGTAGCCAACCAGGCTCCTCTGTTCATGGAATTCTCCAGGCAAGAATACTGGAGTGCGTAGCCATTCCCTTCTCCAAGGGATCTTCCCAACCCAGGGATCAAATCTAGGTCTCCTGCATTGCAGACAGATTCTTTACCATCTGGGCCACCAGGGAAGCCCAACAGGGGTCAGCAAACTATGGCTTGTGGGCTGCTGATTTTGCAAATAAAGTTTTATTGGAATACAGACACTGTCATGTTTACATATTGTCTATGGCTACTTCTGGACCCAAGGCAAGTTGATTTCATTGTAACAAGATGGCATAGAAAACAAAACTGAAAATGTTTACTCTGGCCCATTACAGGAAAAGCTTGCCAACCCCTGGACTAGATGGGAGATGGGGATACATCTTGGATGAGTAGAGAGTGGGGTATAGAGAGTAGAGAGTAGAGTATATTTTAGAATTAGAGCCAATGGGATTGATTGGTACATTGGAGGGAAAGATGGGATTCAAGTTCTAGACGTTTAGCTTGAGGATCTTGGTGGTGCCATTTACTGAGATGAGAAGTGGTGCCATTTACTGAGATGAGAAGATCATATTTAGGAGGAAAAAAAATCCAGAAGTCTTCTGGGCATGCTATTTTAGGATCTTAATGGCACCCTGACGAGAAGAGCAGAGAATATCTTCCTGTGAAGGATTGCATTTGGATTCTCGTGCCATTCAGAGAACTCAGTGGCTCTTATCGAAATGCTCCGTTAGGGACCTAAGCTTCTCATATAGAGGAGCATGATCACTGAGAGCGTCAAGAACCAGAAGGACAGATATTCAGTGGTACTTACACAGAGCCCGCGATATTCTCAGAGTGATCAAGATGGCAGGGAAACAGAACGAACGTTAGCTGTGAATTTGTTCAGAAAAGCCAAGCAATGAGTTAGGTGGTGTTACTACCCCTTTGATAATTATCAGGGTTCGTGCCAGCGTTAAATTTATATACCTACTTCAAAGGTGCAAGTTGAGACTTCAGGCTCTTTGTTTAAACCCCCAAGGCAGTCTCCCTCTCTGAGCTGAATACTGTTATCTCAGACCCTCACATGATCACCCACTTCTTTGGGTGATGTAGGTCCCTGGTTAAGAACATTGTCATTCAAACTTCCAGATAACACCATATGTTCTCTTACCCAAGTTAGAAGCCCCAGAATTTGCTTCCTTTCTGTCTGTCTCAGTTCTTTGATGTCTCCCAAATCATCAGCCCTTATCCTTCTAGCCTTGAGTAAAGCAATGGCTGCCTGACTGGTCATCAACTACAGGTGGTCCTCACGTGGCTTCTGGGTGACTGTCTTTGGACACACATCTCATTGTAATAGATAATAATAGTATAGTCTACCAAGACCAACAGCTCCTTTCTCTGGGGGCACTGCTCTGCTCCCCATACATAGCTTGCGATGTGGCTGCTCTTGGTCCTTGGACTACAGTTACAAGTGGACAGATGACCTGGTGTGAGCTAATCAGAAGAATTCCCCCCACCCTGACCCAGAGACTTAGTTAGTACCTGTGACATCAAAAGGAGAGAGAGAGCTTGCAGTTTGCCCAAAAGTTCAACATTTCAGTCATTCAAGCTGAGAGAAAAACAGGCGTTAACCAGGCAAAAAGAGAAAGGAAAGGCAAGGTAAGCGGAGGACACAGATAGTGCAAAGGCCTGGTGTAGGGAGGGAGTACGCACAACACCCAGGCATGGACAGGTTGGTGCCACTGGAGGAGTAGGACGAGGGACAAGGACCATGACTGACCATGTCAGTCACAGCAACAAACTTGCGTTCATGTATTGGCCTGCATGCCAGGCACTGCTTCATGTATACTCACTTGTTCAAATCTATAGCAACCAACAAGGTAAATATTAACCGCATCTTAATTTCACTTATGAGGGAAGTAAGACAATAAACTGAGGCCCTATATTACTACCCTCACCCCCATCCCCACTATGATGCTGGGCAGGGAGACTAGCAAAGGAAATAAAAGCTGGTTTTGTTAGGTGAAGCACACTGCCTGGAACCGCCCACCCTGGCCAGGCACCATAGTAACCATTTGCATGAGTTGTTTTATGACAGGAGGTCCTAGTAGAGAACACAGAACTAATAAGCCAGCACCAACTGGAAGAGGTTGAGAAAGGTCAAAAGGAGACAACACATGTCCGACCACCTCCCTGAATCCTCGCTGGCATCCATCTTGGCTAAGTCAGAATGATTGGCTAAAGACAACCCAGAAACTAATCCCATCACCATAAAACCCAGAGTCAGAGCTTTTCTCCTGGGTTCCCTTACTCTACTGTTCTCCACCCGGGTGTCCTTTACCAATAAAATCTCTTGCTTTGTCAGCACATGTGTCTCCTAGGACAGTTCATTTCCAAGTGTTAGACAAGAGACCAGTTTCGGGCCCTGGAAGAGGTCCCCCTTCCTGCAACAGTTTGGCCAAAAAAGCTCATTGCTAATCATCCTTTTCCTCATCAGAGTGGTGGATGGTGGATGTCCTTTCCCCTGGGATAGTCCCAGTCAAGGTGAACATCATAAACTTTCAGCCACCTCCTCTGTAGAACCAAGTAAGCTCAGTCATGAGTTCAAAATCAGTAGGCTGGGAGGGCAAGAGCCCTTGTCAACAAAGCTGGAACATTAGGGCACTGAAGTACTCAGATAATCAGGCTATCAGAATTGCCACCTGAATCCCAGCCACCGTGGACACCCTGTCCCCCACTGCCCCCACCCTCAATGGTACAGGTTCCTGGATTTGTTTCCTGTCCCTTCTGCCACTTTTCCACATGGCTGGATTTATTTTCAAAACAATTTACAGTCACATTAAATATTAAAGGCATTTTGCAGGTGGTGTTTACTGTTTGAAAAGTGAACAAATGTATGTTGTACTGTATAAAACAGCAAAAACCAATTTGGAGCACTTGATGGCTTGGGCTGTGATAGTGACATGACAGCTATTTCCATATTTTAATGAGGCAGCATCTTCAGGATGGCTACATGATTGGTCAGGAGGGTCACTCAGGCAGCAGCTGAGCTCTGGAGCTGTGGATGGAAAGGCCTCTGTGAGCCTCAGTATTGCTTCAGTAGATATTTGCAAAGGCCAAGGTTCAAAGTCACATGAAGCCTGGGGCTGCATGGTGGCCTATTTTACCATAATAATATCATAATGCTATTTTTATGATGCAGCCTTCATCAACTGCCCAGCTCTGCAACAAGTACTCCATATTAATTATAACATACTCATTCATTTCTTTTGCAGATATTCATGGAATACCAATCCTGAGCCAGGCATTGGGCAGAGAGAAAAACCCAATTCCTGCCCTCTTGGTGATTATATAGTGATAAGGAAGATAAGAAGCAAATAAGCAGACTTAGAAATAAGGTAACTATAGATTGAGATTAGCACCAGGAAAGAAATATATAATGTGCAGAAACATGGAGTAACGGGGATTAAAAATGAAGGCGGTGAGGGAAGGCCACTCTGAGGAGGTGACACTAAGCTGAAGCCTGAAAGATAACAAGGGTCAGCCACGGGCAGAGCCAAGGAATAGATGTTCCAAGCAGAAGGAACAGTATGTGCAAAGGCCCTGCGGCAGAAAAGAGCTTGGCACAGTCTAGAAACTGACAGAAGGCCAGTGTCACCCTAGAGAGCTGACAGCAGAGGAGGGGGTAGGCTGTAGTATAATCCCCTACATACAAGGAATTCAGAGCTTAGAAAGCTAATCTTTCCAAATAAGGTCACACAGCTAGTAAATAAAGTTCCTAATTGGGGAGGCTTGGGGTGAAGTTTGAGTAATTGGTATTCCTAACAAACTCCTGGGTGACGCTGATGCTGTAGGTCTGTGGGCACCAAACCCACTTGACACCAAGGATGATGGAGATGGTTCGTTTATGTTGTAAGAAGAGAAACAGAAGTGGAATGGGAATTACTAGAAGTGATGACATCTGAGCCCCAATTCTATACCAGACACTGATTTAGAGCTTGTGTGAGTGTGTGTGTATGCTGAGTTGCTCAGTCGTGTCCAACTCTTTGCGATCCCATGGACTATAGCACGCTAGGTTCCTCTATATATAATATGTATTGCATTGGCCAAAACATTCATTTGGGTATTCCCATAGCAACTTATAGGTAAACATGAATGATCTCTGTGGCCAACTCAATATTTTCAGGGCCAGCAAGTGAAGTAGGCATTATTTATATTTCTATAGCTGGGGAAATTGGGGTAATGAGGGGTCAAACAATTTGCCTAAGTTCTCACAGTTGGTTTGTGGCCAGACAGGAATTTGAACCCAGCACCTGGGGTCCTGGGTCTGTCTTCCTGCTTCTCTGAAAAAAAGCATCTTTTGCATTCATGGCTCTAGTACCGTTTAGTCAAGACATTTACTAATTTACTGTTTAACCTTGTAGTCTAGTTACTGCCCCTGTCCCTAAGACACTGAGTTTGTGAGACCCATGCCATAACAAGGATTTCTGCTTTCTTTCCTGCTCTCCTTTTCTGATTAGTTCAGCAAATATTCAAAGCAGAGTGTGTTCCTGGAGTTCCCTCTGACTGATGGGCACTGTCAAAGGCATCCGGAGACAGCCTGTCTGAATGTCTACTGGGTGCATTTCTCACAAGGTCCTTTGTGTTTACCAACCTCACACCTCTGGTGGGGGGCAGTCAGCGCCCTCCCCGTAGCTGATGTTGATGGGGCACCTGTGATGGGTCACATGCTAGGCTAAAGATTCTGCAGACCCTCACCACTGTGCCACAGGGGAGGCATCCTTATCAGTCTCATTTTACAGACAGAGAGACAGAGGGTCAGAGAGGCAAAGAAAATGGCACTAAGTCTCAGACCTGGCAAGGAGTGGTGCCAGGGTCTGATCCCATGGGTGGGCTGCATCCAAAGTCTTACGTTCTATATAAGCTCCCTGCCTCCATTGGGATTATCTGAAATAAGAGGCTCAGAGGGCCCAGCGCAGAGCCACATGGCTGGTTAGGAAGTGTCCAGACCACAGGGTCAGCCACGGTGGCAGGAGATGCAGATTCCTGCTGAAGGAAAAAGTCACACACCTCTTCTAAGTCCTCCCAGCCCACCCTTTGACAGATGGGGAAACTGAGGACCCCAGACGGGAAGTAATTAATTTCTTTATAGTACTTTAATCCATGCTTCTTCAACTTTGGCACTGCTGACATTTTGGGTAGATAATCCTCTGCTGTGGCAGGGGCTGTCCAGGGCATTGTAGGATGTTTAGCAGCACCCCTGGGCTCTACCCACCAGATGCCAGTGGTATACCTCCATCCCCAGTTTTAACAACCAACAGCATCTTCAGGCTTTGCTCCATGTCTCCTTGGCGTGTATATGCTTTGGGGGAGAGGGTGAAGGTGCAAATGTGTCCTGGTTGAAAACCCCCATAATCATCAGATCAGACCACTTGCTTGCTTTAAAACGTCTCAAGTTTCTCATACTTTTTCTAAATGAAATCCAGACTCCTATGCTGGGTCCATCAAACCTTCAGTGTTATGGCCCTGTGGAAAATTTGATTCTAGCCAGTCCCCTCCCCCATCCCAACCACAGCAGCCAAGCACCCTGGGCACTTCCTATGCGTCAGGCACTGTGTAAGGTCAAGCCCTGTCAGTGCATTCCCATTGTGGTCACATCTTAGAAAAGTTGAGATTTCAAGAGTCTAAGAAAGCTGCCCAGTCACTCAGTAAGCACCTGGCATATCTCTGACTCGAGTCCTGGCATTCTGCCCCTGTCCCAAAGCCTTCTGCTTTGTGTTGTGCAGAGCACAGAATACAAATGACCTGCTTCTCGAATGTACCCTGCTCCAATCGTCAGCACTCACTCCCTGGATTGTGCTTCCCCCATTACCCCTCCCTGGGGATGAAGCACCCTCCCCGCTTCTCTGCACTGCTGAGCTCTGCCCGAAGGCTTCAGGAGAGCAGGGGCTCCATCCTATCCCAGTTCCTGCCGTGTACCTGGGCTCAGCCAGTGTTTCTTAACTTGCAAGAGTCAGGCCAGGCTTCACCTCTCCCGGAAGGGCTGTCTTAATCAGGGATCATTTACTCGGCAAAAACAAACCCACTTGAGCTAACTTAAATAAAGGGAACGCAATTATGAGGAGTTAGGTTATCTGGCAGGCCCCAAGGGCAAGAAATCATTCGGGTACTCGTTCATTTAAAACTAGAAATTCTTCACAAGAGATTGGTACTGGGAATTGGGAAGCTG
This sequence comes from Dama dama, assembly GCF_033118175.1. NCBI lineage: Eukaryota > Metazoa > Chordata > Mammalia > Artiodactyla > Cervidae > Dama > Dama dama. The sequence continues at coordinate 34,374,291 of NC_083704.1, read as the reverse complement.
GCAGGAATCAAATCTGCTCTTGATCCTCTCTCTCTTCGCGTCCTGGGGGAACACTTGTCTCTTTCTCTGCTTCGCTCTCCTGGGTTTTGCGGCAGACCAGCTCTCCAGCTCTTTCTGCTTGCACTTCCAGAATTCATGGCCTGAAAGCGGCCACCCAGCCAGGCTGATTCAGTCCCCTTGGGCTGCTATAACAAAATATGACAGATTGGGTGGCAGAAAGACATTTATTTCTCATAGTTCTGGAAGCTGGGAGTCCGAGGTCAAGGTGCCAGGAGGCTCGGGTTCTGAGAAAGGCTCTCTTTATGGGATGCAGACTGCCAGATCCTCACTGTGTCCTCACACAGTAGACAGGGCACGGACGCTCTCTGGGGCCTCTTGTAGAAGAGCACAAATCCCATTCGTGATGGTTCTACACACATGACGTAATCTCCCCCAAGATCACTTCCTACTTTCATCACGTGGAGGAGAAGGTTTCAGCATATGAATTTGGGGGGAACTTGTCGGCTGCTCCAACATGGCGGTCGAAGTACAAGTCTATGCACTTAAAAGGTTTAGTCCATGGAGCTGCTGGAGTCAAGTGAGAGCCTCATACCAGGTAACCATGGCCAATAGGCTATAGATGAGGAGGCAGAATTCAAGGACCATGAATCCCTCAGCAGGAGCACCAAGAACAGGAGGAAGTGGGCTGGAAGGAGGAAAGAAACAATTGACAAAGGAATCGAAGGGCGGGGACATTTGTGGAGGAGGAATGATCAGACAGAAGAAAGGCCTGGTGTCTCTCAGATTGTCCTTAGGGTCTCCTGGGTTGGGGACACATTTCCTCTCCAAAGAATGGCCCTGTCCCTCTTCTTATTGACAGAGCTGCCATGCCGGAGTGAGGCCCACTCAGAGGCCACCACCCCTGCTTGCACTGCTCTGCCTCTCCATCCCCACACTTGATGCAATTAGTAGGGCTGCAGCTCAAGTGTCTTCAAATCTCAGGGAAGAGATGTAGGTGTGGACAGGGTGCAACTGGGTTTCAATTGCCAGAGACAAAGTCTGTGGAGTTGTATTCTCAACCTCTGCTTCCTTCTGGCCACTGGCTTCCAGCAGCTGATGGGATGGAATGGAGGCAGGTCAACCAAACAGATCAGATTCCAGATAGTTAAGGTGAAGTCAGAGTTGAACACTGTCACTGAAATGTGGTTCTTCCCCTCCTCCTGGAGGAGACAGAATATGAGAGGAGGGTCTGATGGCTTCTGGCCACTCTAGGTTATGGGTCCTGTGTGGTGTCTGTACGGTACAAACAGGGCTTGCATCTTCTACCCAGAGGAGGGCATTCCCTACTCCTTTCCAACACCATCAGAGACAGCACAGAGATGGCTGGATGCAAGCAGGAACTTCTGTCTTCTTCCTCCCCTTCTGGACCCCACTGGGCTAATTATATTTAGCAGGTTGCCATTTAGGGCCTGCAGTTTGGAAGTAAATCTTGTGACTCGCTGTAACTGCAGGTGTAGTCCAGCTGCACTAGACACCCCGGGAGAGCTAATAAAGATGCAGACTTCTGGGCCCTACCCTTGACCCACAGAACGAGAACGGCTGTGGCAGTGGGGCCCAGGAGTCTGCATTTTCAACAAGCCTCCTCACCCAGTCACCACTGCCACTAGTGACACTGATGTACCCCAGAGCTTAAAAAACCAACCATCAGTAGGGGCTGTGGTTAAAAGCTAGGTGACTAAACTCAGAGCCTAGCTCTGTTCTTAGCTGGTTGTGCAAATAAATTAATTTCCACTCTTGGCCTCAGTTCTCTCATCGGGAAAATGGGCATCAAGGCAGCAAGCCCTCCCTAATGACTATTGTCATGCTCTGATTCTTGGAGACAGGAGGGAGAAGGCAAGAAGATGATAGCTATGAAGGCTGAAGAACAGGACCCAGCCTAGACTTGGGGGGTTAGAGGAATGGGGTATACGGGAAGAATTATCGTGCAGGGGAAGGGCCAGAGAAGGTGGCATCCAGCAGTATCCCTACGGTGAAAGAGCATGGGATGCAGGGACAGCCAACAAAAGGGGAAGGCTAGCACCAGAGATAGTCAAGGACAAGACAGAAATGTGGGCAGGAGCCAGACTGCCAAGAGCCTGGTAGACCAAGCGGTGGGGACTCAATCCCAGAGCCAGAAGAGAGCCATTGCAGGGCGTTATGCGCTGATGGCAAGTATGTTACATTTCTAGACTGCTCTGCCCTTAGACAAAGGCACCCAGAGTCCTCGCTCAGGGTGCCCTTCACCGTGTCCCATGCTGGACCTCCCCTGACCCCTCCTGAAAGGTCAAGAGATCTGTGGTACCAAAGAATATACCATATTGGCACCTGTGCCCCTCTAGATTTTAGCCACCTGGCACTTGAAATTTCCCGCTCCTAAGACCCCAAGCCCACCTTTAGGGTCTGTGCAAGCCTCGTCTCTAGTCTCTCTTCCTCCTCCAGTGAGGCTGCTATGGCGTTTGTCCACAGCCCTGCAGCAGAACACTCGTGGGGGCCCATGCTCTATGGAGCCAGCCATGGGAACATGGCAGGCCTGGGCCTCCCTGGATACCCTCTCCCAGTGCCCAGCAGTATCAGGGGCAGGGATGTTTCAAACTTGCTCCTTGGCTGCAGTGAGGAGCCTGGATAATGCCTGCAGACCAGATGGCAGCTGTTGCCAAAAAGTTCCAGCAAAAAGAAAGTGACTTCTGTCGAAGCAGTGGGAGATCACGGGGAGAGAAGCCACTGATTTGAGGGTTATTTGGAAGGTGGCTACATACTGTTCTCTGTCTTGCCTTTAACTGTTCCTGGGAACACACCCATCCTTCCACAGGGAAGAGGAGAAGTCACTGGAAACTAGAAGGGGTTGGATGCAGACAGGCCATATCTAGACTATATGGGGAAAAAAAAGGTAAAAATTAAAAAATTAGTGACTCAGTAAAGTTAACACAGTGTCACCTCACTTGGAAAAGGGACTTGCTGAACCCTATTGGTAACACTGACCTGTGGCTTATAGGAAAGGACAATGGGGCAGAGAGGAGTCACTGGAAGCTTTAAGCTGGCATGATATTAAGGCTGCATGGAAATTCCATGGCCTTCACTTTCTCTTGTCAGACCTGAGCTGTCAAAGGCAGCCAAGTAGGGGCTGCTTCTGGAGGCAAGGGGAACAGAGACCACACTTCTGGTCAACCCCTCCAGGCCCGATAAGCCCAGGGGAGATGCTTCCACTAGGGAGGTCACGATCTATGACTCATCCCTAGAAAGACATTTTCCATTAGCTTACAACCAGCAGAGAGGAAAGCATGGACCTGTTGATCATATTGGAAACTTCCAGCAAGAAAAACCACCTTGGCTGCTGAAGCAATCATTCTCATAAAAGTTGATATTACCTAGCATGAACTACGTATCAGACACATCTCAGTTAATCCTCTGGAGAACATTTTGAGATACAGGTTAAAGTTATTTCTCATTTGCCAAGGAAGGACTGAGCGGTGAAACTGTTAGGTAACTTTCCAAAGGTCATGGCTAGGAAAGGCGGGAACTGGGATTATGAACTCAAGAAGTGTGCCCTAGAGGATAATCCAAGGACCTAAAAATGTTCATCAGCCCTCGGTCTTAATTCTCCATTGACCTTTCCCACAATTCTTTCATAGAAGAGATGATCAAGTCTAACACCATTTCCAACTCTGGGGAACCTAGGGTCTCACAGCCCCCTGAAGGAGGAGGGGAGAGATGGCAATTTTTCATATGGAAAAACAAGACCTGAGACCAGAATGGAAGTCTCTTTACTAATTTCTGTAAAATGGAAATATCTTCTGTTTTATTTCTGACAGTAGATGATGGATGTAAAAACTTCAACAAATACAGAAGTAAAAACCTATCACACCTTCCAAAGGCCCTCGTATCTATCATAGCCTCTTCCTCAAAATAAATGCTTCAATAGTCCGGTGTGCAGTCTTCAACTGTGATTTGCAGACCCTGATGGTCCTGAAACCTGTTTAGAGAGTCCTCATGTCACAGCTATTTTCATAATAGTACTAGTACATGATTTGCCTTTTCCACTGTGTTATTTGTGTTGATGCTGCAAAAGTGATAGGAACTAAAATGAGCACCCATCTGTACCAGTAGTCATTGGTACTGGTATCACCTTCACACTGTTGCAGTCAAGTGAAACTGAATTTTCTAAAGATTGTCTTTGATGAAGCACTGTAGATGATCAACCATATTAAGTATCTCTACCCTTGAGGACACTTTCTTCCCAATATTCTTTGTGATGGAATGGAAAGTATGCACAAAGCACCTCTTCTGCATATTGATGTATGATGGTTGTCTGAAGGAGAACCATATGTGTGATATTTGAGTTGCCAGTTGAACTAGCCACATTTTTCATGGAATACCAGCCTCCAAAACTGTGAGAAATAAATTTCTGTGGTTTATAGGCCACCTAGTCTATGGTCATTTGCTATAGCAGCTCCAACTAAGACAATATATTAACATGTAAGGAGTTTGTTACTATTTAATAGGCAAATAAATGCATTTTAAAACCACATTTGGAAAAATATCTTTGAGTTCTATAGTTTCAAGGGTATAAAGAGTTCTGATGTCAAAGTTTGAGAAAAACTATTCAAACTATTTAATGCGTAAACCCACTTTTTAACTTAAAAAGTACTAAAGAAAATCCTTTCGTGTCAATAGCTTTTATAAAGTGCTTAGAGTGTGCTTACAGATAGTGCTAAGTAGTTTGCATATATCAACTTATTTTACTTTTCACAAAAGAACTTATGTGAGGTACTAGTTCCCCTATTCTACACATGAAGAAACCGACACAGTGAGGTTAAGCTACTTGCCCAAGGATACTCATTAGGAGATCCAGCAAATTTTGAACCTAGACACTCTCACTCTGAGTCTCATAGTAAGTCAACGGTATGAAAGTTCTAAGATTTCTGAGAATAAATGCACAATGAGGAGTTATAAATGACCAGAGTAATCTATAGGGCTTTGGTTAGGAGTAATTACAATATAATTCGGGATAGGTGATTTATGTACCATGAGTCATTAATCACCATAGGTAACCTGTGGTGCTAATGTGCTGGTTTCGTTTTTGCAAGGGACTTTCTGGTACTGGATGAAACTCAAAGACAAGATAGGACTAGCCTCTGGCCTTACAACTATTTCAAGACGGTTGGTGAAAGCCAGGGATTATCCTGTCAAACTGAGTGATGCCTTTTCTCAGTTCAGTTCAGTTCAGTTGCTCAGTCATGTCTGACTCTTTGCGACCCCATGGACTGTAACACGCCATGCAGGGCCTTTCCTAGCCCAAACCCTATGCCCAAAACTAGCACCTGTCTTGGTATAGGCTCTCCCATGACTCTGGACTTGCCCTTTCGTCATTCATCCCAATCTGTCATGATCTATACCTAGTCTGATTGCTCAGCCACCCCATCCCATACCCAGACCATGTGCTCCATGAGCATAGGGACACTGTCTATTTGCACACATCCTCTCTCCTCTGAACCTGGGACAGTGCCTGGCACACAGGAGCTACTAAGGAGATAGTGAGAGCTCTGTACCCAGGTCCTCAGACACCCTCACTGTTTGCAGATACAGGTGTCCTCTGGTCCCAGCCAACCCATACCTATACCTCTTTGTTGGGGCTGCTGGAGCCAGCTTTGCCTATACCAGTGGGAAGCCAGAAGTGTCTGAACATGTATGTCTTCTTGGAGACAGCCCTTAACCCATAACAAAAGGGTGAAGGTGGCAAGTTTAAATACTCTAGCCCTCCCCATCCCCATGAAGACACTTTGAGTATATTCTACTCTCTTTCCAGAGCTCCCGTAACAGGACTGAGCCAAACACACCCTCAATGAGATTCGGCAAAACAGCACACTCTAGCCCTGCCCCTTTCCTCCTGTCACACTTCCTGCCATCCTCCCTGCTTCCCTTGCAACACTGCCTCATAAATCACTCAACTCCTCGCCTCTGGGTCTGTTTCCGGAGAACTCAATGGCTGGACTGTGCCTCAATCACCTCTACACCACTCCCGCCTCTTCAACACTTCAGATTTGTTGAATGAATGAAGACCAGTGCCTCATTTATAATCCTAGAGCTCAGGGCCAAGATTTAAAGAGTGCAATGGTTAGGAAAGAAGCTATTCCAACAATATTCTCTAGAAGTCTTGATAACTGAGACCTTTGAAGATGTGCTGGAGTTGGTTCAAACCGGCTTGTATGAGCCAATTGTTAAACATCCAAGAATTTTGTAAAATGATTGTTAAACTCTTGGTAGCTTCAAATTGACCATGGTGAGAGTATTTACAGCACAAAAATTGGCACATGGTACAAATCAAGGCTAGCCTTCCTGCCTCCATCCCTCCTCATCCCACTCCCTAAACTCCATCCTGTAGAAACAGTTTCCCACCACAGTACTGGGAAAAAACATTTCAAGGTCCAAAAAAAGACCTGTACAGCAATATATATATATATATATATATATATATATATGCTATATATATATATATATATATATATATAGCAGTGAAGTGGTTAAGAATAAGGGTTCTGAAGTCAGAGCGATCTGGGTTCAACTGTACTGTCACTTATTGAGTCTGTGATGTAAACCAAGTTAATTTCTATGTCTATTGCCACATCTCTAAAACAAATGGTGTTATCATTTTGTCTCTTGACATAAGTACTTAGCTGTTTCTGACATATAGAAATAACTCAATGAAGATTAGCTAATATTAAGTTAGAAGGACCAAGAAATATAGGATGTGTTAGAATGTGGTCTTGCAGCCCACCGTCATGGTACCACCACACCAGCAAACTGCTGGGTTCAGTGGATTACTCTTTGGGTGTCGGCTGAGCTCTATCAGGTCACCTTGACCCAAAGCTGTGGCTCTTAGTAAACTCAAGATTAATCACTGGTCTCAGATTCATGTGTATCACATAAAAACCTGGTGCCAGATGTTGGCTTGTTCTATAGAGAGCCCAAAGAGGGAATGAGCCCTGACACTTGGCCTCTGTGGCTCTCTTCAAGAAAAGACAACCATTCAAGGCAGATTTGTTAGTGGAGAGCTGTACCCAGGTAGAGCTTCCCAGCTAGCACATTGGTAAAGAATCTGCCTGTCAATGCAGGTGATGCCAGAGTTATGGGTTCAATCCCTGGGTCAGGAAGATCTCCTGTAGGAAACGGCAACCTACTCCTGTATTCTTGCCTGGAAAATTCCACGGACCGAGGAATCTGGCAGGCTACAGTCCATGGGATCCCAAAGAGTTAGACATGACTGAGCATGCACGCATGCATACGTGCCCAGATAGCAGAAATCACATTGTCCCTGAGACCAAGACCCATGCACCAGGTGCATTACAGTAGCATAAAATCATCCCATCAGATCTAGCAGTTATTTAAACATGCAATACATATCCTGAGTCGAATGCAAGGGTTATATAAAACTCCAGCAATTCCAGGATGGGCAGCTGGAGCTGTCAGTGCCCTACATGTGTCTCTTTGGAACCAGCTTTCCCATACCTGATGGCTGCCTACCACTGCCACCTGCAGCTGGGGCCAGAGCAATAATAAAAGACAATCATTGATTAAGCTCTTCCTCCTCATTAGATACTGTGAGAAAAGGCAGGGTCACCTTCAGTGGCCACAACAACACTATGTGGTAAGTATTGTTATATTTCATTTTATGGATGAGGAAACTGAAGCTCAGAGGGGTTAAGTCATCTGTCTAAAGACAAACAGCACTGGAAAGTGATGCAGGCAAGGATTGTAATTCCATTCCTAACCCATGGCTAACAACATGCCAGGCATTGAAGGAAGATGAAGATCCATAAATAAAATTCACCCACTCCTACCCTCCATAGACTATAGAGTCCTCATCAATTATTCTGGGGAAGAACATTTCTCCGATTTGTTGTTTTCAAGAAGGTGCGGATACTCATTGTGGAATATTAAAACTCTGTCTCCTCCTTTCTCTAAGCTTCTGCTTTTGAGACACACCCATGCATTCATTTATACTTCCCTGGCAGCTCAGCTAATAAAGAATCCAACTGGAATACAGGCGATTCTGGTTCAATTCCTGGGTTGGGACAACGCCCTGGAGAAGGGATAGGCTACCCACTCCAGTATTCTGGCCTGGAGAATTACATGGAGTAATTACAGTATAAGTCCATGTGGTCACAAAGAGTTGGACATGACTGAGTGACTTTCACTTTTACACATTCATTACAGGTATAGGCAGGAGGAAATGGAACCCACTACAAACAAGACAATGAAAACTCTCCTCTTCTAGTTGCCAGGGACCCAAAAAACAAGTCATCGCACTTTTATTTTCCATGGAAGAAAACTAAAGGTCGTGTGCAACAATCAGTCTGAACATTGGCTGTGAAATTAATACTTTGGCCAAATGTTTCAGTGAAGACGGAAACATTATTTTGTTCTCACTGCTGTGGGCCAACATCTCCCAAAGAAAATACTGCTTAGGATCCATGGAGTTTTCAAATGAAAGCAAAGTTCATTCTGTCCTCTAGTTCCTACACTTTCCCAAATGACTTCAGTCTCCCTGCCACTTCCCTGAAAACACCTGTCAGAACTTGCCCTGCTGTGTCTTCCATGGGTGTCAGTGGTTAGCACACTGACCTATGTAAACTGAGTCCTTTATGCCTGATGAATTAAGAAGTCCACTTGCGAAGGTGCTGGTTGCACAGGCTCTCAGCATACAGACTCCTGGAGGAGCTGGGATCCGAGAGCTCTTGGCACTGGCCCAGCTGTCGGGAAGAGAGGTATCGAGATGGCTTGAATTCAACAAGCTGGATTTGATGACTTGGCTTTCAGCTCTGGGCGCTCAGTCCACCAAGCAGAGCCCAGCCAGGTCAGCCCAACCCCAGACTGTCACCCCAGAGGACTGTGAAAGAGCACGTGCATTTAACTACCCACTGAGGACCAGGCATGGAAGACAAAAGTCTTGGTTGCTAGGGCTTTTTTGGTGGGTCTGCTTTGGAATCAGTTCTTCTGGCCTCCAAATTATTAGGGCTCCTCAGGAAACTGCACTGGTCCCAGGCCTTGGAGTCTTCATGTACATTCCTCCCCTGTTAGCTTTTCTGCTTGGGGGTGAGTAAGTGGGGGAGACAGGGAAAGACAGAGAGGGTGAAGCTGCCCCCTTCATGTTGAGTTTCTGGGGCTCCAGCATCAGTGTTAGTGGCTGAGATGGGCCAAGGGAGGCACGAACAAGAGGTTGAAGGGCTGAGAGACCCCAGGGCATCTCCCCAACTTTCCACCTCCAATGGCCAGAATCCAACGGGGCCCAGATTAAGATGAGGGGAATGAGGCCAAGTTGTGCAAATGCAAAGTCAGCTCTTAATTTTATTGAAAAATTTGATACTTTGTTCATTAAGAACTGTTTGCATTAATTTTGATATTTTAAAAATACTGCATGTAAAAAAAAAATATTGCATGTAAACATTTATTTTGATTACTGAGTTTTTGTTGCTTCTGTAGAATCTGTGCGCAAAGCAAGTGTCTTTGTCTTAGCCTAGTTCCAGCCTTGCCTTCCCTCCCCTACATGTGACATATTCACATATATAGAATAATCGAGCCACTGAGTCTAACCCTACTTGATGTTCTGTAAGTTGTTTTTGTTTACTTGACAATATGTGGCTGAGCATTTCTAAGTCAATGATCATAGTTCTACCTTATCCTTTGCATGAAATCATGTGTTATAAAATTTTTTACCACTTTTTCTTGTAGGTCTAGCAGCCTCTGCCAGGGCTCCACCCATGTCCCTAACATTTCCATGGGCTCCAGCCAAATGCCACTACTGGCACATACATCGCTGGGTTGGCAGCCTGGTTCCAGAACTGCAGAATGCTACATGGCCTATGAATGCAGCAGGTGCAAGTGTCAGAGAATTAACATCTGCCAGGAGCAGCTCTCAGCCAGTCACTGGGGAAGTGGATGTATCAATCCCCCAGCTCCCTCACCCAGTAGATGGGGCAACCCTAAGGAGTGCAAGCCACCCTGGGTTTCAGAGCTTTCCCTGTGGAAATAAGCTCCATTGGTACTCAGCTTAACAACACATTTTCTCTATTGGCCGCCTGCTCTTGTCTGTATCACTTCTCCATCCCCTTCCAGGGTTATACACACCCTACACACACACACAGATCTCAAAAATAATTATGCTCAAATCTTTGTCTGTGAATCTGCTTCTGCTAAAATGGGCATTCAGATTATTTCAAATATTTCACTATTTACACATTCATCACCTTTATAGGTTCTAGCATATTAACATGCTCTTTGGGGGCCCATGATCAAAACTAAACAAGGATAAAAGAAGTAGGCTTTTGGTAAAGTAGAGAATGCAGAGACTCAATTAGCATGATAGCATCTCAGAGTGATATCATATAAAGTTACTTTCACTATGGGCTGTGGCATAAAAAATGTTAAGATACACTGTGCTTGCCTACCAGACTGTGGATTAACTTCTGTAATTCCAGTGAATGGCAAATAGTAGATTATCAATAAATATTTGTTGCATGAATAAAAGAAAGAGTAATTGATTAGTGCGTTGAATCTCTGCTAAGCTGAGTATAAGAGACCATGAATCTTTCCTGAGCCGCTGAGCATCTGTGCTTCAAAATTCTCTAACTCTATTGTCAAGACAGAGAACAGTACAATCCTAAGGTTAGCAAGGTGAACTGAGTGCTGCTCTGGAGACATAAAATGCGACTCCTGGCTTGTGAACACATAATCCCTTTCCCCCATCCCTACCCAGACTATTATCCCAACAGAGTTTGAAATTTTGACATTGGCCTCAAGCAACTGCCCACATACTAACCCATCTGATCACCTCTAAACCATTCACTCTCTCTTCCCTTTGCTTTTCCCCACACTGAAAATTTCTGTTACGCCATGGAGAATAGGCTCTCCTACTCCAGGATCTCCAGCCCTCCTGGGAGCTTGCATCCCAAGAGCCAGCAGGTCCTTTGGGAGGAGCCAAGATGGTGGTCAGCTTTCCACTGTCCTGTTGAAAGTTTTTTTATGCTCACCTTGGTTGCTTTTCTCTTCATTTGTTAGGATGTTTACTGTCACATCTGTCTACCCACAGATCTTTGCCCACAAGGACTCCACCCTGGAAAGAAGAGTCTAACCTGGTCTCCCACTAAACCACCATCATAGACTATGCACAAAGAACAGCCCTTTCACCTGGAATCCCCAGGGGCTGATGAGGAAGGACAAGATTTATGTCACATGAAGGCTCATTCCCAGCAGCCTAGCTCCTCTCTGTTACCTAAAAGGCGGCTTTTGAGCTTCCCATCAATCATCCATATATCTTCACTACATCACCTTGTAGGACAACTATATAGAAGTAGTAGGCATGCAACAGACCAACCTAAGCATATCAGTAGATGGTAGAAGGACTTCCTATATAACATTTTGATGGCCTCCTGCATCTGGAAATGCTAGAGGTCAAGTCCAACTGCTCAAACACACTTAAGGTCTCTACTTAAGTACTGGTTGCTCATATTCCATTGACTAAAGCAAGTTACAAGGCCAGGTCTCAAGTCAATACGAAGTATCCTCGTACCTAACGGGGCAGAGAGCTGCTGAGCAAATATTTGTTCAACCGTAACACAATCTAGCACACTACCCCTCCAGCCTCATCTTGAGCTCTCTACCCCTGATTTCCTTCAGTCAGCATGTATCATGATATCTCCAACTTCAGGGCCTTTTCACATGATGTTCTTCTGCCTGGAAGGCTCTTTTTCCTTCCCAATCCTCTATTACTCCTTATGATTCTCCAGATTTAGGTTTCCTTCTTACTTTCTCAGAGAAACCTGCACTAATCCCCAGGCCAGGTTGATATCCCTGGTCAAGTCTGCCTTCTGTATCCGGCACCACCCTTAGTCACTGTCCTGCTCAAAACCACTTCATTACTAACACTCTGACATAGTTCCCCATCCCCATGCTTTTGGTCTTACTTTCTCCCCTCTGTCTGTGATCTCCCCCTGCCTTATCTTTATTCATTTGCCTTGTCTTGCTCAGCCTAAACCTCACTGAGCACCAATTTAAAGTAGCTCATTACATGCAGCAGAACACTTACAATTTTTTTAGTCATTCCATTGTTACATTCACATGTATGCTCCAGGGCACATGGTGGACAACACACTTTAGGGTTACCCCAGCAGTTGGGCAAGGGAGCTAGGGGCATTCGTCCACCACCTTCCACCAGGCATTGGCTCTTGGGGACTTGGGGAGGGGAGTGGTGGTGATATCCTGGAACTTCTGGAATGTCCTATCCCAGGGGCCTGAGCAGCCAGAGAAAGCCCTCAGGTGATGATGGCTGAAGGAAACCACTTGGTCACCTGAGGCAGATGTAACCAGGCCACCATCAAGGTCTGTGACAGACTTACTGAATGAATGAACTGAAATCCAGGGAGGGGTGCTGACAGAAGCCAAGAGAGGGATCGTGAGGGGAAGGGGGAAAAGATAGAAGAAATGCCGATATGTGCTCTCATGGCCAAGTCTGAAGCAGCTTGCAAGTCTTGGGAAGGAAGGTCCTTCCTAATATCCATCACTTAGCCAGAGGTCTGTCTAGAGTACACATTCAAGACGACTAGTAGTTGTTTGGCAATGTGCTACTCGTTTCTCAAAGGTAATAGCCAAAGCAGACACAGAGCATTGTTGCCTTTAAAAAGGCTTAGAGCATTCTGGAAAGAGATCCACATTTAACAGTGGGAGAACAGGAGAAGAGGAAGTGGTTGTAAAGTCTGGAGGGGAGCCAGGAATCCTGCATCCTTTTTCCCAAGCCCTTGAAGATGTGCAGACATGTCTGGACTAGTCCCTTCTGCCCCAGGTAGCCCCCTGTTGAATTCCAGGTTGAGGATAATCCAGACCTTTTATTCATCCTAAAGTGTTGTTTGGGGCTGTTCTACCACCTCTTAACACCTACGACCAAGAAAGAAAAGAAACAAAGAAAACTCAAAGCAGCCAGCCTCTCTGACTCATGAGCAGCTCAGACGAAGGCTGGTGACTGAACTGATTTATCAGTAAGTGATCTGCTCTGGTCCTGCCCTAGGGGACCAGTGATGATTGGAACCTGGGTTGGGGCCTCCCACCTCCCATCACCTCTATTTCTATGGTCCTCTCCACTGCGTTCCATCTTCCTGCTGTCTTCAACCAGTGATTAGGCTAAATCCAGACTGACACTCCTAACACTACTTTACCCCAGGCACTGTCTTCTCAGTTGAGGATGCTGGAGGCCCTCTTCCCTGTGGAACCATGTAGCAATGTAGTTAAGGACCCAGGCTCCAGGTCCAGATGGCCCGGAGTCAGATCTTGCCTATGCCATCGGATGGGTACCCCACAGCCAGTCCCAGTTCCCCTGCACTCCCCTCAGTGAGCCTCTCCCTGTACTGAGGTGGACCTGATGTTTACCTCCTTCATCCCGGTCTTGGTGAGGACATAGAAAGCTGTCCCATTCATGGAGACAAAGCTGTCCTCTCCATTGAGGTCCCTTCCCAAAGAATTTCCTAAGACAATTTTGACTATTAGCAATTTTTCTTTTAGGCACAACTTTAGAACCCTCCCCTCTATGTATCAAATCAATTTGATCAGGAGCACCTGCTTAGAATTCCTGGGGGAGTGGGTGGAGCTAACAAAATACCTGTCTTTAAGCTCCACCCACATGAAGCCCCAACTTTGCTTCTCCCAAAAACCTTATGGGGTAAGCTATATGAATGAATCCTTTTCACAACAGATAAAACTGAGGCTCAGGTTAAAAGGCAAGACCAAGAAGATGTATTTAAATAGTAACAGAGCTTCTCCTCAATCCTGCAGCCTGTACCCTTGTTACAGACTCACCCTGTGGATTCCAGCTAAAAATACAGTGAGTGCACTGCATGGCAGCCCAACTCCAACTTGGGGGTCCTTTGGGGAGGATGATTTTTGTCTCCCCTCTGATTGAGCACAAGAGAGAGCTCCCTAAGCAGTTCTGACAAATCTGCCCTTCAAAGCCAGCCTCTCTCACTACAAGATATTCAGATTTCAGAAACTATGCCCATTTCCATCTGTTTCTCAATTCTTCTGCATTTTGTTTGCAGGGGAACCTTGCTCAAACCTTTTATGCATTCATTTGATGGAAATTTACCGAGCATCTTCTATGTGCCAGGTGCTGGAACTAAGCACTATGAATAAGACAAAGGCTCTGCCTTTATGAAGTTTCTATTAAAAAATCAAAGAGAGTCCAAGTCAGGGGGGCAATAAGTGCTAGTAAATAACATTAGGCAGGGTAAGAAGGATGGAGTGTGTGAGGGTGGAGAGGTGTCAGTTACTTAATTCTAAAAGAGAAAGAATTCATACAAAACGTAACATTGATACCAGTATCACACTTAAAACATTTAACAAGAATTTCTTAATTCTCTAACAGTATACCAGTTTTCATATCCCTCCACTGTTTTACATATTTTGTTTGCTTGTATGATAGAAACCTAATTTAGAGTCTGATTCAAACAAATCTTCTAGTCTATAGACTCACCATCCGTTTCCTGTCTTTGTTTTTGTTTCTTGCAGATTTTTGTTAAAATGAGCAGGTCATTTGTCCTATGGAATTTCACAAGGTCTGGATTTTGCTGATTGTATCCCTGTGTTAGCCTTTAACCTGTTGGGAGGTGCCTTTTTCAGTGCGTTGTGGATGTGACAATTGACCAGAGACCTGAGTGAAGAAAGCCAGCAAGTGATTTCTGCAGAAAACTAAGGGTATAAGGGTCTATGTCAGCTTCCATTTTTCCTTAGCTTAACTTCTCTGAGTCTCAGTTTCTGAAAGTCCATTCTTTTTTCATGTAAGTGCCCTTCCTGCTATGACAAGTAACCCAGCTGCCTTCATCAATTCTGCAGTGAAATATTTGTGGTTAAAGAGCTTAGCCTTTAAACCAGGAAACAACCCAAATATCTCTCAACAGAATGAAATGAAACAGAGCAGCATATTCATACAATGGAATATGACTCAGTGATGAAAAATGAAGGGACTCCTAATTCAAGCAGGATACACGTGGGTCAGTCTCAGAAACTTCATGTTGAGTGAATGCAGCCAGGCACAAAACAGTACATGTAAAACAATGCCATTTATGAAGTTCAAGAATAGGTATAACTAATCTATGGCAATAGACATCAGAACAGTACTTTCTTTGGGGGTGATGACTAAAAAGAGGCATTAGAGAACTTTCTGGAATGATGGAGATGTTCCCTATCTTGACCTGGGTGGTGGTTGCATAGATGTACAGGGACATAACTCATCATGCTCAGTTAAAATGTATGTAACTTCTTGTATGTAAATCATACTTAGAAAAATTAAAAATGAAAAAGCAGGTGAACTATGGATTCTGGTAGACACAGGCCCTAGTTAATTGTTTATTAACCTTTATCAATTCTCCTAACTTCTTAAGACCTTAGTTTCTTCAGCTTAAAATGGGACTCATACAATCCACTCATACAATTCTTTCGTATTGCTGCCAAGCAGTTAGCACAGAGTCTGACATAGAGGAAGACCTGAAAAAATAAGCTGTGTCATTCTAGTATCCCTCCCTCAATCCTTGGGAAACTCAGGATGACCCCACAAACCAGCAGACTCCAGTGCATCTCAGTTCTATGCCACCTCTATTAGGCTCACTGAAAGACTGAGATTTGGAACATGTTCTCTAACGCTATGGGCATGACTTCCCAGTGCTATGCATTTAACATGTTGCTTTTATTTGATCTAATTGCAGCCACACTGTGGTTCATCACAAAATTTTATGGCAAGCTTGAAGAAGTCATTGGGTCCCTCCTATGTGTTGGGCAGCATGGCTGCCAGTACCTATCAGGCCTCCCAGAGCTGGAGTTTGCTGAAAAAAAATCCTTTTAATCTGCAATTTTTTCTCTTGAGAACAGTCTTGGAAATGTTGTTGCCAAACACTTGCAATCGTTCATTAATTCATCAAAAAAATCACAGCGTTTTGGGAAGTGTCATTGCAAAACAGACTTCTTTCTATCCATCTCCTTTCTTTGCTTTTGATCCCTGAAGTTTTTGTTGAAGCAAAAGATTATTTGTCATGCCTGGATCCACAGTATGGAGGTTACTGCCCCCATCTCTGCTCGGCTGAGTTCCCATTTTCCTTTAGGTTTATAGCTCCCTTGATGACATCATGGTCCAATTCCGGAACTTTTCAGTTACGTCTGGTTACCAGAACAGTTCATTCCAAGGTATAATACTTAGTATTTTTGTTCAACATTTTAAAAATTGAGTAAGTGTATTGAAGTATAAAAGACATACAGAAAAGTACACAGATCACAGATGTACAGCTCAATGAATTTGCATAAAATGAACACATCAGTGTTAACTCTATTCAGACCAAGAAACGAAACAAGACCAAAATCTTAGAAACCTTTTTGTGCCCCTTTGCTATAATTCACTACTCTACACCCGATAGCCACTATCTTAACTTCCAGAACCATTGCTTGATTTTGCTGCTTTTGGAATTTCACGTGAATGGAATCCAATGGTGTGTATATATTCATGCATCTGGCTTTACCCACTCAACATTTTGTTTATATTGCTGTGTGTTGTTATAGTTTGTTCACTCTCATTCCACTAAAGGTTCTACTACACTTAAATTTTCTACTCTTCTCATTCTTCATTTAAAAAATTTACCCTGAAGCACAATTCAAAGATTAAAGGCAGGCCAGTACTGTGGCCCCCAGCTGCTTAAAGTTGGGAATGCATGGGGTCTTCTTTTAAGACCATCTCAATCCCACTTACAATAGCATTAAAAGATACTCAGGAATAAATTTCACCAAGGAGGTGAAAGATCTCTACACTACAAGTTATAAAAAACTTAAGAAAGCAATTGAAAGTGACTCAAATAAATGGAATGATATCTCTGTTCAAGAACTGGAAGAATTAGTATTTCTAAAATGTCCATACTACCCCAAGCCATCTGTAGATTTAATACAATCCTTATGAGAGTCCAATGATTTTTTTTTTTTTTTTTTACAAAATTGAAAAAAACAATCCTGAAGTTTGTATGGAACCACAACAGACTAGGAATAGCCAAAGAAATCCTAAGAAGAACAAAGCTAGAGCCATTACATGTCCTGGTTTTTAACTATATTACAAAGCTACTATAATCAAAAGAGTATGGTACTGGCATAAAAACAGACATATAGTTCAATAGAACAGAATCAAGAGCCCAAACATAATCTCGTATATTTATGGACAATTAATATTTGACAAGGAAACTAAGAAAAAACAATGGAGAAAAAACAGTCTTCATTCCCAGCATAAATTCGGGGAAAATCAAATATTCACATGCAAAAGAGTGACACTAAATCCCTTTAAAGCACTCACAAAAATTATCTTAAAACGAATTAAAGATTTAAAAGTAAAACCCAAAACTGTAAAACTCCTAAAATAAAGCATAGGAAAAAAAAGCTTCCTGACACGGGTCTTGTCAATGATTTTTTTGGATATGACACCTAAAGCATAAGCAACAAAAAATAAACAAGTGAGGGGCTTCCCTGGTGGCTGAGTGGTAAAGAATCCTTCTGCTAATGCAAGAGACATGGGTGGGATCCCTGATGTGGGAGGATCCCACATGCCATGGAGCAACTAAACCCAGGTGCCACAACTACCGAATCTGTGCTCTAGGGCCTGGGAGCAGCAACTACTGAAGCCCAAGCACCCTAGAGCGTGCACTCTGCAACAAGAGAAGCCACAATGAGAACCCTGCGCACCACAGCTAGAGAGTAGCCCCCACCTGCAACAGCTAGAGAAAAGCCCACGTGCAGCAATGAAGACTCCGAACAGCAAAAATAAATAAAATTAATTACATAAATAAATAAACGCGGAGGGGGCACATCTAACTGAAACACTGCCGCACAGCCAAAGAAACCACCGACAAAATGAAATGGCAGTCTATACAATGGGAGAAACTACTTGCTAGTCACAGACCTAACAAATGGTTATTACACAAGATATATAAAGAACTCTAACAACTCAACCGCAAAAATATAAGTAATCCAATTTAAGAATGGAAATATAGATGGACCTTGAGGGCATTGAGAAATAAGTCAAACAGAGAGACAAATACAGTGTGATCTCATTTACATGTGAAATCTAAATATATATAATTGAATCACTTTACTTACTGTACTGACACTAACACAATACTGTAAAAAACAAAAACACACATGAGAACAAAAACAAAAACTTCAATATAAAAAATACTTATAAGGTGCTCGCTTCGGCAGCACATATACTAAAATTGGAACGATACAGAGAAGATTAGCATGGCCCCTGCGCAAGGATGACACGCAAATTCGTGAAGCGTTCCATATTTTTTAAAAAGAAAAAAAAAAAATACTTATAAGACACAGAGATCAAATTTATGGTTTCTAGCATCACGAGGTGGGGAATAGGGCTGGAAGAACTGAGTGAAAAGTGGTCAAACTTGCAGTTATAAGATAAATAAGTCCTGGGGATATAATATATATCGTGTCTATAGCTAACAGTACTATAGCTAAAATATACAAAATTTTATATATTTGAAAATTGCTAAAAGAGTCCATCGTAAAAGTTCCCAACACAAGCCAAAAAAAATGTAATGATGTGAAAGGATGGATGTTAACAGCTTATTGTGCTGACCATTTTCACAGTACAAGCATGAAAAATCCTTATGTTGTATATTTGACTTATGTTTTATGTCAACTGTATCTCAATAAAACTGCAAAGAATAGCAAGAGACGACCTCATCCCCACCCTTTTAGGTGTGGGCTTCTTCAGGGTTGAAGCCTGAGAGAGGGAGGGAGGAGGCAGTGGTCTCCTTATCTGCATGTCTACATGTTATTGCTGGCAGGGCATCCCTGGCATTGCTGGTTCCCGGTGGCGCCATGT
The DNA here is from genome assembly GCF_033118175.1 of Dama dama. NCBI lineage: Eukaryota > Metazoa > Chordata > Mammalia > Artiodactyla > Cervidae > Dama > Dama dama. The sequence continues at coordinate 34,355,369 of NC_083704.1, read as the reverse complement.
GACGCTGGTCATCTCTGCTGTCACAGTGATCACCACAAAGGTGACTGTGTTGAGCTTTCCCCCGTCCCTCTCCAATGAGAATAATTTCTCCCAGAGGGGTAGCTATGTCTCTTTCTGGCACCAATGCAAGGTGACCATGACTTTTCCATGTTGGACATCCTGTTGTGGGAGCCACTGGCCTCCCGGACAAGTCCTACAGCTCCTTCTCAGACTCTGACCTCCATGCTTTTCCATGCAGAGCTGCAAGAAGAGGTGCTGTCCTCACCTTCCAACTGCAGTGAAGAACAGAGCTTGTCCTGGAATTGCCCCATCTTTGTCCAACCACTGTACATCATGGCCCCTTCAAGCTCTGCTGTCATGGGCAATCTCTAGACTAGAAGCAGGCACAAGGCTCCTCGCTCAAGTTCACCCCAAAACTTCTCAGCACTCTTCTGTCTAGTGGCTCCATTAGGGGTGCCTATTAGCTTTGGCAGTTTGGCAAACAAGCTCTGCTCCTTGGAGGCTTTGCTAATGATCACAAATGGGAGAAGAGGAGAAGCCTTCACTGTTACTATTTTAGTACACACAATTGCCAATTGCTGGCACCTGAATCCCCTTGCCTGCAGGTTTTCTGTGACTACTGGAGCCCACTTGCCCAAGCCTGCAGCAGGCTGAAATTGACAAGGAATTAACACTCCAGGATCAGCTCCTTAATCAATGGCTATCCAGAGCTGGGGAGTAAATACCCCAGCCTCTTATCTGGAATCTCTGAGGGCATGTTTTCCACTGATATTTCACTATAAAGACACCCTTTAAGGGGCTGCCTTCCCTCACCCCCCTCCCTATCCCACCCCCCATCCAGGGTTTCCTAGAGTTCCCTACAAATAAACTACTTGCAATAACAGTCTTGTTTTCAGGGCAGAGGGTGCAGGGGGGGAAGGTGAGGGCAGGGGGGCTGTTTCAAGGCAAACTCAAGCTAAGACAACCCAGAATTCTCTTGCAATCCCCCTTGCTTGGCTTCAGAAAGGGGAAAAGAAAGGTCCGGAAGTCTTCTAGTGAGGATAGAATAGCTTTTAAAGAAGGAGAAGGAGGAAAAGGAAAAAAAAAAAAGAGTTTCCCCCACTTACAGTCTTTTGTTACTTCTTTCCTAGGCTGGTCCTAATGTCCAGTCTTTTAGGCTTCTCTAAGCCACCAAGGATTCACATTCTCATTTTTCTTCATCTTCCACCAGGGACCACTCAGTGGAGCTTAGAATATTCTTGCTTCCCCTTCCCAGTCCTGGATGGCTGCCTCCTAAAAACAGAACAGTTCTTGGCACCCCTAGCAAAGCAAGGGTCTACAAATCGCTCCACTAATGGTCTCCACTGGGATTTCAGAGACAGACTTCCATTGTAAGATTTCTGGGTCAGAAAATTCTGCCAAACTCCCAAATATCCCTCCTGTTGTAAAGCAGGAGAGACCACAATTCTAAATACTCAGGTTTCAAGTTCATATCTGACTCTACCAGGTCCTCTTGGAAACAGTGAGGTTCACTGATTTGGCACAATTTCAACATGATTTGATTTGCAGGTGGCTGGGGCTACAGCAGGGTCCCCAACCTCCGGGCCATGGACCGGTACCTCCTGTCAAATCAACAGCATTAGGTTAGAAATAAAGTGCACAGTAAATGTAATGCACTTGAGTCATCCCCAAACCATCCCCCCTCCCTCCCCAGTCCATGGAAAGAGTGTCTTTCATGAAAATGGCCCCTGGTGCCAAAAAGGTTGTGGTTCACTGGGGGTACAGCATTAGGCAGAACCCTCCTCTGCATTCTTGATAGAGGGTTGGGCATCTGGAGTTCAAGGATCCCTGAATACTGCTGGCAAAACTGCCTATGTATTTGTTCACCTGCATTCTCAGTAGGTTCATAGCTTCCCAAAACTTCTCAAAGTGGCCTAGGACCCTGTATGTTCATTACTCCCTGTTGGAAGGACAGTTGATTAGGCAAAAAATTAGTATTTTTTTCTGGCTTCCAGTGTTTCTAGACCAGTTTTACCAAGTAGATACCTCTAACCCAATTACGTCCAATTGACCTTGTGGCTGGGTTCTACACTATCAGTTCAGTTCAGTTCAGTCACTCAGTCATGTCCGACTCTTTGCAACCCCATGGACCACAGCATGCCAGGCCTCCCTGTCCATCACCAACTCCTGGAGTTTACCCAAACTCATGTCCATTGAGTTGGTGGTGCCATCCAATCATCTCATCCTCTGTCATCCCCTTCTCCTCCTGCCTTCAGCATTAGGGTCTGCCTTTCCCAGCATCAGGGTCTTTTCAAATGAGTCAGCTCTTTGCATCAGGTGGCCAAAGTATTGGAGTTTCAGCTTCAACATCAGTCCTTCCAATGAATACCCAGGACTGATCTCATTTAGGATGGACTGGTTGGATCTCCTTGCAGTCCAAGGGACTCTCAAGAGTCTTCTCCAACACCACAGTTCAAAAGCATCAATTCTTCAGTGCTTAGCTTTCTTTCTAGTCCAACTCTCACATCCATACATGACTACTGGAAAAACCATAGCACTGACTGGACAGACCTTTGTTGGCAAAGTAACGTCTCTGCTTTTTAATATGCTGTCTAGGTTGGTCACAACTTTCCTTCCAAGGAGTAAGTATCTTTTAATTTCATGACTGCAATCACCATCTGCAGTGATTTGGGAGCCCAGAAAAATAAAGTCAGCCACTGTTTCCCCATCTATTTGCCATGAAGTGATGGGACCGGATGCCATGATCTTACTTTCCTGAATGTTGAGCTTTAAGCCAACTTCTTCACTTTCCTCTTTCACTTTCATCAAGAGGCTCTGTAGTTCTTCTTCACTTTCTGCCATAAAGGTGGTGTTATCTGCATATCTGAGGTTATTGATGTTTCTCCTGGCAATCTTGATTCCAGCTTGTGCTTCCTCCAGCCCAGCTGGAGTACATTCATGATGTACTCTGCATATAAGTTAAATAAAGCAGGGTGACAATATACAGCCTTGACATGCACATTAAATATATACAAATATCTTGTTGGGATCTAGACTGGTTGTGACAAAACAGTCATTAGGTTAGTTCCCAGGAATGGGATTAGAGGGAGGTAAGAAGACCTTCCCTCCTAACTTAACCCATTTCTGCAGTTTGAAGTTTCAAAATAGCAGTGTTTTAGGGCTTTAGTAATTTTAGACAAACCAGGAAAATAAATAGAATAATAAACCATATTACGTGTCAAAAGGCCTGCAAAAAAAATATTAAAAGAAAACAGATTGTCACGGATTTCTTCTTGTGGTCAGATGCAAATAGTGAAAATTGAGACGTGTGGAGGATTCTTTGCCCCTGATTTCAAAGCACCCTCACTCAGGCTGTTTCTCTCTGAGAATGAACACAGCATGGCCACCCACCTCTGATTCATCCAGTGTAAGGTTTGCTTTTCCAGCACATTTAAGTCAGCCTTCCCCTGGGACATAGAGCAAGGGGCTGGATGCTGATTTTCCCCTTCTCTCCCCTAAAACAGGGTTGGATAAAGATGACACTCAGTCCTGCTCTGCATGGAAGGTCAGGGAGAGGACAGGCAGAATGGGCCAAAATCAGCAAACTTCCAACGTCTGGCCAGTTGGTACACCTGGCCAGGCTTTTAGCTGTTAGTGAAGAAGTCCACCAATTAGACTCCTTTTTTTCCAGACTCTAAACTTTCTCATTAGTAAAATATATCCACCCATCTTATCCAGCTTTTTCAGAGAAACATTTTTTAAAATCCAAGCAGAACAGAAGATAATTCCAAGCCGAGCAGAAAAGCATAACTTCACTCTCTTCCTGCCTGGCATCCTCTGCATTTCCCTAGTACCTGACATAACCTGCCCTAGACCAGTCCTCCATCTTCTGTACCATTTCCATCATTCTTGGGTCCAGACGGCAGGAGACAGACCAACCCTACTGCCCAAGATCTGGTTACCAAGACCTCAGAGAACTTTGAGCCTGCTGGCAACACCCCAGACACCCCAGGACAGAGATTCTCACTTTGGGGTGACTTGTAACCCAGGAGATGTCTGGAGATATTTTCGATGTCACATTGTTAGGGGGGAATATTGGCATCTGCCAAAGCCTTTGACTGTGTGGATCACAATAAACTGTGGAAAATTCTTCAAAAGATGGGAATACCAGACCACCTGACCTGCCTCTTGAGAAACCTATATGCAGGTCAGGAAGCAACAGTTAGAACTAGACATGCAACAACAGACTGGTTCCAAATAGGAAAAGGAGTACATCAAGGCTGTATATTGTCACCCTGCTTATTTAACTTATATGCAGAGTACATCATGAGAAATGCTGGGCTGGAGGAAGCACAAGCTGGAATCAAGATTGCCAGGAGAAATATCAACAACTTCAGATATGCAGATGACACCACCTTTATGGCAGAAAGTGAAGAAGAACTACAGAGCCTCTTGATGAAAGTGAAAGAGGAAAGTGAAGAAGTTGGCTTAAAGCTCAACATTCAGAAAATTAAGATCATGGCATCCGGTCCCATCACTTCATGGCAAATATTTGGGGAAACAGTGGAAACAGTGGCTGACTTTATTTTTCTGGGCTCCCAAATCACTGCAGATGGTGATTGCAGTCATGAAATTAAAAGATACTTACTCCTTGGAAGGAAAGTTATGATCAACCTAGACAGCATATTAAAAAGCAGAAACATTACTTTGCCAACAAAGGTCCATCTAGTCAAGGCTATGGTTTTTCCAGTGGTCATGTATGGATGTGAGAGTTGGATTATAAAGAAAGCTGAGTACCGAAGAATTGATGCTTTTGAATGGTGGTGTTGGAGAAGACTCTTGAGAGTCCCTTGGACTGCAAGGAGATCCAACCAGTCCATCCTAAAGGAAATCAGTCCTGGGTGTTCATTGGAAGGACTGATGCTGAAGCTGAAACTCCAATACTTTGGCCACCTGATGCAAAGAGCTGACTCATTTGAAAAGACCCTGATGCTGGGAAAGATTGAGGGCAGGAGGAGAAGGGGATGACAGAAGATGAGATGGTTGGATGACATCACAGACTCAGTGGACATGGGTTTGGGTGGACTCTGGGAGTTGATGGACAGGGAGGCCTGGCATGCTGCAGTTCATGGGGTCGCAAAGAGTCAGACACGACTGAGCTACTGAACTGAATTGATTGACATCTGGTTAATGTAGGCCAGGGATGATGCTAAACATCCCATAAGGCACAGGACAGTTCCTCCAAAACAAGAATAATCTGGCCACAAATATCTGTAGTGCTGAGGTTGAGAAACCCTGCCCTAGAGTCTTGCTACACAAAGGACTGTCCACGGACCAGCAGCATCGACATCCCTTGGGATGTATCTCTTGTGAGGATAGGCTAGTGTGAGGGTCAGCAAACTTGGTAAAGAGGCAGATAGTAAATATTGCAGGTTTTGAGAGACAGACAATCTCAGCTATAACTATTCAAGTGTAACTACTCAGCTAGGCATTTGTAGCATGGAAGCAGTCCACACCCCACAGAAGTGCCTTCCACTTTGCTCACATTTTATTGGCCAAAACAAGCCACATGCCTATGCATAATTTCAAGCGGGAGGGGATCTGTGCCAAGAAAGACAACAATTCCTAATGACTACCCAGATCCTCCTTCTCGGAAATCCTAGCCCTGTGCCTGTCTATCATTCCATCAGGGATTTAAATAGACTTTGGCAGAGTTACATCCTAAGTTTGGCTTGGATCATTTAATGATGACCTCATACCCTCCTCACACTTTTCTAAGGAAAATCAGCACAAATATTCATGGACTTGAATGCCTGCTCTGTGCCAGGCACTGAGCACTTAACATATCTCATACCTTTCCACCCTCAAAAGAGTTTCAGGAGGTGGGTGTCACCTGACTTTTCCAGATGGAGAGACAGAGAGAGGATATGGCTTATCCAAGACCAGCTGGTAGCTGATAGGTTTAGGGCTCAAACTCAGGTCTGATTTCAAAGCCCACACATTTTAATATATTCATGACCAGATACTTTTTGAAAACCTACTGGATGCCAGGCATTGTATATACTTTTGTGTTTTTGATCCCCACAATAACCCTATGAAGTATCATTAACCCCATTTTATTGATAAAGAGAAGGCGGGCAGGAAGTTATATAATAAGTCCAAGGTCACATATTCACTAATGGAACCAAAATTCTAAACCAGATCAATTGACTTCTAATAATTTATATTACTAGGACATCAGTTCTGTAACTGAGGTCCTAGGGCCCTGCTCGTATTTCCTTAGACTTTATCATGTTATGGTCATCAGCTAACTTCAAGCTATTAGGACCTGCATCTCTTTGCCTAACGCTTTTCTCAGAAGCCACACAAGGGAGGCTGCTCTGTCTGTGCTCATAGAAGCTCACCAAAGCCAGGAAATAACCACCACAGGACCAGCTTCCCTCCCTACCCAGCTGTCAACCAAACACTACTGCAGTGAGTGTACCCCAGCTCCTTTGCCTCCTAGGTGCAGTAACTCTGGGGCTCCAGTTACCAGAGCCCCCAGGGGCTACAGCTCCAGTCAGCCCAGTAGCAGCTGACTTGATCATGCAGCTTTTAATGGCTGCCACCTCAGGGGGTCAGATTCAATAAAAATTATAGGACCCCCAGTTAAATTTGAACTTCAGATAAAACTGATTTTTTTAGTATCAGTATGCCACAGGTAATATTTGAGACATACCCTAAAAAAAAAAAAATTCTTATCTAAAAAATATTGTATACATGCTTATACTTTAAAAATTACTTATCTGAAGTTCCCATTTAACTAGGATCCTGCGCTTTATCCAACAATCCTCCTGTCACCCTTTCCAGTGTCTTAGGGCCCCTTCCCCATTTGCGTTGCCACACACATGCATTTGGACCAATTGCACTTGCATTTGGTCTCAGAGTCTGTGCTGGGGGACCTCAAACTGAGATGGAGGCTGCCATAATGAGAAAGAAAATACATCAGTCCACAGCAGAGGTTTCACTAGTGTTTTAAGGTCCTTCTGGATTCCTTGGGAGCCAGGACAATGGGGCCTTCGGCCATCCTCTACAAGAACCATTTGAATATAGCTTATACAGTTGACCCTTGAACAACACAGGTTTGAACTGCATGGGTCTACCTATATGCAGATTCTTTTCAACTACAAATACTACAGCACTGCCAGACCCAAGACTGGTTGAATTCTAAGACACAGAACCACAGATAGAGAGAAACCACCCATAGGGAGGGCTCACGATAAACTATAGGTAGATTTTCCACTTTGCAGAGGATTGGCAACCCTCACCACCATGTTGCTCAAGGTCCCTGCATAGAGGAGAGAAACCTTTCCTTCTACATCACCAATGCAACCACAACTTGATGCTTCCCATGGGAAGTAGCCCTTTATCCCATCTTTGTATGCTCTGCCCATAGCACTGAGAGATGCAGAAATTTCTAAACACCTTGTTATCTGGAATTCCCTCCATTGCATTCAGCATCGATCAGACAGAGAAATATTCAGGATTACGTGGACCAGATTCTGTTGTCACTGAACGGCCATTCCACCCTTCCTTGCTAACATACCTTCAAAGCAGTCAAATCCTTCGGAAGAAACCCAAGCCATCCCCAGTGTGTGGCTCATTTTCAGTTGAAGGCAACCATGGCATCTCCATTATCATTACCAATAAATGGTTTAGAATGGATATGAGTTGAGTTGCAGCATCATCCAGGGGAACAGGAAAGGGCATGTGGGAAACACATCTTTGCTTAGGAAATGAGACATGTGTAGTACATGCTGGCTGTGCCACCAGGCCCCGCTTCAGGACAGAAGCCTCACTCCTGCACCTTCCAAGAGGTCTAGGGCCAAGGTTCAGCAACCTTAACCTCCAGCGACAAGTCCACATAGAGGTGCAGCGTCTTGCCTCAACTTGGGAAACTCTGAGGATCCAACCACCACCAGGGTGCCCTGTGGGGTCAGCTTAGGCCTCTGCTGCTCAATTTCTCAGCTGTGCAGTCCTGCCCATCACTCCTGCCTATCAGGGCCTGTTCCTGAGAGCAATCACTCATAAGCCCATGTATGCAAATTTCCATCTCAGGAACTGCTGTAAGACAACGTAGTAGAAGCAAGTTCCATTTTCACTAGAAGATGTTGCTTTCTGCACATAGAACTACAGAGCCCCGAGATGACCCAAAAAAGAACGTATGTAAGAAGACAAATCAACAATCTGAGGATGAGGGAGCAAAAAGATGGTAAGAACCTGCATCTTTAATAATGTCTTAGAGCCACTATATTAAGCAACTCTACAACTGCCCTACATCTTGGCTTCTGAATATGCCAGCTAGTAAATATTCCTTGTCAATCCAGTTAACAATACTGTACTGTATATTTGAAAGATGCTAAGAAAGTAGATCTTAAACATTTTTATCATGAGAAAAAACATAACTATGTGTAGTGATGGATGGTAACTGAACTTACTCTGGCAATCATTTCACAATATACACAAATAGCAAATCATTATGTTACACACCTAAAATTAACACAATGTTATATGCCAATTATGTTTCAATTTAAAACAATTTTAATAGAATATTCCTTGTTGATAAAGCCTCTTATAGTTGGGTCTTGTAACTCACAGCCAAAATCATCTGAAATCATATACAGCCTGGGAGTAATATGCAAAGGGAAGCACTCCAAAACAAAGAAGAAATGGTGCTGAGAAACAGTGTGGGTTCCAGAAATCCAACACTTAGGTGACCAGCCAGGACACTCCTCCACTTCAGGTAAAGTCCTCTATCCTAAACCCACTGTGACTTCTTCTCTTCTTTTTGTGCCACTGTTGCCCAGTAAAGTCATAGACTAAGAAGTAGAGGGTGTCTGTACACAATTCCTGTGCATGTTCCCAAGAAAGAAGTTCCAGACAGTCGTTTGACACCTTATAATTCATCTACCAACTATGCCTCAATTTTGCTTTCCTTCTTTTTCTTGTTATTTAGAAAAATGGAGCAGAGAAACATGTCAGGCCAGGAAAGGCTAAATCATCCCAAGTGATGTCTACCTCATAAATACTATGAAATACTATGAGACGCTCAAAAAATATTTATACAGTTTTGCCCCCTTCTGATAAAATAAACTACTCAGCTGCATCCCCAACTGTGAGACATGTTAGTGACTACCTCTAGAAAGTCAGAGGTGCCTTTCGCAAACGAGTTGCTGTCTCTGAGCTAAATATCAGACAACCTGCACATTAAGTAGCTGTCATGAAATATGTGTTTGTGTCACCCCCAGATCCATATGTGAAGCTTAAATTCTCAAGGTGATGGTTTTTGGAGAGTGAGCCTCTGGGAGGTAATCAGATCATGAGGGTGGAGCCCTTGTAATAAGATTGGTGCCCTTACAGGAAAAGACTTGACAGAACTTGCTTTAATCTCTCTCTCTTCTATCTCTATCTCATATTCATATGAGGATGAGCAAGAAGGCAACTGTCTAGGAGCTAGAAAGTGGGGCCTTACTAGACATCAGAACTGCTAGCATCTTAATCCTGGACTTTTCAGCCTCTGAAACCATGAGAAGTAAAAGTTTTGTTTGAGCCAGACTGTGTATGATATTTTTGCTGCAACAGCCCAAACTGACAATGACAATAGCCAAACACACAGCTCAAGCCTGTGGTTTCTCCTGTCTGAGTCCATCACCACATATAGTTATGTTTTATCCACTAATTATATAGATTTTCTGTTTTATCTTTGTGGCCCCATGGACTGCAGCACACCAGGTTTCCTTGTCCTTCACTACCTCCCTGAGCTTGCTGAAACTCATGTCCATTGAGTCGATGATGCCATCCAATCATCTCATCCTCTGTCACCCCCTTCTCCTCTTGCCCCCAGTCTTTCCAAGCATCAAAGTCTTTTTCAATGAGTCAGATCTTCACATCTGGACACAACTTAGCAACTAAACAACAACAAATATAGACAATTAAGATCAAGGATCTGGAGCCAAAAACCTTGGGTTAAGTCCTAGACCTGGGTAAGTTATTTAATTCTTGTCAACTTATTTCAACATCTATAAAATGGGAGAATTAATAGCACCAGTCAGCTTAGGCTAAATTATGATGCAGTAACAAACAACTTCCAAATCACACTGGCTTGTAACAATAAGTTTATAGCTTGCTAGACTGACATGTCCATCTTTGGATGGACATGGCTTGGCTTCATAGGATCTTTATTCTGTGATGCAGGCTACAGCCTGCATTTGGGACACTGTCAATCTTGTGGTGGAGGAAAAGAGACCCTGGCAGAACCACATAATGACTGTGAAAGCTTCTGCTTAAAAGTCATGCTGCTGCTGTTGCTGCTGAGTCACTTCATTCGTGTCCGACTCTGTATGACCCCATAGATGGCAGCCCACCAGGCTCCCCCATTGCTGGGATTCTCCAGGCAAGAACACTGGAGTGGGTTGCCATTGCCTTCTCCAGAAGTCATGCTATACAACCGCAAACTTGACACATAGCCAAGACTGAAACAATCTCCCATGGGGAGGAGGGGCCAATGTTTTGAATAATAATACAATCTACTAAACAAACATACACAACTCTTATAGGGATCAAAGGTTGGGGCACATCAAAGTATTTGAAAAGTTAGCTATCATAAATATTAGGGTCGCCATTTTAAGTTCTAAGTTACTTAGGACAAGAAAGTTTTTAAAAGGGGCTCTCCTATTCAGTAATCACTTAGATTAAGCCTTTGGAAGTTCTAACTCTATTTAGAGAGTATGTGGACTATTAGATACAGTGAATATGTGAGCAAGTAAATAAAGTTGATTCAACTGTAAAATGGGAATAGAAGTCATCTCTACCTCGTATGGATGCTAGGAAGATGAAATGAGAAAATCCAGACAGTGGTCCATGAAAGATGACTGCAAATTCTTGGTGAATTTTCCCATTGAAAGTGCAGTCTAATTTCCTTCACCTTCAATCAGCTGATTTTCATTACCCACAGAATATGGAGGAAGTTTCAGGCATTCTGAAGCCAAGTCATGAGAAGCCTTGCAGATTTACCCAGCCCTCTTAGAACACTTGTTCTTGGAGCCCTGAGCTGCCACATAAGGAGGAAAGGTGTCCAGCTGAACCCTGTTTTCCCTGGCCCGAGTGTCAGATATTTGAGTAAAGCCATCTTGAAGCCATGTAGAGCATAAGACCCACCCAGCTAGTTAGTTAGTTCAGTCGCTCAGTCGTGTCCGACTCTTTGCGACCCCATGAACTGCAGCACGCCAGGCCTCCCTGTCCATCACAAACTCCTGGAGTTTACTCAAACTCATGCCCATCGAGTCAGTGATGCCATCCAGCCATCTCATCCTCTGTCGTCCCCTTCTCCTCCTGCCCCCAATCCCTCCCAGCATCAGGGTCTTTTCCAATGAGTCAGCTCTTCGCATCAGGTGGCCAAAGTATTGGAGTTTCAGCTTCAGCATCAGTCCTTCCAATGAACACCCAGGACTGATCTCCTTCAGGATGGACTGGCTGGATCTCCTTGTGGTCCAAGGGACTCTCAAGAGTCTTCTCCAACACCACAGTTCAAAAGCATCAATTTTTCAGTGCTCAGCTTTCTTCACAGTCCAACTCTCACATCCATACATGACCACTGGAAAAACCATAGCCTTGACCAGACGGACCCAGTTAAGTGCTGCCTAAATTCCTGGCCCACAAAATCATCAGACAATAAAATAGTTGTTTGAGCCAATAAGTATTAGGGTAGTTTGCAATCCAACAATATATAACCAGAACACATGCAAGCCTACAGCACTGTATCTGACTCACACTTGATTCAGAAAATATTCTACTATCATTAGATTGTGGTAAACTCTCAATTCATTTTTCCCACTGAGTTTGGAACCCTGTGACTTAGAACTGAGGAAAGGAGGTAAAGACACATCTTGAGTCAAATGTTTCATAAGGCGTTTCCTCGACTTCCCCTAAATGTAAAGAAAAGAGGAGGAATATCCCTAAGGTCCATAAAGGGAGTTTTAAATATGTAAGACTCCTAACCTGAGGAATATCAGAAATCTTATGACTTCCCTTAGGTATGCTTATGTCTAAACCTTTGAAGGAAGTAAAAATTCAACATTTTTAATTCTCGTAAAACTTCAGGTAAAATTGCCACATGGACATGATAACCTGTGTTGACCTGGTGGGAACACATGCCCTTTGGCAACCACCATGAACCTTCAGGAGACTGTGTACATCATTTGGAGAAATACCACTGTAGAGTGTAGAGTTGGAAAATTGCCCTATTCAAGAATAACTAAGCAGATAATGCCTGGGTTGGCACCATTCCTCTTACTGTCAATCTGTTCTCTTAATGTGAGGAACTGGCCATCTGAGATGGAGGTTGAGACAACAATGCCATGAGTTCACCAAATTCTACCACCTATTCACTTGGGAATTAAAGCTAGAGTATATTTTCCAGTGTCTCCTGCAGAGATGTTGTAGGAAAGGGGGCCCCCTCCAGTGCCCCAAGAGTGGGCTCTTTTCTAACACTCAGAAAAGCATTGTCCAAGGAGACACATGCTGACAAAGCAAGAGACTTTATCAGAAAACAGCACCCGGGTGAAGAGCAGCAGAGTAAGGGAACTCAGGAGAACTGCTCCGCCACATGGCTCGAGCTCTCGGGTTTTACAGTGATGGGATTAGTTTCCAGGTTGTCTTTGGCCAATCATTCTGACTCTAAGTCCTTCCTGGTGATGCATGCATTGCTCAGCCAAGATGGATGCCATTGAGAAGGATTCTGGGAGGTGGTCGGAAATGTGGTATCTCCTTTTGACCTTTCCCAAACTCTTTCAGTTGGTGGTGGCTTATTTGTTTTGAGTTCCTTACCAGGACCTCCTGTCATAAAACAACCCATGCAAATGGTTACTATGGCACCTGGCCAGGGTGGGCAGTTTCAATCAGTGTGCTTCCCCTAACAGAGAGATGGGACCATGTGACAGATCTGGTCCATAGAATATAGACAACAGTGATGGACATCCCTTCCCAGCCCGGGCCCTGGTAGATTTCCTATGTGACCTTTCATGCTTTTCTCCCCCAGACATTAAGGGGAGAACTCTGAGACCCTAAGGGATGAAAAACCCAAGGATGGAGGGAGCCTGGATCCCTGAATGAATGAGTGGAACAGATGATCGCTTCTTAGCTCCACCAGTATTGGTCTATGACCTGGGAGAGAGATAAGTCTTTAGTATGTCACACCATGAGGCTAAGGTGTGTTTGTTACAGGAATGTGTTATCTAACACAAAGGTATGGGGTGGAGAGAGTATTGTGCTCTTCTCCTGTCTCCATGAAGAGCAAACTGGAGAGTCAGAGCACCTTTGTCAGAGAATTTACTGACAGAAGTTAAACTGTGTCACAACTCCCAGAAGAAAGGAAAGAGACTCAGAGGACTGGCCCTGCCCTCCCTGGTCTCCTTAGGGTATGAAGCAAGAATCTTCTATTCTCTTTCTCTCTGCAGGGGAACAGCAGGCAGATATCTAACACATCATGTTCTGCTGGCTCCACTGACAAGGAGACGAAATTCTATCACTCAGCTGACAGGAGACCTCACAGGTGACTAATTTAATCCCTGAGGCCTCTTTAGAAGGAGAAACTTCTCCTTTCTCAGCAACTCCTCCCTTTCCTTAGCCTGCTTTCCACGAAGCAAGAGAGTCACTTGCACTCAGATCAGCTCAGCAGGAAGCAGACATTCTTGGAGTGATTCTTCCACAATTTGATAGGCTGAATTGAGTAGCCTATTAGAATTCAAAAATAGTGACTTTGGCATAACACAGCCTTGGGACTACACCCTGGAAATCACTCCATCCTGCACACAGCAGGGTGTTGAGAGGGGCAGGATATACCAAGACCTGGGCAGGACCAAGTGAGATGAAGAGCTTTGATAGAGGAAGAAATTAGCATCTGTTACTGCCTTCTTCACCTTTGGGTACTGGGATGTCCTTGGTCACCATTCCCTGGAGACTGGAATCCCAGAGGTTAATGTAATGGTTGACTTAGAAAACAGAGAGCTCAAATCTAGAGATGACAGAGACCAAGGCTAGACTCTAAGCTTTAGCATGTACTACCAGCTGTGTGGGGGGCTTCCCTGGTAGCTCAGCTGATAAAGAATCTGCCTGCAATGCAGGAGACCCCAGTTTGATTCCTGGGTTGTGAAGATCCACTGGAGAAGGGACAGGCTACTCACACCAGTATTCTTGGGCTTCCCTGTGGCTCAGCTGGTAAAGAATTCACCTGCAATGTGGGAGACCTGGGTTTGATCCCTGGGTTAGGAAGATCCCCTGGAGAAGGGAATGGCTACCCACTCCAGTATTCTGGCCTGAAGAATTCCATGGACTAAACAGTCCATGGGTTGCAAAGAGTTGGACACGGCTGAGTGACTTTCACGTTCACCAGCTGTAAGACTTAGCAATATAACTCAACCTCTCTGAGTCCCTGTTTTTACACCAAGAAAATAGGGACTGATGAAACCTAACTCATAGCGTCCTTAGGAAGGGCAAATGAAACAGTGAGTAAAATGCCTGGCATTTAGTCACCCTTGCTTCTGACCCCTCTTCAATATCTGGGACTGGGACCACACCTTTTGGGATCTTCAAAGTCCCTACTCTCTTTGAATCCTTGGAATTTACCTCACCATCTTACTGCTCCTCACTGGCCACTATATGACATTTGCAGTGGAAAGAAGCTAGGAAAACAAGCTTGAGATTTCAGAGTAAAAGCCACTGCAGACCTGGTAACTAGAGCCACATAGTACCTTAGGGGTTAGCACCCTATTTAATGCTTAATAGAGCCCTTGTATAATACCTAATCCTCAAACCACCCCAATCTCTACACTGCACTATAGCAATAGGAGAAAACCAGAGGCTGGCTAGCAAATCATATATCTTCCTGTCATATCTAAAACACATAGCCAGGATACAAATAGATAGCATGTACCCCCCTACTGTCCAGTCCTCTACCTGTGGCAGATATCACAAATCAACCACAGCACTCTTTCCCACTGATCCAAGACAAGGCATCAGAATCCTTCCCCACAGAGTAATCAGCAGATACCACCAATCAGAAATATCATGCAAGTAGGAACCTATTCATCAAAACCATAAACATTCATCCTCTGGAGTGGCTAAGCCACAAAGGTGAACAGGGAGCCAGAGAGACACAGTGAGGAGGAAACCAAAACTGAGCTGCCAAGTGCTCACAGGAACCCTTGCAAGTGCTAAGAAAATCTGGATGAAACCACGCAATCAGCCACGGAATCCAGGTTCGAATGGCTTGTTCCAAAGCATAGTCTGCACTTTCTCTGTATTACTTTATTGGGCATTGATTTCCCTAGAGTAAGGAGATTTTCTCTAGAGAATGAGCAAAGCATGCAAAGAGGGGGGTCATTTTCACACATTTCCAGGCATTGTTAACCAATCTGCTAACTAAACACAGGTGTCAGCAACACCAGTTAACCAAGGCTCATCTCACCTCCAGATCTGTTAACAAGACAGTGACATATAGCTCAGGGCGCTAAATCTTCCAAGGCAGGAATCCTTGTCTTTGGTGAACGGCCATGAATCAACTAAACAGGATATGCCAGGATGTTTAAGAAGGCCATATATTTATTTACGAGTGAATGACCAGTTCAGTATTTCTGCCAGTTACCTTTATGGTTTTTATGAGATTTGGATAACGCTTATTTATCGCCCATACATTTTTCCATTCACAGTGGAGCTCTGTTGGACATTTAAAGACATTTCTAAATGTTTTCTGTTGGTCTCTCTGGAAAGAATAAAGGAATCTTTTTTCTTTGGATTTCTCCAAGGAACTCATGCAAAGCTAATTTGGATGATAAAATGATATAATTTCAAACATCTTCATGCATGGATTATATTATTTGAACCTTTTCAGAGGACGAAATTAATCGTGTGGTTTGCATCACCAACTTTGTAATTTTCATAACAAGGCTGGTCAGATGAAGAGCCAAAATGTATCTTTTACAATGAAATAGTCTACATCAGGAAAGCATCTTGTGTTTCCATTGTTGGACTGTGCTAATGTTATTGGCGATTCAAGGGTTGAATTTGTTTCCAGTATGGGCAGTAACTACCCAAGATGAAACTCTATCGTTTACTACAATTGTTAACTACAAGAGTAACAGCTTCTGTTTATTGAAAGTTTATTTTGATCAACCTATATGCACAGTGCCTCAAGTTGGGAAGGTAAAAATCAATTATCCCATATCTTCCAAAAGAAGAAATTGAGACTCAACATTGGTAACAAACATCTCCAAAGGTCCCCAGCTGGTACAGAAAATAGCACGACTCACAAACAGATCAGTCCAGTTCCAAGGCTTGTCCCTCTCCAGCTATGCTCTGCTGTCCTTGTGGCCCCTGCCTTCAAGATGCCCTCCTCCCTCAAGTTATTTTATGTGGCCAAATCCATGAAGAAAAAAGAAGCAAACTGACTGCCAAATACCGTGTAGACATAACAAAAAGCTAATTGACTGCAACTCTTATTTTCCAGCCTACTTTGCGGTTTCAGGGGAAGTCATCTCAGCCGTGGAAACGGCGACCCACTGGTTTGAAGGGGCACCAGGGGCTGTGTTGTCCACCTCAGTGGAGCCAGGCAGCAAAGTCTCACCTCCTGCTTAGGTGCTCATGTCCCCTGTGTCCCTCACATCTGGCTCTCTACCAAACACCACTGGGCCAGCATCCCTGACACTACCCCACCATCACAAACCACACCGGCAGCCTCACAACATCTCACTCTATGACACATCAGATGTGTCAGGCAAACAGTACTATTTAATAGAGAATACAGGGCTATATATTAGGTGTGACTGTTCTCATTCTATTTTCCCTATCTCTGGAAGTCATTTTACACACTAGGAAACTGAGGTTTCACTTGAGTCTGTCCAAAGTCACATAAAAAGTAAAGACGGGGACTGGAAGGCAGGCTGCCATCCCATAGCCCAGGCACTTAACCTCTCCTTGTAGAGGCTGAGGACCTTTCTCCAAAGGGGCAAAGTAACATCCTCCCAGAACAAACCTGTAGGTGGTCTCAGAGCTGGGCAAGAACTGGGGCTCTCTCATTCCAGAACTTTCTCCACCATTCTCTCTCCCTATTTGTTCCCATAGCAACTGGACACAGGCTGTGGGCCTGCTACATCAGGAACTATGTCATATGCTAACAGGAAAAAACAACAACAAAGCAAAAACAAATTGAAAGAAGTTGTGGCTCCTGTCCTCAGCAGCCCCAGAGTCAGACTGCCCTGTGTTAGACTCCTGCCTTTGCTACCAACTAGCTTTGCAAATTTGGACAGACCACTTGACTTCTCTGGACCTCAGTTTCTCTATTTGCAGAATGGGATAATGTTAGTGCCCACTTTAGGAGGTTACTATGAGGATTAAAAAGAAAGATGACTAACGCAAGTTTAAATGGGGTAAGGTGTATACAATGGCTGTACATTCTCTGGATTTTTTAAGCTCTTAGAAAATGGTGGAAGCAACTTAATTTTTGCTAGCATATTAAAATATACATATAGTTATACTCCCATGTTGATATTCAAGTACCAATCTAGATTTACAAAAAGGAATTCTAAAGGAGGAGACTGAGGTGTTAAGTGAAATGGTCTGGATGTTCTCATAATTGAAATATGGATTACCTTGATTCTTGAAAGTTGGATACATAAAATTCGGATAATGATTAATAATAATAAACTTGTAACTCACGAATTCCTAGGTACAAGGATCTTGACATGAGGCACTGTAATCCTTACAACCCTATCATTTAATACATATGAAGAAACCGAAGTTCAGAGAGATGAAGTTGTTACTGAAAATGCAAGACCATGTACCTGATGCACAGTGAGGCCAAACAACACCAAAACTTCAGAGTTGGGAACAGAGAATGGTTTACTGAGGGCCGTGCAAGGAGAACTGGGTAGCGTCTGACTCATTGGAAAAGACCCTGATGCTGCGAAAGATTGAAGGCAGGAAAAGAAGGGGATGACAGAGGATGAGAAGGTTGGATGGCATCACCGACTTGATAGATATGAGGTTGAGCAAGCTCTGAGAGTTGGTGGTGGACAGGGAAGCCTGGTGTGCTGCAGTGCATGGGGTCGCAAAGAGTCGGACACGACTGAGCCACTGAACTGAGCTGAAGAGCAAGGAGATGGGTGGCTCCTGCCTTAAAAACCCCAAAAGCTTTCAGCAAAGCCCTCTTCTAGGAAAAGCGCGAGAGGGGCATGGTGAGTTTTTACAAACTTCTTAGTGTGAGAGCCTTTCCTCTTGAGGTCAGTCACGGTCAGGTCACAAATGATCCCGTAAATCTCCACCAGAAAAATGTTACTCTCTGTTCTGACGAGAAAGGGCAAGGCTCTCAAGGCACAGCTTTCACCCTCTGAGCCTCAGGTCCTGGCTGAGAGGACACAAATCTCAGCTGGTCGCTCCCTCAGGGACCGGTCCCCAGGCCCCGCCAACCTGTCATCACCGAGGGAGCCAGGTGCCCAACCCACCTGGCCCTCAGGCTCCCCAGGGTATTCAGGCTGCCCAAACTGCAGGGGCAGCACCCACAGACCACGTCCCAGACAGGTTGCTGCCATCAGGTTGCAGAGGCAGGGATGGGGGAGAAGTTTGCAGAGGCCTCAAGGCCTGGAACCAGCCAGTAGGTGGACTTGGCGAGGGCTCTGGAAGCCCTGCAGGGCACAACCCTGAACCTGTTCCCTGGGCCGCCCAGCTCACCCACTGGTCCAAGGCCAGATAAGCCAGAGAGCCAGGGAGAAGGCCAGGATCCATCTCTTACCTTCGTTTCCTCAGGACAATAACTCCACTGACCGTTGATAGACAGGCTCACTAACGGTCGCTGTTTGACAGTTACTCACTTGGGGGAGGGGCCCACTGCAGCACCGACCAATGGCTGAGCGGGACCTCTAACGGCCGTTCATTGGCAGTTACTCTCTTGGGGATGAGCCCACTGCAGGTGCCGACCAATGACTGAATGACCATTAATGGTCTTTCGGTAACGGTTTCCTGGTAACCAGGTGCAGGGTAACAGTGGACAGCCATGGCTGGGTTTTAAGGGTTGCGCACAGGCATGGCTGGGAGCCCTCGACAGTGACTTGCCAAAGGCCACACAGCCACAAAGTAGTTGAACCGAGAGTCAATCCACACTTGTCTGACTCTGGCCTATTCTTCCTTTCTCTGTAAAGGCCTCTGGGGATTGCTCAGAGAGCAGTCAAGTGAAAAAAGCTACCATGGAGAATGGAGACCCATGGAGACGACAGATACCATCCAGCTGCTGGATATGGTCTGTGGACAGATTTCAGAAGGTATGTGAACTTGAATGGGAATAAAAATTACATCACCCTTTTCATTACCGTTTACCTGAAGTTTAGCATAGCCTTCCATTTTGAATCTAGGCAATATTCAACAACATTATCAGCAGTGCCTGTAGCTCCTTCATCAGTAAATCGGTTGGCCAACACCCCAGAAGCATGTGCTCTAGCTCCAAGGACAGACTTCTCTCTGCTCTGCTCCACGGCACGCTTCTATCAATAAATGTACTGCTCTGTCTTAACTGCTTGCTCACTTGATCAGCTTTTAACCTTGAATGGAACACCCCTGAGGCCATAAACCCTCTTTGTTCATCTATGAATAATGAATCTTAGCATCTGATCTAGAACGTGGCACAGAAGGGGCTTTAAATGCTTTTTGCCTGTGGCAGGGGAGCAGCCTTTCACTATCTCCTAGGGACCCCACTCCATGCTATTCATGCCCACCCAGGGACCTGCTTCTAACACACAGAACATGGCAAAGGTGATGGATGTCACTTCAGAGAGGTTATAAAAGGCTGTGGCTATTATATGGCACACTCTGGTTCTTGCCCTGATGCAAAGGACCACCTGGCAAGGAATGGAGGGAAGCCTCTGGTCATCAGCCAGCAAGGAGGCTTGCAGTCCAAGAGCCCACAGGGGATACTACCAAAAACCACTAGGTGGCTTGGAGGTGGATCCTGCCCCAGTGAGCCTTCAAGTAACACCACAGACCCTGAGGCAACACGATTATTACAGTGAAAGACACCAAATTGGAGTCTCCAAGTAAGTCATGCCCAGACTGCCAAGCCAAGCCCCAGAAACTGTGACTTAATAAATGTGTGTCATTTTTAAACTGCAAAATGTTTTTTTGTGGGAGAAGGGCACTTTGTTTGATACATAGGAATGAAAAACCAATACGTTGTCTATCAGGATAAAGGAGAAAGAGGAGAAAAGGTGGGAGGGAGAGAAAGTGCAAGGGGGCAGAATTCTCTGTTGCCATCTCCTCTTTGGCCATAATCTGGGGGTCACTCTTTGACACTACAACCCCTTACTCTTGACTCCTTCTTGCCCCCCTCAACACCAGTAACTGTAGCATGACTTTGTCTGTGCCAGTGCCTGCCATAGGAACAATTTGAACTTTCCTGTCATGGTCACATCATGCTCTGTGATTCATTCCAGAATTTTATTGTAACCAAACGCCTCACTTCATCAGGACAGAGGCCAAAATTGGTTAGCGTTCTTTTAATGTTCTTGTAATGACTCCAAGCTTATCCAGTGAATTGCACAAGTCCATTTTGTTAATGTTCACTTGACTTCCGAGGAATTTCCAAGACTCTTGACAGTTAGGACATCTGGCCCATAAAAATCACATAGACATGGTCAGTTGCCTCTGCCAGTTGTCCTCACCCAAGCTCTCAGGACCCCACACCATCTACCTGCTAGAAACATGGATTTACATGCCCCCACTTTCATCCATGCCTGGCCTTTACAAGGCTCCACTTTAAACTCAGGAACCCTAAAGTTATCGTCAGAGGCTCCTGCCTGGCTTCCAAGAGGTTTTTGTTTTTGTTTTTGTTTTCCATCTTTTGGCCCTGCCCCATGACATGTGGGATCTTAGTTCCCTGACCCCTGCTCCCTACATTGGCAATGCAGAATCTTAATCACTGCACAACCAGAGAAGTCCTCCAACAGACTTTTGCTGGGAGTGGAAGTGGCAGCTAAGAGCCCCCCCAAAAAGAACTCTCAGAGCCCCCTTATCCGAGGGGCCCAGCCAAGCCTTCTTTCCGTTGTACAAAACACTCACCCCCAATATGTAGTGGCTTCATTTGTGTTGCCTTATTTCCTCCATTTCCATTTCATGGGAGACCATACTGTAGATTTAATAATAGCTCTTCAATTGGGAAAAATTCTATTATATGAAATGTACACATTGATTTTTTATATCAAACATACTGAGGTATGGTTTACATACCACACCCATTCAAATGCACCCATTCTAATTGTACAATTCAATGAGTTAGACTAAATTTTACCCCTGTGTAACTATGACCACAACGAATATACAGAAACTTTCCATTATCCCCAAAAGTTCCCTCGTGTCTCATCTCAAATAATTCCCACACGTCTTTCCCTGGGCAACCACTGATCTGCTTTCTGTCATTATAGATTAGAGTTGTGTTGTGTAGAGTTTCATATATCTAGAATGACATAATATGTCTGCTTTTGTGTCTGGTTTCTTTCACTCAGCATAAGTCTGAGTTTCCTCTGCAGAGTCAAATTGAATGTATCCAGCTTGACAGTAGTTCATTGCTTTTTAGTGCTGAATAGTATTCCTGCCTACTTGTTTTTTTCTATGCTTTTTTTTTTTTGGCATTTTCCAACTTTATTAAAGAATAATTGACGTGGACTAAACTGTAGCGAAAGTATACCATTTGATCAGTTGTAACATATGCATATATCTATGATACACACCTAGATTTTTTACAAATAAGAATTTTTAAAAACATAGTGCAGCTCAGAATGGTGAAATAATTCCTCTGTTTGAGTCTTCTCTGGGAACCCCAGGTGAATATTTGCCTCTTCTGCTGCTGCTGCCCCTGCTGCTTAGCACTTCAGTTGTTTCCAAGTCTGTGTGACCCTATGGACTGCAGTCTGCCAGGCACTCTGTCCGTGGGATTCTCTAGACAAGAGGACTGCAGTGGGTTACCATGCCCTCCTCCAGGGGATCCTCGTGACCCAGGGACTGAACCCAGGTCTCCTACATTGCAGACAGACTCTTTACCGCTGAGCTACCAGGGAAGCCCAATATTTGCCTCACATTTGGTTAACTAGAGAATCTTTGCTGACTTACAAAAAAGTCTGTTCTAAGGTGATTTTCTGCCTCTGATGAATAACCCTTTAAAAACAGACTTTTTGCTGAAAACAAAACAAACAAAAACCCAACAAAAATAATACTTAATGTTGTCTCACTACATTCAATATCACTATGGCAGAAATCTCAGCTGTAGTTACATAAACCCAAATCAAACCATATCAAAAAATAAAGAGTGGGGACAGAAAGAGATTTGTTACCTTTGTTGGCTAACATAAATGAAATGCCCAGGAACTTCAGGCATAGCTGTATCCAGCAGTTCAGACATCACCTGGAGTCAGTCTATCTTCTTTTTCTTTCTCAGTCCTGCTTTCCTCCCTGTTAGCTTCAGTCTAAATCTGTCATGTTGGCCTGCTGCAGTTCCAGTTTACTTTTTTCTTGAATCACTCATAAAAACAAACTACCTTGGGTATGAGCATTGGAAAAAATTAATGCAGGGAACTGATTACACAGGTGAGGGGATTGCTTAGAAGACAACCTGAGATACTGACTAATCCAGAGATGAGCCACATTAGAAAGGCACTGCCTTTCATATCATAGAGACAAAGAGAACAGCATTTCTTTGTTATTGGAGCCCAGAGGCTGGGTACCAGCCTGCTCGGGCCTGGAGTCAGAGAGGAGATGCCGTTGCTGCTGGAGGCAATGGTTAACACGGGGAGGGAGAGGAAGAACTACCCTGGTCTCTTCCTACTTTCACCCTCAGTCTACCCATGCACGCATGCTAAGTTGCTTGAGTCACATCCGACTCCTTGTGACCCCATGGACTGTGGTTCACCAGTCTTTTCTGTCCATAGGATTCTCCAGGCAAGAATACTGGAGTGGGTTGCCATTCCCTTTTCCAGGGGATCTTCCCAACCCAAGGACCAAACCCATATCTCTTACATCTCCTGCATTGGTCGGCAGCTTCTTTAGCACTGGTGCCATCTGAGAAGCCCAGTGCCTTGCATTGGCCCAGTCCAGCTAGAAGTCAGTTAGCGGGGGGTTGGGGAAACGTAGCCTGCAAGTGGCGGCCCTCTGAAATACAGACAAGAGTAGAGGAAAAGCAAGGAAGCAGGAGACAAGCTCTGAGGGCAAAAGGCCCAGCATAATCTTTATGGAAACTGAGCTTGCTAATATCAGGATGGTCAAAAAGCTTGTCCATGTTTCTGTACCATCTTACAGAAAATACCAAGCAAACTTTCTGGTCAACCCAATAGCTCCAACAGGAGCCTTAGAAAGGTGCTGGATTTGTTCAGGTATGGGTGTCAGGCCCACTTCTAGTGCTAGAGGCAGGGTGGGGGTGGTAGTCAGCCCCACAGACACCAAGAGAAGCAGGACAGCCCCGAAAGCAAAAGCAAGGTACTCTCAGCCTACACGGATGCGGGGTTGGCAAACCCAGATATCCACCACGTGCTGCTCCATGCGTGTGGGTACCCGGGGCTGCACAGTTGCTAATGGCCCAACTTGGGTTAGCTGCACACAGCAGAACTGCAGGTTTGCTGAGATGCCAAACTATGGCCAAGGTCAGGATCTTGCTGATATATTCCCAGTCCCTGGGAAATTAGGAAAGGAAAAGAAAAAAAAAAATCAAGAAAAGTGTTATTTCTGTCCCTTCTAATGAGGCTCCCTCATTCTCAAGCCTGGGTTTTATAGCATGAGACCCAGAGCCTGGGTGGGAAAAGGAAGTGTAGGAAACCAGTCCCAGGAAATGCAAAAGCCACATGTCTAAATAGTCTTCAGTGGCATTTTGCCTTCTAAAGGAGACACTTTGCAACCCAGATGTGGAGGCCGAAGGATTTCCTACGAGTCTTTTATGATCTCTATAAATTTCAAGAGAGAGAATTGGTGAGCAACTGGGCTCTGTCACTGTCAGGGCGCTGATTGAACGTGCCTTTAATGGAGTCTCCAGAAGCCATAAAAATGCATGAAAACAGCCTTCTGGACACAGGCAAGCCTGATGGATGGAGCGGTGACACCCAGTAAAAGCCAAATGGGTTGGGCTTGTACTCACGCCTGAGAAAGAGAATACATCTCAGTCTCTTAGGATAGAACTTGCACTTGGAGAAGCATTAAGAATTCTATGTAAAATTTCTCCCCTGGGAAATGTACACATGCATACACACAATCCAAAATAAACATTGCATGGGGAAGGCTTTTACATAAGAGTATTCCTCAGAAGTTAGAACATTGGGTACTCCAGTGGGTTGAAAAGCACTACTTCCCCCAATTTATATCCACCCAGGACTTTAAAATATGACTCTATTTGGAACTAGGGTCTTTACAGATGCCATTTTACACATTTTAACATGTTTGCCAAATTGAGGCTGCTAATGGCACCTCCAGATGAAATGGGGCTTCCCTGGTAACTCAGCTGGTAAAGAAGCCACCTGCAATGCAGGAGTCTCCGGTTCGATTTCTAGGTCGGGAAGATCTCCCAGAGAAGGGATAGGCTACCCATTCCAATATTCTTTCCTGGAGAATCTCCATGGACAGAGAAGCCTGGCGGGCCACAGTTCGTGGGGTCACAAAGAGTCAGACATGACTGAGTGACTAAGCACAGCAGAACACAGATGAAAGGAGTAGATGATGTAGAACAGGTATCATTGTTATTGTTGTTCAGTCGCTAAGTCATGTCAGACTCTGCGACCCCATGGATTGCAGCATGCCAGGCCTCTCTGTCCCCCACTCTCTCCTGGAGTTTGCCCAAGTTCATGTCCACTGAATCCATAATGCCATCCAAGCCTCTCATCCTCTGTCACCCTCTTCTCTTTCTGCCTTCCATCTTTCTCAGCAACAGGGTCTTTTCCAATGAGTATCATATAATAATGTACAGTGAGTGTTGCCTATTGTTACTACTTAGAAGAGATGGAGGGAAGGAAGAGGGGAATTAATAAAATCTTGCTAATGCTCACTGTGACCCTGAAATCACAGAGCTGCATCCTAAGCTAGTGTAGGAGGGATACCTTCCTTAGCAGACAGGCCACCTTTCTTCTCCATAACCCATCAGTTCTGGTGCCTGAGAGACCCTTAACTGAAATCTCTTGAGAGGGAGAAACCTCCTTCTCTGAGTACAGATGCTTGTGAGGTCCTGCCCTGATGAAGCAGAGCGCCCACCTTGCCCTAGAACCACTCTATCCCAGTCAGATGGTCGCCTGATGGTGCGAGCTGGCTAGGAAGTTTAGGAGCTCAGTTCAACACTCAGATAAGAAAATGCACTGAAGCCCTTTATTCCTGACATGGGCATATGGTAGAAATCATGTGGCATGCACTAAATTATTAGAATACTCATTTATTTTGGAATGTGTATGAAGTAAATGGAACAAAACATGTACCCTTTTCAAAAGAACTCATTCCCTCTGCTAGGGGCAAAATACCTCTTGTGGGAAGGTATTCATTCAAAATAAATTATCTTTGGGGGAAAGCGAATGCTTTTCTAAAGGAAAATGATGTTCTCCATAGATTTCCTAATTCAAGGGCTGTCTGTTATATACATACACATATATGTATTAAATGCCAAGTTGGAAAATCATTAAAAAATCACCATATTTATTAAAAATTGAAAAGGCCTAGGTACTCAAAACAACAATAACTTAGAATTTTTTTCTCACACATAAATAAGAGATATCCAAAGCCAGATACTTTAGAGTTACTATGGAAACTCATGGTGTTATTAACATTAGATAGGCATGCTCCTATCTTCCTGCTTTGCTAAACTCAAAGAGAGTCATTTCTATCCTTAGAGTTACCATATGGTCCAAGATGGCTGCTGGAGCCCCAGCCGCCACATGTGCATTCCAGGCCAGCAACGGATGAAGGAGGGAAAGACAAAGGAGTCCATCTCCCAAGTGCATCAACTTTTTTCACGATTTTTCCCCAAAGTCCTGTACAACATTTCCATAGTCACTCACACTCCCTAACTGTAAGTAAAACTGGAATGTTGTCTTTTTGTTGGGTCCATTACCACCTCAACTAAAATTGAGGTTCTGTTACACTTTAGAGGATTCAGTTCAGTTCAGTTCTGTCATTCAGTCATGTCCAACTCTGTGACCCTATGGACTGTAGCACACCAGGCTTCTCTGTCCATCACCAACTCCCAGAATTTATTCAAATTCATGTCCACTGAGTCGGTGATGCCATCCAACCATCTCATTCTCTGTTGTCCCCTTCTCCTCCCACCTTCAATCTTTCCCAGCATCAGAGTCTTTCCCAATGTCTCAGTTCTTCGCATCCAGTGGCCAAAGTATTGGAGTTTTAGCTTCAGCATCAGTCCTTCCAACGAATATTCAGGACTGATTTCCTTTAGGATGGACTGGTTGGATCTCCTTGCAGTCCAAGGGACTCTCAAGAGTCTTCTCCAACACCACAGTTCAAAAGCATCAATTCTTCGGTGCTCAGCTTTCTTCACAGTCCAACTCTCACATCTATACATGACTACTGGAAAAACCATAGCTTTGACTAGATGGACCTTTGTTGGCAAAGTAATGTCTCTGCTTTTTAATATGCTGTCTAGGTTGGTCATAACTTTTCTTCCAAGGAGTAAATGTCTTTTAATTTCATGGCTGCAGTTACCATCTGCAGTGATTTTGGAGCCCAGAAAAATAAAGTTTGTCTCTGTTTCCCCATCTATTTGCCAAGAAGTGATGGGACCAGATGCCATAATCTTAGTTTAGAGGATTAGTGTTCCTCAAATCACACTTTGGGAAACTGTGGACACTTTCCTATTGGAAAGAATTCTTCATATTGGCACTACTGACATTTTGGGAGGGATAATTCTTAATTGTGGTGCTGTTCTGTGAATTTCAGGATGATTAGCAGCATCCCTAGTCTCTACCCCCTAACAAGTCCTTCCCTATCCTGTTGTGACAATTAAAAATGTCCAAGACATCAGCAAATATCCCCAAGGGCAAAACTATCCTCACATAAAAACTTCCCCATTTATTAATTTACTAACACAAACTCATGGATTCTTAACTATTCCATGTTGTTACACTTGTTTACTATTCAACATTTAAATGATCCCGGATTTGACCAGTGGGAACCCTGTAAAACCTGGCTGCTATGTTCTTTGGACATATCTCCATCAGTCTTTAAGCACTTGATTTCAGAACATTTCATCTGGACAAGTTCTGGAATTGAGAAAATATAGTGACTATTCAAGTGACCAGTGTCTCTTAGGATATGAACACTTAGCCCATTTTTGCTGCCCATTTTGACAACACTTTTCATATTGTTCATGGGGTTCTGAAGGCAAGAATACTGAAGCGGTTTGCCATTCCCTTCTGCAGTGGACCATGTTAACAACACTATTATTTGTTAAAAGGGACAGTATTACTGGTGAGGACTCACTTCAAAAATTGAAATGGCAATAAAAGTTGCTGGTTCTATGAGAACTAAGTTATAGAAAGTACAGCGATAAGAGAATAAACTCTGTATGATTTCAGTGATGAAATTTTTGCACCTTATTGTGTCCCTGGATGTAGTCCAGTGTCTCCTAGTTTATAGTCTATGGTAACTTGAATAAAATTTGTATCCTACTATTGTGTGAAAATTGTATAAATCTTGATTATGTTGAATTGGTTCATGAGGTTTTCAGGTCTACTATATCCTTCTACTTTTCTATATATTAATTCTATTAATTTTTGAGAGTTTGCTATTGAAACTCCAACTAAAAACTTAATTTATCTACATAAAAATATTTTAATATATAGTGGAACTATATGTAACTTTGTTCTGTATTTTCCAAATTTCCTGTAAATGTATTATCATACTTTTATAATTTGGAAAAAAATGGAAATTTATGAAAAGAGTCCATAAATTAAATTTGCTTTTAAAATGTTATGGAGTTAGGTGCAGACAAGATAGCTGCATTATTTTAAACAGAATTTAATCCCCCCACCAACTCCACATTTGTGCACTGATTCAGGAAAACACTGACTGTTGAAAGTCAAATTTAGCATTTTTATAGGTTGTAAAAACCCAGTGGGGATCGTCTTACCAATGCCATTCACTAAAATTTTCTTCATTCAGTCACGTCAGTGTTAAACTGTGGAACTTCTTCGCAGGAAGTGTCAGCCCCAACATATTTCAACATGCCTAAAGAGAGATCTGAGCCTGGAGTGTCTTATTACCCCAGAAAGTAAGGAAGTGATCAAAGATTGGTGGGGACACATCTAGAGAACACAGGAGCCAGAACACTGGCCAAATCCAAGATCATTTGAATGCTAAACAGTCAATAGGTGTAACAGGTAGAATTAAGATGATGAATACAAGTTCATCAAGAATCCATGAACTTGTGTAAGTAAATAAACAAGTGAGAAGGGGAAGATCTCCCTTACAATAATAAAAAAAAAAACAAAAACAAAAAAAAACGAATAATGACATCAAAGGAATGATGAAATTAGAAAATTACTATTTGGCAAACATGGTAATAATAACTGATTCTATCAACAATCATCATCAGATGCTGAAATTAGTTTCAGCATAAAAACTTTTCCAGGTAAATGTTGGAGGAGGAACAGTATTTACAAAGTCCCAAAGTCTCTTATCACAACATAATGAATGACAAAAGGTAAAACGGGCCTTTCCAGTGGAGAAGCCTGGCAGAGAGCTTCTTAACCAAGTGATCAAGGCTAACATGACCAGGAACAGGCAAGGGCAAGTGCATCTGGATCTGACATACTAGGAGGACATGGTATTATTTCAGTGGTATCCCTGCCAAAGGTGCATAACCTGGGTTCATTCATGAGAAGACATCAGACAAACAAACCGAATATACACACACACACACACACACACATACATAGTAGGAGAGCCGGAAGTAAGAGCCACAACTGTGACAAAATGTTAAAGTTTGAGCTAGGAAGTCTGAATCGAGCATAGAAAGGAATTCTTTGTAGTATTCTTACAATCTTCCTGTAAGTCTGAAACTATGTCAATATTAAAAGTTAAGGAAAGCTGTGAGGTTCAGGACTATCCTCACCTACCCCACCCTCTAGACTGAGTTCTCCTTTCTGCTTTCTCCCCTTCCCCCTCCACCATGCAAAGACCTTCCACATCTGTTTTGTCTGAACGGTTGGCTACAAATAGGTTCCTGGGTCCTGCCCCCAGAAACTGTGAATCAGGACATCCCGAGGAGTAGTTTTCTACAATGCCTGAATCCCACCCCCAGAGGTTCTGATTTGATTGGCCTGGAGTATACGCCAGTGCTTTTTCAGTTCCCCAGATGACTCTAATGGGTAGCCAAGGATGAACATGAGTATGAGTTACCTCAGAAAAAAGTGAAACTGAAAGCGTTAGTCACTCACTTAGTCCTGTCCAACTCTTTGCAATCCCAGGGACTGTAGCCTGCCAGGTTCCTCTTCTATGGAATTCTCCAAGCAAGAATACTGGAGTAGTTTGCCATTCCCTTATTCAAGGAATCTTCCCGACCCAGGGATGAATCCATGTCTCCTGCATTGCAGGCAGATTCTTTACTGTCTGAGTCACCAAAATACAGATTCTGCTTCGCTAGGTCTAGGGGAGCTGGTGCTGAAATGTCTACATTTTTGACAGTCTCACTGAGGATGCTGTATGGATACACCTTGAGCAATAATTGACTCATCTAGAGTAGATTCCTAGTGTTCTTTGCCAACAGACCTTTACCATCTTAAGTTCTGACAACTCCAAGAACACAGACTCACCATCTGGTTTATTCTCTGTGAGTATCTAACGCTGGGTGTTCCAATAGTAGTCACTGAATACGAGTATCGATGAATGAATGAAAGTTTCCCTAATATCATGCTAATCTCCACTCGTACCTCCCAACCACTTAATATATTTAAAATCATCATATTTTGCATGAGAATTGCCTCCATCAGATTTTGAGAAATCAATGGTTTTTTAAACTAAAGACCACTTTGGGTCGAGGAGAGTTGCCAAGATATCACTCGCCTTCAGGAATCGCCCAGTGCAGGTGCACGCGACCACGGCAGCCTCCGAGTCAGCTGCTTCCCTTCCTCTCCTCTTCTCAAATCATTTTCGGATTAGCATATCTCTAAGTGCATATAATTTTCACATCAAAGAGTGTAATTTTTTGCAGAAGTGGAGGAGAGAATAATTTATCCACTGAAGTATCTCAAGTAGCAGTCTCTCTAGCGTGACATACAAATTACACAGAAGACAGACGTTTAGGAAAATTTGGTGGCAGAATTTGTATTGCTGAAGTAGATGTGAAGAAAATTCACCCACTGAAACTAACAAATATCTATTTGGGGGACTAAAACCAGGCTCCCAGTCGAGTGATGAGAAGCCAGTCTGAGTTGGCTGCCTGCTTCCTGGCTCGCTGAATGGGGAGAGGCCACTGTGGGTCTTTGCTTCTGGGGGTGGGGGTGGGCAGCACCTAGAAACATAGGATTCACCAGTCCTGCCTGTGCCCCCCGCACACCAGCGCTCGGTTCAGGATGGGTGCAGTCACCTCAAATCCCTCCCAGGATAGACCCCATTTTGAGAAACAGCCTTGCCTAGAGCGGAAGACATAGAGAACCCAATCCATTAGTTTTTTCATGCAGCCGGCTCGGTGCTGAACTCACAATCCTGTTCTAAACACCAAGTTCTGCATCACCCTGCCCTTTGCCCCAATTATCCTATAGTTGGATAAACCCCTTCCTTCACCTGGGTCTGGAACCCTCTCCACAGGGGAGCCCTTGACTCCATATACACACTGAATACATAAACGTACCTAACACACAGAGACCTGTATACAATCTAACACATGCCTAATATATACACACACCTATACATAAATATACATACCTAATACACACCTCTAATGCATACACACTCCTAATATATAGACACCTAACACACATACACAACCCTAAGACAAATATACCCCATGCTTACACACACAATACCTACTAGGCCCCCCACACACACCTAGTACACACACCTATACATACACACACTTAACTAACATACATACACACACTCAGTCATACACATGTCTATGCATAAACACATACCCAACACATGCCCCTAAAACATACACACCTAACACACGCACACATACCTAAACAAAAATATACCTCTCATACACACATTTTAGTGAGAGAGAGAGAGAAGGTTTGTTTCTCTGCCCCTAGACAATCTACCATGCAGATGTCTAGATTTTTTTGGTCACTTTCAGATATAAAACACTTTAATTCCTAACTTTTTAAAGTGCAGTCCAGAACACTGGAATGCAGTCAGAAAGAATGGTTTTTTCAAAGGATGCTGGTAGGTCAGTTGTCTTTTTCCAGGAATAAAAAATGTGTCTTCCCCCTCCCTTAATTCCTAATGGATGACAGACCTAAATATGAAAAGGAAAACAATGAAGCTTTAGAAGACACGGTAGAAGAACATCTTGGAGAAGGCAGAGAATTCTTCAACAGGACTCAAATATGCGATAAGGTAACAAAGGCCAGTAACACTACATGTAAGAGTCCCATTGTGGCAAATACCCAAACGCCCATCCACAGTAGAAAAGATAATTATGATGTATTCTCACATTGAAATGCACTACAGAGGAGAGAATGACCCTCCATAACTGCGCACACATAAAAATAACACTTAGTCTTACAAACAAGTTGTATGAAAGAAACAAGACACACAAGAGTAGATATTCTGTGATTCCATTTACGTAAAGTACAAATACAAGCAAAACTAATCTCTGCTGTTTTGGTCTGGGGTAGTAGTAACTCTCAGGCGCTGTCAGTCTGGGAGCAGAGGGACTCCTCCTCCTCAGACACTGGTGGGTGCTGTTTCTCCCTTGCAGTGTTGGGCACACAGGTGTGTTTATTTTATGAAGTGTGCAACACATATTGCACAGTTAAAATATATGGAATTTTCAATGCCTACACAGACTGAGTGACTTAAACAACAGAAATTCATTTTCTCACAACTGTGCAGACTGGAAGTCCAAGATGAAGGTGTCAGAGGTTTGGTTTCTCCTGAGGCCTCTCTCCTTGGCTTACAGACAGCCACCTTCTCCCTGTGTCCTCACACAGCCTTCCTCCTGGACGTGTATAACCCTGAGTGTCTCTCTGTATATCCAAATTGCCTCTTCTTCCCTGGTGGCTCAGATGGTAAAGAATCTGCCTGCAATGCAGGAGACCCAGGTTCCATCCCTGGGTCGGGAAAATCTCCTGGAGAAGGAAACGGCAACCCACTCCAGTATTCTTGCCTGGGAAATCCCATGGACAGAGGAGACTACAGTCCATGGGATCGCAGAGTCAGACATGACTTAGCAACTAAACAACATAACATCCCCAATTGGATTGACTCCTTTTAACTTAATCACCTCTGAAAAGGCCCAAACTCCAAATTCAAGCACATTCTAAAGAACTGGAATTTAGGGCTTCAACATATGAATTTGAGAGGAGACAAAATTCAACCCGTAACACCCTGCCCCGGCTGTATTGCTTGGTTGTCCTGACAGTACGTATTCACACAGGGCAGATTTCACAATAGGCAAGAAAGAACATGGGCTTAGAATCAGAGTGATGTGGGTACTGGAGGTGGGAGAGCTGCTGGCAGAACCAAAATCCACCCAATGGTAAATCACGGGGACAGAGGGCAGGTGGGAGAACATCAACAGCCCCTTCTGTGCCTTCCCTGACCATCTCGTCTAAGTCAGCACTCTTGTCACTTTCTGGCTGTCTACCTTGCATCATTTTTTTATTTCCTTATTTTCAGTAAGATATAAGATATTTTTACTAAGATATAAATCACATATGATAAACTTTACCCATTTAAAGTATGCAGTTCAGAAGGCTTTGATACATTCACAGGGTTATACAACCATCACCCCTATCTAATTCCAGGTCATATTTGTCACCCCAGAAAGAAGCCTGTACTCATTAGCAGTCACTGACACACCATGTTTTTATTTTCCCAATGACTATCATCCTCGCCACTAGAACATGAACTTCTTGAAAGCAGACACTTCGATTTGTTCACTTTTCTGTCCTCAACCCTTAAGAAAGGGTACATGGTATCATGTTGGCCAAAAAGTTCATTTGGGTTTTTCCATGACATCTTACGGGAAAACCCAAATGAGCTTTTCGGCCAACCCAATATGTGCCAGTA
This sequence comes from Dama dama, assembly GCF_033118175.1. NCBI lineage: Eukaryota > Metazoa > Chordata > Mammalia > Artiodactyla > Cervidae > Dama > Dama dama. The sequence continues at coordinate 34,322,105 of NC_083704.1, read as the reverse complement.
ACTCAAGTAAATATTTAATTTGATTTAATATAGGAACCAGAAACTGACTTGAGATATTGAGTTAAAAAAAAAAAAAAAGACCAGAAATGGTATGTCACGGGTTTATTCCACCCACCATGAACCTTGTGCTGATAACACAGACAGATACTCTTTGGCTGGACTTTGGTATCCAACCCAGCCTCTCTTAGGCTTGAGGCCTCTCTTAGGGCACTAGCTCCATAAACTGGGTTTGGAGGCTTTCAGATTTAGAGGCCTGCAGTTGAAAAGTTTTCTTTTGCTGTGAATTACACTGGCTGCGATTGAATTCTTCTCTTGTGTCTCAGTGAATTTTAACACGTCTAAACGTTAGAGTGAGTTGACGAGGTGATGGCTGCTCAGCTTATGAGACAGTACAGGCTCTGCTATCAGCCTGGTCATGCAGGGCCTTGTGGGGCCCTCCCAGGTACAAAAGTGTTTCTGTAGCCCCCATTTCTTATTTGTAGGCCTTCCAAGTTCCAAAGGGCAGGTTCAAGCAGTTACTTATTGGAAAAGAGAGGGAAAGCAGAAACAAAGGAAAAGCTGTCAAGAAACAACAGTGAGGTAACAAAGCAGAATTCTACTTCCTCTTTAAGGGGTGAATGACAATCTGATCCATATCTCTGAGTTCTTCTACAGGAACCAAGGCCCCCACCAAGGTGGAGGATGGTAACTTCAGACTGAACACGGAGCATTAGACCTCAGACTGGTTGGAACCAGAAGGTTGATGACTGAGATTCCTGGACCACCGCCCTCTTAGCTCACCACCAACCAGCCAGAGGAAACTTACATATCTGATAGCCCTTACTCCAAAATTTGCCTTTAAAAACTGTTCCCTAAAATCATGGGTGAGTTCGAGTCTTTTGAGCATGAGCTGCCCATCTGCTTGGCCCTTGAAATAAGCCCTTCTCTGCTCCAAACTCTGACATTTCAGTTTGTGTCGCCTCGCTACAATGGGCACAGGAATTTGGGCTTGACAACAGTGTTTCCTCAAAGCAATGTAAGTCACCTCCTTAAGCCTCAGTGTTCCCATCTGTAAAATGGGGTGGGGGAGGGGAGATAACAGCACCATCTTACAGGACTGTTGTGATGGTAAAATGAACAAAAACTACATGTTGACGTGTAATAAGCGCTCCTCGGCCATTAGCCAGGAACGCTGAATGAGACAACAGTTGTCGCACCCAAGACGGGACACAAGATAAAGCACAAATCACACACATCATCTGGATGAGTCAGTCTCCTTTTTGCTAGACATTCTGAATAGTCACTACATTCTGGGTATCTGGCCAGGAAAACTAAATGCTATAATAATATCTGTTCAAAAGAATATTTATAAAGATTAGTAAATATGCTATCTCTGTGTCCTTGGGCAAATCACTTCTCTGAACTTTGATGTTCTTATCTGTTAAATGAGACAATCTATACAATGAGTGACCATGAAGATTAAAAGTGACAACACATGAAAAATGCCGGGGACACTGTGGGTTTCAACAAATGATAGTTACGAATATCATCTTTATCCTAAGTTTTAAGGCTCATTCTCTAAAACCCTAGGCCCCAGAAGAGTTTCGGGAATCAAAAAAGGGGGGCATGTACAGTGTACTTTGTGATATCCATAGTGGGTCTAGGGAAGTAGATGACCATTGAACACAGCAATACTTCTGCAGTGGGATCTATGGAAATTCACAGAAGGGTGATCAATCATGTGGATTAACCAACAGCACTAGTAGGTAAAGGTCAGGTTTAGCCAAATGACCAGAGGTCAGGGCAGATTTCAATGCCAAATGAGCAGTGAAAACACTTCCAGTTTTCAGAATTTACAGACTTGCAGAGAAGGGATAATGAATTTGTAATTCTGTCTCAGAGATCAGAATCTTTAGTTTCTCACTCTCTTCCCTGAAAGGGGCAATGGAAACAAACATCTTCATTTTCCAAAGCATGGAAGGCTTAACTATTTTAAAAGGGGGGCGGGGTGGGGATGGGGGGGTGGGGAAATGATGACAGTATCCCAATAAGAATGATAAATGCAAAAGGAGGAAGAGAAAAAATGGTCCAAAATGGAAACTAATTTTAGTAACAGCAATGGATTAAAAGGAAAAAAGCCCTTGCTTACAAATTCAAAAACAAAAACTATCACACTGACGTGTCTTCCCAAATTTGGTTGAAACATCCCTCCTGGTTTTGGAGAGGTCTTCTCTTGAGCTGCTGCCAAGAACACATTCCCATGGCCAAGTGAAAGACTTAAAATTGCGAATGCAAATCCAAACATGGAGCAGCCGTTCCAGGAACAGCCAGAGCGTGACTCTGGTGGTCCAGACACCTCCTGGATGACAGAATTAGCTCATCCGGGAAAGTGTCCCCAACCTTTAGTTGGGTCACCAATTGCCAAAAGTATATAAATACTACCCATTTCACTGATTTGTTCTGAGCTCCCTGTCAAAATAATCAATGTGCTCCCATAATACAGGGACAGCTTCCAGGCACTGGAGTTGAGCATCCTCAGAGAGAGAAGGATGAAGAGCCAGAGCAGCAGCTGACAGACAGGCTACCTCAGCAATCGGGGCAGATAACAGGTGTTGTGGAAGATGTTGTTCCTACTTAAGGCTCCAATGCAGCTGAATTCTGCCATATAAATTATTAAAGAACGTGCAGAACATTACACAGTTCATGTACTTAATGATTATAGTTCACAGTCTAGGTCAGATATAATTAGATGTTACATTAAAATAGCTTCACAGAGCCATTTATTCTGATTTAATTACTTAAAATGATAGCATAATGAGCAACGCTTTCAAGGAAAAAAAAGTACTTTTTTAAATGGGCTCATTTTAAGTTAATACGAAGAAAATTAATCATTTTACTGAATGGAGGAAGATGAGTCCACGTCTTCAGCGGCATTGATTCCGTGTCACAAAGGTTATTTCCCTTTGATGACATGTTGCGAGTGATAGGGAAATAGACTCTTTTTTCTCGTGGGAATATAGACTCTCATTTTTACCATTCCCTTTAAATCTTGCTCTCTTCCACGCGAGCCTTACCACCGGCAATGATGACTTTTAATGCCAGCGCTGAGACACAAACATCCCAATGAGAACATCTCTGTGAACTGTAGGGAGTTACGAACAACGGTCCACATCTATTTCACAGATTGTATTAGCATTTTATCAGAAGCAGCAAGAGGCGCAGTGGTTACATACACTTACTCTGTCATCAGACAGGGACAGGGTTTAAGGCGAAGCTTTGCCACTTACACCTATGAGACTGTTCACAACTTAATATGGCTTGTCTGGGCCTCAGTTTTCTCATCTTGAAACTGGGGGTTAAAACAGCACCTATCTTATAGGGTTGTTTTGAAAATCAAATGAGATTGAGCATGCAAAGCACTTAGCATGGAGAAGCTGATAATAATTCTTAGCTCTTATTATTATAAATAGAGATAACAAATATTTTGCTGGCTCTTAGCCCCCACCCTGTACATACTCCTCAAAGATTTTAGGCTCCAGCTGCATTTTTCTAGTACAAATTATAAAAGACTTGAAAGAAAAAGATGGGGGCTCCTCCAACCCAACTGCTTCCTTCTGTTTTTAATAACTACAAATGATAAGAGACCCTCTTATAAAGCTTTTGAGACTAGTATCAGTTCACTCAAAAAAAAATCCTACATGGTTTTAAAAACATATGGCAATATTTATCTGCTATTTCTCTGTCCTGAGTCAGGCTTTGTAGTGAAAATATTCAATGCTGGGCTCAGGGGAGATGGGGGAAAATTTTTAAATCAGAAACCTTCCTATGAATACCCTCTTCAGACAGCTGTAAATACTACTCAGGGGATGTGGTATTTATGTGAATCCTGGGACGCTTAGCAAAGGTGATGACAGAAAACACTGGCTTATGGATACAGGGGGCCATGGCAGCCAAAATAATGTGTCAAACTTGGCCTTGCATGAGTGAACACCATCCAAGAGAAAGCTGACACAATCTCCCAATGTATAACATTCTGGACGAGAAAAACTCAAGGAGCCAAAGGGCTTTGAGACCATGGGCTGTCACTTGCTTGTATTCAAAATGAACTTCACTTCCTTGGGAAGGGGATCTTTGTGCCATGTTGAGTTGAAAAAGTGGTGTAGAGGAGTATCTTACTTTGGGTTCCTCCAAAAGCTGACTCTAAAGCAAATGTTTAGGCACACGGAGTTTATCTGGGATGCTTGATGGTCAGTTTTATGTGTCAGTGTGGCTAGGCAATTGTCCCTGCTTATTCAATTAAACACTAATTGCTGTGAAGCTATTTTGTAGAAGTGATTAACATCTACAATAAGTTGACCTTATATAAAAGAAATTGTCCTCTATTACCTGGTGGGCTCCACCTGATCCGTTGGAAGGCCTAAAGAGCAGAATTGAGATTTCCCCAAGGAAGAAGAGATTCTACCTGTGACTAAGTGCCAACGTCTGCCCAACAGTTCCCAAGCAAACTCTCCTGCCTTGTGGAATGTGAACCCACCACGGTCCTAGTCCGTGCCACCACAATCACATAAGTCAATTCTTGCCAATCAATCTCTTAATACGTACAGAAAGAAGTTTCATTTTCTTTAATGAGTTTTTTCAATTTTTGGAATCACTTTCTTTGTTTTTGTTCTGGAGCTTACTACATACATCTTACTTTCTCCAAATCAGCTTCAGATTGCTATTACCTTAATTCCAGTGAGATACAGAAAGGTTATTCCCATGTGGCTCCATTCTCCTTTCTCTTTTTTGGGTTATTTTGTATATATTAAGTCAACATGTGTTAGAAATGTGTAATAATGCATTGTCCTAATTAATGTTATAATTTTTATAATTCTGTAACTTTTATATCTTTTAACTCTTAAAGAAACTAAGAAAAGAATGGAGAATAAACAAATATTTATAGTTTGTGTTACATTAGCCTCTTTTCTTTTTATCCTTTCTGGTTCCTTTCATTTGTTCCTCTGGATTTGGGTCACCATCTGGAATCATTTCCTTAGTCCAATACAGCTTTGCTCTAAATCTGTCTCTTTTGAGCTATTATTGGCAAATATATCACATTTCTACATCCTATAAGCCCAACAATATATAATACACACATTGTCTTATACAATGTCTTTTTAAATTAAGAGAAGGAAGGAGAAAATTTTGCATTTATATATCATTTCTTATAAATGACCAACCTAGACAGCATATTAAAGTTGTGACCAACCTAGCCAGCATATTAAAAAGCAGAAATATTACTTTGCCAACAAAGGTCCATCTAGTCAAGGCTATGGTTTTACCAGTAGTCATGTATGGATGTGAGAATTGGACCATAAAGAAAGCTGAATGCCAAAGAATTTATGCTTTTGAACTGTGGTGTTGGAAAAGACTCTTGAGAGTCCCTTGGACTACAAGGAGATCCAACCAGTCCATCCTAAAGGAGATCAGTCCTGAGTGTTCATTGGAAGGACTGATGCTGAAGCTGAAACTCCAGTACTTTGGCCACCTGATGTGAAGAACTGACTCATTGGAAAAGACCCTGATGCTGGGAAAGATTGAAGGTGGGAGGAGAAGAGGACGACAGAGGATGAGATGGTTGGATGGCATCACGGACTCAACGCACATGAGTTTGGGTAAACTCCGGGAGCTGGTGATGGACAGGGAAGCCTGGCATGCTGCAGTCCGTGGAGTCCCTAAGAGTCAACTGAACTAACTGATCATTTCTTATAATGAACTTTACTAGTAGTTTATTTTGTTTTGTTTGTGTGCATTCAAATTACTATCCTGAGTTACCTGCTTTCATCTGAAGAACTTCCTTTAATATTTGTAAAGTGAGTCTACTAGCAATTAATTTATCAAATTTTGTTTATCTGGCAATGTCTTTATATTTTGCCTTTATTTTTGAAAAACAGCTATGCGCGATAAAGAATTCTTGACTGACCGTCTTTTCTTTGAACACTTTGAATGTTATCCCACTGCCTCTAGCTGCCATTGCTTCTGATGAAAACTTAAGCTATTAATCTTGTTGGGGTTTCCTTATAAGTGACATCATTTTTCTCTTGCTGCTTTCAAGATTTTCTCCTTATTTTGGGCTTTAAGCATTTTGATCATGATATATCTATGGATTCTTTTGAATTTATCCTCCTAAGAGTTTGAGTTTCTTGAATGTATAAAGTTTTCTTCACATTTGGGAAATCTCAGTAATTATTTCTTTGAAAAGAAATTTTTTCTTATTCATTTCACTTCCCTCCTTTTGATACTCCTATTACTCATGTTTGTGCATTTAATAGTGTCTCACATTTCTGGAGACTCTGGTCATTTTTCTCATCCCCTTTTCTCCCCCTTCTATTCTTTGGTTTGCATAATCTCTATTAATCTATCTTCGAATTCACTGATTCTTCTGTCAGTTCAAATATACAGATGGGCTTCTCTAGTAAAATTTTTATTTCAGTTATTGTATGTCTCAGATTCAAAATTTCCATGAAAGTTCTTCTTTATAATTTCGATCTCTTTATTGACAGTCTATTTGATGTGACATTTCATCATATCTTTCCTTACTTCTTTCATCATGATTTCCTTTAGCTCTTTGAACAGATTTTAATAGCTACTTTAAAGTTTTTAAAATCTAATATCCAGTCACTCTGACGGGCAGTGTTTTTACCATTTCTTCCCCAGATATATGAGCCACACTTTCTTATTTCTCTGCATGTCTTATAATTTATAGTTGGAAACTGGACATTTTAGATTATCTATTGCAACAACTCTGGCTACGAGTCCACTCTCCTCTAGGGTTTGTTATCATTTGCTTGTTTACTTGTTTAGTGATTGGCTGGATTATCCGAGTTAAGTCTATTTCACCCCGTACTGTAAAATCTCTAACATTTCTCCTCAGGGAGAATCTCAGGGATCACAGCTTGGGATATGCCCACCTTCACCCTGGGATGCCAAGAGTTTTAGCAGATTCTTTTTAAGTTTCTCTTTCCCTGGCCACCACCAGCTGTGTCACTATCACATCCGAGTGGCACTTACCAATTAGTATTGCTGACTGATCACTCTATTATTTTCAACAATGCCTCTGGGGCATAAGTTACTTCATGGATTGATTCAATCACATTCCATTTCCTTTGAAAGGATAACTGCCAGGGTCAGTGTTTGAGATATTTTTTCAGGAAAAAAACTGCCAGCTCTTTTCATTTCTTGCCAGCAAATCATTGTAGTTTCATGTAGTTTAGCTTGTACCTCTAATGAATCTATCAATCTATCAATTTATCTTTCACCACACCTCTCACTATTTTTGAGAGGGCCCTTTGACTTGAACTTTTCCACACCATGCTGCAAATGAAGTCAGTTCCTTTGGAAAGATGTTTGGAGCTCTCTATTCTATGTCTCGCTTTCAGGCGCCCCCCCCCCCCCGCCCCCGCCCCCTGCCCCGGCTCGCCCCCTGCCAGGCAAAGTCTCTTTAGCCAAAGCTCTGGTGCTCAGGCATTGACAATCTCTTTGAGCTAGAATTCTATGGAGGGAAGGCTAGCAACTCCAAGTCACCCTATCTTGTCTCTGTCAGTATGGAACCCATATCTCAAAAGCCAGATTAAGGGCTAGGGCCCCAGTAGCCTCAGTGGTGCTGCATCCAGTGTAGAAGCTCCATTCTGTGAGAGCTGTCTGGGCCAAAAAACTGAGCTCCCACTATTACCTAAAACACTTGGTTTGCCTCTTGGTGAGTATCAAGTCAAAAGACACAACCGAGCCAAAGATCAAGAAAAGGATTAATTACTGCTTGCAGCAAGTGGGGAATTACCAGGGATCATTCCCAAAACAGTGTCTCCCTGAACACCAAAACTGCCCTTTAAGCTAAGTGCTCAGTCACTTCAGTCCTGTCTGACTCTGTGACCTGAAAAGAGTCTGTAATCCACCGGGCTCCTCTGTCCATGGGATTCTCCGGGCAAGAATGCTAGAGTGGGTTACCACTTCCTACTCCAGGGGATCTTCCCGACCCGGGAATCAAACCCACACCTCTTATATCTCCTGCATTAGAACATGGGTTCTTTACCACAGGGCCACCTGGGGGGTATATGCATATTGATGACAGTCTGGGAGGGGTGCCACAGAGTTCAAGCTGTAGTTGACTAAAGACATGACGGTCAGAAAAGGTCAGCATCATCATCTCTAAGGCTCCAGTTGATCTGGTCATTGAGCACTTCAGGCTAATGTTTACCATTGAAACAGAACAGGGAGACTTTACAACTGATATAACATGTTTTCTATAACATATTGCTATTTTTTCTTCTCTTGCCTGTTTCCACATTCTTTCGCTCCCTTAAGATCATTAATTACTGAGATGTTTTCAAGGGCAAGCACCGTGGCCACGCTTAGGTCACAAAATGGCTTAAGCTAGAAGTGGCTTCTCTTCTGTCAAGAAAGTCATATCTAGTTCTCTTTCGTTAGGGACTCCCTGCTCTCTCAGCTTACACCACCTCTCAGCCTCACTTGCCCCAAAGTTTTCCCAGCAAAGGTAGTGGCAGGCAGGCTTCACGATGCTGACAAGGGGAAGCTCTGTGTTCTCGGCTTCATCAGTCCAGAATGGGATTTCTGTTTCACTGAGTTGAGAGGGAGCAGGTCATGATTCAGACATCAGAGACTCTCACCAAACTCAAGCTCTTACTAAATATTAGATTTTGTTCAATAAATATTTCTTCATTTCCTCTGTGTCCTTAGGGTCATTTCCAGAGATGCAATTTTTTTCTTTTATAGTTTTGACAAGTTTCACTGGGGATGGGTCAGCAGAGGCTCCCATGCAGTTATGCCAGAAGTCAAACCCAGTTGAGTATTTAAATATTAATTTGACTCATAATCTTCCTGGAAGAATGACAAGGGGATGTATTCTGAGACTTATTTGAAAGTATATTGCATATCCTGTTTCCACTGGCTCAGAAATTTCAGGCAAATGATTTTACCTCTTTGTGTCTTTGTTTCCTCATCTGTTGTGATGAGAAAAGCTGATCCCTACATGACAGAGATGCTATGAGAAACTGAAATGACCTATCCAAAGTGTTGGACACAAAATGGATTTTAGGAAAATGAACTGGTTTTTATCCTTATGAGAGTGAGCTCAGAGAAGAAATTGGCCCGTAGAAGAGAAGGATCTCAGGGTCAGGAATACCTGATATTCTTTGATGACAAATCAACCCTCCGTTGATGGTGTGATCCCCCACTCCCCTACTCTCTCTCTGTCTCTGTCTGTCTGTCTGTCTCTCTCTCATGCACACACACACAGAGTGTACAGTTCATTCAAGCAGAAAGAGAAAAATAACAGCTGACCAATTATTCTGTTTAGGAATCCAGTTTATCAATATAATATGCTCATAGGAAACCCTCCAGTACTCCAGGGACATTTACAAAGTAGATAATGACAATGTTTGAGTTATTATATTCATAGCTTATCAACAGAGTAGGAAATTAGGAGGGGAAACGTCCCCTAAACCAGCACTAACATGACTAGGTTCTTTCAGCAGTAGTTCTCCAACTGTGGAGAACTTAATTGAAAATGCTCGTGTCTGGTGTCCTCCCCTTCTTCCTTTGGAAATTCTGATTCTTGATCTCTGGCTCAGTCTCTGGAGCTGGCATTACTAACAGTCCCTAGGGGATTCTGATGTAAGTGATCTTACTACAGTGAGAATCAACCCATCCACTGGAAGCTGACTCAAGCATTTATAACAACTTCCAGGATTTTTCTGAACCAAATATACAAAAGATGCATGTACTGGGCCCCCCTTGAGATGCCTGTAGGAACTCTTAATTAGCTTTAATTGTTAATTCAAGCCCCTCTCTCAGGAAAATCTGACAGCAGCCCCAAATCCCTGTGCACAACCAGAATACCTCCACATCGTCCTTCCAGCAAAAGAAGAGACAGATCATTCCAGGGACTGTTTTTAGAGTTGTTTCCCACCCTTCCCCAGCTCTGCTGCATGCATCAAAGGTGCCAATGTTTGTAGCTGCACTTCTTAAGTCCCTGGATCATCTGACTTCTTGCTGAGCTATTTTGCCCAACTGGAGTTACTAGGAGTACCTCTCCCTCTCCACTGTGTCCAAGTCAGCAGCAACATCTCCTGTGTGCTTTAGTTCCCCCTGGACAGACCCCCCAGGTGCCCACTTTCTGGATGACCTCTGCACCTGGGATCCTGTAACCCCACCTCCTCCTGGGGCTTTGTCTTCTCAGCTCCTCCAGTTCCCTGCCTTCAATGCCCTTCACTGCAAAAAATAGTTGAGGGGGCTTCTGTCTTTCAGCTTAGATCTTGAGTAACACAGATCTGGCAAATACAGGTGAGATTTACAGTGGGGAGGGGAAGGTACAGTTTGCAGAATACAAGGAAGAACAGGGAGACAAATAGAGACCTTCATCCTGAAGAACCTTCACTGGTCAACCTCCTACTTCCCACCTGCAAAAAAGAAAGTGGGGAAGGGATATGGTAACAAGGGGGCTGGAACTAAAGGAGAGCAGTCAGTGGGTTCAAAGCAGACCAAATCATGGGTCACTTTACCACAGATCAACACTTCTCAAAGTTAGCTCTACTGATAGTCTTGGTTAGCTAATTCTTTGTTGTGCGGGATATCCCATGCATTATAGAGTGTTGAGCAGCACCCCTGCTCGTATCCACCAGATGCCAGTCACAAACTCCCTCCTGAGTTGTGACAAGCCCAAAGGTCTCCAGATGTTGCCCACTGGCAAATGATCTACTCTGCCCACAATTTGGAAACTGGACTGAGACTCAGTGGCAGAATTCATGGACGCCAAAGCCATTCATCTGCCGCATTTCTTGGATGAGGCCAAGAGAAGTCAGCTTAGATGAGGAAAAGCAGTTACTGTCATCTGCTCTAAAAAAAGTAGCCACAACTAGGACAAGCACTCAGAGTTGTCACCAGGAAAGACAGCACCCCAACAAACCTCTCTGCCACATTCATCGTCTTTTTCTCTTCCCCCAGTAATCCAGGTGAAATCAGGTACAAAGCAAAGAGCAGACTAGCTTCAGAGACGGGAGATAGAAGAGTGGGAAAGGAAGCAGGAAAATCTTTCCCTTTGGCCTAAATTTCATCAAGATGCCAGGAGTGTTGCCTTTTGGTTCCAGAGCCTCAAGTCTTTTGGGTACATGGAGGCTAAGGAGTCAAATAGACCAAGATTTCAAACCCAAAACTACTTAATTTGGACAAGTTGCTCAATCCTCTGAGCCTCAGTTTCCCTACCTGTCAAATGTGAGTCATAATACCTTCCTTTCTGATGTTTTCTAGGAATCGAGGGCATGCTTGTCAAGAGCTGCTGTGAGGCACTCACCAGATGAGAGGTTGGGGAACTATGGCCCCCGGTCACATCTGGCTCACCTAAGGTTGCCAGGTTTAGGAAATAAAATGCTTCATCTGGCAACCCTACCTGCTGGCCACATGCTTTCGTAAATGAAGTCTTACTGGACACAGCCTCGCCTGTTGGTAGGTAGGGCATAGTAGGTAGGGTGGAGTAGCTGCGAGGGACCATGCCACGCAGCCTGCACGGGTCGTTGTTGTTCACACGAGCAGGTGTCCCCCTGCTGTCCACGGTGACATGAGGAGCAGTCAGCAGAGTGATTATGAGCAGGACTCTGCAAGCACTCACACTTCCGGGGTTTGAATCCTGGTTCCACCATGGAGCGCTGAGCAAGTGCCTTAGCCTCCTAGTGCCTCAGGTTCTACTTCTGTCAAGGGCTGTGACATCAGAGCTGTCACAGGAAACTAGAGTGCACTCGTGTTGGTTCGTTGTTCCGGGTTTATTCAGAAAGCCGAGCATCCTCTCATGGGGTCCTTGTGAAGGTTCAACAAAATAATGTAGGTGAAGGCCAAGAGCAGAGCTGGCCACACAGGAAGTACTTAAGACAGTTTCATCGTTACTACAAAAGTTTGAAAGTTTGACAGCTACTATTTTAAATACTACCATTACTTCTTCTACTACTACCAGCCCACCACTGCTTTTACTTCACTGTGCTATTGCGAGGATTTAAAGAGCTATGGGTGGGAAAGGTCTGGCCATAGTAAATGCTCAATAAACACCACATTTTTTAAGTTCAAAAGACCTCTTCGATCAGTATGAAATAAAATTCTATTTGAAAAGCATTTATTTGCAGTGTTTTTCTTTCTTAGTACAACAAAACTTTTGGCACATCTTATAGATGACAGCATCTTATGGTTGACGAATTATAGTACTTAGATCCACTATCCTCCTGAGTCCCTGGAATAGGTGTGCACATCAAATTCAGTGACCTTCTCAGTGGTCAGTGCCAGGTAATCAAAGAGAAAATTTGCCCCTAACACCTTCTAAAAATGGATTACCAGAAACACAATTACGTTTAGAATAAACATATTTGCTTTGCTGTCCTCTACCATTCTCCTGGGTCCCTGTCTATCTGCCCAGAGCAGGGTCTTGAGCCCTGGCCAGATCTGGCAGCTGTGCTCAAAGACCAGTGAAACTCGGGAGGGTGTGCCATTCCCCATCTAGCTCTGACCCCTGGCGGCCCTTCAATCCCTGGAGACTTCTCCCCGCATCCTGTATAGGGCAGCGCAGACTGGGGGCAGTCACCGTGTCTCCTTGACTCTCCCAATGGTCTCTCAATTCCCCAAATCACACCCGCTCACTAAGGGTAGACAGCAGAAGAGGGGAAGAGCTCTTCATTGCTCGATCTCGGCCCCTGCCTGGGATTTGGCTCAGAATCCCGGGCCTCTGCGGGCCTGGCAGAGCCCATAGGAGGCAAGTGTGTTAATAGTCCCATGAACAGGAAACATTTACGGGGAGGGCTTTACTTCATGTTACCTTAGTTCCTCTTCTTTTAATGAGGCTGGGTCCACCACTGGAAGCTGCGGGAAGAGGGGCCCTGACAAACCACAGCCTCAACTTCCAGGCTGTGGCTGTGAAAAGTTAGGAAGAGGTTGATCTTCCATGGGGGTGATGGACCTGGGACAGAGCATGGGAACCCTCACCTCACCCCCAGGGTCGAAGAAGCTACAGTACCTTCTCAGGGAAGGTACTGAAAAGCCAGAGGCATTGGTGACTCTGCCAGGCTCCTGACAAGTGTCCATCTCACCAACCCTAAGTCCTTTGACTCACAATGGACGAGTCCTGACCAGTGACAGGCATGGCCCTCACCAGCCTCGGCTTCTGATCCGTGATGAGACAAAGTTGGCTGGGAAAGATGGATTACACTGTGGCAACATAAGCCTCTTGAAGGGAGTAACAAAGGTGTGTCTACACACACACACTCTTCGGCCTCTACCCTCCATGTCCCCCACCCCAGGCCTGAACTGCTTCTTCTCCAAATATAGCCTGGGGGATGGGGGTGGATCCCTGGCTTCAGATCCTACCCCTTGCTCCACTTGCTAACTGACTGGCCTGCAGCAGGGGCATCATCTTCTCTGGGCCTGACTTCCCCCATCTTTAGAGAGGGGATGCTGATGCTAACAATACCGATGTCATAGGGTGACTGGATTAAGTGAGAGGCAAGCATGGCCAACATCCAAGGTAAGCGTGGATAAACTGGACAGAGTGAGACAGAATCGTGTTGCTTTGACTGTGGGCTTGGGTGCACCGGGAGCTTAACCAAAGGAACTGGAGGAAGTTCAGGTAACCAGCGGGGCCTGAGGGATTGGTCCTGGTCCCTCCCTACTGTATAACCCTTTCACCCTAACTCTTTGCCCCTTCTTCAGAAACAGCCACAAACACTGATTGAATATTTGCCATGTACCAAGAGCTGGGGTTCCAGGCCAAGCAAGACTCCTCGCCTGCCCCCCAGGCTGTCCCAGGCTCCGGTCCCAGAGGCTCTGAGGAAGACAGTTATTCTCAAGGACCCACGGCAACAGGGCAGTGCTGGCGGAGGCAGTCAAGGGCTCCTCAAAGCAGAGAAGGCTGGCACGCTGGGCTGTACCACGCGGGGAGCTGCTAACTGCTACCTGCCTCCAGGGCCCCACCCAGAGGTCCCCCACCTCTGCCTCAGGCCTTCTCTGGCGCAGGGCCTAGTATCCAGTTGGGGGTGGGCGTTGGTGGATGTGAGCCTCAGCTTCCTTGCCCCTCCGTGGTGTGCCCCGTGAAGGACCCCAGGGGTCCCACGGGGACGGAGCCCAGGTGTCCCCAGGGACTCCCCAGTATTGATCCGATTCCCTCCCTTCTGTCTCATTTCCCCACTCCCTCAGCATGCCCCCTGGGATCACCTCCCAAGTAACCGTTCACACCCAAATGCTGGCATCAGGTGGACTGCGGACACGGAGGCCAGCCCTCTGTGAAGGGGCTTGCAGGCTCGTGGGCGGCGCAGCTGGCCCTCCCAGCTCGGGCCATTTCAGCCACGCTGACAAGTAGCTGACAAGTACCACGGCTCCAAAGCTCCCCGCCAGCTGGGCCGAACCGAGGCCTGTCAGGCTGGCATCACCTCTTGCTTCTCCCTCTGCCAGGTCCCGCTTCCTCCCCCTTCCTCTCACAGGACCTGCTCCTTAGTCAACTTATGGCACCCTGAGCTCCATCCCAGAGTCTGCTTTGGGGGAAACCCCACCTACGAGGCTCCCCAAAGGCAAATCTGTATTTCAGATCTCAGCTCAGGCTGAGGGAGAGGGGGGAAGGGGGAGACGGGGAGAGAGCTAGCACAAACCCAGGGCCGCTTCCCGTGTGCGCGCTAAGGCTGACCTGGACCACACAGCCTGTCAAGCTGCCGGGTGGGAGGCAGGGAAGAGTTAGGATTGAGGACAGAGAGAGAGAGAGATGGCTGGGCCTCTTCCCGAGGGCTGCGCTCTGCTCCCAACGCTCTCTGGCCTCAAAGATGGGAGAAGAAGGGGAGAGAGGACCCTGCCCATGGGGCCCTGGCCTTTTCATGCAATGTCTCCACCCCCTCGGAGAAGGTGGCTCAGCGCTTGCCTTAAGGGTAAGTCAAAAGGATGGAGGCACCTGGAAATCCCTCCCTCGGAGGCCACGATTCCTGGTCTTTGTCTGTCCCGGGAATGCTGTTCTTTCAGCCTGTGAGTGGCTCTTGGAGGTTCTGCCAAACCCCATAAACTGGGGTCCAGGAGCCCAGCTCCACCCCGGCCTCTGCCTACAGCCTTCAGTCAGATCCCTGGAGAGCTCCCGTGTAGCCCCTAGAGATACCTGCCTCACCAGATGTGCACAGTCAACAGGCATCATCTTAGTAAGAACAGGACCGGTCGTGTAGGAGACTCAGAGCTGAGCCCTAACCCTTGAGGAGCTTGAGAACCCAAGTGAAGAACTTACACAGACCCAAATGACTACAGGGCTAAGCAACAGATGCTAAGTGACATGTAAATAGCTTCTAAAGAAAAGTGCCTGTAGGAAAATACCTCCCTCAGTTGGAACGGTCAGGAAGCTTTGGGAAGGAGGAAATATGACTTCAAGGACCAGCCCTCTAAGCCAGTGCTGGCCAACAGACACATACCATGGAATACACAGGCACACCCTGTTTTATTGTGCTTTCCTCTATTGCGCTTCACAGATAGGTTTGGGGTGTTTTGCTGTTTTGTTTTTAACAAACTGAAAGTTTGAGCAACACTGCATTGTCAGAGGATGTTTAGCATTTTTTAGCAATGAAATATTTTTACACTAAGGCATGGACATTACCTTTTTAGACATAACGCTTTTGTACACTTAATAGACTACAGTATAGTGTAAACATAACTATTATATGCACCAGAAAACCAAAACATTCATGAGACTTTCCATGTTGCAATCTTCGGTGTATTGCAGTGGACTGGAATCAAACCTGCAGTATCTCCAAGGGATGTCAGTGATGTGAGCCACATCTCTAAGTTTTTTAAACTTAAAATTTTTAGCAGCCACACAGAAACGGGTAAGGAACAAATTGCAATCATTTTAATCATATATCTTATTTGACCCCTACATAATTCAAAATATTAGTTCAACAATAACAAAAATAAACTAACTGATGTTTGCCACCTTTCTTTCATACCAAGTCTTTATACTTTCAGCACATCTCAGTGCTCACTGAAGCCCTCAATGGTCACAGGGGGTTAGTAACTGTGGTGCTAGAGAACGAAGCTGTAAGTACTCACCCCTCAGGGCACATGCATAGACCAGCTGCACTGGCATCACCTTGGATGATGAGCAGATGAGCAGAATCTCCATCCCTGCCTGGACTTCCTCAATCAGAATCTACCTCTAAGAGCTCCATGTGATCTCCCATGAGATGTCGAGAAGCACAGCTCTAAGCCTTTTCCTCTCCCTCACTCCATACATCCCATCAATCACTCAGGCCTGATGAGTTTAACAGTAAAATATCTCCTAAATCCATTCTACTTGCCCCCTGGCTCCTACTAACTCCCTGGTATAAACAGCCACTCTCTTATCCTGTTCTTGGTTAAACTGTATCTCAGCAAAAATGTTGAAGTCTAAAACCCCATTGTCTGTGACTTAGACCTTTGCAAACAGGGTCTTTGTAGATGATGAAGTTAGGATGTGGTTACTAGGTGGGGTCGAAATCCAGTAAGACCCACACGATTTATAAAGTGTCCTGAAAAGGGGGTATCTGGACACAGAGACAGACGCTCAAAGGAAGAACACTGTGTGAAGATGAAGACAGAGATCAGAGTGATGCAGCAAAAGCCAAGGACCATCAACGATCACCAGCCAGGGCTTTTCTGGTGGCTCCGCGGTTAAGAATCTGCCTGCCAATGCAGGAGGCGTGGGTTCGATCAGTGGTCTGGGAAGATCCCATATGCCATGGAGCAACTAAGCCCATGGGCCACAACTACTGAGCCTGTGCTCTAGAGCCTGGGAGCCGCAACTACTGGAGTGTATGTGCCACAATTACTGAAGCCCTCGTGCCCTGAAGCCTGTGTTCTGAGTCAGAAGTCCCCGGAATGAGAAGCCCACACACAGCATTGAAGAGTAGCTCCTGCTCACCGGAACTAGAGAAAGCCCATGAGCAGCAATGAAGACCAAGCAAAAAAAAAATAAAGATCGCCAGCCAGCAGATTACCAGGAGACAGGCAAGAGGCATGGAAAAGACTCCCTCACAGCTCTCAGAAGGAACCAACCTTGTGGACACCTTGAGTTTGGATTTCTAGCCTCCAGAACAATAAGGTAAATTTCCATTGTCTTATGTCATCCAGTCTGTGATACAGTACCCCAGCAAAGGAATGCACAGCCAAATCTTAGTAGCTCCTAAAGCCTCTTCCCTCTTCCACTCATGCCAGCCTTCACCCTGAAACCCTGACCTGTGAAGAATGCTCTAGTTACAACCAGAAGGACCCTCTTAAAATGAGCATGGGAAAAGAGCATTCCCCCAGCCTTGTTCCTTCTGTCACTCTGCATTCCATTTCTGAACAACACCTGGTTCTCAACACCACACACACACACACACACACACACACACACACACACACGAATCTTTCCTTTCCATGACAAACTATAACTTTTTCCCTCCTCTGGGCTTTGACACATGCTGTTCCTTTCCGGAAACACTGGTCCCTCCACGTCCCCCCTCAGCTTTCTCTACTCATCTTTCAGGTCTCACTTCCACTGCTAGTGCAGTCTGGATAAGGCCCCTGTTATTCCCTCTCCTAATACCCTCTCTTGTCCTTAATAGAGACCAGTGCTGGGCCATGAACAGATTGTTTTATGTCCATATCAACCTAAAGAATGTAAGTGTTTAGAAACTGCTATTGCAGATTGTCATGACTGCGACAAAGCAAGTAAGTGATAAGTAGACTCAACTCACTGAACAGGCTTTGGATGGGTTCAAGTATGACCCAACTTACATGGTAGAAAGTGCACACAAATCATGTACACACAGGAGGGCCATGTATTGATCAGTGATTGACAATCAACAGAAAATGATGGGTCCTTTACAGATATTAGAGAAGCACAACTTCATATTCACCACTACTCATCACTCTACTTCCATACTTTCACACATTACTTTCATAATTTCAAGATGGTGGCAACTGGGGACTTGCCTGGTGGTCCAGTGGTTAAGAATCTACCTTGCAATGCAGGGGACATGGGTTAGGTTGCTAGTCAGGGAACTGAGATCCCAGACACAAGGGGGCAACTAAGCCTACAGTGCAACTACTGAGCTTACATGCTGCAACTCAGACTGTGTATGTGTGCTAAGTTGCTCAGCCATGTCCAGTCTTTACGATCCCATGGACTACAGCCCGTCAGACTCCTCTGTCCGTGGGGATTCTCCAGGCAAGAACACAGGAGTAAGTTGCCATGCCCTTCTCCAGGGGATCTTCCCAACCCAGGGATTGAGTCTTGGTCTCCTGCATTGCAGGCGGATTCTTTACCATCTTGAGCCACCAGGGAAGCCCAAAACTAAGACTAGATGTAGCAATAAATGAAAAAACTTTTTTTTGAAGTATTTTAAAAAAGAAACCAAGATGGTAGCAACTACTCCTTCTGCTCAGTCTGACCAAGACATAGTATAGCCCGACAACAACAACAACAAAAAGAGTGTGATCCATATTGGATCATAACAGGCATGGGTGAGGAGGCCGTTCTAGGGCAACAGAGGGTCTGAGGTCAACATTTAAAGGTGAGAAACCACTGATAAACCAAAGACTGCCTGCAGTATTTTTAAAGCTTGATGACTTCATATTAAGGAATTCCTCAAATCTTAATATGAGGCCCAACCAGACAGATGGAGAATTCCAGGGAAATGGACAGACTCTTTCGGTCTCAGGCTGTGTTCTGTTTGCACAATTGTTTCTGGCAGAAGCCTAGAGAAAAACGCAAACCAGATGTACAGAGAGATTTTCTTTGTCAGGAGAAAAAGAAAAAGTTGCTTGTCCTGCTCTCACACTCCTGCCCCTCAAATGCAGGCCAGATTCCCATCCTTTATCTGGAACAGCCTCAAGGGACTCCAGAATCTTCTCCAGCCTCACGTGCTTGGGGAGAAGCTGGGAGGCCACTGCCGAAGTGGCCCCTGGCCTCTCCCTTGAGCTCTCGAAGCTGGAGGAGCAGATGGAAATGTGACGTCTCTTGTCCTTGCAGAAGAGTGGGCACTGGGGATGCATGATGAACTTGGAGCTTAACTGAAATAAATAAGGAGAAGGCTTGTGCAAGCAGTTTGGGCAGGCTGCAGGGAACTCATCTTTCTCTTAGATTCTCCAGAAAACACCATCTCCTGCTGGGGCCCCATTGGTCTTCCTCTGGGTCTTGGACATTCTGTCCCAACTGCTGTTGACCTCACCCAGAAGAGCCAGCTTTTGCAAAAAACAAAGAAGCAAGTCAAATGTACCTTTGGCACCCCTGACAAACCCTGAAATGGCCCCAAACCTCAAAAGACCTCCTGGCTAATTAGACTGTCCCCAACAGAGCTGCCACCACCCTCCCAACCCCGTCAAAACACATCTTACAGGCCATTCCCAGAACATCTGAGAACCTCATTCACAGCATGTGAGAAGGGATGCTATGGGGAAAACATGCTCCTTCAATGCCTCTCAAAGAGTAGTCCATGGATCAGGGGCATTGGCATTACCTGGGATATTAGAAGAATTTCAGGTTCTCAGGCCCCACTCCAGATCTCCTATATCCAAGTTCTGCAGGTGAGTCCAGAGAACTATCTCAACAAGCCCTGTGGGTGGTTCTTACTTTCACCCAAGTTTAAGAGCCACTGTGTCACTGATTACCCATCCCTAGATTCTCCCACTGAAACCCCGAAGGGGCCAGATGGGTGATCTAAATGACAAAACTAGATCCTCCTAAGTGAGGATCAGCCAGCAAATGCCAACCCAGGGGAAACCAGGTAGAAGGTGGGCCTCATTTTGCCAGATCTTTTCATTTTTCAAGAGAGATTGGAGACATGGATTTTTTTTTAAATCTCCCAATTTTTAAACACTGGCTTCATTTTTTTCTAGACATAGTGCAAACCTAGCCATCTCCATTAATGACAACTTCATCCTTCCATTTCCATGGACGAAAAGTTAGCCTTGATTCAACTCTTTCTCTTTCCCCACCTCCTATCTTTCAGGACGGTCTGCTAGCTTCATCTTCAAAATGCATCCAATATCCAGTGACTGCACCCCACCTCCACCTGTTTACAGCGCTAGACTATTCCACCCAGCATCTCTCCCCGGCAAAATGCAAAGCTTCACCCCTGGTCACCCAGGTTTCACCCTGGGCCCTCACATTCAAGTTGCAACAAAGCAGCCAGAACCATCCTTTACCAATGAAAGGCAGATCACGTGCCACCTCTGCTCACACCTGCCAGTGGCTGCTCATTCCAGTCTAGGTGAAAGCTAAAGTCCTCCAGGGCTCTACATGACCTGGCCCCACAGTCACTTCCCCCAGCACCAACCCTCTCTCCCTGGCTCACCCCATCCAGTTGCACTAGCTCCTTGCTGTTCCTCTTTAATCCCATAACATACAATCCATGAATATATTTACTTGATCGTCTGCCTGCATCTGCTAGAATTTAAGCTCCACAGAGGCAGGAATTTCTGTCTGACTGATGGATCCCGAGCACCTTGAACAGTACCTGGCACATGGTAGGTATTCAATAAATAAGTGCTGAATGAATAAATGAATGAATGTAAACTAGAGATGGTCTCCAAGCAATTGCGCATTTACAGTTCAAGTGGAATTTCTTAAAGATTTCCTCCAAGCTCACACTTTGCCCTTACTCATAAGAATTTCAATCCTGTTGCTGGTTGTAAAAATACGAAATATTTCTGGGGCCCTTGAATCAAGAACTACCTCCCTTTCCTGTGTATAGCCCCAGCCCTAAGCACATCTAGAAAAGCACTCACGCCTTTGCAGAACTTTTTCATTCTGGAAAGTGACCTCCCTGAAGCCTGCGCAGTAATTGTTCTCTAAGCCAATGTTTTCCAAAACATTCTTCGCAACATTAGTCCCATGAGATGCTTCAAGAGAAATAAGTTCTGGAAACACACACACACACACTCTCTCTCTCTCTTCTCCTTGGAGCTGACAATGCATGTTAGCATTTTAAAGGCTTCAAGAGGTCTGGTAGTGAATCCTTTATCTCTCTGTTTGCTCCCATGTTTCTCAAATTTGTTGGACCACACAATCCCTTCCCTAGGGAAACACCTATTAATACTCCAGAACGCTACTGTTCTGAGCAAGAAGTTTCAACTTCTTCAGCCTCCTGAGCGGCAGGGTAGGGGAGCTTTAACACAGTATAGTCTTTTTCCAGTTGGATACATATCATGAACTTACTGATATACAGAGACGTTCTCGTTCCCACACTTTCAGGCTCACGACATGTTTCTCTTTGCACTTCTTTTCCCAGCTGGCACTGTGTGGCCACCCCCCACCTTACTTATATCAGCTAGGGCTGTCACCATTACAAGTGACAGGAAAAAATGACTCAGGCTTAAACAAACAAAAAGGGAATTTACTGGTTCATATAGGTAGGATTAGCTTCAGGGACAGCTGGATCAACGATCAAACCATGATTTGGAGACTCAATTTCTAGCCATCCTCCAGTTTAGCCTTATACTCCAGAGTCTCCCCTCGTAGTGACAATATGGTTACCATGGTACCAACCTCAAATCAACAAGGTCCAAATCCAGCAAGATAGAGCCCAAAACTTTTCTGATACCCTCTCAAAAATTTTTAGTTCTTGTGATTAAATCTGCTTAGGACATGTGACCATCTTGACCTGTGATCAGAAGCATGGGATGCATGGACCGGCTTAGGCTTGGGCCCAATATTCCATGCTTGGAGCTATAAACAATAAGGATCTATAAATAATAAGGACTGAGAATTAGTAAAAAGTGGCTCATCCCTGCCCCCTGAGAGTGTGTTAGTCACTCGGTCGTGTCCGACTCTTTGTGACCCAACGGACTACCCACAAGGCTCCTCTGTCCATGAAATTCTTCAGGCAAGAATACTGGTGTGGATAGTCATTCCCTTCTCCAGGGGATCTTCCCGACCCAGGGATGGAACCTAGGTCTTCTGCATTGCAGGCAGGTTCTTTACCTTCTGAGGCACCAGGGAAGACCATTCCTGCCCCTCATTCTTCCCCAAACCAGGCGTTATTACTGGAAGCAGGAGGAATGGATGCTGAGAAGGCAGTGCTCAAATGTGCACTATTCAGCCCTCTGCACACACATCCATGTAGTGTGCCTCCTCCAGGATCCCCAAGCCAGAAAGAAGCATCCCCCTTGAGGAACTGACATGAATAAACACCTGGAGAGCACAGTAGGACATTTTCAAGTGCGCAGGGGGAAGCACAGGCAATAAGAATACAAAAGATCCACAGTCAGTCAGACTTGGATCCGGGGTCTGAATGTGTGACCTTGAATGAGTTACTTAAATTCCCTGAGTTTCAGTTTCTTCATCTATAAGGATTTGAGATGTTCAGTTACTCCCACTCATGGTGCGAAATGTGGATCACAGAGTATAAAGAGTGACCCCAAGCCAGCAGTCACCCTGGGTCCCGGTGGCTGGCTCTTGCCCATCTCCCACCTCCAGACCCCACTGTGCTCACATCAGCCCCAAAGGACAGGGTCATCTCTGCCCCAAACTTCTCCAGGGACTTCTGCTCCCTGGTAGCTTGAGGCACGTCTCCCAGTCATATCACTCTGTCCACGTGGGACTGTTCCTTGCGGTTCCTGCCTGTTACAATGGAAGTCAGCTCCTGTGTTCTCGGCCCAGGCCTCCCCGACCAGGATGAGATGCAAGACCAGAAGCAGAATATTTCCAGCAGCTGCCAGTACTCACACAAGCCAGGCAAGCTCTGGGATAAAACAAAAGTAAATACTGGTATTCAGCTTCATGCCATACAAAAGCCCTACTGACTTGAGATTAAAATGGAAGAAAGGATGCCAGGCACCAAGCCTACAGCTTTTTTATTCTTTTCTGTTAGGAGACAACCAATCACACAGAGGAGAGTAGCAAAGCTCATTCTCCCTGTGGCAGAGATGAACCGTGGGGATGGGGAGGAGAAATGGAAAAGGGGAAAGGAGACATGAAGGAAAACAGGGACCAGGGTTGTCGGTCACGGGGCTCCAATTTCACAGGTGGGGCTCAGAGACCAGTGTTCCAAGAGACGGGGGTAACCCTGAGTTGGAGCCTCGGAGCATTGAGGAAAGTGGACACACTGTGGAATTTTCATGGGGGGCTAGAGGTACATCCATTCATCTATTAATCAAACATGTATTAAGCACACAATGTGTGAGAGCAGGGATACAGGCAAACCCAAACTCCCCTGGCCCTGCCCTTGCTGAACTCAATGCAGACAGAAAGATAGGTGATAAACAAACCAATGCTTCCAATAAATATGTAGCTACAAACTGTTATCAACACTAAAAGAAAAACACTCTGGAGCCATAAGGAAGGGTAACAGGTGGGCATGCTCAGGGCATGAGGAGGGGGCCCCCCAAGAAGGTAACTTTTGACACGAGCAGGGAGATACTGAGGCAACAAAGGCTGGAGCTTACTTACCATGTGATGCGGAGAAACGAGCAAGGCAGGATTGGAGGAGGAGGAAGAGGCCCAGTCATACAGGGACACGTGGCTCCCGAGAGAGTTCAGATTTGAGCCAGAGGGCCAAACCTCTTTTCCAAGTCACCTCCCTCCAATACTGTCCTATTCATGGCAGCTGCATAACATCTGAAAAATGTAATTTGCATGTGGCCTCACGTATGTGGGTGCCAGACAGCACCCACAAGGGTATGGGGGCCTTACAGTAATGCCCCCAGCTCTCTCTTGGGGGGATCTGTAGTCCACAAACCAGGAAACCCCCTGACCTGGAACATATCAAGAGGTCAAGAGACACCCAAGGGACCTCAAATAATCTCTGCCTAGGGAGGAACAGGGGAAGGAGACCAAACAAGGTTATGAGACGCTTCCATGGAAGCCAGTGAATGGCTCTCTCCCACATCCAAGTCCTCTTGCAACTGTAACAAATTACCATGAACTAAGTAGCCCAAAGCAAGACAAAGGTATTGCCTCATTCTTCTGGAGGTCAGGAGTCTGAAGCAGATCTCATGGGCGAAAACCAAGCTGCTGGTGAGGCGGTATTGCTTCTGGAGCCTCCAGGCTTATACTCTGCACCTTCCTGGGCCACCCACAGTCCTTGGGCCATGGCTCCCCCCCCTAATGTTTTCAAGGCCAGAAACAGCACATGGGTTCCTTCTGATGTTTCCCCACTCTCACCTCTGCTTCTGCCCTGCCCCTTCACATTTAAAGGCCCTTGTGATATCATTGCTTCTCTGGCGGCTCAGCTGGTAAAGAATCCGCCTGCAATACCGGAGACAAGGATTCAATCCCGAGGTTGGGAAGATCCTCTGGAGAAGGGAATGGCAACTCACTCCAGTATCCTTGCCTGGAGAATTGCATGAACAGAGGAGCCTGGAGGGCTATAGTGCATGGGGTCTTAAAGAGTTAGACATGAATGAAGAGACTGAACATGCACACATGAATGTGATATCATTGGGCCCACCCACATATTCTAGAACAGGGGTCCCCGATCTCCAGAATCTAATGCCTGATGATCTGAGGGAGAGTTGATGTAATAATAATAGAAATAAAACGCAAAATAAATTGAATGCCCTTGAATCATCCTGAAATCATCCCCTCCTCCGCTCTGCTCCATGGAAAAACTATCTTCCATGAAACCAGTTCCTGGGGCCAAAAAGGTTGGGGACTGCCGTCTAGAGTATTCTATCTCTAGGTCAGCTGATGAGCAGCCTTAATTCCATCCACAACCCTAATTCACCTCTGCCATGTCACTTGTATATCCAGCGATTCCAGGGATTTGGACGTGGACGTCTTTGGGGGCCATTCCTCTGCCTACTGCACAGACTCTGGGGGCCCACTCCAGACTCACCATCAGAATCTGCCTTTTAAGAAGATCTGCAGGTGCCTGAAATGCACATTCAAGTGTGAGCAGCCCCCACCTGGGGCCAACAGGGCAGACATCTCTCTGGGCTGCCGGGCGAGTCAATCAGGTGCGAGGACCCCTCCTGAGGTCTGGTTTTCTCAGCTGGGTTGCCACAGTTGCAAACATTCCATCTCCTTGCAGGTGAACCCCAGCCCTTTGTGGAGCATGAGGTCTTTTGTCCAGAAACATGGACTGGGGGGCAACCTCTCATAGGTGGTTTGAAGGTTTGGAAATATTCCCCAAGGGCGAGAAAATGGGCTTCGCATCTGAGTGGGAGATTTGCATGCCTCTCTGAGGAATTACAGTTTGCTCTTTGGCTGCAGCTCTGAGAATGGCTGGTCCTGGGAAGAGGTCAGAAAGCTTAATGAAAACCATGATTCACTACAGACAGTTGGCACCACTGGAGCCCAGAGCTAGGGGAGGGTTCTGGGAGGTTCCCCAGGTGAGGTCACTGAGGCTCAAGGAGGTTGGGAGCTGCTCAAGGTGTCACAGGTGAGAAGTGGAGACGCTCAGAGAACGGGGAGCCAAGTTAGTGGGGTCAGCCCCACGCACCCCATCTCTGATTGGCTGCTATGTGGGGGCTATACCGCAACTGAGGGCCAACCCCTCACAGGAAGGAGAGAGCAGGGCTTAACATCGCCAGACCACTGGATCCGTCTGTGCTGAGGGAAAGCTGATGCTCACAACTGCCTGGACTTGGCCTGATCTGGCCAGTCCCTCAAAGCAGCCAGCCAAACCTGGAATTTTCCAGGCAGCCAGTTCAGCTGTGGAAGAGAAGCGCTCCAGCCATCACTAACCTGGACCCCAGCCTGAGATAAGGCCCGGGAACGCTGACCCAGGGCACTTCCTCCCTGGGGCAGACCTATCTGAGCCCCGGCACGTGCCCGTAGCCAGCAGCCAGGGTGTCACGTGCTACCGGGGCTGCAGACAGGTACCAGGAACGGGAAACTTCCTGGGAGTGTCCACTCCCAAGGCACAGCCTTTCCTCTGCCAGGTCCCAGAGCCCCCCAGGGAGCTGACATCTGGAAGCCTCCTTCCATACCCCAGCAATACTCAGCTTCCCTGCACTGCTGAAAAACATCTGGCTAGCTTGGCACCTAAGTGGGGTAAAAATAGCATGCCATCTTGTGAGCGGGCACCACGCCATCTCAGCAGATGGGCACCCACGCTGGCAGCCAAGAGCCCGCCGAGCGTTATGGAAGGCATTTGCAGAGGGCAGGACTCACAGCTGGAGGGGGCACAGGGCTGACTGCCAGGCCCCTACGGGAGAGGGGCCAGAAGGTAAAACAAGAGGGCTGGAGAGAGGGACAGGACCCCTTTGCCCTTCACAGGCGGGATACCGCAGGGGAAGAGAGAAAATACACCTGGACGCTGGGAGGCAGCAGGGCGTGATGCTGAAGGTCTGGTCTGAAGTCAGACAGCCCCACATTTGAATCCTGCCTCTACCTTCACTAGCTGTGTGATCCTGAGCCAGCACTGAACCTCTCTGAGCCTCAGTGTAAAATCCACGTTGCAGGGCTCTGGTGAGGCTACTCAACCATTCTTCATTCACTCCCACTGAGTGTCCACTATGGACTGAGCACTGCGCTCAGAGTGGGGGATGGAAGTGAGCAGGTTGCATCGAGGTCTCTTTCCAGCATAGGAAACAGACATCTACAGAAAAGTGACACAAATAAAAGCCTTCCCTGGTGGTTCAGTGGTAAGGAATCGACCTGCAACGTAGGAGCTGCAGGAGATGTAGGTTTGATCCCTGGGCCAGGAAGATCCCCTGGAGAACGGCATGGCAACCCACTCCAGTATTCTTGCCTGGAGAATCCCATGGACGAAGGAACCTGGCAGGCTACAGTCCATGGGGTCACACAGAGTCAGACATGGCTAAAACGACTTAGCAAGCATACACGCACGACACAAGTAAAAGCAAAACGTCAGTGGAGATAATGCCTCAAAGGGAAGGTGTGTGGTGTGATGACAGCCTGTGATGGAGGGGTGGGGAGCACAGGGCAGTCGAAGCAGATGAAGGGACAACGAAGATCTAAAGGATGTGGGTAGTTAAATAGGGTGACATGGACAGAAGGGACGTAAGCTCTTAGCACAGTGCCTGGGACCTGATAAATATTGGTAAGTGGAATGATTATTAATGAATGTCACTGAAAACAGAATTGTACTGATAGCGATCTCTCCCATCCAGGGTAAAAATGCCAGACTTCAGCTGGAGCGGTTGTGCCAGAAGAGAGGCTGACCTCTTTCTTGTCTCCACTCGGAGGAGAGCCAGAGGCCAGTGGACTTTAAAAATAAAAACCTATAAAAATAACTCAGGCCTCCAGTGAAGCCATTTGGAGTCTCTAAACACCATTGAGTTCAAGCAACAAAGCTCCAGGGACCCTCCTCTCCCAGGAGCTTTGGCCAGTATGGCGGGGGTCCAAACCAGGTGCCAAGCTCAACCTCCTCCCCTGCTCTCAGCAGCTGGAGCCAAAGCCAGGAAGCCTGCCCGCTCGAGCGTTTGGTGACCTGGCCTGGCCGGCGCTTACCCCCAGCACTGTCCCTGAGGACGGCAGGCCCCTGCTGGAGAGCACTGACCTTCCCCTCTGGGGCAGAGACTGCTGACCGTCCCCGCCGGGGCAGAGCTTGCTTGAATGGGGAGGATGCAAATGTCACCCTCTGAGTACGTTCTGCAAACGTGCTGCCTTTTGAAGAATGTAAAGGTACTGGGAAAGCAGTGTGAGGTCCCCAGGGACACATCTGCCACCGAACAGCAAGATGCACCAGAGTCCCCACGTGCCAGCATGCAGACCCCGCTGGGTGAGCCCCAGGCTACCCTGACATCAGGTACTTTGTGCGCACATTGGCCTCAGGGAGATGTGGCTCGGGCAAGTGCCAAGGAGTTTGGTATGGGACGCCTCCTGTGCCCCGACCCACATTTGCCCCGCGTCCTTCCCAGCCACCTGTGCCTCCAGCTGATGCTACAGCAATCATCTGGGCCCAGGTGGATCTGACCACATCTGACCTCAGCAGCACCCCCTCTTCTCCACTTTCCACCCCTGGGGATTCCCAGCTGCCACGTTGTGTGGGGACCCGCCCAGCCATTCGGCTGTTCACCAGACTGGGAAGCACAAGCCTGCCCACGCACCAGGGGCAACCTTGACCCTTGAATGAAAGGCACCAAAGTCAGGCTGGGAGCACTTCCCTCTTCTGTACTGCAGCTCCACGATTCTGGGTGCTGTTCTACATGACTCCTCAGAGGATCCTTGCCAGTCGATGGTCCGCAATGATGACTGCCTCAGTAATGTGCCCCTACATTCCCTCATCCCCTGTCCCTGAGTCTGGGGGGGTCAATCCCCAAATTAAACTACCTGCATGCAAGCCTTCAACCTCCAGCTCTTCGTTCTCAGGGAAACCCGAGCCCAGACAGTTGCTCTTCTGCCCTCTCCCCATCAGCTGGCAGGAGTGGTAAGGCTTTCAGGGGCACGTGTGGCAGGCAGTTCTGTGGCCAAAAACAAGAGAGTTTCTGCTCCCTCCTCTCCCAGCTGGAACCCAGATGGCTGGATGGGATGAATGGCTCTGAGTGTCACGCGGGAAGGGCTCTTAGCCAGTGCCTTTCACGTGGATTAACGGTGGAACTCTTCTGCAAGCAAAACCTCACGCACACAGTGGGTATTTGGTATTCGGTCCTGCTCCTTAAAGAACTTGCTTTACCTCTTGAGAAATATCTTGTGCCTATTTGTGACATCTTGGCTGGAAAGGCTCTTAAGTGACCCCTGCCCAGTTTGAAATTCTGAGAGGCAACGTCTTTCCTTTCTGTCTGAGAAGCAGGCCTACCCAACTGGACATCTTCTTTCTGGAGTCAGTCTTGAACAAGAAACCTAGGGCAGGCATATTGATTGGAAGGCAGTCTTCATGATGGTGGAGAGCCCACCAAACCAACCTTCTCAAACTCTCTCTGTTATCACCCCCCAATCCCAAGCCTGGTCCTCCAGCCTCTTACTGAGTCTTTGAATAACTATCCCTGGCTCTAAGATCCTTTTAATACATTTTTCTTTCTCTTTGGCTATGAGACTCAGCTTTCTGATCCTTACAACCAATAATGCCTACAGATCCTCACCGCATCCCAATATTTAAAGTGGATAAAAGTGGAGACTCCCTGTTGAAATGGAGGAGTCTGGGCAAGGGCACCTCCCTCTTGCACTTGCTCACAGCGGCTTCTGTATTTTCTCCAAAGGGCCTCTGGGGCCTGAAAGGGCTCTGTTTGAAAAGCCTGCATCTCATACCATCACTTTTGTACAAATGAGGGAGGCAAGGGGTGAGAAACTCATTGATTTGCCAGGGCCCTGGCACTGCTTGGCGATGGCTGGAAACTCAGGCCGTCTGGCCCCCGGGGCAGCAGCCTTCCTACCACAGCACAGTGGCAGGCTCTCTAGAATCTAAAAGACATGTAGACAGCAAAAGTAAGCGAAGGGCCCGTGTGAAGATCAAGTGCATGACAGGGTGTTTCCTACACTTCTCCGAGGCCACCGTCAACAGGCACACAGGACAGGCACACAGGCACACAGGCAAAGCAGTGCGCACACAGGCAAAGCAGCGCGCCAGCCTTTCCAGGGCACAGCTCCTTGAATCCTCATCCTACAAGATGCTGTGCAAAAAAAGAAAAAAAAATCTTGTGATCCAATATCTCACTTTCTAAATACTTCTGATGCACTTTCTTATTTTTCACATATTATAATGAAATGAGAGGGACTTCCCTGGTGGTCCAGTAGCTAAGACTCTGCACTCCCAGTGCAAGGGGCCAAGGTTCAATCCCTGGTCAGGGAACTAGATTCTACATGCCTCAACTAAGAGTTCACATACTAGAACTAAAGACCCCACATACCACAACTAAGACCCGGCACAGTGAAATAAATGAATAAAGATTTTTAAAAGAATGACATGAGAAGCTGTGTGATGAAGTGGTTACAAGCATGTACTCTGAAATTTGACAAACTGGGTTTGATTACCAGTTCTTCCTCCTTCTAGCTGTGTGACCTCAGTCAAGCAACTTAACCACTCTGAGCCTCAGCTTTGCCATCGACATATTGAGAATGAAGCAAGTGATCCAACTGTGTTCAGTGAGGTTCTGCAAGAAGCAGATGCCAAGATGAGATGTGTATGAAGGAAACAGCTGTGAGAGAGTGTGGGAAGAGGCTGCAGGAGGCTAGAAATGTTGTGAAACCTCCAGGCAGCCTGAATTCCTGCAAAAAAAAAAAAAAAAGAGAGAGAGAGAGAGAGAGGAAAGAAAGAAAAGACCTCAGATTGCAGGGCCATTCTAAGAAAGTTTTGGCAAAGTTTTGAGGAGTTCCTAAGTCCCCATCAACTGTGAGAAATCATGCATCACCCAGGAAAGGGCCTTCCTCTGTATAGTGACCCTGATGCGCTGGGTCACTGGAGGCAACAGCTCGTACAAAGTAAGGTCTCTGCCCAATACAGAAATGGATCCAGTGTCCAGTGGCAGGGGCCCTCAGCCAATCCCACCCCTAGCAGTAAGAGCAGCACATTCTCAAGCCCTTCTGAGCCCTATACCAACCTCAAAAGGTAGGATTAGCTTACATAAAACCTCTTAAAGTGGTACCTGGTACAGTGAGAACTTATGTGTTGCCTTCAAACAAATAAACAGGGTTCTGAAAGCAGGTTGCTTCTTCAAATCCATTTGTATGCCCGATGTGATAGTTTGCCTTTTTGGTTTTGAATCCTAGAAATCTGTTATTAAACTGCTGATCCATCTTACAATCAGCACATTTTGGAATCCAAGAAATACATTCAGAAAGCTTTACAAACTGTATATCCCCTCTGAGACTTACATTGGCACCCTGAAGATTTTGAAAAGTTCTGCAATACATAGCCCTATTCTACTTTGCTCAATTCTATCTCCCAAATATCTTTGCCCACAGATCTGGGGTTTGTATATGCTTCCAATAAATTCCTTTGCTCTTTAGTTAAGAGAAGTTGGTTTCTGTTGCTTGCACCCAAATCCCAGCTGAGACAAACTCAAAATAGCAAAGAGGTGAAAGTGGAACTGCCCTGGATGAAGAGGTGAGGAGGAGCTCCAACTTGGGGGAATTCACTTTGGCAAATGTCTGTGCTTTGCAAATGCTGATGGCTGCTCTTTCAAATGGTTCTCAGGAATTAGGTAGCAGGACTATTTCCTGATATGCACAAGCCACTTCATCCTTCCCTGCAATTTTCCCCACAAGGTCCCTGGAGGATGAATTTGGAAAAGGCTCATCTAACCCAGCCCTTTATTGACATTAGCTCCACCAGCCTCGCTCAATGAGCAGAGAATCTTCTCCCTCCAGGCTCCAGAGAGGTATAAAAGCACCATGGATAAGAGCCTCTGGCCACTGTGACCAGAAGCTGATGGCCGTGAACAAGTTCAACGGGAACATTTTCCTCATTTTTCATTGGTTTACTGTCTGCTCTGTGCCAGGCACCACACTCACAAGTGGGGATTCACAGATGACAGAGACAGCCTTTGGGGCTGGGTGAGACATCTTTGACTTGATGTCTCAGATTCTTACCATCCACCTTTCTTTCTACCCTGTCCAGACACTTGGACCTTGAACACCTGAAGCAAGGGTGCCTCACTTCAGCGCACTGGGGGGCTGCTGTTTACTGCAGGCCTCCACGGCAGCTCTGCCATAGGGCCCCAGGCACGTTTAAGTGCCGCCCTCAGGAGCAACCTCAGCCAACGTGGGAACAGATACTCCCCTCTGCTGTGTCATGAGCGGACCACGCTGAGGCACTCTCAGCTGCTCCCCGTAGATCACGTGCCCACAGCAGGGGCCTCTTCCAGGCATTCTGGCCTACCAACCTTCCCTGCTGAAGTCTCCAGCCCCCTACCCACACCCTTTCCCAAGAACCACATCATCAAAATACACTGTCTGCACACAAGCTCTTATCTTAGTTGATTTAGTCCTGTCCAACTCTTTGTGACCCTACGGACTATATAGACTACCAGGCTCCTCTGTCCACGAGGTTTCCCAGGCAAGGATACTGAAGTGGGTTGCCATGCTCTCCTCCAGGGGATTTTTCCAACCCAGGAATTGAATCCAGGTGTCTTAGGTCTCCTGCATTGGCAGGTGGGTTCTTCACCACTAGTGCCACCTGGGAAACCCTCTGCTTTTTTAGAGAAACCCAAAGTAGGACTTCTTCTTTTAAAAAATAACAATAGCACATTGCATTTGTAGCGGTTTAAATGGTGATGACTTCAGTGAATTCATTTGATCCTCAAAGCAACCAAGAATGATATACAAGCCACACAGCAACCTCCTTTTAGAGAAGAGGAAAACTGAAACTCAGAGAGGTCAGTTAACTTGCCAAATGTCACACAGCTAGGAAACAGTGCGAGTCAGGGCTCCCCCAGCTCAGCCTGAGCTACTTCACTAGAGGCATCAGTTCAGGGCCTGGAACACCAACCCAGATGCAAAGGTGGACCATTCAAATTCTCTTAGGCTGAATTTAGAAGAATACTTATGAATTGGCCGGATGAAAAATGGGGTGGACAGAGACGGGAACAGAAATTCTGACAGAGGGAACAACAGAAGCAGAAACTCAGAAGCTGGGGTCATTCATCACAGATTCTTCTGGAAGCTGTAGGAAACGCAGCTTGGCAGAAACAGAGGGTCAAGTCGGCACCCGTGGAATCACCAAGAAACAAAACAGAAACTCATACAGGGCCTGCGGACTCAGCAACTTGATGACTGACCTGGGAAGACAAGGAGGACATGGGGGAGCACAGTGCAGAAAGGGGGTGAGGCTCGCTGGAGAGACTTCAGGTTTTGCCCACAGTCACCTGATCCGTATTCCGAGCCTCGGCCGCTGGCAACCGGAATTGGCTTGTTTTGCCCAAGAGCTCAGGACTCCATTCCTGAGAGACAGCCCATGACACTGCTCTTGACAGCCTGAAAGAACGCTTTCTTTTTCTCTTGGGAAGAGGCGCATCTTGATTCTCTAACGAGTAAGTAATCAAGGCCAGTGAGAAGCTAGAAAGGAAAGCAGCGCCCTTAGGGATAATCAGAATCAGCAGTCACTGAACAGAGTATCATGCCCCTCGCGGCATCATCTTCAAGACGTGGTCATTTCCGTGGAGAAAGGCTGAGAATAGCTCTCTACAGCCAAGACAGTTGCTGACGACCTCAGACCTTGTCTACACGAAGTACAGAGAACCATGCTTAACAAGTCCTCTCCCCCACACAGACACCCCAGCAGAAATAGTCTTTCAATGGGCAGACGCCATCTTCCTTGCTCGTGGGAGCATAAACCAGTGGGAACTCTCTAGAGAGAAATTTGGCGGTAGGCATGAGAAGCTTAACAATGCTCAGAAATTTTATTGCGGCAATTTCCTTTCTAGGAATTTGTCCTAAGGAAAGAGTCAGACAAATACAGAGGGATGCTTGTTCTGGCCTCATTTATATTAGGAGAAAATGAAAATGAACCACAACGTCCAGCAGTTGGGGCTGGAGTAAATTATAAGCATTGTCCGCTCAATAGAAAATGATGCAGCCATTAAACAGAAAGGAAGTATGTGTAGAGAAATTGCAAAAATAGCCACAGTTCTGCTCCTCTATGCGTGCCCTTGGCAACGTGACTCTGTAGCAACTCTCATCAAGGGAAGGGGTCTCTTCTGCACCCTCCTGGCCACCATGCAACTCACTTTGGTCGACAGAATACAAAGTGACAATGCACCTGTTCTGATCTGAGCTTAGGTCTTAAGAGAACTTGAGCTCTCCTCTCTCCCTCCCTCCTTCCCTCTCTCCCTCTCTACCCCTCCCTCTCTGTTGGGCAAGCAGCCATAATGGGAACTACCAAACCATGTGCCTCATTTGGTACCTGGCCAGCCAACCAGGATATCTGGTGGGAAGGGATCAGGGGTCTTTGCCTATAAGCACTAGAGAGGGGCATGCAGCCCAGCCCATCCCCCTGCCGTGGCTAGCAGGTGGGACTCATGGCCACGAGACATGGGAGATGCTAAGCTTGCTGCATTTCTTTGCCCATCTGTGAGTAAAGCACTCCTCCAACCAGCACCTTGTGTGCTAAGTCCTCCTTGGCAATTCCTAATCTCTGAAGCACACAGTGGATCACGTCTGTGGGCTCCAACTTCTGGCACTTGATGTTGTTATGATTTTTGCTATCCTCCATACAGGGGGAATCCTTCCCTGGGGTTGGTAGCCACATCTTCCCGCTTGACGCTCTCTCTGCATCTCTGGCTCTCAGGATCCTGCCCCCTCCATGTGCATATGCCCAGGCTAGCCTGTTGGAGCATGAGTGACTGCATGACAGACAGTCCAGTTGTCTCAGCTAAAGCCATCCTAGACCAGCCTCAAAGCAGATGACCCTCAAACACAAGAGAGTCTGACCAAGATCAAGAGGGCCACCCGCCAGCCCCAGCTGATGGCAGACACATCGGGTGAGCCCAGTTAAGCCCTGAAGAACCATCCAGTTGATCTACAGACTTATAAGCAACAGTAAGTACTGATTCTTTAAATCCAGCATTCCTTAAAGTGAGGTCCAGGGCAGGGGTACCTCAAGGGTGGCTCTGAGATCCTATCAGAGAGTCTACAAGGTCAGAACTCTTTCTGTGATACCAGGAAGACCTTCTTTGCCCTTTCACTGTCATCCTCTCATGAGTGTACAGAGGACTTTTCCAGAGGATCCATGACATGTGATGACATCATCACTTTGATGGCAAGTAGGATGTATGCTTGAGGGCTTCCTAGGTGGTGTTAGTGGTAAAGAATCTGCCTGCCAGTCCAGGAGACATAAGAGACATGGGTTGAATCCCTGGGTTGGGAAGATCCCCTGGGGGTGGAAATGGCAACCCACTCCAGTATTCTTGCCTAGAAAATTCCATGGACAGAGGAGCCTGGTGGGCTACAGTCCACGGGGTTGCAAAAAGTTGGATTGGACATGACTGAGCATCTGAGCCCCACAATATATGCTTATGTATGTATTCTTGATTTCAAAATGTTCTTGGTTTTAATTTCCAATATAGGAAACACTGATCAATAGAGATGACATATACAAAAGCTCTGTGAGGTCTTTAGTGATTTCAAATATTTTAAAATGTCCTGAGACCAAAAAAGTTTGAGCACCACTGTGTTAAACCACTGAGCTTGGGGTAAGTTGTTACACAGTAGCAGGTCTCTGATACAAGGTGGGCACATGTGACTGACAAGGAAAAAGGTTGGTACCACAGTGGCTTTTTCACACAATTTTAAGATACAATTGTTGTATCTTGCTTTTGTTTTAAAACTTTTACACAGTTCTATGTCTATCCAAAATGCTATCAGTCACTATCTCTGCAGGATGAGATGATGGATCACCGGGGTAGAATTTTCCCTCTTTTTTAATACATATCTATGCTTCCTAAGGTGTTGCCAGGAGTTCTATGCTTATCTATATATAAAGCTTTAAAACAAAGAAAAGAGTCTTTAGAAAGAAAAGAGAGCATCCTCTCTTTCTCTGTCACCACAGCCACGCTTACAGGGAGCTTTTGGTGGGAGGACACCGGAGAGATGAAGTGGTCACTCTCCGTGGCCCTTCTCATGCCCACCCAGGGCGATGCAGCCAAGGACCTGGGGTTTCCACTGCCTCAACTTCTGGGGGCCGACAGACCAGATTTCTCTCAGTGGCCCCTTTTCAAATAAGAGATGGGGACTCTTAATGCCGAGCAGGAGGACCCTGCCCGGAGACGCCCCCAAATGAGAAGTGAGCATGAGCGAGCACGAGCCATTTCATGTTCCTGAGCGCAGAGCCCCTAGAAGCTGACTGCATGCCAGCAATGGTTGCCTAGGGAACACCAGTGACAGAAAGGAGACATGAGGACAGACTAAATAACTTTAGCAACTATTTGCATTTGGCAGATGCAGCCGGGGGCAGGGCCTGCGTGCCTCCCTGCGGAAAAGCCAGGGGGAGCCCAGAAGGAGTGGGCGTCCGCCAGCAGGAGCAGGAACAGGGAGGCTGGCCGATGAGGGAGGGAGGGGACCTCCGGACTCTTTCACAGTCTCTCCTCCAAAGCCTGCTGGAGCCAGAGATCAGGAGCCGCCTGCGTGTTCTAGAAGGGTCCCAAGGCTCTGTGCTTTCTGAGTGGTCTGACCACAGGCCAGGACACCCCAGAGAGGGGCGGCCTCTCCTGGGGACTGACTACCCCCATACACACCCCTGCCACTCCCCCAGGCTCCTGCTGCTGCCTCCACCGCCCTGGCAGGCAGGAGACAGACAGGACGGGGATGTGAGGCTGCAGGATCTGCTTTGCTGAGGTGCTTAATTGGGATCCTTTTTACCTGACAGGTGAAAAGTCTGGGCGGGCGAGGGGAAGTCAGCTCTCTGTCAAACTGGCTCCCTCCCTCTCTTATCTGTCTCCCCTCATTAGGGCTGAGTCAGGCCCGAGTGCCCCAGAGAAGAGCAGGCAAATGAGCCAGGCCCTCCTGCCCTGGCCTGGGAATTGCAGCCGCTGTGATGAGCTGTGCAGGGCTCCGTGGGGCTCCTTAGCTGAGACCCTCCAGGGCTCCCAGAGCCCCGGGCCATCCCGCTCTCTGGGTGGGATGGAGACACAGACCCTGAAGACAGGCCAGAAGGGGCCAAGCTTGAGTCTGGCTTGTCTCACTGGCCCCGCTTCTGAACCTTCTAGTCAGATCGGATTATATCAGAAATGATTGGCTCTTTTATTCTCCCCCTTTGCTGGCAGCCCCCGCCCCCCGACTCCTCTCCGGTCTGACCACATCTGTAGGCTCCACTGAAACAGTGCCAACAGAAACAAAACCAAAGCAAACCCCGGCAGCCAGTGAGGGCGGGGAGGTGCCACCCATCTGGGCTGGCCACAGGCAGGCGTGGGGCTGCCAAGGCACTCTCCTGCTGGTGAAGGCTCTGCACGGAATAATCAGCCGATCGGGGGTTGGCCGGGCCTTGCTGAGGGAACAGGACCTCGTAGTCAGGCCGGGTAATTGGACAGAAAGGCAGAAGGACTTGCCCGCTGAGCAGGAATGCATGTCAGACTGGAGGACCCTCCTGGGCAGGATGGCAGTGGGTTGGCAGTGTCCCACAATGGGGCTGCCATCATTTGTTTTCCAAACTGCTCCCCAGTCTGAATGGCTTCTGGACATTTCAGCTTCTAAGCATGTGTGCATCAAGAGGATCCACTTAAAACCAGGCAGGGTATTTTTTTGTTTGTCTTAATTGAGCGTGTTCGAGGCTGCAAAAGCAGAAGAGAAATAGGCAGTCTAGTAGACTGCTGGTGGGGATGACAAGTGGCTGACATTCTGGAGGCCAGTTCGGGCTCCCAGACTGCTTGTATGTGTCCCAGAGAGAGACTCAGGGACTGTGGTGCTGGCAATTCTGGATTTTGCAGCCTCGGGATTTTGTGCCCTTTGCAGTGAAACTGGGTTTCTCACTGCTGGTGCTGGTGAGGCTGAAAATCCACCATCCTCACAGCCCCAAATCTCCACTGACACCAGCAATTCTGGTGGCCAGCAATTCCCACCACCGTGTGAGCAAGATGAATGGAATGCCTTTGGTGCTACAGTCACATGGAAGGGTCTCAGAGCAAGGTGGTCTGTGTCTCCAAATCCTTAGAGTTTGGCAATAGCTCCTCTTCTGGTGATAGCTAAGGCTCCTTTATTCCAGAAAACACACATGCCACCACGAGTTAGGGTAGGTGCTGGTATTCATTATAAAGGAACTGTATCACCTCCTCCATTTGATGCTATGCTCTGTGAGACATTTGGGGTCCCATACTAGACTCCATTCCCTATGATAAAGGTCCTTGAAACTGTACCATCATCTGAGCTATCTAAATCTTCCAGTGCCATCTGTACCGGATATTCAAACTCAAAGATGGATGAGACAGGAGGCCTATATCTCTCAGAGACTGTGAGCAGACACCCAGGAAATGAGTTCTCATCTAAGTCTGTTCACCCAGTCATTCAAATTCTGGTTCCTGCTCAGCCAGAACACCATCATGAAAGTGAAAGTTACTCAGTTGTGTCTGACTCTTTGTGACCCCATGGACTATAGATCAAGGAATTCTCCAGGCCAGAATACTGCAGTGGGTAGCCCTTCCTTTCTCCAAGGGGTCTTCCCAACCCAGAGATCGAACCCAGGTCTCCTGCATTGCAGGCGGATTCTTAACCAGCTGAGCCACCAGGAAAACCCAAGAATACTGGAGTGGGTAGCCTATCCCTTCTCCAGCGGATCTTCCCGACCCAGGAATCGAACCAGGGTCTTCTGCATGGCAGGCGGATTCTTTACCAACTGAGCTATGAGGAAAGCCTAACATCATCACGTGAGCCTAGAAAATGACTGGATGCTGCAGATAAATATCAATAACACATCCCGCTGCAGGGTAGGATTAAACTGATTTTCATCCCTGTGCCTCTTTCTTTGCATTGTGACGGACTTTCTGGTCTCCAAAGCAACTGTGAATTTATCATTTCATGGGTCCTGCAGATTGTTGGCAGGAATGAGGCAGACGATTTCTCTCCCTGGAGTCACACCTCTTTACTACATGACTCTACAGGCTCACCCACGGAGAGGTGCAGTTTGTTTCTCCACCCCTTGAACCTGGGTAGCCTGTGACTGGCTCTGACCAAATG
Source organism: Dama dama (assembly GCF_033118175.1). NCBI lineage: Eukaryota > Metazoa > Chordata > Mammalia > Artiodactyla > Cervidae > Dama > Dama dama. Next base: position 34,283,608 of record NC_083704.1, on the reverse strand, counting down.
GATAGAGCAAGAGTGACAATGTTACTGGAGTAGGTCAAGGCATCAGGAGGCCATGTGCACTTTGCCTTTCTCACTTCGACTCCAGGCATCACCAGAGCCAGCCATCAGAGGATGGCAGACCAGTGGAGAGAAAACCAACTGTCTCAGCTGGGCCAGCCTAGAACAGACAGCCCCCAGACGGCCCAGCAGCTAATAACAGGTACATGAGTGCATCCAGGCAAAACTGAAAAATTGCCTAGCTGAACCAAACCACTGAGTGTTATGAGCCACTGTGTTTGGGGGGTACTTTTCAGGCAGTAAGGGCTGATCCCATGAGCTCCCAAACAAAGAAGGGTATCAGTTTTGTCAGAAAATGCTGGCCGGGACTGGGTGTTTCATCCCAGACCCCATTGCCAGGTAGTAACAGGTTTAAAACTTGACCCCAAGTGTTCTGCTGGTCTGTTTTCTCGTTTGTTTCCTCCAGAGTAGCAGGTACTTTGCTTCTAGACAGTGGCCCTTAGAGATCCCTCATGAGAGAGACTGCTGCATTTTCTTGAGGACCTGTCCTACTTCACCTGCGGCTGCCCCATCCGACACCCTGCCGTTCCTCCAACCCTCAGTAGGCAGCAAAGCCACACATCAACCATCAGCTCCCTAACGGCAAGTCAGCCGGCACTGCCAGCTCATTCAATTTGCAGGGCTCAGGAGGCTCCCATGCCAGCCGGCGTCCCTTCCTGCTGCAGGCAGCAAGGACAGCAGCCCGGCCGCAAGAACACGAAAACACTGCTTTTCAACCAGACTGAATGGGATCAGTGGGTGGGCCGGGCCACTTGTCGGCATCAGTTGGAGATCAAAGCAACACAGGAGGGAAGAGACCCAGAAGAGAGAAGAAGGGAAAAACCTCTCTCAACACACTCCAAATCCAGCCAGGGCTTCTAAGGAGCATATGTGGGAATAATCCTGACCGGAATACCACCCCTCCCAGAGGAGCCCAGGGCAGAAAGGGTGACAAGGATATTGGATGGGGGTTGGGGACAGGGTGGTGGGAGGGGGGTGGAGGCGGAAGAGGAAGCAACAGAAAATACAAAGGAAGGAAGGAGGGCAATTGGAGGAAGCAACTCCACCCTCTTACAGCTTCAAAGAGGGCCCTTCTCTGTCCCTGGGCCTTCAGGGGAACAACAAGAGGGCAGGGGGCCCAAGGAGGAGACAGCTGCACGCAGTCCTGGCTGCACGCATTGGCACCGGCTGCCAGCTGGAGGGGAAACGGGCTCTCCTGGCTCCAGAAGGCAGAGGGCTGGTGCTTTTTTCTTTTCTCTGAAGACTTGGAGAAAACAGAGCCCAACTCCGTGAACCTAGCCAGGTCCAATTTCCTCCCACAAGGCAAATTCTTTCCTGTGCTTGGGAAACACACCTGGCTCGAATTCTCAAGCCCGGGGCCAGGAGCTCAGAGCTTTCTCCCAGCGGATGGTCCCTGGGGGAAATAAAATGCTTGGCTGAAGCAGAACACTTTGATGACAAAAATCCTCAGAGGGAGACAAATAAGCTCTCCAGGGCTACTCCATCTGCTCTCGGTAGGCAGCAGTCACAAAAATGGTCATGGCAATAAAGATGATAGGAATAATGATGGCCACCATTAAATGAGTACTTACTAAGTGACAGGCTTTTTTTTTTTAATGGCCTCCTCACCATTCGAGGCCATCAGCATCGGAGACCAGCACCCCCATCACCACCCTTAGGTACAGGATGTTCTGGATGGTATCATCTGTAACCCCTGCGTCACTTTGCTGAAGGCTTCTTCCTACTCCAGCTGCCTCAGCCCGCTCATCATCAGGCTGGACGTGCCAGAGAATAAATAATCCCACCCCCAGAGCAACCTCGGCCAATAAGGAAGGAGTTGGCGGATCAATACCCCAGCTCCTCTGCTCTTTGAATGGGAGAGCTCTGTGTGGTCTTCATTGGCTCCCAGTTGGGCTTAATACTGATAGGATGAAACTCTGGTCACCCAGGATGGTCATTTGCTTGATATCATACCTGGTGTGGGCTGCCTTCCTCTCCTGTCTCACCCACTCCCCAGATCCTTCCTAGTGTTTCCTTGGGTTGCCTTCCCAAGAAAACAGCTTATGCTAGAATCCTTGTCCCAAGGTCAGCTTCTGGGGTGGGGGATCCAACCTATGAAAGTTATAGGACCATTTTACAGGTGAGAAAACTGAGGTCCAAAGGATTTAAGAATTCACCTTCTTCTGCCTGACTCAGAGTGCTCTTCATGACTATTCTCTACTGTGATTTCTATGACTTTGCCTAATTCTCTGGGTGCCAAGTAAACTGTAGTTCAAGCCAGAGAAAGCCCAGAGGCTGCACCTGCACTGGGAGGCTGTGGATCTGCGGTGCCCTGAAGCAACTGGATCGAGGCCTAATTGGCTAAGAAGACAGGCTTTGCATCAGGAGACCTGGATCTCCCTTTTGGAGATGCCACTTAGTTCCATGGCCTTGAGCAAGTCCTTCAACATCCCTACACCTCCTTGGGAAAGGGAGGCTACAACAAGTACCTGGGGAGGTGAAAATTCAGAGCAGTGGCTGCCCAGTAGGTAGGTGCCCCAGACCCTGCACTCCTGTGAGAAAGAGAACAGCAGTGTGGGAGGGGCAGGGCCAGCCAGGGGGGCCCGAGTCACTCTGCCGCTTGTCAGCCCTGAGCCTTGGGACAAGTCTCTTGCCCTCTTGTGCCTCCACTCCCACCTGGGTCAGGTCTGGGTATATTGTGTCATGTGGATGAAATCAGATCCTGAAGGGGGGGTGGGACACTTGATGGGGGCCCAGATGCCTTCCTTTCTGATTGTCTAAGGGTTTGCTTTTAACTAGGTTGCTCTGAGCCCGGGGACATTTAAATAGAGTTTAAATTTTAAAAATCAGTCTGATTCCAGAGCACCTCGTGCAACTGCCAATACCCTGAGCCAGCCCAGGGGTCTCCAGAGATGAGCAGCTTCTACAAAGGGCCTCCCAAGCCCAAGGGGCCAGTCACAGCCAGAAGCACAGCTGTGAGCCACCGGCTAGAAACCCAGAGACCACTTCTTGGAGAAAAGGCACAGATCAAAGAGCCCTCAAGCTTTTAATGGGAGCTTTTGGATCCCTGAGCTGTAGCTCTCCATGGGGGAAACACAGCTCTCTGTAATGCCTAGGACCCTTAACTGATGGACCGGTGGGCTGGAGACCTCCAGATCCACCAGCCATGCTAGTCCACCTGGCTCCATGCCCTGAGAGGAGGCCCCATACAGAGTGTATCCACAGTCTCCTTTGCCCTCTAGCCTCCTGTTAACACTGGTAGGATTCTGAAGGGTGGAAAGAGAGACAGACCCATTCTGGATCTCCCCAGGTTAGCAGCATCCCTCTGCCCCAAGTCACACCCCTGTCAGGAAGCTCCTTTCATCTGGCCCCTCTCTCCCAGCTTCAGGTCATCAGTTATCCCCTTCCCCTTTTAGCCTAAGGGTGTAAGAACTCCAGGCTAGTAGTCCTGGGGCATGGCCAATCTCTTATGCCTTCCCTAAGTCCTCTGGCATACTCAGCCACTTCAGCCATGTCCAACTCTTGGCAAGCCTATGGACTGTAGCCTGCCAGGCTCCTCTGTCTATAGAAGTCTCCAGGAAAGAATATCGCAGTGGGTTGCCATTTCCTCCTCCAGGGGTCTTCCTGACCCAGGGATCAAACCTGCAACTACTGCACTTCAGGTGGATTCCTTACCACTGAGCCACCGGGGAAGCCCCAAACCCTCTGGACACCTTTGTAAATCATCCTTTTAATAAACTCCTCTCAATTACCCTGCTTGAGTTTATCAATTTCCTGCTGAGACTCAGACACAGCCAACAAATTCAAAGCATCCTGTAAAGTTGGCATTTGCCAGAACTATGCTTATGGATCATAACAAACTGTGGAAAGCTCTTAAAGAGATGAGAATACTAGACCATCCTACCTGTCTCCTGAGAAACCTGTATGCAGGTCAAGAAGCAACAGTTAGAACCCTGTATGGAGCAATTGACAGGATTGAGAAAGGAGTATGACAGGGCTGTCTGCTGTCACCCTGTTTATTTAACCTATGCGCCGAGTACATCATGAGAAATGCTGGCCTGGATGAGTTACAAGCTGGAATTAAGATAGGCAAGAGAAATATCAACAACCTCAGATATGCAGATGATACCACTCTAATGGCAGAAAGTGAAGAGGAACATAAGAGCCTCTTGATGAAGGTAAAAGAGGAATGTGAAAGAACCGGTCTTAAAACTAAATAATAAAAGAATTAAGATCATGGCACCCGGCCCCATTACTGCATGGCAAATAGAAGGGGAAAAGGTGGAAGTAGTGACAGATTTTCTCTTCTTGGGCTCTAAAATAACTGTGGATGGTGACTGCAGCCTTGAAATCAGAAGACGATTGCTTCTTGGCAGGAACGCTATGACAAACCTAGACAGTGTGTTGAAAAGCAGAGACATTACTTCTGCCAACAAAGGCCCATATAGTCAAGGCTGTGGTCTTCCCAGTGGTCATGTACAGTTGTGAGAGCTGAACCGTAAAAAAGGCAGAGTGCCAAAGCATTGAAACCTTTGATATGTTGTGCGGGAGAAGACTCCTGAGCATCCCTTGGACAGCAAGGAGATCAAATCAGTCAATCTTAAGAGAAATCAACCATGAATATTCACTGGAAGGACTGATGTTGAAGCTGAAGCTCCAGTATTTTGGTCACCTGATGTGAACAGCCGACTCTTTGGAAAAGTCCCTGATGCTGGGAAAGACCGAGGGCAGGAGAAAGCGTCAAAGGATGAGATAGCTGGATGGCATCACCAATGCAATGGACACAAACTTGGGCAAACTTCAGGAGATGAGGAGGGACAGGGAGGCCTGGCATACTGCAGTCCATGGGGTTACAAAGAGTCAGACATGACTGGGTGACTGAGCAACAACAATGCTTATATACTGTCACTACGATGTGAATAGGTCTCAGTGCCAAATTGAGCAGGTTATATGGTGCATCTGCTAAAATGCCATTGGCTACAAATAACAGAAAACCAGATCTACACTGACTTAAAGAGAGGGGGTGATTTTCTCATGTACCACAAGGCCTAGAGGTTGGTAGTTGCTGACCCAGGTTTTAATGAGTTCAGGGCCAACCACACCTATTCTCTTGGCCTTTCTCTCATGGACAAATAATGGCTGCTTCAGCTCCAGTCATCTCATTCATGCTCAAGTCAAAAGTAAATTGGCCACAGGAAAAATGGATAGCAGTACTCATTTCTGCACAAGAAAGAGAAAGATGTCCCAGCCAGTCCTGCCCAGTATATTCTCACAGGTTAGAACTGTAGCTGACTGCCCTAGCTGCAAGGGAAGCAGAGAAAAGAATTATCCAGGTTGCTTGCCTCCACATAGGAAAGCAGCAAAGGAAAGAAAGCTGCAAACCAAGTGTGCGTAACTATTCAGCAGGGGCTTCCAGGTGCACTAAAGAATAACACAGACACAGCGAGGAATGAACACAACTCAGGGTCGAGTCAGTCTCTGCCACCTCCCACTTCCTGTGTTTACTGGAGCAAGTGAGACTTCCGCAGGTCAAGACAACAAACGATCCTATTCAGGAAGCAACCCTGTTCCTTCATGTATGCTGCCAAAAACCTAGTATTTTGAAAGTCTAATAGGCCTACAAGAAAGTTAAAGCAGTTCATGTTTTCCTGGTGCTCAGAGTCAAATTCCAGGATCACCCCATAGTTGCACAGCACAGAAGTTTGGGGCGAAGGGCCAGAGCCCTCAAAGGGCAAAAGCCAATTCGAAAGACTAAAAACAGGATCCATATATGGATCCCACCCTCCTAGCTCTCCACTCCTTCCCCCAGAACACTCCTGTCTTTTAAACCTCCCAATATATCTTGCATTGTTAAGAAACATCATTCTTCTTCCAAAATATCCCTTCCAACTTTGACTTCTGCTCAAATATCTGAGCATAGGACCATGTGGCCATCTCTTGACAGTAAAATGACACCATACCAGTTCTTGCTTTCTTCTTTGTATTTATCTGTCCCTTCTCATCTTCTTGACAATGAACGTGGTTGGTGTGTAATTATTTTTTTCAGTTAGGTTGTTTTTTTTTCCCCCCTACCACACCAGGCATACATTAAACGGGAAATGAAAATACCACCCTAGCAAATTAAACTTTTGCCTGCATTCTCCCCCTCCAAGGGGGACTGAAAAAAATACCCCAAACGGGCATATGCAGCTGTCTATCATTTGCAGTGCTGGACTCAAGCGGCCTTTCAAATGAGTAGTTCAATTCAGTGGACCTCAACCGGCCCCCTCTACACAGTCTGGGGAGAGAAAGGTTAATTCCATGCTGCGTTCGAGGTTTATCAAACATATCAAACTTTCCTTAAACAGTTTCAGAGACGGCCAAGCAATGGAATAACCCTGCAAAGCCCTTTCCCACTTAATTTCAGAGCCTATGTGTATTTTGATGGAAATATAATCCATATGTTTGCTTCATTTGTATATCCTCATCCCCCCAACTCTCAGAGCTAGTTGATTGATGTCCAAAAGCCCTCAGAGGCTTTTGGAAGAATTTTTTTTTTTCGCTCAAAAAGAGGAAGCTGGCTTTGCTGGCGGCAGCAAGTGCTTGCCTGCCAAACGTCCGAGGGTGACTCACAGCACTGGAGCCAAAGGTCTGAAAAGCAGATGAAAGACCAGGTGTAGTCCTTCTCCAGGAAGAAGGCTTATGGCGATTTTCCATATCCAATATTTATTAATCACCCACTATTTACAGACTGTGGTGCTGGGGGTGGGGAGCTGAGAGACTACAAAAATGAGTCAAGAGTTCTCTTTCATAGGAGTTACCACTGATATACTGAGGGCTTCCCAGGTGGTGCTAGTCGTAAAGAACCCGCCTGCCAATGCAGGAGACGTAAGAGACAGGAGTTTGATCCCTGGATTGGGAAGATCCCCTGGAGGAGGGCATGGCAACTCACTGTAATATGTTTGCCTGGAGAATCCTATGGACAGAGGAGCCCGGCGGGCTACAGTCCCAGGGTCACAAAGTGTCAGACACAACTGAAGTGACTGAGCACACACGCCCTGAGGTCAGCAATTTTTCTGCAAAAGGCTAAATAGTAGAAACTTTGCCTTTCCAGACCAGATGGCCTGTGTGACAATTCCACAACTCTACCACTGCAACCTGAGAGCCATCACAGACAGCACGTGAATGAATGCAGAGCGTGGGGCTGCATCCCAATAGAATGTTTCACAAAGGCCAGGGCGGGACCAGTTTGGCCGCTAGTCCAGGTGAAACCACGTGAAACTGTTGATATCTGACATCCTGACCTCCAGAAACAGCAGTTTCACGTGGTTCCGCCTAACGCTTGGGGAGATGAAATAAACACAGATGACTCTATTGTGAAGAAGAAAGTATAAAAGGCCATCACCACGGTAGAGCTGATTTAATTTGATGGTTTTTCTGAAACCATCTCTGAGGGAGTTGACAATTCCAGCTGGGCAACCCCAAGTGCATCTCTCTTTACCCTGCCTGACGACCAAAATGCACTTTGGCATTCTCCATTTCCAATAGGAAATGTGCAACCCTGGTTTTCAAGCAGCATTCCCTTGGGGGCTTTCTAGGTTTGACTAGCATTCATGGAAGGGGGAAGATGGGCCTGTCTGATGAGGTTTGAGAAGCAGAGGAGAAACTGTTGTTATCAGGCTGGTTCCCTGCAGGTCTGATCAAAGCGTTTGACTTGCCTCTCGAAGACTCTGATGGGGATAGAGCAGGAAACCTCTCCCTAACTGATTGGTGCAGGACAATTTTTGCTCATGCAACACCTTCCTCCAAACCATGCTCTGGGAACTACCCTGTGGAGACGCTGCATTCTGTTTTAAAGAAGGCCAGTCTCCCCTCACGACAGAGTCCATCGCTAGGTCCCGGGGGACTAAGAACAAGGTGAGTGGAATAAGGTGGGTAAGAAGAAGATTCTGCTGTCAGTTTGACATCTGTCCCAAACCCCAGGGGACAGTTTTCACTGGGATGGGTCCCTGAAGCAGCCCTGATGAGATAACTGCCACTTTGCTGCCTTAAAGTATGTAATATGACACCCAGACTTGAACCTTTCCGGGAGAATTCCTGTAATGACGTTATGACATCTTGTGGCCACTTAGAGGAACCCACACGATTCCCTCTGGGTTTTGATCCTGAGGAAGAGTCCCATTGAAAGGCCACCACCCAAAGATGCCCCAGGGGGACATCTTCTCTTTCCCTGCACCTCACTGGCTGACGGGGTACATCTCTACCATGTATTGTCTTGCTACTCAAAGTGTGGTCCTCGGACCAGCAGGAACCACAGCAGGGCATAGTCTCTGGCCACCCCAGAGCAAGAGTCAGAATTGGTGTTCTAATAAGAGCCCAGGGAATTGGTACACCTGGTCAAGTTTGAGGAGCATCACTCTAGTCTATGTTTCTTTGTGGGTACTTGCCAAGTTTTGCTTCTTTTTCCAATAATGGGAGGAAAAAGACAAGCACCAGAGGCCAGAGAACACAACATTAAGTCAGACGGATCAGTGGGTCGCTCTAACTACCTCATTGTTTCTGAGGATTTCCAAGGGCCCTTGGATAAGATTAGTAAGTTTACTTAACTGTTTTGCTAGTACTTATTGGATTCTTTTTTTTTTTTTGCTGGACCCAATACTAAGCATTCCACAACCACTGTCTTAATTGCCTCCAACTTTGAGGCACAAGCTACTATTAGCCCATTTTCGAGATGAGGAGATGAAGGCTTAGCAGAGAGATCGAATTCCAACTAATCAAGCAGATGATCTCTGCCAAAAACTCACCAGAGTTATTTAGGACAGAGTAATAGCTTACGGTGAACCATGTCAGATTCGTGATCTCTGAAGAAGAAGATTTAGCTTCGGGACCAGGGACCAGGGATCAGGCTTGATCACTCAAGAGCATTTGTGTAGCAGAGTTTTATTAAAGTGAAAAGGGGACAGAGGAAGCCTGTGACACAGACATCAGAAGGGGGACAGAGAGCGCCCCCTCGCTAGTTTTAGCAAGGCCTTGTATACTTATATCAGACACACCCCCACAACATACATCTTAAGGTAACAATGTTAGAACTAATAGTAGAAATGTCTTACCAGACCCACTCCCACAGTATACAAGTTTTAAGATAACAAGGTTAGTCAGAAGGTTCTGGTTAAGTAAGAAGAAACATGTCTTCGAGTAAGATACATTGGTATATTGATTCAGTTCAGTTGCTCAGTCATGTCTGACTCTGCGATGGACTGCAGTACACCAGGCCTCCCTGTCCATCACCAACTCCTGGAGCTTACTCAAACTCATCTCCATTGAGTCAGTGATGCCATCCAACCATCCCATCCTCTGTCTCCCCCTTCTCCTCCCGCCTTCAATCTTTCCCAGCATCAGGGTCTTTTCTAATGAGTCAGTTCTTCGCATCAGGTAACCAAAGTATGGGAGCTTCAGCATCAGTCCTTCCAATGAATATTCAGGACTGTTTTCCTTTAGGATGGACTGGGTGGATCTCCTTGCAGTCCAAGGAACTCTCAGAAGTCTTCTCCCAACACCACAGTTCAAAAGCATCAATTCTTCGCCACTCAGCTTTCTTCATAGTCCAACTCTCACATCCATACATGACTTCTGGAGAAACCATAGCTTTGACTAGATGGACCTTTGTTGGCAAAGTAATGTCTCTGCTTTTTAATATGCTGTCTAGGCTGGTCATAACTTTTCTTCCAAGGAGCAAGCATCTTTTAATCTCATGGCTGCAGTCACCATCTGCAGTGATTTTGGAGCCCCCAAAAATAAAGTCTCTCACTGTTTCCATTGTTTCCCCATCTATTTGCCATGAAGTAATGGGACTGGATGCCATGATCTTAGTTTTCTGAATGTTGAGTTTTAAGCCAACTTCCTCACTCTCCTCTTTCACTTTCATCAAGAGGCTCTTTAGTTCTTCTTCACTTTCTGCCATAAGAGTGGTGTCATCTGCATATCTGAGGTTATTGATATTTCTCCCAGCAATCTTGATTTCAGCTTGTGCTTCATCCAGCCTGGCATTTCACATGATGTACTCTGCATATAAGTTAAATAAGCAGGGTGACAATATACAGCCTTGATGTACTCCTTTCCCAATTTGGAACCAGTCTGTTGTTCCATGTCCAGATCTAACTATTGTTTCTTGACCTGCATACAGATTTCTCAGGAGGCAGGTCAGGTGGTCTGGTATTCCCATCTCTTGAAGAATTTTTCAGTTTGTGGTGATCCACACAGTCAAAGGCTTTGGCATAGTCAATAAAGCAGACGTAGATGTTTTTCTGGAACTCTCTTGCTTTTTCCATGCTCCAGTGGATGTTTGCAATTTGATCTCTGGTTCCTCTGCCTTTTCTAAAATTCCAGCTTGAACATCTGGAAGTTCGCGATTCACGTACTGTTGAAGACTGGCTTGGAAAATTTTGAGCATTACTTTTTTAGCATATGGGATGAGTGCAATTGTGAGGTAGTTTGAGCATTCTTTGGCATTGCCTTTCTTTGGGATTGGAATGAAAACTGACCTTTTCCAGTCCTGTGGCCACTGCTGAGTTTTCAAAATTTGCTAGCATATTGAGTGCATCACTTTCACAGCATCATCCTTTAGGATTTGAAATAGCTCAAGTGGAATTCCACCACCTCCACTAGCTTTGTTTGTAGAGATGCTTCCTAAGGCCCATTTGACTTTGCACAGACAGACAAGTGATAAGAGATCTCAGCTTCTGCCTCTTTGCTAAGCGCCTGGGATAAGAAGCAAGGTTCAAGAGGCACCTAGAGATAGACATAGGGGAGACACTGAAACAGGAGGATGGGCTGAAAGTCGATTCAAGGTCAGAGCTCCCCTCCCCAGGCCCTGGTGCCAGGCAGGTGCCGGCTCTGCAGTGGAGGTGGAGAAGTTGACTCTCAGGATAGGCTATGCCAGGAACTCTAGCTTAGGGCCACAGGACCCCACCAGTGGTAGGAATGAGGAGCTGTGCTGAAAACAGGGAGTAAATGAATGCCCATCCCTTGAAGAGTGAGGCTCACAACCTTTCCTACAACTCAGTCCCAGAAGACCTACCATCTATCTCACCATCATCCCACCACCACCTCCAAGACACCCATGCATATACACACCCATCATCACAGGGTTCTTATCCAGGGATCCAGACTGAGCCAAAAACCAACACTGAGAGATTTTTATATTTAGGGTCCTTAGAAAAAAATGCCCATCAACAGGTTTTCCAATCAGACAACTATACACCCTAGACATTTCAAGAGTACTTCTACCTTGACAGAGACAAACCAAAATAGACACCAAGGGAAAAATACAGACTCAGAAGATGCCAGGAACAGAAGATGATTCTTGAAAACACCCTAAGAAAGAAAAAATAATATATCCTTCAGACAAGAATAGGATGCACTCAGAAATGAACCGAAAATGAGAAAGAGTACGTGGAAATTGAAAACAGGATGGCAGAAGGGTTAGGTAACCAAAGTGACATAGCCAGTGTGGTCATGATTTCTAGCCCTTGTTTCTTTGTGCATTTCCTCTTCCTGTTTAAAAAATGCTCCACCCAGGCCTCCCTTTAATACTGTCAGCAGTCACCCACTTACACAGACCTAGGAGAATGTTATGGGCTGAATTCTGTCTCCCTCAAATTCAAATGTTGAAGCCCTAACCTCAGAAAATGACTCTACTTGGAGTTAGGGCCTTTAAATCAGTAATTAACTTAAAATGAGACCCTTAGGATGAGCCCTAGTCTAATGTGACTGGCGTCCTTATAAGAAGAGGAAATTGGAACATGCAGAGAGACACCGGGGATGCACATACCCAGAGGCAAGGCCATGTGAGGAAGCCGCGAGAAGACGGCTGTGCGCAAGGCAAAGAGAGAGGCTTCAGGAGAAACCCCACTGCCAATACCTAGATCTTGGACTTCCAGCCTCCAGCCAATGTTTAAGTCTCCCAGTCTGTGGCATTTTGTCATGGCAACTCTCACAAGCTAATATAGAGGACTGCATTATTTAATTAAGGATTAATTCTCTTGTTCCAGGAGGGGAAAAAAAAAAAAAAAACAACACAGAACTGACTCCTGAAATTGTGAATCTTTTCCCAGAGAACAGAACTCTGTAGGCGTGACTGAAACATAAATGGTCTCGACTATCTCCTCCACCTTCCCCAGAACTGAGGCTGAAAGGAAAGAACCCCCTTGGGCCAAGAAGCAGCAAGCATTCCTGATTCAACAGCCACAGACCCACACGGTCCCAGGGTGACCAGCTGGCCAGGCCCAGGCCCAGGGAGGGGCCCACCAGGGCCTGGACTCTCTCTCCCCTCACCTGCTTGGCATCTCCAGCCCACCCCTATCCTCACCCCACTGCCACCTCACCACCCTTGCTAAACCCCAGGCTCTTTGCTACCTTGGAGTCTTTTCCCTGAAACCATCTGTAGCCAGAACTAGCTAATCTAATCAACCTACAAGGTGTTTTCCATACTACTTGATCATGACCCTCATCTGGGACAAGTATTAGACAGATAGCATTCTGAGCCTCTCCCTTGGAGACTCTGACTCAGTGGCTTATATTTGGAACGTGTTGCCCAGAAAATTCTGGCAAAGGTACATTTGGAAACCATCAGACTAGAGCCGGGTTAGGAGGACGGTCCGTCTTCTGGATCCAAGGCCCTTTAAAATCCACGCAGCGGCCCCCTGCCAGGGCCACTTAGGTGAGGGGCAGCTCAGATGCACGGCGTCTTCCCTGGGTCAGGCTGAGCCACCCTCAGCGGGGATGGAGAGGTGGGGTTTGCAGAGATGCCATCTTCAGCTCGATGAAAAGAACTCGCTGATCATCAGAGCTGCTGCCCAACAATGGAATGGGGCTCAGAAAAGAGGGGTTCTATGGCATTAGAGCTGAAGCTCAATGGAGCTTTGTGAATAGAGATCGTTCCTTCTGCCTGGCACAGAGGGGCCTGATCTGTGCCTCCCAGAAGAACAAGAGGATTGTGTAGAGACTCACCACTCAGATGTGGCCCTGCTCCAAAAGCATCCACACCATCTAGGAGCTTTTCAAATCCTTTCTAATCAGACCCCATCCTCCGAAATTCCAGTTTCCCACATCCAAGGTCAAGTCCTTGGCATTCATACTTTCGGAATCTCCCAGTTTATTCTCGTATGAAGTGGAGACTGAGAGTCAGAGAGTCAGGGGCACAGAGGGCTTTATCCAGCTCTGTGTTAATAAGACTGGCTGAGCCAGTGGGGGATGAACTTGCCGGAAGAGGGAAGAAACGTATGTCACCAGCTCCAGTCTCTTTCCCACTTTCTTTTCTGCATGCCTCGGCAGGACTTGGTCTCCCAGCTGCTTCCAAACGTAATGACTCAGAGAAGTGATGTGATCTGCCCAAGGTTACCCCTCCAACGATGCTGGGCAAACAGGACTTGGGATTCCTGCTCCAGTGTTCTTATAGCCTCCTGGGCCTCTGAGGCCAGGCTGCAAAGTAGAGAAAGAGGAAGAAGACAAGTCCCTACCGCTAGAGACAGCCCGGCAGCTAAATCAAACCAAGCATCAAAATAGGGCAGAAGTAAAAAGAATAATAAACTTTTACACACGTACACTGGCCACTGTATTTTCTTTATTTCTATCATATCCTTTCATCTCTGGAATGATGGGTCTCACCTGTGACTGCCAGGTGCTATTATTCAGCCCCATTTTACTCCTGAGGAAACTGAGTCTCAGAGCAGTGAGGTCACTTGCCCAAGGCAGCACAGCCAGCTAGTGATGGAGCTGAGACTCGAACCCAGGTGGGCAACTCCTTGAGAACCTGCACACTTAGCCTCTGTGCTCCACCGCCTGCCCCAAAATGTAAGTGTCACAGAGGGGTTTCTGTGCAGGCCATCAAGTTTAGGGAAGGTTTCTTGGGAGAAGATAACTTTGAGCTTGACCATAGAGGTCAAAAATAAAACACTGAAAGATGAACTCCCCAGGTCTGTAGATGTCTGATATGCTACTGGAGAAGAGCCGAGAAGTAGCTCCAGAAGGAATGAAGATGCTGAGCCAAAGTAAGCAAACTCTGGGAGACAGTGAAGGACAGGGAAGCCTGGCAAGCTGCAGTCCATGTGGCTGCAAACAGACAGACATAACTAAGCAACTGAACAACAACAACAGTGGAGGTCAAACACGAGTATGTACACAGAGCAAAGGTATGGCTGGAAAACTAAGGACAGGTGTCCAAGCTGAGCCCAAACCAGGAGGGAGAAGGAAAAGATGGGCTGGCGACCCTCTTGGTAGATGGGGGAGGAAGGTTTTACTCTGAATCCTAGAGAAAATGCACATGGAGGGCGGAGGGTTGGAGGGGTGTGTCCTCTTTAGATATGAATAGTCTCTGAGCTCCTATTAATACAAGGGGGTGGGGAGGACACAGGGGTTGAGGAGACGTGAAGCCACCCATGCCTGGCCCACACTTGGGGCTTCCCACGTGTTCTTTGGTTTGGTATCACCCCACTCCACTCTTCCTACTTTAAAGGGGACCCAGGCATTGAAGTAAACAGGGCTCAGAGAGATCAACGTATTAGCGCTTATCCAAGACCACTTAGCTAAGAAGCTGAGCCATGATGGGGACTCAACCTGGCCTCACACATGGAGAAAATGAGACTCCCAGCTAAAAATGTCCAACAAAACATGTGTTTCTCTCTGCTCTTCCCTGAGACTCACTAACATGAGAGTAAAGGAATTGTTTAAGTCATAAAGAAATGTGAGAAGAACAAGCAAAAGATGTTTAAAAAAATAATAATACATTGGAAGGCGAGGGATGTAGGGAGGCTGAAAAGCAGGTAGATGAGAGCTAAGTGATGTATCAGAGCTGAAAAAGCTCCACCCAAGCCCAAGGGTAAATGATAGGAAGCCAGGTGATCTGTGTCTGCAGCACCCCAGAAAACATCAAGAACCAGAGGCAGCAGCTAGCCCTGAAAGCAGGAGGCCAGTAAGGCTGAAAGCAAGAGAACTGGTTTTAAAAAAAAATCATTAAAAAGATAGTTTAAATCTCCAGGTTTCTTCCTAGCCTCAGACAGCAAGATAACTAACCAACCCAGTGGAAGAAAAGAAGCTTACTCTCTAGCCAACTGTGGACAAATAGGGTCTGGACAGGGACTTGGAGTGCTATGGAAGGTCAGATTCAAAACAGGAGGATATGCTGAAAGGCAGCACACTGAACGATAAGAGGCCCCCCAGTCAGGCTGAAACCTACAGGACTCATGGTCCCTGTCTGCCTGGGACTGAGCGGGCTTCCCAGGATGATGGACCATCAGTCCCGGATCACCCAGGGTGAGGTGGCACCCTTCTTAGATCCCTCTGAGACCAGATGATTCCTTTTTGGGAAAAGTGACCAGGCCAGAAATAAACACCCGCAGGCTGAGAAGGAGGAACAGAATGCTCTCAGAAGATGGCAAGGTCCCCATTCCATCACGAAACCAGGGGTCCCCAGGTCCTGCCCTACACAGATCACGCCACCAGCACACCACAGGACAAGCTCAGCGGACGGGGGCTCCAGGGATGCCACCGGGGTGTGGCTGAGCTGTCCGCCCACAGGAGGTCTTGGTGCAGAGTCTGCAACCAGGCACCTGGACAGAACTTCAGTCATGTGAAACCCCCCAGGGACACCCAGAAATACCTGGGGGAGACTTTGTGGTGGGGGTTGTCACTGTGAGCACTGAGGCTGCTGAGGGCTGAGGAGGTTACATGGCAGCATGGTGGGCCAGTGGGTCACAGAAGCCAGTGGGTAGAAGAGGGTAGAATCAATCAAAATGCCCATCCTTGAATGAACTGATACACTGAGGTCTAGTCATAAACCACAACACCATTCAGGCACAGAAAGGAATGAAGCGCTGACACATGAAGTTACGACATAGAAGAGCCTCCAAAACACCGTGCGGACTGGAAGAAGCCAGAAGCAAAAGGTCTTATATGGTATGATTCCACTTGTATGAAATATCCAGGTAAAACCATAGGGTTAGGAAGCAGATTAGTGGTTAGCAGGGGCTGTGGTCAGGTTGGAGAGGTAGGGGAATAGAACATGATTACTTAATGGATGTTTACTTTTAGAGTGATAAGAATGTTCTGGAACTAGATAAAGGTGGTTTTACAATATCGTAAATGCACTCAATGCCAATGAATTGTACAATTTAAAACAGTTAATCTTCTATTATATGAAAGTGTTAGTTGCTCAGTCGTGTCCAATTCTTTGCAACTGTATAGCCTGCCAGACTCCTCTGTCCATGGAATTTGCCAGGCAAGAATACTGGAGTGGGTTGCCATTCCTTTCTCCAAGGGCTCTTCTCGACACAGGGATCAAATCCACGTCTCCTGCATTGCAGGCAGATTCTGTATGGTCTGAGCCACCATGTCATCCCAATTTTTATTATGTGCATTTCACCTCGATTACATAAGAGAAAAAACATCAACCTGGCAAGAACAGAAAGGCTCTTACAACAAGCTCACCTAACCCAAGTTAAGCCCAATATGCATAGCTCAGACTCTGACAGCTGTTCAAAGCTTTCCCACCAGGCCCCACTCCCAGGAAGCCCCAGCCAGCCAGGGAGAAGGTGGGATTGCTTCCAGAAAGGCAGTGGCTGAGCCCTGAGAGGCTCCCCTCCCATCAAGATGCAATGAATAACGAAGCTCCAAAATAAAAGAGGAAACTCACAGAACACAACTCTGATCAGTTTCCTCTCCTCCCAATCCCCGCTTCACCCCCAGCAGACCCACGGGGTCCCAGACACCTCCCTCCACCAACCGATATGGCACTTGGTGAACCCTGCAGGTCTCTGGCCAGCACAGATATCCCCTGCTTTCTAGAATGTTCTCACGAGAAACTGTCGCTAATCAGGCACCACAGAGCACGCCTTGTGCAATTCTGCTAAAGTTTAAGAAACACAATTAGGAAGAAAAGGCACACTTCCCCTGGCCCCTCTCCCTCCCATTAAGACCTGGGGAAATTGCTGGTATTCACGCCAGGTCTCTGGAGGCCTTGCTCTGAAGGAGCATAAATACCCCACATTCCAGCCGCAGGCCACAGATGGACCAGGAGCCGGTTACAGACCGAGAGGAATGCGCAGGACCCAGCAGTTACCCGGGCCTGGCAGAACTGAGTCTGCTTCACACACGGTCCTCAGGAACTTGAAACTTCCCATCATCTTGTCCAGTGCTGCAACACTCTTTATTTACTTACTTTTTTTTTTTTTTTTTTTTGTGGCAACATGCTTTTTCCTTTTCCTCCAGGAATTTTATGCTAGAAGCCTCAAAATACAAGGCGGGCTGACAAGTGGAGCTTCTCAGGTTGGGGAAGAAGCAGGGGACGCTGGTGCCTGACCTTTACTTATCTTGTTAAGCATCTACCCTCAGGGACTTCTGAAGACACCCTGTGGTCCCCCAGAGCACAGTTTGGCAACCACTGATCTGGTCCAACGCCCTCACCACATGTGTCAGAGAATAATTTCCAAAAGTTAAGGTCCTGACTCTCACACAAGCAGAAAATGGGCATGGGGCAAGGATTTCTCTAACCTATTAACAGGAGAACCAGCCAGTTGGGAAAGTCAGTTCAAAGGCTTATGGGAGGGACCAAAGTTAGGGAAGAACAGAGAGAATGCTGGGGAAAAAATGCCAAGCTAGACACGGAGATGATGGATGTCCTGCAGGTCAATAAAATCGTTTTCTGTAGGGGTATCTTTTATACTGGACAGAAATCATTTTCATGACCCCTGGATCAAAATCATTTACAAGTTATCAATCTTCCACAAATTAGCATCACACTTTCCAGAGCCTGGACCTGAATCAGTAGTAAACAGTAAATCAAACAACACCACATCCCCCTAGAGCAGGGGTCAGCAAACCTTCTCCATAAAGGGGCAGACAGTAAATAATTTTCAGCTTTGTGGGCCGTCTGGTCTCTGTTGCAACTACTGGACGCTGCCTTGCTCTCAAGTGAAAGCAGGAGCCATGATCCATAAATGGATGGGTGTGGCTGTGTTCCAGTGGAACTTTATTTACAAAAACAGGCGGCAGTCAGATTTGGCGGGAGCCCTAGAGAGTTAGATAATCTCTGGACGGGGCTGTCAGCCGGTGGTCTGGTGTGGCATGCACAGGACTCACTGTCCTTCTAAAGCCTCATTGCCAAGTTTGGGAAGCTTTTTCTTAACTTTTTCTTACAGGTATGGAAATCAGAGAGGGAAAGCAACTTGGCCAAGGCGACACAGCCCAGCTCAAGCTGGCTTCCAGTCACAAGTCTCCCATCTCCTGGTTGTTTGGAAGCAGAAACACAGCCTGTCTTGCCCACCTGGAGGGCAGGCTGGGTCAGGATGGAACCGGCCAAGTCACCAGGAAACAACTCCTCTTGCTTTCCCCCAGGGACTGGCCCAGAGGGAATTTCCTTCCCTGCCTCTGTGTCTCCAAGAGTGACGACCCTTGGCTGAATGAAGACCCTCTTCACCCAAAGCAGACGCTCTATGACAGAAAAGCACACATCCTCTGCAGATCTCTGGGCTTCCTCTGGACTCATCCATCCTTTAAACCCAAGTCGAATAGGAAACGTCTCTGCCTCCATAGTGACCCCGAGAAAGAGCGGGAAAGAGAGAGCGGTTCATGGCCAGGGTCTCTGGCAAAACACTGAGGGAGAAAGTGAGGAAACGATTTGACACTGAGTCTTGCAAGTATTTTCTCATTCAGCAGGGAAGAAAAAGGACTTTGTTTCTTTTTATTTTCACAATCGGGGCTCCCCCCAGCCCCTGCGCCTCAGATCTACCACAAATGTCTCTCACTGCACTCCAGCAAGGCAGAGAGATTTTTAATGGAATGCTGTCACGTGAGCCCTCGGCCAAGGCCGTTTAAGCAAATAACTCATTGTCTGAGGGGAAAAGAGTGGGGAAAAGAACGGACAGGGCTGCTTTGAAATGGTGCATAAATACGAATGTGAGGAGGTGAATCTGTGGCTTCAGAACCCTGCCATGCCTACATGGCTGATCCCCAAGCTCTAGCTCTGTCCATTTCACCCCGGACCTACTGTGCGCCTGTCACCCATCTAACCCCTGCCACCGCCCCTGAGTCCAGAAACTTGGCACACGACAAAGGTTACATAGTGCATCTGAGGTCACAGGCCTGAAGAAGAGAATGGGGGTGGGAGCGGAAGTGAGGGAAAGGAAAGAAAGAAGAAAGGAAGGAGTGAGCGAGGGAGGCAGGGAGGGAAGAAGGGAGGAACCATGAGGAAGGAGGGCTAACATCAGAAAGAGATGGTGGCTCTGCTCTGTGATGGACCGTCTCCAGGGGCTGCCTGCAAAGCAAATGCCAAGGAGAATCTGCAGTATTTATTCACTCAGCGAACATAACAGAGATCCATCCAGGACAGAGCCTGGATGAACCTCCCCACCTTTCCAACACCCTGAGTTGCCCTGCATGGAATTCCCAGCAGAGAGGTTCTGGGAGTAAGATGCAGGATGAAGAGAGGAGAGTGGATGGGAGGGAATGGAAAGGAGGAAAAAGAGGGGAGTGTTGCCCGGAGAAGGGGCCCATCAGGACCCTGGGGGCTGAGCCTGAGCTGTGACAGGCGGGACCTGTCCTCCAGGCTGCGGGGCCAGGGAGGCAGCGAGCCTCACCTACCAGCGGAGCCTCCAACAACACACAGCAGGGAGGAAGTCCCGGCGGGTGAGTCCGGGCGCCCTTTGTGCCCAAAGCGCCAAATCGGGGGTTTTCCATCGTGAGCCCTTCTTCAGATGTCACCCGTGCCAGGAAGGGACAAAGGGACACTTGGGGCAGGGGGAGTGCAGCAGGAAGGAGAGAATGAAGTCAGGAGAGGAAGGTGCTCTGGAGCGAGGGACAGAAGGGGAGATGCAGCCAAGGAAGGAAGAGAGAAGGACGCATGAGGAAGAAAGGGGAGAGGAGATGGGGGCGGGCCGGAGGAGGCGGAGCTCCTTCTGAGACTCTGCCCCGGCCTGTCCCCTCCCAGCTCTAAAGAGGACGGAAGCCCACTCACGTCCCCCAGGAGTGCCACTAGAGCACCCTGTCCCTCATTACGGGAGCCACTCCACAAAGGAGTGGCCAAGACACTGGGAGGTCAGGAGAGCGGGGCTACCCTGGATCTGGGGTTCCAGCCCCCAACCTCCACTCACTTACCGTTACCTTGGCCAGCCCGCCGCCCCCCGCCCCCCACAACCCAGGGTCCTCATCTGTAAAATCAGGGAGCTGATATGCAATGATCTGCTGGCTCTCTCTCGCTCTCTCTCTCAGCCTGGGCTTCTGGAATCAGAATCCATCTTCTCTAGCGCTCTGGGCAATAAATTCGACCCCAATCCTCATTTCACACAGGGAGAGAGGAGGCTTAGAACTTAAATAACTTGCCCAAGGCCACTCAGCCAGGAGCCGGCAGAACTGGCCAGCGAATCCAGCCTGGGCAGCCTGGAAGCTCACCTCACTTCCTAAACCGCCATACCATAAAGCCTCTCTAATCTGACTTTGCTGCAGGGTTATCTGATTCCCCTGCTATGGTCACAGAACTCCAGAATGTCAGCCGGGCACCGGGCTGCCCAGGATCAAGGGGACACGCATAGCTTCTTGGGCAGCGGCGGTGGTGGTGACTCCATCCTGGCCTGCAGGATGTGTGGGGAGTGACAGGACCAGTCACGAGTCACGCTCTTTCAAGGAAGGGGCACGCTGCCCCCTCCTTCTCCTTCCCGGCTTCCTGCCCTACAATGTGAGGCTGGAGATAAACCCTCCTGGCAGGGCCGGGACAAGAGGGAGCAAGGGAGGCATTCACTCTGAGGGGTGAATGCCAGACAGGAATGAATGGCTCCCTCAGTTCTGCACCCCGGGCATCTGGTCCTGGCTCTAGGATCCTGTGGATGAGGAGCCCTGACTATGAGCAGCACCACGATCTTTATCAACACACCCCTAACCATGAGGCAGAGGTGGAGGTGGGGGTGGTCCTCATGGAGGGGAGCAGGAAGGGCTAGCTCCGTCACATGTCTAACACGCTCTCTGGCCACCTTCTCAGCAGGGGCTGAGGCCCTGCTGTCTCCACACACACTTCCGTCCCCCAATTCCTTCTCTGAATCACAGTGGGAACAATCTCTCCAAACAAGATGTGGTCCCATTGTTCTCAGAATAACACACAAAAATAACAAGCAGAAGAGCATCTTTCATTGGCCCACAATGTCCTGCCCTCTTTGGTCACTTCCTTCCTCCACGGCCTTCTCTCACTCCACTTGCTGTGGTTTTGCCTCTGGGCTTTCTTTACTTCTTTTGCAGGCACTGAACTATGACACATGGAGTAGCACTGTCTTGAACATTCTTCCCCAGCCCCCTCTCTCTCTGTCTCTTTGTTTCCCATCCTTCAGATCTTAGCTGAGGTGTCACTTCCTCAGGGACACTCCTCTGATGTCCTGACGTGTCAGCATCCTTCCTATGTATGCCCACAGCGTCTGCACCTTCCCCTCAGAGCATTCCTCGTGGCTGTAACTGTCCCTCAGAGTGTGCAATTAAATCTTGTTGCTTCCCCTGCAGACTGTGGACACACCTCACCATCCCCCAGGTCTAGCACAGCATCTGGCCCCTGGTGATACTCAATAAACACATCACAAGTGAGTAGGTGACAGAGGCTCTGGGGCTGTGCAGAAACCCAGGCACCAGTGACGTGTCTAACACAGCAAAAACCATGTCAGGGTGGAGCTTCTGAGAAATGGTCCTCACCCAAGTGACACCCTCTGACTCCATCTGGTTTGCCTCTTACAATACCAGTTCCAAGGAAATCACAGGAACGCTTCAGAACTTGCCATGACCCTCCCTTTGTTCCACAGCTTGTGAACTACCTACTTGCCACAGGCAAGCCACACCAAGCCTCTGAACCTTAGTTTCAATACAAGCAAAGTGAAGAAATTCATGGGATCTGCCCAACCTAATTTATAAGACTATCATGATGTGATCAAGATAACGTGAAGGAACATGGAATGAATTCACATCCTTCGTCACTGCCCCGTCAAGAAGTAGGGTCAGTTTCTTCATCCCCTGAGTCTGGGCTGGGCTGGTGCCTTCTTTAACCAATATAATATGGAAGAACTGACCATAGGCCGGTTCCAGGTCTAACTTTTAAGGGAACCAGCAGCTTCTATTTCCTCCCCTTTGAAGCTCAGGCTCCATGCTCTGAGGAAGCCCAAGCAGCCTCGTGGAGAGGCCCACAGGAAGGAGAACTAAAATTAGCTGGAGCCCCAGTTGGGCTTGCAGCTGACAGCCAAAATCAGTCTGTCCGCTCTGTGAGGGAACTTTCTTGGAAGAGCCTGTTGCTCAGTCGAGCCACCCCATCAAGCCTTACCAAAATCGCAAAACTATGACCAAAATTTTTTTTAAAAAACTACTGTTACTAAGCTACAGCAATTAAAACAGCACAGTTTTGACACAAAAAACAGGCACAAAGATCAATGAAACAGGATAGAAATTTCAGAAATAAACCCATGGACTTACAGTCCATGGGCTTACAATCAATCTATGACAAAGGAGGCAAGAATATGCAATGGCGAAAAGATAGTCTGCATTAAGTGGTGCTGGGAAAACAGGACAGCCACATGTAAAAGAATGCAATTAGAAAATTCTCTAACATGATACACAAAAATAAATTCACAGTGGAATAAAGATCTAAATGTAAGACTGGATGCTATAAAACTCCTAGAGGAAAACATAGGCATAATTTGACATAAATTGAAGCAATACTTTTTTAATCCACTTCATAAAGTAAAGGAAACAAAAGTTTAAAAAAAAAAACCTAATTAAACTTAAAAGCTTTTTTGCACAGCAAAGGGAACCATGGACAAAATGAAAAGTCACTTACTGAATGGGAGAAAATATTTGCAGATGATATGACCAATAAGGGGTTAATATCCAACATATATAAACAGCTCGCACAACTCAACATCAAAAAACAACAACAACAACTACCTGATTAAAAAATGGGCAGAAGAACTAAATAGATATTTTTCAAAGACGAAATGCCAATGGCCGACAGACATGTGCTAAGATCCTCAACGTCACTAATCATTAGGAAAACACAAATCAAAACCTCAATGAGATACCACCTTATAACACTCAGAATGGCCATCCTGAAAAAGAACACAAATAATAAACATTGGTGAGGATGTGGAAAGAAGGGAACTTTCCCACACTGTTGGTGGGAATATAAATTGGTGCAGTCACTGTAGAAAACATTATGGAGGTTTCTCAAAAAACTAAAAGTAGAACTACCACACAACTCTTGGGTATATATATGAAAAAAACAAAAACACAAATTTGAAAAGGTACATGGACCGAACGCTCATAGCAGCATTATTTCTCAGACAAGATGTGGAAACAACTGGTGTTCACCAACAGATAGATGGATAAAGAACAGAACGGATGAAGAAGCTGTGGTACACAAGTATACAATGAAATCCTACCCAGCCACCCAGAAAAACCCATATTTTGCCACTTGCAGCAACCTGATGGACTAAGAGCACATTACGCCAAGTGAAATAAGTCAGAGAAAGATAAATACTGTAAAATATCACCTATATGTGGAATCTACAAAATATTGCAAAATGGTGAATATAACAAAACGGATCAAACTCACAGACATAGAGAACAATTTAGTGGTTATTAGTTGGGGAGGACGATATAGGGATGGAAGAGGGGAGGTACAAACGATTAGGTATAAGATAGGCTCAAGGATCAACTATACAACATAAGGAACATAGCCAATATTTTGTAATAACTGTAAGTGGAAAGTAACCTTTAAAATTGTATTAAAATTTTCTTAAGTTTTTAAAAACTACTGTTGTTGTTTTTAAATCACTTAATCCTTGGAATTAAGGCTGTGTTAATTAATTAAGTCAAGGCTGTATATTGTCACCTTGCATATTTAACTTATATGCAGAGTACATTATGTGAAATGCTGGGCTGGATAAATCACAAGCTGGAATCAAGATTCTTGGGGGAAGCATCAACAACTTCAGCTATGCAGATGATACCACTCTAATGGCAGAAAGGAAAAGGAACTAAAGAGCCTCTTGATGAAGGTAGAAGAGGAGAGTGAAAAAGTTGGCTTAAAACTCAACATTAAAAAAACAAAGACAGTGTCTCATCACTTCATGGTAAATAGATGGGGAAAAAGTGGAAAGAGTGACAGATTTTACTTTCTTGGGCTCCAAAATCACTGCAGATGGTGACTGCAGCCATGAAATTAAAAGACACTTGCTCCCTGGAAGAAAAGCTATGACCAATCTAGACAGCATATTAAAAATCAGAGCCAACAAAGGTCCATATAGTCAAAGCTATGGCTTTCCAGTAGTTGTGTACAGATGTGAGAGCTGGACTATAAAGAAGGCTGAGTGCCAAAGAACTGATGCTTTTGAATTGTGATGCTGGAGAAGACTCTTGAGAGTCCCTTGGACTGCAAGGAGAACAAACAAGTCCATCCTAAAGGAAATCAACCCTGAATATTCAGTGGAAGGACTGATGCTGAAGCTGAAGCTCCAATATTTTGGCCACCTGATGCAAAAAGCGAACTCACTGGAAAAGACCCTGATGTTGGGAAAGATTGAGGGCAGGAGGAGAAGGAGGCGACAGAGGATGAGATGGCTGGATGGCATCACTGACTCAATGGACATGAATTTGAGCAAACTCTGAGAGATAGTGAAGGACAGGAAAGCCTAGCAGGCTACAGGCCATGGGGTCGCAAAGAGTCAGACACAACTTAGCGACTAAACAACAACAATCCTTGGAACGAGTGAGAAAGGGGTGTTATTACACAGCAATAGGCAGCCAAAGCAACATGTTTGGACTAGCACAGTTCTCAATACTTATATTTATTTCCAATTCAGGACAGTAGCATGTCCATGGGGGTGTTCTGGAAATTGGCAGGAGGCATATTTTTATTGCCACAATGACCAGGTTTGTGGGGTGGAAGAGAGTGTGCTATTGGCATTTAATGCCCATGAACCCAAGAATATTAAATATATTAAATATCCAAAAATGTCTGAGATAGTCACCTACAGCTAACTGCCCCACATGAAATAATAATAGTGCTCTGACTGAAAAACAGTAAGTCACAACATTAAAGACCTGTAGAAAAAACCGGCCCAAAGATAAAGATGAAATAAAAATACAAGCACTTGATGTAAACTGCTTTCTCGGCAAGGAAAAATAGGATCCATCTTGATGTCCACTTTAATCACTAGAGAGGCTGCCTGGAAGATTGTATTGAGAATGCCTTGGAGGATCATCAAGGACTGGATGCCGTGATCAACTAGTGATGCCTGTCATTGGCAGGGGAAGGGAGAGTAATGGCCTGGAAGTAGGGTGATCATGTAATTTAACATCCAAACACCCAAACTTTGGGGAGTTAAGGGGGGCAGTGTTAGCACACTGGGACAACAGGCATAACCTGGGACTGTCCCAATAAAACCAGGACATACCGTCACTCTACCTCTGTGCCATGGATGTCGTCTCTGGCACATCCCAATGTGTAGCTCAGAGGTAAGCAAAATAGGGGCTTGTCTGGACCTACAAGCCCTTGAGATCGTAAATGTTAATTTCCTTTTTAAGTACTCAGTTTCAGTGTGTGGTTAGGTATGAAGAATTGTTCTAAAGAACGCATTAAAAATTAATTAAGAGTTTCCTCTAATATTTAATCTTACCAGCCATGTACTCTGAGTGATGTATTCCCAGTCAGCGTGTCAGGCCATGAATAATTAAAAGAGAAGGGGAGTGTGATTCAGCCCCTCGATGAGGCTTTCTGGGGTTTTAGATGCAGCACAGAGCCTGGGACTGTATCTCCCAAGGAAAAGTTCCACATTGAACAGCAGGGTCCAGTCCCATCCAAACCCCTAACACTGGCATTCATCATGAGTCAGCCTCACAGGGAGATGGAGATGGATTTGCCTCTGTGGAGCCATCAGCCCCTGAGACATGTCAGCCCTGCCTTCTTCCCAGGAGGGAGGAGGGAGAGTTGGTGGTGAGTTATAGAAACCTTCCCAGGGCTCTTCCACGTGCTGAGAGCTTCCATATTTCCTCACCTCTAAGACACATGCTTCTTCATTTTGTAACATTTTGGAAATCAAGAGGCGACTTAAAATCGATGGGAGGATTTAAGGTGGTATTTCTTGGGAGGTGTTCCAACGTGACGGTTCAGAGCCAGGCTCTGGAGTTGTACTCAGGGCTCCGCCATTTCCCAACCGTGTGGCCCCAAGCAAATTACACCCACTCTGTTGCCTCATCTGAAAACTGAATCTAATCCTAACAGTCCCAACTTGATAATAAATGAAAAAGGGCTTGAGTATAGTGCCCGGCAGATAGTAAGCTCTCAACATGTTAGCTATTATTTCTTTTTGTTTTCCTTCTGCATGTTGTTATTAAATTGCAGGTGTATCTAGAAACTGACATCATTTTCGATGTGTCTGCAGTACTGTCAGCTTCAGAGAGAGTTCAAAAACAATGACTTCTGAGCCCACTCTATTGTGACACCCAGCATACCGATAGTGGCTTATCTTTGCTGTATCAAGTAGGGGAAATACATATTTGACAGCAGGTGAAAGCTTATTTGATATCATTTCTATTTAATCAAATGTAGGAAACATGAAGATTCTCTAAGAATGACTCCCTCCCAACTTCCAACCCTCTTCTTTTCTGAATTTGATGCACTAAACCCAGGACCAAGGCTTCCTTTTCTTTTAGCAGTGGCACAGTGCAAAGTGGGGTAGAAAGAGGAAGTGTAATCTCCATCTGGGCTTTTGTATGAAAATAACATAGGCAATCACCACCCATCATGGCCCACGAGGGATATCATAGGTCTGATGGTTCCAAGAGAAAGTGAAAACCACAAGTGTTGCTGTTGGTGGGAATGCAAACTGGTGCAGCCACAATGGAAAACAGTATGGAGGTTCCTCAAAACACTAAAATAGAGTTGCCATATGACCAGCAATTCTACTCCTGGGTATATAGCCACATAAAACTATAATTCAAAAACAGATATTTGCACCTCTATGTTTGTAGCAGCACTAGTCACAACAGCCAAGACATGGAGACAACCTAAATGTCCACTGACAGACAAATGGATAAACAAGATGCGGTACCTGTGTGTGTATTCTTCCTGAGATAGCAGACCTGTCTTTGAGGGCCATCTAGGTCTTCAAAGCTTCCCGAAGTAGTTGAAGACGAGCTACTGGTCCATTTAGCTCAAAGGTGCCAACATCTGACCTTCCATCCATGATCAGGAGGAGGAAGCAGCTGCCATTCCATACTATCTTTTGCATCTCCCCAAAGCAGATCTGAGATGAGGCATTGGACCCAAGGAGCCAGTTTAGGGGCTGATCCCAGGAAACACCTGTAGGAAAGGAAGGAAGGGAGGGAAAATGGGAGGGTAAGTAAAAGGTGCATTAACAGATCACCATTGTGGGCAGAGGGGCCACCATCCCACTTGCCGCCTCCATGGGACTGTGGAGCACAGGCCTCAGAATTTTCTCCCCCAGGGCCGAGACGTCAGAGCATCTATATCCACTGACTCCCTGCTAATTGCAGGCTGCTCACAGAAGCATTAATTCTTGGGCACTTGCAGATGGCTCTGTGCCTGGCTTGGCTGGCTTCTGCATTCAGAAAAAGCCTGTAGGCAGAGAACCATTGGTGCTAGAGGTGAAAGCCTCGCTGTGTGATCAAGCTGTGGGCGACCGCCAAGGTGGCCTGGGGAAGACAGACAGGCCCTGCTGGTATCTGCTGTGAAGAACCGCTGTGTTAACTTCTGTCACCACCACCAAAACCAGGTGACTTCAAATAATGGCAATATATTTTGTCCCAATTCTGGAAGCTAGAAGTCCAAAATCAAGGTGTCATCTGATCCAGGCTCCCTCAGAAGTCCCTCAGTTCAGTTCAGTCACTCAGTCGTGTCCGAAGCTTTGCGACCCCACGGACTGCAGCACGCCAGGCTTCCCTGTCCATTACCAACTAGAGGAGAGCGTTTTCCTGTTTCTTGCCGCTTCGTGTTTCTCTGCAGTCCTTGGCATTCCTTGGCTTGTGGCAGCTAACTCTGTCCCTGTCTCCACATGGTCATCTCTGTGTCTTCAAACTGTGTGTCTCTGAGACCCAATCTTCCCCCAGGATAAGGGCACGATTTACATTGCATTATGCATCCACCTCCTCCATAGGAGTTCAACCAGTTACATCTGCAATGACCCTGTGTCCAAATACAGTTACACCCTGGGGCACTGGATAAGCATTTCAACACATCTTTTGGGGGGGCATCCAGCTCAGCCCAGGGCAGGCACCTTCTACATGTAATATCCTCTAATCCCAACAGTAGCCTGCAAGGTAGGTGTCACTACCCCAGTGTCACACATGAGGACAGTGAGGCTCTAAAGGGTGACAGGAGCCACCCAAGGATATCCAGCTGGGAAGCCACAGAGCTGGGAGGTTGTCTCTCAACAGTGGTGTCCCGTCACTGACACTGGAAGGAACAGCGGGTAAAAGTGTAGGCACTCAAATCAGACTACACAAGTTCAAAGGCCACCTCCACGGCTTACTACTGTGAGAACTTGGCACATTCCTGACCCCCTGTGAGGCTTGCCCCCTTATGTGGAAACCTGGGAATCAGAATAGCACCCGAAGCACATTCTACAGGGAGGAGTAATTAGGACAGCCGGTGAAAAGTCATAAGTGGAGGGGTGGGAACACAGCAAGTGCACAGTGACTTCTGGCCACTGTTATGTCATCACGGAAGCATTTAATCCTCCTGAATGTTAAAACATTGACGCCTAAGCCTCTGGAAAATGCTCAGTTTCCAGGCCACAATCCAGGATCCCTTTTGTCTTTTGCTTCTTGTCACAGCTGCCCCCAGGGCTCCCAGGAAGGGACCTGATGGGCTGGGTGGCCCCTGCACACGCTCCCCCAGCGCCCAGCTTGCTAATTAACGCCCCTGCGACAGGAGACCATGAGACCAGGATAAACACAGCAGCCCTTAATCTCCTGCCCGCGCTGGTGGCTTTATCTCAGCCCCTCCTCTAGGGCCACTGGGGGCTGGAGGGGCAACGGGCAGATGTCCTCCCACCCCCTGCAAGGTGGGGCTGCAGCCAGAGGATTTCCTCCAAGCCTGCCGAGGCCCCGAGGAATGTGCAGCCACTCCAGGCAGATGCGCTGTGATGAACACCCTCAGAGCACAGAGCTAGGGGCACGACTGAGAGTTTCATTTGCACCCGGAATTGCACATTTCAAGGGCAGGACCTGGTGACCCAATACGTGCATGTGAGCACACACTGGGCTCATAATTCATGCATTTCCCATCCTTCTATTGAAAAAAATGTGGCAGGGATGGGGGAGGGGGAGAATGAGGGTGAAGCACCTGTCTGAACAGGTAGTTATTTTTCTGCCTGGGGCTCAGCCTGGCTGAGAACCAACTTGTCAAAAGTGGAAGCTGAAGACTAGGTAACTTGTTGTGCCGGCAGCAGCCAGCTATGCGCTCCTGAGAGTGACTTTCCAAAGTGGCCTGTGTTCACTGCCTGTGCTCTGAGCGGTCTCTTTTTTTTTTTTTTGAGTGTTCTTTTTTATCCTGGACAGGACAGTCTTGTGACAGCTAAAATCCAGAGAGAGGGCGCAGGGCTACAGCTATGCAGCCAGGCACTCAGGATGCAGGCGGTAGCTGCCCCTTCCAGGGCGAAGTGGGGGCTGAATGAGGAAAGCCTTCTCCCTTCCTTCAGGCAGCTGCCAGTCCCACGGGAAAAGGGGAACCTCAAGGGAAGAGGATCAAGAGACTCTGCACACAGATTACCATAGGAAAATACAAGTGGCAGCCCTAACCCAGCTGGGCAGTCAGGGAAACTTCCTGAAGTGTGGGACATCCAAGAGGAAATGTGAAGAATAAATAGGAGTCAGCAGGGAGAACCGAAAGTACAAAAACAGCTTGGCACATTCTGGGATATTCTGGAACATGAAGTTTCAGGAGGGTGGGGGGAAGGGCGAGAATTAAAGAAGCAAATGAGGTTTAAAGAATTAACTACAGATTTCAGCATCTAAATCTATAAAGAGGTACCAGTAGCCACAAAAAGTCATGAGTATATTTTACCTGATAGAAAGTACTTGTGTTTTCTTTCATGCTCTCTCTATTAGTGCAAATACCTGTTTCCTAAACATCAACTGTGCAGCAGACCCTGGGCTAATGTTGATGATTCGAAGGTAGTCCAGACACAATCTTGTGCTCAAGGAGCTCTCAGAGCTAAGGTTTATCGCACACTCATGAGCCCCAGGCACTCCACGGGTTCTACCTCATTCACACCTCTCAAAACTCTGCCTCCAGAGGGCAGGGTGGCGTGGGGGGTGGTGTGGATGGAAACTTTTGCCTTCCACAGTCACCCAGGTCTTCTATCAAAAGGCGGAGGGGCCTCAGCATTAATGCAGCAGAGGGCTTCGGGGTTTCTGAGGTGACAGAAATGCATGGGGTGGGTGTGAGGCAAGATGGAAAGAGAAATGGACAGAGACAGACAGACAGACCTGAGACAGAGGGCCAGACAGAGAGAAACAAAGATAAGAATGGGAAGAGACGGAAAGGCAGAGTCAGACATCAGAGAGAGAGAAAGAGAAGAAAGAGTAGAGAAAGAGAGACAGGGACAGGTAAAGATCAAGAGTGGGGAACTGAGAGCAGGGCACAGGATCATCAAAGAAACAGTGAGTATAAGAGAGTCCAGACTTCGAGAGACAGGAGCAGGGAGGGCGATGCCCCCAGCTGAGGTCTTTCCCAAGAAACCCAGGTCCTGCAGCAGAAGTCTGGCCTGTCAGCGCTCTAGGTGTCTCTAAAGCCCAGCTGAGTCCAGGGCCATGCCAAAGGGAGAGGCTAGGGCCCGAAGGAACAGGGCCTTGAGACACCCAGTCCAGCAGGGTTTGGCCAGCTGCAAGAAGTGGAAGAAGAGCGTGCCTGCAGTAGCTCCCCATCCAGCCCCACAGGCCAGGCAGGAACAGGCTGGTGAGCCTTAGGAGCAAAGGTCACCGAGTATCCTCCAGGACTGTACCCTGCAACTGGCAGCCTGCACAATCCAGCTGAGGAAGCAGGCCAAGAAGTCTGGCCAAAGAAGTAGGCTCCGAAGCCACTCCGTCTGGATCCCACAGCACGTCTGGGCCCTCGGCTCAACAGCCACCGTGTATGGCGGGCTGTGTGTGCACCGCCCTGGTTGAACAGCCCTAAAGGTCAAGGTGAAAACATACTCCCGTGGTGCCGGGTACTGAATCCCCCTAGTAAGGCAGGCACTAGCTGCGATCTCTTTTACAGATGTGGAGACCGAGGCCCAGAGAGGTTAGGGACTTGGCGAAGGTCACAGAGCCAGCACACTCTTTAACTATGAGGTTCGCTGTTACGATGCTTGTCATTTTTCATTCTTGGAGTCAAGGCCAAGGGTCTGAACCCGCTGGCTCCCTGACTTAAAGGCTGAACCTTTGCTGAATGTCTGGGGCATGCGAGCTGGAATCAGGAGCACAAGCCCCCCTGCACGCCCTCCTAGAGCACAGTGCTCAGGGTTTGATGGGAGGACCCTCACCAGCAGTAGGTTTGCAGCCAGCCACTCCAAAACAGAGCCTTCTTACAGCAGAATTCATTTAGGAGTCAAGAAAGTGAGAAGCACTGGTTCTCCACCTTGGCTGCCCATAGGAACGGCCCAGGAAATTTAAAAATACTGATGCCTGGGTCTCTCCCAAAGAGATTCTGACTGAGTTGATTTGAGGTAATGCTTGGGCACTGAGATGTTTTAAACACCCTGGGTGATTCCAATGGGCAGCCAGGGCTTAGAATTTCTGGTGTATTGAGGATGGTTTCAAAGCCCCATTCTAGTGCTCAGGGCACCAGAGGTCCAGTTCTGCGTCTTGGGCAAATGGGTACCTGAGTCCGTTTTCTCATTTAAAAACATTATGGGCGAGGAAAAGGGAGAAATGCTTATTTAGCACCTACTGCATGACAGGCAAGCTACAAAAGGTATTCCATTTACTCCCCTCAACAATTTTATGAGGCTGGTAGCATTACCCCATGCCTGAATTCACCCAGTTAAGTGACAGCTAAGTGATGGAGCATGGATTGAGACTCCACATGTTTGATTCAGAAACCCTAGCCCATCTGCTATACCACTCTGCTAAATCAGGGCTCCCCAACTTGCCAAATCTTGTTAAAGGTTTAAAGATGTTGTTAAAATGCAAAAATGTTGTTCAAATGATGTACTACTGATTCAGTACATTAGAGAAAGGTCCCAGGATTCTGCATTTCCAGCAGGTTCCCAAATTATGCCAATGCTGGTACACCAGTAGCTTGCTTTCAGTATCGAATGGTTTACAGGTCTTTGTGGTCACTCTGGTTCCGACTGGTCAGTGCCTGTGCCAAGTGGGTTGGTTAACTTACTTAGACTATTCCCCCTATTCTGATGACAGCAAGCAGGAGTCTGCCCCGTGCCCTGTTCAGTCACAAGGCCTCCATGAGATTGACACCACACCCCCTCGAGCCTACAGCAATCAAACAGTCTCATCCCTCGGCCAGGCAAGACGGTTCAGGGATGGGCACCTAGCTCAAGCCAAGCAAACAGGACAACAAGAGTTTGAGAGTGGAATTTCTATTCTCTTCCATGAGCGCTCCCCGAGGGGAAGTTCTTTCTTTCCCTAGCTGAGGACTGAAAGGATGCAGCTGCTGCAGCCACTTCCTACCAGGAGGGAAGAGTTGAGAGCAGCAAAATGTAAACCCAGTAGCACTGAGGGTAAGAATGAAGGCAGGCAGAGAAAAACCCAAGTCCTTGAGCAAAATGGCTGGTTTAAGCCTTGCCTGAAACCCACATCTGGGCTATCGATCCACAAAGGCCATTCAATCCCCTTACTATTTGAAGCCAAGTTGAGTTGGGTTGTATGTCTCTTAACATCAAAAGTCCTAATACAAGCCCTAGCATCAGCAAGACTAGAGTCTGAATTTCTCAGCTTAGCCACTCACTAGCTGTGTGGTCTCGGGCAAGCTACTTGGCCCCCCTGAGCTTCAGTTTCCTAATCTATAAAGTGGAACTAGTAATACCTATCCCAGGATTGTTGTGGGGATCAGGAGAAACCATGAATGCCAAGAGTTTGGCATCTATGCCATGAATGTTAGCTATTATTATCAAAACTCATTATTAGTCCCATTTTGGCAGGCCCTTCTAAAAACCGTGTATGTCAGCAGTTGTTTCTAGCTATTGGGAAAAAAAAAAAAAAAAAGGAAGCAAATTAACCTAAAAGATTGGGGCAGGCAGGGGAAATGGGGGAGGGTGCCTCCAGCAGTATGATTAACCTTGAGAAGGAAGAAAAAAGAGGTTGAATTCTTTCAATAATGAGGAGAGATGAGAAAGCTTGTCCTGGCAAAGAATGCAAGGCGTGCCCGGGCCATCATTGATTTGGTCATGATACCTTCAGACCTTGGCTCCATCCAGCACAGCGTATGGAAGCCACGATCTGCTTCTCTGGATATTTGATGGTCTGATTGGCTCAGCCTTCCTAATTGTGTTGTATTGACAAATATATTTGTTTGGAACAAGCAAATGTATTGCAAGCAGGAAACAGACCAACTCCAAGAATTTATTTTGCTTTTTGGCACGGCTGCACTTAGCTTAGCATTCATTATGTACCCATGTAAAACAGTCTCCGGGAATGCTGGCCTGACTTATCTTTTTAATTATATTTATTTTTTCAGCTGCACCTCAGATCATGAACAGACTTGCTGGTGCTAAACAGGCTTCATTGGATGAAACCTCCTGCCTCCCCCCCAAATCACACTGCACAGATTAAACGTTCAAAGACACCAGACAAACCTAGGATATTGCCATGGGTCATTATCACTAATGGATCGGAGATGGGGTTAAGTCAGTCAAATCCCTGCTCTGAGCCCAGAAAAGTCCACAGAAACCAAATCCTGGTCACCAGATTGAAATTGAAATCAGGTTTAAGCAGAGAGATGAAGAGATGAATGAAAGGCAAGTGGAATGGATCATTTGGGGATGACCATGACCCATTTCACTATACCCCCTCACCGCAGGGGCACCTGGCAGCCATACTGGAATTCTGTGGCCCTTCTCCCTGGTTGGATGAGGAATAAGCACCCGACCTCAGAAGGGCCAATCAGAGCCCCAGCTGGGGTTACCAGGAGACAGAGTAATGGCAGACAGACAGACAGACTGACTCCCTCCATGGCAGGAGCTGTAACAAAACTGGGAGATGAAGGCAGCCATCTTGGATGTCATGTGGACAAAGTTAAAGGAAAGGAACCAAACTGTCACTGGGGAGGTGCAGAGGAGAGAAAACAGGGCAGGATCGTTTCGTAGGGTCTCAGCTCTGCGTCCCTGATTCCAGGCACTGAGGCACTCTGCCACTTAGAATGCATCACCCTTTTTTGTTCCAGCAAGCTCAGGCTGTTCTCCCACTTACATCCATACAAGGGCAAACTATGCAACCAACCAAACAATGTTGGGGAAGAATATTTATTAACAGGAAAAATGTACACAAGAATAATGTTGAGTGCGGAGAGCATGTTTCTTTCCTCCCTTCACCAGATATTTACTCGGCACTTCCTACATGTCAGATTGTCCCATATACACTGAGGAGAAAGGTCGTGGCCTCTGCCCCTGTCAAGTTTACAGTGAAGTTACCAAATGTCAGGTAAGATCCCACTTTAGTCAAAAGAGAGGAATAACTGGCAGGTGATGGGTTTCACACAAGGGAAAACAAATGAAGGGCACTTGTAACATCTTCAAAACCAGTGCTGCTCCAAGTGTCGCCGGCGGACCTCCAGCCTGGGTGTCACCTAGGAGCTTGTGACAAAGGCAGATTCTCAACCCCTGCCCAGACCTACTGGCAGGGGGGCCCAGAAATCTGTTCTAACAAGACTTCTGGATGATCCTGATACATTTTAAAGTGTCACAATCACCTGCCTACAACACAATAGCGCAAAGACCCCCCTTCAAACTAATAAGAATTCCCAGGAACGTCCCTGGTGGTCCAGTGGCTAATACTCCATGCTACCAATCCAAGGGGCCTGGAATTGATCCTTGATGGTGGAAGTAGACTCCATATGCCACAACCAAGAGTCTGCATGCTGCCGCTAGAAGGTCCTGCATGCCACAACTAAAATAAATCAATAAATCCAGCATGGACTGATTTCCTTGAAGATTGACTGGTTTGATCTCCTTGCAGTCCAAGGGACTCTCAAGAGTCTTCTCCAACACCACAGGTCAAAACATCAGTTCTTCAGCACTCAGCTTTCTTTATAATCCAACTCTCACATCCATACACAACTACTGGAAAAACCATAGCCTTGACTAGATGGACCTTTGTTGACAAAGTAATGTCTCTGCTTTTTATTATGTTGTCTAGGTGGGTCACAGCTTTTCTTCCAAAGAGCAAGCATCTTTTAATTTCATGGCTGTAGTCACCATCTGCAGTGATTCTGGAGCCCAAGAAAATAAAGTCTCTCACTGTTTCCATTGTTTCCCCATCTATTAGCCATGAAGTGATGTGACTGGATGCCATGATCTTAGTTTTCCGAATGTTGAGTTTTAAGCCAAATTTTCACTCTCCTCTCTCACTTTCATCAAGAGGCTCTTTAGTTCTTCTTCACTTTCTGCCATAAGGGTGGTGTCATCTGCATATCTGAGGTTATTGATATTTCTCCCAGCAATCTTGATTTCAGCTTGTGCTTCATCCATTCCAGCATTTCTCATGATGTACTCTGCATATAAGTTAAATAAGCAGGGTGACAATATACAGCCTTGACGTACAAATTCGATTTAGAACCAGTCTGTTATTCCATGTCCAATTCTAACTGTTGCTTCTTGATCTGCATACAGATTTCTCAGGAGGCAGATCAGGTGGTCTGGTAATCCCATCTCTTGAAGAATTTTTCAGTTTGTGGTGATCCACACAGTCAAAGGCTTTGGCGTAGTCAATAAAGCAGAAGTAGATGTTTTTCTGGAACTCTCTTGCTTTTTCCATGCTCCAACGGATGTTGGCAATCTGATCTCTGGTTCCTCTGCCTTTTCTAAACCCATCTGGAAATTCACAGTTCATGTACTGTTGAAGCCTGACGTGGAGAATTTTGAGAATTACTTTGTTAGCGTGTGAGATGAGTGCAATTGTGTGGTAGTTTGAGCATTCTTTGGCGTTGCCTTTCTTTGGGATTGGAATGAAAACTGACCTTTTCTAGTCCTGTGGCCGCTGCTTAGTTTTCCAAATTTGCTGGCATATTGAGTGTAGCACTTTAACAGCATCATCTTTTAGGTTAGCACTTTAACAGCATCATCTTTCAGCATCATCTTCAAGATTACTTTTTAAAAATGTTAAAGATAATGGTGGGTTTTGAATTTCCTGAATGAAATGGAGTGCCCAATTTTTACTCCTGCCTTCATTCCCACCAGGAGTGCTGGCAGGCCCCCATTACAACACAGCAAGCAGGATCAAGGTTGGTGTTAAGAGACTCCTGAACACAGCCTTGAAACTCTTCAGAAGAAAGGCCCACGCCCTGGGTCTCAGGAAAGAAGCCTTGCAACTCCCTGGCCATGAGCCCACCTACTGCCTCTGGTCAGCATGACTAACCATCTAATTCTGGAGAAATGGGAACTCATTGAGTGATCTGGCTTCCTCCAGAGAGCAGCCCATTCATTTCCTGAAGTGACTGGTCCACTGGGAAGCGGGCCAGGATGAACCTTTGAAGTACTCAACAGCAAGAGGAGTAGAAGGAAGAGAAAGCACAATGGAGCAGCCAGGGACTAGGAAAGGGATGAAAGACTTCATGTCCTGGTTAAGAGCAAAGATTAGATCAAAGCGAGAGATCCATGGCACACACACCACTACCACTCATCTCCCACTCGGGGCAGACACTGCCAATCAATCACAGCACTTTATCCTCATTGAGACAGAGCCTCAGAATCCTTCTCAGTGCAGCTCCAGGCAACCTCCAGGCAAGTGTCTCTAGAGCTGAACCTCATCTGTGATCCCTGGAGTGCCGGGGCTGGTGATGCTAATCCTCCAGATGAGTCCACAGGGACACCCTGGCTGCAGGGATCATGAGTTTCTCTGGACCTGGAATCTGCACTGATTGTTGCTGGAAGGTCTGTTGTTGTCAACTCCCTCTAACTCATGGAGACATCACTCTTTCTAGCATCAGGGAAAACTCCCATCTGGGTATAACTCTACCTTCTGCCAGATGGAACATGAGAGGTCATCTCCCCGTCAGCCCCTCTTGAGTCATGGAGCCCTTTCTTTAAATCACAACTTAGAAGGCCAAAGTACAAAACAAATCGAGGCAGAACTCCTGTGGTTGAAGTGGTGGTAACAGTCCCAGGCCAGAGCCAATCAATACCTCCTCAGCTGCTGCATGGCCACAGAAGGACTTCCTGGAATCTCTGAGGGCTTGGAGGGGCCGTGGAATATAACTGACCTTATAAAAGTCTGGTGTTATATAGATGGTGGGTCTGATGCCCAGAGAATGGAAGTAAATTCACAGGCCAGTAAGCACCAGACAAGAACCGAGGAATCTCCTTGCTCTTGATTCAAACACCCAGCCCAGTGTCAAATGCTCAGTCCCGTCTTTCCTCAAACGATACTGTCTCCCCGAGCTACTGCAGCCACTCCCTGGCTTCCGGTCTTGTTTGTCTGCCTACACCTCCCATGTCTTGTTGATGTTTAGTTGCTAAATCATGTCCAACTCTTTGCGACCCCAAGGACTGTACAGCCTGCCAGGCTCCTCTGTCCATGGGATTTCCCAGGCAAGAATACTGAAGTAGGCTGCCATTTCCTTCTCCTTCCTTCCCAATCCAGGGATGGAACCCACGTCTCTTGCATTGGCAGGCGGCTTCTTTACCATCTGAGCAAGTCTTCAGTGGGTAGATGGATGGATGGATGGATGAGAGGCAAGGAGTAAGGGCGAGGGAGAGAAGGGGGGGAGGGGAGGGAACTAGGAAAGACAAGGCTGAAACAGGGAAAGAAGGCCACATCAGTAAAGAAAACGTGCTCAGGACAAGCTGGGCCACTCTCTGGACTGCAGTCCCTGGCACAAGCCCGGCTCAGCCCAACAGCTGCTGCGCACTGGCTCCCAGCCCGAGGGGCACACCTGCCTGGCAGCGCCCCGCTGCGCTTGGCAGCCCGGCAGCCCGGCAGCCCAACCCCTCAGCGCTGCGGGGCTGATGTGAGCCAGGAACCACCTCAAAGACTTGACTCTCTGCCCTGGGGCCTCCTTTTACCCTGCAAAGCCAGGGGTGGGATCAGCCCTTGACAAGCTGCCATGTGAGGGGTGTTAGGGAGCGTCTGGTCAGCCTGGAGAAGGGCAGCTTCTATCCTCGTGATCTAAAAGAACAACTCCTCCGTTTTCTGGCCTTGTTTTTCTTCCCAGCACTCAGCATCGCCACTCTGTTGATTAGAGGCAAAAGGAGGTGATGAAAGCACTGGCACAACAGCCAGACCGCCTGGGTTCAAACCCTAGTGCTGCCCCTTCCTGGGCTTCCCTGGGCTCAGACGGTAACGAATCCGACTGCCATGCAGAGACCCGGGTTCAATCTCTGGGTTGGGAAGATCCCCTGGAGAAGGGATAGGCTACCCACTCCAGTATTCTTGGGCTTCCCTGGTGGCTCAGTTGGTAAAGAATCTGCCTGCAATGCAAGAGACCTGGGTTCGATCCCTGGGTTGGGAAGATCCCTTGAGAAGGGAACAGCTACCCACTCCAGCAGTCTGGCCTGGAGAATTCCACAGACTGTGTAGTCCATGGGGTCGCAAAGAGTCAGCCACGACTGAGTGACCCTGGCTGCCCAACCTGGGGCTAGTTTCCTAACTGCTCTGTGCAGCTCGGTTTTCCCACTGGAGATGGTGACAGAGCGCCTGCCCCACAAAATGACCATGAGGCTCCGAGGAGATGATGAATGCTGAGGGCGTCCAGCAGCATCTGGCACATAGTAAGTCAACTAACTGGTGTTAACTGTCATCATTATTAATACCACTTCCCAGCCGAGAAACGTGCTGGGAGAACTGTGTGCTCTTTCCCGGCCACTCCCAGAGCTGACAGCAGAGCATGCTCAGTTGTAGGCACTCGGTTTCTTTGAAAAAAAGGGTTTGAAGGTTGGGAAAAGCCCAGAGAGGTCTAGCGACTCACACCATGTCACACAGCAAATGGAGGCAGAGTTCCCATCTCCTCTAGCTCTATTGCCTCACACGCCTTCTCAGGGAGGTCCACCGAGGAAGAGTTGTAGGTTTTGAGGGCAAAGGCCAGAGCTGCGGGATCCAATTTGTTGACCACTGGCCACTCGTGAACCTTGGCAATGTGATACTAGTGTGGTTAGTGAATTGTTCCTGTTATTTAATTTTAATTCATTTACATTTAAACTGAAAAATTGATATGAGGCAGGAAGTAGATGGGCACCACTGCCCTCCAAACCCACCAAGGTAAAGCAATTGGAGATTCATTGCGTATGGACCAAAACTCCAAGACAGAACAGCAGGACAATTAAGGAAAGAGGCTGGACCCTGCTAGGACCACATATTTCTTGCTCCCGAAGTCAGGAGACCTCCCCAACCATGCATGGGCAGAAAGGCTCCTTGGAGGTCAAAGGGGAATGATGTTAACTAATGGCAGGCTACCCATGTGCCTTTCCAGTAAAATCCATCTTGGCTAAGAGATGCATGCACACACATGGGAGGATCCTGAGATACACCAAACAGGGACTCTGAACCAGGCAAATCAAAATGATTGGCCAAAAGAAACCAGGAAGAAATACTCTATAAAAGTAATTCAAACTGCCATGAGAGTGCAATGCAAGGACTCTCCCTCTGAGTGTGCCTGTGCCTCTGGTCACACATACTGTACTCTTCTCCTCTTAATAAATACTTCACTTGCTCCACTACTTTCCGTCTTTGTGGAAATTCTTTTCTGCATAGTTGAAGGGCCAGGGCCCTTGTCACTGACCTCTGGTCTAGCGGCTAGGATCTGGCACTGTCACCAGCACCGCCCAGCCCAATCTCTGGCTGGGAACCCAAGCCTCGCTCCAAGCCATTGCAGGCCAAGGCCACTCGAGATCAGATACTTGATTCAGTGACTGGAAAACTTTTCCCTGGGTCT
Source organism: Dama dama (assembly GCF_033118175.1). Lineage (NCBI taxonomy): Eukaryota > Metazoa > Chordata > Mammalia > Artiodactyla > Cervidae > Dama > Dama dama. Next base: position 34,243,476 of record NC_083704.1, on the reverse strand, counting down.
GAAACAACTTAGGGAGGTGAACTTACTTTTTCAACTACACAATTTGTGAAGTCAAAAATACAGATCGAGTATTCTCATAAAAACTTAGTGTCTGAATTGAAATAGGATGTAAAACATAAAATGGACACTACGTTTGCAAGGCTTGCTAGGCGTGAAAGAACACAAAATATCTTGCTAATGATTTTGCATATTGATTCTATGTTGAAAAGATCACATTTGGAATACTCTGGGTTAAAGAGAGTAAGTTATTAAAATTTCATCTGTTTCTACCAGAAAATTATTTTTTTAAGGTTTTTTTTGATGTGGGCCATTTTTTAAGTCTTTACTTAATTTGTTACCATATTGCTTCTGTTTTTTTATATTTTGGTTGTTTGGCCAGGGATCAAACCCACACCCCCTCAGCATTGGAAGGTGAAGTCTTACACACTGGACCACCAGGCAAATCCCCGAAAATTATTTAGGTGACTCACATTATATTTCCATCGGAAAGTGCCAGCCTAGAGGGACAAAGATGGGGTAAAGAGGGCTGGCAGGGCTGGGCCCAGGACTCCAGAACAAAGGTAAGTGAGGCTGGGCTCTGGAGCTGGGCTGGGCTTCTTGGGAGGCCTCAGGCTGGCTGGCTCCCTGCTCTTCACACACTTCCCTGACGTGGCCGGGGAAGCAGTGCTCAGGGATTAATGTTAATTCTTTCCCTGGAGGGCAGATGGGGAGAGGTTAAGTGCCGAGTGACTACAGCTGCCCAATTAAACCCTGGGAGAGGGATGAGGGCGGAGGAGGAGGCTGGGGAATGTTCTTAGGGATTCCCAGGGAGACAGGAAGCAGTGAGGGCTTGACCTCCTTTATCTCATTTCCCCTTCTGCAGTCAGCCGGTTTCCCCTCCAGGCTCAGCAGGGACGGTTCACTTTCCCAAGACCACACAGCAGGCTCAGGCCTGACCCGGACTCCCTTGTCCCCGTCCCTGCGCTAGCTCTTCAAAGAGCAGCCCCAGGTGCAAAAGCAGTTGCCTCTTTGCTGTTGCTCTGGGAAGGCGCTAGACGCAATGGGACAGTGAAGATAGGAGAGGGGTTTGCCAAACACTGACCGCTGACCCTGGCCCACCAGCCATCCTGGGCCACACCGCCTGCATCACCTCCCTGAATTCCCATGACTCTCTTGTGCTCTTGGTACTGTCACCACTGTCCCCGTTTACAGATGAGGTTGTGGAGGCTTGGAGAGGTTCAGCAGGTTGCCTAGCGGTGTCTAGGTGGAGAGTCAGGAAGCAGGGGAGCTGTACACCAGGTGACCCGGTCTGACCTGAGCTCTGACCACTGTGTCATGTTACCTCCTCTCCCAGAGGTCTTGCCCCCAAATGTCAGACTTGTCAGCAGGGTGGTCAAAGTGGTGGGAGAGCTGCCTGCCTGGAGTCTTCCTCTGGCTATTAGATCCCTGACCTGGAGATGAGGCAGGAAGGAGCTCATGATACCCCAGCTACCTCTTACTATCCCCAGCTTAGATGCCACCTCCTCCAGGAAGCCCTCACTGACTCCCCACCACTTCCCTTTCAGCCTAGTCACCTGTCCACCCTCCCCACTCCCTCTGCTCTCCGGAGCTCTATATTCATCCACAGAAAAAAACAACCAACACGAAGTATTTCAATTGACCCTTGTGACAGTTTTCTATGTCAACTTGATGGGAACTGGGGGTGCCCAGGTTAAACATTATTCCTTAATGTCCCTTTGAGGGTGTTTCCAGAAGAGATTAGCATTTAAATCAGTGGAGTGTAAAGCAGTCCAATCCCCTGAAGGCTTGAAAAGAACTGAAAGGCAGAGGAAGGGGCAGTTTGCTCTTTGGACCTGACTGCGGGAGCTGAGACCTTGGTCTTCCCTGTCTTCAGCTGAGGCTTAGCCCATCAGGCCCCCCAGCTCTTAGAACCACTGGCTTTCCTGGGTCTCCAGAATTCAGCTAGCAAATTGTAGGACTTCTAAGCCTCCATAATCACAGGAGCTAATTCCTCATAATAAATCATATATATGTCTATATTCTATTAGCTGTTTCTCCAAAGAACCCTGGCTAATCCAACCCTCACAACCATCCAGTTAAGAAGGTACTCTTATTACTTTCATTTGATAGTAAAAAAAAAAAAAAGAAAAGAAAAAGAGGCCCAGAAAATAGAAAATTAATTGTTCATGGTCACAGAGCTCGTAAGTAGTCATAACCCAGAGGTTTTCAGCCAAACTGCCCACTCCGAAAGCCACACAGTGCTTGCCTCCTACACATCCTATCAAATTATCGGTTTTCTTCTCGGTTTCAAAAACTACACTGATGTTCACAGGGGCATTAGTCATAAGCCAAAATGACACAGTGCCTAATAACTGATGAATGGATACGTGAAGTGGGGCATATCTATACAACAGAATGCTATTTGGCCACCAAAAGGAATAAAGTCCTGGTTCTGATACTTGGCTGAATCTTGAAACAGGATGCTAAGTAAAAGAAGCCAACACAAAAGCCCACATGTTGTAGGATTCCACTCACAAGAAATACCCAGAGTACACAAATCTATAGAGACAGAAATATCAGTGGTTACTGAGGGGCTGGGGAGGAGGCAGGATGGGAATGAGCGGTCGATGGTATGCAGGATGAAGTTTCTTTGGGGGATGATGAAAATGTTCTAAAATTAGATTGTGGTGATAGTTACACCCCTCTGTGAAGAAAAGGAAAACCCACTGAACCGTACACTTTCAATGGGTAAGTTTTATATGTTCATTATATGTCAATTAAGCTATTGGTTTAAAAAAAAAAAAAAAGCAGCAGCATCAAACAAAAAGAATCCAGATTGGGTGGGAGATCTGGAGCAGGGTAAGCAAGAAAAGAGAGAACGTGGAACAGGTCCCTGAGGTCCTTATAGCTCAAAAATGTTGAGTTTTATTTTAACTGTGAATAGAAGCCACTGGGGGTTCTGAGGGAGAATCTGGTCCTATTTACATGTTTTAAAGCTCCTTCCTTTGCAGGCAGCATCAGGGTGAACAGCATGGATCCTGGTGCCTGGATTCAAAAGCCAGCTGAGCCCATGTTCCCAACTAGGTGACTGCAGCAAGCTGTGTAATCTTTGGGGACCTCTGTTTCTCAACCGTAAAATGGGATGATAATAGCACCTCCCCCACAGGAGACTTAACTACTTGAATATTCATGAGGTGCTCAAAATAGCGCCTGGCAGGTGGGCAGGTCCCTGTAAGAATTTGGTGACTTAGGTAAATAAGAAGGTCCTCACCAGGTGATTCTCACCCGCTTGGGAGGGAGCACGGTCAGTTGAGATCCGCTCTCAGCTCTGCAAAGCTCTTACCCCTCGCCAGGCTCCATCCAAGTAATTGCTCCTGAGGCTTCATTCCAAATGGGCCATAAATCAGAGGCCAGGAGCTCCTGTTACCCGCGGCTGGTGGTGCAGTCCCTCCCTGGGGTAATGGGAAGCAGATGCTGCCAAATGAGTCTGGCCTCGGGAGGCCTGTGTACCTGAGATGCTAACAGCACACCAATACAGGCAAGAATTTCCACAAGCCCTTAAGGCGAGGGTTGTCAAAGAAACAGCCTCCTAGGGCTTCCAGATGTTCAGCGGCTTGTTTCAAGCAGGAGGTGGGCAGCTCATGGGGGTCCCTAAGGGCTCAGGCAGGAAGGTAGGGTCGTGGCTAACACTGGGTTCCTTCCAAAGGGCTGACCAGGAGGCAAGGTGTGGGGGCCAAGAGGTGGCAAGCTGTGAAGGGACCCGTGCAAGCTTTGCAGGTGTGAGGACCTGTTTAAAATTCTCCACTTCTCACTGTTTCAGCCTGAGCTCTGCAACCACAGATGCTACCTTTCCAGGCCTCTGTTTCCTCACCTGTGAAATGGGTGTGATGTTAAACTAACTCCAAGACATCTGAAGGGTGGCAAGTCATTTAAGTGAAATCCCCAGTACAGTGTCAGGCACATAGTGAGACAGGCTGGGTGGGACCTGGGACCCTCTGAAGCAGCGCAGCAATGCTTGCACCTGGACACATCTCTCCTCCAGCAACAAAATACAAAGAAACAGTACGGCACTAAAAATAGCTGCGTGCATGGTCCCTGGGGGCAAATTCTGAACCCTAAAGATACAAAGAGACCAAAAATTCAACTGCCATTTCTGAAGAGCCTGGAGCAAAAGCAGAGGGTGGGGAACAAAAAGCAGAGTATTGCCCCCGCCCCCTGCACAGAACACCACTGGAGGGGTGGGCACAACCCCTAAGCCGGCCCTCCAGCCCGACCCCTGGGTACACTCCAACCATCATACCTTATGAGGGACCATCCTGACTTCCCCCACCCCTCACACCTCCCCCCGCGCCACCCCCCACCCCCTGCACGAGGAGCCAGTCAACAAGGGAACCTGTTGTTCTCACTCTACCCTGCTGCAGCAAGGGCCCCAGTAAAGCCTTCCCTGAATTTCTGGTCTGGCCTCTGATCAACTTCTATCGAGAACCCTGACCGGTAACAACAGTAGATGCTCAAAAGAATAAAAACAATTTATTATAAGGGAGCTAAGCCCAGAAACTTGCTATCTAATAAACCTTTATTATCTCAGACACTGGAGCACAGTGTCGGGACCAGAGGAGGCACAGGACAACCTCAGGAGGCTTTCTTTTCAAGCTTCCTAAGGCCAAGACTTTGAGAAGATCCAGAAAATTTCCTGAATGCATAACACATTCCTTAGGAGTTATACAGGTGTAGGTCCCAAGATAATTTGGCTTTAGGTAAGGTTGAATCAGGACTCAAATGGTGTCGTCAGGATCCAGTTCCTCTTTAGTTTCATCTGATAAATGGCCAGATTTTTTAAAATACAGAATGTCAAGAAGCCCTTGGAAAGTTTCAGTGGGAATGTAAATTGGTGCAGCTGCTATGGAAAACAGTATGGAGGTTCCTCAAAAAAAAAAAAAAAGCCGAGGACCACCCTTGTGGTTCAGTGATTAAGATTCTACTTCCAATGCAGAGGGTGAGGGTTTGATCCCTAGTCAGGGAGCTAAGATCTCACATGCCACATGCAGCCAAAAAGCAAAAAATAAAAAGCAGAACTACCATAAGATCCAGCAATCCAGCAATCCCTCTCCTGGATGTATAGCTGAAAAAAAATGAAAGTATTAATCTGAAAAGACATCTGCACCCTAATGTTTATAGCAGCACTGTTTAAAACAACCAAGATGTAGAAGCAACCCAAATGCCCATCAACAGACAGAGGGACAAAGATGTGTGTGTGTGTATACACACATACACAATATATATATTTAAAAAATGGAATTCTGTCATTTGTAGCACACACATGTACCTAGAGAATAGTATGCTTAATGAAATGTCAGATGGAAAAAGACAAATACTATATGATATCACTTGGGTTTCCTAGGTGGCTTAGTGGAAGTGGTAAGGAACCCACTTGCCAATGCAGGAAACACAGGAGACATGGTTTCAATCCCTGGTTTGGGAAGATCCCCTGGAGACGGGCATGGCAACCCACTCCAGTATTCTTGCCTGGAGAATCCCCATGGACAGAGGAGCCTGGTGAGCTACAGTCCATGGGGTCGCAGACAGTCGGACACAACTTAGCGACTGAACATGCATGCACATATGGTATCAGTTATATGTGGAATATAAAAAATAATACAAGGAAACATATACACAAAATTGGCTTACACATATATACATAAGAAAGCAAACTTATGGTTAGGAAAGAGGAGAGGGAAGGAGAGAGGAACAAACTAGGGGTATGAGATTAACAGGTATAAACTACTACATACAGAATAGATAAGCAACAAAGATATATTGTAGAGTGCAGGGAATTATAGCCATTATCTTGTAATAACTTTTAATGTTGTACAATCTGTAAAACTATTGAATCATCTGTATACCTGAAACTAATATAGTATTTATTATAAACCAACTGTATTTCAATTTAAAAAAATACAGACTTTCAGTTTAATTTGGGTTAAGATAAACAAGAATTATTTTTTTAATATAAGATAAGTGTGTACCGGTCAGCAGTGGCCTGCCACAGGGACAGGGGCTGTGGGTGCAGCAGACCTGGGTATGGCATAAGCCCTCTTGGAGGAGGTTGCCATTAACCCCACCATAGAGCCCCCAGAACTTACATAGGACTGGGGAAACAGATTCTTGGTGGGCACAAACAAAATCTTGTGCGCACCAGGACCCAGGAGAAAGGAGCAGTGACCCCACAAGACTGACCCAGACTTGCTCATGAGTGTCCAGGAGTCTCCGGCAGAGACATGGGTAGGCAGTGGCTTAGTGCAGGGTCAGGGACACTGAGTGCATGCCTTTTGAAGGAGGTCTGCCATCATCTTCATCACCTCCACCATAGTTTGGCCTTAGGTCAAACAACAGGGAGGGAACACAACCCCACCCATCAACAGAAAATTGGATTAAAGATTTACTGAGCATGGCCCTGCCCATCAGAACAAGACCCAATTTCCCCCTCAGTCAGTCTCTCCCATCAGAAAGCTTCCATAAGCCTCTTATCCTTCTCCATCAGAGGGCAGACAGAATGAAAACCACAATCACAGAAAACTAATCAAACTGATCACATGGACCACAGCCTTGTCTAATTCAATGAAACCATGAGCCATGCCATGTAGGGCCGCCCAAGACAGTTCATGGTGGAGAGTTCTGACAAAATGTGGTCCACTGGAGAAGGGAATGGCAAACCACTTCAGCATTCTTGCCTTGAGAACCCCATGAACAATATGAAAAGGCAAAAAGATAGGACACTGAAAGATGAACTCCCCTGGTCGGTAGTTGCCCAATATGCTACTGGAGAAGAGTGGAGAAATAACTCCAGAAAAAAATGAAGAGATGGAGCCAAAGCAAAAACAACACCCAGTTGTGGATGTGACAGGTGATGGAAGTAAAGTCCAATGCTGTAAACAACAATATCGCATAGGAACCTGGAATGTTAGGTCCATGAATCAAGGCAAATTGGAAGTGGTCAAATAAGAGATGGCAAGAGTGAACATTGACATTTTAGGAATAAGTGAGCTAAAATGGACTGGAACGGGTAAATTTAACTCAGATGACCATTATATCTACTACTGTGGGCAAGAATCCCTTAGAAGAAATGGAGTAGCCCTCATAGTTAAGAAGAGTCTGAAATGCAGTTCTTGGATGCAATCTCAAAAACAACAGAATGATCTTTGTTCATTTTCAAGGCAAACCATTCAATATCACAATAATACAAGTCTATGCCCCAACCAGTAATGCTGAAGAAGCTGAAGTTGAATGGTTCTATGAAGATCTACAAGATGTCCTAGAACTAACACTCAAAAAGATGTCCTTTCCATTATAAGGGACTGGAATGCCAAAGTAGGAAGTCAAGAGATACCTGGAGTAATAGGCAAATCTGGCCTTGGAGTACAGAATGAAGCAGGGAAACACTAACATAGTTTTGCCAAGAGAACGCACTGGTCATAGCAAACACCCTCTTCCAACAACACAAGAGAAGGCTCTACACATGGACATCACCATATGGTCAAAGCAAAATCAAATTGATTATATTCTTTGCAGCTGAAGATGGAGACGCTCTATACAGACAGCAAAAACAAGATCGGAAGCTGGCTGTGGCTCAGATCATGAACTCCTTATTGCCAAATTCAGACCTAAGTTGAAGAAAGTAGAGAAAACCACTAGACCATTCAGATATGACCTAAATCAAATCCCTTATGATTATACAGTGAAAGTGACAAATAGATTCAAGGGAGTAGATCTGATAGACAGAGAGCCTGAAGAATTATGGACCTGGGTTCATGACATTGTACAGGAGGCTGGGATCAAGACCATCCCCAAGAAAAAGAAATGCAAAAAGGCAAAATGGTTGTCTGAGAAGACCTTACAAATAGCTGAGAAAAGAAGAGAAGCGAAAGGCAAAGGAGAAAAGGAAAGATATACCCATGTGAATGCAGAGTTCCAAAGAATAGCAAAGAGAGATAAGAAAGCCTTCCTCAGTGATCAGTGCAAAGAAATAGAGGAAAACAATAGAACGGGAAAGACTAGAGATCTCTTCAAGAAAATTAGAGATACCAAGGAAACATTTCATGCAAAGATGGGCTCAATAAAGGACAGAAATGGTATGGACCTCACAGAAGCAGAAGAGGTAGCAAGAATACACAGAAAAACTATACAAAACTGGGTCTTCATGACCCAGATAACCATGATGGTGTGATCATTCACCTAGAGTCAGACATCCTGGAATGTGAAGTCAAGTGGGCCCTAGAAAGCATCACTACAAACAAAGCTAGTGGAGGTGGTGGAATTCCACTTGAGCTATTTCAAACCCTAAAAGATGATGCTGTGAAAGTGATGCACTCAATATGTCAGCAAATTTGGAAAACTCAGCAGTGGCCACAGGACTGAAAGAGGTCAGTTTTCATTCCAATCCCAAAGAAAGGCAATGCCAAAGAATGCTTAAACTACTGCACAATTGCACTCATCTCACAGACTAGCAAAGTAATGCTCAAAATCCTCCAAGCCAGGCTTCAACAGTACATGAACCATGAACTTCCAGATGTTCAAGCTGGATTTAGAAAAGGCAGAGAAACCAGAGATCGAATTGCCAACATCCGTTGGAGCATGGAAAAAGCAAGAGAGTTCCAGAAAAACATCTACGTCTGCTTTATTGACTATGCCAAAGCCTTTGACTATGTGGATCACCACAAACCGAAAAATTCTTCAAGAGATGAGAATACCAGACCACCTGACCTGCCTCCTGAGAAATCTGTATGCAGGTCAAGAAGCAACAGTTAGAACCGGACATGGAACAACAGACTGGTTCCAAATTGGGAAAGGAGTACATCATGGCTGTATATTGTCACTCTGCTTATTTAACTTATATGCAGAGTACATCATGTGAAATGCCAGGCTGGATGAAGCACAGCTGGAATCAAGATTGTTGGGAGGAATATCAATAACCTCAGATATGCAGATGACACCACCCTTATGGCAGAAAGCAAAGAAGAAATAAAGAGCCTCTTGATGAAAGTGAAAGAGGAGAGTGAAAAAGTTGGCTTAAAACGCAACATTCAGAAAACTAAGATCATGGCATCCAGTCCCATCACTTCATGGCAATGGGGAAACAATGAAAATGGTGAGAGACTTAATTTTGGGGGCAGCAGATGGTGACTACAGCCATGAAATTAAAAGACGCTTCCTCCTTGGAAGAAAAGTTATGACCAAACTAGACAGCATATTAAAAAGCAGAGACATTACTTTGCCAACAAAGGTCCATCTAGTCAAGGCTATGGTTTTTCCAGTAGTCATATATGGATGTGAGAGTTGGACTATAAAGAAAGCTGAGCACCGAAAAATTGATGCTTTTGAACTGTGCTGTTGGAGAAGACTTTTGAGAGTCCCTTGGACTGCAAGGAGATCCAATCAGTCCATCCTAAAGGAAATCAGTCCTGAATATTCATTGGAAGGACTGATGCTGAAGCTGAAACTCCAGTACTTTGGCCACCTGATTCAAAGAAGTGACTCCTTGGAAAAGACCCTGATGCTGGGAAAGATTGAAGATGGGAGGTGAAAGGGACGACAGAGGATGAGATGGTTGGGTGGCATCACCAACTCGATGGACATAAATTTGAGTAAGCTCCAGGAGTTGCTGATGGACAGGGAAGCCTGGCATGCCACAGTCCATGGGGTCACAAAGTGTAGGACATGAGTGAGTGACTGAACTGAACTGAACTGAAACATGTAGTGGGACACACTTATAAAATTTTTTTTTAATCACTATTTATCTGAAAATCAAATTTAACTGGGCTCCTGTATTTTCTCTGGCAGTCCCTTAGGCTGAGTCCACTGGGGTAGCAATAGAGCGGCAAAGCTCTCAGAGCTTCTCACTGGCTCAGACTGGCTCAACCTGAAGCAATCAGTGTGGCCCCAGGAAATTGATTCACTGGGTGGTATCACTTAGTCGACCTGCCCCATCCTCAGACTCTGTAGTGCATCCCAAACTTCTAAGAGGGTGGTTCCCTGAAAGCAAAGTCCAGGTGATACAAACACCTTGCATTTAGAAGTAGAGATGGGGTGGATGAGAGGCAAGAAACACATAAGCTGCTGTGAGCAAGTGCAGAGAGAGGAATTCCTGAGCTGGAGGTGGAGAAGTAGGATCTCCCAAGTGGTGGGGTCACGAAGGCAGTTGGAGTCAGGTCAGTTCAGTCGCTCAGTCGTGTCCGACTCTTTGCGACCCCCAAGGACTGCAGCATGCCAGGCTTCCCTGTCCATCACCAACTCCTGAAGCTTGCTGAAACTCACGTCCATCGAGTTGATGATGCCATCCAACCATCTCATCCTCTGTCATCCCCTTCTTCTCCTGCCTTCAGTTGTTCCCAGCATCATTTCCAGCACTTGGGGATGCTGAGAGACAAAAGTGGGTCCCTTAGGGTAAAAAAAAAAACCCCATGTTGTGCCAGACTCGGTTGTGGCATCTTCAGGTGAACCTCACCTCTCAGAAGGTTCACCTCACCTTCCCTAATTACTTATCTTCTTTGAGCCTCAGTTTCCTCATCAGCAAAATGGGGTAACAATTCAGACTCTTTGGGGTTGTTGTGAGGATTAAGCGAGGTTCAATCAACCCCTGATTGGGGGCCCAGTTTTTTTTTTACATCATGGTCACAAATTCAGTGCACCGCTCTCAAAACTTCATTCCCTAAGGATAGATTTTCACAAAGTAGGCTTCCTGTCTTAGAGATCTATTTCATTCCTAGAAAAGAGCAAACTGAATTATGCTTGTTGGATAATTCTTTGCTGTGGGGGTCATTCTGTGCATTATGTGATGCTTAGCAGCATCCCTGATTTCTCTACCTACTGGGAGCCAGTAGCAGCTCCCCCCACCCAGCTGTGACAACAAAGATATCCCCAGACAAATGTCCCCAGAGGAAACGGAAGGGTAAGTCCCTCCCTCCACTGAGAATCACTGTGATAATGGAATAAAACACAAATATATGATCATATAAACAACTTTCAAGCTGTTGCATCAAATGTATATTGTAAACCCTATATTACACATGTCCCATCAGGGAGACTTATCTACATGGATTGAGCTCACTGTAGTCCCTGCAAATCAAGTCCCCATAAATTGGAGTGAAGACACCACTTCCTGAAGTAAGCAAGCTTGAATATTCTTCCTGCCCCCAGGGACTTTCAAGCTGCATTGGAAATGAGAATCATCTGTCTAAAAAATGTTGACTTGTCAAGTTAATTGAATGGAGAAGGCCAGGCACGGGGCATGCCCAAGCCTCTCTTTAGCTTCTGTTTCAGCATAAGCCAAAGGGCTGCTTGGAACAACATCGGATTTGTGTTATGTCCCCGTCTTACAGTCAGGCTCTGCTTTTCACGATTCTTTTTAAGTCATGGAAATCAGGGTCACAGCCCAGCTTTCATCAGCCACGGTGGGTGGGAGGGAGAGAAAGCGGGTGCCTGCAGGTGAAGGACAGGAGACAGCAAAATTCAGCTGAAGGCTCTCTGAGGCCTTGCATTGAAACCTGGGCTTCCTTGCACAAGCTGAGTGTTCCTAAGCTTCGGCGTCATCTCTCTCATAGGTCCGGCTCCATGGGCCTGGGTCCTGCTCAGTCCATGCTCAGAAGGGCCCCATGCTTGGCTTAATGCTCTGAGATGCAGGAGACATGGGTTTAATCTCTCGGCTGGGAGGATCCCCTGAAAGAGGAAATGGGAACCCACTCCAATATTCTTCCTGGCAAATCCCATGGACAGAGGACCCTGGCCAGCTACTGTCTGTGGGGTCACAAAGAATTGAACATGACTAAGCTACCAAG